>NC_083604.1:28081685-29425896 GCF_029168945.1 Cannabis sativa
AGAAGTCTCACCAAGGCTTATCAAGGAAAGGTGGTTTCCATTCAAGAAGCCAAGGATCTCTCAACACTTCCCTTGGAAGAACTAATTGGCTCACTCATGAACCATGAAATTTTCATGAGTGCTCAAGAAGAAGAGGAAGTTGAGAAGAAAAAGAAGACTATTGCATTCAAGTCTTCCTCCTCCCATGCCATTAGTGGTTAAGATGAGGAAAGCTTATGTGTTGACATGGATGACTCTGCACTCTTCTCTAAGAAATACAAAAAGTTCATGAAATTAAAAAAGAACTTTGGGAAGAAGCCACGAAGAGGGGAGTGACTCAAAAGAAAGAAAAAGCAAAAGATGATCCACCAATTCCGTTTGAGTGCAAGAAGCCCGGACATATGAAGATGGATGGTCCAATGAGAAAGAAGAACAAATACAAAGGAAGGGCAATGTTGGCGGATTGGCTCAATAATTGTGACGAAGAGGACTCCGAAGAAGAAGGAAAGAATGAAGTGGCAAACATGTGCATGATGGCACTTGATGATTGGGTAAGCATTTCTAACCAAAATGATTGTGATAGCGAAAATGATGATGATAACTTAGATATGTCATATGATGAGTTTGTCTAATTCATTTAAGGAACTATTTGATGATTTTAAATGGTAAATTGCTTGTTAAAAACCAAACCCTTAGAGAGAAGACCAACAGTGCTTTTAAAAGAAAATTGAGATTTTTGAAAATAAATGAAAAAGAACTTATAGCTAAATCTCAATGTGCTACATGTGCTTCACATAAGAAAGAAATTATTGATTTGAAAGCCCATTTGAGCCTAAGCCTAAAAAAATGACATATATACCTTCACTAGAGGTAAGGAAGGCTATGATCTCATGGTGGGAAACCAATCATGTGGTTTTTCAAAAAATGGTATTGGTTATGATCCCTAGTAAGAAACAAAAATTTTTGAGAAACTTTTTGTGAAATCATCTAGTCTACCTCACTTTACATGCACATATTATGCTTAACCGAGATGGTCATACTATTTCCCCTATTGTCATGTAAAGAAATTTGCATATCTAGGTAAGACTAAATGGGTACCAAAGGGTTCTTAGAACTAACATGAATGGACCCAAAGTTATATGGGTACCAAAAGCCAACAAATGAACTTGTTTTTGTAGTAATCAACAAGAAAGAGCCAAAGCTTATGGTTCTTGGATAAGTGGATGTTCAAAGCATATGACTCGGTGATCCATCAAGATTTTCCAAGCTTTAAAAGCAAGGAAAGTGGCTTTCTTGTCTACTTTCTGGAGACAATTCAAAAGGAAAAATCTTGGGCATTGGTGATATCGGTAACATATACACTCTCCATGTATTAAAAATGTGCTTCTTTGGTTGATAATCTTAAACATAACTTGCTTAGTATTAGTCAATTATGTGATATAGTGTTTTCGTGTTTCGTGTTTGAATCCTCAAAATGCTCCATTGAAAATGTTTCAACCAATGAAGTTATTTTCCTTGGAGTAAGGAAGGATAATGTGTATGTTATTGATGCTTGATTCTTTTGATAGTAAAAATAAATGTTTAACTTAGTTATGAATGATAATTCTTGGTTGTGGCATTAGAAGATTAGGACATGCTAGTATGGATTCTATTTCAAAATTGGTTAGAAAAGATCTTTGTTATTGGTTTGCCATCTATTCCGTTTGTTAAAGATAAATCCTTTGTGATGCATGCCAATTTTAGGAAAACAAATTAAAACATCTTTTCATTCCAAGAAAGGAAATTTCAACTACTTGTGACCTTTGCAATCATGCTTCATATTTGATTTATTTGGTCCTTCTAGAATTGCTAGTCTTGGTGGTAAATACTATGCATTTGTAATTGCTTTTCGAGTGATTTTTCAAAGATTTACTTGGGTTATTTTCTTGAGCTCTTAAAAGTGATGTTTTGGAAAACTTTGTCAAATTTTGTACTAAAATGCTTTTAGCAAAAATGAAAAAGGATATTCTATTACATCAAAGTTAGGAGTGACCATGGTGGTGAGTTTGACAATGATGCCTTTAGAATTGTTTTCAGTGATGATCATGGTTTTAACCACAACTTTTTGAACCAAGAACTCCAACAACAAAATGGAGCTTCGTCGAAAGGAAGAATAGAACAATTCAAGAAATGGCTAGGTCAATGCTAAATGAAATTTCATTACCAAAATATTTTTGGGTCGAGGCCGTCAATACTTCTTGTTATATTTTGAATCGTGTTTTCATTAGGCCCAACATGAATAAAACCCACTTATGAGCTTTGGAAAAGGAAGAAAAAACCCAACATTGGCTATTTTAAAGTTTTTGGATGCAAAATGTTACATTTTAAACACCAAGGACAACCTTGGAAAATTTGATTGGAAATCCGATGTTTGGAATTTTTATAGGGTATTCAACACATAGTAGAAGCTTATAGAATTTATAACAAAAGAACTAATGTTGTTGAAGAATCTATTCATGTTGCTTTTGATGAGACTAACCCGCCTCACAAGCAAAAGTTTAGATGATGATGTTGTAGGTTTGGGAGATTGAGGTTCAAAATCTCGAAATTGGAGAGACTTCCAATGCTCCCTTCACAAACTCCTCAAAGAGGAACCCTACCCGTGGAAAAGGTAAATGAAAGCCAAGGTATGAACTCTAACCTTCCACATGAGTGGAAATTCAAAAGTTGCTCATCCTATAGACCAAATTCTAGGTGATCCTTCTCAAGGTGTCACTACTTTAGAAACTCCTCTTTAGAAACTTGTGTAATTTTCATTGCTTTTTATTTCTCAAATTGAACCAAAGAATTTTAAAGAGTAGCCGAAGTTGATGAATTTTGAGCTTCTAGCTATGCAAGAAGTTAAATAAATCAATTTATAAGAAATAATGTTTCGGGGAGTTAGTTCCCGAAGACGCGTCACATCAATCTAAGGATGATTGGAAATACAAAAATGGGTCTATAGAAATAAGGTAGATGAGCATGGCGTCATTGTGGCGTAACAAGGCATAGATTAGTGGCCCAAGGTTACAATCAAGAAGCAAGGAATTGATTATGAGGAAACCTTTGCCCCGATAAAGCAAGACTTGAGTCCATTAGAATGTTGTTAGCTTTCGCATGCCACAAGGAATTTTATCTTTGTATCAAATGGATGTGTAAAAAGTGCATTCTTAAATGGGTACACATTATGGGAGGAGGGTTTATGTCTCTCAACCAATCCCGGTTTTCAAAATCATAAATACCCTAACCATGTTTACAAATTGAAAAAGGCTTTATATGGTTTAAAGCAAGCTCACTGTGAGAGCTTGGTATGAAAGATTAAGCACTTTTCTTATTTCAAATGGTTTTTCAATGGGTAAAGCGGATAATACACTTCTTTATAAAAAGAAAATCTAAAGACATTATTTATAGTACAAATTTATGTTGATGATATTATTTTTGGTGCTACTAATGATGCTCTTTGTGAAGAATTTTCTAAGTGTATGCATAGTGAGTTTGAGATGAGCATGATGGGAGAACTCAACTTTTTTCTTGGACTTCAAATCAAGCAACAAAAGGATGGCATATTCATAGGTCAAACTAAGTACATTAAGGATCTTCTTCAAAAGTTTGACTTGGCAAATGCAAAGTCCATGAATACACCCATGAGCACATCCATAAAGATGGACAAAGATGAAAGCGGTAAGAATGTAGACATCACCAAGTATCGAGGTATGATTAGCTCTTTATTATATTTAACCGCTAGTAGACCGGATATTTTGTTTAGTGTTGGTCTTTGTGCTAGGTACCAATCTTGTCCTAAAGAATCCCACTTGAGTGTCGTTAAGAGAATATTTAGATACTTGATAGGCACAATGAATCTAGGACTTTAGTACCCCAAGAACTCAAACTTTGAAATAGTTAGCTACTCGGATGCCGACTTTTCCGGTTGTAAGACGGATAGAAAAAGTACTAGTGGAACTTGTCACTTTATAGGAAATTCCTTAGTGTCATGGTTTAGCAAGAAACAAAACTCGGTAGCTCTATCCACAACCGAAGCCGAATATATAGCTGCGGATAGTTGTTGTGCACAAATACTTTGGATGAAACAAACTCTTAAGGATTTTGATATTGATTTTGAATGTACACCCATAAAATGTGATAACACTAGTGCCATTAACCTCTCTAAGAATCCAATATTGCATTCTAGAGCCAAGCATATTGACATAAGGCACCACTTCCTTAGAGATCATATCCAAAGAGGTGATATTATGCTAGACTTTGTAAGCACCGAATTCCAATTAGCGGATATATTCACCAAGCCTCTTAGTGATGAGAGATTTAGTTTCATTAGAAGAGAGCTAGGCATGACCAACTTAAATGAAATATAAGGTTGGTTAGCTATAAAAAATTTTCATATCTCTTTACTTACTTATTTATGCATAATTGTTCCAAATATGATATTAATGAGATTTATATGCATAGATGAGAAAATTTATTGATACTTGACCAATATGAACTATACTTGTTGAAAAACTCAAAATTATAGGTCAAAATGTGGATTTTTGGTGAACTTTGGACTTGTTTTTAAACAAGTGAACATGTGAATTTTCGCATATTTGATTTTCTTATGTGTCTATATGCTTGAATATGTGAAATTGAATGGATTTAGTGTGCCTATAGGTTTGTCTTGACTGAAATTTGCATGGAACAAATTTTTGGTACCTCACTTGTTGAATTTATAGATTTTTAGGCCTAAAAGAGTGTTTTTCGCCAAACTCTCTCATTTTTCAACATTTTTCGATTCCGTAAGTTTGTACACCTCACATTTTATTTTATAAAACTGCTGGAAAAAGAATTTTTCAATTTCGTTGCATAAAACTCATTTTTGGTACGGTTCTAGTTTTCTTGGCAATTTTCGAAAAACTTACCGTAAATCGTCATTTTTCATTATTTTTCAGTTTTTCTTGTTTGAGAAATTTTTTTTTATCATATTAAAGGTATTAGAATTGGTTTGGGGTCATTTGGGTCAAAATTGGAATTTTTAGGACGTTTTTAGGGGGAATTTTCTGGTCTGCTGTACCACCCGAAATTCCGGTTGTACCATCCGGAATTCCGGATGGCACAGGACCAGCAAGAAGGGGCCTTTTCGTCTTTTAATGCGATTTTTTCCCTTTTTAAACCTACCACCGAATATTTCCTTTCCCATTCAGTTTTTTCAACCCTAATACAGCAGCCACTCCTCTCTTTTTCTCTAAAATTCTCTCTTTCAAATCCTCACTCTCATCTTCCAATAATTAAAAAAAAAAAAAGAGAAGTGTGTTCTTCAATGGCTTCCTCATCAAGAGCTCCCAAGAGAATGGCTAGTGCAATTCAACAAAGGGAAATAAGGGCAAAAGCAAGGCAAGAGCCCACTCTCTTCTTCAATGATGAAGATCACAACAAGTTTGTCAATGATTTCTCTTCTAGGAAGATTCTCAAAGGTAAAATTTGTGATCTCCCTAGCCTTGATTGTGTTGATTTTAGTCATCATTTTGATACCCTAGGATGGACATCTTTTATTCAAATTAATACTCCATTGTATCCTAGGCTAGTCCAAGGTTTTTATGCTTGCATTAAACCTACCTTAGAACCTTTAGGTGTTAGAGGAACCCTTAGAGGAGTAGCTTTTGAACTCAATGTAGCATCTCTCAATGACATGTTAGGAGCACCAAATAGTGGCATATTACTTGAACCCAAACTTTCTCTAAAAATTGATGCCATTTTTAACTTTGATGAGTGTTCTAGGAATATTTGTGGTGATGGCCCTTTTATTATGAGACCAAAAAGACACCAACTCACTTTAGAGGCTAAAATTCTCCACAAATTTATTGTTGCAAATCTTGCTCCTAGAAGTGGCCACCAAGATGAGATCAATTCCATTGATCAATTACTCATGCATATCATCATAGCCAAAACTACACCCATCAACCTAGGCTATCTTATTTTAAAATTCATAATTGATGTGGACAAGCCTAATATGATTAAGGCACTTCCCTTTGGTTTTCTTCTTAGCTACCTTTTTCCTCTCTTAGGAATTCCTACCCTACATGAATAGAAAAATGATCCTACCTCTAGTGACATTCTAGGATCCAAAACTTTCAAGGCTATGGGTTACAAATTTCTTAACAATGAATGGGTGTTCACACCAAAGAGAGGGCAAAGAATGCCAATTGATTTGGAGAGTGATGATGAAGAAATTAATTTGCCCGCAAGTGAAAGTGAATAAGAAGAAGAAGAAGAGATGCCTCCTCAAGCTCCTCCCATGCCTACTTTTCCCCAATTCAACCTTGAGGAAGCTTTTACTCGTCTTCACACTTCGGTTGACAACCAATTTCAAACCTTGAGGAATGATCTCAACTCACAACTCACCAACCTCAACAATGACATCAACACCATGAGGAGTGACATGGTTCATGGGTTTGCAAATGTGCAAGAGGAGATGGCACAATGGAGGGCATACATGGATCGCTTTGGCCCCCCACCAAACTAGTTCTTGCATAATTTTTTTTTTGGCATTTTAGTTTCTTTTTATTTTTTTTTTTGGTTGTGTGCAAAGGCTTCATGCCTCTTGACTTTGTGTTAGTTGGTCCTTTTTCTTTGTTTTATTTTTTTTGTTGTGTTGAATGTTATTTTGGATGATATGTTTTTTTAATGCATTGGAATGTTGCTTTGTTTTTTATTTTTTTCTCTTTTCTTTTATATTTTGTGAATTCCTTGCCACCCTTTTTGATGAATCAAAAGGGGGAGAACAACTATTGATAATTTTTGGCATCACCTCAAATTTTTTTTTTGGTATCTAATCTATTTATCATAAGCAAAAATTGAGGGGGAGTTTACAAATTCATGGAAGGTAAAATTAAAAGGTAAATTTTTTTTTCTTGCACACATTAAGGGAGAGCTAATCCAATTTACTTTGCTTAAATTTTTCTTTCCCTTTCAAAATAATCAAATATTTGATATCATCAAAAAGGGGGAGATTGTTAACTCAAACTTTTCGATCTCCTTGTTTTGATGATTAACAAATATTTGATTATTATTTGTTACTAATGATTTATTGATTTTTGTAGCAAATTTAAAAGAGAAAATAAATATTTTGGTATTTTTACCAAACTTTTGAAAGCAACACTAAATGGATTCAACAAGCATATCAAGAGCAAAAGATTCATCAAGGGATCAACAACTCAAGACCCTATTCAAAAGAGGTCTTCAAAATCCCAAAGTCAAAAAGTCAACCCGAAAGTCAAAGTCAAAGTCAAAGTCAAGGTCAACTCTCGGGAAAAATCAACTTGGGATCAAAAACATGAAAATCAAGCTAGGAGGCTCATCTACATCAAGACTACTCAAAATTAAATGGTATAAATCTACTTTAGTCTTGTTAAAGTGATTTGCATAGCACACTAAGTTTTTTATAAATTTGAATTTTGGCCCATTCACTAACTTGTGCAACAAGTTTTCTCACACGATAGTTCAAAAAAAATTTTTATTGGATTTATAAATTACATTTTGTTTAACTAAGAGAACAAAGTTGGAATTTCTGAAATCGGATAATCGAGTAAGAAGTTATGCGCGTTTAAGTCCCGAAAATGGCACTTTTGCCACTGGTCAGCCATCCGGAATTCCGGTTGGCAACCGGAATTCTGGTTGTAATCAATCCGGAATTCCGGTTCCCATCCGGACTTCCGGTTCATGGCTGACCTCACCTCGGGAAACGTGCTAACGACTATAAACGACTAGTTTTTTATCAAACACTATATAAACTCAATTTTTCTTTCAAAAAATAAGTTGGTTGAGCATTTATTACATATATCTAACCTATCTAAGTGAGATTAAGGAGCTTCTAAGTTTGAAATCCAAACCAACACTTTCACATACTTTGAGCCAAAATTTGATTTTATTCATCTTAAGTGTGCTTGCTTTTCACTCTAGGTTTCCATTGTATCATCATATTTCTAGAGTGATTTTAGCTTGTATATCAAACACATTTCCATATTGTGATTGAGGTGAGGTTGGCACCGGTTTTGTAAACAACCCGGTAATAGTGAGATTGGCACTTTAACAATCCGAGAAAGAGGTTAATAGTCCTCGGGGGTGCGAAACTATTGTAAGAGGTTTGGAAATACCTTGGTGAAAATTTTCCGGTTGTAAGAGTTAGTCAAGCCCGTTAACTTGGCTCGATATTGGAACTCAAAGCTAGGTCCATAGCTTTGAAGACCAAGGACGTAGGTGGCATAGTTCTACCGAACCTTGTAAAAATCGAGAGTTTACATTTTCTAATCCTTAAACTCTTTACTTTACAAGTTTAATTATTTGTCTTAATATATTGCTTGCCATACTACTTGCTTTTACTTGATTAATTGACTAATTGCATAATTTTGTGTTAAAAGTTTTAATTTTCGGAAATTAGTTTAAATTTCCAATTCACCCCCCCTCTTGGAAACATATCTTGGGCTAACAGATTTGAGGAGCATGTCATCCACGTACACTTCCATATTTCTACTGATCTAATCTTTAAACATCTTGTTTACCGATCTTTGGTATGTAGCTTCAGCATTTTTTAGACCAAACGACATGACTTTGTAGCAGTAGAGACCCATAGCTGTTTCGAAACTTGTATGTTCTTGGTCAAGCGGATGCATTTTGATCTGATTGTAGCCTGAATAAGCATCCATGAAGCTTAGAAATTGGTGCCCGGCTGTTGCATCTACGAGTTGATCGATCCTTGGAAGCAAAAAAACAGTCTTTTGGGCATGCTTTGTTGAGGTCTGTGAAATCAATACAGACTCGCCATTTCTTATTCAGCTTGGGCACGAGTACGGGGTTCGCGACCCAAGCCGAGTAAAAAGCTTCAATTATGAAGTTGTTGTTGTGCAACTTTTCAACTTCATCTTTCAGGGTTACTCCTCGTTCTTTATCCAGGAATCTTCGTTTTTGATGAACTGGCTGGATGTTAGGATCGATATTCAGGACGTGGGAAATAATAGAAGGGTCGATTCTGACCATATTCGCATGTGACCAGGCAAAAACATCTAGGTTTGTGCTCAAAAATTTTATCAATTCTGATTTTACTTCGAGCAATAAACCCTTTCCAATTTTTTAGCTTTCTCGCCAGGATAACTGGGTCGATCTCGATCTCTTCTAACTCTTCCACAGGTCCAACATTGCTGCTTGGGTCCCCAAGTCGAGGATCCACATCTTCATCCCCGCCTTGGGAAGTTTCCTACTTGGGAATGTTTTTTCCCTTGTCTGGGCTCTTGCTGGAGGATATTTCCTTCTTAGCCTTGGCCACTGCAAGGTTGTAACATTCCCGAGAAGATTTCTGGTTCCCTCTAAGACACCCTACCCCATTCTTGGTTGGGAACTTCAGGCTCGAGTGAAATATTGATGTGACTGCTTTTAAGTCATACAGGGCTGGTTGGCCAAGCATTACGTTAAAAGGCCGAAGGACATCCAATATTGGAATCATTGCCATGATAGTTATGCTCGTCGGAGCTTGTCCAACAGTGAGGGGTAGCCATATTTTCCCTAGAGGTGCAACTCCTTGACCGGAGAAACCATAGACAGGCTGGAGGCATGGAGTTAGATCCTTGAGTTGGAACCCCATCTTCTCGTAAGTAGTATTGAACAGAATGTTTGAAGAAGCTCCATTATCGATCATGGTTCTAGCCACCATTTTGTTTGCTATCTGGACTTCCACGACCAGCGGATCGTTGTGCGGAAATCTGATCTTGATAGCATCTTCATCGTTGAAAGTTATGGTTGGCTCTTCTTCTCGCGGAACTTTGGACTTCCTTTCTTCCACGGCCAGGATGACTTCTTCTTGCTCATACTGAGCTGTTCGGGCATATCTCTCTCGATCTTTGCCCGTATCTCCAGCGATGTGCGAGCCTCCAATAATGACTTGGAAGTGTCCATCTACTAGTGGAGGTAGCAGATTCTTGTTATTTTGACCTTGGTTGGTCTTGACATACTTCTGCAAGTGCGGGTTCTATTTCCCGCTTCAAATTATAACATTCGTTGGTGTCGTGGCCGTAGTCTCTGTGGAACCGACAAAATTTTGTCATGTCCCTTTTGTTGGAATCTTTCTTCATGGGCCCGGGCTTCTTGTACTAAATTAACAACTGAGTTGCCATATACACACTCTATATATCTTCAGTTAGAATAGTGAATGCAGTGTGTTTGGCATGATCATGGGGAGTCTGTCCGGATTTCTCGGTGAACTTTCCTTTCTTCCCGTTTCCTTGCTTGTGGTTGTTGCTTGATCGCTTGCCACTTGAATTGTTGGAATAGTTGGGAAGTTGGGCGGACGTTCCAGTGGAAGGAGCCTTCGTTTTGCCTGGCTTTTGTTCACCTTCTGCTCGTTGAATGGCTTCTTCGAGCTTGATGAAGCCTTCGGCTCGGTCGAGGAAATCACTCATTGAGTCAACCGACCCGTTCTTCCATATATCCTTCCATAGTTCACCAAGGACATCAATGCTCCCCAGTATCGCGGATAACTTTCCATCCTCGGTTACCCGCGAGACTTTGGTCGCTTCTGTCATGAATCTGCTGATGTATGCCCGGAGTGGCTCGCCTGGTCATTGCTTTACTTCGACCAAATCTCCCAGATGCAATGGGAGCTGACGTGAGGAAGAGAATTGTGCATGGAATTCCGAAGAGAAGTTTTTCAACGAACTAAACTTTCCAGGAGGCAACTTGAAATACCAATGCTGTGGGGCTTCCGACAAAGTAGCGGGGAAGATTCTGCAGCATACGTCCCCTCGTACTCCTTGTAAATCCATTTGCATCTCGAAGTTTTTGAGATGGGAAAGAGGATCTTCTCTCCCAATGTACATCTTCCACGTTGGCATTTTGAACTTGTGAGGCAGTGGCAGGAGATTGATCTCTGGTGAGAAGGGAGTTCCCGAGCATGGTCTAACTCAAGATCATTGTTACGCTATCTGGCCATGCCATGAAAAATATTCTTCAACTCGTCAAGCTGTGCATGTACGACTGGGCTGACTTGTTCGGCATTTTGGTCGGTTTGGATTACGTCAGCGTCTTTCTGAGCGGGGATGTGAGTATGGGCTCCGGGCTGCAAGATCTTTGCAATATTCTGCTCGTCTGTTCCCCTTCTTCTATTTAGATCGTCCCTTAGGTCATGGGTCGTTCCCAGCCTATCGAACACAGAAGAGCCTGGTTGTCTTAGCGGTTGATTCGCTTGGTTGGCAGGCAGAATAACTCCATTATTCTGATTGGATCCGTCAGGTATGGCTCCTCTTGATGAATTCCCGGACAAGGTGTTCCCGCCTACCTCTTGGCCCACGGGTGGAACTCGTGACCGGGGATTGGACGGCTGACCATTGCTTGTATGGGAGGTATTCATTGTCGGGTCATCCTCCGTTTCTCCTAGGGGAATGACGTTTGGCATTTGCTGACCTACAGTTTGGTAGGCTCTTCGTATCAGCACGGTAGCTTGCCGATTGCGATCTTCGATCTCTGCATGGTGAGCCCTTAATGCCTCCATCTCTTTGTCTCTCCATTCAGCGAACATACGCCTCTATTCGTCAAACGCGAGATTCACTGCAGCACGCAGTTCATCTTGATCATGATGCAGAATGTTGCTATGACTCTGCATGAGTCCGAGCGCAGCACGGAGATTTTTCAATTCGGTTGCGTCTTCGATGGTCGTCTGGGCGTTGGTTCCAGGCAGAACAGTCGTGTTATGAATGCCCTAGCTGTGTGCGGAACTGTTATTCCAAGTCTCTTGCACACCAGGCGCAGTTTCGAGAATGTGAGCCGTTTAACCATTCACCACACTTCCCGTCCGTCCAGATTGACGGCGGGTGGAACCCTTGAACTTCCCCGGGTCCCGCAATATCTGGATCCACGTCATGACCGTGAATTTTCCCCCTTCGGGTCGAATGTGCCTCTACGAGTTTGCACCATCGTGTTGAATGTCGACAAGAGCGATTTGTGATCCTGCTCTCAATGAAAGCACCAAAATATTGACTTCGCTTTTAGCCAACGACAATGAGTCATTTTGATAAGCGATAAACGATATGTCGTAATGAATATATAATAGAGCAATTATAAGACACAGCAATTTTATAGAGGTTCAGCCCCGAGCAGTTCGGTAATAGCCTAATCCTCGTTATTTGTATTGACTTAAGAACAAGGAAGAAGATTCCTTTTCTTATAGCTCTTTATGATTCTACGAATATATAATTCTTAGATAATAATATAGTCTTAGCTTAGCTGCGTATCGATTTTTTTTCTCTCGGTCCCTTTACGCAGTGAACATTCCTTACTATTTATAGGGCTGGGAAACTTGAGGAGGAAGAGTTTCCTCTCTCGTTACAATGCGCATAAACAGAAAGATCGTGTGATCAATGCTGAATGCAAGGATCGTGCGATTGAGGCTGAGTACATTGATAGTGGGATCGTATGTATGCCGTATCCACATAAGTTGATCCCTGAGTTATAGGGATTGAGCTGATGACTCATGATGCGAAAGCTAAATTCGCTAAGTATTGAGTGCACTGCACGGATTGCTGGATATCTGATCCTGGATCCGCCAGCGAGGCGTCCTGCTCGGTCTATTCTTCCCGAGCAGATGCTCCAAGTGGACTCCACGTGTCACCATTCTCGTGATGCCACGTCAGAGTGAAAAATTTGGGATAACAATATCGTATGATATACAAATAATATACCTTAAACCAATATACATACGTCACAAACTTAAACTAATATACTATTAAATGAATTGTTTTCCACAATATACAGTAGCATACAAAAACTATATACCACAATCATAAGCAGATATACCATAGTCAAAAATTAATATACCACCAGCATAGTGAAGAAAAAATTATACAAAAAACTTAATTTAATATTCCACAAGTTTTTTTTTCTTGTTCTTTCCTTCATGAAATACCAATGAACATAAAATCAATATACCTCTTACCAAATATAACTATACCTCATACTTAAATTAATATTTAATAGTTTTTTTCTTTATATCCTTCACGATATACATTTCACATACAAACGATATACCTTAGACCAATATAAATATACCATAAACTTAAACTAATATACAATTAAATGATTTTTTTCCACGATATACTATAGCATATAAAAACTATATTCTGCTACTATAGTGAAAAATTAATATACCACTAGTATAGTGGAAAATATATATATATATATACCAAAAACTTAATTTAATATTCCACATGTTTTTTTCTTTCCTTCATGATATACTAATGAATATAAAGACAATATTTCCTAGTGAAATATAACTATACCTCAAACTTAAACTAATATTCCATATTTTTTAATTTCCGTCTTTCGTTCATTATATACCATAGCACATTAAAATAATATACTACATTTCAGTTATTTCAAAAAAAAATATATGTATACTACCTTTCAGTTTTTTTTAATATATTATTGCACATAAAAACGATATACTACTGTGCAAAATAACTATACCAAACAATTAATTATTCAAGGTTATAATTGTAATTTTATCATCAAATTTTTAACTAAAAGGACATTTTGTTATTTTTTTTTTTTGAAAAAATAGACATTTATTAACTTCATTGTAGATTTAGGGCCATTTTGCATCTTGGCCCTATCTATTTACCATCCCGTTTTTTCTTGTGAAAATTACATGAAATATGGGATTTCATAAAAAAGTTAGAAAAATATGACATTTATAGGTTTGCCACTCTTCTATGGTATTTTTTCACATTTAAAATTTTTTATGGTATTTGATATGCCATATTTTTATAAACTTATTATCCAAACTCATATTTTATGTTTTTGTTTTTAGCTTAATTAGTTTTATTTTTTTTAATTTATTTTATATTTTATTTTAGGGTTTCTTTCTATTTGGGAAATTTACACTAAATATTATATTTTTTTTCAAACATTATATTTTTAATTTGACAAGAACATTTTATCCTTTTCTTAATTTTTTTTTTTTTCACTGTTTTTTACATATTGAAGCTTCAAAAAGTTTTCTTTTGTCTTTTTTATATATTTTTAATCAATTTTGGCTCTCTTTTTTCTTTTTAATTTTTAAGTCAGTTGCTACTTTTTTTTTTCTTTCTTTCTCATATCTCTCTCTATTTTTTTTTTCTAATTTTTCTTTGTGTCTCTCTTTTTTTTTTAATTATTTTTCTCAAACTAATTTTTTTCTCTTAATATATATAATAAGTGTATATTTTTATATTTCATTTTTTTTTACAAAAATTAAACTTGTTTTTTTTATTTAAAAACTAATTATTCCATTAAAAATACCAGAAAAAAAACAGTTTCATTAACATCATCCTGAAAAAAAAAATTATATAAAAAATCATAATCTAAAAAGAATCTAAACTTTAAAAACTAGTTTCATCAACTTTGAAAGAAACTAATAATTTCATTTAAAGAATAAAAAAAATAGTTTCATCAACAAGATAATGAAAACAATTACAATCTAAAAACGATACTAACTTTAAAAACCAGTTTCATTAATATTAAAAGAAACGAATTATTTCATTAAAAGAGGTAAAAAAAAAAATACTTTCATCAATAACATAATAAAAAATACACAATGCCTAATAACAAAACTTTTACAAACGATACTAAATTTAAAAACCAGTTTCGAACATATAAATTTTATATCAATACCTAATAATCAAACTTCTAAATTCATTCTTTATTTTGGCATTTAATTTTTTATTTTCTTGCTCAAAAATTAGAGTTAATTTAAACATACAATATGCAACAAATATAACAAAGAGAATAATAAATTAAAATCAAAGAGAAAAAAAGAAACAAAGAAAATTAATGAGACAAAAATGCAATAACAAACCATTAAAGAATAACAAAAAAAAACAGTGGAATGTGAGAAACCAGTTAGTAAAACAACCAAAATAAAAACAAACAAATAAAAACCAGTTTCTTGAAATAAATCAATAAAAAATTGAATAAAACTCAATTATGAACAACAATTAAAAAAATTAGTTATAAAAACTAGTTACTTAAAAAAACCAGTTATGAAAATAATAAAATAATATGTGTGTCAGAAACTGATTAATTAAAATAAAATAAAAATTGTTATTCAAATATTATTCAATAATAAAACTTGTTTTATACAAACTAAAAAATATACAATAATATCATAAAAATGGAGCAACCCCATTACATAACAATTAAAACTGTGAAACCGGTTTGACATGTGAAACAAGTTTTGACGCTATAAAAAAACATAACAAAATAAAAATATTAATAATAAAGTTAATTGAAACCAGTTTTATCAGACAATCAAATAAAAACACACACACACACACACCAATACAAAAAAAAAAAAAAATACTAATCACAAATATAATCAAAACAACACATAATGCATACCAATAATTTAATAACAAAATATAAGTGTAAGTTTTGACATAAAAACAAAATAATAAAAAAAGTAACTTGAAAAAAAATTATAATAACATAATGAAACTATTTTTTTATTCTTTTAATGAAATTATAAGTTTCTTGAAAGTGATTTTTAAAGTTTATATTATTTCTAGATTATAGTTTTATATATTGTTTTTTCTTTTCAGGATGATGTTGATGAAACTGGTTTTTCTGCTGCTTTTAATAAAATAATTAGTTTTTCACAAAAAAACAAAGAAAAAAAAATAGTAGTTTAAATAAAAAAAAAACAAGTTTAATTTCTGTAAAAAAATAATATCTATAGTTGAGATCATTTTTTATTATTTTAGTGTTTTATTTTTCTAAAAAAAAAATAAAAAGAAACACAAATTTAAAGTTTTTAATGGCATTCTTCATGACTTTTTTACGTAACACCCTAACTAGCATAGGCGTGCTAACGTGATTTTTAAACGTCTTGTGCGGCTCGTTGCTAATCAACGAGGTTAATGAAAATCGTGATTAATTAAAATTTTGCTATTTATTTAAAACTTATAATATTACATACAAAATATTTCGGGATCCCGTTTACAAAATACTTTACAAAAGTTTACTAGTTCTTTATAAAATATTTGTCGCCCAGCGACTAACTACAAAAGCCCTGATGTCTCGAGGATCGTACGCTCCAGACCTAGCCGCCCCGACATGTACAATCTTCATCGGCTCGTCCTCACGGTTCCTCGGCTTTGGCCTTGCCCTTACCTACACATAAACATAGCACTGTGAGTCGACAGACTCAGTAAGAAAAGCATAATATAATAAACATACTAAATCCCGGGTTATAATCAAGCGCCCATACACTTGACCATAACCCTAACTGAATCAGGGACGTCCATGACAAACTATGATTAACTGCGAATCCAGCCTATACTCGGTACTCTAGTCGTACCGATGTGGTAGCAGTTAATCCATACTATCTGATAGCCTAGCATATATATCTGTTGGCATCTCGGTGCAACTCTATCTACACCTCACTGCTGCCCTGATATGCTAATCTGACGGCTATATAAAATTTGCCTAACATATATCTAATATGTTTATCTGATTTAAATTGACATGTACGCTAAACATGTATAATGATATGCATGACATTATACTAATCTTACCTCGCTTCCGAATTCATGTGTGCCGGTCAACCTGAGTGGAACAATCTCCTCGGCGAATTACATGTGCTCTAAATCATAATAATCACAACACTGATAAGTGACACGCTAAATCACTTCCCGGGAACTTAAACTCGAAACTAGAAGTTTCCCTATCGATAAATAGCATGGCAATACCCTAAACAACACAAAAATGGGAAGAACTAGGGTTCCCAAATTTGCCCCAACCTAGACCGGCTCCTCAACCGAATTACGGTTGGGGTAGAATTCTTGGAACCCAAATCCGCCGACGGTTCCTATAGGCCTCCTTGAGCCGAATTACGATTCACTGTAGTAATTTTTGAAAAATTCATAACTCGACCAATTCAACCACAAACCACCTTAAACTCTCGTACACTGCTCCAAATACCCCAAATAACAATTCAAAAGCAACAAAACAACCCAGCATGCACAGAATCAAAATCCACCATGTGAGCTCCAAGTTTGAGCTTCAAAGCTCAAAGCTTGGCTAACACCACATCCAGCCATCACACCAACTAAATTCAACCTAAAACAACATATAAAACATCCAGAAACCAGCCTCAAACCCAAACAAAGATCACAGCAGCAAAAACACCATTTTACCATACAAAATCCAAAGTTTTGAGTTCAAAGCTTTACACAAGGTTAAATCCAACCAACTAACAACAAAACCAGCTTGAATCCCAATAAATAAACATAATTAAACATCTGGAAACAACAACAATTATACACAGCAGCTACCATCAACAAAATCATCAAGCATGTAAATATTTTCTTCCTTAAATTACAAGAAACTAAAGAGAGAGTTACACAAGGGTTACCTTAGCTTGGTTTTTTACTAAGAATTGAAGAAAAATACTGAGTTGAGGAAGAAGAATCAAGAACCCTAGCTGGTTCTAAGTGTGGCCGAAAGAGAGAGAGCTAGAGAGAAAAATGGGATTTTGCTTTTCTTTGATTTTTCAATAAAATGAATAACTAACATACTAATCCATTTATTTCAGCAAATTTAATTCAAAATAACTCAATAATCACATAATACTAAGTCCACTAAAGGACAAAAGCTTATGGGGAAAAATGACCATTTTGCCCCTCCCATACTAAAAGGATTAAAAAGCACTAGAGGGTAATTTGGGAAAACTCTAAGTTCGGACTAATCCCGACATTCCCAATGTCTAACAATACCGCCCCGCTAAACTAGAAATACTAAATTGTGATTCTAATTAGCCCTACACCGCGTTCCATGTTGCCGGACACCGAAAATGCAAAATTATAAAATTTCACTATATGACATAAAAATACATTTTGAATTCAAATAAATCAACGTAAATAATTATTTAAATATCAATAAATAATTTTCATAATTAAACCCTAATTATCTGCTAATTTTCAAATTTAAACTAAGCCGTCTTTAAAACTATCCCACCTTAAAAGGATTTCGTCCTCGAAATCTAACCTGAACAACTCTGGATACTGGGCTCTCGTATCTGATTCTAATTCCCAGGTGGCTTCCTCCACCTTGCTGTTTCTCCAGAGTACTTTGACCAAGGCTATGGTCTTATTCCAAAGGACTTTATCCTTTCTATCAAGGATCTGTACTGGCTGTTCTTCATATGTCATGTCTGGCTGCAACTCAAGGCTCTCATAACTAAGTATATGCGTAGGGTCTGAAACGTATTTTCTCAACATAGAGACATGGAATACGTTGTGAACTGCTGAAAGAGCTGGAGGCAAAGCTAACTGATATGCCACTTGACCAACCTTCTCGAGAATCTCAAAAGGTCTTCTAAACTTAGGGCATAACTTGCCTCTTTTCCCGAAACGTTTGATCCCCTTCATTGGAGATACTCGTAAAAACACATGGTCCCCTACTTGGAACACAACATCTCTGCGTTTCCGATCTGCATAACTCTTTTGTCTACTCTGAGAGGCAAGCATTCTAGCTTTAATTTTCTCAATTCCCTCATTGGTCCCCTGCACTGGTTCTGGACCTAGGTATTTCTTTTCCCCTGTCTCATCCCAATGGATGGGTGACCTAATCTTCCTACCGTATAACAACTCATAGGGAGCCATCCCTATCGTACTCTGATAACTGTTGTTGTATGAAAATTCTATCAACAGTAGATATTTACTGCAAGAGCCTTCAAAATCCATAACACAGGCTCGTAACATATCCTCCAATATCTGAATCGTCCTTTCGGACTGTCCATCTGTCTGAGGATGGAATGTTGTACTGAATTTTAGTCTTGTACTCATTGCTTGTTGCAAACTCTGCCAAAACTTGGAGGTGAACTTCGGATCTCTATCCAAAACTATAGACTTTGGTACCCCGTGAAGCCTTACTATCTCTTTAACATACAATTCTTCCAACTGGTCCACTGGATAGGTTGTTTTAACTGGCAGAAAATGAGCAGATTTCGAGAATCTATCTACCACAACCCAAATAGAATTAGACAAACCTGTGGTTCTAGGTAACCCAACCACAAAATCCATCGTAATGTCCTCCCACTTCCATTCAGGTAGGGTTAAAGGCTGCAACAACCCTGTTGGTCTCTGATGTTCAGCCTTAATCTGCTGACAGGTGAGGCATCTCGATACGAATTCTACCAAATTCTTCTTCATACCGCTCCACCATAAATAAGGTTTAAGATCCTGATACATCTTGGTGGTGCCGGGATGCAAGGAATATGGGGTAGTATGAGCCTCTTCAAATATTTCATTCCTGAGTTCCACACTATTTGGAACACAAACCCTAGTTTTAAGCAATAGCATCCCGTTGTCTGACACTGAAAAATCCCTGGCTTGACCAGCTGAAACCTCTTCTCTGATTTTTACTAACTTTGGATCAGTCATCTGAGAGACTTTAATTCTTTCTAACAGATCAGATTGCAGCGTCAAGTTGTGAAGCTTGCCTACTACAAACTCAATGCTAGATCTCACCATGTCCTCTGCTAACTGGGGTGAGATCTGAATCATGCTAGCTACCTGCCTGGGACCCTTCTTGCTTAGGGCATCAGCCACTACATTGGCCTTCTCGGGGTGATAAAGAGTCTCACAATCGTAATCCTTTACTAACTCCAACCAACGCCTCTATCTCATATTCAAATGTTTTTGAGTAAAGAAGTATTTGAGACTTTTGTGGTCGGTATAAATTTCACACCTTTCTCCATAAAGGTATTGCCGCCAGATCTTCAAAACAAACACTACCGCGGCTAATTCTAAGTCATGTGTCGGGTATCACTATTCATAATCCTTCAACTGACGGGAGGCATAAGCGATAACCCGGTCGGCTTGCATCAAGATACACACCCCTGCACTCGTCTGGATGCATCACAATAAACCACAAACTTTTCTTTGTCAGAAGGCAAAGCTAGCACTGAAGCTATAATCAATCTCTGTTTCTGCTCTTGAAAACTAGCCTCACATTTGTCTGACCATAAAAACCGCTAATTCTTTTTTGTAAGCTCGGTTAAGGGTGTTGAAATTCTGGAGAACCCTTCCACAAACTGATGGTAATGACCAGCTAGACCCAAGAAACTTGTAATTTTTGTCACTGTTTTCGGTCTAGGCCAATCCCTGACGGATTCTATCTTTCCTGGATCCACCTTGATCCCATCCTTGCTAACAATGTGCCCTAAGAAGGACACCTGAGATAGCCAAAATTCACATTTCTTGAATTTGGCATAAAGCTTGTGTTCCCGAAGCCGTTGCAGAACCATTCAAAGATGTAACTCATGCTCCTCTTTTGATTGAGAGTACACAAGGATGTCGTCGATAAACACAATTACACAGATATCAAGGAAATCCTTGAATACTCTATTCATCAGGTCCATAAATGTTGCAGGAGCATTGGTTAGTCCAAACGACATAACCAAGAATTCATAATGTCCATACCTAGTACGGAAGGCTGTCTTTGGAATGTCCTCCTCTCGGATTTTCGACTGATGATAGTCCGATGGGAGATCAATCTTGGAGAAGACCGTCTTCCCCTGGAGTTGATCGAAAAGATCATCGATCCTAGGTAATGGATATTTATTCTTAACTGTCAGCTTGTTTAACTCCCGATAGTCAATGCACATTCTCATAGACCCATCCTTCTTCTTGACAAATAACACCGGAGCTCCCCAGGCTGACACACTAGGCCGGATAAACCCTATGTCAAGTAACCCTTGAAGCTAAATTTTTAATTCTTTAAGCTCAGCTGGAGCCATTCTATAAGGAGCCTTGGAGACCGGTTCCACTCCAGGTGCTAAATCAATAACAAAATCAATTTCCCGCTGAGGTGGTAAACCCAGAAGTTCTTCGGGAAAGACATCTAGAAATTCCCAAACCACCTTGATATCTTCTGGCCGAACAGAGTCTGGACGAGTGGTGTCTAACACCACGGCTAGAAACCCTAGGCATCCATCACACAATAATTCTCTAGCTGACAGGGCCGTAATCACCGGGATCCGAGATCCCTAAACCGAACCGACAAAAACAAACGGTTCTTCGCCTTCTGGTTGGAAGATTACCATCTTCCTCTTGCAGTCAATACTGGCTGGAGTATTTAGATAGGAAATCTATCCCCAGTATGATATCAAAATCGGCTAAGCTCATTGCTATAAGGTCAGCACTTAACTCCCTATAGCCAATTCTGATCGGCATAGACCCAATCCACCTTTTAGAGATAACTAACTCTCTCTCAGGTAATAGGGTTCCAAACCCTTTATCATAACTATCATGCAGTCTATCCAATTTACTAAAGATTCTGGCAGCCACATAAGAGTGTGTGGCCCCAGAGTCAAATAATACAGAGAAGTAAAGGTTGTTGACCGAGAGCTGACCTGTCACCACTGAAGGACTGGCTTCTGCATCAGCCTGAGTAATGGCAAAGACCCGAGCTGGAGTGGGTTTCGCCGGAGCCCTTGGTGCTTTAGTTCTGAGTTGAGGGCAATCCCTCTTGTAGTGTCCTGGCATGCCACACTGAAAGCACCCCAGCCCTCTACACTCACCCAGATGGTGCCTTTTACAACTGGGGCACTCTGGGTAGGTATATTGGGTCTCAAAATTACCTTGTCGACTGGCTCGACCCTGGTTCCCCCGGAACCTCTTGTTCTGACTCGAGCCACCGGTTGCAGTGGATGCCTCCCTTTTCTGATCCATGGCCGAACCACTACCTCCCCTGCTAAAGCCTGATGCAGGAGGGGTAAGAGCCCCGTCAACCACTGAAGTCCTAGCAGACTCAGTCATACACCCAACTGCGCCCTCGGCTCGCAGTGCCTTTTCCACCATTTCAGCATAGGTGGTTTTGTTGTCTGTAGTAATCATCAGGCCAACCTCGCCAACCGGTCAAACTGTGTTGTATACTCAGTAACGCTCATATTCTCTTTCTGGGTCAGGTGGGTGAACTCTTTTCTCTTGGCTCTTCTGACGACCTCATTGTAGTAATTGGCATTGAAAAGTTCCTGGAACTTTTCCCAGGTCATCGTTGTGACATCGTGTATCATGGACACCATGTCCCACCAGACCAATGCATCTTCTTGAAACTGAAAAGTGGCACAGACCACTCTATCATTCCCGGTGACGCCCATGAAATTCAAAATCTTTGTAATCACTGTTAGCCACTGTTCGACTTTCATAACATCCAGACCTCCCAGAAAAACCGGAAGTGCCTGCTTGCGGAACCTTTCATACAAAAGTTCCATCCGATTTACCGTCAATCGGTTCGGCTGGACAACGGGCGAGTGCCACCGGAATTTCTAGTACGAGCACCGGCAGAGCACCCCTGCTATCTTAATCGTCGGATTTCATTATCTTGTTCCTCAATGCTGGCTTGCATTTCTGCAAACCTGTTTTCCCAATTCTGGGCTTCCTGAGTTGCCTGGGCAGCCTGTGGTGGGTTAGCATCATCCCAGCCACGAGCTCTGTCCCTGGGACTCGACCGAATTGCCCTGACTCCTGGTATTTTTCCTGGTGTCCATCTAGTCTGAACAACCTGCGTAACCAAGAGTTGGCATATCAGATCATGATAACCGAGACCTTACTAATGCCGCTTAATTTGGAAATTAAAAACATGTGCCTATTCTACTATCAGGCTACTAACATGCTTCCTAACAGGCTTTTGTTAATTCATAATATTTAAAATAAGCCACTAAAACAATAAAAGCTTACTGAACCGTAGAACGAGCTAACTGCTGATGATGATTGTACATGTCGTGAAGATCTTCTGAAGACAACCTGTCACTCTAATACCAAATTGTAACACCCTAACTAGCATAGGCGTGTTAACGTGATTTTTAAACGTACTGTGTAGCTCGCTGCTAATCAACGAGGTTAATGAAAATCGTGATTAATTAAAATTTTGCTATTTATTTAAAACTTATAATATTACATACAAAATATTTCGGGATCCCGTTTACAAAATACTTTACAAAAGTTTACTAGTTCTTTATAAAATATTTGCCGCCCAGCGACTAACTACAAAAGCCTTGATGTCCCGAGGATCGCAAGCTCCAGGCCTAACCCCCCCGACATGTACAATCTTCATCGGCTCGTCCTCACGGTTCCTCGGCTTTGGCCTTGCCCTTACCTACACATAAACATAGCACTGTGAGTCGACAGACTCAGTAAGAAAAGCGTAATATAATAAACATACTAAATCCTGAGTTATAATCAAGGGCCCATATACCTGACAATAACCCTAACTGAATGAGGGATGTCCATGACAAAGTATGATTAACTGCGAATCCAGCCTATACTCGGTACTCTAGTCGTAGCGATGTGGTAGCAGTTAATCCATACTATCTGATAGCCTAGTATATATCTGTTGGCATCTCGGTGCAACTCTATGTACACCTCACTGTTGCCCTGATATGCTAATCTGACGGCTATATAAAATTTCCCTAACATATGTCTAATATGTTAATCTGATGGCAACTGACATGTACGCTAAACATGTATAATCATATGCATGACATTATACTAATCTTACCTCGATTTCGAATTCAGGTGTGCCGGTCAACCTGAGTGGAACAATCTGCTCGGCGAATTACAGGCTCCTAAATCATAATAATCACAACACTGATAAGTGACACGCTAAATCACTTCCCGGGGACTTAAACTCGAAACTAGAAGTTTCCCTGTAGGTAAATAGCATGGCAATACGCTAAACAACACAAAAATGGGAAGAACTAGGGTTCCTAAATTTGCCCCAACTGGTAGACCGGTTCGTCAACAGGAATTTCGGTTCTGGGTAGAATTCCTGGAAGCCAACCGGTCGACCGGTTCCTACAGGCCTCTCTGAACCGGAATTCCGGTTCAGTTTAGGAATTTTTTAAAAATTCATAACTCGACCAATTCAACCCCAAACCACCTAAAACTCTCCAGACCTGCTCCAAATACCCCAAATAACAATTCAAAAGCAACAAAACAACCCATCATGCACAGAATCAAAATCCACCACGTGAGCTCCAAGTTTGAGCTTCAAAGCTCAAAGCTTGGCTAAAACCACATCCAGCCATCACAACCAACTAAATTCAATCTTAAACAACATATAAAACATCCAGAAACCAACCTCAAACACAAACAAAGATCATAGTAGCAAAAACACCATTTTACCATATAAAATTTGAAGTTTTGAGTTCAAAGCTTTACACAAGGGTAAATCCCACCAACTAACAACAAAACCAGCTTGAATCCCCATAAATAAACATAATTAAACATCTGTAAACAAAAACAATTATACACAGCAGCTACCATGAACAAAATCATCAAGCATGCAAATATTTTCTTCCTTAAATTACAAGAAACTAAAGAGAGAGTTACACAAGGGTTACCTTAGCTTGGTTTGTACTAAGAATTGAAGAAAAATACTGAGTTGAGGAAGAAGAATCAAGAACCCTAGCTGGTTCTAAGGGTGGCCAAAAGAGAGAGAGCTAGAGAGAAAAATGGGATTTTGCTTTTCTTTGATTTTTCAATAAAATGAATAACTAACATACTAATCCATTTATTTCAGCCAATTTAATTCAAAATAACGCAAATAGTAACATAATACTAAGTCCACTAAAGGACAAAAGCTTATGGGGCAAAATGACCATTTTGCCCCTCCCACACTAAAAGGATTAAAAAGCACTAGAGGGTAATTTGGGAAAACTCTAAGTTCCCGACTAATCCCGACATTCCCAATGTCTAACAATACCGCCCCACTAAACTAGAAATACTAAATTGTGATTCTAATGAGCCCTACACCACGTTCCATGTTGCTCTGTACGAAAATGCAAAATTATGAAATTTCACTATATGACATAAAAATGCATTCTGAATTCAAATAAATCAACGTAAATAATTATTTAAATATCAATAAATAATTTTCATAATTAAACCCTAATTATCTGCTAATTTCCAAATTTAAACTAAGCGGTCTTTACATTTTCCCATATTTGTAAGTTTTTTTTAAAAATGTCATATTTAGTGTAATTAAGTTTTTATGCCATATATATCAAAATTTATCTTTATTTTCCGATATTTTTGTAAATAGCTTTTTTTTCTTTTTGGGATTATTTTACAAATATTCAAAAACCATAAAAAATTATAAAAATACACTTTCACAGAATTTTAAATACGATTTTTTTAGGGGAAGTTTTATAAATATGGGAATTAAGAAGATAGTTTACTTTTCTATGGCATAAATAAATAACACTGCAGGGTTATGGATTTTTTTCTTCTTTTACATTTATATGAAGTTTTTTATGCCATATTTTTGAAAAAAAGTAGAAATCCCATATTTGTAAAACAATAATAAGTTTTGTCGGAAAAGTCATTGGCACCAGAAAAGTCGCCAAAAAAGTTAGTTACCAGAAAAATCACTGTTACCGGAAAAGTCGTCAGAAAAGTCACTGGAAACGTCATCGTCGCCGGAAAAGTCATCGAAAAAGTCATTATGGCCTGCAAAGTCACCAGAACTTAATGGCTCAGATATAACTAAAAATAAAACCGGTTCTATGAATAAAAACTAATAACTCAAACTGGTTATAATTAAAATATAACTGATTATGTAACATAATAAAAATATAAATAACATAAAATAACTCAAACCAGTTATAATTAAAATAGAACCAGTTTTATTATAGTGTTATAATGAATAAAAATAAATAATACAAAATAACTTAAACTCGTTATAACTAAAATAGAACCGATTATCTAATATAATGAATACAAACAAGTAACACGCAATAACTCAAACCGATTACAATTAAAAAAGGAAAAGAAGAAATCAGTTCCTAAAACACTGAAATATAATTAAAAACAAAACTAGTTCACAGTAAAATACTTCATAACACATAATACCTCATAAAACTAGTTGTTATCCCAATTTTCGCACTCTGATGTGGCATCACACGATGGTGACACGTGGAATCAACTTTATGTACATGCTCGCAAAAAATATGTCGAACAGAGCACCACATACATCCGCTCGGAGGGAGCCCTCTTAGCCGGGCATTGAGCAATCCGCGCAGCATGCCAACACTTAGAAATTTCAGCTTTCACATCGTGAGTCACCGAAGAAATCCCTATAACTTTGGATCAGATCACAGAGATATGGAAAGCTGTCTGAATCCCTTGATTAGTGCATTCTGTATTTAATATGCAATCTTTCCACTTATATCAATTGTAATCAGAAGGGAAATACTTCCCTCCCAAGCTTATAGCCCTATAAATAGTGATTCATACTCACTGGGCAAAAGGTCAAAAAACTTATCTAAGAATTCATATTCAGAGACACTATTGTAAGAGCTCTAAGAAAAGGGATTATTTTCTTTGTTCTTAAGTCAATACAAACTAAGAGGATTAGGCTATTACCGAACTGCTCGGGGCTAATCCTCTATAAAATTCTCATGTCTTTATTTACTTTATTATATACACATTATACTACTTGTCGCTTACAATTTAGACTCACTGTCGTTGGCCAAAAGCGACGTAAACATGTTCGTGCTTTCATTGAGAGCAGGATCAAGGATCGCTCTTTATCTCAAATCTAGTCGCAAATACAATTGTGTTATAAACTCGTAGAGGCGTGGTTGATCCAGCAAATACACAGATAGTGGATCCTGCACTGCAGAACCCAGGGAACACAAGGGTTCCACCAACCACGAATCCCAGACAACCATCAACTGTAGGTCACAGTGTGACGACTCCTGAGTGAAATTGCACCTGGTGTGCAAGAGACTAGGAATACCAGTTCAGCAGCCAACCAGGGCATTCCTAACACTTTCGTTCCGCAAGTAACCAATGTTCGAACAACTATTCGAGATGACACCGAAATCTAGAACCTCAGTGCTGCTCCTGGATTCATGCCAGGTCATAGCAACACCCTACATCACGATCTGGAGGAACTCCGAGCTGTATTAAATCTCCCATTCGAAGAGCAAATGCGCATGTTCACTGAATCGAGGGACAAGGAGATGGAAACATTAAGGGCCCAACAAGCAGCCATTGACGACCGAACGCGACAAGCCATCGTGTTAATGCAAAAAGCCTATCAGGCTACCGGACAACAGCCTGTAACAGTCATCCCCCTGGGAGAGACAGACGAAGACCCAGCCATGAACACCTCTCAGATTATAAATGGTCAACCGTCCAATCCCCGGTCACAGGTTCCACCTGTGGGCCAATCGGTAGGCGGAAAAACTCTGTCTAGCAATTCATCAGGAGAAGTCATACCTAACAATTCCAACCAAGTTAATGGTGTCGGCCAGCTAGTTGGCCAAACAAACCAGTCATTGAGACAGACAGGCGTTTCTATATTTGATAGATTGGGGACAGTTCACGATCTTAGAAATGATCTGAATAGGAGGAGAGCATTGGACGACCAACATGACGCGCCAATCGTACAGCCCAGAACCCGCACTCAAAATCCAGCTCAAAGAGATGCTAATGTGACTCAAGTCGGCTGTAACGCCCTAATCAATAGGGACGCCACTTGTGTGATTTCATAAACTAGTTTAATATTAATAGAATAATTAATTATTAAAACCATGATAATATAAAAAACTTGACTAAAATAAAATACTAAAAACAAACATTATAATGGCATAAAAAGTGTTTTCCGGGGATCCCTATTATAAACACAAAATCAAAATACACAACAGATATAACCAGTCCAAAACAACTCCTCGCAACTCAGCACGCAGGCCACTGAGGTCAATATGTACATTGCTGGAGAAGACTGTCACCTCATGGTTGATCAAGCTTTTCTTTACCTTTACCTCATAAGGCAACCATCTTCATAACATCACGTTGCCTAATCAGGCAAGTCGATGCATTAATTTGATAATCTTGTATTGGATCGCCTAATCAGGCAAGGTCGTGTCATAGCCTGTCACCCATTTGTCGCCTAACTGCATCACCTAATCAGGTGAGCATGTGCCAAAAACCTGCACCCATATATCATATAATTGCATCACCTAATTAAGTGAGCCCGTGCCACAATCTGGCACCAATATATCGCATCGTCTAATTAGACAAGCTCGTACCTACACCTGGTATTTATCATAGATCACTGAGGCCCGTACTTACACCCAGTACGTTGCTAGGAAAAATCGCATCACCTAATCAGGTAAGCCTGTACCTACACTCGGTACTCATCAAATATCACTGATGCCCGTACTTACGTCCAGTACGTCGCCTGGAAAATCGCATCACCTAATCAGGTGAACCCATATATCACATGCATAATATTATTACATTATCATTACTCAACCAATTAGTCTTTTCATTATATAACAATATTAACTATATCTCAATATTAATCAATCGATAACAATACTATTGTATTACATACAACGTACTATGCAGTACAATATACTTTTCTTACCTTTAATCCAGGTTCATATATTTCGGCCAACCCAAGTGGAAAACTATCCCCCGATGATCTCGGCCCTTAAGCTCTCCCTCTTCAAGGATTTGCTATCCTGCTACTACCAGAGCTTAGATAGCTAAGTTTCGGATTGAAAAATTGAAGAAAATGAATCTAAAGAGAGAAGGTTTTGTCAAAAGAAGAGAACGAAGGTTTGTTCGTTCATTCTCCTGCTACTGTAATATTTTTAAAACATATAATATATATATAAAGTGATAAACGAAACTTTCATTTATATATGTAATAATATACTAATAATAATAATAATATAATAAAATATTAATAATATTAATAAAAAGTTTATTATTAATAGTTATCTTATTATTTCTTAGCTGCTAAGAAATTTATATTTCTAGGGTATTTGATCGACTCCGAGGACCACAAAATACTTCGGTATTTCTAAAATAAATTTATCATAATAATCCCATCAATAATTCTAACTAAATCTGTTGTGACATTTTTGGCCTCTAATCTGGTCTCCAAGGTTGTCAAACATGAAAATATTTTTATTTCACAAATAACTCATATTATATCCACGTATTTCATATAAATCTCCGTAATTAACAAATTACGCTTATATATCCAAATCGAGTCTTCAGAGTCCCCGAACCTGAAAATATTTTTATTCCACATATAGCTCATATTACATTCACACATGCTATATAAATCTCAGTAATTAACAAATTACGCTTATTTACTCACTTATAGCAAAATTTAAATTTTATGCTAAAATAAATTAGTAGGATCATAATCTCACTTATTACCTGATTAACCCATAATATAAATATAAACCTTAATTATTTACCATTAGGCTTATCGGGATATTTCAACCTTCCCTCCTTTATAAAAATCTCGTCCTCAAAATTTATTTAAACAATTCGGGATATTACCCCTATATTTATGATTCTAACTCTCAAATTGTTGTTTCTATCTTGCTATTTTTCTACAGCACTTTCTTAACTTGTGGAATTGTCTTATTTCATAGTATTTCCTTTTCTAGCCCAAAACCTGGACAAGATGTTTTTCCCATATAATAAATTTGTCTAAAGTTTAACATCATCACAACTCAGAATACGGGTCGAGTCTAATACATATTTTCTCAGCTTGGAGACATGAAACCGGATAACGCGAGAGTTAACTAATAGGCTACGTCGCCTACTTATTCTAGTGAACAGGTATCTAGTATTTCTCTCGTACCACACTTATTAAGGTACATAACAAGTGGTACATTTAATTATCAGTTTTAAATAAACACCTTGTCAGGAAAGAGATTATTCTAAGATAATGTAACCTTTATCAAATATGCTCATAGCATGTTTCTAATATTCCATTAATCTTCTCAGGTTACCCACCTTTCAAGAATAAAACATCATACTATTTTTGCTTTAACCTCTATGGTTCTTAATAACCTTCTTTAATTCTTAGCGTCATAGCCAAAGATATCAACCTTTGAATTTCACAAGATTAGACTATTCCTTCGTATGAATTCTGTATTCTCATTTATTGTATAAATTGTCTATACTGATAGACAGCATATCAACTCGGTATGTCCAACTGTTACTATTCAGTCGAAATCATAAGATCCCGCAATACATAATTCATAATTATGTCTTTCCAATCCTTATATGGGACCTCTTAAGCTGACCTACTGACTTAGCTTAATAACAAGTTTAGTATTCATTTCTAATAGGTATTCAACTAGAGTATTTCTTATTTCCACCAACTAACATGAACTCATCTTGATACCTTGTAAATCTTTACTTGCTAACACATTATTTCCTCTTAGAAATCTCTGGAACGACTATCAATTCTACATCATAATATGAATCTTTGTAGCGTACTTTGTCCTCACTCATACGCTTTTCTGGATGACTCCCCGAAACATTTCCCATCTTGAGATTACCCAAGTTAAGTATGCTTAACTCCAAGGTAAGCTCATGGTGGGTTATCAGAAAGTAGATGCTTTTTTTTGTCGTTCTTAATTGTATTTCTTGTTTTCATTCTTTCGTAAAAAAGAAAAAAATCAATTCCCTTCACTCCCTTCATTAAACTCTTACAATTCCTCATCGGTTTTGTTCACTTAAACTTGAGGAATTCCCATTTTATTGTCAACTTGAATCTTGTTCATTTCTACTAATTTTAACTTGCATCAATTTCTCTTGAGCTGACACAACTTTAAAATTTCCCAATCACTTAAAGTTAATTACAATTATAAAGTGAATTAATGTAACCTATATGATAAAGGCAACATTGCTCATTCCAGGTACCCATAACTAAACTGGAAATATACATTTCCCGAATTCTCAACTAATAATAATTAATCTAAGATCATTTCGTGATCCTGAAATTTCTTTTCTATGTTTGGTAGAGATCTTGATGATCTTTTCAACACACCCAAAAATATACATACCTCAAGTATATTCTCTGTTATATTGATAACCCATTGGTACAAATTACCATACCAACTTATAGTGAGTCTCCTGTTGATGATGCTAATCCATCAACATCGAAGACCCTCATATATTTTTCCCGTCATTACCAATAAGGTTTTACTCCCTAGTTCATACACCACCATTGCTCCCTTACAATCATCACTATCTTCATACTTGGTTAACCACTCTAAAACTTATTTTACACTTAATTATATAGTTCGTTGTTTAATAAACAACCTACTTTGTCATCCAATATTCACCCATCACATAAATACTTGTCTATTAAATTGCATCTCAATTCATAAGCTTTTCCCCATTCTGCTTGAATATGCCGTTCTATAATTGCTTAATAAAGTAATCTTTTTCTAGAATTTCAATGTTCTCCTTATATATCACATTGACTATCCAGTCAATTATGAAGTACTCTCTATCATTACCGTATTACCTTAAGTAATTCAGGTAATCTTATTTACCTTAGTGATACCACTACTCTTCATGATGTTCTTTTATACGTTACACTGGTAACGTCCCCGCTTCAGGCCTTCATTGGGCCCTTACTCCCACAGAGTGATGGCTCTTATACACGAGTGCATCACTCTAGTTGTTTCCTGGACAGATGACTGGCCCCACAGACCAATCCAAGAGTTTCCAACATTTTTTTCTTGCTTTGAATCGCACGCTTCATGGTAAAATTTTCTAAATGAAATTACCCCAAGTCAAGGACACTCAACCATGGTATTCCCTCATGGTAAGCTATCAAAACATGATGCTTCTTGCTAACATTGGTAGTCCCACGCCTACATAATCTCAAAATTACTACACAATCGTCCCCTTCAATTCATCTAATATTCCAGACAATACTCATAAATTGTCCCACCTTTGCTAATGCTAGATCACTTTTAAACAAAAGATTTTGTTATTTGAATCAATTAGATTGATGCCTCCATTAACAACTTACGACCTATATTCCACTTGTAAATACCAACAAATTTAACTCATATTGTTATTTTTCAAATCTGTCCACCCTGTCAGATGAACTACCACTAAATAACATATAGACACAATCCATTTTGATCTTTTGATGTCCCCCATTGAGAGTACAATATTTCATACCAATATAAATCAAAATAGCAATTATAATATTGCCCATAAATTCTAACTTGAGTCGGTCGAAGGACCAATATCCGGGTCCCCTTGTGTTATCCCAAATTTTGTACTCTGACGTGGCATCACGAGAATGGTGACACGTGGAGTCCACTTGGAGCATCTTCTTGGGAAGAATAGACCGAGTAGGATGCCTCGCTCGCACATCCAGGATCAGATATCCAGCCATCCGTTCAGAGCACTCAATACTTAGCGAATTCAGCTTTCGCATCATGAGTCATCAACTCAATCCAAATAACTCAAGGATCAACTTACGTGGATACGACATACACACGATCCCACTATCAGTGTACTCAACCTCAATCCCACGATCCTTGCATTCAGCATTGATCACACGATCTTTCTGTTTATGCGCATTGTAACGAGAGAGGAAACTCTTCCTCCTCAAGTTTCCCAGCCCTATATATAGTGAGGAATGTTCACTGGGTAAAGGGGGACCGAGAGATTAAAAGTCGATACATAGCTAAGCTAAGACTATATTATTATCTAAGAATTATATATTCAGAGATAGTGTTGTAAGAGCTATAAGAAAAGGAATCTTCTTCCTTGTTCTTAAGTCAATACAAATAACGAGGATTAGGCTATTACCGAACTGCTTGGCGCTGAACCTCTATAAAATTCCTCTGCCTTATAATTGCACTATTATATATTCATTACGACATATCACATATCGCTTATCAAAAAGACTCATTGTTGTTGGCTAAAAGCGAAGTCAACATTTTGGTGCTTTCATTGAGAGCAGGATCACAAATCGCTCTTGTCGACATTCAACACGGTGGTGCAAACTCGTAGAGGCCTGTCTGACCCAGCAAATTAACAGACGCTGGATTCGACATTACAGGACGCAGGAAGTTCAAGGGTTCCACCCGCTGTCAATCCTGGACAAATGGGAAGTGTGGTGGATGGTGAAACAGCTCCTGTTACTGAAACTGGGCCTGGTGTGCAAGAGACTGGGAATAACAGTTCCGCGCACAGCCAGGGCATTCATAACACGACTGTTCCTCCTGGAACAAACGCCCAGACGACCATCGGAGATGCAACCGAATTGCAAAATCTCCGTGCTGCGCTCGAACTCATGCAGAGTCATAGCAACACTCTACATCATGATCAAGATGAACTACGTGCTGCAGTGAATCTCGCATTTGACGAACAGAGGCGTATGTTCGCTGAATGGAGAGACAAAGAGATGGAGGCATTAAGGGCTCACCATGCAGAGATCGAAGATCGTAGTCGGCAAGCCACCGTGCTGATACGAAGAGCCCACCAGACTGTAGGTTAGCAAATGCCAAACGTCATTCCCCTAGGAGAAACAGACGATGACCCGACGATGAAGACCTCCCAAACAACCAATGGTCAGCCGTCCAATCCATAGTCACGAGTTCCACCCGTGGGCCAAGAGGTAGGCGGGCAGACCTTGTCCGGGAATTCATTAGGAGGAGCCATACCTGACGGATCCAATCAGAATAAGGGAGTTATTTCGCCTGCCAACCAAGCGAATCAACCGCTAGGACGAGTAGAATAAGGGGAACAGACGAGTAGAATATTGCAACGATCTTCCAGCCCGGAGCCCACACTCACATCCTGGCTCAGAAAGACGCTGACGTAATCCAAACCGATCAAAATGCCGAACAAGTCAGCCTAGCCGTACAGGCACAGCTTGACGAGTCAGCCTAGCGGTACAGGCACAGCCGTACAGCGTAACAATGATCTTGAGTTGGACCGTGCTCGCAGAACTCCTTTCTCACTAGAGATCAATCTCCCGCCACTTCCTCACAAGTTTAAAATGCCAACGTGGAAGATGTACACTGGGAGAGAAGATCCTCTTTCCCATCTCAAGTACTTCAAGATGCAAATGGATTTACAGGGAGTACGAGGGGACGTATGCTGCAGAATCTTCCCTGCCACTTTGTCGGAAGCTGCACAGCAATGGTATTTCAAGTTGGCTCCTGGAAAGTTTAGTTCGTGGAAAACCTTCTCTTTGGAATTCCATGCACAATTCTCTTCCTCACGTCAGCTCCCATTGCATCTGGAAGATTTGGTCGAAGTAAAGCAACGACCAGGCGAGCCACTCCGGGCATATATCAGCACATTCATGACGGAAGCGACCAAAGTCTCGCGGGTAACCGAGGATGGAAAGTTATTCGCGATATTGGGGGGCATTGAAGTCCTTGGTGAACTATGGAAGGATATATGGAAGAACGGGCCGGTTGACTCAACGCGTGATTTCCTCGACCGAGCCGAAGGCTTCATCAAGCTCGAAGAAGCCATTCAATGAGCAGAAGGTGAACAAAAGCCAGGCAAAATGAAGTCTCCTTCCACTGGAACGTCCGCCCAACTTCCCAACTATTCCAACAATTCAAGTGGCAAGCGATCAAGCAACAACCACAAGCAAGGAAATGGGAAGAATGGAAAGTTCACCGAGAAATCCGGACAGACTCCCCGTGATCATGCCAAACACACTGCATTCACTATTCTAACTGAAGATATAGAGAGTGTGTATATGGCAACTCAGTCATTAATTCCGTACAAGAAGCCCGGGCCCATGAAGAAAGATGCCAACAAAAGGGACATGAATTTTTTTTTTCAGTTCCACAGAGACTACGGCCACGACACCAACGAATGTTATAATTTGAAGCGGGAAATAGAATATCTGATCAAGAAAAACAACCCGCACCTGCAGAAGTATGTCAAGACCAACCAAGGTCAAAACAACCAGGATCTGCTACCTCCACTAGTAGATGGACACTTGCAAGTCATTATTGGAGGCCCGCACATCGCTGAAGATACGGGCAAAGCTCGAGAGAGATATACCCGAACAGCTCAGTATGAGCAAGAAGAAGTCATCCTAGCCGTGGAAGAAAGGAAGCCCAAAGTTCCACGAGCAGAAGAACCAACCATAACTTTCAACGATGAAGATGCTGTCAAGATCAGATTTCCACACAACAACCCGCTGGTCGTGGAAGTCTAGATAGCAAACAAAATGGTGGCTAGAACCATGATCGATTATGGAGCTTCTTCAAACATTCTGTTCAAGACTACTTACAAGAAGATGGGGCTCCAACTCAAGGATCTAACTCCATGTGTCCAGTCTGTCTATGGTTTCTCTGGTCAAGGAGTTGCACCTCTAGGCCAAATCTGGCTACCCCTCACTGTTGGACAAACTCCAACGAGCATAACTATCATGGCAGAGTTCCTAATATTGGATGTTCCTTCAGCTTTTAACGTAATGCTTGGCCGACCAGCCCTGTATGACTTAAAAGTTGTCACATCAATACTTCACTCGTGCGTGAAGTTCACAACCCAAGAATGGGGTAGGGTGTCTTAGAGGGAACCAGCAATCTGCTCGGGAATGTTACAAACTTGCAGTGGCCAAGGCTAAGAATGAAATATCCTCCAGCCAGAGCCCAGACAATGGAAAAAACATTCCCAAGTAGGAAACTTCCCAAGGCGGGGATGAAGACATGGATCCTCGATTTGGGGACCCAAGCAGCAATGTTGGACCTATGAAAGAGTTAGAAGAGATCGAGATCGACCCAGCTATCCTAGCCAAAAAGTTAAAAATTGGAAAGGGTTTGTTGCTCGAAGTAAAATTAGAATTGATTAAATTTCTAAGAGCAAACCTAGATGTTTTTTCCTGGTCACATGCGGATATGGTCGGAATCGACCCTTCTATTATTCCCATGTCTTGAATATCCATCCTAACGTCCGACTAGTTCAGCAAAAATGAAGATTGCTTAATAAAGAACGAGCAGTAGCCCTGAAAGATGAAGTTGAAAAGCTGCGCAACAACAACTTCATAATTGAAGCTTTTTACCCGGCTTAGGTCGCGAACCCCGTACTCGTGCCCAAGCCGAATAAGAAATGGCGAGTCTCTATTGATTTCACAGACCTCACCAAAGCATGCCCAAAAGACTATTTTCCGCTTCCAAGGATCGATCAACTCGTAGATGCAACAGCCGGGCACGAAATTCTAAGCTTCAGGGATGCTTATTCAGGCTACAATTAGATCAAAATGCATCCGCTAGATGCCTTCATTATTTTAGCAAAAGTTCCTGCGGCTTGAGCCACCTTTGCGCCTTGACGAATAGATTTGGGTCTCTACTGCTACAAAGTCATGTCGTTTGGTCTAAAAAATGCTGGAGCTAATACCCAAGATTGGTAAACAAGATGTTTAAAGATCCAATTGGCAAAAATATGGAAGTGTGCGTGGATGACATGCTCGTCAAATCCAGAAAGGCTGGGGGCACAAAGACGACCTAGACGAATGTTTCAAAGTTCTCAGGAAGTACAACATGAAACTAAATCCCTTAAAATGCTCATTTGGAGTCAGCTCGGGAAGGTTTCTAGGCTTCGTCGTTAATGCCCGAGGAATGGAAGCCAATCCAGAAAAAATCCAAGCCCTCCTCGATATGAACTCGCCAACACAAACAAAAGAGGTGCAAAGCCTAACTGGTCGAATCGCCGCCCTTAGTAGATTCGTGTCAAAATCAACGGATAAATGTGTTCCATTCTTCAACATCCTGCGAGGAAACAAAAAGTTCGAGTGGATAGAAGAATGTGAAAGAGCTTTTCAAGATCTAAAGGCACAGGTCGCAAAACCTCCCGTATTTTCTAAACCTCTGGACGGTGAGGAGATAGGGATATACCTAGTTGTCACGGAGCATGCCGTGAGTGTCGTGCTGATCGGAGAAGAGAACAGCGTGCAGCATCCAGTCTATTACATCAGTAAAAGACTCATCAAAGCTGAAGGTCGATACTCGTTGATAGAAAAGCTTGCCTACTGCCTCTTTCTAGCAACAAGGAAGCTGAGGCCTTACTTTCAAGCTCATCATGTTCGGGTGTATACCGACCAACCACTACGACAAATACTGCAAAAGCCAGATGCCTCTTGACGGTTACTCAAGTGGGCGATAGAATTGGGTCAGTATGAAATCAACTTCCAACCCCGAACAGCTATCAAAGGTCAAGCCTTGGCCGACTTTGTGGTAGGATGCACATGCAAAAAAGAAAGCATACCCGAAAGCGATCCCGAGCCAATACCACAGCCAAGTAATATTGAAAACAAACCGACCTGGAAGCTACATGTGGATAGGTCGGCAACAGATCAACTGTCTGGTGCAGGAATTGGCCTTGTCACACCTGGGGGGCAACACCTGCACGCTGCAGTCAAGTTCGGATTCAAGGCCTCTAACAACGAAGCCGAATACGAGGCCCTAATCGCTGGACTTAAGCTAGCAAAGGAAATGAAGGCCGAAGACATTGAAATCGACAATGATTCATAGCTGGTGGTAAATGATGTATCCGGCGAATACAAGGCTCGGGGAGAAAAAATGATAGCATATCTGAGCAAAATACATGACCTGCTCACACAATTCAAAACTATGGTCTCAGACAAATTCCAAGAGGAAAAAATACAACTGCAGACGCGCTGGCTCGATTGGCAAGCAGCAATGTAAGTGACAATGCAAACTTGGTCCCTATCCAGTTCCTTGAAGAGCCTAGCATCACTGGCATGGATGAAATCAAAATGATCGACACATCCCCAAACTGGATGACGCCAATAGCGGTCTACCTCAACTCTGGGGAACTCCTAGATAACCGAAATGAAGCTCAGAAAATGAGAAGAAAGGCAGCATGGTACATCATGGTAGAAGGGGTCATGTACAGAAGAGGATTCTCGATGCCATTACTCAGATGTGTTACACAAGATGAAGCTGCACGACTTCTATTTGAGGTTCACAATAGATTCTGTGGAAATCACGCAGCCGGACAGAGCTTATTAACGAAAATTCTAAGGCAAGGCTACTTCTGGCCAACGATGATTGAAGACTCAAGAGCCTATGTCAGGAAGTGCGACAAATGCCAGAGATTTTCAAAGATACCGAGAACTCCGCCCAATGAGCTGACACAGATGCAAAGTCCGTCGCCCTTTGCCATTTGGGGAATTGACCTAATCGGGCAGTTACCTAAAGGTAAAGGCAGAGTGCAATACGCTGTGGTAGCAGTCGACTTCTTCACTAAGTGTACTGAAGCCGAACCACTTGCAACTATCACATCAAAGAAGGTTCAAGACTTTATAGTGAAGAACATTATATGCCGGTTCGGACTACCGTACAAAATAGTCTCGGACAATGGCAAACAGTTCGACAGCCAATCTTTCACAAATTTATGTGTGAACCATGGTATCATCAAAAGTTTCTCCAGAGTGGCACATCCTCAAGCAAACGGTCAAGTTGAAGCAGTCAACAAAACCTTGGAGGATACACTAAAGAAGAAACTCGAAGATGCCAAAGGAAACTGGCCAAAAGAACTCCCCGAAGTTCTATGGTCATATCGTAGAACGGAAAAAACAGCAACCGGTCAGACACCATTTGCAATGGGGTACGGTTATGAAGCTATGCTGCCCGTCGAACTCAAGCCACCTTCCCACAAAAGATTGACGTACGATCAAGATACCAATCACATACTCCTTGCAGAATCACTTGATGAAATTGAAGAAAAACAAGCCACTGGAAACTTAAAGTTGATAGCTCATCAACAAAAAGTAGCTCGGGATTTCAACAAACAAGTGAAAGCTCAGAAATTCTTCGTGGGAGATATGGTCTTAAGAAGGGTATTCCTAAACACCAAAGACAGCACGTCAGGTGTACTAGGGCCTAACTGGGAAGGACCATACAAATTGGTCGAAGTTCTCGACTTCGGAGCATACAAATTAGGTGAGTATGACGAAAAAATGCAACTCATTCTAGTACCACGATACTGGAATGGAGAACATTTAAGGAAATACTACCAATAAAGTACCGGGTCGGGTAGGCCACTTTAAGTACACAAGATCGGCATGACAACTTAAAAGTACTCAGGTCGGGTTGACCATTTTAAAGTACTAATGAACATTCGCTTCTAAGTGAATGGCCTTCTGGGCGAACTACGCGCAAAGGTTTCAGAAACAAAGTACTCAGGTCGGGCAGACCACTTTAAAGTACAGTTTCTTATGTCTGCAATTTTTTTTATTTCATGTTAAGCTAAAAGATCAGACTAGATCAAATAGCTCTGATGTAAGTTACTACGGTAAAAAATACATTTTCGATCAATAAATGAATAAAGATAGTATTTCCAAATCAATTGAGTCGAAAAAATCAGCATGATTATAATTTACCTAAAGTGCGTACAAAAGGTTTAGTCAAACCCAAAAGACCGAATAGATAAGCAATATATTTGCGAAAGACAAGTTACCAAGAGTCATACGTCTGCTCGGTCACTTGGGGGGCACCTATACCTGTACAAAGAATTTGGTAAAAATAAAATAATCACAATTGCACGACAATTATAAAAAGAGAATGAAATTCATTAAGGATGACAAAAGCACATAGTACCGGGATTAAAAGCTGCCCGGTCAGCCCGTTGTCCAATAAATGAAAAATAATTCCAATTTTAAAGACCACTTGGCTGGTCGAGATGTCTTAGATAAAGCCCGAAGGCTGAATAAGATATATAAAAAAAAGAGATAAAGGAAATGTTCAAATAGCTGGAGTCCCAAGCTCTTGGTTAGGTTCTTCTGGGCCAACTGGAGCAGGAGGATCTGTTGTTTGAACAGGAGAAGCATCAGCAGCCTGACCAGAAGTGGAAGTAGCTTGGCCGGAGATTGAAGCAGCCGCCTCGTTCCCACCATAAGCCACTTGGGCCGCGCAGTACTCAAGGTACATATCCTTAGCCTCGCCCAAGTAGTCAAAGTTGGCCTGGGGATTAGCCTTCCAAAAATCAAAGAAGAGCTCAAGACTGGCTGTCTCCAAGGCATTGACCTTCTCCTTCAACTTGTCCCCCTCGGCCGTAAGCTCCCCCACCTAGGCGTCCTTCTCCTCCTTCATCCGAAGAAGAACTGCTCGCAGAGAAGTCCTCTCATCCTGAAGACTGTTTACTTCAACAGATAAGGTCTCGATGGTCTCCTTAAAGCGATCAGCAGCTTCGAGATCCTTTGTCAGCACGGAGATCTTCTTCTCGGCAGCGAACAGCTTCTTGTTGGCCTCGCCCAACTCCAACCGAATAGCTCCAGCTTCTGCCCTGGCCTCCTCTGTGTCCTTTTTTGCCAAGTCCGCCTCTGCCTTCAAGGTGTCGGACAGAGCCGCGCTCTTGGAAGCAACAGACTTAGCCTGGAAGTAAGTGTAGGCCAACTTCAGATCGGCCTGCACAAAGGAAAAAATTTAGCATATGGAGCTAAGTGTGGAAAGTTAAAGGGAAGTATCAAAAAAGACTTACCCTGGTGAACTCCTTCAAGACTCCGCCCACAACCACATGCAGAGATGAGTCACTATCAGCACCAGCCAGTTGCTCACTGACCTCGGGAACCAGCCAGATCATATAGTGGGCCAACATCTCCTCGCCCTTGTTGGCCTCTCGAAGCACGGGCAAAGGTGGAGTTGTTGCCTGCACCCGCTCAGGAGTACTCCTGACCAGTTCAGACCCAACCGTTGGTGGTCCAGACTCCTTGGACTTGGCAGACTTAGGGGTAGAAGGGTTTGCAACAGTCAGCTCCTCGAAAAGGTCAATGACCTCTCCAGAAGGCCTCTTTTTCGAGGACCCCTCACCGCCCTTAGACCTCTTGGCCGGAGGAGAGGCGCTAGAGCTTCCTCCCATTCTCTTCCTCAGAGCATCGATCATCTGCCAAGACATGTCTGCACGGAACAAAAATAGTATGGTTAGAAAACAACCATCAGAAAACACAAGGCATGAAAGTCAAGAAGCTCAAAAGTAAAGTAAAGTGCAAGGTGATCGCCCGCACAGAGACTCAAAAGTCCATCATCACCTGATCTCGATCTTATCTTAGACATGACAGCCTTCCCTTTCCGGCAAATGGGGGAGATGGCCGAACAGGTGAAGTGGACTCCCTTATGCGAATTGCATGTTCAACAGGCCTGGGCGTGGCCGGGAGTTTCTTCTTCCTCCTCAATGGGGTCACTTGCTCGTCCTCGGCCTCATCTTCAGGATTCAAAGGCTCTTGAGCATATTGCTTGGCCGTGGCACCTCCTTTCAACTTAGCTTCACGCTTCAGTTGAATCAACTCATTGTGCAGATGAGCTTGTTCAGGCCGGCCAGCATCAAATTTCCTCCTCTTCCCCACCATGGACTTAGGAGAAAAGTCCCCGGGATAGAGCCCGTACTGCACCAGATTATCACTGGAGGCCAACTAGATATTATCCATGTCTTCCCCCGGCAACCGGGCAAGTTTCTTAGCTCTATCCCTAAGAGCAAGAGTGAGGGGAGGACGGTGATATGTCAAAATCTGTTGAAACCGAGTCCGGGTAATGCTCGGATCCTTCACCATGAAGTACTCATCAGCAAAACGCCCTATTTTGCTAATGGCCTTGGCGTCCGTGCCGGTCAACCACTTGAAGCCTGGCTGAGAGAAGTAGAAGTACCCCAACCTGCCTTGTTTTGTGGTAGACTTAAGGTCAAAGAACCAAGCAACCTCGTGGGGAGAAGGAGCATCCCATCCTTGAGAAGCATAGAGGACGAAGAGGGCGGATAAATACTTAATGCCTTTAGGATTAATGTGGGCCGGGCAGAGACCAAAGAAGTCTGCCACATCCCTGAAGTATTTGTGCAAAGGCATCAGTGCCCCTTGCTGGCCGTGAGCCCCCGACCAGCCGCACATCCCCTTATCAGGGTTTGTGGCACGATTGTAGTGGCGGGAATGTAGCAGTCCAGCTCGCCCAAGTACCCATCCTGGTCGAGAGTGTTGGAATTTATTTTACCAGGATCTTAGATCTATTCACAAGTATGTTGATTAACACCCTAAATATGAACTTTCTAAAACGATGAAATAAACACATATAAAGTTTAGTAAACCTTACATTGGGTGCAGCAAAATAATATGACTCCTTCCATTCAGATATCTAGCCCTTGATTCCTTTCTGTAGCAGAGCATTATCAATATCTGAACCTGGATCTCTTTCTCTGAATCTTTGATGCTGAAACTCCTTCTTGCTGAAAGTCTTTCTTCATGATCTTCCTCACTATGATTGAGGTATCACTTGCTGTGTGTGGGCACTACTCTTACACTAAGAATTTCGAAATCTCAATGAGGAAGAGAGAGAGAGTGGGTTCAGCCAAAGATAGGGAGAGAGAAGGCTCAATTTTTTTCTCTGAATGAAAAAGTAGAAAATTTAAGTGTAAATTTCCTGAAGCCTTCACTATCTATTTATAGCATTCCACTAGGGTTAGGTTTGAATTATTTGGCATTAAAATAATGAAAATATCAGTTTAAATTTCCTACAAAAGTGGCCAGCCCTATACTAGTGGATTTGAGCCTCACTTTTTCCAATTTTGCGGTTTTATTTTTTCTGCATCTGATTTTCTCAAAAACGCCAATTTTCTAATTCAACCATTTAAATGCCAATTCTAACTATTTAATAACTATAAATAATTATTAAATAATATTGTCATTTATCATATTTATTAATTGAACCATACAAAGTATCATAATTAACAAATATGCCCCTATAAACTCTTTCTTTACAATTTCGCCCTTACTTAGTGAAAAATTCACAAATAGACATAGTCTAATTTGATAATTATAATTGATTAATCAAAACCAATTACATGAGTCTTACAAGTAATATTATCTCAACTAGTGCGGGGACCATGGGTCTATATAACCGAGCTTCCAATAAGTAGATCAAGAATTTAGTACTAAAATTCACTAACTTATTAATTCTTCGTTGAATCCACGCATAGAACTTAGAATTGCACTCTCTGTATATAGAATGCTCTATATGTTCCACCATATAGACACATCATTAGTTATCCATTGTTATAATCCTAATGTGATCAATGATCCTCTATATGAATGATCAACACTGTAAAGGGATTAGATTACCCTAACACCCTACAATGTATTTTATCCTTAAAACACTTGACCCGGTATAAATGATATTTCAGCTTATGTGAAATGAGTACTCCACCATTTATGTTCGTTTGGTCAAGCTCAAAGGAGATCATCCTATCCTTTGCTTACTATTCGCCAGATAGAAGCTATAGATTCCATGTTTATGCTAGCACTCCCACTCAATTGCACTACCGTGTTCCCAAAATGTACGTATCACCCTGACCTAAAAGTAGGCTTAACTAACAAATCAAAGAACACGAATAGCCTCTCGAGATTGAGCCTAATCATATGAGGATTAAGATCATTTGATCTAGGATCAACTAGGCGATATTGACTTGAATAGATATTACGGTAAGTTTAATAAATCTAAGTCAAAGTTCAATATCGGTCCCTTCTGATGCATACTCCATGCATCCAACCTGAGCTTTACTTTAACCAATGCTCTGGAAAGAACATAGAATTTCTCCAAATGCAAGTAAACTCTGTTGTAGATTATCATATCAGTAAAATCCTATGTCTGATAAATCTAGGAAACTTTATTCACATAGTCATGTTTACTTTCCAATGTGTTGACGGCACAATAAACAGGATCAAGTATGTGAAAAGGGTTTCAGATGAATTTATACATTATGTACATATAATCATGAAATAAATCATGTGAACCATGCAACATTAAATGTTATTTCTGATCTATATTAATAAGTAAATCTGATTATATTGAAATGAGTTTTATTTAGGGCATAAAACCCAACAAACTCCCACTTGCACTAATATAAAACAAAAAGTGCGTTTCAAATAATCTCAACACCTTGATATACAAATCAAGTGTAGTAGTAGTAAACTCCTCGTAATAGGATCTGAAAGGTTGAATTAAACACAACCTTTTCTCCACCATTACTCTTCCTTTAATCACAAAATCATTAATAATGTGAAATTCCTCTCTATATGTCTTACTCTCTTGGGATACTGAATTCTATACCTTTGGCAACTACTTTTGGTTAATCAGGAAATTAACTCTAGTAGTTTAGGCAATTTGGAATGGTGCCAAAAATGTATAGAACTTTCCTTAGACTGAATAAGTACCTTTCCTGTAACTTTAACATTCAGTCCTCTCTGGTAGACCTAGAGACATCAGATAGTTTTTTACACTTCTCCAAAATCACTATTCCACCCCCAGAGTAACCACCATCTTATCAGAAAGATTTACTAGCACAAAGGCAAATTTCAAAATCTAATATGGTGTAGTCTAAGAGTTTTAAACACACCCTTATAGATTAACATATAGTTCCTCTTCTTAATCTTAAAATTTACTTGATTGTCTTCCAATGTTCTTCTCCTAGATTAATCTGATACCTACTCATTACTCCCACTCAACAGCAGGTGTCTGGTCTAAGGCATACAAAAGCATATCTAAGACCTCTCACTGTTGATATAAGAAATTCTTTCATGGCTTTATCTTTTCTGGAATAGTTGAGACTTTTCCTTAGATAAATAAAATCTATGTCTAAGAAGTTGTGAAGCTTCTATAGATTGCCATTAGAAAGAAAATGCTTCAGCATCTTACTAAAGTAAGTTGCTTGCATTAGAGTAAGTAATTACCAGGTATACCACAAGCTATAGGTTTAGATAAACTCAAACCAATAATACTAGGAACAGGAAGTTTGTTAAGTCCATAGAATAGACTTACTAACTAAAATTTCCTTTGATGTCCTTGTAATAGAAAACTTTAGGTTATTCCATGTGAATGGATTAAACCATAGTTCTATTGGCTTTTCTTCTTAGTTTCTTATCTTAACAATCCATTACTTGTTTAAACTCACAATGGATTTTAATCACTAGTGTCTCCCAACTCATAAGAAGGTGGGTTCCTATAAATTCTCCCACTACGACAAGGTACTGTGAATTATGTCTAAGAAAACTAAATGGATTGATCTCTTCGGTTGTGACAATACAGCAGAGGAAGTGGGATCATCATATGTCAAATTAGATGATAGAACACTTTCGGAATCAAGAAAAATATCTCCTTTATTTGCTACTTGTTTTCAGACTTAGTCATTATCCTAGAAAAGTAGTATTTGTTTGAACAAACACTTTCTTATCTATTGACTATGGGATAGTCCACCCCTAATCACTTAGAATAGCTAACAAACCATGGTTAACAGTTCTAGCTTTTCTTAATATTTTGATTAGGTCATCCATGAATCTAGTAATGATTTACATTAAGTATACAACCATTACATCATTCTAAAATTGTATTACCATAGAAGGATTTAGGCAACGACTAGTAACTAATCATCAATATGCAACTCGAAATTTCTGGGGAGGTAAGTTTGGATATAATTCAAAAATCAATTTAATGATCTTTGAACTGCATATCTACTAACTATTTCTCCACCCCTATCAGTTCGTAAGATCTTTAACCACTTACCTTAATGGTTTTAACCATTGCTAGAAATTAATGAAATTTTTCAAACATTTCAAATTTCTTTGCTAAAAGGTATAATCTAGAGTTATCGTTTTAAGAATACAACGAAAAACTCATATCCACCCCTGAATGTACATCCATCTGCGAATGAGATGAACTACTTTCAGTGGATATAGGCATATTAACTCTTTGCAGAGATTGATCTTGTCAAATCCACTATGAACAAGATACAAATGCCATAGATTAAAAAAAATGTGGTAGTGTCTATTGATGACATAGGTTTAGTTACATCAAAGAGTTCTTAGAATACTGCAAGTGGATCTTGGTAACAGAATACCTAACTCATATTCCATACAGTTTTAATCCATTAATAGAAGATGGATATTAAACACTTGAGAAAGTGTAACTGTATTGTATTCTGGAATTAGAAATATAAGAAAATTTCTATTTGGAATCTAAAATTAAAGTCAAAGACTTAAATTTATACCAAATATAATGAGTAATTCTATCTTGGACCAGCACTACTAATTTAACTCTAAGTCTGATTTGCCCATACAAGTAGGAGATTTCTAAGATTGAGGATTTATATCAATTGGGAATAGAATTTCGGGATTATAATCATATGCGTCATTTAATTTCTTAAGAGAAAATATAATGACATGAAATGATTTATAGACCATTCATCCAATGATATATGATTGAGCTAATTCGAAATGAATAAGCTAAGAGGAATTAGGATAATTTCGTTTATAAATAAGAATCCAACGATGCTTCGATTAGCGAAAGACAAAGTAATCTTATTTATGTAATCTTCTTGTTTCATATTGTAAAAATACTAGTCTAAGGTGTCATCAATTGATGAACAGCTAGATGTTGCATATACAATATTTATCTTTCGAGATCTTACATTATTCTTTATGTCTAATGGTGAAAATCCATTAGGGATTTATCTCATTAGAAAAACAAACATGTTAGACCAACAATGAAGATTCGAAATTAAACTACAACTTAATAACAGAAAATAACATGGTTCAATATAAATTCATACACAATTCAGAAATTATAAGCATATAGCAAGTAGGAATGACAAGTGAAAATACTAAAACATACAATCCTAAATAATTTCCAAGGTTTTTCAACAAACTGATACAGTGTCCCGTTTAGGCGAGAGTCAAAGCATCATCTATTGAATAGAGTTGTCAGCTCATCTAAAATGATAAACATTCTAGCAACCTTTTATTCGATCAAGATTAGAATTCAGCGTTGTCCCGTTTAGGCGAGAGTCAAGGCAATTCTATCTTATGAGCTGCCACCATTGTTTCGCAATTTGCAAGTCAAGTATGGTCGCCACCATTAGGGTGATCCATACCATACAAAACACTTACAAACTACTTATCATTCGAGATTAAACGGTGCGAAATTGCTAATGAACGTTCCTCCATTAGGCAGGATTACTCACTAAAACAAACGCGGTGTAAAACCCACAATGGAGATCGAATATCTTAATAATAAAGCTCATTATTTAAAGAGAGTTGTATTTTCTTTGATTCTCTTTATTTAATCTATTTATTTTAAATATATATATTTATTAATTAAAATTTCCAATTTAGAATGAAAAATTCTAAATCTAATTTTAATTTAATATTTATAAATTTTACTTAGATGGATATGAAAATAACATGAATTATTTCTATCTTAGTAATAATTTCCAATAAATATTTAGAAAAATGTTCAATTTAAGTTGTTACAAAATTAATTTAAATTAATTTACAACTCAAATTTTATTTTCTATAAATATATATTGCATTTCGAAAAATTAAAGTATTTAATAATACAATTTTTCGAAAAATGCATGTTAAAATAAAAAATAAATCCTGGAAAAATTATTCTAATTTAATGTTGGCCCAAAATTAATTAATAAAATTAATTTACAACAAAAATATAATTTTCCTATTTAATTAAATATATAAGAAAAATTTCAAATATTTAAGTATGATGATGAAAATCAACTTAAATATTAATTTTCTATTTAATTAAATACACTAGAAAAATACTTCAAGCAAATATATCATCTATCTAGATTTTCCTTTGACTAATTAATTCAATTTCTAATAATATACTTTAATTCAATTTATTTTAAATTAATCAATAAATGAAAAAATCATTGATTTAAGTTGATCCAAGAATTAATTAAAATAAATAATTAATTTACAACTTAATCTATTTTTCAAATAAAATTTGAAATTCCAGCATTTAAGAAATACAATTTCGAAATTTGATTAATAAAATAAAGAAAAAATATATTTTGAAAATTATTTAAATTTAGTTGAAAAAATAAATTTCAACTAAAAATAATTTTCTATTTAATTAAATGTCATGAAAAAGAAATATTTAAGTATGATGATAAAAATCAACTTAGATATTTAATTTTCAAATTAATTAAATGTATTAAATTCAAGAAATAAATAATTAAGTGTAGAGAAGGCTTAATTATTAATCTCTAGTTTAATACTAGGAAAAAATATACTTAAAATAAATTGTACCAAAATTAATTGTTTAAATAATTAATTTCACAATTTATAATATTTTCCTATTTATCATTAGAAATAATAAGTAGTGTAGAAATAACTATCTAGAAAATATCTTATTTGACTAAGTATCTTTTCCACAAAATTTGAAAAAATATCTAATTTAAGTTGTATTAGAAAAAATCTAGAACTTAAATATTTTCAAATTTAAATTTAATTAAATATCAAAAATTAAGTTGTAACCACTTAATTTGAAAATATTCCTTTTTAAGTTAATATTCGAAAAGATATTAACTTAAAAAATATCTAAAATATTCCATTTTAAGTTAATATTCGAAAATATATTAACTTAAAAAATATCTAAAGAATCTTAATAACCAATACCTCAAATTCCTCAACTTAATTTTGAAATTTTAAATTCAAAAGATATTCAGATTTAAGTTGGTTAGTTGAAGATAACTAAATATCAACTTAAATAGGAATATTTAATGAAAAATTTAAATTAAGCTCGAGAAAGAATCTAGTTGGTTATAATTCTATATTTAATTAAATACAAGAAAATACATATAGTTTAGCTTAGAATAAAGAATTCTTTAAACTATAATTTTCTTAAATGAATTTCAAAAATAAATGAAATTAATTATGTTGCTAATCAATTTTATTAGGTTAAACTAGTTTAATTAACCTAGTACAGTTATTCAAATCAGGCAAATGGGCCTTCACAATTGGGGTGGTTCATGTGAGGGGGTGCTGGGTTCAGTATGTCGTACCCACTACTATGGCTCCCATCTCTCACACAAGGCCCAAAAGAGGGGAATTTAACCTTAAAATGAACAACTGTTATTAATTGAATAGGCCCAAAAACTAAATGGGCCTAAATAAATTCCATCAAGAACTATGATAATTTATTTTAGCAACAACAACATATATGCATCTATAATGAAATTAAACACATAGGTTCACACAGGCACACTTTGGATGGGTCCTATCATGTTGCTAGGTCATACACAGATGAAAGAAGTTTGTAAATATACCTGTTACAAATTATTATCTTGACCAAGGGAGCCATCAGATCAATAGATCTGGCAAAAAGTAACCATGGCTATTTGCAATCAAGTAATAATAGGTTTTGAAAACTTACACGCAAGCTAAAACACATACTCCTGCAACAAGGTTAGCTGGATAGTTGGATGTAGGATTTATTTAATTTTAAATTAAATTATTAATTTCGAAATAATTAATAAAATAAATAAAATATTTATTTTCGAAAATTTAAAATAAAATTCGAAATATTCGAAATTTTAAAAAAATTTAAATTTAAAATTAAACCTACAATTTTGAAAAATTAGGTTTCAACCAACCTAAATATCATTTCAAAATTTGCTAACTACTTTTAAAATTTAAATGTTATTTTATAAATAAAAATTAAATAAAAAATTAAAAAAGATAAATGAATATCTTTTTCAGATTTTAAATGTAATTTAAATAAATAAAATAACAAAATTTAAAAGTTAGCAAAATATCTTATATCTATTTAAAATACATGATTATAGTTATCTTATTTTAAATTTAAATAAGGTCAAATTATTTAAAAAAGATTTAATTTAAAAATTTAAAATCTGACTTTAAATTTAAAAATAAGATAAGATATAATCAAATTTAAAAATAAGATAGATTATTAAGCAGATAAGATAGATACTAACTATTTTAAAGTCAAATTACACTAATATCTTGAATTAAATTTAAAAAATATTAAATTAATTCAAAATGATAATTAGAATTGAATTAGGAATAGTAATAGTATAAATACAGAACTACACAAAAAATCGGAAGTTAATTCCATGAAAAAGCATTAAAAAACGAAGAAAAACGAAAAAATTGTGAGCTGTACGGACAGTTTTTGCGATCGCAGGAAAATTTCAGCACAACATCGATTTTTTTTGAATCTTCAAAAAATCATAACTAATTCAAATTAAATCGAAATTGAGTTCTGTAAAAAACTAACTTGCTTCATTTTTTCCATACTATCCAATAAAAATAATTCCAGAAACAGAATCGCAATTATTTTTCACGAAAATTCACAAACACCAATCAATCATCAAATAACACTCAATACAACATGATACCATCCAAAAACAAACAAACAATCGTTTTAAAGTCCAAATTTCTTCCAAGTAAATCAATTACCATGTCTCTGAGGCCAGTTGTTGGAATTTATTTTACCAGGATCTTAGATCTACTCACAAGTATGTTGATTAACACCCTAAATATGAACTTTCTAAACGATGAAATAAACACATATAAAGTTTAGTAAACCTTACATTGGGTGCAGCGGAATAATATGACTCCTTCCGTTCAGATATCTAGCCCTTGATTCCTTTCTGTAGCAGAGCATTATCAATATCTGAACCTGGATCTCTTTCTTTGAATCTTTGATGCTGAAACTCCTTCTTGCTGAAAGTCTTTCTTCACGATCTTCCTCACTATGATTGAGGTATCACTTGCTGTGTGTGGGCACCACTCTTACACTAAGAATTTCGAAATCTCAATGAGGAAGAGAGAGAGAGAGTGGGTTCAGCCAAAGATAGGGAGAGAGAAGGCTCAATTTTTTTCTCTGAATGAAAAAGTAGAAAATTTAAGTGTAAATTTCCTGAAGCCTTCACTATCTATTTATAGCATTCCACTAGGGTTAGGTTTGAATTATTTGGCATTAAAATAATGAAAATATCAATTTAAATTTCCTACAAAAGTGGCCAGCCCTATACTAGTGGATTTGGGCCTCACTTTTTGCAATTTTGCAGTTTTATCTTTTCTGCATCTGATTTTCTCAAATACGCCAATTTTCTAATTCAACCATTTAAATGCCAATTCTAACTATTTAATAACTATAAATAATTATTAAATAATATTATCATTTATCATATTTATTAATTGAACCATACAAAGTATCATAATTAACAAATATGCCCCTATAAACTCTTTCTTTACAATTTCGCCCTTACTTAGTGAAAAATTCACAAATAGACATAGTCTAATTTGAGAATTATAATTGATTAATCAAAACCAATTACATGAGTCTTACAAGCAATATTATCTCAACTAGTGCGGGGACCATGGGTCTATATAACCGAGCTTCCAATAAGTAGATCAAGAATTTAGCACTAAAATTCACTAACTTATTAATTCTTCGTTGAATCCACGCATAGAACTTAGAATTGCACTCTCAGTATATAGAATCCTCTATATGTTCCACCATATAGACACATCATTAGTTATCCATTGTTATAATCCTAATGTGATCAATGATCCTCTATATGAATGATCTACACTGTAAAGGGATTAGATTACCGTAACACCCTACAATATATTTTATCCTTAAAACACTTGACCCGGTATAAATGATATTTCAGCTTATGTGAAATGAGTACTCCACCATTTATGTTCGTTTGGTCAAGCTCAAAGGAGATCATCCTTTGCTTACTATTCGCCAGATAGAAGCTATAGATTCCATGTTTATGCTAGCACTCCTACTCAATTGCACTACCGTGTTCCCAAAATGTACGTATCACCCTGACCTAAAAGTAGGCTTAACTAACAAATCAAAGAACACGAATAGCCTCTCGAGATTGAGCCTAATCATATCAGGATTAAGATCATTTGATCTAGGATCAACTAGGTGATATTGACTTGAATAGATATTACGGTAAGTTCAATAAATCTAAGTCAAAGTTCAATATCGGTCCCTTCCGATGCATACTCCATGCATCCAACCTGAGCTTTACTTTAACCAATGCTCTGGAAAGAACATAGAATTTCTCCAAATGCAAGTAAACTCTGTTGTAGATTATCATATCAGTAAAACCCTATGTCTGATAAATCTAGGAAACTTTATTCACATAGTCATGTTTACTTTCCAATGTGTTGACGGCACAATAAACAGGATCAAGTATGTGAAAAGGGTTTCAGATGAATTTATACATTATGTACATATAATCATGAAATAAATCATGTGAACCATGCAACATTAAATGTTATTTCTGATATATATTAATAAGTAAATTTGATTATATTGAAATGAGTTTTATTTAGGGCATAAAACCCAACAGAGAGTTCAAAGGCGCACCTCTGAAATCTTGGACGGAGGACTTACCCACCTGGCGCCCAAGGTACCTTGCCTCCTATGAGGAACTGCCGAAGCAAGATCCTCACTAACGTAGTCTATGCCCTCAACCAGGAGGTCTCTGTCAGCATCAACTGGGCAGGGTGGCAAGCCGAGCCACTTGAGGATCAGAGGCATCGACCAGACACGTGGTTTTCTTTGTACGAGCCATCATCCTGTGGTTGGGTACAAGGTCAGAAGAGTTTCCTTCGCTAGAAGGATGACTAGCACGAAGACGAGGATGATCTTCGTGCAGAGGTTGAAGCAGATCCTGGTCGATCTGATGCCCAAGTTCCCAAGACTCACCTGGGTTCATCTACAAAAGACAACACACAAGATGAGTGTTGGACGGAGTATCAAGCGAAAAACAAGCAAATATGCCGACTAGGAGTACTCAACAGATTAAAGAACGGCTATGTCTGAAGAAAAGTCAGAACTCAAGGAGTCAAAAAGTTTTCTTGAGTTAGGGCACAAAAGTTCCTAAAGCTTAGAATAAGCAAGATGAAAGATAGACACAATGTGGTTCAGAGACAAGGTCTATGGGTGTAAACCCACATGAAGACATGATAATGAAAAGTTGTAGAAGTTTCTAAACCCTAGGGTTTCCTAAGCATTTTTTCTACAGCATAGTTGCATTTAGCGTGTAAACATGCAAAGAAAAGCATAAAGGAAATCAGAAACTTACTCAAAGATTCGAATATCTGGGTTCGAGCAACGTCAAGCAAGCGAGCAGTTGTATGAAGGCACTACGACAAGTCAGAAGCAAGAAAACTGTCTTTTCGCTCTGAAGTTTACTTAACAATGAAGGGTGATAAAATGGGTTATGTGCCAGTACTATGGGTATTTATAGGCAAGGAGGTAACTATATCAAAAGGAACCTCAGACGCCTTAGCTTCCCGCCTCAAAAGCGAATATGGGAAATCAAAAGTAATCAAGCGCAACCGTCAGCCGTGGAGAGAGAAAATAGGATTTCGAAATATTAATTGTCAAAGCATTAATTAGCCGAAAACTGAAGAGACGCCCAGTCAGCTTCATATCGAGTCTCGAACGGTCATGCTCGACACGTGTCCCCATCCAAAGGCAGAGCCAGCTCAGAAGAAGTCTACACACCACCTCAGAGGTCCCGTACAGAGTTGGGGGGAAAATGTTATCCCAAATTTTGCACTCTGACGTGGCAGCACGAGAATGGTGACATGTGGAGTCCACTTGGAGCATCTGCTCGAGAAGAATAGATCGAGCAGGATGCCTCGCTGGCACACCCAGGATCAGATATCCAGCAATCCGTGCAGAGCACTCAATACTTAGGGAATTCAGCTTTCGCATCATGAGTCATCAACTCAATCCCTATTACTCAGGGATCAACTTAAGTGGATACGACATACACACGATCCCACTATCAGTGTACTCAGCCTCAATCCCACAATCCTTGCATTCAGCATTGATCACACAATCTTTCTGTTTATGCGCATTGTAACGAGAGAGGAAACTCTTCCTCCTCAAGTTTCCCAGTCCTATAAATAGTGAGGAATCTTCACTGGGTAAATGGGGACCGAGAGATTAAAAGTCGATACGCTGCTAAGCTAAGACTATATTATTATCTAAGAATTATATATTCAGAGATACTGTTGTAAGAGCTATAAGAAAAGGAATCTTCTTCCTTGTTCTTAAGTCAATACCAATAACCAGGATTAGGCTATCACCGAACTGCTCAGGGCTGAACCTCTATAAAATTCATGTGTCTTATAATTGCTCCATTATATATTCATTACGACATATCATTTATCGCTTATCAAAAAGACTCATTGTCGTTGGGTAAAAGCGAAGTCAACACCTTGAATCATAACTGGAACTTGGGCAGGATCCGTACACTTTTCTTCTTTAACATTAATCTTTCTTAATTATGAGCAGGTTCTTTTCAGATAACCCACTACCCCACAATAAAATAAGATTCGACTCTACATTGGTTTAAATGGTGCCTTTTTGCATCTTTAATACTCAGGATAAAATCACCATTTCTTATTCTAACCTTGACCGCTATCCTGACCATCCTAGAACCTTTTTGTCCTGTCTTATAATTGGTGGTTCATTTAGTTTTTGCTTCTTGATCTACTAGTAAGTTGGCATCATATATTCCACCCCATTTAGTGGTACAACAAGAAGTGCCAGTAATACAAGAACAGATACAAGATGAGCCTGTTATCTTTTCAAATCTTAGATTTATTTTTTTTCTCCTTTTCATCTAATCATATCCTGCATAGCAGAATTTACATGTTCCCAACATTATAGAAATAAAGAATTCTCTTTCTTACCGTTTGCCCCAAGCCTAGATAGCTCGTTAATCAGACTATTTGATTGTCCTTACCGTATAACTTATCACACATTTAGTCCACATCTTCTAACCATTTAAAACTCAGACAGATATCAATATCAATATGCATATACCATACACATATTCTTATCAAAATTATCAATTTGCTACTTTCCAACATACTTTATAAAAGCTTAGGAAGGTAATCCAATAGCAAATAATATAAACACTTACTACACCATGAGTCGACCTGTCCTCGCAGCAGATGTACATATTCGACTAGTCTTCAGGACCTTCAATAGTAGTCTTCAGGTCCTTCAATAATAATTTTAATTATTAAATAAATAGTTTTGGCATTTAAGTGGTTGAATTGGAAACATGGTATTTTTGAGAAAATGAGATAAATAGTTGAGAAACATGGCAAAATTGCAAAGTGCGGCCCCACATCCATGGCCGGCCACTAAAGGTGTATTTTACCATTTATTTTATTATTTTTTAATTCCAAATAATTCAAACCTAACCCTAGTTGGATTCCAGTAAATAGATAGTGATGGCCTCAAATTTAAAGATGATGAAAACACTTGCCTTCAGTCAAAAATTTAAGCCATCTTCTCTATGCCATTAGAATCCTTCTTCTCTTTTTCTGTCTTCATTATTTCGAACCCTATATTGATCGAGTAAGTGCCCACACACATCAAGTGGTACTCAATCATAGTGTGTAAGAATGTGAAGAATCCAATTCAAGAGAAGGAGAATCGAGCTCAGATCTTGGTGATACTCTTTTACAGAAAGGATACAAGGGTTAGACATCTTAGTGGAAGGAGTCATTTAATTCTGCTGCACCCAATATAAGATTTCTCAAACTTTATATGTGTTTAAATTACATTGTTTTAGAAATTCATATTTAGGATGTTAAATAACATACATGATAGTAAATCTAGATCCTGGTAAAACATAATCCAACACTTATCGTATAATACACATTATGCACACTAAGTATAACAGTCGAGTAAATCCAAACAACTAATAGCAAGGCATCCATCTCGCTATAGGAAGGCGCGCTCATGATACCTTCACTAATCAGCTCCAGACATCTTTCAATTGGATCCACAACTCCGTCGAGTCAGCTCTCTCAGATAGAAGGTGACATTCAAATGATGTCGACTGCTGAAGTTTGCCTTGTCACCAAGAACTGCGTATGTCTTCAAGCGCAGAAACGACAAGGCTTACATTATCCACCTCAGATGGACATGGGAAAAGTCCCAGCTCGCTACCAAGGTTATTGTTGCTATGTTCTCAGTGAGACGTCTTAAAACAATATGTGTTACAACATATTTAATACACGTTTACATAGACCTAGTAAAAGAAAACCAATCACAGCTGAGTGATTTTTAAATATTAATTGCATTTATTTTACGTGCGATGTAATCAAATCCCACGATTTGAGGGGATTATTATTGTAAAATATCAATCAAATTTGTAATTAACTGTCCTCATATATAATTATAAATAGGAGCAGGTTACACTGAAAGAGGGACAAAAAATTCATTGGAAAAAAGGCCCTAGAACTGTAACAGAAATATAATAAGATTGACTCGTAGACTATGCAGAATTTCAACTGCAAAACCACGTAAGAACCTTTGTGTTCTTATTTTTTCTTTACTGCTTTTGTTTTTTGTGCAAATATATCACAATTTGGGCTCAAATATAGTTAACAAAAATCTACGTTAATAAATATATTAATATTAAAATAAATAGATTAAAATATATATCAAATGAAAATACAACTCCTTTTAAAATAATGAACTTTAATTTAAGGATGTTCGATCTCCATTGTTGGTCTTACATGGTTAATATTTCAATGGGACCTTGAGACACTAGACACTGTCCCCTATATGTATGGTCTTACATCAATCATTTAAGACCGTACAGATCTCGAAAGATAAATATTTTGTAAGTTTTCTTTTCTATTAGACTCTCCCCTATCGTGCCTACTTAGAAATAAATTTACAAATATGAAATAATCGTAGAAGCTCATAAAATAAGAATAACCTCGACTCTCGCCTACCGAAACAACGTTGGATTCTTATATGATCGAATAAAAGGTTGCTAAATGTTGTTCATTTTAGATGACCTGACTACTCTATTCAAATGATGGTATATTTGACTCTCCCCTACCGAGACACTGTATATCTGTTGGTTGGAAACATTAGAAATTATTTAAGATATAATTATTTTGTATTTTCCCAAGTCTTTCTTACTTGCTACATGCTTAATAATTTTTGAATAGTATATGAATTAATATTGAACCTTCGTTTTGTTTTCTGTTATTATAAAATTGCTTAGAAAGTATATCATTTGATAAAAAGGATTATAAAACATATGCTTATGATATCACTCTATTTTCTTCTATAAAAATGAGTGGCGCAGATGACTATATACAAAATATTCTATCCTAAAATGAAATGAATCCTCGATCTTTGAGAATCTCCTACTTGTATATGCTTACTAAAGGCAACTTAAACTTAGAGTTAGATAAGTAGTGGTGGTCCAAGAAAGAATCATTACTAAAGAAATATTTCGTTAAATTTAAGTCTTTGAGTTTATATTTTAGATTCTAAATAGATATTTTCAATTTCATTTTCTAGAATACATTTGCAATACAGTATAACTTTCACAAGTTGCTAATATCTATTTTCTACAATGGATCTAAACTTTATGTTAATGTATAGATTATGAGTTTTGTATTCTGTGACCAAACTCCACTTGAACTATTTTAAGAACCCTTTGTTGTAACTAGCCTAAGTCATCAAAAGCCCTCAACTATAGTTTAATACATCTATGACATTTGCATCTTGTTCATAGTTATTTTGACAAGATCATTCTCTGCAAAGAGAAATATACCAATATCTACTTGAAAATAAGACCATCTGTATTCGAATATATAGATGTACATTCAGGGGTGGATGAGTTATTGTTAAATTCTTAAAATGATCACTCTAGATGTTTACCTTATGCAAAGAAATTTTAAATGTTTGAGAAAAATTTCATGAATTTCTAGCAATGTTGAAAAATATTAAGGTAAGTGGTTAAAGATCTTGCGAATTGATAGGGGTGGAAAAATATTTGGTGGATATGCAATTCAAAGATCATTAAGTTGAACTTCGAATTGTATCCTAACTTACCACCCCAGAAATTCAAATTTCATATTAATGAAAATGAAAGGTCTATGATTAGTTACTAGTAGATGCCTAAGTCCTTCTAGGGAAATACCCTAGTGATGGGATAACTTCTGAATGATGGAATGGTTATATACTTAATGCACACTATTACTTGATTCAAAGATGTCTTGATCATGAACTTAAGAAAAGTTAGAACTGTTAACTAAAGTTTGCAAGTTTGATAGCTTTCTAAAGTGATTATGGGTGGACCATCCTATGGTCATTAAGATAAGAAAGTTTGCAAGTTTGTTTGATAGCTTTCTAATGAGTATTCTTGTAAATTAATCATGTCAAATAGGAATTTAAAATGTCATAATCCTTTTTCCAAAGTATTTATGGTTTGATTCTCTAATTAATTAACATATTCCTATGTCCAATTAATTTTAAGAATACCAATTTAAGCACAATTCCTTCAAGTCATACATGGTAAATAACAAATTCATATGCCATTTACAAACCATATTTTTCCAAAGTGCTATTCATGCATCATTCAAGCAATTTTACTAACCCTATTTTTTTTTCAAAATTAAGATTACCTAGTACTAACTAATGGTGATCAAGCAAAAGTAAGCAATTGTACAATAAACACACTTAACAAAACCAATTCAATAAAACATAGCAACAAAATATCAAATCACAATTTAAGTCAACAAAATAATTCTAGTAAAATTAAAATTAACTTATAATAGATTGTGCAAAAATTACAAAATTTAAAAGAAAAGAAAGATAGAAATAAAAACCCATTTAGAGCTTGTCACAAGACTCTAAGTTTCTTCTCCAAATTGCTCTTTTTCTTCCTCTTAATTTTTGTCAATTTCAAAGTTAGAACTTATAAATTAAAACCCTAAATAAAACTCAAATAAAACTCTCTTTTTTTCTTTTTTCTTTCTATTCTTTTTCTTCATTTTTTGTTGTTCGGTGTCAGGAGCTCCAAGAATTAACCCCAGCCGCCTGCCCCTTTCTAGTCAATTCCTTTATTTCACGCCTACTGCTCACACTCACCTATTGATGTTATATATATATATTTAGATCATATAGGTAATACCTTGCAATGTCACGTGGACCATTTTTTCCATTCATTTTTGGGAAATTATAGCAAATGGCCCCAAATCATAGGAGTATGTTAGTTTATGTCCTCATTTCAAAAAAATATAGCAAATGACCCTAAATCATAAGACTATGTTAGTAAATGTCCTCATTTCAATTTTTTTTTTTTTTTAGAATTAGAAGCAAATTATTTAAACATTATGGTATATCTATATTACTTTTGTTAAAATCTTTTTTATTTTAAAGTTATGTCAATTTTTTTAATTTTTTATGAGTTGTTTTGGGTTGTTGGTATATAGATTTTGTTGTACGGTATATTTCTATTTTGTTGTATTGTATATTATTATTCTTAGATGATATTTATTTTTTTATTATGATATGCATAATAGTGATATATACTTTTATTAGCCTAATAAAAATATTTTAATGTATGTATATAATTTTATTGCCATGCTACATATATTTAATTATTATTTTTATATTTTTTAATTGTATGATTATTTATTGTAAATAATATTTAATTAGTTTTTATTTTATTATATACAATGGTCATGGTATATATATTTGAATTGTGGTATATAATTTAGTTAGTATAGTATACATACATATATATATATATGTATTAGTAATCTATATTTATTTTATTATTATTTTTTGTATATATGTTTTGGTGTATGGTATATGTATTTTTTGTTATACGGTATATAATTTTTTTTAAATAATATTTAAGTTTTATTTTCCATTGTACTTTTGTTTACATGATATATAATTTTATTAGCATCCTATATATTTTTATTTTTATTTGTTGTTATTATTAGATATATTTTTATAGTAAGGTATATATTTTATGTTATATGATATATAAATTTTATTGAATAGTATATCATTTTATTTTAGTATACATAAAGGTGATATATAATTTTGTTAATATGATATATATAATTTTTTTTTAATAATATTATATTATTTTGTTTTATTTTTTATTGTAGGTATATACGTTTTATTGTATGGTATATGATTTTTGTTGTGTATAATATAATATTTATTTAATATGATATTTAGTTTCTATTTTATTATATATAAATTTTTTGGTATGTATTCATATTTTAATGGTGGTATATATAATTTTTTTAGCATGATATATATATTTTTTGAGTATTAATTTAGTATTGTTATAATTTCTTTGTGGTATATAATTTTATTACTATGGTATATTAATTTTCTGTACTACGATATATCTAATACTACTATATATATTTGAATGATCTAATATATTTATTTATTTTTGTTACAATATAATAATATGCAATACTAAAAAAAAATTATGTAACTTAATTTTGTTATTATATATATTTTTTTGAAAAAATATGTGATAAATCTATTTTTATAATTTTTATTAGCTAATTTATTAGATTTGGCCATTTTCTTAATTTTTTTAAAAAGTGGACATTTTCTAACTTAGTTACCAAATTGAGGGCCACTTTACATCTAAACCCTTCAGTTTTTTTCTAATTTTTTGTTTATTTCTTAAACAAGAGCCCAATAACAAATAACAATCCATTTTATGAGTCCATTTTAGTGATAGTTGCTCCATATTTTGACCCATTTAATAACTCCAAAATGTTCATTTAAACTTTCTACAAAAAATACACCACATTGACAATAATATTTTTACCATGGAAAACTAATTAAAATTAATAAAATATTACAAAATTAATTAAAAATTAATCTAAAAATACTAAAATTAATATTTATGTAAAATTAAATAAAACCAAATAAAAATCACTAAAATAAACTAAAAAATACTTGAGAATAAAGCTAATTTAATGCCTAAAAAGATATAAATAACTCTATTTTACTAGAATTATCACACCCCAAACTTAAAATTTTGCTTGTCCTCAAGCAAAAAGAAAAATAAACAAAATAAAACAAGAGGCAATATGATACTAAAGTTGGTGATCTCCAAATTTCCCTTAAAGATTGATTAGTGAACATAGCTTAGAGAAAAATAAAAAGATTGTCCAATGATTGTGAAAAATTCAAGAACAAGTTTCATTCTAATTTTGATTACTCCAAGTGTGTGTGTGAAATGCCTTTTCTCACAAGTTTGCTTGCAATTTAGATCAATTTATGCAAATATGAATTAAGTACAAAATCTCTAAAATGACAAAGTCTCATAGGTTTATTTTTTATCTCTCTCTCCACTAATGTAGACAAACACAAAACTAAAGATCAAAATGACTTTTTCAAGCTTGTAATGTAAGGCTTAGGTGAAGGTGGTTAAGAGAATTCATTTTTGGCTCAAATCACCTAAAAGCACTTTAATTTTTCTAAGACCAAAATGAGACCACACACTTACTTCCTCAAAGAATATCCCACAAAAAATTGAGTATTGATATTGCCATTATTTATTACCCTAATTTTTTTTTTCAAAATAACGTGCTCCCAAGAGTTATAGCAATGCCTTAGCACAGCATTTTTTTTTTCTACGTCTCTGCTCCAGAATGCTGAAGCAATGCTATAACACCTGGAACTTCCAACTCCTAAAAAACAAAAACTTGCTCTTTTTTTTTCAAGGGGTGGCACACCCCAAACTTAACTTTAAACACTTTTTTTTTTGCTTGCAATCGGTGGCACACCCCAAACTTAATTTTAAACACTCTTTCTTTCTTTTTGTTTGTCTTTTATTTTTTTTTTTTTTTTTGAAATAACTAACAATACAAATATAATAATATCAGTATACACAAAATATGATAACTCTTTCCCAACTTAAAATTCAACATTATCCTTAATGGTGAGAATAATAAAGTAGCACAATGAAAACACTCACCCAATTACCACTTAAAAATTACAATCCTCCCATCCCCTTCATGACACAACAAACAAATATCTTAGAATAATAAGGTGCTCAAAGGGTATATGGTGGAAAGATTTGCATCTGGCTAGGCTTACATGTGGTAAAAAATAAAGGGATCAATTATGCTCAAAGAGGGTGACTAGGGATAAAATAATATCATAGTTGGGTCAAAAGGCTCAAACGGTCCAAAAATAGCCTAAATTATATCTTTGTTTAAGTGTAGCCTAGGATTTCGCCTCAAGAGAGAATCAAACAAATTTTAAGACTTGTGAGATCAGAAAAATCACATATTTACACAAATTTTCACCAAATCACACACAATTAAATGATCAAGGCATTCATGCTCAAAATTGGACATATCTCAATCAAAATGAAACTAGCACAAGAATTAGTCACAAGCTCAAATAATATTTACATTTTTCAACAAGCTATGCACAATATCAATCATGTGTAAGAATGTGAAAAATCACCAAACCAAAGCACATATGCCTAATTTTTTTTTTCAAACAAGCAAAGTAAAAGAAAAAGAATATATTTAGTTTCCCAAAACATGTTTAAGCACAAAATTCTCAAATATGTGTGAGCAACTTTAAAAATAAATAAAGAAGAGTTTAAGAACTCCCCTAGTCAATGATGTGCAAACTTGCTAGTGTCAACCTGCATAAGTGCGTCCAATTCCATTTGACTTTATGCTTGCACCTACAAGAGAGAAAAAAAAAAGAAAGTGAGAGAAAAAAAACTACAATGCAATTGTCAAAACCATTTAACATTGCATATTTGTTGAATTTAAAACAAAATAAAGACAAAATTTAGAAAGCTTGGGTTCCCTCCCAAGAAGCGCTTGATTTAAAGTCGTCGGCTTGACTTTTTGAAAAGTACTCGTCAAAGAGCAGCTTCCACCCATAGAGAGTGGCATATGCCCTCACAAATGGGTCTTTGTCATGGACGCCCTCAAGCTTGGAGAGATGTTGAATTGATGAGCGCAAATGTTCAACTTTTCTTGACTTCAAAGAATTGGCATGATGGATGCCAAGGTACCATACCAATGGTGGAGGAGATGGTTGTGTCCAAAAAGGATATTCATAAATATAATATTCCATTACCATGAGCTCTTTGACTTGAGGAATGCAAAAATGCTCTTGTTGAATTTTTTCAAAAACTGGGCAGTTTTGTTGTGAAAATGCTACAGCATTATGAGCAGCAACAAATGTTGATAAACTTGAAATGCTTGCTTCCTCCTCCTTTTCTTCATTACTTTGGATTGAAGTGAGCTCTTGTAATTGCTCAAAATTTTCCCAAAGTATCTCCAACTCATCACCATTCATCAAAATAATATTTTCACTTTCTTCTTCCTTCTTTGAATTCTCCATATCACTACCCAAAGTTTCATAGGGTTTATCACACAACTCATTGACCAAAAGCTCAATTTGTTTCTCCAATTTTCTCAATGATGAAGCTTGGCTTTGAATTAACGCATCATTTTTAGCCATGAACTCCATCATCAACACTTCCATGAGCTTTGTTGGACCATTTGATGAGGCTCTTCTTCTATGTTGAACTCTTGAAAATCCCCCAATTTCTCATCATTTGGTCCTTGAGTGTAAGTGTCAAAATTTAGCTCCAAATTGTTGTAGTTGCCCTCCCAAACATGGTCATTGTTTGGACAATTACAACACCACTCATTGTACTCCGTCATGTCTTCCAACATCCAATAGGCTTCATCGATTGATAGTTGGTAGAAATTTGTGGTACCATCACCTCTTTCTACCCATTCTCGTGTGCTTGGATTCAACCTATTATCTCAATTTTTTCACTCTGATGTGGTATCACATGATAGTGACACATGGAATCGATTACGAGTATCTGCTTGCAAGATATAGTCCGAACAGGATACCTCATATGCATGCTCGAGGCAAAGCAATCAGCAATCCGTGCAGAATGACCAACACTTACCGAATTCAGCTTTCACATCGTGAGTCATCAAGGAAATCCCTATAACTTGGGGATCAGATTGCAGAGATATGGCAAGCTGTCCAAATCCCACAATCGGTGTATTTTGTATTTATTATGCAATCTTTTTGCTTATATCCATTGTAACGAGAAGGAAAATACTTCCTCTCCAAGCTCATAGCCTTTAAATAGTGATGCATATTCACTTGGCAAAGGATCAAAGGAATTTTACTTGAGAGATATTGTCTAAGAATTCATATTCAGAGATATTGTTGTAAGAGCTATAAGAAAAGGAACCTTTTTCCTTGTTCTTGACTCAATACAAATAACGAGGATTAGGCTATTACCGAACTGCTCGGGGCTGAACCTCTATAAAATTTATCTGTCTTTATATTGCTTTATTATATTTCAATCCTTATAAACTACTTGTCGCTTACTAAATTAGACTCATTATCGTTGGCTAAAAGCGAGGTCAATATTTTGGTGCTTTCATTGAGAGCAGAATAAAGAATCGCTCTTCATTCTAAATTTAACCACAAGTATGATGGTGGTACAGACTCGTAGGGGCCTGGTTGATCCGGCAAATCCATAGGCGGTGGATCCTACATTGCAGAACCCAAGAAACACAAGGGTTCCGCCAGTTGTGAATCCCGAGCAGCCATCAAATGCGGGTCATGGTGTAACGACTCCTATGGATGAAAACGCGCATGATATGCAAGAGACTGGGAGCACCAGTTCAGCACCCAACCAGGGCATTCATAACACAGCCGTTCCGCTTTCTACCAACGTTCAAATGACCATTGGAGATGATACTGAGATCCAAAACCTCCGCGATGCTCTTGGACTCTTGCAAGGTCATACCAACACCCTACATCATGATTAGGAGGAACTCCGCGCTGCAGTAAATCTTGCGTTCGAGGAACAGAGACACATGTTTGCCGAATGGAGGGACAAAGAGATGGAAGCGTTAAGGGCTCATCATACAGAGATTGAAAATCGTAGTCGACAAGCTGCTGTGTTGATACGAAAAGCCTACAAAACTGTCGGGCAGCAACCCCCGAGTGTCATCCCCCTAGGTGAAACAGACAAAGATCCAGCGATGAATACTTCCCATACTATAAATGGTCAGCCGCCAAATCTCCGGTCACAGGTTCTGCTTGTGGGCCAAGCAGTACGTGGGCAGACCTTATCTAGTAATTCATCAGGAGAAGTCATACCTGATAATTCCAACTAGGTTAATGGTGTCGGTCAACACATTAACCAAACAAATCAATAACTAAGACAGCCAGGCGTATCTGTATTCGAAAGGTTGAGGAGGACTCATGATCTCAGAAACGATCTGAATAGAAGGAGAGGAGTAGACGATCAGCTTGGCACGCTGATCGTGTAGCCCAGAATCCGTGCTCAAATTCCCGCTCAAAAAGATGTTGACGTGACTCAGATCGACCAAAATGCTGAAAAGGTTAGTCCAGCTGTGCAGGCACAACTGGACGAACTAAAGAATATGTTCCAAGGCATGGCCGGATAGAGAAACAATGATCTCGAGTTGGATTGAGCACGTGGAACCCATTTCTCTCTCGAGATCAATCTCCTGACGTTACCCCACAAGTTTAAAATGCCAACCTAGAAGATGTACACTGGAAGAGAAGATCCTCTTTCCCACCGGAAGTATTTCGAGATGCAAATGGATCTGCAGGGGGTACGAGGTGACGTATGTTGCAGATTTTTTCATGCCACCCTCTCGGAAGCCGCCTAGTATTTTTATTTCAAGCTGGCCTCTGGAAAGTTCAACTCATGGAAAGCTTTCTCCTCGGAATTCCATGCACAATTCTCCTCCTCTCGCCAACTTCTGTTGCATTTAGGAGACCTAGACGAAGTCAAGAAAAGACCAGGCGAGCCTCTTCGAGCACACATCAATAGATTCATGACGGAAGCAACCAAGGTCTCACGGGTAACTGAAAATGGAAAGTTGTCCGTGATATTAGTGGGCATTGAAGTCCTCGGTGAAATTTGGAAGGACATAAGGAAGAACGACCTGGTAGACTCAATGAGTGATTTTCTCGACCGTGCTGAAGGCTTCATCAAACTTGAAGAGGCTATTCAGCGAGCAGAAGGTGAGAAAAAGCCTACCAAGTCAAAAGCTCCTTCCACTGGAACGTCTGCCCAACTCTCCCATTACCCAAATAATTCCAGCTCAAATGGTAAACGTTCGAACAACAACAACAACAGGCAAGGGAATGGGCACAAGGGAAAGTTCACCGGCAAAACCGAGCAAGCTCCCGGGAGAATCAAGCAAAGTACACTGCATTTACCATATTGATTGAGGATATAGAAAGTGTTTACATGGCCACTCAGTCGCTAGCCCCGTGTAAGATGTTCGGGCCCATGATGAAGGATGTCAACAAGAGAGACATGACAAAGTTTTGAGGATTCCACAGAGACTACGACCACGACACCAATGAATGCAACAAACTGAAGCAGGAAATTGAATTCCTGATAAGGAAAAATAACCTGCATGTACAGAAGTATGTCAGGACTGATCAGAATCACAGGAACGAAAATAACCAAGACTTGCAACCTGCACCAGTAGACGGACATCTGCAAGTCATCATTGGAGGCCCGCACATAGCTGAAGATTCGGGCAAAGCTTGGGAGAGGTATGCCCAAATAGCACAGCACGAGCAAGAAGAAGTGATCCTAACCGTAGAAGAAAGGAAGCCTAAAATCCCACGCGCAGGAGGGCCTACCATAACCTTCAACGATGAAAAATTAGGTTTCCGCACAATGACCTGTTGGTTATGGAGGTCCAGATAGCTAACAAAATGGTGGCCAGAACCATGATAGATAATGGAGCCTCTTCCAATATCTTATTCAAAATTGCCTATGAAAAGATGGGGCTCTAGCTTAAAGATCTAACCCCCTATCTCCTACCTGTATATGGTTTCTCCGGCCAAGGATTTGCACCCCTAGGAAAAATTCGTCTACCCCTCACTGTTGGACAAGCCCCGACGAGCATGACTATTATGGCATAATTTCTTGTATTATATGTTCTTTCAGCCTTTAAGGTAATGCTAGGCCATCCAGCTTTATATGACTTAAAGGCTGTCACATCGATATTCCACTCGTGCCTGAAGTTTCCAACGAAGAATGGGGTAGGGTGTCTGACATGAAACCAGTAGATTGCTCGGGAATGTTATAAACCCCTGGTTACCCACAGGTGCTGGTGGTAACACTTGCTCAACAGGAGCAGCCGGTGCTGGTTGCCTTAATCGATGTAACTCTTCCTCTTGAGGAAGTATGATACCTCGCATTTCTTAAAACATCTACTGCTAGTCAGCAAGACGATTAGCATTACCAAGCATTATCCCCCAGATTCTGTAGAGGTGCTGGTGGTGCCGGTGGATTGGTTTGGTCAACCCTAGGCTCTACTTGCTTGCCCTATGGTCTAGATGATTGTGAAGGGTCCATTTACTAGTACCCCTATAATCAACAACCCCATCAAGTTAAGCACCAATACCATACTTATGCACTTATTGTTGGGTTTTATGCCCTAAATAAAACTCATTTCAATATAATCAGATTTACTTATTAATATAGATCAGAAATAACATTTAATGTTACATGGTTCACATGATTTATTTCATGATTATATGTACATAATGTATAAATTCATCTGAAACCCTTTTCACATACTTGATCCTATTTATTGTGCCGTCAACACATTGGAAAGTAAACATGACTATGTGAATAAAGTTTCCTAGATTTATCAGACATAGGGTTTTACTGATATGATAATCTACAACAGAGTTTACTTGCATTTGGAGAAGTGCTATGTTCTTTCCAGAGCATTGGTTAAAGTAAAGCTCAGGTTGGATGCATGGAGTATGCATCGGAAGGAACCGATATTGAACTTTGACTTAGATTTATTAAACTTACCGTAATATCTATTCAAGTCAATATCGCCTAGTTGATCCTAGATCAAATTATCTTAATCCTGTTATGATTAGGCTCAATCTTGAAAGGCTATTCGTGTTCTTTGATTTGTTAGTTAAGCCTACTTTTAGGTCACGGTGATACGTACATTTTGGGAACACGGTAGTGCAATTGAGTGGGAGCGCTAGCATAAACATGGAATCTATAGCTTCTATCTGGCGAATAGTAAGCAAAGGATGACCTCCTTCGAGCTTGACCAAACGAAAATAAATGGTGGAGATCTCATTTCACATAAGCTGAAATATCATTTATACGGGGTCAAGTGTTTTAAGGATAAAATACATAGTAGGGTGTTACGGTAATTTAATCCCTTTACTGTGTAGATCATTCATATAGAGGATCATTGATCACATTAGGATTATAACAATGGATAACTAATGATGTGTCTATATGGTGGAACATATAGAGCATTCTATATACTGAGAGTGCAATTCTAAGTTCTATGCGTGGATTCAACGAAGAATTAATAAGTCAGTGAATTTTAGTCCTAAATTCTTGATCTACTTATTGGAAGCTCGGTTATATAGACCCATGGTCCCCCCACTAGTTGAGATAATATTGCTTGTAAGACTCATGTACTTGGTTTTGATTAATCAGTTATAATTCTCAAATTAGACTATGTCTATTTGTGAATTTTTCACTAAGTAAGGGCGAAATTGTAAAGAAAGAGTTAATAGGGGCATATTTGTTAATTATGATACTTTGTATGGTTCAATTAATAAATATGATAAATGACAATATTATTTAATAATTATTTATAGTTATTAAATAGTTAGAATTGGCATTTAAATGGTTGAATTAGAAAATTGGCGTTTTTGAGAAAATCAGATGCAGAAAAGATAAAACTGCAAAATTGCAAAAAGTGAGGCCCAAATCCACTTGTATAGGGCCAGCCACTTTTGTAGGAATTTAAACTGATTTTTTCATTATTTTAATGCCAAATAATTCAAACCTAACCCTAGTGGAATGCTATAAATAGATAGTGAAGGCTTCAGGAAAATTACACTAAAATTTTCTATTTTTCCTTCAGAGAAAAACCTGAGCCTTTCTCTCTCCCTATCTTTAGCTGCCACTTCTTCTTTCTCTTCCCTCTTGAATTTCGAAATCCTTAGTGTATGAGTAGGGCCCACACACAGCAAGTGATACCTCAATCATAGTGAGGAAGATCGTGAAGAAAGATCATCAGCAAAGGAGTTTCAGCATCAAAGATTCAGAGAAAGAGATCCAGGTTCAGATATTGATAATGCTCTGCTACAGAAAGGAATCAAGGGCTAGATATCTGAACGGAAGGACTCATATTATTCCGCTGCACCCAATGTAAGGTTTCCTAAACTTTATATGTGTTTATTTCATCGTTTTAGAAAGTTCATATTTAGGATGTTAATAAACATACTTGTGAGTAGATCTAAGATCCTAGTAAAATAATTTCCAACAACTGGTATCAGAGCCATGGTAATTGATTTACTTGCAAGAAATTTGGACTTTAAAACGATTGTTTGTATGTTTTTGGATGGTATCATGTTGTATTGAGTGTTATTTGATGATTGATTGATGTTTGTAAATTTTCATGAAAAATAATTGCGATTCTGTTTCTGAAATTATTTTTAATGGATAGTATGGAACAAACTAAGCAAGTTAGCCTTTTACAGAACTCAATTTCGATTTTATTTGAATTAGTTATGATTTTTTGAAGATTCAAAAAAATCGGAGCTGTGCTGAAATTTTCCTGCGATCGCGAAAACTGTCCGTACAGTTCACAATTTTTTTGTTTTTCTTCGATTTTTCATGCTTTTTCATGGAATTAAATTCCGATTTTTGGTATAGTTTTGTATTTATACTATTACTATTCCTAATTCAATTCTAATTATCTTTTTGAATTAATTTAATATTTTTTAAATTTAATTCAAGATATTAGTGTAATTTGAATTTGAATAGAATTAGTATCTATCTTCTTGCTTAAAAATCTATCTTATTTTAAAATTTGATTATATCTTATCTTATTTTAAATTTAAAAATAAGATATTTATAATCATGTAATTTTTAAATGATATAAGATATTTTGCAAATTTTTTAAATTTTGTTATTTTATTTATTTAAATTACATTTAAAATTTGAAGAAGATATTTATTTATCTTTTCTAATTTTTTATTTAATTTTTATTTATAAAATAACATTTAAAATTTAAAAGTAGTTAGCAAATTTTTGAAATTATATTTAGGTTGGTTAAAACCTATTTTTTCAAAAATTGTAGGTTTAATTTTAAATTTAAATTTTTTAAAAATTTCGAATTTTTCAAATTTTTTTTAAATTTTCAAATTTTTTTTTATTATTTAATTAATTATTTTCGAAATTAATAATTTAATTTAAAATTAAATAAATCCTACATCCAACTATCCAGCTAACCTTGTTGTAGGAGTATGTGTTTTAGCTTGTTTGTAAGTTTTCAAAACCTATTATTACTTGATTGCAAATAGCCATGGTTACTTTTTGCCAGATCTAATGATCTGATGGCTCCCTTGGTCAAGATAATAATTTGTAACAGGTATATTTACAATCTTCTTTCATCTGTGTATGACCTAGCGACATGATAGGATTCATCCAAAGTGTGCCTGTGTGAGCCTATGTGTTTAATTTGATTATAGATACGTATAGGTTGTTGTTGCTAAAATAAATTATCATAGTTCTTGATAGAATTTATTTAGGCTCATTTAGTTATTGGGCTTATTCAATTAATAACAGTTGTTCTTATTAAGGTTAAATTCCTCTCTTTTGGGCCTTGTGTGAGAGTTGGGAGCCATAGAAGTGGGTACGACATACTGAACCCAGCACCCCCTCACATGAACCACCCCAATTGTGAAGGCCCATTTGCCTGATTTGAACAACTGTACTAGGTTAATTACACTAGTTTAACCTAATAAAATTGATTAGCAACATAATTAATTTCATTTATTTTGAAATTAATTTAAGAAAATTATAGTTTAAAGAATTTTTTATTCTAAGCTAAACTATATGTATTTTCTTGTATTTAATTAAATATAGAATTATAACCATCTAGATTCTTTCTGGAACTTAATTTAAATTTTTCATTAAATATTCTTATTTAAGTTGATATTTAGTTATCTACAACTAACCAACTTAAATCTGAATATCTTTTGAATTTCAAATTTCAAAATTAAGTTGAGGAATTTTAGGCATTGGTTATTAAGATTCTTTAGATATTTTTTAAGTTAATATCTTTTCGAATATTAACTTAAAATGGAATATTTTCAAATTAAGTGGTTACAACTTAATTTTTGATATTTAATTAAATTTAAATTTGAAAAATATTTAAGTTCTAGATTTTTTCTAATACAACTTAAATTAGATATTTTTTTTCAAATTTTGTGGAAAAGATACGTAGTCAAATAAGATATTTCCTAGATAGTTATTTATAGACTACTTATTATTTCTAATATTAAATAGGAAAATATTATACATTGTGAAATTAATTATTTATATAATTAATTTTGGTACAATTTATTTTAAGTATATTTTTCCTAGTATTAAACTAGAGACTAATAATTAAGCCTTCTCTACACTTAATTATTTATTTCTTGAATTTAGTACATTTAATTAATTTGAAAATTAAATATCTAAGTTGATTTTCATCATCATACTTAAATATTTCTTTTTCATGACATTTAATTAAATAGAAAATTATTTTTAGTTGAAATTTATTTTTTCAACTAAATTTAAATAATTTTCAAAATATATTTTTTCTTTATTTTATTAATCAATTTTCGAAATTACATTTCTTAAATGCTAGAATTTCGAATTTTATCTTGAAAAATAGATTAAGTTGTAAATTAATTATTTATTTTAATTAATTCTTGGATCAACTTAAATCAATGATTTTTTCATTTATTTATTAATTTAAAATAAATTGAATTAAAGTATATTATTAGATATTGAATTAATTAGTCAAAGGAAAATCTAGATATGTGATATTTTTGCTTGAAGTATTTTTTTAGTGTATTTTATTAAATAGAAAATTAATATTTAAGTTGATTTTCATCATCATACTTAAATATTTGAAAATTTTCTTATATATATTTAATTAAATAGGAAAATTATATTTTTTGTTGTAAATTAATTTTATTAATTAATTTTGGGCCAACATTAAATTAGAATAATTTTTCCAGGATTTATTTTTTTTATTTTAACATGCATTTTTCGAAAATTGTATTCTTAAATACTTTAATTTTTCGAAATGCAATATATATATATTTATAGAAAATAAAATTTGAGTTGTAAATTAATTTATATTAATTTTGTAACAACTTAAATTGAATATTTTTCTAAATATTTATTGGAAATTATTACTAAGATGGAAATAATTCATGTTATTTTTATATCCATCTAAGTAAAATTTATAAATATTAAATTAAAATTTATATTTAGAATTTTTCATTCTAAATTGGAAATTTTAAATAAATATATATTTTAAATAAATAAATTAAATAAAGAGAATCAAAGAAAATACAACTCACTTTAAATAATGAGCTTGATTATTATTAAGATATTCGATCTCCATTGTTGGTCTTACAAAAGTTAAATGTTTTCAATATAACCTCGAGACGCTAGACTTCGTCCCCCTATGGATGGTTATTCGTTGAACGCATTTAACATCGTAAAATCTCATTTGATAAGTGTTTTGTAAGTTTTCGTCTCTATTAGACTCTCCCCTACGGTGACTACTTAGAGATAAACTTATGAAACATGAAACAATGGTGGAAGCTCATAAAATGAGAATAACCTTGACTCTCGCCTACCGGGACAACGTTGGATTCTTATTTTGATCGAATAAAAGGTTGCTAGAATGGTTTCTATTTTAGAAGAGCTGACAACTCTATTCAATAAATGATGCTTTGACTCTCGCCTACCGGACCATCGTATCGCTTGTTGAAAACCTTGGAAATTATTTAGGATTGTATGTTTTAGTATTTTCACTAGTCATTCCTACTTGCTATATGTTTATAATTTCTGAATTGTGTATGAATTTATATTGAACCATGTTATTTTCTGTTATTAAGTTGTAGTTTAATTTCGAATCTTCATTGTTGGTCTAACATGTTTGTTTTTCTAATGAGATAAATCCCTAATGGATTTTCACCATTAGACATACATAATAGTGTAAGATCTCGAAAGATAAATATTGTATATGAAACATCTAGCTGTTCATCAATTGATGACACCTTAGACTAGTATTTTTACAATATGAAACAAGAAGATTACATAAATAAGATTACTTTGTCTTTCGCTAATGGAAGCATCGTTGGATTCTTATTTATAAACGAAATTATCCTAATTCTTCTTAGCTTATTCATTTCGAATTAGCTTTAAAAACATATCATTGGATGAAGGTCTATAAATCATTTCATGTCATTATATTTTCTCTTAAGAAATTAAATGACGCATATGATTATAATCCCGAAATTCTATTCCCAATTTATATAAATCCTCAATCTTAGAAATCTCCTACTTGTATGGCCAAATCTGACTTAGAGTTTGTATTAGTAGTGGTGGTCCAAGAAAGAATTACTCATTATATTTGGTTGAATTTAAGTCTTTGACTTTAATTTTAGAATCCAAACAGAAATTTTCTTATATTTCTAATTCCAGAATACAATACAGTTACACTTTCTCAAGTGTTTAATATCCATCTTCTATTAATGGATTAAAATTGTATGGAATATGAGTTAGGTATTCTGTGACCAGGATCCACTTGCAGTATTCTAAGAACTCTTTCATGTAACTAAACCTATGTCATCATAGACACTACCACATTTTTATTAATCTATGGCATTTGTATCTTGTTCATAGTGGATTTGACAAGATCAATCTCTGCAAAGAGTTAATATGCCTATATCCACTGAAAGTAGTTCATCTCATTCGCAGATGGATGTACCTTCAGGGGTGGATATGAGTTTTTCGTTGTATTCTTAAAACGATAACTCTAGATTATACCTTTTAGCAAAGAAATTTGAAATGTTTGAAAAATTTCATTAATTTCTAGCAATGGTTAAAACCATTAAGGTAAGCGGTTAAAGATCTTGCGAACTGATAGGGGTGGAGAAATAGTTAGTAGATATGCAGTTCAAAGATCATTAATTTGATTTTTGAATTATATCCAAACTTACCTCCCGTAAATTTCGAGTTGCATGTTGATGATTAGTTACTAGTCGTTGCCTAATTCCTTCTATGGTAATACAATTTCAGAATGATGTAATGGTTGTATACTTAATGTAAATCATTACTAGATTCATGGATAACCTAATCAAAATCTTAAGAAAAGCTAGAACTGTTAACCATGGTTTCTTAGCTATTCTAAGTGATTAGGGGTGGACCATCCCATTGTCAATAGATAAGAAAGTGTTTGTTCAAACAAATACTACTTTTCTAAGAAAATGACTAAGTCTGAAAAACAAGTAGCAAATAAAGGAGATATTTAATTCTTGATTCCAAAAGTGTTCTATCATCTTATATAACATATGATGATCCCACTGCCTCTGTTGTCTTGTCACAACCGAAGAGATCAATACCATTTAGTTTTCTTAGACATAATTCACGGTGCCTTGTCGTAGTGGGAGAGTTTCTAGGAACTCACCTTCTTATGACTTGGGAGACACTAGTGATTAAAATCCATTGTGAGTTTAAACAAGTAATGGATTGTCAAGATAAGAAACTAAGAAGAAAGCCAATAGAACTATGGTTTAATCCATTCACATGGAGTAACCTAAAGTTTTCTATTACAAGGACATAAAAGGAAATTTTCGTTTATAAGTCTATTCAATGGACTTAACAAACTTCCTGTTCCTAGTATTATAGGTTTGAGTTTATCTAAACCTATGGCTTGTGGTATACCTGGTAATTACTTACTCTAATGCAAGCAACTTACTTTAGTAAGATGCTAAAGCATTTTCTTTCTAATGGCAATCTATAGAAGCTTCACAACTTCTTAGGTATAGATTTTATTTATCTAAGGAAAAGTCTTAACTATTCCAGAAAAGATAAAGCCATGAAAGAATTTCTTATATCAACAGTGAGAGGTCTTAGATATGCTTTTGTATGCCTTAGACCAGACACTGTTCGTTGAGTGGGAGTAATGAGTAGGTATCAGATTAATCCAGGAGAAGAACATTGGAAGACAATCAAGTAAATCTTAAGATTAAGAAGAGGAACTATATGTTAGTCTATAAGGGTGTGTTTAAAACTCTTAGACTACACCATATCAGATTTCGAAATTTGCCTATGTGCTAGTAAATATTTCTGATAAGATGGTGGTTACTCTGGGGGTGGAATAGTGATTTTGGAGAAGTGTAAAAACCTATCTGAAGTCTCTAGGTCTACCAGAGAGGGACTGAATGTTAAGGTTGCAGGAAAGGTACTTATTCAGTCTAAGGAAAGTTCTATACATTTTTGGCATCATTCCAAATTGCCTTAAACTACTAGTGTTAATTTCCTGATTAACCAAAAGTAGTTGTCAAAGGTATAGAATCCAGTATCCCAAGAGAGTAAGACATATAGAGAGGAATTTCACATTATCAATGATTTTGTGATTAAAGGAAGAGTAATGGTGGAGAAAAGGTTGTGTTTAATTCAACCTTTCAGATCCTGTTACGAGGAGTTTACTACTACTACTACACTTGATTTGTATATCAAGGTGTTGAGATTATTTGAAACGCACTTTTTGTTTTATATTAGTGCAAGTGGGAGTTTATTGGGTTTTATGCCCTAAATAAAACTCATTTCAATATAATCAGATTTACTTATTAATATAGATCAGAAATAACATTTAATGTTGCATGGTTCACATGATTTATTTCATGATTATATGTACATAATGTATAAATTCATCTGAACCCCTTTTCACATACTTGATCCTATTTATTGTGCCGTCAACACATTGGAAAGTAAACATGACTATGTGAATAAAGTTTCCTAGATTTATCAGACATAGGGTTTTACTGATATGATAATCTACAACAGAGTTTACTTGCATTTGGAGAAGTGCTATGTTCTTTCCAGAGCATTGGTTAAAGTAAAGCTCAGGTTGGATGCATGGAGTATGCATCGGAAGGGACCGATATTGAACTTTGACTTAGATTTATTAAACTTACCGTAATATCTATTCAAGTCAATATCGCCTAGTTGATCCTAGATCAAATTATCTTAATCCTGTTATGATTAGGCTCAATCTTGAAAGGCTATTCGTGTTCTTTGATTTGTTAGTTAAGCCTACTTTTAGGTCAGGGTGATACGTACATTTTGGGAACACGGTAGTGCAATTGAGTGGGAGCGCTAGCATAAACATGGAATCTATAGCTTCTATCTGGCGAATAGTAAGCAAAGGATGACCTCCTTCGAGCTTGACCAAACGAAAATAAATGGTGGAGATCTCATTTCACATAAGCTGAAATATCATTTATACGGGGTCAAGTGTTTTAAGGATAAAATACATAGTAGGGTGTTACGGTAATTTAATCCCTTTACTGTGTAGATCATTCATATAGAGGATCATTGATCACATTAGGATTATAACAATGGATAACTAATGATGTGTCTATATGGTGGAACATATAGAGCATTCAATATACTGAGAGTGCAATTCTAAGTTCTATGCGTGGATTCAACGAAGAATTAATAAGTCAGTGAATTTTAGTCCTAAATTCTTGATCTACTTATTGGAAGCTCGGTTATATAGACCCATGGTCCCCCCACTAGTTGAGATAATATTGCTTGTAAGACTCATGTAATTGGTTTTGATTAATCAGTTATAATTCTCAAATTAGACTATGTCTATTTGTGAATTTTTCACTAAGGGCGAAATTGTAAAGAAAGAGTTAATAGGGGCATATTTGTTAATTATGATACTTTGTATGGTTCAATTAATAAATATGATAAATGACAATATTATTTAATAATTATTTATAGTTATTAAATAGTTAGAATTGGCATTTAAATGGTTGAATTAGAAAATTGGCGTTTTTGAGAAAATCAGATGCAGAAAAGATAAAACTGCAAAATTGCAAAAAGTGAGGCCCAAATCCAATTGTATAGGGCCAACCATTTTTGTAGGAATTTAAACTGATTTTTTCATTATTTTAATGCCAAATAATTCAAACCTAACCCTAGTGGAATGCTATAAATAGATAGTGAAGGCTTCAGGAAAATTACACTAAAATTTTCTATTTTTCCTTCAGAGAAAAACCTGAGCCTTTCTCTCTCCCTATCTTTAGCTGCCACTTCTTCTTTCTCTTCCCTCTTGAATTTCGAAATCTTTAGTGTATGAGTAGTGCCCACACACAGCAAGTGATACCTCAATCATAGTGAGGAAGATCGTGAAGAAAGATCATCAGCAAAGGAGTTTCAGCATCAAAGATTCAGAGAAAGAGATCCAGGTTCAGATATTTATAATGCTCTGCTACAGAAAGGAATCAAGGGCTAGATATCTGAACGGAAGGACTCATATTATTCCGCTGCACCCAATGTAAGGTTTCCTAAACTTTATATGTGTTTATTTCATCGTTTTAGAAAGTTCATATTTAGGATGTTAATAAACATACTTGTGAGTAGATCTAAGATCCTGGTAAAATAATTTCCAACACTTATTGCCTTAAACCCTAACTCAACTATTTACTCCATATTAATAAACACTTAATCATATAGCATTTAAAGCATGGAATCACATAACAAATAAATACTCTAGATGCTTGCATACTGCCTACAATGGAAAGCGGTAAATATATGATCACATAAGTAGTAAAGTATTTACTCTCAACACTTACTGCACCATGAGTCAAGCTTGTCTCTGACGATGAATGTACATCTTCAGCCGGTCTACAGGAAGTTTAAAAGCCTTGGCGCTCTGATACCAAATTGTAATGCCCTAACTATTAGGCACGTTACCCAAGATAATTTAAGAAACCCTAACCCCCTAAAAAGGACTACTAATAAAATAAGCACCAAAATTAAAACTTTTAATGCAAAAAAGAATGAAAATAAACTTGTAATAATTTTAGCTTTACAAACAAACAAAAGTTACATGTCCCGGGATCCAAAAAATATCTTACAAAATATTATTACAAGTCTTTTTTCCACTAGCCGACCTAAGCGGCAAAACAGAGTTACAAAAATCATCCCTAATAGACCCCAACCCGCTTGGTCTAGTGTGGCCCTAACATGTACATACATCGTCTCCCGCACTCATGGCTGATCAGATTCAGATTTACCCTTTCCTACACAGTAGAGCACCCGTGAGCCAAGCCCAGCAAGACAGTATAAAATATCGATAATAATAATTATCACATTATATAAACATTTATGCCATTCACAATTTCCTATAGGACACAGACCTGCATGTTACGCTCACATGCCTATTTATGTCTATGTGACATAGACCTACGTGTTGCACTCATACGTCTATATACAATAAGGCCTTAGAACGGTTCATCTCGATTCTAACTATCGAGTTCAACCTGATTATGCCTTGAACGCATAATCTTTAAACTTAATATAAATATACATCATGGCATAACAATTACGCATTTACAATTCACTAGGGTAATAACCCTAAGCCAATAAACTCCTCATTTAGGGTAATAACCCTAATCCCGGTTTTTAATTGCCTACATATATCACATCCAATATAAGTGCCACTGCGCATAACTCTACATGCTAACTACTGTCTTACCTGATGTCCTGCAAGCGAAGAGATTCCAAGTCCCCCAGGTGCTCCTAACTAAATGTCGGTAATCTTAGTCACAAATTTCGAGATTTACAAGTATAGGGTTAATCCCTAAATCCATTTTCACATAATATAAACATGGCATTCAAAACAAAGATAATAAAATAGATCTCGGAACGAGCTTTGTAACGATATAAAGAACGTCCCAAACGGAGTCCCGAGTCAAAAGTTATGGCCAAAACAAAATCGGGAAAAACAGACATTCCCACTGCCAAATACAGTCGCGGCGACCAAAAATCTCGCCGCGACGACTGGGTTCAGAACACCCAAAAACTCCATTTTAAGACCTAAACATGCCAACTTTTCCATAAATTCAAACCTCAATCATACTGTTATCCCAATTTTTGCACTCTGGCGTGGCATCACATGATGGTGACACGTGGAATCGACTATGAGTATCTGCTCACAGAATATACACGCGGTAAATCTTGCGTTCGAGGAACAAAAATGCATGTTTGCCGCAGGGAGGAACAAAGAGATGGAAGCGTTAAGGGCTCATCATACAGAGATTGAAAATCATAGTCGACAAGCTACTGTGTTGATACGAAAAGCCTACAAAACTGTCGGGCAGCAACCCCCGAGTGTCATCCCCCTGGGTGAAACAGACGAAGATCCAGCGATGAATACTTCCCAAATCTCTGGCCATAGGTTCCGCCTTTGGGCCAAGTAGTAGGTGGGCAGACCTTGTCTAGTAATTCATCTGGAGAAGTCATACCCGATGGTTCCAACCAAGCCAATGGTGCCATTCCACCTGTCAACAAAGTCAATCAATCACTAAGTTAGTCAGGCGTTTCTATATTCAAAAGGTTAGGGACAACCCATGATCTTAGAAATGATCTGAATAGAAGGAGAGGAGTAGACGATCAACTTGGCACGATGATCGTACAGCCTGAAACCCGCGCTCAAATTCCAGCTCAAAAAGATACTACCATGACTCAAACTGGCATAAATGCCGAATAGGTTAGTCCAGCTGTGTAAGCACAACTAGACGAACTAAAGAGTATGTTCCAAGGCATGTCTGGGCAGAGAAACAATGATCTCAAGTTGGACTGAGCACGTGGAACCCCTTTCTCTCCCAAGATCAATCTCTTGGCGTTGCCCCACAAGTTAAAGATGCCAACCTGGAAACTGTACACTAGAAGAGAATATCCCCTTTCCCACCTCAATTATTTCGAGATGCAAATGGATTTGCAAGGGATACGAGGGGATGTGTGCTGCAGAATCTTTCTGTTGGAATTATTTTACCAAGATCTAGATTTACTACCATGTACGTTATTTAACATCCTAATATGAATTTCTAAAACAATGAAATAAACACATATAAAGTTTAAGAAACCTTACATTGATTGCAGCGGAATATAATGACTCCTTCCATTCAGATCTCTAGCCCTTGATTCCTTTCTGTAGAAGAGCATTATCAAGATCTGAACCTGGATCTCTTTCTCTCCTTCTTGTTGATTGGATTCTTCACAGTCTTACACACTATGATTGAGATACCACTTGATGTGTGTGGGCACTCACTCCATCACTCAAGGTATGAAAATATGAAGAGAATAAGAAGAGAATATGGTTCGGCTATGCTATAGGAAAGGAGGCTCAAAATTTTACCGAAGGTGATTTTTCATCAACATTAAGTGTGAGCCATTACTAATTATTTATAGGAAACCACTTAGGGTTAGGTTAGATTTAATTTGGCATTAAAATAATGAAAAAAAAAATAAAATGGTAAATTGCTACATAAGTGGCCGGCCATGATATGGGTAATGGGCCCCACTTTGCAATTTATTCATTTTGTCATTTTTCCATCTCATTTTCCCAAAAATGCAAATTTTCTAATTTAACCACTTAAATGCCAATTCTAATTATTTAATAACTAAAATTAATTATTAAATAATATTGTCATTTAATATATTTATTAATTAGACAAATCAAAGTCTCTTAATTAACAAATAAACCCTAGAAACTCTTTTCTTCAAATTTAAGGCCGTGCTTAGTGAAAAATTCATAAACTAGACATAGTCTAATTTTAGAATTATAATTGATTAACTAAAATCAATTAACTGAGTCTTACAAGCAGTATGGTCTCAACTACTATGGGGACCATGAGCCTATATAACCGAGCTTCCAATAAGCAGATCTAGAAAGTAAATTCACTAACTTATGAATTCCTCATTGCATCCACTCATAGAACTCGGAATTGCACTCTCAGTCATATAGAACTCTCTATATGTTCCACGATATAGATACACTATTAATGATCCATTATTATAATCCCAATAATCAACGATCTTGTATAGATGATATACATTGCATAGGGATAAAATTATCGTTACACCCTTTCAATATATCTTATCCTTAAAACACTTGGCCACCTATAAATGATATTATAGTAAATTAATATAATCACTAGAATGAGCGCTCTATCATTTATCTGTATTTACCAAGCTCGAAGGAAATCATCGTTTCACTTCTATGTCTGGATAGAAGCTATAGATTTCATATCTATGATTAGCGCTCGTACTCAATTGTACTACCATGTTCCCAAAATGTATGTATCACCCTGACCAAAAAGTAGGCTTAACTAACAAATCAAAGAACATGAATAACACTCTTGAGATCGAACCTAATCATGTCAGGATTAAGATCATTTGATCTAGGATCAACTAGGTGATATTCAATTGAATAGATATTACGGTAAATTTATCAAATCTAATCAAAGTTGAATATCGGTCCCTTCTAATGTATACACTATACATTCAATATTGGTAAACTTTGCCAATGCCCTGGAAAGGACATCACACTTATCCAAGGTGTAAGTATACCTATCGCTGATTATCATGCCAGTCTAAATCCAGTGAACTGATAAATCATGGAATTAAACTCTTTGAACATATAATCATGATTATATTCCACTGTGCTGACAAAACTATCATGAACAAATACATATGTTCTGGACTTAATAGAATTTATAATATAATCATGAAATAAATCATGTGAACCATGCAACATAAAATGTGATTTTTGATCTTTATTAATCAGTAAATCTGATTATAATTAAATGGGCTTTATTTAGGGCACAAAACCCAACAAACTCCCACTTGCACTAATATAAAACAAAAAGTGCATTTCAAATAATCTCAACAACTTGATATCCAAATCAAGTGTAGTATGTAGTATGCTCTTTGTAATAGGATCTGACAGGTTGTGTTGAATACAACCTTTAGGGATACTGGATTCTTTACTTTTAGGCAACTACTTTTGCGTTTGTCAGGAAGTAACACTAGTAGTTAATAAAATGTTGGAATAATGCCAAAAATGTATAGAACTTTCCTGAGACTGAATAAGTATCTTTCCTGCAACTTTAACATTCAGTCTCTCTGGTAGACTTAGAGACTTCAGATAGGTTTTTACACTTCTCCAAAATCACTACTCCACCCCCAGAGTAATCACCATCTCATCACCGGACTTTCTACCACTAATGCAAGTCTAGAAATTTAATTTGATGTAGTCTAAGAGTATTAAATATACCCTTATCGACTAACATATAGTTCCTCTTCTTGATATTAATATTCACTTGATTGTCTTCCAATGTTCTTTTCCAGGATTCATCTGATACCTACTCATTACTCCCACTCAACAGCAGGTGTCTGGTCTAATGCATAGGAAAGCATATTTGAGACCTCTCACTGTTAATCCTAAGGAATTCTTTCATTGGCCTTATCTTTTGTGGAATAGTTGAGACTTTTCCTTAGATAAATAAAATCTATGTCTAGAAGTCAAAAAGCTTCTATAGATTGCCATTAGAAAAATGCTCCAGCAACTTACTAATGTAAGTTGCTTGCACTAGAGTAAGTAAATTACCAGGCATACCACAAGCCATAGGTTTAGACAATCTCAAACCTATAATACTAGGAACAAGAAGTTTTTGTTAAGTCCATTGAATAGACTTATTTTCAAAATTTCCTTTTTTCTCCTTGTAATAGAAAACTTTTGGTTGTTTCATATGAATGGTTTTCACCATAGTTCTCTTGGCTTTTCTTCTAAGTTTCTTATTATGATAATATATTGCTTGTTTAAACTAACAATAGATTTTAATCACCGGTGTCTTCCAAGTCATAACAGGGTGAGTTCCTTAAAACCCTCCCACTACAACAAGGTACCGTGAATTTTTCTCTAAGAATACTAAATGGTATTGTCCTCTTCGATTGTGTCAAGACAACAGAGGCAGTGGAATCATCATATATCGAATAAGATGATAGAACACTTTTGGAATCAAGAGAAAAGATATCTCCTCTACTTTGCTACTTTGTTTTTAGACTTAGTCATTTTCTTAGAAAAGTAGTATTTGTTAAAACAAACACTTTCTTATCTAATGACTATGGGATGGTCAACCCCTAATCACTTAGAATAGCTAACAAACATGCAAATCTTGGTTAATAGTTCTAGCTTTTCTTAAGGTCAAGATTAGGTCATCCATGCATCTAGTAATTGTTTATACTAAGTACACAACCATTCCATCATTCTAAAACTTTCCTATCACTAGGGTATGTCCTTAGTAGGACTTAGGCAAAAACTAGTAACTAATCATAGACCTTATCATCAAAATGCAAATCGAATATTTCTGGGGAGGTAAGTTTTTGATAAAATTCAAAAAATCAACTTAATGATCTTTGAACTGCATATCGACTAAATATTTCTCCACCCCTATCAGTTCGCAAGAAATTCATGAAATTTTTCAAACATTTCAAATTTCTTTTCCATAACGTAAAATCTAGAGTGATCGTCTTAAGAACATAACAACAACTCATATCCACCCCTCGATGTACGTCCATCTTCGAATGAGATGATTTTACTTTCAGTGGAAATAGGCATATTGACTCTTTGCAGAGATAGATCTTGTTAAAACCACTATGAACAAGATACAAATGCCATAGATTTATATAAGAAGGTGGTTGTGATCTTTTGATGACTTAGGTCTAGTTACAATAAAGAGTTCTTAGAATAGTGCAAGAGGGCTTGGTCACAGAATACGAAACTCATATTCCATACTAACATACACTTTGAATCCATTGACAGAAAATGGATATTAATCACTTGTGAAAGTTTAACTGTATTGTATTCTGGAAATAGAAATATAAAATTTCTATTTGGAATCTAAAATTTAAAGTCGAAGACTTAAATTTATACCAAATATACAATGATTAATGATTCTAGCTTGGACCACCATTACTAATCTAACTCTAAGTTTCATTTGCCTAAAGTAAGCATATATAAGTAGGAGATTCTAAGATCGAGGATTATATCATTTTAGGATAGAATGTCGGGATTATAGTCATGTGCGCCATTCAATTTCCTAAGAGAAAATAGAATGTCATTCTATGCAAATGATTTATAAACCATTCATCCAATGATATATTATTTAAGCTAATTCGAAATGAATAAGCTAAAAGGAAGAATAAAGGATAATTTCGATTAAAAATAAGAATCCAACGATGTCCCGATTAGTGAGAGTCAAAGTTATTCTTATTTTTATAAACTTCTTCATTGTTTCATATTGTAAATGCTTGTCTAAGGTGGCATCTATTGATGAACAACTAGATGTTGCATTTACAAATATTTATTTATCGAGATCTAACACTATTATGTTTGTCTAATGGATGACAATCCATTAGGGATTTGTCCCATTAAAAACAACAAGCCAAGTTAGAACAACAATGAAGATTCGAAACTTAAACTACAATTAATAACAGAAAATAACATGGTTCAATATAAATTCACACACAATTCAGAAATTATTAAACATTTATCAAATAGGAATGACAAGCGAAAATACTAAAACATACAAACCTAAATAATTTCCAAGGTCTTCACCAAACTGATATCAGTGTCCCGTTTAGGCGAGAGTCAAAGATAACATTCATTGAATAGAGTTGTCAGCTCATCTAAAATGATAAACATTCTAGCAACCTTTCATTCAAACAAGATGAGAATCAGTGTTGTCCCGTTTAGGCGAGAGTCAAGGCCATTCTATCTTATGAGCTTCTACCATTGTTTCATACTTTTGTAAGTCTTACTAATAGTCGGCACCATTAGGGTGATCCATACTAAAAATAAAACACTTACAAATAATACTCATCTTTCGAGATTCTACGGTGTTAAATTGCTAATGAACGTTCCTCCATTAGGGAGGATTACTCACTAAAACAAGAACTAACATTTATTTAATCTATTTATTTTAAAATATATATTTATTCAATTAAAATTTCCAATTTAGAATAAAATTCTAAATATAAATTTTAATTTAGTATTTATAAAATTATACTTAGATGGATATGAAAATAAAATGAATTATTTCCATCTTAGTAATAATTTTCAATAAATATTTAGAAAATTATTCAATTTAAGTTGTATAAAATTTAATTGAAATTAATTTACAGCTCAAATTTAATTTTCTATAAATATATATTGCATTTCGAAAATTAATGTATTTAAAATAAATACAATTTTCGAAAATGCTCTAAAATAAAATAAAACAAATCCTAAAAAATTATTCTATTTTTATGTTGGTAAAAAATTAATTAAAAAAATAAATTTTCAACACAAATATAATTTTTTTTTAATTAAATATTAAGAAAATTTCAAATACTTAAGTATAATGATGATAATCAACTTAAATATTAATTTTCTATTTAATTAAATATCCCTAGAAAAATACTTCAAATAAACAGATAATAACTATCTAGACTTTCATTGACTAATTAATTTATTTTCTAATTATAATATATTTTAGTTTATTTATCTTAATTAATCATTTAAATGAAAAATACAATGATTTAAGTTGGTCTAAAATTAAAATAAATAATTTTCAACTTTAATCTATTTTTCAATAAAAATTCAAAAATTTCTGCATTTAAATAAAAAATACAATTTCGAATTTAAAAAAAAAAACGATTAATAAAATACAATTTCAATTTAATTAAATGTATGAAATATAAGAATTAAATAATCCAGTACATAATAAACTCAATTATTAATTCTAATTTAATACTATAAAAAATATTTTTAATTCAGTTGATCCAAAATTAATTAATAAATAATTAATTTTCAACTTAAAATATTTTCCTAATTACATATTAGAAAAATATAACTAGTCACTAAAAATTGCTATCTAGAATATATTTTAATTAACTAAGTGTTTTTCTAAAATTAACTTTAAAATATTCAATGAAAAAATATTCATATATTTTAAAAGTTAATTATGTTGCTAATTCAATTTTCATTAGGTTAGACTAATATAATTAACCTAATACAATTATTTAAATAAGGCAAATGGGCCTTCACATTTGGGGTGGTTCATGTGAGGGAGGGATGGGTTCAGTATGTCGTACCCACTGCTATTGGCGCCCTAACTCTCACACAAGGCCCAAAGGAGAGGAACTTAACCATTAAAAAAATAATTGTTATTCCTTGAATAAGCCCAATTCTAATCGGCCTAAATAAAATTACTTATGTGAAATTTTATTTTAGCAACCTAGTCCATTTAATTACTTAAAAACTTAAATGGGCTTCATATATGCATCTAACCCCAAAAGCAAACATATAGGCTCACACAGGTCAAATGATTTGGATGGGCCCTATCATGTTACTAGGTTTACACAGATGAAAGAAGTACAAAATATACCTGTTACAAATTATTTATAGGATCTATTGACAATTGGACTATGATTAAAATCAGATCATTGGATCTGTCAACAAGTTAATCATAGAAATTTAGATCAAATAAACAATAGGTTTGTTAATTTTTTTTTTGAATAAACAATATAAATAAACAAACAATGTCCATGTAACAGATTTTGAAATAAAATATTAATATAATTAAATTATTATTTTAAACTAACCAACTAAATTTTGAAAATTTAGGGTTGTCAAAACCAACCTTAAAAAATCTCATCAAAATTTAAAATTCAAAAATGAAAACTAATTTAAAATATCTAGGTTTACTTGAATTATTTTATCAAATTAAATTAAATATCAAATAAGATAAATGATTTGAAAAATAATATTTTCAATATCATTTTCTAATCTTATAATTTAATAAAATAAACTAATTTTAAAAATAGATATGGTTAGGCAATTATTATTTTAAGAATAAAATAATAAATAAATAATAATTATCCTAATTATATGTCAAAATATCTCAAATTAAGCATTATTCAAATTTTTACAAAAATATCTAAGTTATTTAAATATTTAAACTATAATTTATAAATTTCTAATAAGTAGAATGATATAAAATACTAAAATATCATTTTTCAAACTTGTTATCCCAAATTTTGCACTCTGACGTGGCATTACGAGAATTGTGACACGTGGAGTCCACTTAGAACATCTACTCGGGAAGATAGGTTGAGCAGGATGCCTCGCTGGCATGTCCAGAGCAAGATATTCAGTGATCCATGCAAAGCGATCAACACTTAGCAAATTCAGCTTTCGCATCATGAGTCATCAGCTCAATCCCTATAGCACAGGGATCAATTTACGTGGATACGACATACACACGATCCCACTATCAGTGTACTCAGCCTCAATCCCACGATCCTTGCTTTCAGCATTGATCCCACGATCCTTGCTTTCAGCATTGATCCCACGATCTTTCTGTTTATACGCAATGTAACGAGAGAGAAAACTTTTCCTCCTCAAGTTTCCCAGCCCTATAAATAGTGATGCATATTCACTGGGCAAGGGGATCGAGAGTCGAAACGCAGCTAAGCTAAGACTATATTATTATCTAAGAATTATATATTTAGAGATACTGCTGTAAGAGCTATAAGAAAAGGAATCTTCTTCCTTGTTCTTAAGTCAATACAAATAACGAGGATTAGGCTATTACCGAACTGCTCGGCGTTGAATCTCTATAAAATTCTTGTGTCTTATTATCGCTTTATTATATATCTTTTACTACATATCGTTTTATCGCTTATAAAATAGACTCATTGTCGTTGGCTAAAAGCGAAGTCAACATTTTGGTGCTTTGATTGAGAGAAGGATCACAAATCGCTCTTTATTCGACACTCAACTGCCAACACGATGGTGCAAACTCGTAGAGGCCTGTCTAACCCAGCAAATTCATAGATGCTGGATCCGGCATTACAGGACCCGGGGAATTCAAGGGTTCCACCTGCTGTTAATCCCGGACAGACGGGAAGCGTGGTGAATGGTGAAACAACTCCTGTTACTGGAATTGCGCATGGTGTGCAAGAGACTGGGAATAACAGTTCCGCACACAACCAGGGCATCTGTAATACGATTGTTCCACCTGGAACCAACACCCAGATGACCATTGGAGACGCAACCGAATTGCAAATCTCCGTGACGCGCTCAGACTCATGCAGAGTCATAACAATACTCTGCATCATGATCAGGATGAACTACGTGCTGCAGTAAATCTCGCGTTTGACGAACAAAGGCGTATGTTTGCTACATGGAGAGATAAAGAGATGCAGGCATTAAGAGGTCACCATGCAGAGATCGAAGATTGTAGTCGGCAAGCTACCGTGCTAATACGAAGAGCCTACCAAACTGTAGGTCAGCAATCGCCGAACGTCATTCCCCTGGGAGAAACGGAAGATGACCCAACGATGAATACTTCGCAGACTACTAATGGTCAGCCTCCCAATCCCCGGTTACGAGTTCCGCTCATGGGCCAAGCGGTAGGTGAGCAAAATTTGTCCGCTAATTATCAGGAGGTGTCAAACCTGACGGCTCCAACCAGAGTAATGGCGCTATTCCACCTGTCAACCAAGCAAATCATTTGCTAAGGTAACCAGGCTCTTTTCTGTTCGAAAGGTTGGGAACAACCCACGACCTAAGGAACGAGCTAAACAAAAGAAGGGGAACAGACGAGCAGAATACTACAACAATCGTGCAGCGTGGAGCCCACACTCCAATTCCCTCTCAGAAAGACGCTGACATAATCCAAGTCGAGCAGAATGCCGAGCAGGTCAGCCTAGCCATACATGCCCAGCTTGACGATTTGAAAAATATGTTTCATGCCATGGCTGGACAGCGTAACAATTACCTTGAGTTAGACCGAGCTCGCGGAACTCCCTTCTCACCAGAGATCAGTCTCCTGCCACTGCCTCACAAGTTCAAAATGCCAACATGGAAGATGTATACTGGGAGAGAAGATCTTCTTTCCCATCTCAAGTACTTTGAGATGCAAATGGATTTACAAGGAGTACGGGGGCATGCATGCTGCAGAATTTTTCCTTGCCACTCTGTCGGAAGCCGCACAGTAATGGTATTTCAAGTCGGCTCCTAGAAAGTTTAGTTCATGGAAAAACCTTTTCTTTGGAATTCCATGCGCAATTCTCTTCCTCGCCTCAGTTCCCATTGAATTTGGGAGATTTGGTCGAAGTAAAGCAACGACCAGGCGAGCCACTCCGGGCATACATCAGCAGATTCATGACGGAAGCGACCAAAGTTTCGCGGGTAACCGAGGATGGAAAGTTATACACGATACTGGGGGGCATTGAAGTCCTTGGTGAACTTTGGAAAGATATAAGAAAGAACGGGCCAGTACACTCAATGAGTGATTTCCTTGACCGAGCCGAAGGCTTCATCAAGCTCGAAGAAGCCATTCAACGAGCAGAAGGTGAGCAAAAGCCGGGCAAAATGAAGGCCCCTTCCACTGGAACATTCGCCCAACTTCCCAAATATTCCAACAATTCAAGTGGCAAGCGTTCAATCAACAACCACAAGCAAGGAAATGCGAAGAAAGGAAAGTTCATTGATAAATCCGGACAGACTCCCCGTGATCATGCCAAACACACTGCATTCACTATTCTAACTGAAGATATAGAGAGTGTATGTATGGCAACTTAGTCGTTAATCCCGTACAAGAAGCCCGGGCCCATGAAGAAAGATACCAATAAAAGGGACATGACAAAATTTTGTCGGTTCCACAGAGACTACGCCCACGACACTAACAAATGTTATAATCTGAAGCGGGAAGTTGAATTTCTAATAAAGAAAAACAATCCGCACTTGCAGAAGTATGTCAAGACCAACCAAGGTCAAAACAACCAAGATCTTCTACCTCCACCCGTCGATGGACACTTACAAGTCATTATTGGAGGCCCGCACATTGTTGGACATTGAGGTAAAGCTTGGGAGAGGTATGCCCGGACACCTCAGCACGAGCAAGAAGAAGTCATCCTGGCCGTGCAAGAAAGGAAGCCCAAAGTTCCACGAGCAGGAGAGCCAACCATAACTTTCAACGATGAAAACGTTGTCAAGATTAGATTTGTGCACAACGACCCGCTGGTCGTGGAAGTCCAGATAGCAAATAAAATGGTGGCTAGAACCATGATCGATAATGGAGCTTCTTCAAACATTTTGTTCAAGACTGCTTACGAGAAGATGGGACTCCAACTCAAGGATCTAACTCCATGCCTCCAGCCTGTCTATGGTTTCTCCGGTCAAGGAGTTGCACCTCTAGGACAAATCTGGCTACCCCTCACTGTTGGACAAGCTCCGACATGCATAACTATCATGGCACAGTTCCTAATATTGGATGTTCCTTCAGCCTTTAATGTAATGCTTGGCCGACCAGCCCTGTATGACTCAAAAGCTGTCACATCAATATTTCACTCGTGCATGAAGTTCCCAACAAAGAATGGGGTAGGGTGTCTTAGAGGGAACAAGCAATCTGCTCGGGAATGTTACAACCTTCCAGTGGCCAAGGCTAAGAAGGAAATATCCTCCAGCCAGAGCCCAGACAAGGGAAAAAACATTCGCAAGTAGGAAACTTCCCAAGGCAAGGATGAAAATGTGGATCCTCGACTTGGGGACCCAACCAGCAATGTTGGACCTGTGGAAGAATTAGAAGAGATCGAGATCGATCCAGCTATCTCGGCCAGAAAACTAAAAATTGGAAAGGGTTTGTTCCTCGAAGTAAAATTGGAGTTGATAAAATTTCTGAGAGCAAACCTAGATGTTTTTGCCTGGTCACATGCAGATATGGTCGGAATCGACCCTTCTATTATTTCACATGTTCTGAATATCAATTTAAACATCCGGCCAGTTCAGCAAAAACGAAGACTATTGGATAAAGAACGAGCAGTAGCCCTGAAAGATGAAGTTGAGAAGCTGCACAACAACAACTTCATAATTGAAGCTTTTTACCCAGCTTGGGTCGCGAATCCCATACTCATGCCCAAGCCATACAAGAAATAGCGAGTCTATATTGATTTCACTGACCTCAACAAAGTATGCCCTAAAGACTGTTTTCCACTTCCAAGGATCGATCAGCTCGTGGAAGCAACAGCTGGGCACGAAATTTTAAGCTTCATGGACGTTTACTCATGCTACAATCAAATCAAAATGCATCCGCCAGACCAAGAACATAAAAGTTTCCGAACAGATTTGGGTCTCTATTGTTACAAAGTCATGTCGTTTGGTCTAAAAAACGCTGGAGCTACGTACCAAAGATTGGTAAACAAGATATTTAAAGACCAGATCGGGCGAAATATGGAAGTGTACGTGGATGACATGCTCGTCAAATCTAGAAAGGCCTGGGGGCACATAGACGACCTGGACGAATGTTTCAAAGTCCTCAGGAAGTACAACATGAAACTAAATCCCTTAAAATGCTCCTTTGGAGTCAGCTCGGGAAAGTTTCTAGGCTTCATCGTCAATGCTCGAGGAATTGAAGCCATTCCGAAAAAAATTCAAGCCCTCCTGGATATGAACTCGCCAACAAAAACCAAGGAAGTGCAAAGCCTAACTGGTCGAATCGCTGGACTCAGCAAATTCGTGTCAAAATCAACGGACAAATGTGTTCCATTCTTCAACATCCTGCGAGGAAACAAAAAGTTCGAGTGGACAGAAGAATGTGAAAGAGCTTTTCAAGATCTAAAGGCACAGCTTGCAACAGCTCCCGTACTTTCTAAACCTCTGGACGGTGAGGAGCTGGGGATATACCTAGCTGTCACAAAGCATGTCGTAAGTGTCGTGCTGATTAGAGAAGAGAACGGCGTACAGCACCCAGTCTATTACATTAGTAAGAGACTCATCGAGGCGAGGGTCGATATCCGTTGATAGAAAAGCTCGCCTACTGCCTTATTCTAGCAACAAGGAAGTTGAGGCCTTACTTCCAAGCTCATCTTGTTCGGGTATACACCGACCAACCACTACGATAAATACTGCAAAAGCCAAATGCCTCTGGTCGGTTATCAAGTGGGCGGTAGAATTGGGTCAGTACGAAATCAACTTCCAACCACGAACAGTAATCAAAGGCCAAGCCTTAGCTGACTTTGTGGTAGAATGCACATGCAAAGAAGAAAGCATACCAGAAAGCAACCCCGAGCCAGCACCTCAGCCAAGTAACAATAAAGACAAACCGACCTGGAAACTACATGTGGACGGGTCAGCTACAGATCAACTGTCTGGCACAGGGATTGCCCACGTCACGGCTGGGGGGCAACACCTGCACGGTGCGGTCAAGTTCGGATTCAAGGCATCTAACAACGAAGCCGAATACGAAGCTCTAATCGTTGGACTAAAACTAGCCAGGGAAATGAAGGTCGAACACATTGAAAACTACAGTGATTCACAGCTGGTGGTAAATCATGTATCCAGCGAATACGAGGCTCGAGGAGAAAAAAATGATAGCATATCTGACAAAATACACGACCTGCTTGCACTATTCAAAAGCTACGATCTCAAAAAAATTCCAAGAGGAGAAAATGCAACTGCAGACGCGTTAGCTCGATTGGCAAGCAGCAATGTAAGTGAAAAGGCAAACTTGGTCCCTATCGAGTTCCTTTAAAAGCCTAGCATCACTAACACGGAAGAAATCGAAATGATTGACACATCCCCAAACTGGATGACGCCAATAGCATCCCACCTCAACTCTGGGGAACTCCCAGATAACTGAAATGAAGCTTGGATCATGAAAAGGAAGCCAGCACGGTATATCATAGTACAAGGGGTCATGTACAGAAGAGGATTCTCGATGCTATTACTCAGATGTGTCACACAAGATGAATTTGCACGACTCCTATTTGAAGTTCATGATGGATTCTGTGGAAATCACGCCGTTGGATAGAGCTTATCCAAGAAAATTCTAAGGCAAGGCTACTTCTGGCCAACGATGATCGAAGATTCGAGAGCCTATGTTAAGAAGTGCGACAAATGCCAGAGATTTTCAAAGATACCAAGAGCTCCACCCAACAAGCTGACACAGATACAAAGTCCGCGGCCCTTTGCCATTTGGGAAATTGACCTGATCGGGGAGTTGCCTAAAGGAAAAGGCAGAGTGCAGTACGCAGTGGTAGCAGTCGACTACTTTACTAAGTGGACTGAAGCCGAACCACTTGCATCCATTACATCAAAGAAAGTTGAAGACTTTATAGTGAAGAACATCATATGTCGGTTCGAACTACCATACAAAATAGTCTCAGACAATGGCAAACAGTTCGACAACCAATCTTTCACTAATTTTTGTGCGAACCATGGTATCATCAAAAGTTTCTCCGTAGTGGCACATCCTCAAGCAAACGGTCAAGTTAAAGCAGTCAACAAAACCTTGAAGGATACACTAAAGAAGAAACTCAAAGATGCCAAATGAAACTGGCCAGAAGAACTCCCCGAAGTTCTATGGTCATACCGTACAACGGAAAAAATAGCAAACGGTCAGACACCATTTGCAATGGCGTACGGTTATGAAGCTATGCTGCCCGTCGAACTCGAGCCACCTTCCCACAAAAGATTGATGTACGATCAAGGTACCAATCACATACTCCTTGAAGAATCACTTGATGAAATCAAAGAAAAACGAGCAACTACAAACTTAAAATTGATAGCCCATCAACAAAAAGTAGCTCGGTATTTCAACAAACAAGTGAAAGCTCAAAAATTCTTCGTGGGAGATATGGTCCTGAGAAGGGTATTCCTAAGCACCACAGACAGCACGACAGGTGTATTAGGACCGAACTGGGAAGAACCATATCAAGTGGTCGAAGTTCTCGACTCCGGAGCATACAAATTAGGTAAGTATGACGAAAAAATGCAACTCACTCAAGTACCACGGTACTGGAATGGAGAACATTTAAGGAAATACTACCAATAAAGTACCAGGTCAAGTGACCATTTTAAGTACTAAATGAACATTCGCTTTTTAAGTGAATGGCCTTCTGGGCGGACTACGCCCAAAGTTTCAGAAACAAAGTACTCAAGTCGGGCTGACCACTTTAAAGGACAGTTTCTTATGTCTGCAATTTGTTTTATTTCATGTTAAGCTAAATGATCAGTTAGATCAAATAGCTCTGATGTAAGTTACTACGGTAACAAATACACTTTTCGATCAATAAATGAATAAAGATAGTATTTCAAAATTCAATTGAGTCGAAAAAATCAGCATGATTATAATTTACCTACAGTGCGTACAAAAGCTTTGGTTAAACCCAAAACACTGAACAGATAAGCAATATATTTGCGAAAGACAAGTGACCAAAAGTCATACGTCTGCTCGGTCACTTGGGGGGCACCTATACCTGTACAAAGCATTTGGTAAAAATAAAACAATCACAATTGCACGGCAATTATAAACAAAGAATGAAATTCATTAAGGATGACAAATGCACGTAATACAGGGATTAAAAACTGCCCGGTCAGCCTGTTGTCCAAAAAATAAAAAATAATTCCGAGTTTAAAGATCTCTTGGCCAGTCATGATGTCTTAGAAAAGGCATTGAGGCCGAATAAGATATATATATATATAAAAAAAAGAGATTAGAAGAAATGTTTAAACAGATGGAGTCCTAGGCTCTTGGTTCAGTTCTTCTAGGCCAACTGGAGCAGGAGGATCTGTTGTTTGAACAAGAGAAGCATCAACAGCCTGACTCGAGGTTGAAGCAGCTTGGCCAGAGGTTGAAGCAGCCGCCTCATTTCCACCATAAGCCACTTGGGCCACGCAGTACTCAAGGTATATGTCTTTAGTGTCGCCCAAGTAGTCAAAGTTAGCCCAGGGATTAGCCTTCCAAAAATCAAAGAATATCTCGAGACCGACTGTCTCCAAGGCATTGACCTTCTCCTTCAACCTGTCCACCTCGGCCGAAAGCTCCCCCTCCTTGGCATCCTTCTCCTCCTTCATCCGAAGAAGAACTGCTTGTAGAGAAGTCCTCTCATCCAGAAGGCTGTTTACCTTAGTAGATAAGATCTCGATGGTCTCCTCAAAATGGTCAGCAACCTCGAGATCCTTTGTGAGCACGGAGATCTTCTTCTCGGCAGCGAACAGCTTCTTGTTGGCTTCGCCCAACTCCAACCGAACAGCTCCGGCTTCCGCCCTGGCTTCCTCAGCTTCCTTCTTGGCCAAGTTCGCCTCCACCTTCAAGGTGTTGGATAGAGCCACGTTCTTGCAAGCAACAGACTTAGCCCAGGAGTAAGTGTAGGCCAAATTCAGACTGGCCTGCACAAAGAAAAAACTTTAGCATATAGAGCTAAGTGTTGAAAGTTAAAGGGAAGTATCAAAAAAGACTTACCCTGGTGAACTCCTTCAAGACTCCGCCCACCAACACATCCAAAGGCGAGTTGTTGTCAGCACCAGCCGGTTCATGTAGTGGGCCAGCATCTCCTTGCCCTTTTTGGTCTCTGGAAGCACTGAAAAAGGTGGAGTTGGTGCCTGCACCCGCTCAAGATCACTCCTGACCAGTTTAGACCCAGCCGTTGGTGGTCTAGACTCTTTGGACTTGGCAGACTTGGGGGTAGAGGGGCTTGCAACAGTCAGCTCCTCGGAAAGATCAATGACCTCTCCAGAAGGTCTCTTTTCCTTTGAAAAGGACCCCTTGCCGCCCTTGGACTTCTTGGCCAGAGGATAGGCGCTAGAGCTTCCGCCCATTCTCTTCCTCAGAGCATCGATCATCTGCCAAGACATGTCTGCACAGAACAAAAACATTATGGTTAGAAAACATCCATCAGAAACACAAGGCATGAAAATCAAGAAGCTCAAGAACAAAATAAAGTAAAATGCAAGGTGACCGCCCGCACAAGACTCAGAAGTCCATCATCACCTGACATCGATCTTATCTCAGACATGACGGCTTTTACTTTTCCGAACACGGGAGGAGATGGCCGAACAGGTGAAATGGGCTCCCTTATGCGAATTGCATGTTCAACAGGCCTGGATGAGGTCGGGAGTTTCTTCTTCCTCTTTAGTGGTGTCACCTGCTCTTCCTTGGCCTCATCTTCAGGATTAAAGACTCCTGAGCATACTATTTGGCCCTGGCACCTCCTTTCAACTTAGCCTCGCGCTTAAGTTGAATAAGCTCATCCTCCTTATGAGCTCGTTCAAGCCGGCTACCACCAGATTTCCTCTTCTTCTCCGTCACGGACTTAGGAGTAAAGTCCTCAGGATAAAGCCCGTACCTCACAAGATTATCATCGGAGGTCAACTAGATAGTATGGCGGTCTTCCCCCGGCAACCGGGTAGGTTTTTGAGCTCTATCCCTAAGAGCAAGAGTGAGGGGAGGATAGTGATATGTCGAAATCTGCTAAAACCGAGTCCGGGTAATGCTCGGATCCTTCACCATGAAGTACTCATCAGCAACACGCCCTATTTTGCTGATGGCCTTGTCATCAGTGCCGGTCAACCACTTGAAGCCTGGCTGAGAGAAATAGAAGTACCCCAACCTGCCTTGTTTGGGGGTCGCCTTCAAATCAAAGAACCAGGCAACCTCGTGAGAAGAAGGAGTACCCCATCCTTAGGAAGCATAAAGGACGAAGAGGGCAGACAAATACTTAATGCCCTTAGGAGTGAACTGGGTCGGGCAGAGACCGAAGAAGTCCGCAACATCCTTGAAGTACTTGTGCAAGGGCATCAACGCTCTTTGCTAGAAATGGACCCTCGACCAGGCGCACATCCCCTTGTTAGGGTTTGTGGCATGATTATTGTGAGCGGGAATGTAGCAGTCCAGCTCGCCCAGGTACACGTCGTGCTCAAGAGTTTGAAGGCACGCCTCCGTAATCTTGGACGGAGGACTTACCCATCTGGCGCCCAAGGCACCCTACCTTCTATGAGGAACCGTCGCGGTAAGCTCCTCACTGACGTAGTCAACACCCTCGACCAGGACGTCTCTGTTAGCATCGACTGGCTACCCAGCCTCATTGTACCACCTGTAATTTGGGGCTTCAACCTCTTCCTCTCGCTCCGCCTCAGAGGGACTACTGGGACGCACATCGTCCAGCTCCTCAACCTACTGGACCTCGGTGTCCCCCTCACGATCCTCCTCCATCGGGACGATCGAATCCTGTTCGGCATTGTGCAGAGTGGCAAGCTGAGCCACTTGAGGATCAGTAGCGTCAGCCAGACGCGTAGTTTTCCTTGTACGAGCCATCATCCTATGGATGGGTATAAGGTAAGAAGAATGTCCTTCACTAGAAGGAGGACTAGAATGAAGACGAGGATGATCCTCGTGCAGAAGTTGAAGCAAAGCCTGGTCGATCTGATGTCCGAGTTCCCAAGACTCACCTGAGTTCATCTACAAAAGACAACACACGAGATGAGTGTTGGTCGGAATATCAAACGATAAACAAGCAAATATGCCGACCAGGAGTACTCAACAGATTAAAGAATGGCTATGTCTAAAGAAAAGTCAAAACTCAAGAAGTTAGAAAATTTTCTTGAGTTACGGCAAAAAATTTCATGAAGCTTAGGATAAGCAAGATAAAAGGCGGACGCAATGCAATGCAGAGACAAGCTTTATGGCTGTAAACCCACATGAAGACATGATAAAGAGGAATCGTAGAAGTTTGTAAACCTAGGGTTTCCTAAACATTTTTCTACAGCACAGTGAAAGTTGCATTCGAAATGGAAACATGCAAAGATAAGCATAAAGGAAATAAGAAACTTACTCAAGATTCGAGTGTCTGGGTTCGAGCAAGGTCTATCCAACCAGCAGCTGTATGAAGGCACTTCGGCAACTTTAAGGCCAGAAAATTTCGTTTTCGCTCTGGAGCTTGCTTAGCAAAGAAGGGTGATGAAATGAGTTTATGTGCCAATGTTGTGGGTATTTATAGGCAAGTCACGAAAAGGGGTAACTGTCTAAAAGAAACCTCAGACGCCTCAGCTCCCCACCTCAAAAACGAATATGGGAAATCAAAAGTAATTGAGTGCAACCGTCAGCCGTGGAGAGAGAAAATCGGATTTTGAAATATTAATTGTAAGAGCATTTATTAGCCAAAAACTGAAAGGACACCAAGTCAGCTTCACATCGAGTCTCGAACGGTCATGCTCGACACGTGTCCCCATCCAAAGGTAGAAATAGCTCGAAAGAAGTCTACACGAAACCTCAGACGTCCCGTACAGACTTGGGGGCAAATGTTATCCCAAATTTTGCACTCTGACGTGGCATCACGAGAATGGTGACACGTGGAGTCCACTTGGAATATCTACTCGGGAAGATAGGCCGAGCAGGATGCCTCGCTGGCATGTCCAGAGCAAGATATTCAGCGATCCGTGCAGAGCGATCAACACTTAGCGAATTCAGCTTTCGCATCATGAGTCATCAGCTCAATCCCTATGACTCAGGGATCAATTTACGTGGATACGACATACACATGATCCCACTATCAGTGTACTCAGCCTCAATCCCACGATCCTTGCATTCAGCTTTGATCCCACGATCTTTCTATTTATACGCAATGTAACGAGAGAGGAAACTCTTCCTCCTCAAGTTTCCCAACCCTATAAATAGTGATGCATATTCACTGGGCAGGGGGATCGAGAGTCGAAACGCAGCTAAGCTAAGACTATATTATTATCTAAGAATTATATATTCAGAGATATTGCTATAAGAGCTATAAGAAAAGGAATCTTCTTCCTTATTCTTAAGTCAAGACAAATAACGAGGATTAGGCTATTACCGAACTACTCGAGGCTGAACCTCTATAAAATTCTTGTGTCTTATTATCGCTCTGTTACTACGTATCGTTTTATCGCTTATAAAGTAGACTCATTGTCGTTGGCTAAAAGCGAAGTCAACAAAACTTATAATTTATAATCAATTAAATATTTAACAAAATAACAAATTTTTGAATTTGAAAATATTATTGGTAGAATATCTATAAAAAATATTTAGGTTAATTTCAAATTTCTTAATTATTTAATTAATCACATAAGGTGATTTTCATATAATATTACAAATTAAAAAGATAATGATATCTTTAATTTAAAATCTATATAATATTAAAATATCTAACCTTAAAAATAAATAATATGTAAATATTAAAGAAATTAACAAATTTTAAATTTGACCATAATTTAAAAAATTAAAATAATCAATTTTTAAATTTAAACCTCAAAATATCAAAAAATAATAATCTATTAAAAAATAAATATTATTAATTTAGAATATTGATATTTAGGTTTAAATGATAAAAATAATATTTTAATTAAATATTAGGGTTTGAAAATTAAAAAATCTGAAATTTGGGAAAAAAATCCCACAAAAATCGGGTTGGGTGAGGTGGCTGCGCCTGTAGCCCAGGAAGTCTGCAAGCAGCCGAGACGCGCGCGCGAGGGAGGGAGTGACGCCGAGAAAACTCGGCATTTCCAGCCTCCCTGACCGAGAAACCTTGGTCAGCTGCAGGGGACGCCTGCGTGTGTTGTCTGAACGAGGGGCTGCACCCTAATTTGACCTTGTTTCAACTCCAAACTTCCAAAATTCATAACTTTTGCAATTTTTATCGGAATCGAGTTCCGTAAAAACCAAAATTTCTTAATTTTTCACAAAGAATCCAAATAAAATATTTTCAGAAAGAAAAAAAAATATTTTCATGGAAAAATTTCGTAAAACACATACATTCATCAAATAATCACATAAACCATCATGAAACCATCCAAATCAACACAAACATCATTTTAATTCATACTTCATGAAAGTAAATCATTACCATGGCTCTGAGGCTAGGTGTTGGAATTATTTTACAAGGATCTAGATTTATTACTGTCGCCCCTGATTTTGTCCAATATACGTGGACCAATCAGACAAGGACACGTGGATCAAACAGCTTAGCATTCAAATTATTTGCTAAGTCTTTATGTAATAAGGAAGCATCCGGGACATGCCTCCTGGAGAAGACATAGGGAGCCCCATACGCTCCCGGAAGTCCAAGTAATATTAAGACGTCTCCGCGAGGTGTCAGGCTTCCCCTGAGCAATCAAGTCGCATTTAATGTCGCATGGGAGGAAATGTGTTGGGACTGCTACACGCAATAAAGTCTGACGGCACAACCCCCAATCTGCAACTACAGAGTAATGATCATTTAAGTCTATCGACGGCTACACTGTGAAGAGTCACATCAGTCAAAAGACAATAAGGACATTCCACATAAAAGCCCTACAGCACCTAGGGATTTGACCATGCATTACTCATGGCATATTCATTGGGAATGCCCAGCTTTATGGATACTTACAGATACATTTGAACAATAATTCTGGGGATCACCCCACCAAAAATACTATAAATACCCCCTCAAAGCTCATTAAATGGGGTCGAGAATCTTGGATTGCATAAGAGCAAGAAGAGTAAATACTCACCAAGAACATTCTCTGTATTTATAAGAGTGAAACACTCACCAAATACATTCTCTGTATTAAATACATCCATAAATAATATAGACTCGTGGACTAAGGCTCATTAACGCCCCAACCACGTAAAAATCCTTCTTTAATTTTCTTACAGCTTTATAATCTTATAATATTTTATTGGTTGCCGAAAACCTCGGTCAACATTTTGGTGCTTTCATTGAGAGCTGAAGAAAGCTACTGCAAACATACACTGCACTTCACAAAAATGGTGGAGACTAGAAGTACTTGTCAACCTCGCCCACTAGAAGATGCTCAAGATCCAAATGAGGAGGATGTAGCCTCAAGAGCAGCTGAGGGTTCTGAGGAAGAAGAAGGAATTCCTGATGATGACTACGAGGGAAACCTCGATGAGTATGCCTACGATGAAGGTAGCTACTCAGAGTTGGTGCTTCTCAGGCAAAAAGGTATCGATCACGAAGCCGAGATCGAAGCCCAAAAAGCACAAAACCAAAAAATGCAAGAAGTGATGCTGGCCATGCAAAAAGTCATGGAGGCGGCTGGTATCCACGTGCATCCCAAGGCAATGACTGCTGGACTCAGAAAGGAGCCAGAGGAATCCTCGCCTAGCACCCAATAACAGAAGTCTAGGGAGCCAAGCCCCATAAGGTATCCCGCCAAAGGGAACCAAAAGAAAAACCATACCTCTACCCCTGGGCGAAAGAAAAAGGCGCAGGATCCGCGAAAGGTCCGCTCAGATTTTCCTAAAGGGAAAGGTCCGCAGAGGGGCAAGCTCCAAAAAGGGAGTCTTGGCCCTCAGGATCGAGGGGACCGAAAAAGCGTTTCCGTGCACCAGGAGCCCGGAGGTAGAGGAAGAACAGGACAGAGATGCCCTCTCGTTGATTTGAGAAATCAAATCAATGGGAACCAAGGTTACCTACTGGATCACCTTGACCAAAAAAGATACGGGCTCGCGGTCTCCACGGGTACGTTAAATGAAGGAATTATGGCGGAACTCGCCATACTCCAGAAAGATATTGCCCGAGTCTCCCGGAGACAAAAAGGGGATGACTCCGACTCAGACTGTGAGGACGAGGAGCCATGTGCTAAGCACATCCTGGAGGCTGAGCTCCCCAAAAACTTTAAGATGCCCGAAATGGCAGCTTATACTGGGAACTCCGATCCAAGCAACCACTTGTCGCGGTTTAACCGTGTCATGACGGTCATGAGAGTCAGCAATGACGCAAAATGTCTGTGCTTCCTGCTTACTCTAAGTGGGTCCGCGAAGGAATTGTTCAACAAACTGGAACCAGGATCCGTGGGCTGTTGGAACAAGTGACAGACCAACTTCCGGAGACAGTTTGTCGCCGCAAGAAAGGTCAACCTGGAGGTCAGTGCCTTGACTAAAATCAAGCAACTGCCCACCGAGACCTTGAAAAACTACATAAAGAGGTTCCGAGAGGAAGCCTCGAAGACCAAGAAAGTTGATGACGGACAACAGCTTGCGCTTCTCCAGGCAGGCATCCGTACAAGGACTCCCTTCTGGAACGAACTACAACAAGAGGGGGCTGCTAGCCTTCAGGACTTCCAGAAGAGAGTCCAAAAATATATCAACCTTGAAGAGGCCCAGATAGTGGCCTATGGAGGATACTATCCCACCGGGATAGCAGGGTACATGCCCGAAGCACTGCCCTCAGGTACTGTCCCGACCGCGGCTCCCCAGATGAGCGGCATACACTTCTCTGCTACTCCCGGATATAGTCAGGGCTAGGCCATGGCGCCCGCATTATCCCATTTTGGAAATCCCTCAGGGATAAATGGACAAGCTCCCTCACACTCTGCTCCAACTGCTAGCCTGGCAGGCCCTTCCTAGGGTTCGAGGAGTAAAAGGTCCTCGAAAGGCAGCACCCGGACGTAGGAGAAACGTCAGAAAAGGGGGTACACTCCCCAGTACACCCAGTACACGGAGCTGACGGACTCCCAAGAGCGTGTGTACTTTGCTACTAGGCAAAATACGCACTACCGGAGACCACATCCTCTGTACAAGGATAGCTCCCGGAGGGACCCAAACAAAAGATGCGAGTACCACAACGACATTGGTCATAGCACCAACGAATGCAAAAATCTCATAGACGAGATTGAAAACCTGATCCGATTGTGCCACCTCTATGAGTGGATCAAGAATAGGCTGCCTCACCTCAATCCGGGCCAGGCGACAGGGGTTGTGCCCCAGGGAACACCGGGGGGTGCAGCAGGAGTATTGGCTCCAGTTGCTCCCGCGGGCGATGCCCAACACATCCCCGGTCTGCCGCCCAGACCCAACGGGAGGGTAGCCATGATCTCCGGAGGTCCCCATATTGGAGGAACTACCCGCAAAGAGCTAAAGCGGTATGCGGGGGGCCTAAAGAACGATGAGGTTTGGGAGGTTACTCAACTCCCAGCTCAAAGGCCCCAGCTGATGGATCAACCCATCACATTCACGGAAGAAGACGCCAAGACAGTGTGCTTCCCTCACCATGATCTGTTGGTCATCAAGACCCCCATCGCTAATAAAGTGGTGGCCAGAGTCTTGATTGACAACGGAAGTTCCGTGAATCTACTCTTCAAGGGGGCCTTCACTATAATAGGCCTGACGGACCGAGACCTCTCACCCAGTGGTTCCCAACTCACGGTGTTTAATGGAACGACGCTTATCCCAATGGGAAAAGTGAGACTTCCAGTCACCTTATGTCCGGACACCCCCCAGAGCACATTCAAGTACTGCACTTTTGTGGTGGTGGACTGCCCGACCGCTTACAACGCGATCCTCGGCCGACCGGCCTTGGTGGATTTTGGCGCACTCACGTCCATTCGACACCTGTGCTTAAAGTTTCCTACCGAGGAAGCCGAAATCGGGACGGTGAGAGGAAACCAAGGGGAAGCAAGGCAGTGTTACAATGTTGCAACCCACCTGCCCGTACTGATGGTCCGGGAAACCATTGAACCAGAGAAGGCTGAAGAAGATGAGTTGGATCCCCGAGTGGGGTCCGAAAAAATTGTGGAACCAATGGAGGATGTCGAGGAAATATCAGTGTGCGACCTCGACTCCACCAAAGTACTCCGGCTAGGAAATAGCCTAGATCCGGAGGAAAAAGAAAAAATAATAAAAACACTGAAGGGCGCCATCGACATTTTTGCATGGCGCCAAGAGGACATGACTTGCATAAGTCCCCACGTCATCACCCACGTCCTCAACGTCAACCCGGACATGCCACCATTCCAACAAAAGCGACGCCCACTCGACTTGGTAAAAGCCGAGGCCCTAGAGAAAGAAGTGGATAAGCTTCTGGCAAACAGCATGACCCGCGACGTATACTATCTGGAATGGCTAGCCAATCCGGTCCTCGTGCCCAAGTCGAACGGAACTTGGTGAGTTTGTATAGATTTCACCAATCTAAACAAAGCTTGTCCGAAGGACTGCTTCCCGCTACCCAGGATCGATCAGATGGTAGACGCCACTTCCGAATTCAAGTTACTATCCTTCATGGACGCCTACGCCGGGTATAACCAAATAAAGATGCACACGGCGGACCAAGAGTTGACTAGCTTCAGGACCGATAAGGGGGTATACTGTTACCTAGTCATGCCTTTCGGACTGAAGAACGCTGGGGCAACCTACCAAAGAATGGTCAACCGGATGTTCAAAGGCCTCTCTGGGCGAAACATGGAGGTATACGTCGACGATATGCTCGTCAAGTCCAAAGCATGCAAAAGCCATGCGGACGACTTAGAGGAGTGTTTCGAGGTAGTCCGGAGATACGGCATGAAGTTCAACCCAAAGAAGTGCACCTTTGGGGTTAAGTCGGGGAAGTTCCTGGGCTTCATCGTCAGCCAGAGGGGGATTGAGGCCAACCCAGAGAAAATCCAAGCTCTACTGAGCATGCCATCCCCCAAAAAGCATAAAGATGTGCAGAGCCTGACTGGAAAGGTTGCTGCCCTGAGCCGGTTCATCTCCCGGTCTACAGACAAGTGCATCCCCTTCTTCAACATACTGAAGAAGTGTCAAAAGTTTGAGTGGTCGGACGAGTGTGAGGAGGCATTCAAGAAGCTGAAAGAACATATGGCCAAGCCTCATATCCTATCAAAACATGTTCTCGGAGAGGACCTATTTCTATATTTGGCTGTCTCCGAGCACGCGGTCAGCGCTGCCCTAGTCCGAGAAGAAGAGAAAACTCAACATCCCATGTACTATGTTAGCAAGCTCATGATAGGAGCGGAAAAAAGGTACCCCATCATCGAGAAACTGGTTTTCTGCCTCCTGATGGCCTGAAGAAAATAAAGCCATATTTCCAAGCACATCCGATCAAGGTACTGACCAACCACCCGCTCCGGCAAGTCCTCCAAAAACCTGAAGCGTCCGGAAGGCTCCTCAAGTGGGCAATGGAGTTAAGTCAGTTCGACTTACACTACGTTCCCCGAATCTCCATAAAAGGCCAAGCCTTGGCAGACTTCATTACCGAATGCAATGAAGCCGAGGCAACCGCAAATGCGCCAATACCATCGATCCTCGCATTTCGAGTATTTGTGGACGGAGCCTCCAACGAAAATGGATCCGGAGCAGGAGTGACAATGATATCCCCGACTGGACTGCGACTGCAGGCAGCCCTACGGTTTGACTTCTCAGCTTCGAACAATGAGGCCGAATACGAGGCCTTGATAGCAGGGCTGAGACTAGCGAAAGCCGTAGGGGCCAAAAGAGTGGAGGTATACAGTGACTCCCAGCTGGTCGTAAATCAAATATCGGGAGAGTACCAAACACGCGGCGAGCGAATGGCCGCGTATGTAACAATAGTCCGGGAGCTGCTCCACGAGTTCACGGACTATAAAGTAGAAAGAATCCCCCGGGTAAAAAATACTCACGCAGACTGTCTGGCTAAGTTAGCTTCAGATAGCGAAATCAAAGGGCTGGGGGTAGTACCAGTGGAACGCCTGGCAGAGCCAAGCATCAAAGTAAAAGAGGCCATAACAACGGTTGGGCAAGAACCCAGCTGGATGGTCCCCATCATAAAATACATAACAAAAGGTGAGTTGCCCCAAGAAAGGGCACTGTCTCGAAAGATTCAGTATCAGGCTCATTGTTATGTAATGATGGATCAAATTCTCTATCGAAGAGGACTCAGCATGCCTTATTTAAGGTGTGTATCGGACCCTGAAGCTAGACAAATCATGCTAGAGGTCCACGAAGGGTTCTGTGGAGACATACAGGAGGACCCAGTCTCTCAAAGAAAATATTGAGACAAGGATACTTCTGGCCAAAAATGAAAAAAGATTGCATAGACTACGTCCAAAAGTGTGATTCGTGCCAAAGGTTCGTGAACATACCGAGAGCTCCTCCCAATGAAATTACCCTGATGACTAGTCCCTGGCCCTTCACGGTTTGGGGAATAGATCTTATTGGGTCCCTGCCAACAGGAAAGGGAAGAGTAAAGTATGCAATAGTAGCAGTAGACTACTTCACCATATGGACGGAGGCTGAGCCCATGAAGACTATAACTGCTAAAAAAGCACTAGAATTTGTTATCAAAAACATAGTGCGTCGATATGGCCTACCTCACAAAATAGTCTCTGACAATGGAAAGCAATTTGATTGCAAAGAATTTACTGACTTCTGCAACCAACACGGAGTAGTGAAAAGCTTCTCCACGGTGGCAAGGCCGCAAACAAACGGTCAAGCAGAAGCAGTCAATAAAATCCTAAAGGTCACCCTGAAGAAAAAGCTGCTGGCCTGCAAAAACAACTGGCCCGAAGAGTTGCCAAGAGTGTTATGGGCCTACCGGACGACCCCTAGAACAACGACCGGCCACTCGCCTTTTTCAATGGCGTACGGTTGCGAAGCGATGGTCCCGGTAGAAACGTTATTCCCGTCCCACAGGAGAACGACTTCCGATCCAGCCACGAATTAGGCTTTACTTCAAGAAGCTCTGGATCAAGTTGAAGAACTCCGGGACGAGTCTCAAATACGGATGGCAGCTTATCAAAAGAAGGTGACCAAATATTTTAACTCCAAAGTTAAAAACAGAAAATTTGCTATTGGGGATATGGTCTTAAGAAGAGTCTTCCCAGCCACCCAAGAACCCGGAGTGGGGGTACTTGGGCCAAATTGGGAAGGATCATATGAAATCTAGGAAGAAATTGGTTCAGGCACTTACAAGCTAAAAAGGATGGACGGAACCATCGTGCCAAGGGCCTGGAACGCCGATCACCTCAAAAAATATTACCAATAGCCAAAAGTGTAACTTAGACTTTGTTTAAAGAGTTTGTACCGTCTAAATGTATACAGCCTCCGCATGTTAAATAAAACTGAGTGCCTTAAAAACGAAGTTTCTATGCCACTCAGGGGGGTACTAAGGTATACCACACGGACAGACAAGAAACAAACTAAGTAAAATATCCTGACCCAAAGGGCAGGTCAAAATATCCTGAGCCAAAGGGCAAGTCAAAATATCCTGACCCAAAGGACAGGTAAAAATAAAAGAGAGTATGCACAAAAAAGAAAAATAAAAAGCATATGTACAAACATCCACACCCAAAGGGCAGGTCCAAAAGAAAGATATGTGCATAAAAAAAGATCATATATATATAAAAATCCTAGCCCTTAAGGCAGGTCAAGAATATATACAAATGGCCCAGGGACAGGCCTTAAATATTGTCTCCCCTTTTAAAAACAGCTATGTAAATAGATATTGTCTTATATACAGGATAATTAGCTGTAAATAAAAAAAAAAGAGAGAAAAAAGAGAGTGAAATCTTGGTTGTAATGGGTTGAACTCCGAGCGGCCTAGTCAATGCGAGGAGGAAGGCGAGGACCAATGTGCCCCTCCAGCATGGCATCAAGCTTCTTCTTCTTCTCCCGGAATTTTACGATCATCTCCGCGGGTTTGGGATAGAAGTTAAGCTTGATATTCTGGTCATTTGTAGACCATGCCATGTAGACGCCATCGTCGAAACGCTTAACGCACCGGCTGCAGGAAGTGGGAGAAAGGAGCTCATCTTTCTTTGCCTTCTTCAAGGCCTGGTCTTTGAGGTCCTTGAGCTCCTTCAGCTCCACGGCCAGGTTGGCCCTAGACTCCAAGTCTGCCTGGTGAACTTCCTCTAAGGACTTCACCTTGGCAGCGATTTCATCCAAGGCTTCCCTAGCCTCCCGAAGCTCACGCCTGGCCTTCGCAGTAGCTTTGCCATCCGCCCTCAGCTCCTCCTAGTGCCTGGCCTCCAGCCTGTCCCTCTGAAGGGCCTCCTCCCGGATCATCGCCTCCGCTTGTGCCTCCCTCCACCTGGCCTTGGCAAGGGCCTCCCGGCGCTCGGCGTCCTCCTGGAAAAGCCGCCTTTCAGCAGTCAAATCTTGAAGGATCTTCATGACTTCGTCCCAGCCCCCAAAGTCGGACAAGACGAAGCCATGGTTAATTAGGTTCTTGGAAAGGCGGCCAGCCTCGGCAGCAAGCTGGAAAAGGATATAAGTATGAGTAAAAGTCCTTATGAGAAAATGATGAGGAAAAAAGTAAACTACAAAATACTTACCACGGTGAGGGAGTGGCTGAGATCCTGAACTTGGAAGATGGAGTTCAAGGATGCACAAGCAGCGAACTGCTTGGGTGCGCACCGGGTAAGCTGAGACGCAAACTCGCCGGTCATCTCCGCGGCAAAGGGAGCTAGTGTGGGCCCGAGGAAACGACCGAACAAATCCGACATGGGGTCCAAGTTTAGATCCCACGGATTCTTGTAGTTTGGGTCGTTAAGGGTATTTTGCATTTCAACTCGCAAAACCCTCCTCAGAGCCTCCACGTCAGCGTGCCCCCGGGAGTACTCATCCATGGCGTAGTTGTGTTTAGCTATCCGGAGTTCCTGCCTTGCCTCATCTCCAGGAATAGGAGTCAACACAATGTTGGGAGAGGCTGTGTGTTTCTCCACCTCGGGAGAGATCCCGCCATCAAGACCAGGGCCCGGAGTATCAGCTCTCCGCTGCCGTTTGGGCTCTTCCTAGGCAACCATCTTGCCCTTGCGCTTGCGAATGAGAGCAACTTCTTGCTCTTCTTCACTTTCTTCAACTTCCTCAGGAAGAGCTCCTTGCTCTTCTTTACCTTCTTCAACTTCCTCAGAAAAGCCCCATTGCTTTTCTTGACCTTCTCCCGGAAGCACCTCCTCCTCATCCACTAAGTCAATAGTTTCTGGAGGGGCACTGGAAGAAGATTTCAAGGGGGTGGCCATTTGGGAAGAAGTTAAAGGAAGGGGAGCATCAGGAGTGTGAGCCCCGGCAAGTTCGGCGAGAATGGCATCCATGGAAGTACCTGCTACAACAAAAGAAAAAAGGCAAGTGTTAGAACATCCATGGAAAACAATAAACACTCAGATATAGCAATCAAGCTAGTCCTACCCTGACTCTCTAATTCGGCCCTAGCAAAGTTCCGAATCTTAACGCTGGCAGCATCGTTTCTGAGATAGCTGTCCGAAGGCCGGAACCAGCTGGAAGAAATGTAAGCTGAAGGGTCTAAGGGAACGGGCTCCGGAGGACCAGAACCCATCCGGGACCGACCTAGGAAATCTCCTAAGTTGGAAAAATAATATTCCTTCATATGGTCTCCCCACCGGGTCGACGACATCCTAAACCTACGGAGACGCTCATCGAACCCTACAGGCCTAAGACTGGAATATTCGCCAACGGAAGGAACATAATGTACTGCTAAAGGAGACTTACCGGAGCCAGAAGTGCTGGCGCCAAGAGCCCCAGTGTTCGGCTCCTGAGCTGAAGGCTTTGGCCTGGAAGCCCTTCTCTCAGCTGAGTCCCCAATGCGAAGGGGCTTCCCAGCGATCGCCTGGCTTCTCCTCTCGACCGGGCTCCCCACGCGAAGGGGCCTCCCAAAAGCTGCCTGGGCCTTGGAATAAGCCTTCTCCTGGGCCTTCCGGTAGAGATATCCCTGGTACTTCTTCTCGGCGGTGGCAATGATTTTGTCCCGGAAGGTCTTCTCCACGGCAGGCACCCTCACGTTCGGACAAATAACCTTAGAAAGGTTAGAGTCCTCCACCGATTGGTGCGGCAGGATGAGCTTGGCCTTCTGGCAATTCTCCGTTGTGACCAGGCCCCTGACGTCAAGTTCCGCCCGGTCGTAAGTTGCAAAGACTTAGGCTCTCCGGAGAAAGACCTGGGTGGGCGCGGTCCGCTCATAGGCGGGAATCCTGACCCACTCCGTGAGAAGCTCCGGGTGCTCCACTGCTCGGAACCCGGAGGAGAAGAAGAAGCGGTGGCCATACTCCTTAACGTGAGTTTTCCTATTATAAGGGACCACCCCATCATTGGCAGGGTGGGCCCGGAATCCGTAAAAACCATCCTTAAAATTTTCCCCCTTTTTGGGGATAGAAACGAGTTCATAAAAATACAAAATCTCCGCCGGACTGGGAGAGCCCCATCCCCGGGCGGAGTAAAAAATAAATAAGCCTGAGAGCAGGCGGTTAGCTTGAGGAATCAGTTGGTATGGCGCAAGGCCGACAAAAACTAAAAAATTAACAAAGTAGTCTTGGAGAGGAAGCATGGCCCCGGCCATCAGGTGCGTCTGGCTCCAAGCCCCAAAGCCGCCATAGTTATGGTTGGTCGTCTCCGCATCTCGGGGCGGCCGGTGGTACGTCACGGCTGTTGAAGGCTTGATTCCAGCCACCTCCACGATGTTCTCCAACTAATGGGGCCAGGTTAGGGTGGAGTGAAGCTCTACCGTCTCCCATCCGGTGGCCCGAGATTTATACCCCTCCTGGGCAACGGGACCCAGTGAGACGTCTTCAAGGGTAGCCAGACGCTTACCACTCTTCTTGGACGACTTTGAACCGGATGCAGACATGTTTTGATTCTGAAAAAAGAGTTAAGATTCCAGCAGTTAGGCCCCATACCAAACCCTAAACCAAGAAAAAGGGAATGGGGGTCCCCTAACCGCTGGAAAGAGGCCTCCTCCGGACATCTGTCATACAGAAAACCCTAGAAGGATTTCCTGGACAAGAGTCAGGTGCAATAAATTCGCAGAAGACAACATTGCGCATAAAAGAAAAAGAAAGGGCAGAAAATTGAGAAAAAGCAAAGTCTCCTCTATGCCCTAGATGACCAGTATACGAAGAACGTATGGTCCTTTGCAAAAAATAATAACAAATACATGACAAGAGAAGTCCTAACACCAGAAATGGTGAATCTAGATCTGTTACGTGAAAAATCCAAAAGAATGCACTCCTTGAAACTTCAAATACCAAACCCAGAAAAAACAAACAGATAAGTAAAGCATGCCATGTACATTAACAGTAAAGCAAGGGATGCAAGAAACTTACAGTGAAGTGTTGAGACTGGGGGTTCTGCTGTAGATCAAACAAAGATAAGGTGGATTGACAGTAGTGAACGAAGGTGGACTGCGAAATTTGCAGAGTGTTCGAAGGTGTTCTCTGGGCCTGAGGACTTTTTCTCTCTAGGAAACTCGAGCAAAGTTTGCAAGAAATGGGAAGTAACCGAAATGAAGGAAAGGTGATGGCTTTTATAGGCAAAAATGCATGAGGAACAGGCACTATCACCTACCAATCGAACGGTTGGAGAGACGCACGATTCGAATTCCCAAAGATCAACGAATGGATTGATTCGTAAGTAAGGCAGTGGAAACGTTTGAGTATCCGTCTGACACCATTAATGCGACGTATCAATCAATGGGCGTGAAACGAATCGACCTCTGCAAAAAGTGAATCGCTGCATTAAAGGCCATCATTAAATACACCCTCACGCGCTCAAAGCTCGTGCCAGGAAATCGAGGAGTCTACCAGAGGCACTTGAACAAGCCTCGTTTTATTTTTCAAATAAACAAGGCTTGGGGGGTAAATGTTGCCCCTGATTTTTCCCAATATACGTGGACCAATCAGACAAGGACACGTGGATCAAACAGCTTAGCATTCAAATTATTTGCTAAGTCTTTATGTAATAAGGTAGCATCTGGGACATGCCTCCCGGAGAAGACATAGGGAGCCCCATATGCTCCCGGAAGTCCAAGTAATATTAAGACGTCTCCGCGAGGTGTCAGTCTTCGCCTGAGCAATCAAGTCGAGTTTAATGTTGCATGGGAGGAAACGTATTGGGACTGCTACATGCAATAAAGTCTGACGGCACAACCCCCAATCTGCAGCTACAGAGTAATGATCATTTAAGTCTATCGACGGCTACACTGTGAAGAGTCACATCAGTCAAAAGACAATAAGGACATTCCACATAAAAGCCCTACAGCACCTAGGGATTTGACCATGCATTACTCATGGCATATTTATTGGGAATGCCCAACTTTATGGATACTTACAGATACATTTGTACAATAATTCTGGTGATCACCCCACCAAAAACACTATAAATACCCCCTCAAAGCTCATTAAATGGGGTCGAAAATCTTGGGTTGCATAAGAGCAAGAAGAGTAAATACTCACCAAGAACATTCTCTGTATTTATAAGAGTGAAACACTCACCAAATACATTCTCTGTATTAAATACATCCATAAATAATATAGACTCGTGGACTAAGGCTCATTAACGCCCCAACCACGTAAAAATCCTTCTCTAATTTTCTTACAGCTCTATAATCTTATAATATTTTATTGGTTGCCGAAAACCTCAGTCAACAACTACCATGTATGTTATTTAATATCCTAATATGAATTTCTAAAACAATGAAATAAACACATATAAAGTTTAAGAAACCTTACATTGATTGCAGCGGAATATAATGACTCCTTCCGTTCAGATCTCTAGCCCTTGATTCCTTTCTATAGCAGAGCATTATCAAGATCTGAACCTGGATCTCTTTCTCTCCTTCTTGTTGATTGGATTCTTCACAGTCTTACACACTATGATTGAGATACCACTTGATGTGTGTTGGCACTCACTCTATCACTCAAAGTATGAAAATATGAAGAGAATAAGAAGAGAATATGGTTTGGCTATGCTATAGGAAAGGAGGCTCAAAATTTTACTGAAGGTGATTTTTCATCAACATTAAGTGCGAGCCATCACTATCTATTTATAAGAAACCACTTAGGGTTAGGTTAGATTTAATTTGGCATTAAAATAATGAAAAATGCCAATTTTCCAATTTAACCACTTAAATGCCAATTCTAATTATTTAATAACTAAAATTAATTATTAAATAATATTGACATTTAATATATTATTAATTAGACTAATCAAAGTCTCTTAATTAACAAATAAACCCTAGAAACTCTTTTCTTCACATTTAAGCCCCTTGCTTAGTGAAAACTTCATAAACTAGACATAGTCTAATTTTAGAATTATAATTGATTAACTAAAATCAATTAACTGAGTCTTACAAGCAGTGTGGTCTCAACTAGTATGGGGACCATGGGCCTATATAATCGAGCTTCCAATAAGCAGATCTAGAAAGTAAATTCACTAACTTATGAATTCCTCATTGCATCCACTCATAGAACTCGGAATTGCACTTTTAGTCATATAGAACGCTCTATATGTTCCACGATATAGATATGCTATTAATTATCCATTGTTATAATTCCAATAATCAATGATCCTCTATAGATCATCTACATTGCATAGGGATAAAATTACCGTTACACCCTTTCAATGTATTTTATCCTTAAACCACTTGATCAGCTATAAATGATATTATAGTGAATTAATATAATCACTAAAATGGGCGCTCTATTATTTATCTCTATTTAGCAAGCTCAAAGGAAATCATCGTTTCACTTCTATGTTTGGATAGAAGCTATAGATTCAATATCTATGATAAGCGCTCCCACTCAATTGTACTACCATGTTCCCAAAATGTACGTATCACCCTGAACAAAAAGTAGGCTTAACTAACAAATCAAAGAACATGAATAACACTCTTGAGATCGAACATAATCATGTCAGGATTAAGATCATTTGATCTAGGATCAACTAGGTGATATTGAATTGAATAGATATTACAGTCAATTTATCATATCTAATCAAAGTTCAATATCGGTCCCTTCCAATGTATACTCCATACATCCGATACTGGTAAACTTTGCCAATGCCCTGGAAAGGACATAACACTTATCCAAGGTGTAAGTATACCTATCACTGATTATCATGCCAGTCTAAATCCAGTGAACTGATAAATCAAGGAATTACATTCTTTGAACATATAATCATGATTATATTTCACTGTGCTGACAACACTATAATCATGAACAAATACATATGTTCTGTACTTAATAGAATTTATAATATAGTCATGAAATAAATCATGTGAACCATGAAACATAAAATGTGATTTCTGATCTTTATTAATCAATAAATCTGATTATATTGAAATGGGTTTTATTTATGGAACAAAACCCAACAAACTCCCACTTGCACTAATATAAAACAAAAGTGCATTTCAAATAATCTCAACACATTGATATCCAAATCAAATGTAGTACGCAGTATACTCTCCGTAATAGGATCTGGCAGGTTGTATTGAATAGAACCTTTCCTCCACCATTACATTTCCTTAGTCGCAAAATTCTTGATATTGTGATATTCCTCTCTATATGTCTACTCCTTTGGGGACACTGGATTCTTTACTTTTTGGCAACTACTTTTGCGTTAGTCAGTAAGTAACACTAGTAGTTAATAAAATGTTGGAATAATGCCAAAAATGTATAGAACTTTCCTAAGACTGAATAAGTATCTTTCCTGCAACTTTAACTTCAGTCTCTCTGGTAGACTTAGAGACTTCGGATAGGTTTTTACACTTCTCCAAAATCACTACTCCACTCCCAGAGTAATCACCATCTCATCACCAGACTTTCTAGCACTAAGACAAGTCTAGAAATTTGATTTGGTGTAGTCTAAGAGTATTAAATATTCCCTTATCGACTAACATATAGAACCTGGATTAATCTGATACCTACTCATTACTCCCACTCAACAGGAGGTGTCTGGTCTAATGCATAGGAAAAAACATTTGAGACCTCTCACTGTTGATCCTAAGGAATTCTTTCATTCGCCTTATCTTTTGTGGAATAGTTGAGACTTTTCCTTAGATAAATAAAATATATGTCTAGAAGTCGAGAAGCTTCTATTGATTGCCATGAGAAAAATGCTCCAGCAACTTAGTAATGTAAGTTGCTTGCACTAGAGTAAATAAATTACCAGGCATACCACAAACCATAGGTTTAGATGATCTCAAACCTATAATACTAGGAACATGAAGTTTTTGTTAAGTCCATTGTATAGACTTATTTTCCAATTTCCTTTCTTGTCCTTGTAATAGAAAACTTTTGGTTGTTCTATATGAATGGTATTAACCATAGTTCTCTTGGCTTTTCTTCTTCGTTTCTTATTCTGATAATCCATTACTTGTTTAAACTAACAATGGATTTTAATCACCCGTGTCTTCCATGTCATAACAAGGTGAGTTCCTTGACACCCTCCCACTACGACAAGGTACCGTGAATTTTTCTCTAAGAATACTAAATGGTATTGTCCTCTTCGATTGTGTCAAGACAACAGAGGCAGTGGAATCATCATATATCGAATGAGATGATGGAACACTTTTGGAATCAAGAGAAAAGATATCTCCTCTACTTTGCTACTTTGTTTTTAGACTTAGTCATTTTCTTAGAAAAGTAGTATTTGTCAAAACAAACACTTTCTTATCTAATGACTATGGGATGGTCAACTCCTAATCACTTAGAATAGCTAACAAACATGCAAACCTTAGTTAACAGTTCTAGCTTTTCTTAAGATAACGAGCGAGAAGAACTGATCCTGACCGTAGAAGAAAGGAAGCCTAAAATCCCACGGGCAAGAGGGCCTACCATAACCTTCAATGATGAAGATGTCGTCAAAATCAGGTTTTCGCACAACGACCCCTTGGTTGTGGAGGTCCAGATAGCTAACAAGGTGGTGGCCAGAACCATGATTGATAATGGAGCCTCTTCCAACATCTTATTCAAAACTGCCTATGAAAAGATGGGGCTCCAGCTTAAAGATTTAACCCCCTGTCTCCTACCTGTATATGGTTTCTCCGGTCAAGGAGTCGCACCTCTAGGATAAATCCCTCTACCCCTCACTGTTGGACAAGCTCTGATGAGCATGACTATTATGGCACAATTCCTGGTATCAGATGTTCCTTCAGCCTTTAACATAATGCTAGGCCAGCTAGCCTTGTATGACTTAAAGGCTGTCACATCAATATTCTCTTCGTGCCTTAAGTTTCCAATAAAGAATGGGGTAGGGTGTCTGAGAGGAAAGCAACAGACTGCTCGGGAATGTTATAATCGTGCAGTGGCCAAGGCTAAGAAGGAAGTATCCTCCAACCAGAGCACAGACAAGGGAAAAAACATTTCCAAGTAGGGACTTTCCCCAGTCAGAGATGAAGATGTGGATCCTCGACTTGGGGACCCAAGCAGCAATGTTGGACTTGCCGAAGAGTTGGAAGAGATCGAGATCGATCTAGATGTCCCAGCCAGAAAGCTAAAGATCGGAAAAGGTTTGTTGCTCGAAGTAAAATCAGAATTGATAAAATTTCAGAGAGCAAACCTAGACGTTTTTTCCTGGTTGCATGCGGATATGGTCGTAATTGATCCTTCTATCATTTCGCACGTATTGAATATTGATCCCAATTTCTAGCCAGTTCAACAAAAGCAAAAGCTATTGGGCAAAGAGCAAGCACTAGCCCTAAAAGAAGAAGTAGAAAGCTACACAACAATAATTTCATAATTGAATCTTTCTACCTAGCTTGGGTCGCAAATCCCGTAAAGACCAGATCGGGCAAAATATGGAAGTGTATGTGGATGACATGCTCGTCAAATCCAGGAAGGCTAGGGGGCACATACATGACCTGGACGAATGCTTCAAGGTCCTCAGAAAGTACAATATGAAACTAAATCCCTTAAAGTGCTCCTTTGGAGTTAGCTCGAGAAAGTTTCTGGGCTTCATTGTCAATGCCCGGGGAAGTGAAGCCAATCCAGAGAAGATTCAAGCCCTCCTGTATATGAAGTCGCCAACAAAAACCAAGGAAGTGCCAAGTTTGACAGGTCAGATCGCCGCACTCAGTAGATTTATTTCAAAATCAACAGACAAGTGTGTCTTATTCTTCAATATTCTGCGAGGAAACAAGAAATTCGAGTGGATGGAGGAATGTGAAAAAACTTTCCAAAAGCTAAAAGCACAACTTGCAAAACCCCCCGTACTCTCAAAACCTCTAGACGGAGAAGAACTTGGAATATACTTAGCTGTCAGGGAGCATGCTGTTAGTGCCGTGCTAATCAAAGAAGAGAACAGCATACAATACCCAGTCTATTACATCAGTAAAAGAATCATTGAAGCTAAAGGTTGATACCCATTGATAGAAAAACTCACTTACTGCCTTATTCTAGCAACAAGAAAGTTAAGGCCTTATTTTCAAGCTCATCCTCTTTGGGTGTACACTAACCAACCATTACGCCAAATATTGCAAAAGCCAGATACCTCTGGATGGCTACTCAAGTGGGCGGTGGAGTTGGGCCAATACAAAATTACTTTCCAACCACAAACAGCAATCAAAGGCCAAGCCTTAGCAGACTTTGTGGTAGAGTGCACAAGCAAGGAAGAAAGCATACCAGAAAACAATCCTGAGCCGGTACAAACACCTCAGCCAAGTAACAGTGAAGATAAGCCGACCTGGAAATTACATGTAGACGGGTGCAGGAATTACAGTGAAGATAAGCCAAGTAACAGTGAAGATCAGCTATCTAGTGCAGGAATTGCCCTTGTCATGCTTGAGGGGCAACACTAGCACGCTGCAGTCAAGTTTGGATTTAAAGCATCTAATAACGAAGCCGAGTATGAAGCTCTAATCGCTGGTCTAAAACTAGCCTGAGAGATGAAAGCCGAACACATTGAAATCTGCAGTGATTCACAGCTTGTGGTAAATCATGTATCCAGAGAATAAGAGGCTCGGGGAGAAAAGATGATAGCGTATCTGACCAAAATACATGACCTTCTTGCAAAATTCAAAAGCTACGGTCTCAAACGAATTCCAAGGGAAGAAAACACAACTGCAGATGCCTTAGCTCGATTGGCAAGCAGTAAGGTAACTGATAAGGCGAACTTTGTTCCTATCTAGTTCCTCGAAGAGCCTAGCATCACTGGCACAGAAGAAGTCGAAATGATTGATACTTCCCCAAACTGGATGACACTGATAGCTGCCTACCTCAACACTGGGGAACTCCCAGATAATCGGAATGAAGCTCGAAAGATGAGAAGGAAGGTTGCACGGTATATCATAGTAGAGTGAATTGTGTACAGAAGAGGATTCTCGATGACATTGCTCAGATGTGTTACTGAACTAGAAGCTGTACGACTCCTATCTAAGGTGCACGATGAATTCTGTGGAAATCATGCCGCCATGTACAGTTTATCTAAGAAAATTCTAAGGAAAGGTTATTTTAGGCCAACGATGATTGAACATTCAAAAGCCTATGTTAAATTATGTTTCAAATGCCAGAGATTTTAAAAGATACCTCGAGCTCCGCCTAACGAGTTAACTCAGATGCAAAGTCCGTGGCCCTTTGCCATTGAGGGAATTGACCTGATCGAACAATTACCCAAAGGCAAAGGAGGAGTCCAGTATGCAGTGGTAGCGGTTGATTACTTCACTAAGTGGACGGAAGCCGAACCACTCGCAACCATTACATCAAAGAAAGTTCAAGACTTTATTGTGAAGAACATAATCTGTCGGTTCATATTGCCATCCAAAATAGTTTCAGACAATGGCAAGCAGTTCGACAGCCAATCTTTCACTGACTTTTGTGCGAACCATGTATCATCAAAAGTTTCTCCGCAGTTGCACATCCTCAAGCGAATGGTGAAGTTTAAGCAGTCAACAAGACCTCGAAGGATACACTGAAGAAAAAACTCAAAGATGCCAAAGGAAATTGGCCGGAAGAACTTCCTGAAGTTCTATGGTCATATCGGACAACTGAGAAAATGGCAACCGGACATACTCCATTTCTATGGCATATGGATATGAAGTTATGCTGGTTGTAGAATTCAAGCGACCATCCCACTGGAGATTAACGTAGAACCAAGATACCAATCAGGTACTCCTAGCCGAATCACTTGATGAAATCGAAGAGAAGCGAACCACAGAAAAGTCAAAGTTGATAGTGTTGGGTTTTATGCCCTAAATAAAACTCCATTTCAATGTAATCCAGATTATTCAATATCAACAAAGTAACAGAAGTATTTTTCATTCATTTGTGTATGTTTTGGTTCACTTTATCAATTGTTTGTCTATTTGATTTATAAATTCATCCGAACCCCTTTCACATACTTGATCATGTTTATTGTGTTGTCAACACAGTGGAAAGTAAACATGACTATGTGAATAAAGGATTCCTAGATTTATCAGAACACTGGGTTTTACTGATATGACAATCTACAACAGAGTTTACTTGCATTTGGAGAAATGCTAAGTTCTTTCCAAAACATTGGTTAAAGTAAAGCTCAGGTTGCATGCATGGAGTATGCATTGGAATGGACCGATATTGAACTTTGAAATAGATTTATAAAACTTACCGTAACATCTATTCAATTCAATATCACTAAGTTGATCCTAGATCACATGATCGAAATCCTGATATGATTAGGCTCAATCTCAAGAGTGTTATTCGCATTCTTTGATTTGTTAGTTAAGCCTACTTTTGGGTTAGGGTGATACGTACATTTTGGGAACACGGTAGTGCAATTGAGTGGGAGCGCTAACATAAATATCGAATCTATAGCTTCTATCTGACGAATAGTAAGCAAAGGATGATTTCCTTCGAGCTTAACCAAACGAGATAAATGGTGGAGTACTCATTTCACTTAGCTGAAATATCATTTATACATGGTTAAGTGTTTTAAGGATAAAAAACATTGTAGGGTGTTACGGTAATTAAGTCCCTTTACAATGTAAATCATCCATATAGAGGATCATTGATCACATTAGGATTATAACAATGGATAACTAATGATGTGTCTATATGGTGGAACATATAGAGCATTCTATATACTGAGAGTGCAATTCTAAGTTCTATGTGTGGATTCAACGAAGAATTAATAAGTCAGTGAATTTAAGTAGTAAATTCTTGATCTGATTATTGGAAGCTCGGATATATAGACCCATGGTCCCCCCACTAGTTGAGACAATATTACTTGTAAGACTCATTTAATTGATTTTAATTAATCAATTATAATTCTCAAGTTAGATTGTGTCTAATTGAGAATTTATCACTTATTAAGGGCAAAACAGTAAATAGAGATTTTGAAGTGCATATTTATTAATTAGGAAACTTTAATTAGTTTTATTATTAATAAATAAATGACAATATATTATTTGATAATTAATTTTAATTATTAAATAATTAGATTTGACATTTATGTGGTTGAACAAAGGAATTGACAGTTTTTGACAAAACAGGAAACTAACAATGTAGGAAAAGGAAAGTTGGAAAAGTGGCAAGCCTTGTTTCCACAATGCCTAGGCCGGCCACCTTACTTACCTTTTCACATTGATTTTTCAATTTTTAAATGCCAATTAATTCAACCATAGCCCTAGGTGGTCTTCTATAAATAGAAGGTAAAGGCTTCAGTTTTTGTACAACAACAACATTCTGACAGAATTTTCTCACACAAAAACTCTCTCAAAGCCGCCACCCTCTCTCTCTCTACCTTCTCTGTTTCAAAATCTATGAGTGATAGAGTAGTGCCCACACACATCAAGTAATACCTCAATCATAGTGAGGAAGGCTGTGTAGAATTCAGAGACAACAAAGAAGGACTATCGGGCTCAGATCTTGATTATACTCTGCGACAGAAAGGAATCAAGGGTTAGAGATCTGAGTGGGAGGAGACATATATTCCGCTACAACCAATGTAAGATTTCTCTTACTCTTATGTGTTTAATTTTCCATTGTTTTAGAAGTTCATATTTAGGTTGTTAAATCAACATACTTGTGAGTAGATCTAAGATCCTGGTAAAATAACTTCCAACAACTGGCACCAGAGCCATTGTAATTGATTTGCTTGCAAGAAATTTGGACTTAAAACGATTTGTTTGTGTTTTGGATGGTATGATGTTGCTTTGTGTGTCATATTGATGTTTGATTGTTGCTGGTGAATTCTGGAAACAATAGTTACTTTTCTATCTCTGTAATTATTTTTGTTGGATAGTTTGGAAAATTCTAAGCAATTGACCTTTTTACAGAACTCAATTTCGATTTAATTTGAATTAGTTATGAATTTTTTGAAAATTGGAAAAATCACGATGATGAACACCTTCCCACGCGCGCGGAATGGATGCAAGCAGCCTCCCTGCGCCGTGAGATCTCGGCATGCATCCCTTGGGCGTGCGCAGATGGGTATGCTTAGCATACCATCCGTACTATTCATCAAATTTATCAATTTTTTCTATTTTTCATGCTATTTCATGGAATTAACTTCCGATTTTTTGTGTAGTTTTGTATATTGATTTTTGTTTTTCTAATTTCAATTCTAATTATCAGAAATAAATTAATTTAATTTTTTAAAAATTAATTTTAGATATTAGTGTAATTTTAATCTGAAAATAGGTCAAAATCAAGTTTTGCTTACCTCTTTTCTTGTTTCCTTTAAAATTTGATTATTTTATTTTTTTTTAAGGTCAGATATTAATTTTTTTTGGTAACTTGACCTTATTTAGAATAAGATCAAAATAATCATGATATTTTAAAAGAGGAAATAAGATATTTTTGTTAACTTTTAAACTTTGTTATTCTTACTTAAATTAAATTGTAAAATAAGAAAAGGGTATGTATTTACCATTTTCTATTTTATTATTTAATTTATTAAATAACATGAAATTTAAAAAAGAAAGTTAGCAATTTATTTTGAAATGATATTTAGGTTACTTAAAACCTAATTTTTCAAAATTGTAGGTTTATTTTTTAAAAAAACCGAATTTTTTTTATTTTCAAAATATATATGTTTAAAAATTAAATAAATTCTACATCCAACTATCCAAATCTAACTTGTTGCAGGAGTATGTGTTTTAGATTGTTTGTAAGTTTTCTAAAACCTATTATTGCTTTATCTAAATGTTGGAAATTATTTTACCAGGATCTTAGATCTACTCACAAGTACGTTGATTAATACCCTAAATATGAACTTTCTAAAACGATGAAATAAACATATATAAAGTTTAGCAAACCTTACATTGGGTGCAGCGGAATAATATGACTCCTTCCATTCAGATATCTAGCCCTTGATTCCTTTCTGTAGGAGAGCATTATCAATATCTGAACCTGGATCTCTATCTCTCCTTCTTTAGTGCTGAAACTCCTTCTTGTTGAATGTCTTTCTTCATGATCTTCCTCACTATAATTGAGGTATCACTTGCTATGTGTGGGAACTACTCTAACACTAAGTAATTTCGAAATTGAAGAGGGAAGAAAGAGAAGAAGGTGGCGGCTAGGTATAGAGAGAGAAGGCTCAGGTTTTTCTCTGAAGGAAAAAGTAGAAATTTTAGTGTAAATTTCCTGAAGTCTTCACTATCTATTTATAGCATTCCACTGTTGGAAATTATATTTTACCAGGAACTTAGATCTACTCACAAGTATGTTGATTTAACAACCTAAAATTGAACTTCTAAAACGATGAACTAAACACATAAAAGTTAAGAATAACTTACAGTGATGGCAGCGGAATTAAGTGTCTCCTTCCACTCAGATCTCTAACCCTTGATTCCTGTCTGTAGCAGAGTATAATCAAGATCTGAGCCCGAATCTCCTTTAGTTGGATGTGATCCTTCACAGTCTTCCAAACTATGATTGAGGTATTGAGTGATGTGTGTGGGCACTTCTCTCTCACTAGGATTTTCGAAATTCTCTCTTGTTTTCTCTCTTGATTTCGTGTATAGTGATTGCACACAAAGACATACATCAAGAGAAGAGAGGGGTGGCTATAAATAGGAGAAGGGAAGAGCACAACTTTCCTAATAAGCAGTTTCCTCTTTTACTGTGTAATTGATTAACTACCTTATTTAGTGTGATCCACCACTTTCCTATTTTTGCTAGGCTTTGATTAGCAATTACATGGCAATTTAAATTGAAAATAATAATTGGGAAACAAGCAAACATGTGGCCGACCATGGTGTGTTTATGGGCCTCACATGGATTTTGTAGTTTCCTCAATTTTATTTCTATTTCTCCAAAAATGCCATTTTTCCAATTCTAATCATTTAAATGCCAAAACTAATTATTTAATAACTAAAATAGATTATTAAATAATATTGCCATTTAAAATAATTATTAATTAGACACACAAAATCTCTTAATTAATAATTAAACCTATAAACCCTTATATTTACAATTTCATCCTTAAACTGTGAGAATTCACAAAATAGACATAGTCTAACTTTTAGAACTATAATTGATTAATCATAAACCAATTATAGAGTCTTACAATCAGTATAGTCTCAACTAGAATGGGGACCATGGATCTATATGCTGAGCTTCCAATAACTTGAACCAATTTACCAAGTAAATCCCTAACTTATTAATTCCTTGTTGAATCCACTCTTAGAACTTGGAATTGCACTCTCAGACTTATATAGAGCATATTATATTTTTCACGATATTAATATGCTATCTCATTTAACCATTGTCATAATCTTAATGTGATTAAGAGATCATCTATATAGATGATTTACATCGAGATGGGACCGATTTACCGTTTACACCCCTCAATGTATTTTTCTCCTTTGAACACTTAGTTACGTGTAAATGATGTTTTAGTGATGTAATATATAGTCACTGAAACAAGAGCTCATCCATTTACTTCTATTTAACTAAGGTCGAAGGGACTCATCACTTAACTTCTATACACCAGTAGAAGCTATAGATTTCCATATTTATGTTCAGCACTCCCACTCTGTTATGCTATCATGCTCCCAAAATATACGTATCACCCTAACCCAAAAGTAGGCTTAACTAATAAATCAAAGAACATGAATAGCACTCCTGAGATTGAGCCTAAGCATATCAGGATTTAGATTCTCTTAATCTAAGATCAACTTCTGACATTGACTTGGAAAGATACAACGGTAAGTTTACAATATCTTTGACCAAGTTCAATGTCGGTCCAGTCCAATGTATACTCCATACATTCGAAACTAGTATACTTTACCAATGTTCTGGAAAGAACATAACACTTACTCCAAGTGTAAATATACTTTATCGCTGATTATCACATCAGTGTAAATCTAAAACACTGATGAACAGGGACTAAATTTTTTGAATCATATAATCACAATCACATTCCACTGTATTGACAATACTGTAATTGTGAATAACTATATGTTTTGGATTTAACTTATTTTGTGCATACATCAAGTATATATATTAAACCATAAACATGTAACATACATGTAATCATAAAACACTTCAAAATTCTAAATTGATAACTAATCAGAGTGTAATGGGTTTTATTTAGGGCACAAAACCCAACACTCTCCCACTTGCACTAACATAAAACAAGTTGTGCATTACAATTAATCTTTTGCCTCGATCCTCTGATCAAGTGTAGTATATTTGAATCCACCATATTTCTGGAACCAGGTTCATAATACTTATGAAACCTTCTTAACTATATGCTTTACTCATCAAGGGATACTGAAATCCTTACTGCCCATTAAGTACATCTGAACAAACAGAATACATATCTCTCAAATTTTAAAATTTGGAATTGAGATAATGCAGTGTATAATTTTCTTCAGTAAAATAACTTTCTGGTAATTTCGAATTTACAAAGTTATATCTTCTCTGATGAAGCTTGAATTATTATAGATGGGTTTTTACACTCTTCAACAATGATTCCTCCACCCCCAAAGTAACTACCATCTCAAAATTCTTTTGGTGTGGATCATTAAAGCATAGTTCCTTAATATCTAACGTATAGGTCACTTTCATAAATCTTTCTTGATTGTCCCCTAATGTTACCTATTCGATTACATCTCAGATGGCTCCCACTCAATAGCAGATGTCTGGTTAGAACCTTTTAACCTTTTACTATTGTTTCTGGGAACATCTCATTCTGACTTATTATCTTAGTCTGAAACTGTAAGTTTCTCTAAGACTAGGTCAACAATATAGCAGTCTAGTATTTGAAGTGTAAAATACTTGCTAGAGATTAAGCAATCAAATCAAGATACCACAAAATGTTATGAGGATTAGAAATCTTGACTCAAGTCTTTCGAATAGACTATGCAAGAATTCTTCTATCTTATTCTCATAATTTTGATAAGTTATCTCTATCCACGTGAATGGTTAGATTTGTTTTATCAGAGGTGTTCTTAAGTTCCTATCACAAATATCAACCAAACGAAGATGGGTAAAGAATTTTAATATTCTCCCACTCAACTAAGGTAATGTGATACATTATCAAAGAACTTTAATGGTATCAATAACTATTACAACAATAAATCTAAACTGGAACATATAGTCAAGATCAAGGATTTATTCTGATAATAGCTAATTTATTATATTATTTCCATGTTTAAAATTATGTGTTACAAAGGGTACTGTGGAATAAATTCCACCCCTAAGTTTATAGAGATTATGATCCACCCCTAAAGGTTGTAAATCCCTAAGTGTGATAGAGAGTCTGTGGAGTTGAATATAATCCAGAGTTCATTAGATATAAAAGATCGTTGAACTGCATATTATTCTTAACTTTTCTCCACCCCTATCAGATCAAAAGATCTTTTTATTAAACAAATTCTCAATAATTGTTTAAGAAATAACAATTATTCATAAACATAGAAATAATTTCTAGTGTTTATGTAGCAATAACTTTGTAAGGAGTTTATATAAGAATATTTTTATTTAAGGAAATATATTTCTATTTAAAGAAATAAATTTCTATTTAAGGAAATAAATAAATAATTAATTTTCTGATAAATGAATATTTTATATTCATTGAATCTGGACAAAATCAATTATGTCATATTCTATATATGGTCAGATTTCTATATTCATTACCTGATTTGATTTCTTGAATTAATTGTCAAAATATTCTGACAATTAATGTGGCGCAGATACTGATGGAGTATCTCACCTATAAATATAGGGTCTCGGTCCCCGAGCTCCTCACTCATTCTGTTCATAACAGTAAATTCCATCTAAAGAGAGTTGAGAGAGCGAGGAAGCCCGATTACCCACATCAACGAGTTTCCTTTGCAGATCAAAGTTTTTGGGTTTGAAGCTTAAAGATTCAATGGCTGGAGGTATTTCGATCCTTTATTCATAGTATATATATGTTTGTTTAATTCCGCATTTTATATGCACATACATATATTTCAGTTTATACATATAAATGTCTAACAGTTGGTATCAGAGCGGATTATATATCTCTGCCTTGATTTTTTTTTTTTTGAGTTTCATATATATATATAGATATATATACATTTACGGGTTTCTTCATTTATAATATAAATTATATATATTTTATATATACTTTTATATTATATAATCCTGATTATATATATATATTCATACTCAATTTATTTTTTATATATACATATATATACATATATATATTCATCTTCATATTTACGTTCATATATATATATATATTATATACATTCATTTATACCGTATAATATATATATTTCTGGGTATACTTTCATATTATTATTCATTTATTCATTGATTTCTTTCCATATAATTAATTATCATATTCTATTATATATTTGTATGATATTTATATGGTTTAATATGTATATGTAAGTATATATGTATATATATGTATACAGTATTGATTTTTGTTTATATATATATTATATATATATATACATTTTCTTTTCATTTACGTATATATATTCATATTTATATATATACACTTTTATATTCTTATTTCATAATCTATATGTTCATATGTATACACACATTCATATTTATATTCATATACTGTGTATATACATATAATTTTTCATGTATATATGTTTATATATAATACTCAATGCTTTCATATTTTTATTGCATAAAATTGTATGTAATATTATCTTCCATACATTAATGATGATTTTATGTAGTATATACATTATATACGAGTATATATATACATGAAGGTTTTATTTTTCGGTCTGTAATTTTTTCGTTTTCATTTTTTGGTATTTATTTCGAATCCTCTACTTATTACTATATTCATATAATATTTTAGATCGATTTTATGAATGAAAAGGATTTGAAAACCATCTGAAAACTGAAAAATTCTCTTAAGAACACGATCGGACCTGAAAGAATATTTATGAAATTAAAGTCTACATTTTACGTATTTTTTGATGCTTGAAATCAATATGGATCTCTTAATTTATTCATTTAGATCATTTTTGAATTGATTTCATGAATTTTAGTCGTCGGTGTTGTTTTTCAGGGCAGTTTTTTTCAAAAAAAAAAAAAGGAAAATTAAGAAAAATTTAAGAAAATTCCAAATTTTTTATTATTTTGATTTATTTTTGGAATTTTATTTTATTTCCTTATTTTTGTTTATTTAGTCAATTAAATTACATTTATTTAAACTTTCCATTCTTATTTAACATATATCTTCATATATTATATGTTATTTAGTAATAAATTATTATGGAAAGTTTTTAATTTGGTAAATTAATTACATGCTTTATTTTTTACATGTAATTACAATAATTGTGATATTTTAAGAATGTGAATATTTAATTATTCTACTATTAAGTGCGCAATTATTATATTTATTTACCAATTAAGTAATTTATTGATTAAATTAATTGATAATCTGCTATTAAGTATATTCTTTAATTTTGCATTTAATTTATTTCATATAATTAATTGTACTAATTTGTATATTTACCTTATTTATACAAACTAATTATTAGTACAAATATTTAAGATATTATATGGTTATAAATGCATAATTAATTACATATCATGGAATTAAGCATTTAATTTATTATCATACAATAATTATTTTAATTTGTATTTATTTGGAAAATTTATTTTTAATACAATTAATTTTGATTTGTATGATTTAAATGCTATACAGAAATTCCTTTTATAGTGCTAGATATATTTAGAAATGTTCAAACATTAAGATAGGTTGAATATTTTATCTAGCACATTAAGTTTCATAAAACTTCATAAAATTATTCATAAAATATTCATAAAACTTCCTAAAATGAATAAAATATGAATAAAATGTAAGTAATTTTGTGGTTTGACATAAGAAAACATGAACTTGGGACAAATGCTCATATCTAGAACGGTTTTTAATGATCTTCGGACGACCACACTAGGAGCACTAATCTCAGTGATTGTCTACTATGTTAATAACGAAATTACTTTTAGGTAGAGCCCAATACCTAATGTCAGTGAAAATATAATTTTATATAATTAGGGAGTAGCCACAACATCCTTATTTGTATAAAATTATATATTAATTAAAATTCACCTTAATGGACATAACAAGTAATTAATTATATAGGTATAATAATTTTACCCCACAGGGATTTTATTATATTTGTATAATTAATTAGGATAATATGTTAAATTAAATTTTCTTAATTTACCCCACAGGGAGTTATGGTGATTTAATTTAATAGTGTTATCACAAATTTAATTAAAGATAGATAATAAACCTTCATTTTCCTAAACTAATTGTTTAATTAAATCTATCATAAGGTTCATCTAATTTTATTAAATTTAAAATTTAGCCCACAGGAAATTTTGAATTTAGTAAAATTTTAATCTTCAGTTTATACTTTGGTGTCTAGTGAACCACATAATTTTAAATAATTAGGGAGTAGCCACAGCATCCTTAATTATATAAAATTATATATATTAAGTGGATTAAGATCACATAATGGACATGAATTATGTGAACATAATAATCTTACCCTACAGGGATTTTATTATATTTACATAATTAATATGTTAAATTAAATTCTCTTAATTTATCCCACAGGAAATTATGTAGATTTAATTTAATAATTTTATCATAAAGTATAAAATTTTGAAACATTTATAAATAATTAAGTGTTTCATACCTTTCATTGAGATAGAAATATTAAACTTCATCTAGCATATACAGTCTAGTAGAAAATTTCTTCCATAACAGTAGAAATTTTCAAAATTTATTCTGATAACTTCATCTAGCATATACAGTCTTTACTGTATAATTAAGAAAAATAAATCACACTTTATTATCACCAATAAATTTTAATTTATTGTGTATGAATTCATTCTAATATAGTTAATGTGATTATTAACACATAGTGGATTATTTTAGATTGTTATTCCACATTCATAATTTCTTGCAAGGTTTACAAATAAACCTAAGAAAGTCACAGTCTGAGCAAATCTTATCCACAGACAAGATAAGTTCTCACATTTAGAAGTTTAAGGAACAAGCAATATAGTAGTGGCTTTGTTTTAAAATTGGCAAAGATCTTTATGTTCCAAGATTCTATTGAAACTTGATTTACACACATTTAGAGGTCTTTACTACAAATGATGTCACTCATAAAGATATGCAAGTTCAATCTGACAATAAGAAATGTGTTATTTATAAGAATTCTTCTACATTATAGCACCAAAGATTATGGAACATATCTCCATAAATAGAATAAATGTTAGTAAATGGTGGGGATATTCATTACACTTGATTTTACTAACTTTATTTAGAACTTGTGTGAATTTCATTAAGAATATGTATTCCAACAAGTCAAAATCGGTGCATACTAGAATTCTATCATATTAGAAATCATACAAGTCAATTAATTTTGAAGACATGGACTCAAATTTTGCATCTCCTTTTAACGATTACTCACATAAATAATTTTTCTACAAAAGTATAGATTTATATGTTTCAAAGACATTTAAATCTTAAGTAGAGAAATAGTGCATTTTGCATATTAAGATAGTGAGATCAAATATAAAATGGAGAATACTACATTAAAATTCGTGAGTATGGATAAACTCCCAGTCTATTCGTAAAGTTTCTTTAAAAGCATGGGTTCATTGCCCGATACATATGCTTGGTACACCCAAATTATAAGAAAATACGATTTAAGAAACTAAGCATTTTTTGGATATGGGGTGGAGCCTACATAGCAAACTCCAATCTTTCCTAAATCTTTGTCTATTGATACTCAACAATGGGGTGTACATATCGAATCGTGTTCTAACCAAAGTTGTTTCTCAAACATATTTTGAGTTGTGATAAGGTTGAAAACCGACTTGATGACATGTACACATTTTATAAATACCCATATATAGTTAGAGTACAATTGTCATAGAAAAGATTTTGGCCCTAAACAATAAATGAGCATATTTCATTTGAAAAGCTATAAGGTTTAAGGGTTACATATTTTATTATCCATCTCACAACACTAGAATTGTGGAATTAAGAATTGACTTGATCAGTGGGAGCGATCAATCTAGGAACCTAGTTTCCGAGAAAGATCATTCATATTTTCTCAAACTTCCACCTCAAGTGTTAGATTAATTATGATTCACAACAACCCTTAAGATTAATGGTTATTGAGAATTCATAACTAATCATTAATAATATACAAGTCATTGGTAAAATTCTAATAAGTTATGTTATTTAGTAATTGCTTACAAATTCTAAAATAACATGTTATTGAACCATTTGCTCTTTTAAGAGTTTGTTGGTCCATCCTTAAGATGACTTATTAGAACAGTAAGATCAATGTTTTCTAGTGATTACATTTTGTACAATAAGAGTTCAACTACAATATTAATTTGAGACACAAATTAAATTATAGAATGATAAAGAATTGAAGTTGTAGTACAATATGCCATGAATGAAGAAATGAATATCTTAAAGATCAATAAAGTTTATCTTTAGTAAAGTTGCCTAATGGGGTGGAGAACATTAATTAAGCATAGGTTTTTTCACCAATAATATTCATTAGGCAACATTGAGAAACATAAAGATATAAAAGAATATTCATTGCTAAGAAGTTCATTTTGAACTAAGAATCAATAACAAAAGAGATTTACATTCTCACTTGTTTTTATAAATGATTCTATTATAGACCTTGGCATTTGTTGTTTTTTTTTTAATTCATTAATCAATTCCAAACAGTGAACTAGAGGAGAAGGTATACAGACCGCCATAAAGATTTTCCTCTAATAAGTGGTGAACATATGCAAGCTTAAAGTGTCTACCTATAGATTAAAACAAACATCTCACAAATTGGTATTATATCATCTTTTCTTTTAGGTTTGAAAAGAGAATTATGAAAATAATCATATACCAGAAGGTTAGTGGGAGTAATATTTGTTTTATACGTAGACAATATGTTACTTGCAAATGATGATAAAAGTTTTCTATATAAGTTGAAATAATTCATATCTCAAATTATTATTTTGAGATAAGGAATATAAATAATATATATAATTTTAATTAATTAGAGAGTAGCCACAGCATCTCTGATTAAATAAAATTATGTATTATTCATCTGATATAACTTTTATCTTTAAGTGTGATAAATTCAACTCGAACCAAAGATTCTGAAAAATGATCTGGAGTGAGAATAAATTAAGAACATTCATTTGCTTCTATTTTAGAAGCCTAATGTATGCCTAAGAGTCTGAATAAGACTTTGCATTACATTTATTTCAGGATCGTTAAGTAGTATCAGAATAACTAAAGTTAAGACCACTTTATTCTTCAATACAAAGTGATGAGGTGTCTTAAAGATACTAAAAATTATATTCATACATATTTTAAGATGAATTGACCATCTGGAAATATAGTTAACCAATTAGATTTTAACGTACTTCACTGGTTGTATTGATTCACGTAAATCAATATTTTATTACATTCTTAAGATTACCAGTAAGTTATATTGTAGAGAATCTTGATTGTTATTTCCACTATAGAAGTCAGATTCATTGTTTTGAGGATACATCTCGTATGATGTATTATAGAGTTTCATAGTAGGCCTGGAGTTCAGAATTACAGTTTCATTAGGCCATTAAGAAAATTTTGCGATAAATTCAGCTACAAAATTTATGGCTAATAACTATAAGAGTACTGGTCGAAGCTAGCATATCGACATTAAGTATTTAGCCATAAAAAGGCGTGATAAGTGGTCATTAATCACGCAAACTGAATTGGGTGATCGCATATATCCTTGACTAAAGGCATGCCGCAACACAAATTCAAGGATCATAAAGTAAATGTGGGATTCAGTTAACCCATATGCAGTTTTTTATTTGTACAACCAAAAATTATTCAATGAAACTCTAATTTCGATATTTTCTCATATTTATGTGCACCTTAATTTCATCTGAGAAAATTATCGTAAGAGGACCTTAATAAACATAAGGGTTAGGGTTTATTCACTTAAGTACATTGCCACATAAAGTACATTGTTATATAATAAATATATCGTAATACATGGAAGATAATACTCGACTTATAATGAGGACATGTCGCTATGATTCGTATGTTTATTATATAATGAGGAACGTTTGGGTTTGAATGTTTTAGTCTAAATGCTGACCAAGTGGGAGAATATAAGAATATTTTTATTTAAGGAAATATATTTCTATTTAAAGAAATAAATTTCTATTTAAGGAAATAAATAAATAATTAATTTTCTGATAAATGAATATTTTATATTCATTGAATCTGGACAAAATCAATTATGTCATATTCTATATATGGTCAGATTTCTATATTCATTACCTGATTTGATTTCTTGAATTAATTGTCAAAATATTCTGACAATTAATGTGGCGCAGATACTGATGGAGTATCTCACCTATAAATATAGGGTCTCGGTCCCCGAGCTCCTCACTCATTCTGTTCATAACAGCAAATTCCATCTAAAGAGAGTTGAGAGAGCGAGGAAGCCCGATTACCCACATCAACGAGTTTCCTTTGCAGATCAAAGTTTTTGGGTTTGAAGCTTAAAGATTCAATGGCTGGAGGTATTTCGATCCTTTATTCATAGTATATATATGTTTGTTTAATTCCGCATTTTATATGCACATACATATATTTCAGTTTATACATATAAATGTCTAACAGTTTAAATAACTATAGAATTTGTATCAATAATAAAAACACATATACATACAAACATAATAAATATAACAATTGGTAATAGATTTATAAGATAAAGTACTGAAGCTCAACTCATAGATTGCAATTTATTTGAAAAAGAAACTTTATTATAAAACAAAAAAAAATTGTTTGCAATATTATGAGAACCAAACAGGGAATAAAATCCCAAAACTTGAAATCCAAATTGTTTGAAAAATTAAACAATTAATTCAAAAAAAAAAACTGAGCTTCTTCTTTATCCTAGACGACCTCCATCCACCAGCCAGCTTTCAGATCCAACTCGCTAAGACAGCATCCGAGTTTAAGAAGCTTGAGCTATTAGAATAATAATAAACAAGGTTAGTAGTCCAGAATTAATAATCCAAATGGATAATCATTCACTAAAACACATCAGTTTATAAAGAAATACCTTATTTCTTTGCAAGAAGCTTAGGAAATTGGGATTTCCAATGGCCTTTCTCATTGCAGTAGAAACATTTTCCTTGTGGTGTATCACCAGAAGCTCCAGCCTTTTTGGTCTTAGCTGCTTTCGCAGCTTGAGCTCGCTTCTTGGCATTTTTCCACTTCTTCTTATTATTGGATTTGGAAGTAGAAGCAACGTGTGCCTCAGGATTACTCGTCTTATTACCATTTCCAGAATTCTGAGGTTTATTCCCTCTTTTCTTGGGACCTCCAATCAAATTTTCATATGTCTGAAGGTTGTTGACTAAAGTATGAAAGTCTTGTTCCTTCTTATTCATTACATAATTTGATGTATAGGGCAGAAAATCTGGAGTCAGACTATTCAAGATGAGACTCACTTGAGTAGTCTGATCGATTTCAGCACCATGATTCTGGGCTTCCTGGAAATAACTAGCCATCTGGAGTACGTGATCACGCACATTCTGATGGGGTTCCATCCGTGCGTTGATAAATTTCTTAGTCGCGTCAAAGCGAGACTGGATAGATGCCATACCGAATAGCTCAGTTAACTGCGTCATGATTTCTGCAGCCTTGACAGTGTTTGCAAACCTTGTTTTCAAGGTGTCAACCATGCTGGAAAGCATGAACTATCGAGCTTTGTTGTTAGCATTCTGCCAACGCTCGAACTTCTCTTTCACAGTTTTAGTTGCATTGTCACCTGGCTGCTCAGGGGACGGCTCAGTCAACACAAATGAGGCACTTTCACCTATGAGAGCAATGTTAATGTTCTCTCTCCAGTTTGGGAAGTTAGATCCATTTAGCTTATTTTCAGTTAACAGTGACAACATGGGATTCGACATTGCAATTCAGGATACTACAAGATAATAAATAGATATCAATAATGGTTTAACACAAAATCTTATTCAGAAATTATTAGCACATAGCAAGTAGGAATGACTAGAGAAAATACTAAAAAAGCAATATCCATACTTTAACATACAGTTTTTAGAATCCATTAATAGAAGATGGATATTAAACACTTGTGAGAGTGTAACTGTATTGTATTCTGGAAATAGAAATATAAGAAATTTCTGTTTGGAATCTAAAATTAAAGTCAAAGACTTAAATTTATACCAAATATAATGAGTAATTCTTTCTTGGACAACCACTACTAATTTAACTCTAAGTTTGATTAACCCATACAAGTAGGAGGTTTCTAAGATTGAGGATTTATATCATTTTAGGATAGAATTTCAGGAATATAATCATATGCGTCATTTAATTTTTCTTAAGAGAAAATATAGAATGACATGAAATGATTTATAGACCATTCATCCAATGATATGTTATTGAGCTAATTCGAAATGAATAAGCTAAAAGGAATTAGGATAATTACGTTTTTAAATAAGAATCCAACGATGCTTCGATTAGCGAGACACAAAGTAATCTTATTTATACAATCTTCTTATTTCATATTGTAAATACTAGTCTAAGGTGTCATCAATTGGTGAACAGCTAGATGTTGCATTTACAATATTTATCATTCGAGATCTAATACTATTATGTTTGTCTAATGGTGACAATCTATTAGGGATTTATCCCATTAGAACAACTAACCAAGTTAGACCAACAATGAAGATACGAAATTAAACTACAATTTAATAACAGAAAATAACATGGTTCAATATAAATTCATACACAATTCACAATTTATTAAACACATAGCAAGTAGGAATGACAAGAGAAAATACTAAAAATATACAATCCTAAATAATTTCTAAGGTTTTCAACAAACTGATATCAGTGTCCCGTTTAGGTGAGAGTCAAAGCTACCACCCATTGAATAGAGTTGTCAGCTCATCTAAAATAATAAATATTCTATCAACCTTTTATTCGATCAAGATTGGAATCCAGCGTTGTCCCGTTTAGGCGAGAGTCAAGGCTATTCTATCTTATGAGCTTCCATCATTGTTTCATATTTTGTAAGTCAAATACAGTCGCCACCATTAGGGTGATCAATACTATATAAAACACTTACAAATATACTTATCTTTCGAGATTAAACGGTGCTAACTTGCTAATGAAAGTTCCTCCATTAGGGAGGATTACTCACTAAAACAAAAGCTATATAAAACCAACAATGGAGATCGAATGTCCTAATAATAAAGCTCATTATTTAAAGTGTATTTTCTTCTAATATTTACTTTAATCAATTTATTTTAAATATATATTTATTTAATTAAAATTTCCAATTTAGAATGAAAAATTCTAAATATATATTTTAATTTAATATTTATAAATTATACTTAGATGGATATGAAAATAACATGAATTATTTCCATCTTAGTAATAATTTCCAATAAATATTTAGAAAATTATTCAATTTAAGTTGTTTCAAAATTAATTTAAATTAATTTACAACTCAAATTTAATTTTTTATAAATACATATTGCATTTCGAAAAATTAAAGTATTTAAGAATATAATTTTCAAAATTTCTTGTTAAAATAAAATAAATCCTGGAAAAAATTATTCTAATTTTATGTTGGCCCAAAATTAATTAATAAAAATAATTTACAACAAAAAAAATATAATTTTCCAATTTAATTAAATATTAAAGAAAAATTTCAAATATTTAAGTATCATGATGAAAATCAACTTAAATATTAATTTTCTATTTAATTAAATACACTAGAAAAATAATTCAAGCAAAACAGATAATATATATCTAGACTAATTAATTCAATTTCTAATTATAATATATTTTAATTCATTTATTTTTAATTAATCATTAAATGAAAAAATCATTGATTTAAGTTGGTCCAAAATGAAAATAAATAATTTTCAACTTTAATCTATTTTTCAAATAAAATTCAAATTTTCTGCATTTAAGTAATGGAATTTCGAAATTGTGGGAAAAAGATTAATAAAATAAAATAAAATATATTTTGAAAATTATTCAAATTTAAGTTATTCTGAAATAAGATTTCAAACTTAAAATAATTTTCAATTTTAATTAAATAACATGAAAATAATAATATTTAAGTATCATGATGAAAATCAACTTAAATATTTAAATTTTCAATTTAATTAAATGTATTAAATTCAAGAAATAAATAATTAAGTATAGAGGAGACTTAATTATTAATTCTAGTTTAATACTAGGAAAAATATACTTAACTTAGATTGTACCAAAATTAATTATTAAACAATTAATTTCACAATCTATGATATTTTCCTAATTAAATATTAGAAAAAATAATTAGTTCTAGAAATAACTATCTAGAATATATTTCATTAACTAAGAGTTTTTCTAAAATTAACTTTAAAATATTATATGAAATATAAATTTCATATATTTCAAAAGTTAATTATGTTGCTAATTCAATTTTAATTAGGTTAGACTACTATAATTAACCTAATACAATTATTTAAATAAGGCAAATAGGCCTTCACAATTGGGGTAGTTCATGTGAGGGGGAGCTTGGTTCAGTATGTCGTACCCACTTCTATTGGCCCCCAACTCTCACACAAGGCCCAAAAGAGAGGAATTTAACCTTTAAATAAACAATTGTTATTCATTGAATAAGCCCAAATCTAATTGGGCCTAAATAAATTTACTTATGTCAAAATTTATTTTAGCAACCTAGTCCATTTACTTAGTAAAACTTAAATGGGCTTCCTATATGCATCTAAGCCCAATACCAAACATATAGGCTCACACAGGTGAAATGATTTGGATGGGCCCTATCATGTTACTAGGTTTTCACAGATGAAAAAATAGCAAAAATTACATGTTACAAATTATTTATAAGATCTGTTGATAATTGGACTATGATTAAAATCAGATCATTGGATTTGCCAACAAGTTAAACATAGCAATTTAGATCAAATAAATAATAGGTTTATAAAAAAAAAAATTGTATATTAATATATAAATAAACAATAATAACTGATCTGGAATATCTGGAAAGTAAGCTAAAATATTTCAATTTTAAAATTTAAAAAAAAATAAATTTTAAAATAAATATCTTAACTAGAATTCAAATTTAGGTTGTTAGAGAATATTTGAAAAAAATCAAAATTCAACAAACTTCTAAATTTCCTAAATTCTAACAAAAAATCAAAAATATCTAACCAATTTTTCAAATATCAAGTTTATTCAAAATTTAAATTTATTTAAAATTTCTAATAAGATAATATAATAAAATATCTTGAATTTTAAATTTAGATATTTCATTATTATATTCTAAGTCTTATAATTTAATAAATTTAAATATTACATAAATAAACTAATTGAAAAAATAAGATATTTTATATGGTTAGAATATTTAAAAAAAAAATAAAATAATAAGTTTGAAAAATTTAAGGTTTGAAACCCTAAAATATCTATTCAAACTAAACTAACCAATTTTTCAAATTTCATGTTATTTTTGCCAAAATATAATTTTAATAAAAAAATATGTCTAATAAGATAAAATGTTAAACCTAACGTATTCCTAATCTTATAATTTTAATTAATAAAATATATTTCAAAAAATAACAAATTTGAAAAAAATATGGTTAGCAAACTTTGAAATTTGAACAAGATTATTTTAAAAGATAATATTTTAATATCAAAGTAAGATCATTCAAATTTAATAAAAAAAAATATCTGATCTTATAATTAAAATAAATAAAATAATCTAAAATTTTAAAATTAACCATAAGGCTCCTTTGTGAGAAATCAAATTTTCAAAATTCAAAGCCTACTAATATCTGAAACTAAATTTAATTAATTGAAAAAAATAATAAAAAATAATTTTATTCTGACAATTAGATTTTTGATTTAAAATTCAGATTCTACACAAAGCTCTACCAAAAATTGGCTTTTGTTTCAATGAAAAACGATTTTTGAATCAAAAGTTATGAAGAAAACAAGTTTAGTGCACAGGGGTATGCATTGAATCAAAAGTTATGAGATCTCTACCATTTATCTCTGTTTAGCCAAGCTCGAAGGATATCATCGTTTCACTTCTAAATTCCTATAGAAGTTATAGACTCCTTATTTATGTTAGCGCTCCCACTCAATTATACTATCATGTTACCAAAATGTATGTGTCACCCTGACCCAAAAGTAGGCTAAACTAACAAATCAAAGAACATGTATAATACTCTTGAGATCGAACCTAAACATATTAGGATTAAGATCATTTGATCTAGGATTAACAAGTAATATTGAATTGAATAGATATAACGGTAAATTTTAATATATCTAATCAATGTTCAATATCGGTCCCTTTCGATGTATACTTCATACATCCGATACTGGTAAACTTTGCCAATGCCCTCGAAAGGACATAACACTTATCCAAGGTGTAAGAATACCTATCGCTGATTATCATGTCAGTCTAAATCTAGTGAACTGACAATCAGAGAATAAACTTTCGAACATATAATTAAGATTATATTCCACTGTGCTGACAACACTATAATCATTAACAAATTCATATGTTCTGGACTTAAATAGAAGTCATACATTATATATATAATCATGAAATAAATCATGTGAACCATGCAACATAAAAGTGTTATTTCTAATCTTTATTAATAAGTAAATCTGATTATATTGAAATAGGTTTTATTTAGGGCACAAAACCCAACAGAGAGGGCATCTCCCATTTCTGGGAGGCATAGAGAACGAAAAGGGTGGACAAATACTTAATGCCGTTGGGAGTAAATTGGGTCGGATAGAGGCGGAAGAAGTCTGCCTCATTCCTAAAGTACAAGTGCAAAGGCAACAATGCGCGTTGCTGGGCATGAGCACCCAACCAGGCGCACATTCCCCTTTCAGGGTTTGTGGCTCGATTATTGTGGGCGGGAATGTAATAGTCCAATTCGCCCAGGTAGCCATCCTGTTCGAGATCCCGCAGGCGCGCCTCAATATCCTTGGACGGAGGGCTCACCCACCTAGCACCCAAAGTACCTTGCCTTCTATGAGGAACCGCAGCAGTAAGTTCCTCACTGGTGTAGTCCACGACCTCAAACAGGACGTTGCCATCAGCATCAATCGGCTCCTCGGCCTCATTGTATTCCCCATAGTTTGAGGGTGCAACCACCTGCTCTTCCTCCGCCTCGGAGGGACTGCTAGGATGGACATCGTCCTGCTCCTCAATCTCTTGGACCTCAGCGTCCCCTTCATGATCCTTCTCCTCCTGGACGGTTGGATCTTGTTCGGCGCTAGGTAAGGTGGCGTGCCGGGCCACTTGAGGGTCGGATGCGTCGACCCTACGCATTGTCTTTTTGGTACGAGCCATCATCCTATGGCTGGACAAAAGACTTAAGGAAGAATGCCTGTCACTCGAAGAAGTTTAACTAGAATGAAGATGAGGATGATCCTCGTGCAAGAGTTGAAGCAGATCCTGGTCGATTTGCTGTTTGCTTCCCAAAAACTCACTTGGGTTCATCTACAAAAGACAACACACAAGATGAGTGTTTGGTCAGGATATCGAACGTTAAAATGGGAAAATATGCCGACCAAAAGTACTCAACAAATTAAAGAATAAGAATATTCAACGAAAGGTCAAAACTCATGACGTTTGAAATTTTTACGAGTTAGGGCAAAAAAATTTCATGAAGCTTAGAATAAGCAAGATGAAAGACAGGCATTATGCAGTTCAAAAAGCAAGCATTATGGACGATGAAATCGCATGAACCGTAACAAAGGAAAATCGCAGAGTTTCTAAACTTAGGGTTTCTTACATATCTTCTACAGCGAAATCGAAAGTGCATCAGAAAGCAAATGTGCAAAGTAAACATAAAGGAAATTGAGAACTTACTCAAGGAATCAAGCGTCTGGGTTCAGGTTACGTCGATCCAAACGAGCATTTTTTATGAACGCACTTCAGCAAACTTGAAGCCAAAAACCTCTCTTTTTCGCTCTGAACTTACTTAGCAAAGAAGGTTGGGGAAAATGAGTTTGTGGACAAATGCTCACTAGTATTCATAGGAAAACAACAAAAAGAGGTAATCACTTCAAAAGAACCTCAGACGCCTCGGTTCCCTCCTAAAAGTGAATATGGGAAATTAAAAGTAATCAAGTGTAGCCGTCAACCGTTGTAATGACCGCTCTAGTAATGTGGATTAGTAAAGGCAATTAGCACTAATTTTTATTATTTTATTATTATTTGTGAATTAATTTTAAATGTGGACCCCAATATTTAGAAATAAATATTAGAGTTATAATTTCTCAATTCCGGAGATTTTATTAAACTCTAGGGGTATTATTTAGCTTATATGTGAAATATGTTAATTTTGTAATTTTTGCTCGGCGACAACGGAAAATGCGATGGATGGCTAGATTGATCACATGGGTAAGTTTAGAACCCTATTTCATAGTGGGAAATATTTTAGAGAAAATAAATTATCGGGATTGAGCGGGGTTATGGATTTTGACCATTTTACCCCTAGCTTTTGAAATACCCTATTTTTAAGTGTAAAGGGCATTTTAGTCTTTTGTTAAGGGTGAGTGCGGTGGCTGCCTTAGGTTTTTGACACCTAATCAAGTTGATTTCAGCAAGGGATTAACTTAATTCTTTTTTCTCATTTGAAGAAAAATTAAGGAAAAAGGAAAAATAGAAAATTGCTTTGTTCTTGAACCTCTCTCTCTCTCTTGCTTTCGGCTGAGACAAAGCAAGGGAGTTTGTTGTTGATTGTTGGATTTCAGCAAGGATTTCTAAGGAGATAATCAATCTAAGGTAAGTTCCAATGAACCCTTCTTAGTTTTCAAGTTTTTAAGTTACGTTGAAATGGTGTTTTGGTGTAATAGGAGCTGTTAAGGTTTGAATTGCTTAGGGTTCGAATTCTGGGGTTAGGTTGAGTTGATTTGAGTCCCTAGCTACTGTTTTTGATGCTTGATATTGGTTCTAAGCAAGCTTGAGTTTTGAAACTCAAGCTTTGGGCTTTAATGGCATAATTGGATTTATTGGTTTGTTCTGTGAAATACTGCTTGGATTCTATTGTGTATGCATTGTATAGGTGTACTGGAGAGTTTGGTAAGGTTTGGGCTTGATTTGAGTTAAGAGGAATGATTTTTGGGTTCCCAGCAGCAGAACCGGAATTCCGGTTCTGGGAGACCAGTACCAACCGGTCGACCGGTTGGTGACCCGTAAGCCGGATTGCGGTTGGGAACCTGCACCGTTGGGGGAATTTCCAGAACCCTAGTTTTGGCCAATTTTGAGATATTTAGGGTATTGCCATGAGGTTTATCGATAGGGAAACTTTTAGTTTCAAGTTTAAGTCCTGGAAAGTGATTTAGCGAGTCACTCATCTGTGTTGCAATTATTGTGATTAGGGCATCCATCTAGCACGTGAATTCCGTTCAGGTCGGCCAGCACACTTGAATTCGGAAAACAGGTAAGAACTGTGTATAATGTATGATGTGATTATCTGAATGTGTGTATATGTGTTTATATATGCATGCTTGAATTATGTTAAGCACTACCAACACTTGTATGAATAAGTTATAGAGTGCATTGGTATAGTGATTATTGTGATTGTGAGTACGATACAGTGATACAAAACACAAGCATGGGAAAATGCTAAGGTGTGTGGTATATCACTCAGTGTTACTTAGTGATCAGGATAAACCCTACCAACACTCGTACAGTGAGGTACGATGTGTATGTTAGGTTTTATGCCCTAAATAAAACTCTTTACAATCTGATTAGTTATCAATATAAGAAATTTGAAGTGATTGGTGTTTGCGTGAATTTTACATGCTAATGGTTTAATATGTTTAATATGTTTATTACATTCATACACACAAAATCAGTTAAATCTAGATCATATGTTTATTCACAATTACAGTATCGTCAACACAGTGGAATGTGATTGTGATCATATGTATCAAAAGTTTTGGTCCCTGTTTCATCAGTGTTATTGGATTTACACTAATGTGATAATCAGCGATGATGTGTACTTACACTTGGAGTAAGTGTTATGTTCTTTCCAGGGCATTAGTAAAGTATACTAGTTTCGAATGTATGGAGTATACATTGGACTGGACCGATATTGCAACTAAGTTAACATATTACAAACTTACCGTTATACATATCTTTCCAAGTCAATATCAGTAGTTCATCTTAAGATTAAAAGAATCTAAATCCTGATATGCTTAGGCTCAACTCAGGAGTGCTATTCATGTTCTTAGATTTATTAGTTAAGCCTACTTTTGGGTCAGGGTGATATGTATATTTTGGGAACATGATAGTATGATTGAGTGGGAGTCCTGAACATAAATATGGAATCTATAGCTTCTATTGGTGTATAGAAATCAAGTGATGATTCCCTTCGAGCTTAGCAAATAGAAGTAAATGGATGAGCTCTTGCTTAACTGACTAATTATTAGATCACTAAACACCATTTACAGGTAGCTAAGTGTTTTAAGGGGCAAAATACATTGAGGGGTGAGAACGGTAAAGAAATCCCATCTCGATGTAGATCATCTATATAGAGGATCTTGAAATCACAATAAGATTATAACAATGGTTAAATGAGATAGTATATTGATATCGTGGAACATACAATATGCTCTATATAAGTCTGAGAGTGCAATTCTAAGTTCTAAGAGTGGATTCAACGAAGAATTAATAAGTAGGAATTTACTTGGTAAATTTGGTTCACTTATTGGAAGCTCAGCATATAGATCCATGGTCCCCATTCTAGTTGAGAACATTCTGCTTGTAAGACTCATTAATTGATTCGTGATTGATCAATTATAATTCTAAAGTTAGACTATGTCTAATTTTATGAATTTTCACTAAGCAGGGGTGAAATTGTAAAGAAAAGAGATTCTAGGTTTATTTATTTATTAATGGACTTTATATGTCTAATTAATAATTAAATTAAATGACAATATTATTTAATAATCTATTTTAGTTATTAAATAATTAGTTTTGGCATTTAAAAGGTTAGAATTGGAAAATTGGCGTTTTTGAGAAAATAGAGATAAAATTTGATAAAATTGCAAAATTAAGTGAGGCCCATTACTACAACATGGTCGGCCACTTAATGTGCTTTTTCAAATTAATATTTTCATTATTTTAATGCCAAATAAATCCTAACCTAAACCTAGTAGTTGCCTATAAATAGAAAGTGATGGCTCAGTCACATAACATGCTTTCATTAGTAATCTGACAGAAATTTCTCTCTTAAGAAAACTGAGCCTTCCCCACTTTCTATACCTTGGGCGAAATCCCTCTCTCTTTTCTCCTTCATCTTTTTTGTGACCCTAGTGAAAGAGTAAGTGCCCACACACAGCAAGCAGTAACTCAATCATAGATTGGAAGACTGTGAAGGATCAAACTTGAAGAAGAAGGACATTCGGGCTCAGATCTTGATTATACTCTGCTACAGAAAGGAATCAAGGGTTAGAGATCTGAGTGGAAGGAGACATTAATTCCGCTGCATCAATGTAAGGTTTTCTTAACTTTATATGTGTTTAATTTATCGTTTTAGAAAGTTTATATTTAGGGTACTTAAACAAGATACTTGTGAGTAGATCTAAGATCCTGGTAAAATAATTTCCAACAACTGGCCTCAGAGCCATGGTAATTGATTTACTAACATGAAATTTGGACATTAAAACGATTGTTTGTTTGTTTTTGTATGGTATCATGTTGTATTGAGTGTTATTTGATGATTGATTGATGTTTGTAAATTTTTGTGAAAAGTAATTGCGATTCTGTCTCTGGAATTATTTTTATTGGATAGTATGGAAAAAATTAAGCAAGTTAGCCTTTTACAGAACTCAATTTCGATTTTATTTGAATTAGTTATGAATTTTTGAAGATTTGAAAAAATCGGGGCTGTGTTGAAATTTTCCTGCGATCGCAAATCTGTCCGTACAGTTCACAATTTTTTCGTTTTTCTTCGATTTTTCATACTTTTTCATGGAATTAACTTCCGATTTTTTGTATAGTTTTGTATATATACTATTACTATTCCTAATTCAATTCTAATTATCATTTTGAATTAATTTAATATTTTTTAAATTTAATTCAAGATATTAGTGTAATTTGAATTTGAATAGAATTAGTATCAATCTTCTTGCTTAAGAAGCTATCTTATTTTTTAAATTTGATTATATCTTATCTTATTTTTAAATTTAAGGTCGGATTTTATAAATATTTTTTTTTAAATCAAATCTTTTTTAGATATTTTGACCTTATTTAAATTTAAAATAAGATATTTATAATCATGTAATTTTAAATAGATGTAAGATATTTTGCTAACTTTTAAATTTTGTTATTTTATTTATTTAAATTAAATTTAAAATTTGATAAGATATTTCATTTATCGTTTCTAATTTTTATTTAATTTTTATTTTTAAAATAACATTTAATTTTTTAAAAGTAGTTAGCAAATTTTGAAATGATATTTAGGTTGGTTGAAACCTAATTTTTCAAAAAGTAGGTTTAATTTTAAATATTTTTTTTTTAATTTTCGAAATTTAAATATTTTTTTTATTATTTCCTAAATTAAAAATATTTTTTTATTTTTTATTTTTTTCGAAAAATTAATTTTTTTATTTAATTATTTATTTTTCGAAATTATTTATTTAAAATTAAATAAATCCTACTTCCAACTATCCAGCTAACCTTGTTGCAGGAGTATGTTGTTTTAGCTTGTGTGTAAGTTTTTTAAAACCTATTATTACTTGATTGCAAATAGCCATGGTTACTTTTTGCCAGATCTAATGATCTGATGGCTCCCTTAGTCAAGTTAATAATTTGTAACAGGTAAATTTTACAATCTTCCTTCATCTGTGTATGACCTAGCAACATGATAGGATCCATCCAAAGTGTGCCTGTGTGAGCCTATATGCTTATTTTGTTTTAACATAGATACATATAGGTTGTTGCTAAATAAAATGTCACACCATGATAGATTTTATTTAGGTCAATTTAGTAATTGGACCTATTCAATTAATAACAGTTATTTATTTTAAGGTTAAATTCCTCTCTTTTGGGCCTTGTGTGAGAGTTGGGAGCCATAGAAGTGGGTACAACATACTGAACCCAGCACCCCCTCACATGAACTACCCCAATTGTGAAGGCCCATTTGCCTGATTTAAATAACTGTACTAGGTTATTTATATTAGTTTGACCTAATAAAATTGAATTAGCAACATAATTAACTTTTAAAATATATGAAAATTTATTTTTCATTTTAATATTTTAAAGTTAATTTTAAGAAAAACACTTTTAGTTTAGATATTATTTCTAGACAAACTATTTGTATTTTTCTTGTATTTAATTAAATATAGAATTTTAACTAACTAAGATTCTTTCTGGAGCTTATTTAATTAAATATTCCTATTTAAGTTATAAATTAGTTGTATCAACTGATTTTTCTTATCTAACTTAAATTTGAATATTTGATTTAAATTTTAAATCAAGTTGAGGAATCCTAGGCATTAGTTATTAAAGATTCTTAAGATATTTTTTAAGTTAATATCTTTTCAAATATTAACTTAAAATGGAATATTTTAGATATTTTTTAGGTTAATATCTTTTCGAATATTAACTTAAAAAGATATCTTCAAATTAAGTGGTTACAACTTAATTTTTGATATTTAATTAAATCTAAATTTGAAATTATTTAAGTTTTAGATTTTTTCTATCTAACTTAAATTAGATATTTTTCAAATTTTTGAAAAGATACTTAGTCAAATAAGATATTTTCTAGATAGTAATTTCTAGACTACTTATTATTTCTAATATTTAAATAGGAAAATTATACTTTGTGAAATTAATTATTTAAATAATTAATTTTGGTACAATTTTATTAAGTATATTTTTCCTAGTATTAAATAAAAATTAATAATTAAGCCTTCCCTACACTTAATTATTATTTCTTGAATTTAATACATTTAATTAACTTGAAAAATCTAAATATCTAAGTTGATTTTCATCATGATACTTAAATATTTATTGATCTTTCATGACACTTAATTAAATAGAAAATTATTTTTAGGTTGAAATTTAATTTTTCAACTTAAATTTAAATAATTTTCAAAATATATATATTTTTCTTTATTTTATTAATCAATTTCGAAAATTGCATTTTATTTATGCTATATTTTCGAATTTTTATCTTGAAAAATAGATTGAGTTGTAAATTAATTATTTATTTTAATTAATTCTTGGACCAACTCAAGTCAATGATTTTTTCATTTAATTGATTAATTTAAAATAAATGAATTTAAAATATATATATTATTAGAAATTGAATTAACTAGTCAAAAGAAAATCTAGATAGGTGATATTTTTGCTTGAAGTATTACTTTTCTATTTTTATTATTATCGAAAATTGTATATTTTTAATATATACTTAATTTTTCGAAACTCAATAAATATATTCTCAAAGGAAATTTTTAAGTTGCTAATTATTTATTTTAATTCAACTTAAATTAATTTCCTTAATATTTATATTTAAGATTATTACTAAGATGGAAATAATTAATTTTATTTCAATCACCATCTAAGTATAATTTTATAAATATTATATTAAATTCTTATTTTTGAATTTTAATTCTTAATTTTGAATTTAATGAGAATTTATTTATTAGAATAATAAAGAAAATACATTTTAAAGAATGAGCTTTATTATTATTAAGATATTCGATCTCCATTGTGGGTTTTACACCGCGTTTGTTTTAGAGAGTAATCCTCCCTAATGGAGGAACGTTCATTAGCAATTTCGCACCGTTTAATCTCGCATGATAAGTTGTTTGTAAGTGTTTTATATGGTATAGATCACCCTAATGGTGGCGACCATATTTGACTTACAAATTGCGAAACAATGGTAGAAGCTCATGAGATAGAATAGCCTTGACTCTCGCCTAAACGGGACAACGCTGGATTCCAATCTTGATCGAATAAAAGGTTGCTAGAATGTTTAACCTTTTAGATGAGCTGACAACTCTATTCAATAAATGGTAGCTTTGACTCTCGCCTAAACGGGACACTGATATCAGTTTGTTGAAAACCTTGGAAATTATTTAGGATTGAATTTTTAAGTATTTTTTCATATCATTCCTACTTGCTATGTGCTTATAATTTCTGAATTGATTTTGTGTTAAACCATTATTAATTTCTATTTGTTGATTTCTATTATTTTGTAGTATTCTGTTTTGTCAAAATGAATCCCATGTTATCACTGTTGACTGAAAACAAGCTGAATGGATCTAACTTTAATAAGTGGAATGAGAACATTAATATTGCTCTCATAGGAGAAAGTGCCTTGTTTGTTTTAACTGAGCCGTCACCTGAAGTGCCTTGGGACAATGCTTCCAAAGCTGTGAAAGAAAAGTATGAGCGTTGGCAGAAAGCAAATGACAAAGCTCTATACTTTATGCTTTCTAGCATGGTTGACACCCTCAAAACTCGGTTTTCTAAAACCGAGAAGGCTGCTGAAGTTATGACGAAGTTAAATGAACTATTCGGTAAGGCATCACTTCAGTCACGCTTTGACGCGACTAAGAAGTACATTAATGCACGGATGGAACCTCATCAAAACGTGTGTGATCATGTTCTCCTCATGTCTAGTTATTTCCAAGAAGCCCAGGATCATGGTGCTGAAATGGACAGTGCTACTCAAGTTAGTCTTATCTTGAATAGCCTGACTCCAGCATTTCTACCATATACATCAAATTATGTCATGAATAAGAAGGAAATTGACTTTCATGAATTAGTCAATGACCTTCAAATTTATGAAAATTTGATTGGAGGACCCAAGAAGAAAGGGAGTAAACCTCACAATCCTGGGAATGGTAATGGGACGATAAAACCTGAAGCAAATGTTGCCTTTACTTCGAAGCCCAAATCGAAGAAGAAGTGGAAGAACACCAAGAAGCAAACAAAAGCCAATAAAAAGGATGTTCCTTCTGGTGATGCTACACTTAAAGGAAAGTGTTTCTACTGCAATGAAAAAGGTCATTGGAAACCCCAATGTCCTAAACTTCTTGCAAAGAAACAAGGTATTTCCATTTATAAACTTTAAGAGTTTAGTGAATTGTTATCCAATTGGATTTATGATTCTGGACTAACTTTGTTTATTTGTTTTCTTCTTCTTATAGGCCAAGCTACTTGAACTCAATTGAGTTGGAATAGAAAGCTGGACCAAAGGGTGAAATCGTCCAGATGAAGTAAAGCTCTTCAATTTATTTTTTGAATTAATTGTTTTAGTTTAAAGACAATTTGGATTTCAAATTTTAATCAGGGATATTTATCCCTGTTTCTCTCATATTGTTGCAATACATTTTTTTTATTAATAAAGTTTCTAATTTTCGAAATTTACTTTTGCAATTTATGAGATTGAGCTTCATTTAATTTATCTTCATCAATTATTACCACATTATATTTGTATGTTTGTATGTGTAAGTGTTTTTATTATTGATGCAAATTCTATAATATTTACAACTCTTCATAGAGTTATATTAAATAAACACTAGAAATTATTTCTATGTTTATCAATAATTGTTAATTCTCAAACAATTATTAAGAATTTTTTTAATAAAAGGATCTTATGATCTGATAGGGGTGGAGAAAAGTTAAGAAAACTATGCAGTTCAACGATCTTTTATATCTAATGAACTCTGGGTAGTATTCAACTCCACATAAACTCTATCACACTAAGAGAATCATGATCTTTACAACCTTTAGGGGTGGATCATAATCTCTATATACTTAGGGGTGGAGGTTATCCACAAGTACCCTATATGTATATTCTTAGGGGTGGAGTCCATTTCACAATTCCCTATGAAACACATATCTTCTTTAAACATGGAAGTAATATAATGAGTCAGCTATTGTCAATATAAATTCTTGATCTTGATTGTATGTTCCATTTCGATTTTACTGTTGTAAGTAAAAGTTTGATACCTTTGAAAGTTCTTTGTTAAAGTTTCACACTACCTTAATTGAGTGGGAGAATTTTAAAGTTCTATACCCATCTTCATTAGGTTGATACTTGTGATAGGTACTTAAGAACATTACTGAAAAGCAAATCTAACCATTCACATGGATAGGAATAGCTTATCAGAATTATGAGAATAAGATAAAAAACTCTAGTTCAGTCCATTCAAATGACTTGAACCAAGAATTCTTAATCCTCATAAAATTTTATGGTATCTTAATTTTGATTGCTTTATCTCTGGCATGTATTTTTCACTTCAAATACTAGTCTGCTATGTTGATGACTTAGTCTTGACTTAAAGTTTCAGACTAATACAAAAGTCACAACTAGGTAACTCTCTAAACAATCAGAGGTTAAAAGTATTATTTAACCAGACATCTGCTATTGAGTGGGAGCTATCTGAGATGTAATCAAATAGGGAACATTAGAAGAAATTCAAGAAGGATTTATGAAAGTGATCTATATGTTAGATATTAAGGAACTGTGTATCAGTTGTCTTTGTATCTCACCATCTAATTTCGAAATTCTTGAGATGGTGCTTACTTTGGGGTGGAGGAATTATTGTATAATAATTCAAGCTCTACCAGAGAAGAACTATAACTTGGTCTATTCGAAAATACCAGAAAGTTATATCACTGAAGAAAAGTCTACACTGTATTATCTCAATTACATATTTTAAAATATGAGAGATATGTCTTCTGTTAATTCAGATGTACTTTTAAAGCAGTAAAGATTTCAGTATCCCTTGATGAGTAAAGCATATAGTAAAGGATGTTTCATAAGAGTTTTTATGAACTAGTTCCAGAAGTTTGGGTGGATTCAAATATACTACACTTGATCTGAAGATCAAGACATTAGATTGACCTATTTGCACAATTTGTTTTATATTAGTGCAAGTGGGAGTTTGTTGGGTTTTATGCCCTAAATAAAACTCTTTACAATCTGATTAGTTATCAATATAAGAAATTTGAAGTGATTGATGTTTGCGTGAATTTTACATGCTAATGGTTTAATATGTTTAATATGTTTATTACATTCATACACACAAAATCAGTTAAATCCAGATCATATGTTTATTCACAATTACAGTATCGTCAACACAGTGGAATGTGATTGTGATCATATGTATCAAAAGTTTTGGTCCCTGTTTCATCAGTGTTATTGGATTTACACTAATGTGATAATCAGCGATGATGTGTATTTACACTTGGAGTAAGTGTTATGTTCTTTCCAGGGCATTAGTAAAGTATACTAGTTTCGAATGTATGGAGTATACATTGGACTGGACCGATATTGCAACTAAGTTAAGAAATTACAAACTTACTGTTATACATATCTTTCCAAGTCAATATCAGTAGTTGATCTTAAGATTAAAAGAATCTAAATCCTGATATGCTTAGGCTCAACTCAGGAGTGCTATTCATGTTCTTAGATTTATTAGTTAAGCCTACTTTTGGGTCAGGGTGATACGTATATTTTGGGAACATGATAGTATGATTGAGTGGGAGTGCTGAACATAAATATGCAATCTATAGCTTCTACTGGTGTATAGAAGTCAAGTGATGATTCCCTTCGAGCTTAGCAAATAGAAGTAAATGGATGAGCTCTTGTTTAACTGACTAATTATTAGATCACTAAACACCATTTACAGGTAGCTAAGTGTTTTAAGGGGCAAAATACATTGAGGGGTGAGAACGGTAAAGAAATCCCATCTCGATGTAGATCATCTATATAGAGGATCTTTAAATCACAATAAGATTATAACAATGGTTAAATGAGATAGTATATTGATATCGTGGAACATACAATATGCTCTATATAAGTTTGAGAGTGCAATTCTAAGTTCTAAGAGTGGATTCAACGAAGAATTAATAAGTAGGAATTTACTTGGTAAATTTGGTTCACTTATTGGAAGCTCAGCATATAGATCCATGGTCCCCATTCTGGTTGAGAACATTCTGCTTGTAAGACTCATTAATTGATTCGTGATTGATCAATTATAATTCTAAAGTTAGATTATGTCTAATTTTATGAATTTTCACTAAGCAGGGGTGAAATTGTAAAGAAAAGAGATTCTAGGTTTATTTATTTATTAATGGACTTTATATGTCTAATTAATAATTAAATTAAATGACAATATTATTTAATAATCTATTTTTAGTTATTAAATAATTAGTTTTGGCATTTAAAAGGTTAGAATTGGAAAACTGGCGTTTTTGAGAAAATAGAGATAAAATTTGTAAAAATGCAAAATTAAGTGAGGCCCATTACTACACCATGGTCGGCCACTTAATGTGCTTTTTCAAATTAATATTTTCATTATTTTAATGCCAAATAAATCCTAACCTAAACCTAGTAGTTGCCTATAAATAGAAAGTGATGGCTCAGTCACATAACATGCTTTCATTAGTAATCTGACAGAAATTTCTCTCTTCAGAAAACTGAGCCTTCCCCACTTTCTATACCTTGGCCGAAATCCCTCTCTCTTTTCTCCTCATCTTTTTCGTGACCCTAGTGAAAGAGTAAGTGCCCACACAGAGCAAACAGTAACTCAATCATAGATTGGAAGACTGTGAAGGATCAAACTTGAAGAAGAAGGACATTCGGGCTCAGATCTTGATTATACTCTGCTACAGAAAGGAATCAAGGGTTAGAGATCTGAGTGGAAGGAGACATTAATTCCGCTGGATCAATGTAAGGTTTTCTTAACTTTATATGTGTTTAATTTATCGTTTTAGAAAGTTCATATTTAGGGTGTTTAAACAACATCCTTGTGAGTAGATCTAAGATCCTGGTAAAATAATTTTCCAACAGTGTATGTGGTATAGTGGTTGTACCCTGGTATTGAACGTTCATACTCATCTGTTAAGCTCTGTAAATAGGTGTATGGGCGCCTATTTACAGGTCGGAAATTATATGGTATGTTATATGCATTTCTTACTGAGTCTGTTGACTCACAGTTTTTGCTTCCATGTGTAGGTAAAGGAAAGGCGAAGGCTGAACAAGAATGAACCTGAGCTTGGGTGAGATTGTACATGTCAAGCGGCGCGACCTGGAGTGTTCGGTCTCGGGACATCTGGGAGTAGTATTTTGAAAGTCGCTGTGCGACCTGAAAATTATGTATTTTGAAATGTAAAGTTTAAACAGTAAATTTTACAAAGTTTGAAAGCGGGATCCCAGAATTTCTAAATATTATATTATATTACAAAGTTTAATATTTAAAGCAAAAGTTTTAATTTGACACGTTTTTCGAGAAATTTCTTTGATTAGCAAAGATTGCACAATAATTGAAAAAGTACTGTAGCGTGCCTTAGCATTAGGGCGTTACAATTTCGGTATCAGAGCCGCCAAGTTTGTCTACCGAAGCTTGCTAAGACATGTACAATCTTCATCAGAGAAAGCTCGGTTCACGGTTCAGTAAGCCCGTACTTGTTTAGTACTTTAAATAAATATGAATGTGAAAGCATGTTAGGAAGCATATTAGATTTAAATTTAAATATATTTCTTTAAAAAGAAAAGAAAGTGTGTTGCCTTTAAGTCTTTAAGAGCGGTGTTAAGTTTTGATCGCTGTCTAACCTGCCTGGCTTATGGATTCGCAGGCTAAGTCCTATTAAATGCGCCCCGCGAAATACAAGTAGTCAGGGTGGCATGGTTGAGACCGGAGGCGGTCAGGGGAATCCTCAAAATCCTCGTGGTCGCGGCCGTGGCTGTGGCAGAGCTCAGGGTGGTCGCCCTGTAAACCCACCTCAAGCTCCTCCTGATTGGGAGCAAAGATTTGCTGAGATGCAAGATAGAATCCGCCAGCAAGATGAAGAGATTCAAAGGTTGAGGCAGCAGGGTCCTCCTGCCGTGCCTCCTCAAGTGGTTCAGGCTGTTGCAGTTCCTGCGGTGCCAGCAGAACAACCTGTTGTTGGCAACCGTATGGAGCCGTTGTATGAAAGATTCCAGAAACAGGCACCTCCAGTGTTTCTGGGAGGCCCTGATGTGATGAAGGCCGAGCAGTGGCTTTCAGTGATTGAACGCATCCTTAATTTTATGGGAGTGGTTGGAAATGACCGGGTGACCTGCGCCACTTTCCAGTTTCAGGAGGATGCTCTCTTGTGGTGGGAGTTGATAACCCTCACTCGGGACGTCACGCTGATGACCTGGGAAGAATTTAAGGAGTTATTTAACTCCAAGTATTATAATGAAGCAGTCCGCAGTGCAAAGCGGAAAGAGTTCACTGATCTAGTTCAAACCGAGGGAATGTCGGTTACTGAATACACGACAAAGTTTGATCGGTTGGCTAAGTTGGCGGCGGGAATTGTGCCGTCTGATTTTAGTAAGAAAGAAAAATATTTGGCGGGTTTGAGTGCAAAGATTCGACATGACCTAGTGATTACTACCACTGAAGCAACCACATATGCGGAGATGGTTGAAAAGGCTTTGAGAGCCGAGGGAGCAGTGAAATTCCTTCAGGAGCCCCGGGTGACTCCGAGTGTTGGTGGAACCCCCACTGTTCCTACCCCTGTTTATGGTAGGGATGGTGGTGACTCCACCACTGAGCAGAAAAGAAAAATTGTTCCGGCTTCTGGTGGCTCGGGGCAAAGCAAGCGGTTCCATGGGAACCAAGGCAGAGGAGGACGCCAGGGTTACTCTTACCCTGAGTGTCCACGGTGCAAGAAACATCATCCGGGAGAGTGTAACTGGAAGACATGCTTTCTGTGTGGCATGGTGGGGCATTTCAAGAAAGATTGCCCCCAGGCAAAGAAAGAGGAGCCGAAAGCTGAGGTGAAACCGGTTCCTGCTCGTGTGTTTGCCATTACCCAAGCTGATGCTGCAGCCAGTCCTTCATAGACAGTCGGCTTCCCGTCAACAACTTGTTATTTACAGTATTATTTGACTCGGGAGCTACACGTTCATATGTGGCTACAAGAGTGATTGATCTTTTGGGTAGGCCTTGTGATATTTTAGAAAGAGGGTTTGGAACCCTAATGCCTAGCGGGGAATTGGTTATCTCTAATAGGCGCATTAGGTCTATCCTAATTAGGATCGAAGATAGGGAATTGAGTACTGATCTCATAGAATTGAAACTAACTGAGTTTGATATTATACTGGGAATGGATTTCCTATCTAAGTATTCGGCCAGTATAGATTGTAGGCGTAAAATGGTGACTTTTCAGCCGGAAGGTGAAGATCCATTTGTTTATGTTGGATCAGTTCAGGGGTCTCGAATCCCACTTATTTCTGTGCTGAGGGCTAGGGATTTACTATGCAATGGTTGTGTAGGATTTCTAGCGGTGGTATTTGACTCCAGCAGACCTGAAACATTTGGGCCTGAGGTAGTCCGGGTGGTGAAAGATTTTCTTGATGTGTTTCCCGAGGAGTTGCCGGGATTGCCGCCACAGCGAGAGATTGACTTTGTAATTGATTTGGCACCTGGAGTCGAACCTGTTTCTAAAGCTCCATATAGGATGGCTCCAGCAGAACTCAAGGAGCTTAAGTTACAACTTCAGGGGATGCTTGACATTGGGTTTATTCGACCCAGTGTATCGCCCTGGCGAGCTCCGATTCTTTTTGTAAAAAAGAAAGATGGTTCCCTCAGAATGTGTATTGATTATCGGGAACTAAACAAGCTGACGATTAAGAACAAGTACCCGTTGCCAAGGATCGATGATTTGTTCGATCAGCTTCAGGGAAAGACAGTGTTTTCAAAGATTGATTTACGATCTGGTTATCATCAACTCAGAATTCGGGAGGAGGACATACCGAAGACTGCTTTTAGAACCAGATATGGGCACTATGAGTTTCTGGTAATGTCATTCGGATTGACTAATGCTCCTGCGGCCTTTATGGATCTCATGAATAGGGTATTCAAGGATTTCCTCGATAACTGCGTTATAGTGTTTATCGATGACATTCTTGTATACTCTCAGTCAGAAGAGGAGCACGAGCATCATCTTCGAATGGTGTTACAGCGACTTAGGGATCACAAGCTGTATGCCAAGTTCAAAAAGTGCAAATTCTGGTTGTCCGAGGTGTCCTTTCTAGGTCATATTGTTGGGAAGAATGGAATTATGGTCGATCCAAACAAGGTAGAATCAGTGAAGAATTGGCCGAGGCCCAAGTCTGTGACGGAAGTTCGAAGTTTTCTCGGGTTAGCAGGGTATTATCGACGTTTTGTCGAAGGATTTTCTAAACTTTCTATGCCCCTAACCGAATTGACCAAGAAAAATCAGAGATTCATGTGGTCAGATAAGTGTGAGTCAAGCTTTCAGGAGTTGAAGCAACGTTTGATAACAGCTCCGGTGTTAGCTTTGCCATCAGATCAAGAGAAATTCGTTGTTTATTGTGATGCATCCAGACAGGGTCTGGGATGTGTTCTGATGCAACCTGACAGAGTCATAGCCTATGCCTCTCGTCAGCTGAAGGATTATGAGCAGCGTTACCCAACTCATGATTTAGAGCTCGCTGCTGTGGTTTTTGCTTTAAAGATATGGCGACATTATCTTTACGGTGAAAAGTGTGAGATTTATACTGATCATAAAAGTCTCAAATACTTTTTCACCCAGAAAGATCTGAATATGAGGCAGAGAAGGTGGTTGGAGTTAGTTAAAGACTACGATTGTGAAATACTGTACCACCTCGGGAAAGCCAATGTTGTGGCCGATGCTTTAAGCAGAAAGGGTCCCGGGCAAGTTTACACTACAATTATGATAGCCCCTCAACTAGCCTCGGAAATGGTTAGTGCAGGGATTGAGTTCGTGGTCGGGAAATTACATAATTTAACACTCCAATCTAATCTGTTGGAGAGAATCAGAAAGGCACAACTGGAAGATCCCGAGCTAGTTAAAGTTCGAGACAAAGTAGTGGCTGGTCGGTTGAGAGGCTTTTTCGTCTCGAGCAGTGGAATGTTGTTATATAAAGCTCGAGTTTGTGTTCCTAGTGTTGATGAGCTTAAGAAAGAAATACGGGATGAAGCTCACACCACGCCTTATTCGTTGCATCCGGGAACCACCAAGATGTATCATGATTTGAAACCCTACTTCTAGTGGTATGGGACGAAAAGAGATGTGGTGGACTACGTGTCCAAATGCTTAACCTGTCAGCAAATTAAAGCTGAACATCAAAGGCTGGCAGGGTTATTGTAACCTTTAGTCCTTCCAGAATGGAAGTGGGAGGACATCGCAATAGACTTTGTAACTGGTTTGCCTAGAACTACGGGGATGTATGATTCTGTATGGGTCATCGTGGACAGATTCACAAAGTCAGCTCACTTCCTACCAGTGAAAGTTACCTATTCAAAAAGGATCGCATGCTAAATTGTATGTGAAGGAGATAGTTCGTCTCCACGGAGCCCCTAAATCTATTGTGTCAGATAGGGATCCAAAGTTCACATCGAAATTTTGGGTGAGTCTTCAGAAGGCTATGGGTACCAAGTTAAAGTTTAGTACAGCCTTTCACCCTCAGACTGATGGTCAGTCAGAAAGAACTATCCAGATTTTAGAAGACTTACTGCGAGCCTGTGTCATGGAATTTGAGGGTTCATGGAGTAAGTACTTTCCTTTAATTGAATTCTCCTACAACAACAGCTACCAAAGTACAATAGGGATGGCTCCCTATGAGATGTTATATGGTAGAAAATGTCGTTCTCCTATTCATTGGGACGAGACAGGAGAAAGGAAGTACCTGGGTCCAGAGTTAGTGCAGAGGACCAATGAAGCTATTGATAAGATCAAGGCTCGGATGCTTGCTTCTCAAAGCAGGCAGAAAACTTATGCTGATCGAAAGCGCAGAGATGTTACATTTCAGGCAGGGGAACATTTTTCCTGCGGGTTTCACCAATGAAGGGTATTAGGCGCTTCGGGAAGAAGGGTAAGTTAAGCCCTAGGTTCATTAGGCCATTTCAGATACTCGAGAAGGTCGGGCAGGTAGCATATCGGCTAGCCTTGCCACCAGCATTATCAGCTGTTCATGACGTATTTCATATTTCTATGTTAAGGAAATACGTGTCAGACCCGACTCATGTCTTGAGTTATGAAGCCCTTGAACTACAACCAGACTTATCCTATGAAAAGCAACCTGTTCAGATTTTGGATAGAAAAGAAAAAGTTCTTCGGAACAAGACTATTGCACTGGTTAAAGTGCTCTGGAGGAACAGTAAGGTGGAAGAAGCCACCTGGGAATTGGAGTCAGATATGAGGACTCAACATCCAGAGCTATTCAGGTTAGATTTCGGGGACGAAATCCTTTTAAGGGGGGGATAATTGTAATGACCGCTCTAGTAATGTGGATTAGTAAAGGCAATTAGCACTAATTTTTATTATTTTATTATTATTTGTGAATTAATTTTAAATGTGGACCCCAATATTTAGAAATAAATATTAGAGTTATAATTTCTCAATTCCGGAGATTTTATTAAACTCTAGGGGTATTATTTAGCTTATATGTGAAATATGTTAATTTTGTAATTTTTGCTCGGGGACAACGGAAAATGCGATGGATGGCTAGATTGATCACATGGGTAAGTTTAGAACCCTATTTCATAGTGAGAAATATTTTAGAGAAAATAAATTATCGGGATTGAGCGGGGTTATGGATTTTGACCATTTTACCCCTAGCTTTTGAAATACCCTATTTTTAAGTGTAAAGGGCATTTTAGTCTTTTGTTAAGGGTGAGTGAGGTGGCTGCCTTAGGTTTTTGACACCTAATCAAGTTGATTTCAGCAAGGGATTAACTTAATTCTTTTGTCTCATTTGAAGAAAAATCAAGGAAAAAGGAAAAATAGAAAATTGCTTTGTTCTTGAACCTCTCTCTCTCTCTCTCTCTTGCTTTCGGCTGAGACAAACCAAGGGAGTTTGTTGTTGATTGTTGGATTTCAGCAAGGATTTCTAAGGAGATAATCAATCTAAGGTAAGTTCCAATGAACCCTTCTTAGTTTTCAAGTTTTTAAGTTAGGTTGAAATGGTGTTTTGGTGTAATAGGAGCTGTTAAGGTTTGAATTGCTTAGGGTTCGAATTCTGGGGTTAGGTTGAGTTGATTTGAGTCCCTAGCTACTGTTTTTGATGCTTGATATTGGTTCTTAGCAAGCTTGAGTTTTGAAACTCAAGCTTTGGGCTTTAATGGCATAATTGGATTTATTGGTTTGTTCGGTGAAATACTGCTTGGATTCTATTGTGTATGCATTGTATAGGTGTACTGGAGAGTTTGGTAAGGTTTCGGCTTGATTTGAGTTAAGAGGAATGATTTTTGGGTTCCCAACAGCAGAACCGGAATTCTGGTTCTGGGAGACCAGTACCAACCGGTCGACCGGTTGGTGACCCAGAACCGGATTGGCGGTTGGGAACCAGTCTGCCTGTTGGGGGAATTTCCAGAACCCTAGTTTTGGCCAATTTTGAGATATTTAGGGTATTTCCATGAGGTTTATCGATAGGGAAACTTTTAGTTTCAAGTTTAAGTCCCGGAAAGTGATTTAGCGAGTCACTCATCTGTGTTGCAATTATTGTGATTAGGGCATCCATCTAGCACGTGAATTCCGTTCAGGTCGGCCAGCACACTTGAATTCGGAAAACAGGTAAGAACTGTGTATAATGTATGATGTGATTATCTGAATGTGTGTATATGTGTTTATATATGCATGCTTGAATTATGTTAAGCACTACCAACACTTGTATGAATAAGTTATAGAGTGCATTGGTATAGTGATTATTGTGATTGTGAGTACAATACAGTGATACCATCACAAGCATGGGAAAATGCTAAGGTGTGTGGTACATCACTCAGTGTTACTTAGTGATCGGGATAAACCCTACCAACACTCGTACAGTGAGGTACGATGTGTATGTGGTATAGTGGTTGTACCCTGGTATTGAACGTTCATACTCATCTGTTAAGCTCTGTAAATAGGTGTATGGGCGCCTATTTAGAGGTCGGAAATTATATGGTATGTTATATGCATTTCTTACTGAGTCTGTTGACTCACAGTTTCTGCTTCCATGTGTAGGTAAAGGAAAGGCGAAGGCTGAACAAGAATCAACCTGAGCTCGGGTGAGATTGTACATGTCAAGCGGCGCGACCTGGAGTGTTCGGTCTCGGGACATCTGGGAGTAGTATTTTGAAAGTCGCTGTGCGACCTGAAAATTATGTATTTTGAAATGTAAAGTTTAAACAGTAAATTTTACAAAGTTTGAAATCGGGATCCCGGAATTTGTAAATATTATATTATATTACAAAGTTTAATATTTAAAGCAAAAGTTTTAATTTGACACGTTTTTTGAGAAATTTCTTTGATTAGCAAAGATTGCACAATAATTGAAAAAGCACTGTAGCGTGCCTTAGCATTAGGGCGTTACAACCGTGGTGAGAGAAAATCGAATTTTGAAATATTAATTTTCAGAGCATTTATTAGCCAAAAATCGAAGGGACGCCCAGTCAGCCTCACGTCGAGTCGCGAACAGGCAGACCTGACACGTGTCACCCATTCAAACGTAAAGACAGCTCGGATGAAGTCTACACGCAACTTCGAAAGTCCCGTACAGACTTGGGGGCAAATGTTATCCCAATTTTTACACTCTAATGTGGCATCACATGATAGTGACACATGGAATCGACTCCGAGTATCTGCTCGCAAGATATAGTCCGAACAGGATACCTCATATACATGCTCGAGGCAAAGCAATTAGCAATCCGCGCAGAACGACCAACACTTAGCAAATTCAGCTTTCACATCGTTTGTCATAAAGGAAATCACAATAACTTGGAGATCAGATTGCAGAGATATGGCAAGCTGTCCAAATCCCACAATCGATGTATTTTGTATTTATTATGCAATCTTTTTGCTTATATCCATTGTAACGAGAAGGGAAATATTTCCTCTCCAAGCTCATAGCCCTATAAACAGTGTTGCATATTCACTAGGCAAAGAGTCGAAGGAATTTTACTTGAGAGATATTGTCTAAGAATTCATATTCCGAGATATTTTTGTAAGAGCTATAAGAAATGGAACCTTTCTCCTTGTTCTTGAGTCAATACAAATAACGAGGATTAGGCTATTACCGAACTGCTCGGAGCTGAACCTCTATAAAATTTTTGTGTCTTTATATTGCTTTATTATATTTCAATCGTTATAAACTACTTGTCACTTACTAAATTAGACTCACTGTCGTTGGCTAAAAGCGAGGTCAACACAACCCATTGAGGAAGATCTCTAATTGACACTCTTTGGACAACCCATGATATGGAAACCTCGTTAGATATACCTTGTATCTCCACCATGCTTTATACAAGGGCGTCAAGTCGTGTTGAACAAAATTCATGAGAACATGCCGATGAGACATCTCAAGCTCCTTGCAAGAGAAACCAGAGAAGACAAACAAAGCGTAAAATAGAACAAAACTAAAAACTAAACAAATGAAAATAAAAAACCAAATTGATAGTTGTTGACTGAGGTTTTCGGCAACCATTTAAATAATATGTAAGAAGAGCTGTAGGAAGTTTAGTGCCTGGGATTTTTACGTAGTTGGGGCATTAATGAGCCTTAGTCCACGAGTCATTTTTATTATTGAGAGTATTTATTGCAGAGAATGTTCTTGGTGGACTTCTCTCCTATTTTCTCTCTTTGATTCCTTTAACTCCAGAATGTTCGACACTTTTTCAGTCTGTTTATGGGGTATTTATAGTATTTTTCTGGGGTGATCCCTAGGAATGAATCACTTGTCTTTCTGTGTTAGCTTCATAGGGGCACATATTCCCAGCAGATACAAGATAGGAAATACATGACCTATACCGTAGGTATCTTACGAGTTAGGTGGATATAATCTTTTATACCCTCTTGATTGATGTGATTCCTCATAAAGTAGTCGTCACTAGCCTTATTGATCATAGCGTAAAGGCTGAAGAAAGGGGCTTACGCCATCTATCATGTTGGTTATTGAGATTTTAATACGTCTTCCCCCCATGCAGCATTAAATGCGAGGTTACTATTCAAGAGATCGCTGCACCTCCCGGAACTACCTTATCATACCTCTGGCCTCCCGGAGAGTAGAAATACTTCTTGTGCTCTCCTCTGGGAGACACCTCCCTGAGATACTTCCCTTTCGCCTAGGACTTAGTTGATTTTTTATGTGTTGATCCTCACAGATCCACGTGTCAGCCTTATCCAGGTCCACGTATTTTGGGAGAAAATAAGGGCAATATTTACCTTCAAGCCTCGTTTAGTTGAAAGAATGAATGAGGCTTGTTTGGTGCCTCCGGTCGGCTTCTTGGTTTAATGGCACGTGCTTCAAGCGCGTGGGCTGCATTTATGATGGTCATCATTAATATTGATTTCCTTTTACAGGCAACGATTCACTTCCCGTCCATTGAGAAACCGACGCATTTAATCTGTCAGTATAGTATTCGAACGTTTTCAACCGCCTGGTGTCCATTTGTCTCTACCGTCAGATTTGTAGAATTTGAATCGATTACGATTCCCACCGTACGATAGCGTCTGATCACAGCTACCTTGCACCTTTTCTAGTCTATAAAAGCCAGCCTTTTTTCTTCACTAGGTTACTTTCACCACTTCGCCATTTCTCCCCAAGAATACCTTTGAGAAAAAACTCAAGCAACCATAGATTCCTCCGTCATTGCCAATCTACATTCTACCGTCGATCAACACCGGCCCCCAATTCACAACTTTTATGTAAGTTTTATGAGTATTTTATATGTTTGTTGTTCATTTGCATGCCAGGGTAGAATTTTTTTCTTTTTGGTTAAATGCTTGATTTATGGGAAATTACTTTGGCGAAGATTTCCATGTGGTGTATGAACCCCCTTTTGTTTGTGTTCTGCTCCTTTCTTTTTTCTTTCAATTTGCAATCAACCTTTCTGCTGAGAGATTGCTCAGAATATGAGAAAGTTTTCACGCCCACATTCTGTTTCTTTTGTTTTTCTTTTCCTCTTCCTTCGCTTTCGCTGCTTTTGAGATATTTGCACCCGATGTTTGCCTAGGAGAATCCTTAGAATTTCCATTTTGGGCAAGCATCCAGAGGGGGCCTCTTTCCAGCAGTTAGGGGACCCCCATTCCCTCTTTTCACATTAGGGTTTGGTTTGGGGTAGATTTTTCCCTTTTTATAGAATCTTAATACTCTTCGAGAAATGTCTGTCTCTACATCCGGAGCTAAATCCTCTAGCCAAGGAGCGGTTACCCTGGCCACCCTTGAAGAAGTGATGAAGGGACCCGTTGTCCAAGAGAAGTACACGTGTCGATCTAACTGTTGGGAGGCGGACGAGCTTCACTCAACTTTGACTTACGCCCATCAACTGGAGAAGATTGTGATTGTGGCTGTGATCAAGCCTTCTGCCTCTGGGGTCTTCCACCGCTTGCCCAGGGATGATGAGACGCCCAACCTTAACTATGGTGGTTTTGGAGCTTGGAGCCAGACCTACTTTATGTCCGGAGCCATGCTTCCACTTCAGGACTATTTTATAAATTTTTCTAGTTTTTATTGGCCTTGCACCTTATCAACTTATTCCCGAAGCATACCGCATGCTTACAGGCTTGTACATTTTCTACATAGCCAGAGGCTGGGCTTCACCAAGCCCGGCCGAGATTTTATACTTTTATGAATTTATAACTGTCCCCAAGAAGGGGGATAGGCGTAAAGACGGTTTTTTCACACTCCGGGCCCATCCTGCTAATGAGGGTCTGATTCCTTTTAATTTCCAAAAGAATGTAAAAGAGTTTTGTCATCGGTTTTTCTTCTCTTCTAGCTTCCAAGCTGTGGAACGCCCAGAATTACTCACGGAGTGGGTTAGGGTTCCTCTGATGCACCGCACCATCCCTATCCAACTCTTCCTCCAGCACGCCAAGGTCTTCTCCACATATGACAAGGACAGACTTAATGTGGGGGAACTAGTCACAACTGCAAACTGTAGGAGGACTAGCTTATCACAGAGAGCCAATCGATGGATGATTTCAACTTATCCAAGGTTCTTTGTCCTAATATTCGCACCCCAGATGCTAAAAAGGCACTCCGAGCGGACATTATTGCCTCGGCAGAGGATTGGTACCAGAAATACCTCTTTAGGAGGGAGCAAGAGTTGGCTTATATCAAGGCTCAGGCCGCTACCGGGAGGGCCCTTCGGGTAGAAGCTGGTAAAGAGGGAGTGTCTTCCCAGCCTAAGCTACCGTTCCCGGCTCCCAACACTAGAGCTTGTGGCGCCAACACCTCCGGATCCAGTAAGTCTCCCTTAGTTGTTCATCATGTCCCTTCTGCTCAAGATTATTCTTGATGTAGGCCTGTAGAATTTGATGAATGTCTTCTTAGATTTAGAATGCCCCTACCCGATGGAGCGATCATGCCAAGGGTTTTTACTTTTCCAACTGAGGTCATTTTTTGGGCCGGTCCCGGATGGGGTTCGGGCCTCCTGCACCTATCCCTCTGGACCATTCAGCCCACGTGTCTTCTAGCTGGTTTCTCCCCTCGGACAGCTTTCTTGGGGATGACAACGCCAGTATTTTAGTGCAGGACTTTGCTAGGGCTGAATTAGATTGTCTGGGTAGGATTAGTTTTACTGGTTTGTTCCTGCATGCACAGTTTCTCGTCACCGTTCTAACAATTATTTGTTTGTTTCTTGAAGCAGCTAGGCCAATGGACGAGCTTTTGGCTACCCTTGCCCAAACTTACAGTCCCGACTTGGCCCAGCCTCAAACACAAGACTTGGAGGTGACTTTTGGGAATCCTTCTTCTAGCTTCCCCTTAAGCCAAATTGTTCTGATTGACGAGGACAGGGAGGTTGAAGAGGAAGAGGAGGGCGAGATTCTAACCCTTCTGGACCGAAAATGCAAAGGCAAGATGGTGGAGGTCGAGGCTTCCAAGAAGCCCAGGAGAGTCGACACTCCGGGCCTCAGCTTTGATTTGGGGATCCCACCTGAGGCGGAGGAGTACACTATTCCTCCCAGTATTTTCCTGACCCCGTTCCTACTGACGAGGAAAGACAACAACTCTAGATTGCTAAGCATAACTATGCTATGGAAGAATACACTAAGGGGAACGTGGAGGTGGAGGCCTTGAAAAAGGTCCTAAGGGAGGACCGGGACAATTTTTCTCGCAGTGAGTACTCCGGGAAGGCTTGGGATTTAAACATGGATCCTTTAACAGACTGGTTCAATCGCTTCATCGGGCCTACCCTTACTCCTTTTGCCTCAGAATTAACAAGCCACTTCGTCTCCAACCTTACCCAGCTCCCGGCAAAGAGATACGCAGTCTGTGCTTCCAAAAACTCGATCTACCAGATCTAAGACATAAGTGCGGCCATGACCGCGGTAAGTTTCTATCTGTCAAGGTTTTCGAGCCTTGTCTTTTGGTGCCTGGCTTCGCATACTTATACATTTTTCTTGTTTTGCCAGATTGCTGCAGAGACTGGTCGTCTATCAAAGACTCAAATTGACCATGGGTACATCATGTCCGAGTTTGGGGGCATGGATGAGGCCATGAAGAGTCTTAGGGACTTGGCAGCATAGAAAAAAGCTATCCGGGAGGAGGCCCAGCATAGGGAGGCTCTTTCGGAGCGGAGTCATTAGGAGGCGCTAAAGGCAAAGGTTGAGGAGCTAAAGGCTAACGATGATGCGTTGAAGGCCAGGGACGCGGGTGTGGCCACGTCGAGGCGAGAGCTCCGGGATGCAAAAGAGTCCATGCAGGAATTAACTGCCAAGCTAAAGTCTCTAGAGGAGCTGCACCAAGTTGATTTTCAAACGACAGCAAACCTAACTGTTGAAGTGAAGGAGCTTCGTGATTTCAAAGAGCAAACTCAGAAGGAGGCGGCTAAGGCGAAAAGAGATGCCCTCCTGGCCCCAATTACCTGCAAACACTACAATAAGCGTTTCGACAATGGAGTCTTCATGGCTTGGCAGACCAATGGCCAAAATCTTAAGCTCGACTTCTATCCCAAGCTTGAAGAGGTCCTTACTCGCTTCTAGGAAAAGAAGAAAAGAGTTGACGCCTTGTTAGAGGAGCGTAGGGGCCCTCGTCTTCCACCTCGCGTCGACTAAGATGGTTGTTAACCACCACCATTACTATCATTATTTTCTCTTCTCTTTTTTTTTTATTATTACATATTTATTCCTTCTCCCTTCTCTAAGACAATTTACTTTCTTTTTCTTAAGGGTAGACACTTATGGCCTGTCCACAGGCCCTTTTTTATCTTTTTGAAGCTTCTCTTTGGGATCCGAACAACTTACATTTATGTTTGAATATCTATTTATCTTCTGACTTTATTAAATTTGGTATTTTTACATTTGTCCGTGTGATATGTCTTACTACCCCCTGAGTGAGATGAAAATCAATTTTTAGGCCACTCAGTCTTACAAAATTAAGAGGTTGCATATATTTGTCCGGTATAAATTTACTTTACAGAATGGAAACTTTATTTTGCAACTATTGGTAATACTTTCAGAGGTGATCAGCGTTCCAGGCCCTAGGCACCATGATTCCATCCATTATTTTTAGCTTATAGGTCCCAGAGCCGATTTCATCCTCAATTTCGTACGGTCCTTCCCAATTTGGCCCAAGTACCCCCACTCCGGGCTCTTGGGTAGCTAGGAAGACCCTTATTAGGGCTAGATCACCAATAGTGAATTTCTTGTTTTTCACTTTTGAGTTGAAGTGTTTAGCCACCTTCTTTTGATAAGCTGCCATTCGTATTTGAGACTCATCCCGGAGTTCGTCGATTTGATCCAGTGCTTCTTGTAATAAAGCCTTGTTTGTTGTTGGATCGTAAGTCGTCCTCCTATGGGATGGGAACAATGTTTCCACCGGGACCATGACCTCACAACCGTATGCCATTAAAAATGGCGAGTGTCCAGTTGTGGTTCTTGGAGTGGTCCGGTAGGCCCATAATACTCTTGGTAATTCTTCAGGCCAATTGTTTTTGCAGGCCAGCAGCTTCTTCTTTAGGGTGACCTTTAGGATTTTATTGACGGCTTCTGCTTGTCCATTTGTTTGTGGTATTCCCACCGCGAAGAAGCTTTTGATAACTCCGTGTTGGTTGCAGAAGTCGGTGAATTCCTCGCAGTCAAATTGCTTCCCATTGTCTGAGACTATCATATGAGGCAAGCCATATCGACACACTATGTTTTTGATAACAAAGTCTAGTGCTTTTTTAGCGGTTATAGTCTTCATTGGCTCGTCCTCTGTCCACTTTGTGAAGTAGTCTACTGCTACTATAGCATACTTTACTCCTGCCTTTCACGTTGGTAGCGACCCAATAAGATTTATCCCCCACACTGTGAAGGGCCAGGGACTCGTCATTAGGGTGATCTCGTTGGGTGGGGCTCTTGGTATGTTCGCGAATCTTTGGCACGAATCACAATTCAGGACATAGTCTATACAATCTTTTTTCATTGTTGGCCAGAAGAATCCTTGTCTCAATATTTTCTTTGAGAGACTCGGACCTCCAATATGATCTCCGCAGAACCCCTCATGGACCTCTAGCATAATCTGTCTAGCTTCAGGGTCTGATACACACCTTAAGTATGGCATGTTGAGTCCTCTTCGGTAGAGAATATTATCCATCATCACATATCGATGCGCTTGATACTGTATCTTTCTAGACAGCGCCCTTTCTTAAGGCAACTCGCCTTTGGTTATGTATTTGACGATGGGGTCCATCCAGTTTGGCTCCGGCTCGATCGTAGCCACCGTATCTTTAACTCTAATGCTTGGTTCTGTGAGGTGCTCAATGGGCACCATCCCCAGTTTCTCAAACTCGCTGTCTGATGCCAACTACATACAAAGCCATTTTTTCTCCACAAGTTTGATATTGTCCCGAGACTTGGTTTACCACCGATTGCAAATCGCTGAATACTTCTACTCTCGTGGCTCCCACGGCTTTTGCCAATTTCAATTTTACAATTAGGGCTTCATATTTAGCTTCATTATTAGAAGCCGGAAATTCAAAACGCAGGGCCGCCTGGAGTCGAAGCCCGTTCGGAGATATCATAGTTATCCCGGCTCCAAATCCGTTTTCGTTTGACGCTCTGTTGACGAATACTTTCCACGTCGGGGCTTGTGGTATGGTCATGCTTGCACTAGCCTCTGCTTCATTGCACTCTGTTATGAAGTCAGCTAGGGCTTGTCCTTTTAAGGAAATGCGTGGTACGTAGTGTATGTCAAATTGGCTTAATTCCATGGCCCATTTGAGGAGTCTCCCTGACGCTTCTGGCTTCAGTAGGACTTGCCGAAGCAGATGGTTTGTTAGCACCTTAATGGGGTGAGCTTGGAAGTAGGGTCTTAACTTTCTTGAAGCCATCATGCGACAGAAAACTAATTTTTCGATCAATGGATACCGTATCTCGGCCTTTATCATACCCTTGCTGACGTAGTACACGGGGTGTTGGACTTTTTCTTCTTCTCGGACTAGTGTTGCGCTGACAGCATTCTCGAAGACGGCCAGGTACAATAACAAGTCTTCTCCGTGAACCTGCTTTGATAGAATCGGTGGTTTGGCCATGTGCTCTTTCAGTTTTCTAAATTCCTCCTCGCATTCCTCAGTCCATTCAAATTTTTGGCATTTCTTTAGGATGTTAAAGAAAGGGATGTACTTGTAGGTTGATCGAGAAATGAATCGGCTCAAGGCGGCAACCTTTCCCGTCAAGCTTTGCACGTCTTTGCGCTTCTTAGGATTTTCGTCTATTCCCCTTTGCTGACGATGAATCCCAAAAATTTCCCTGATTTGACCCCGAAAGTGCACTTCTTCGGGTTAACTTTCATTCCATATCTCCGGACTACTTCGAAGCATTCTGTAAGATCATCTGCATGGCTAATGCACACTTTAGACTTGACTAGCATGTTGTCCACGTAAACTTTCATATTCTGCCCTAGAAGGCCCTTCAACATCCAGTTTATTATTCTTTGATATGTTGCACCAACATTCTTTAGTCTAAAAGGCATGACCAAGAGGCAGTATACCCCCTTATTGGTCTTGAAGCTAGTGCATTCTTGTTCTGCAACGTGCATCTTAATCTGGTTATAGCCGGAGTAGGCATCCATGAAGGATAATAACTTGAACCCGGAGGTGGCGTCTACCATCTCGTCAATTTGGGTAGGGGGAAGCAGTATTTTAGGCAGGCCTTGTTCAGATCGGTGAGGTCTATACATACCCTCCATGTCCCATTTTGCTTTAGCACCAGTTCTGGATTGGCCAGCCATTCCCGGTAATACACCTCTCGGATTAAGTTGTTGGCTAGCAGCTTATCCACTTCTTTTTCTATGGCATCCGCCTTTATTGGGTCAAGGGGACGCCGCTTCTACTGTACTGGTGGCATATCTTGATTGACGTTCAGAATGTAGGTAATCACATGCGAACTTCTGCTGGTCATGCCTCCTTGGCACCACGCAAAAACATCTATGGCCGCCCTTAATGCTTCAATGATTTTCTCTCCCTCCTCCGGCTCTAGGCTCTTTCCCAAGCAGAGGATCTTGGTAGGGTCGAGGTTTCATACTTGCACTTCCTCGACATCCTCCATAGGTTCTACTATTTTTTCGGATCCCACACAGGGATCCAACTCATCTTCTTCTGCCAACTTTGGCTCAATATTCTCACGGACCATCAGCACCGGCAAGTGGGTTGCGACATTATAACAATGTCTGACCTCTCCCTGGTTGCCCCTTACTGTGCCCACTCCGGCCTCCTCAGTAAGGAATTTCAGGCATAAGTGTCGAATTGATGTGATTGTTCCAAAATCCAACTAGGTCGGTCGGCCAAGGATTGCGTTATAAGATATGGGCAGTCTACCACCACAAAGGTGCAGTACTTAAAATTACTTTGAGGTGTATCTGGGCACAGGGTGACTGGCAACCTTACTTTTCCTATTGGGATAAGCGTGGTTTCATTGAATCCAGTGAGTTGGGAACCGCTGGGCGATAGATCCCAGTCTGTGAGGCTTATGGCTGTGAAGTCATCTTTGAATAATAAGTTCACAGAACTCCCATTATCGATCAATATTCTAGCCACAATTTAATTGCCAATGGGAGTCTCTATGACCAAGGGTTCATGAAGAGGGAAACGCACCAGTTTCGCGTCTTCCTCCGTGAAGGTAATAGGTTGAACCATGAGTCAGGGCCTTTGTGCTGGAAGCTGGTTGACTTCCAAGACTTCGTCGTGTCCCGCCAATGTGGGGCCCACCGGAGATCATAGCCACTCTCCCGTTGGGTCTTGGTGGCAGTACAAGGGTCTGCTGAGGGATCGTTCCCCCGGGGGGTACCACGGGTGCCACCGCTCCGGGTGCACCCCCTGCTACCCCTTGAGGCAACGGGCCTACTGCCGGAACCGGGTTGAGATGGGGCAGCCAGTTCTTAATCCACTCATACAAATGACCCAATCGAATCAAGTTTTCGATCTTGTCTTTCAGATTTTTGCATTCATTGGTATTATGACCAATATCGTTGTGGTATTCGCATCTCTTGTTGCGATCCCTTAACGAACTGTCCCTGTACAGAGGAGGAGCCTTTCGATAATGTGTATTTTGCCTCGTGGAGAAATACACTCGCTCTTGTGTGTCCGTCAACTCCATGTATTGGTCGTCTGTCCAGTTGCTGCCTTTTGAGGACCTCTTGCTCCGAGAGCTCTGAGGAGGTCCGGTTAGGCCTGTGGGAGGAGCAGAGTGAGATGGGGCTTGTCCGTTCATCCTTGAGGGGTTACTTAGGGGATTCCCGTAATGCGATGATGCGGGAGCCAACGCTCATTTGTGGAGAATTGTATGCCGCTCATTTGTGGAGTAACCTGAGGAAGGGTCCCCGAGAGCTGTGCTCCGGGTATATATCTTGATACTCCAGTTGGATAGTGTTGGAAGTTATTTTACCAGGATCTTAGATCTACTCACAAGTATGTTGATTTAACAACCTAAATATGAACTTCTAAAACGATGGAAAATTAAACACATAAAAGTAAGAGAAATCTTACATTGGGTGCAGCAGAATATATGTCTCCTCCCACTCACATCTCTAACCCTTCATTCCATTCTGTCGCAGAGTATAATCAAGATCTGAGCCCGATAGTCCTTCTTTGTTGTCTCTGAATTCTACACAGCCTTCCTCACTATGATTGGGGTATTACTTGATGTGTGTGGGCACTACTCTATCACTCATAGATTTCGAAATAGAGAAGGTAGAGAGAGAGAGGGTGGCGGCTTTGAGAGAGTTTTTGTGTGAGAAAATTCTATCAGAATGTTGTTGTTGTACAAAAACTGAAGCCTTTACCTTCCATTTATAGAAGACCACCTAGGGCTATGGTTGAATTAATTGGCATTTAAAAATTGAAAAATCAATGTGAAAAGGTAAGTAAGGTGGCCGGCCTAGGCATTGTGGAAACAAGGCTTGCCACATTTCCAACTTTTCTTTCCCTACATTGTTAGTTTCCTGTTTTGTCAAAAACTGCCAATTCCTTTGTTCAACCACATAAATGTCAAATCTAATTATTTAATAATTAAAATTAATTATCAAATAATATATTGTCATTTATTTATTAATAATAAAACTAATTAAAGTTTCCTAATTAATAAATATGCCCTTCAAAATCTCTATTTACTGTTTTGCCCTTAATAAGTGATAAATTCTCAATTAGACACAGTCTAACTTGAGAATTATAATTGATTAATTAAAATCAATTAAATGAGTCTTACAAGTAATATTGTCTCAACTAGTGGGGGGACCATGGGTCTATATATCCGAGCTTCCAATAAGCAGATCAAGAATTTACTACTTAAATTCACTGACTTATTAATTCTTCGTTGAATCCACACATAGAACTTAGAATTGCACTCTCAGTATATAGAATGCTCTATATGTTCCACCATATAGACACATCATTAGTTATCCATTGTTATAATCCTAATATGATCAATGATCCTCTCTATGGATGATTTACATTGTAAAGGGACTTAATTACCGTAACACCCTACAATGTATTTTATCCGTAAAACACTTAACCCTGTATAAATGATATTTCAGCTAAGTGAAATGAGTACTCCACCATTTATCTCGTTTGGTTAAGCTTGAAGGAAATCATCCTTTGCTTACGATTGGCCAGATAGAAGCTATAGATTCCATATTTATGTTAGCGCTCCCACTCAATTGCACTACCGTGTTCCCAAAATATACGTATCACCCTAACCCAAAAGTAGGCTTAACTATCAAATCAAAGAACACGAATAATACTCTTGAGATTGAGCCTAATCATATCAGGATTTCGATCATGTGATCTAGGATCAACTTAGTGATATTGAATTGAATAGATATTACGGTAAGTTTTAGAAATCTATTTCAAAGTTCAATATCGGTCCATTCCAATGCATACTCCATGCATCCAACCTGAGCTTTACTTTAACCAATGTTCTGGAAAGAACATAGCATTTCTCCAAATGCAAGTAAACTCTGTTGTAGATTGTCATATCAGTAAAACCCAGTGTTCTGATAAATCTAGGAATCCTTTATTCACATAGTCATGTTTACTTTCCACTGTGTTGATAACACAATAAACATGATCAAGTATGTGAAAGGGGTTTGGATGAATTTATAAATCAAATAGACAAACAATTGATAAAGTGAACCAAAACATACACAAATGAATGAAAAATACTTCTGTTACTTTATTGATATTGAATAATCTAGATTACATTGAAATGGAATTTTATTTAGAACATAAAACCCAACAAACTCCCACTTGCACTAATATAAAATAAATCAGTACATTTCAATTAACCCTAAATTCTGACGGTGCTTTTCGAATGCAGTCACTGCCAAGACTTTGGTGAATGGATCAGCTAAGTTGTCCTGTGTGTCCACTTTCTCCACCAGTACATCCCCTCTTGCCACATATTCTCTGATAATATGATATTTTCTTTCTATATGCTTACTTCTCTTGTGGCTCCAAGGTTCCTTACTGTTGGCTATAGCTCCATTGTTATCACAAAGAAGGACTAGAGGCTTTTCCATTCCAGGTACTACACCAAGACTGGTCAAGAACTTTCTATGTCAGACAACCTCTTTAGCTGCTTTAGCCGCAGCTATGTATTCTGCCTTCATGGTAGAATCCAAAATCGCGGTTTGTTTCGCACTTCTCCAAACCACTGCTCCACCCCCAAGACTAAACACCATCCCAGATGTAGATTTCCTGTCTTCAAGATATGCCTGGAAATCTGAGTCTGTATAGCCTATGGGATTTAAAGCACCACCCTTGTAGACTAATACATAATTCCTTGTACTCTTTAAGTATTTCAAAATATACTTAACAGCATTCCAATGTTCCTGTCCTGGATTTGACTGATACCTGCTCACGATTCCAACTGCATAGCAGATGTCAGGTCTAGTGCATAACATTGGATACATTAGACTTCCAACTGCAGAAGCATAAGGAACTTTTGCCATGTCTTCTATCTCTTGAGGATCTAGAAGGCATATTTGCCCCATTGGTATTAGTCATGGAGAATCTCTCTAGAACTTTGTCAATGTAAGTTGTTTGAGAGAGAGCAAGGGATCTGTTCTTCCAGTTTCTGATAATCTGAATACCGAGAACATAGGCTGCCTCACCCAAGTCTTTCATGTCGAATTGAGTGTCAAGCCATTCCTTGATGTGAGTCATTTTCTTGACATTGTTGCCAATGATCAAAATGTCATCAACATAAAGGACCAGGAATACTACTACTTGGTCTTCCTTGAGTTGGTAAACACAAGGTTCATCTTCATTCTGGTGAAAGCCGTAGGTTTTAATGATCTCATCAAACCTTTTATTCCATGAGCGAGAAGCTTGCTTAAGTCCATAAATGGACCTATTTAATTTGCACTTTATTTTCCTGCCCAGGAAGAACATAACCTTCTGGTTGCTCCATATAGATGGTTTCTTCAAGAAGCCCATTAAGAAAGGCTGTCTTGACATCCATTTGCCAAATTTCATAATCAAAAGCGACAGCAATGGAGAGAAGAATTCGGATGGATTTGAGCATGGCAACCGGACTAAAAGTTTCCTCATAGTCCACACCTTCTCTTTGGGTATAACCCTTGGCGACCAGTCTAGCTTTGAAAGTTTCGACTTCGCCTCCAGCGCCTCTTTTCTTCTTGTAGACCCATTTGCATCCAATTGGATGATAATCATCGGGTGGATCTACATATTCCCAGACTTTGTTCTTTTTCATGGAATCCATTTCTGAATCCATGCCGGCTGACCATCGCTTCCGTTGCGGACTTGCTATTGCCTGTTTATAGGTTAATGGGTCGTCATCAATACCATCAACGACCATATTGATTTCACCATCCAGGCCATAACGAGATGGTTTTGTAGAAACCCTCCCACTACGACAAGGAGCGGTGACCTTCTGAACAGGAGCTTTTGTAGTAGTTTTCTCAATTGCTACAACTAAGGGAGTGGGATGGTCCTCTTCTTGAGTAGAAGAGGATGGAACATTTGAAGGAATTGTATCTGTAAGCATTTCCTCTAATACAACTTCACTTTTCAGTTTGTTGTCTTTCATATAATTATCTTCAAGGAAAGTAGCATTTGTAGAAACAAATACTTTGTTATCCTTGTGACTATAAAATAGTCCACCCCTAGTCTCTTTAGAATTTTCGACAAACATGCAAACTTCAGTTCGCGATTCTAGTTTGCCTTCTTTCAATCTCAAGACGTGAGCAGGGCACCCCCAAATCCTATAATGGCGTAAACTAGGTGTACGACCATTCCATAGTTCCACGGGTGTCTTAGGGACTGCTTTAGATGGTACAGCATTTAAAATGTCATTTGCCATTTGAATAGCATATCCCCAGAAGGACGTAGACAGAGTTGAATAACTCAGCATAGACCTAACCATTTCCAAGAGAGTGCGATTTCTTCTTTCTGCAACTCCATTTTGCTGTGGAGTGCTTGGGGCAGTATATTGGGATTCAATTCCAAGTTCAGTTAAATGATCTTTGAACTGCATATCCATATATTCTCCACCCCTATCAGTTCGCAAGATCTTTAATGTTTTACCTAATTAGTTTTGAGCCAAAGCATTAAATTCCTGAAACTTTTCAAACGTTTCAGATTTCTTTTGCATTAGGTAAAGAAAACTGTATCTAGAGAAGTCGTCAATGAAAGTGATGAAATACTCATAACCACCTCGGGCTTTTACATTCAGAGGTCCGCAAACATCTGAATGCACTAACCCTAGGGGTTTTTTGGCACGCTCTCCCTTTGCAGAGAAAGAACGTTTGGTCATTTTTCCTTCTAGGCAAGACTCGCATACTGGCAGTTCTCCTAAGACGACATTTTTCAATGGACCGTCTTTGGTTAGCCTATTGAGTCTATCAAAACCTATATGACCTAAACGTAAATGCCATAGATAAGTTTGATCATCATTATCAATCTCTTTTCTCTTAAGGCTTCTAGGTTTAGCTACATTGAAAAGTTCAGTATTTAGTGAGATTTGAGTATCAGGTCTTAAAACATAAAGCCCTTGTTCCATGTTAGCAACACATATATGAAATCCATTACGAGAAATTGAACAATTTGAACTCGAAAAATTCAATATATAGAATTGTGTTTGTAAACATGAAACACTAATCAAGTTTCTACTAAAGTTGGGAATATATAAAACATTCTCCAAAAGTAAAAACTTCTATGTATGAAACTTGATTCGGGCTGTTCCTCTAGCTTTAAGTGATACTAGCTCGCCATTTCCAACTTTTAGCTTTAACTCATCTGGGTGAAGATTCTCCCAAGTTTCAAGCAGCTGCAATGAAGAACATACATGGTTAGTAGATCCAGAATCAACAATCCAGGTGGATTTGTCATTCTCTAAAACACATGATTCAAAGACAAAAGCATCACCTTCGTTTGAATTGTCTAGAAGCCTGGGACATTGTTCTTCTTTATGTCCCTTTCCATTACAATTCGCACATAGAACATGATGTCTAATAATTGTATTTGAAGAACCAGCTTTGTTAGAGCCCTCATGCTTAATCTTCTTCCTCTGATTAAAGTTTGCGATACCAGGAGGTCCCATTGCAATCAAAATGCCGCTCATGGGCCCTCAACTCAGTCTTGAGTTTGTCCATGTCGGAGGAGTGAGGATTGTTCAATAAGTAATATAGAACAAAACTATCATACTCCTAAGGAAGACTATTAAGGATGAGTCGTACCCATTGTTCCTTTGATAAATCAATTCCAAGTAGATTTTCCTTTTGGAACTTCAGATTAATCAACAATAGGTGCGAGTTAATGCAACTACCAGGATGAATTTTCACACTATTGAGTTCTTTTGCGAAGATACTAACTAGGAGTGGATCGGGGTGAGGGTTATTCATATTGGCACTACAACATATCAATAAACAGAAGTAAGGTTTTGGTTCAATAAATTCATACACAAGTTCAGAAAATAACAAATAATCACATATGTTATAAAAATACTAAATCTAACATAGTTTATTTTCCAAGGTGTCCAATGAACTGATATAGTGTCCCGTTTAAGCGAGGGTCAAAGCATCATCCATTGAATAGAGTTGTCAATTCATCTAAAATGACAATCATTCTAGCAACCTTTTATTCGATCAAGATTGGAATTCAGCGTTGTCCCGTTTAGGCGAGAGTCAAGGAATTTCTATCTTATGAGCTTCTACCATTGTTTCATACTCTTGTAAGTCTTATACAGTCGCCACCATTAGGGTGGTCGTAAACAATATAAAAAACTTATAAGAATACTTATCTTTCGAGATTAAACGGTGCTAACTTGCTAATGAACGTTCCTCCGTTAGGAAAGATTACTCACTAAAACAATAGCTATGTAAAACCAACAATGGAGATCGAATTTCTCTTGATTAAAGCTCATTATTTAAAATATGTATTTTGTTTAATCATTTATATTCCATATCTCAATAGTGAAACATTACAAATTAAAGTAAAACTTTAATTAAATTTCAAAAATGGAATAAACTTGACAAATATCTTATTTAAGTTGTTTAGAAAAATCTAAATATCCAACTTAAATATTCTTCAATCAATGACCTAATTAAATATTAACAATTAAGTAGTAACCACTTAATTTAGAAGATATTTCATTTTAAGTTCCCATATTTATAAAATATCAACTTAAAAAAATATCCAAAGAATCTTAATAACCAATTCCTAAAATTTCTCAACTTAATTTATAATAGGAAATTCAAAAGATATTCAAATCTAAGTTGATTTGTTAGATATAACTAAATCTCAACTTAAATAGGAATATTTAATGAAATTATAAAATTAAGATTCAGAAAGAATTTACATGGTTATAATTCTATATTTAATTAAACACAAGAAAATACATATAGTTTTCTAGAATATTATTCTTCAAACTATGTTTTTCTTAAATTAATTTCAAGAAAGACTGAAATTAATTATGTTGCTAATTAATTTTATTAGGTCAAACTAATATAATTAACCTAGCACAGTTATCCAAATCAGGCAAATGGGCCTTCACAATTGGGGTTGTTCATGTGAGGGGGGGCTGGGTCCAGTATGTCGTACCCACTTCTATGGCTCCCAACTCTCACACAAGGCCCAAAAGAGAGGAATTTAACCTTAAAATGAACCATTGTTATTAATTGAATAGGCTCACTACTAAATGAGCCTAAATAAAATCTATCAAGTTATGACATTTTATTTAGCAACAACAACCTATATGTATCTATAACAGAAATTAAACATATAGGCTCACACAAGCACACAAATTCGGATGGATCCTATCATGTTACTAGGTCATACACAGATGAAAGAAGATTGTAAAAATTACCTGTTACAAATTATTTACTTGATCTATCATCAATTGAACCATTGGTTAAAATCAAGTCATTGGATCTGTCAAAAAGTTAACCACGGCAATTTAGATCAAGCAATAATAGGTTTTAGAAAACTTACAAACAATCTAAAACACATACTCCTGCAACAAGTTCGATTTGGATAGTTGGATGTAGGATTTATTTAATTTTTAAACATATATATTTTGAAAATAAAAAAAAAAATCGATTTTTTAAAAAATATATTTAAAAAAATAAACCTACAATTTTAAAAAATTACGTTTTAAGTAACTTAAATATCATTTCAAAATAAATTGCTAACTTTCCTTTTTAAATTTCATGTTATTTAATAAATTAAATAATAAAATAGAAAATGGTAAATACATACCCTTTTCTTATTTTACAATTTAATTTAAGTAAGAATAACAAAATTTAAAAGTTAACAAAAATATCTTATTTCCTCTTTTAAAATATCATGATTATTTTGATCTTATTCTAAATAAGGTATAGTTACCAAAAAAAATTAATATCTGACCTCAAAAAAAATAAAATAATCAAATTTTAAAGGAAATAAGAAAAGAGGTAAGCAAAACTTAATTTTGACCTATTTTCAAATTCAAATTACACTAATATCTAAAATTAATTTTTGAAAAATCAAATTAATTTATTTCTGATAATAAGAATTGAAATTTGAAAAAAAAAAAATCAATATACAAAACTACACAAAAAATCGGAAGTTCATTCCATGAAATAGCATGAAAAATCGAAAAAAAAAATTGAAAAATTTGATGAACAGTAAGCATACCCATCCGCGCGCGCCCAAGGGATGCATGCTGAGATCTCACGGCGCAGGGAGGCTGCTTGCAGCCATTCCGCGCGCGTGGGAAGGTGTTCATCATCCCGATTTTTCCAATTTTCAAAAAATTCATAACTAATTCAAATTAAATCGAAATTGAGTTCTGTAAAAAAGTAAATTGCTTAGAATTTTCCAAACTATCCAACAAAAATAATTACAGAGACATTAAAGTACCTATTTTTCCCAAAATTCACAAACAACAATCAAACATCAATATGACACACAAAGCAACATGATACCATCCAAAACACAAACAAATTGTTTTAAGTCCAAATTTCTTGCAAGCAAATCAATTGCCATGGCTCTCGTGCCAGTTCTTGGAAGTTATTTTACCAGGATCTTAGATCTACTCACAAGTATGTTGATTTAACAACCTAAATATGAACTTCTAAAACGATGGAAAATTAAACACATAAAAGTAAGAGAAATCTTACATTGGGTGCAGCGGAATATATGTCTCCTCCCACTCAGATCTCTAAACCTTGATTCCTTTCTGTCGCAGAGTATAATCAAGATATGAGCCCGATAGTCCTTCTTTGTTGTCTCTGAATTTTACACAGCCTTCCTCACTATGATTGAGGTATTACTTGATGTGTGTGGGCACTACTCTATCACTCATAGATTTTGAAACAGAGAAGGTAGAGAGAGAGAGGGTGGCAGCTTTGAGAGAGTTTTTGTGTGAGAAAATTCTGTCAGAATGTTGTTGTTGTACAAAAACTGAAGCCTTTACCTTCTATTTATAGAAGACCACCTAGGGCTATGGTTGAATTAATTGGCATTTAAAAATTGAAAAATCAATGTGAAAAGGTAAGTAAGGTGGCCGGCCTAGGCATTGTGCAAACAAGGCTTGCCACTTTTCCAACTTTCCTTTTCCTACGTTGTTAGTTTCCTGTTTTGTCAAAAACTGCCAATTCCTTTGTTCAACCACATAAATGTCAAATCTAATTATTTAATAATTAAAATTAATTATCAAATAATATATTGTCATTTATTTATTAATAATAAAACTAATTAAAATTTCCTAATTAATAAATATGCCCTTCAAAATCTCTATTTACTGTTTTGCCCTTAATAATTGATAAATTCTCAATTAGACACAGTCTAACTTGAGAATTATAATTGATTAATTAAAATCAATTAAATGAGTCTTACAAGTAATATTGTCTCAACTAGTGGGGGGACCATGGGTCTATATATCCGAGCTTCCAATAAGCAGATCAAGAATTTACTACTTAAATTCACTGACTTATTAATTCTTCGTTGAATCCACACATAGAACTTAGAATTGCACTCTCAGTATATAGAATGCTCTATATGTTCCACCATATAGACACATCATTAGTTATCCATTGTTATAATCCTAATATGATCAATGATCCTCTATATGGATGATTTACATTGTAAAGGGACTTAATTACCGTAACACCCTACAATGTATTTTATCCTTAAAACACTTAACCATGTATAAATGATATTTCAGCTAAGTGAAATGAGTACTCCACCATTTATCTCGTTTGGTTAAGCTCGAAGGAAATCATACTTTGCTTACTATTCGCCAGATAGAAGCTATAGATTCCATATTTATGTTAGCGCTCCCACTCAATTGCACTACCGTGTTCCCAAAATGTACGTATCACCCTGACCCAAAAGTAGGCTTAACTAACAAATCAAAGAACACGAATAACACTCTTGAGATTGAGCCTAATCATATCAAGATTTCGATCATGTGATCTAGGATTAACTTAGTGATATTGAATTGAATAGATATTATGGTAAGTTTTATAAATCTATTTCAAAGTTCAATATCGGTCCATTCTAATGCATACTCCATGCATCCAACCTGAGCTTTACTTTAACCAATGTTCTGGAAAGAACATAGCATTTCTCCAAATGCAAGTAAACTCTGTTGTAGATTGTCATATCAGTAAAACCCAGTGTTCTGATAAGTCTAGGAATCCTTTATTCACATAGTCATGTTTACTTTCCACTGTGTTGACAACACAATAAACATGATCAAGTATGTGAAGGGGGTTTGGATGAATTTATAAATCAAATAGACAAACAATTGATAAAGTGAACCAAAACATACACAAATGAATGAAAAATACTTTTGTTACTTTATTGATATTGAATAATCTGGATTACATTGAAATGGATTTTTTTTTAGGGCATAAAACCCAACAGATAGTACCCTCCACAGGCCACTATTTGGGCTTCTTCCAAGTTGATGTGTTTTTGAACCCTCTTCTGGAAGTCTTGGAGATTAGCAGCTCCTTCCTGTTGTAATTCATTCTAGAATGAGGTCCCTGTACGGATCCCGGCTTGAAGAAGTGCAAGTTGTTGTCCGTCATCAACTTTCTTGTTTTCGAGGCTTCTTCTTTGAACCTCTTTATGAAATTCTTCAAGGTTTCTGTGGGTAGTTGCTTGATGTTAGTCAAGGCGCTAACTTTGAGATTAATCTTTCTCGCCACGACAAACTGTCTTCGGAAACTAACATGCAACTTGTTCCAGCAATCCACCGATCCTGGTTCTAATTTCTTGAACCATTCCTCCGCGGAGCCGCTCAATGTTAGTGGAAAGCATAAACATTTGGCATCAATACTGACCCTCATAACCGTCATTACTCGGTTAAAACGAGACAAATGGTTGCTGGGGTCTGAGTCTCTAGTGTATGATGCCATCTTGGCATCTTAAAGTTTTTAGGAAGCTCTACCTCCAATACGTGCCGGGCACATGGCTCTCGGTCCTCGCAGTCGGAGTCTGAGTCATCCCCTTTTTGCCTTCGGGAGACTCGAGCGATGTCTTTGAACAATGTTGCCAACTCTGCTAAAATTCCTTCATTCAGTGTCCCCGCGGAGACCGCTGATATTTGCTTCGTTTTGTCCAGGTGGTCCCACAGATCACCGTGCTTTTCGTTGATTTGCCGTCTTAAATCAACGGGAGGTCATCTCCGGTTTCCCCTCCCTCTCTCCCCGGGCTCTTGGTGCACGGACACGGTCTTTCGTCCTCTCGATCCTGAGGGCCAAGACTCCCTTTTTGGAGTTTTTCCCTCTGCGGACCTTTCCCTTTCAGGAAATCTGAGTGGACCTTTCGCGAATCCTGCACCTTTTTCTTTCTCCCTGGGATAGAAGTAGGGTCTTTTCTTTGGTTTTCTTTGGAAGGGTTCTGTATAGGACTTGGTTCCCTACTCTTGTGTTTCTGGGTTCTCGGAGAGGATTCTTCCAGCGTATCTTCGAGTCCTATCGGGATGGCCTTAGGGTGTATACGAATCCCCGCTGTCTCCATGGCTTTTTGCATGGCGACCAGCACCTCTTGCATCTTTCTATTCTGCTCTTTTTGGGCCGCGATTTCAGCTTCATGATTAGCGGCTTTTTACCTTAATAGCAACAACTCTGTATAACTGCCCTCATCGTAGGCGTCGTACTCATCAAAGTTTCCCTCGTACTCGTCACCGTTGGCCTCATCTCGTTCCTCAGAGTCCACGTTCACTCTTGAGGCCACTTCCTCGTTCTCTGGATTTTGAGCATCTAGAGGAGGACGGGGTTGACGTGTGTTGTTGCGACTTTCCACCATTGTTGTCTCAACTTCTAAGGTTACTGTCTGTTTGAAGACGCTTCCTTCAGCTCTCAATGAAAGCACCTAAATGTTGACTGACGTTTTCGGCAACCAGTTAAATAATATGTAAGATGAGCTGTAGGAAGTTTAATGCCTGGGATTTTTACGTGGTTGGGGCATTAATGAACCTTAGTCTACAAGTCTTTTTTATTATTGAGAGTATTTATTACAGAGAATGTTCTTGGTGAACTTCTCTCCTATTTTCTCCCTTTGATTCCTTTAACCCCAGAATGTTCAACCCTTTTTCAGTCTGTTTGTGGGGTATTTATAGTATTTTTCTTGGGTGATCCCTAGGAATTGATCACTTGTCTTTCTGTGTGAGCTTCATAGGGGCACATATTCCCAGCAGATACAAGATAGGAAATACATGACCTATACCGTAGGTATCTTAAGAGTTAGGTGGATATAATCTTTTATCCCCTCTTGATTGATGTGATTCCTCATAAAGTAGTTGTCACTAGCCTTATTGATCATAGCGTAATAGCCGAAGAAGGGGGGTTACGCCATCTGTCATGTCGTTTATGGAGATTTTAATACGTCTTCCCCCATGCGCCATTAAATGCGAGGTGACTGTTCAAGAGATATCTACACCTCCCGGAACTGCCTTATCATACCTCCGGCCTCCCGGAGAGTAGAAATACTTCTTGTGCTCTCCTCTAGGAGACACCTCCCTGAGATACTTCCCTTTCGCCTAGGACTTAGTCGATTTTTTATGTGTTGATCCTCACATATCCACGTGTCAGCCTTATCCAGGTCCACGTATTTAGTGACAAAATAAGGGCAACAATAGTAATTAAGTTCCACGAATAAAATTTCACTAAATCATTCTCAGGCAATGGCGCCAAAAACTTGTTGTGAAAAATTATATACGCAAGTGCACGTAATCGTAACAAGTAATAAATTGATAAATCGAGTATCGTCTCCATAGGGATTGAAAATTGGAAAATCAATTTATAGAACTAATTACACACAAATTGGTTTAAACAAAAATAAAATAAAGTAATGAGAATGTGTAGAGAAATTAATAAACACAAACTATGAGAAAAAAAAAATAAGCTAGAACTATTAAATTGACCTAAAAATGCAAAGTTGATATAATTGTGCAAATGAGTATTTTTGTAAATTAATCATGTAAACTAGGAATTTAAAATGCCATAATCTTTTATTCAAAGTATTTATGGTTTGATTATCTAATTAATTAACATATTCCTATGTCCAATTAATTTTAAGATTACCAATTTACGCACAATTCCTTCAAGTCATACATGGTAAATAACATATTCTTATGCCATTTACAAACCACATTTTTCCAAAGTGATATTCATGCATCATTCAAGCAATTCTACTAACCCTATTTTTTCTAAAATTAAGATTAGCAAGTACTTACTAATGGTGATCAAGCAAAAGTAAGCAATTACACAATAAACATACTTAAATGAACAAAACCAATTCACTAAAACATAGCAACAAAATATCGAATCACAATTTGAGTCAACAAAATAATTCTAGCAAAATAAAAATTAACTCATTATAGATTGTGCAAAAATTACAAAATTTAAAAGAAAAGAAAGATAGAAATAAAAACTCATTTAGAGCTTGTCACAAGACTCTAAGTTTCTTCTCCAAATTGCTCTTCTTCTTCCTCTTAATTTTTCCCAATCTCAAAGTTAAAAATGCTAAATTAAAACCCTAAATAAAATTCAAATAAAACTCTCTCTCTTTTCTTTTTTCTTTCTCTTCTTTTTCTTCATTTTTTGCTGTTCGGTGTCAGGAGCTCCAAGAATTAACCCCAGCTGCCTGCTCCTTTCTAGTCAATTCCTTTATTTCACGCCTACTGCTCACGCTCACCTATTTATGTTATATATATTGGGAAATTTACATGGTATACTAACTTTTGCCAATTTTTTACAAAAATACTGCAAGCGATATTTTTTACTTTTTTACTGTGTTTTTTTATAACTTTCATACTGCAGTATACTGTGTTAAGTTTTCACTGGTGTTCTACTGGTGTTTTTTAGTTGTTCTACTTTTGTTTTGAGTTGTTCTGCTTTGTGTTTTACTAGTGTTTTATAAAAATACAGTATTTTTGAAAAAAAAATCGTGTGACAGTATTTTTGTAAAAGTTAACCCATATTCCAGTATTTTTGTACGTTTTCCTATATATTTAGATCATATAGGTAATACCTTGCAATGTCATGTGGCCCATTTTTCCCATTCATTCTTTTTTTTTTAATTTTTTGTTTATTTCTTAAACAAGAGCCCAATAACAAATATCAATCCATTTTGTGAGTCCATTTTAGTGATAATTGCTCCATATTTTGACCTATGTAATAAATCTAAAATGTGCATTTAAACTTTCTACAAAAAATACACAACATTGAGAATAATATTTTTAACATTGGAGACTAAATAAAATTAATAAAATATTACAAAATTAATTAAAAATTAATCTAAAACTACTAAAATTAATATTTATGCAAAATTAAATAAAACCAAATAAAAATCACTAAAATAAACTAAAAATACTTGAGAACAAAACTAATTTAATGCCCAAAAAGATATAAATAACTCTATTTTCATAGAGTTATCACAACTGATGAGGACAATACCATTAATGTTCGTAGGAGCGCTAATCATAGATATGGAATCTATAGCTTCTATAAGTATTTACAAGTGAAACGATAATTTCCTTTGAGCTTGGCTTAATAGAGATAAATGATTGAGACCTCATTTCAGTAATTATATTAGTTTACTAAAATATTATTTATAGGAAGCTAAGTGTTATAAGGATAAAATATATTGCAGGGTAGAACGGTAAATTTATCCTTATTCGATGTAGATCATCTATAAAGGATCTTTGACAATTTATATTAGAACGATGGATAATTCATAGGGTGTCTATATATTGGTACATATAGAGCGTTCTTTATAATTAAGAGTGCAATTCTGAATCTATAGTAGCGCAAGGAGAAATTAATGAATTAGAGAATTTACTTAGTATATTCTAGATCTAATTATTGGAAGCTTGCTTATATAGGCTCATGATCCCCACACTAATTGAGATAATATTACTTGCAGACTCTATTAATTAATTTTAATTAACCAATGATAATTCCAAAATTAAACTATGTCCTATTTATGAATTTTCACTAAACAATAACTTAATTGTGAAGAAAAGAGGTTTTTGAGTTTATTTGTTAATTAAGAGACTTTGTATGATCTAATTAATAAATAAGATAAATGACAATTTTATAATTAATTATAAATATTAAATAAATAATTTTAACATTTATAAGATTAAAATTCGAAAATATGGCATTATTGAAAGAAAAGATAAATAGTTGAAATAAAGTGGCAAAATTATAACTAGTGAGGCCCACATGTGTGGCCGACGACTTAGTTGTTTTTTACCCATTATTTTATCTTTTAATCTATATAATTAAATCCTAAACCCTAGTTGGAATACTATAAAAGGAACACGATGCTCTATTTCTCATCCAACCTACTGCAACCATTCTAAACTTAGTTTTCTAACTCTATCAGACATCTAGTAGATGAGAGACTCCTTCATAGTGATTTTGAATCCTTCTTGATAATTTTCATCAATATTCAAACCTTTAGTGATAGAGTATCATGCCCACACATAGCAAGTCAAGTACTCAATCATAGTGCGAAAGACGGTGGTTAACCAAACTGAAGGAGAAGGAGATCCAAGCTCAGATCTTGTTATTACTCTGCAATAAAAAGCAATAAGGTTAGAGATCTGGGCAGAAGGAGACATATTATTCTGCCGCCATCAATGTAAGGTAATCTAAACTTTATATGCGTTTTATTCTATTGTTTTAGAGAATTCATATTTAGGGTATTCATCAACATACATGTTAATGAATCTAAATCATGGTATAATAAGTTCTAACAGGAGCAAGTTTTCAAACTTAGATTTAAGAACATGAGCAGGACAACTCCAAATACAAAAATATTTCAAATTAGGTTTTTTTACATTCCATAATTCTATTGGAGTATTGCTTATACTCTTTGAGGGTACTACATTCAAAATATAGGTAGCAGCTAGAAGTGCATATCCCTAGAAATTCAGTGGCAGTGATGAGTAACGTATCATCAATCTGACATGTCTAAAAAGGTTTGGTTTCTTCTCTCTGCAACACTATTCTGTTGAGGTGTTCTAGGTGTTATAAGTTGGGACAAGATCCCTTCTTCCAACAAATAGTCTTTGAATTCAGAATTTAAATACTCACCACAACGATATGATCGAAGTGTCTTTATTGATTTACCTAATTGTTTTTCAGCCATAGCCTTAAAGTCTTTGAACTTTCAAAAAGTTTCAGACTTCTTGCTCATTAGGTAAATATGACCATATCTAGAATAATCGTTGTAGATGGTAAAATCTACAATCCATTGAAGATGATCGTACGCGGGCACCGACAACCTGTAGAACAAAGAAGAAAGTAATCGAGAAAACTTGGGACACCAGGATGGTGCTAGCCGAAGGGACTCCGACGGTCAAGTCAGCAAGATTGTTAACAATGTAATAAAAAAGATGATAGTAAATAACTGAACTATGTTACCACCTATCTTGACTGCGGAAATAAGTATGTAATTTTTGAGATAACGAGAGAGTGAACAATAAGTGTAATATCCCGATAAGTTAAATGGTAAATAATTAGGGTTTATATTGATATTATGAATTAATCAGGTAATAAGTGGGATTATGATCCTACTAATTTATTTCAGCATAAAATTTAAATTTTGCTATAAGTGAGTAAATAATCGTAATTTGTTAATTACGGAGATTTATATAGCATGTGTGAATGTAATATGAGCTATATGTGGAATAAAAATATTTCAGGTTCGACGACCCCGGAGACTCAATAAGTGGATATATAAGCGTAATTTGTTAATTACGGGGATTTATTTGAAATACGTGGATATAATATGAGTTATTTGTGAAATAAAAATATTTTCAAGTTTGGCGACCACGGAGACCGATTGGAGGCCAAAAATGTCACAACAGTTTTAGTTAGAAATATTGATGAGATTATTGGGATAAGTTGATTTTAGAAATATTGGGGTATTTTAGGGTACTCGAAGTTGACCAAATACCCTAAAAATAGAGATTTCTTAGTGGCTAAGAAATAATAAGATAATTATTAATAATAAAGTTTTTATTAATATTATTATATTATTATTATTAATATATTATATTATTATTATTATTATTATATTATTATAATATTATTTATATATAAGTTAACGTAAGTTAACTTTTATATATATATATATTAAGTTATCAGTGAAATGTACGAACGAACGACGAACGACACCCTCGTTCTCCCTCCTTCGATAAAACCTTCTCCCCTTATATCTATTTTCTTCAATTTTCAATCCAAAACTTAGCGATCTAAGCTTCCGGTAGTAAAGGCAGATAGCAAATCTTTGAAGAGGGAAGCTTAAGGTATGGTTTAATTTCGTTTTAAGTTTAAAAAACAATTGGTTTCGTATAGGGGTTTTGTGAATTAGAATAGTTATGAAGGTTCTGACCTTATAGAATTGTTCTCGGGTAGTCATGGGACTAGTTTCGATATTTTCTTGTTGAATTAGAAGTGATTTTTGAGTTAGAAATCGAGTTTGGAACTTTTTAAAGCTTAGTCCGAACGTTAATGGCGTTTTTCATTTAAGGGGTCGATTTTTATTTCTGTTACGTAAGGATGGTAGTATTTATGGCATACATGCACCCTGTGAAGTTTGGAGTGATTTGGATAAGTTTTGGTAGTGTTTCGGTGAGTGCGAAAATTGAAATTTTCGTATTTCACAGTTTATAGAAATTCCTAAGAGATCAGAAATCGTATTTTTGTCATAACTTTTGACTCGGGTGTCCGTTTTAGATATTCTATATACCGTCTCGAAGCTTGAGACGAGCTCTACAATATGGTGTATGTTTTAGAGCTGAAATATAAGTTTTATTTTAGTGTATTTATACCGCGGGGTTTGGTAGAAAACCCTAGATTGTCTTATGTGAATATAAGCAGTGTTTTAGGATAAACACTTATTAGTTTATCGTTGTTGTGACATAGGGCCGGGATCATCGAGGATAGTTCTCCACTTGGATTGATTGAAATGTATGAACCTGGATTAAAGGTAAGAAAAGTATATTGTACTGCATAGTACGTTGTATGTAATACCGTTAGTATTGTTATGAATTGATCAATATTGAGATATAGTTAATATTGTTATATATAGAAAAGTATATTGTACTGCATAGTACGTTGTATGTAATACCGTTAGTATTGTTATGAATTGATCAATATTGAGATATAGTTAATATTGTTATATATTGAAAAGTATATTGTACTGCATAGTACATTGTATGTAATACAATTAGTATTGTTATGAATTGATTAATATTGAGATATAGTTAATATTGTTATATATTGAAAAGTATATTGTACTGCATAGTACATTGTATGTAATACAATTAGTATTGTTATGAATTGATTAATATTGAGATATAGTTAATATTGTTATATATTGAAAAGATTGATTGGTTGAGTATTGATAATGTGATAATATTATGCATGTGATATGTTGGCTCACTCCGATTAGGTGATGCAATTTTCCCGGTAACGTACCGGGCGTAAGTACGGGGCGTTAGTGATATATGATGAGTACCGAGTGTAGGTACGGGCTCACCTGATTAGGTGATGCGATTTTCCTGGCAACGATCGGGCGTACAGCGTCGGACATGATAAGTACCGGGCGTAGGTACGAGCTCGTCTAGTTAGACAATGCGATATATTGGTGCCAGATCAGGCACGGCTCACTCGATTAGGTGATGCAATTGTATGATATATGGGTGCAGTTTTTGGGCATAGGCTCACCTCGATTAGGTGATGCAGTTATGCGACATATGGGTGCCAGGCTATGGCATGGGCTTGCCTGATTAGGCGATACAATACAAGATCATCAGATTAAAGCATCGACTTGCCTAATTAGGCAACATGATGTCATGAAGAGGGTTGCTTTATGAGGTAACATATATATTATTTATATGATTAAATGAATATGAATTCCATTATTGGTATAATGGTTTTGTATTACCAAATATCTGTATCCTAATGTTTATTCGTGGCGTATGCCGTAGTGATTTGGATTTCATCTTATGAACAAAGTGTGATGGTTTGATTTTTATTGTGTATAAATGACAATATTCGAATAATAAGCTATATGATTGTTATTATTACTTTTCTTGCTGAGTCCTTGTGACTCACGGGTGCTATGTGGTGCGTGTGTAAAGGCAAAGAAAAGCTAGATCAACCATGAGGTGGCGTCTTCTCCAAAGAATGTACATATTGACCTCGCTAGGCCGCGTGCCGAGTTGCCGTGAGTTGTTTTGGGTCGGTTGTATCTGCCGTGTATTTTGATTTTATGTTTAAATGGTTGTCTTATATATTTCTTTAGCAAAACTTTTTACAACAGATTCCCTGGAACACACTTTTTATGCCGTTATAATGTCCATTTTTAGTGTTTTATTTTAGTCAAGTTTTTAATATTATCACGGTTTTTAATAATTAATTATTCTATTAGTATTAAACTAGTTTATAAAATCACACACGTGGCGTCCTTATAGATTAGGGCGTTACAACTTGGTATCGGGAAGCGACCATGGTTTTAAAGGTCCCGAAGACGGTCGAATATGTACATTTGCCGCGAGGACAGTCGACTCATGGTATATAGTAAGTATTTATATTATTTGCTATTGGATTATTCTGCCTAGGCAATTATAAAGTATGTTGGGAAAAGTAACATACTGATAATTTTGATAAGAATATGTGTATGGTATATGCATATTGATATTAATATCCGTCTGAGTTTTAAATAGTTAGAAGACGTGGACTAAATATGTGATAAGTTATACAGTAAGGGCAATCAAATAGTCTGATTAGCGAGCTATTCGGGCTCGTGGCAAACAATATGGAAGAGAATTATTTATGACCATAATGCGGGAACATGTAAATTCTCGTTATACGGGACATGGTTAGACGACAAGGAGAAAAAAATAAATCTAAGATTTGAAAAGATAGCAGCTCATCTGTGTGTCTCGTTCTTATACTACCGAGACTTCCTGTTGTACCACTAGATGTGGTGGAATATATGAAGCCACCTTACTAATAGATCAAGAAGCAAAAACTAAATGAACCACAAATTATGGGATAAAACGAAAGGTTCTAGGGTGACCATGATAGCGGTCAAAGTGAGTATAAGAGATGGTGACCTTATCCTGAGTGTTCAAGATGCAAAAAGGCGCCATTTGAGCCAATTTAGAGCCATATCTTGTTTTTTTATGGGGTAGCGGGTCATCTGAAAAGAACCTACACGTAGTTAAGAAAGACTTATGTTAAAGGAGAAAAGTGTACGGGTCTTGCCCAAGTGCTGGTTATGACTCAAGGGGACAGGGATATCGGCCCTTCGCCAACTCAAGTTAGAATTTATGGGCAATATTATAATTACTATTGATATTAAACATTGTACATTTAGTTAGAGACATCAAGAAATCGAATGGACTGTGCATGTATGTTATTTAAAGGTAATCCATTTAACAGGATAGACAGATTAGAAAGATGACAATATGAGTTAAATTGTTGATATTCCCTAGTGGAATATAGAAAATGAGTAGTTAATGGAGGCATCGATCTAATTGATTCAAATAACAAAATCTTTTGTTTAGAAGTGATCTAGCGTTACCAAAGGTGGGACAATTTATGAGTATTGTCTGGAATCCTGGATGAATTGAAGGTGATGATTGTGTAGTAATTTTGAGATTATGTAGTCGTGGGACTACCTATGTTAGCAAGAAGCATCTTGTTTTGGTAGCTCGGCATGAAGGAACTCCATGGTTGAGTGTCCTTGACTTGGGGTGGTTTCATTTAGAAATTTTCCCATGAAGCGTGCGAGTCGAGCAAAGCACGTTAGAAACACTTGGATTGGTTCGTGGGACCAGTCGTCAGTCCAAGAAACAACTAGAGTGATGAAGTCATGTATAAGAGCCATCATTCTATGGGCGTAAGGGCCCAATGGAGGCATAAAGTGTGTAACGTATAAAAGAACGTCAGGAAGAGTAGTGGTATCACTGAAGTAAAGAAGATTACCTAAATTACTTAAGGTGATACGGTAATGATGGAGAGTACTTTATAATTGACTGGATAGTCAATATGGTATATAAGGAGACCATTGACATTTTGGAAAAAGATTACTTTATTGTGCAATTATGGAAAGGCATACTCACCCAGAATGGAGAAAAGCTTATGAATTGAGATGCAATTTAATAGACACGTAATTGAGTGATTGGTGGATGTTGGATCACAAAGTAGGTTGTTTATTAAACAACGAGTTATATAATTGAGTGTAGAATAAGTTTTAAAGTGGTTAACGAAGTATGAAGATAGTGATGATTGCGAGAGAAGCAATGGTATCATATGAATCGTGGAGTGAAACCTTAGTGGTGATGATGAAAAGAAACTTCGGTGATCAAGGAATGATCTTTAATTAATTGTTAGTAGTTGAGAATTCGGAAATGGGTATTTCCAGTTTAGTTGTGGGTACCTAGTATGAGCAAGCAGTTGCCTCTACTGTATAGGTTTAATCAAATTACTTTATAATGGTGGTTAATCGTAAATGATTGGAAAAAAAAAATTAATTAAAAGTTCTGTCAATTCAAGGGAAATTGATACAAGTCAAAATAAGTGGAGATGAACAAGATTTAAGTTGACAATAAGATGGGAATTCCTCGAGTTTAAGTGAACAAAAACCGATGAGGAATTGCAAGAGGTTTATGAAGGGAGTGATAGCAATTGAATTTTATTAATGAAAGAATGAAAGCAAGAAATACAATTAAGAACGACAAAGAAGCATCTACTTTCTGATAACCCACCATGAGTATACTTTGGAGTTAAGCATATTTAAGTTGGGGTAATCTCAAGATGGGAAATCCGTCAGGAGTCACCTGGAAGTGTATGAGTGAGGACAAAGTACGCTAGAAAGATTCATATTAGGATGCAAAATCGGTAGTCGTTCCAGAAATTATTAAGAGGAAGTGATGTGTTAATAAGCAGAAATTTATAAGGTATTGAGACAAGTAAGTGAGTGGAAATAAGAAGTGCTCTAATTGAATATCTATCAGAAATGAATACTTAACTTGTTACTAAGTTAAGTCGTTAGAGATCACTTAGAGATCTCATAGAAGGAATAGAAAGACATAATTATGAATTATGTACTATGGGATCTTATGATTTTGACCGAGTAGTAACGATTGGACATACAGAGTTAATATGTTGTCTATCAGTGTAGACAATTTATACTATAAATGAGAATACAAAATTCATACAAAGGAATAGTCTAATCTTGTAAAATTCCAAGGTCGATATTTTTGGCTATGATGTTAAGAATTAAAGAAGGTTATTGAGAACCATGGAAGTTAAACCGAAAATAGTATAATGCTTTATTCTTGAAAGGTGGGTAACCTGCGAAGATCAATAGAATATTAGAAATATACTGTGAGCATATTTGATAAAGGTTAGAATATCTTAGAATAATATCTTCCCTTATGAGGTGTTTATTTAAAAAGTGATAATTAAATGTACCACTGGTTAGGTACCTTAATAAGTGTGGTACAAGAGAACTATTATATACATGTTCACTGGATTAAATAGGCTAGGTAGCCTATTAGCTAGCCTTAACTCTGCGTTGTCCGAGTATATAATGTGTTTCATGTCTCCATGTTGAGAAAATATGAATCAGACTCGACCCATGTTCTGAGTTGTGACGATGTTAAACTTCAGACAAATTTATTATATGAGAAAAATATCTTGTCCAGGTTTTGGACTAGAAAGATGAAATGAGACAATTCTACTAGTTAAGAAAGTGCTATAAAAAAAACAAGTTAAGATAAAAGCAAGCAATTTGAGAATTAGAATCATAAATATCAGTAATATCCCGAATTGTTTAAATAAATTTCGAGGACGAAATTTTTATAAGGAGGGGATGGTTGTAATATCCCGATAAGTTAAATGGTAAATAATTAGGGTTTATATTGATATTATGAATTAATCATGTAATAAGTGGGATTATGATCCTACTAATTTATTTCAAAGATAAAATTTAAATTTTGCTATAAGTGAGTAAATAATCGTAATTTGTTAATTACGGAGATTTATATAGCAGGTGTGAATGTAATATGAGCTATATGTGGAATAAAAATATTTTGTGTTCGACGACCCCGAGACTCAATAAGTGGATATATAAGCGTAATTTGTTAATTACGGGGATTTATTTGAAATACGTGGATATAATATGAGTTATTTGTGAAATAAAAATATTTTCAAGTTTGGCGACCACCGGAGACCCGATTGGAGGCCAAAAATGTCACAACGGTTTTAGTTAGAAATATTGATGAGATTATTGGGATAAGTTGATTTTAGAAATATTGGGGTATTTTAGGGTACTCGAAGTTGACCAAATACCCTAAAAATAGAGATTTCTTAGTGGCTAAGAAATAATAAGATAATTATTAATAATAAAGTTTTTATTAATATTATTATATTATTATTATTAATATATTATATTATTATTATTATTATTATTATATTATTATAATATTATTTATATATAAGTTAACGTAAGTTAACTTTTATATATATATATATTAAGTTATCAGTGAAACGAATTTAACGAACGACGAACGAAACCCTCGTTCTCCCTCCTTCGATAAAACCTTCTCCCCTTATATCTATTTTCTTCAATTTTCAATCCAAAACTTAGCGATCTAAGCTCTGGTAGTAGCAGGATAGCAAATCTTTGAAGAGGGAAGCTTAAGGTATGGTTTAATTTCGTTTTAAGTTTAAAAACAATTGGTTTCGTATAGGGGTTTTGTGAATTAGAATAGTTATGAAGGTTCTGACCTTATAGAATTGTTCTCGGGTAGTCATGGGACTAGTTTCGATATTTTCTTGTTGAATTAGAAGTGATTTTTGAGTTAGAAATCGAGTTTGGAACTTTTTAAAGCTTAGTCCGAACGTTAATGGCGTTTTTCATTTAAGGGGTCGATTTTTATTTCTGTTACGTAAGGATGGTAGTATTTATGGCATACATGCACCCCGTGAAGTTTGGAGTGATTTGGATAAGTTTTGGTAGTGTTTTCGGTGAGTGCGAAAATTGAAATTTTCGTATTTCACGCTTATAGAAATTCCTAAGAGATCGAAATCGTATTTTTGTCATAACTTTTGACTCGGGTGTCCGTTTTAGATATTCTATATACCGTTTCGAAGCTTGAGACGAGCTCTACAATATGGTGTATGTTTTAGAGCTGAAATATAAGTTTTATTTTAGTGTATTTATACCGCGGGGTTTGGTAGAAAACCCTAGATTGTCTTATGTGAATATAAGCGTTGTTTTAGGATAAACACTTATTAGTTTATCGTTGTTGTGACATAGGGCCGGATCATCGAGGATAGTTCTCCACTTGGATTGATTGAAATGTATGAACCTGGATTAAAGGTAAGAAAAGTATATTGTACTGCATAGTACGTTGTATGTAATACCGTTAGTATTGTTATGAATTGATCAATATTGAGATATAGTTAATATTGTTATATATAGAAAAGTATATTGTATCCGCATAGTACGTTGTATGTAATACCGTTAGTATTGTTATGAATTGATCACTATTGAGATATAGTTAATATTGTTATATATTGAAAAGTAGATTGTACTGCAAAGTACATTGTATGTAATACAATTAGTATTGTTATGAATTGATTAATATTGAGATATAGTTAATATTGTTATATATTGAAAAGTATATTGTACTGCATAGTACATTGTATGTAATACAATTAGTATTGTTATGAATTGATTAATATTGAGATATAGTTAATATTGTTATATATTGAAAAGATTGATTGGTTGAGTATTGATAATGTGATAATATTATGCATGTGATATGTTGGCTCACCTGATTAGGTGATGCAATTTTCCTGGTAACGTACTGGGCGTAAGTACGGCGTTAGTGATATATGATGAGTACCGAGTGTAGGTACGGCTCACCTCGATTAGGTGATGCGATTTTCCTCGGCAACGTACCGGGCGTAAGTACAGGCGTCAGTGACATGATAAGTACCGGCGTAGGTACGAGCTCGTCTAGTTAGACAATGCGATATATTGGTGCCAGATTGTGGCACGGCTCACTCGATTGTGTGATGCAATTGTATGATATATGGGTGCATGTTTTTGGGCATAGGCTCACCTGATTAGGTGATGCAGTTATGCGACATATGGGTGCCAGGCTATGGCATGGGCTTGCCTGATTAGGCGATACAATACAAGATCATCAGATTAAAGCATCGACTTGCCTAATTAGGCAACATGATGTCATGAAGAGGGTTGCTTTATGAGGTAACATATATATTATTTATATGATTAAATGAATATGAATTCCATTATTGGTATAATGGTTTTGTATTACCAAATATCTGTATACTAATGTTTATTCGTGGCAGATGCCAGTAGTGATTTGGATTTCATCTTATGAACAAAGTGTGATGGTTTGATTTTTATTGTGTATAAATGACAATATTCGAATAATAAGCTATATGATTGTTATTATTACTTTTCTTGCTGAGTCCTTGTGACTCACGGGTGCTATGTGGTGCAGGTAAAGGCAAAGAAAAGCTAGATCAACCATGAGGTGGCAGTCTTCTCCAGCAATGTACATATTGACCTCGCCGGCCTGCGTGCCGAGTTGCCAGGAGTTGTTTTAGACTGGTTGTATCTGCTGTGTATTTTGATTTTATGTTTAAATGGTTGTCGTATATATTTCTTTAGCAAAACTTTTTACAACAGGGATTCCCGGAACACACTTTTTATGCCGTTATAATGTCCATTTTTAGTGTTTTATTTTAGTCAAGTTTTTAATATTATCACGGTTTTTAATAATTAATTATTCTATTAGTATTAAACTAGTTTATAAAATCACACACGTGGCGTCCTTATAGATTAGGGCGTTACAATAAGTAAAAAGTATTGAGATGACTGAAAATCGATTCTTTCTCAGTGGCCTAGAGTGACTCTTATAGGCGTCCATGGAAGGACGTTACTCATGACTGCTCACCCTCCTTTAGAAGCGCTCCTCCCCCACTTTATGTGGGAGATCGTTATTAACATGGTCAGTTAATTGACCACTTCAAAGATTGTTAGATGAGTGATAAGACTCGGTCTCGTATTCGGGTCGAATCATTGTGAGCTCAATGACGGGTCATGGGTAATGTTAATGTCTGACTTGACTGTTTTGTTTTGCGCCTGTTGGGCTTGGTGTTGTAACCGTACCATCATAATTAGTCAAATAGTCCAACCCAATTTTATTTGAGCATTCTTTGGAAACATCGCATGTGATATTGAGCCTGAACCCAATTTTGACCTCTACCGTTTGTCCCTACTCTTTAAGTTGAGTTTCGCTCGAGTTAAAGAGTATAAATTTTGGTAGAATCTTTTAAATTTTGATTTGCGAAATCCCCAAATTATAAGTTCCATTGTCGAAATAGATTGTTCGACAGGTTGTGTTCAATGTTAAATCGAATCGAAGAACGTCCGGCTAGCATAGTCGAATGCTTTTGTCACTCTAAAATGTGAATATTGTATTATATGGTGCATGTCCCATTTTGCGGGCACGTTAGCATGTGTGTTAAAATGTGGATGAATTTCTTCCATTCAAGCTTGTGTAGACTGATTTTGACTACGACCAATCAGGATTTATGGAGTAGTTGAAACGAGAAACTTGACTCAAGGGAAAGGTGTCCCTTGCTTTTATAGTAGCAGTCACATTGATATTTAAAAGTTAGAATTGGTCTTAAAAATTATTGTAATGGTTGACACCCAATTTATAAGAAAGTATTAATAAAAATCTATGAAAGAAATAAGATTCAAGTTATAAAATATCATTAGTGGAGTATTAATCGATTTACCAAAAATAATGAAATAAATAACAGTCAATTCATAAAATTGTGTACAACACTCAATAAAAAAATAGCACTCAATTTACTAGGAAACTTAAAAATAAATAGCACTCAATGTGTATAAAAAGCCAAATGTAGAAAGAGATAGCACTCAAATTATAGTTATGTTATATAGAAAGTAGCAATCATTTAAGAAAATAGGTCTTTATTTGTGTTATCCCAAATTTTGCAATCTGACGTGGCATCACGAGAATGGTGACACGTGGAGTCCACTTGGAGCATCTGCTCGGGAAGATAGACCGAGCAGGATGCCTTGCTGGCACATCCAGAATGAGATACTCAGCGATCCGTGAAGAGCACTCAACACTTAGCGAATTTAGCTTTCGCATCATGAGTCATCAGCTCAATCCCTATAACTCAGGGATCAACTTATGTGGATATGGCATACACACGATCCCACTATCAGTGTACTCAGCCTCAATCACACGATCCTTGCATTCAGCAATGATCACACGATCTTTCTGTTTATGCACATTGTAACGAGAGAGGAAACTCTTCCTCCTCAAGTCTCCCAACCCTATAAATAGTGAGGAATGTTCACTGGGTAAGGGAGGGAGAGATTGAAAGTCGATACGCCGCTAAGCTAAGACTATATTATTATCTAAGAATTATATATTCAGAGATACCATTGTAAGAGCTATAAGAAAAGGAATCCTCGTCCTTGTTCTTGAGTCAATACAAATAACGAGGATTAGGCTATTACCGAACTGCTCGGGGCTGAACCTCTATAAAATTCCTGTGCCTTATTATTGCTTTATTATATGTAACACCCTAACTAGCATAGACGTATTACGTGATTTTTAAACATACTGTGCAGCTCGTTGCTAATCAACGAGGTTTATGGAAAACGTGATTAATTAAAATTTTTGATTTTTAATTAAACTTGTAAAATATTTATACAAAATATTCGGGATCCCGATTACAAAACCATTTACAAAAGTTTACTGTCTATACAAAATACTTGTCGCCTAGCGACTAATTACAAAAATAGCCTTGCTGTCCCGATGATCGTACGCTCCAGGCCTAACCGCCCCGACATGTACAATCTTCACCGGCTCGCTCACGGTCCATCAGCTCTAGCCTGAGTAATGGCGAATACCCTAGCTGGAGTGGGTATCGCCGGAGCCCTCGTTGCCTCTGATCGGAGCTGGGGACAATCCCTCTTGAAGTGTCTGGGCATGCCACAGTGAAAGCATCCCTGACCTTTGCATTCACCCCGATGGTGCCTTTTGCAGCTGGGGCACTCGGGATATGAGAACCGGGTCTCAGCACCACTAGGACGACTACCTCTACTCTGGTTCCCCTGGAACCTCTTGTTCTGACTCGAGCCACCGGATGCAGTGGATGCTCTCCTCTTCTGGTCCATGGCTGAACCACTACTCCCCCTGCTAAAGCTTGATGCAGGAGGGGTAGGAGCCCCGCCACTCGCCGGAGTACTGCCTGACTTTGACATACATCCAACTGCGCCCTCAGCTCGCAGTGCCTTCTCCACCATCTCAGCATAGGTGGTCTTGTCGTCGGTGGTGATCATCAAGTCGTGTTTAATCTTTGCATTTAACCCGTCCAGGTACTTCTCTTTCTTGCTGAAGTCGGTTGGCACTATTCCCGAAGCTAACCTCGCCAACCGATCGAACTGAGTAGTATATTCTGTCACGCTCATATTCTCCCGCTGGGTCAGGTGGGTGAACTCTTTCCTCTTGGCGCTTCTGACCGCCTCGTTATAATACTTGGCGTTGAAGAGTTCCTGGAACCTTTCCCAGGTCATGGTAGTGATGTCGTGAATCTGAGACACCATGTCCCACCAGACAAGAGCGTCTTCCTGGAACTGGAAGGTGGCACACACCACTCTGTCATTCCCGGTGACACCCATAAAATTCAGAATTTTGGTGATCACCGTTAGCCACTGTTCGGCCTTCATCACATCTAGACCTCCCAGAAAGACCATAGGTGCTTGTTTCCGAAACCTTTCATACAAAGGTTCCATTCTGTTAACCGCCACAACTATTTCAGCCTAGGCAGCAGGGGCGGGTGCCACTGGAACTACTGGCACAGGCACTGCACGAGCCCCCTGCTGCCTCAACCTCTGAATCTCTAAGTCTTGTTCTTCAATTCTGGCTTGCATTTCAGCAAACCTAACCTCCCAATTCTGGGCTCCCTGATCGGCTTGGGGAGCCTGGGCAGACTGTGGCGGGTTCTCATCACCCCGACCACGAGCCCTGCCCCTGGGACCTCTACCTCGGCCCCTAGCTGGCGGGGGAAACTGAGCTCCCTGACCTTGATTCGACCCTACCGAATTGCCCTGGCTCCTGGTAGTCCGCCTGACGTCCATCTAGTCGGAACCGCCTGCGAAACCAAGAGTTGGCATATCAGGTCGTGTTCAAGGAGAGCTTACTAATGCCGCTTAATTTGGAAATTAAAAATGAAACATGCGCCTATTCTACTATCAGGCTACTAACATGCTTCCTATTTGGCTTTTCTTATTTCATAAAAATTAAATAATCAACTAAAGCAATAAAAGCTTACTGAACCGTAGAACGAGCTAACTGCTGATGATGATTGTACATGTCGTGACGATCTTCGGAAGACAACCTAGCGGCTCTGATACCAAATTGTAACACCCTAACTAGCATAGGCGCATTACGTGATTTTTAAACATACTGTGCAGCTCGTTGCTAATCAACGAGGTTTATGGAAAACGTGATTAATTAAAATTTTTGCTTTTTAATTAAACTTGTAAAATATTTATACAAAATATTCGGGATCCCGATTACAAAACCATTTACAAAAGTTTACTGTCTATACAAAATACTTGTCGCCTAGCGACTAAATACAAAAATAGCCTTGCTGTCCCGATGATCGTACGTTCCAGGTCTAACCGCCCCGACATGTACAATCTTTACCGGCTCGCTCACGGTCCATCAGCTCTAGCCTTGCCCTTACCTACACATAAACATAGCACTGTGAGTCGACAGAGTCAGCAAGAAAAGCATAATAATACTCATACATAAATCCCGGTCATGATCAGACGCCCATACCCCTGACCATAACCCTAACTGCCATGTCCAACACGATACTGAGTCCTGAACGTTCATAGGGACGGTACTATTGACAAGTAACAGCCTATACTCGGTCGAACTGGTCATACTCCAGCTGCTGGTCATACTCCAACTGTTGGTCATACTACAGCCTGTACCGATGTGTTACAGTATCAGCCTATACTCGATCGAACTGGTCATACTCCAGCTGCTAGTCATACTCTAGCCTGTACCGATGTGATACGTCAAATAGTACGGAACCACCAACCTAAGTATCAGCCTATACTCGGCACACTTGTCATACTCCAGCTGCTAGTCATACTCTAGCCTGTGCCGATGTGATACAGTGTCAGCCTATTCTCGGTCATACTGGTCATACTCCAGCTGCTGGTCATACTCCAGCCTATACCGATGTGACACAGTCGGATGGTTCGAAGCCAACATACATATCTAATGTAATCTAACAGACTTCCTAACATGCACGCTAAACATGTAATCTACATATGCATAATGTTATACTAATCTCACCTCAATTCCGAATTCAGGTGTGCCGGTCAACCTGACTGGAACTATCTGCGCGGCGGATTACTGGCTCCTAAACCATAAAAATCACAACACTATAAGTGATACGCTAAATCACTTCTCGGGGACTTAAACTAGGAACTAAAAGTTTCCCTATCGATAAAAAGCATGGCAATACCCCAAATAACATAAAAACGAGGAAAACTAGGGTTTCTGAAAATCACCCTACCGGCAGACCGGTTGTCCAACCGGAATTCCAGTTCTGGGAATTTTCAAAACCCATCCGGAATTCTGGATGCACAACCGGAATTCCAGTTCCTCGCAGGAATTTTACAAAAATTCACACAATGCTCAAATCCAATCCAAACAATGCCAAAACATCCAGACCTGTTCTAAATGACCCAAATAACATTTCTAAAGCAACTACACAGCCCAGAACACCCATAAATCAAAAATGCCATTAAAGCCCAAGCTTTGAGTTCCAAAACTCAAACTTGGTTAAATTCAACTAACATGCATCCAAATCAGATCAAACCTACTTAAACATGCATACAAAAGCTTCTGAAAACACAAGAAATCGACCTCAACAAACACAGCAACAAAACTCACAATTTCACTTTTGAAAACTCATAGCTTTCGAACAAGAAAATTATCCAACTAGAGCAAGAACAACTAGCATGCATTTCAACCTAACTAAACATACTTAAATCAACATTTTAAACATAGAAATAACAACAACAACTAGCAGCAGCAACAACATTAAAATCATCCATGCATAACTCATGTTTTTCATCATTTTTCAAGAAAACAAAGGAAGAGAAGCTAGACAAGAAATACCTCTTCAAGGATCACACTAAACTTGCTGAAAATCACTAGAATCACAAGAGAAAATCCCCTTTTTTTTGCTGCTCAAAGGGCCGAATAGAGAGAGGAAAAGAGAGAGAGCTTTTCCTTGAAAATTTTGTAATTTTTTGTAAGTTTTGAAAAATGAAAGAAATGCCACTTAATCCCTTTACTTCAGCCAACAAAAGCATTAATTAACCATATATTTTCCAATTTATTAAGCCACAAAAAGACAAACTAACAATGGGGCAAAATGACTATTTTGCCCCTTCACACTAAAATCACAAAAATAACACTAAATGGGTATTTTTGGGAAATTCTAAATTTCCGGCCATTCCCGACATTTCCAATGTCTAATAAACCGTCCCAAACTACTAACATACTAAGTTGTGATTTTACTGAGCCAAACACCGAGTTCCATGTTACCGGGCACCGGAAATGCAAAATTATGAAAACTACTAAATGACATAAAATGCATCTCAGAATTCAATAATAACAGTATAAATAATTATTTAAATACCTATAAATAATTTCATAATTGAACATGATTAACCGCTAATTTCCAAATTAAACTAAGCGGTCTTTACATTATATATTCGTTACGACATATCGTTTATCGCTTATCAAAAATACTCATTGTCGTTGGCTAAAAGCGAAGTCAATATTTTGGTACTTTCATTGAGAGAAAGATCACAGATCGCTCTTTTCGACACTCAACACGATGGTGCAAACTCGTAGAGGCCTTTCTGACCCAACAAATTCACAGACGTTGGATCCCACATTGCAGGACCCAGGGAGTTCAAGGATTCCACCTGCTGTCAATCCTGGACAGACGGGAAGCGTGATGAATGGTGAAACAGCTCCTGTTACTGAAACTGCGCCTGGTGTGCAAGAGACTCTGCACACAGCCAGGGCATTCATAACACGACTGTTCCGCCTGGAACCAACGCCCAGACGACCATCAGAGACGCGACCGAATTGCAAAATCTCCGTGCCGCGCTCGGACTCATGCAGAGTTATAGCAACACTCTGCATCATGATCAGGATGAACTGCGTGCCGCAGTAAATCTCACGTTTGACGAACAGAGGCGTATGTTCGCTGAATGGAGAGACAAAGAGATGGAGGCATTAAGGGCTCACCATGCGGAGATCGAAGATCGTAGTCGGCAAGCTACCGTGCTGATACGAAGAGCCTACCAGACTGAAGGTCTGTAAACGTCGAACATCATTCCCCTGGGAGAAACGGAGGATGACCTGGCGATGAATACCTCCTAGACAACCAATGGTCAGCCGTCCAATCACTGGTTACGAGTTCCACTCGTGGGCCAAGAGGTAGGCGGGCAGACCTTGTCTGGGAATTCATCAAGAGGAGACATACCTGACGGATCCAACTAGAACAATGGTGTTATTCCACCTGTCAACCAAGCGAATCAATCGCTAAGGCAACCAGGCTCTTCTGTGTTCGATAGGCTTGGAACAACCCATGACCTAAGGAACGATCTAAAAAGAAGAAGGGGAACAGACGAGCAGAATATTCCAATGATCGTGCAGCCCGGAGCCCATACTCAAATCCCCACTCAAAAAGACACTGACGTAATCCAAGTTGAGCAAAATGCCGAGCAAGTCAGCCCAGCCGTACAGGCCCAGCTTGACGAGTTGAAGAATATGTTTCATGGCATGGCTGGACAGCTTAACAATGATCTTGAGTTAGACCGTGCTCGCGGAACTCCCTTCTCACCAGAGATCAATCTCCTGCCACTGCCTCAAAAGTTCAAAATGCCAACATGGAAGATGTATACTGGGAGAGAAGATCCTCTTTCCCATCTCAAATACTTTGAGATGCAAATGGATTTACAAGCAGTACGAGGGGACCTATGCTGCAGAATCTTCCCCGCCACTCTGTCGGAAGCCGCACAGCAATGGTATTTCAAGTTGGCTCCTGGAAAGTTTAGTTCATGGAAAACCTTTTCTTCGAAATTCCATGCGCAATTCTCTTCCTCACGTCAGCTCCCATTGCATCTGGGAGATTTGGTCGAAGTAAAGCAACGACCAGGCGAGCCACTCCAGGCATACATCAGCAAATTCATGACGGAAGCGACCAAAGTCTCGCGGGTAACCGAGGATGGAAAGTTATCCGCGATACTGGGAGGCATTGAAGTCCTTGGTGAACTATGGAAGGATATAAGGAAGAATGGGGTGGTTGACTCAATGAGTGATTTCCTTGACCGAGCCGAAGGCTTCATCAAGCTCAAAGAAGTCATTCAACGAGCAAAAGGTGAGCAAAAGCCAGGCAAAACGAAGGCTCCTTCGGCTGGAACATCCGCCCAACTGTCCAACTATTCCAATAATTCAAGTGGCAAGCGCTCAAGCAACAACCACAAGCAAGGAAACGGGAAGAAAGGAAAGTTCACTGACAAATCCGGACAAACTCCCCGTGATCATGCCAAACACACTGCATTCACTATTCTAACTGAAGATATAGAGAGTGTGTATATGGAAACTCAGTCGTTAATTTCGTACAGAAAGCCTGGGCCCATGAAGAAAGATACCAATAAAAGGGACATGACAAAATTTTGTCGGTTCCATGGAGACTACGGCCACAATACCAACGAATGTTACAATCTGAAGCAGGAAATAGAATTTCTGATCAAGAAAAACAACTCGTACCTGCAGAAGTATGTCAAGACCAACCAAGGTCAAAACAACCAGGATCTGTTACCTCCACCGATAGATAGACACTTGCAAGTCATTATTGGAGGCCCGCACATCGCTGGAGATACGAGCAAAGCTCGAGAGAGATATGCCCGAACAGCTCAATACGAGCAAGAAGAAGTCATCCTGGTCGTGGAAGAAAGGAAGCCCAAAGTTCCACGAGCAGGAGAGCCAACCATAACTTTCAATGATGAAGATGCTGTCAAATTAGATTTCCGCACAACGACCCGTTGGTCGTGGAAGTCCAAATAGCAAACAAAATGGTGGCTAGAACCATGATCGATAATGGAGCTTCTTCAAACATTTTGTTCAAGACTGCTTACGAGTAGATGGGGCTCCAACTCTTGGATCTAACTCCATGCCTCCAGCCTGTCTATGGTTTCTCCAGTCTAGGAGTTGCACCTCTAGGACAAATCCGGCTACCCCTAACTGTTGGACAAGCTCCGACGAGCATAACTATCATGGCACAGTTCCTAATATTGGATGTTCCTTCAGCCTTTAACGTAATGCTTGGCCGACAAGCCCTGATGACTTAAAAGCTATCACATCATTATTTCACTCGTGCCTGAAGTTCCCAACCAAGAATGGGGTAGGGTGTCTTAGACGGAACCAACAATCTGCTCGGGAATGTTACAACCTTGCAGTGGCCAAGGCTAAGAAGGAAATATCCTCCAGCCAGAGCCCGGACAAGGGAAAACACATTCCCAAGTAGGAAACTTCCCAAGGCGAGGATGAAGATGTGGATCCTCGACTTGGGGACCCAAGCAGCAATGTTGGACCTGTGGAAGAATTAGAAGAGATCGAGATCGATCCAGCTATCCCGGCCAGAAAGCTAAAAATTGGAAAGGGTTTGTTACTCGAAGTAAAATCAGAGTTGATAAAATTTCTAAGAGCAAACCTAGATGTTTTTGCCTGTTCACATGCGGATATGGTCGAAATCGACCCTTCTATTATTTCACACGTCCTAAATATCGATCCTAACATCCGGCCAGTTCAGCAAAAATGAAGATTGCTGGATAAAGAACGAGCAGTAGCCCTGAAAGATGAAGATGAAAAGCTGCGCAACAACAACTTCATAATTGAAGCTTTTTACCCGGCTTAGGTCGCGAATCCCGTACTCGTGCCCAAGCCGAACAAGAAATGGCGAGTCTGTATTGATTTCATAGACCTCAACAAAGCATGCCCTAAAGACTGTTTTCCACTTCCAAGGATCGATCAGTTCATCGATGCAACAGCCGGGCACGAAATTTTAAGCTTCATGGACGCTTATTCAAGCTACAATCAGATCAAAATGCATCCGTCAGACCAAGAACATACAAGTTTCCGAACAGACATGGGTCTCTACTTCTACAAAGTCATGCCGTTTGGTCTAAAAAATGCCGGAGCTACATAGCAAAGATTCGTAAACAAGATGTTTAAAGACCAGATCGGCAAAAATATGGAAGTGTACGTGGATGACATGCTCGTCAAATCCAGAAAGGTTGGGGGCACATAGAAGACCTGGACAAATGTTTCAAAGTCCTTAGGAAATACAACATGAAACTAAATCCCTTAAAATGCTCCTTTGGAGTCAGCTCGGGAAAGTTTCTAGGCTTTATCGTCAATCCCAAGGAATTGAAGTCAATCCAGAAAAAATCCAAGCCCTCCTAGATATGAACTCGCCAACAAAAACCAAAGAGGTGCAAACCCTAACCGGTCGAATCGCCGCACTTAGCAAATTCGTGTCAAAATCAACGGACAAATGTGTTCCATTCTTCAACATCCTGCGAGGAAACAAAAAGTTCGAGTGGCAGAAGAATGTGAAAGAGATTTTCACGATTTAAAGGCACAGCTCGCAAAACATCTCGTCCTTTCTAAACCTCTGGACGGTGAGGAGCTAGGGATATACCTAGCTGTTACGGAGCATGCCGTAAGTGTTGGGTTTTATGCCCTAAATAAAACTCATTTCAATATAATCAAATTTACTTATTAATATAGATCAGAAATAACATTTAATGTTGCATGGTTCACATGATTTATTTCATGATTATATGTACATAATGTATAAATTCATCTAAAACCCTTTTCACATACTTGATCCTGTTTATTGTGCCGTCAACACATTGGAAAGTAAACATGACTATGTGAATAAAGTTTCCTAGATTTATCAGACACAGGGTTTTACTGATATGATAATCTACAACAGAGTTTACTTGCATTTGGAGAAGTGCTATGTTCTTTCCAGAGCATTGGTTAAAGTAAAGCTCAGGTTGGATGCATGGAGTATGCATCGGAAGGGACCGATATTGAACTTTGACTTAGATTTAATTAAACTTACCGTAAAATCTATTCAAGACAATATCGCCTAGTTGATCCTAGATCAAATGATCTTAATCCTGTTATGATTAGGCTCAATCTTGAAAGGCTATTCGTGTTCCTTGAATTGTTAGTTAAGCCTACCTTTTGGTCAGGGTGATACGTACTTTTTGGGAACACTGTAGTGCAATTGAGTGGGAGCGCTATCATAAACATGGAATCTATAGCTTCTATCTGGCGAATAGTAAGCAAAGGATGATCTCCTTCGAGCTTGACCAAACGAACATAAATGGTGGAGTACTCATTTCACATAAGCTGAAATATCATTTATACGGGGTCAAGTGTTTTAAGGAATAAATACATTGTAGGGTGTAACGGTAATTTAATCCCTTTACAGTGTAGATCATTCATATAGAGGATCATTGATCAAATTAGGATTATAACAATGGATAACTAATGATGTGTCTATATTGTGGAACATATAGAGCATTCTATATAACTGAGAGTGCAATTCTAAGTTCTATGCGTGGATTCAACGAAGAATTAATAAGTTAGTGAATTTTAGTGCTAAATTCTTGATCTACTTATTGGAAGCTCGGTTATATAGACCCATGGTCCCCCCACTAGTTGAGATAATATTGCTTGTAAGACTCGTGTAATTGGTTTTGATTAATCAATTATAATTCTCAAATTAGACTATGTCTACTTGTGAATTTTTCACTAAGTAACGGCGAAATTGTAAAGAAAGAGTTTTAGGGGCATATTTGTTAATTATGATACTTTGTATGGTTCAATTAATAAATATGATAAATGACAATATTATTTAATAATTATTTATAGTTATTAAATAGTTAGAATTGGCATTTAAATGATTGAATTAGGAAATTGGCATTTTTGAGAAAATCAGATACAAAAGGGTGTTAAAATTGCAAAATTACAAAGCCCAAGGCCCAATCCACTAAGTGTATGGCCGGCCACCTATGTAGCTATTTTAAATTGATTTTTTCATTATTTTAATGCCATATAATTCAAATCTAACCCTAGTGGAATGCTATAAATAGATAGTGAAGGCTGCAGGAAAAAAAGACTTTTTCTTCAGACTTTTTCTATTCAGAAAACTGAGTCTTCTCTCTCCCTATCTTTAGCTGACCACTCTCTCTCTTCTTCTTCAATATTTCGAAATCCTTAGTGTATGAGTAGTGCCCACACACATCAAGTGATACCTCAATCATAGTGAGGAAGATCGTGAAGAAAGATCATCAGCAAAGGAGATTCAGCATCAAGGATTCAGAGAAAGAGATCCAGGTTCAGATATTGATAATGCTCTACTACAGAAAGGAATCAAGGGCTAGATATCTGAACGGAAGGAGTCATATTATTCCGCTGCACCCAATGTAAGGTTTCTTAAACTTTATATGTGTTTATTTCATCGTTTTAGAAAGTTCATATTTAGGATGTTAATAAACATACTTGTGAGTAGATCTAAGATCCTGGTAAAATAAATTCCAACAACTGGCCTCAGAGCCATGGTAATTGATTTACTTACATGAAATTTAGACTTTAAAACGATTGTTTGTATGTTCTTTGGATGGTATCATGTTGTATTGAGTGTTATTTGATGAATGATTGATGTTTGTGAAATTTTCGTGAAAAATAATTGTGATTTCGATTCTGGAATTATTTTTATTGGATAGTATGGAAAAAATTAAGCAAGTTAGCCTTTTACAGAACTCAATTTGGATTTTATTTGAATAAGTTATGATTTTTTGAAGATTTGACAAAATCGGGGCTGTGCTGATTTTTTCTGCGATCGCAGAACTGTCCGTACAGTTTCGGATTTTTTCCTTTTTCTTCAATTTTTCATACTTTTTCATGGAATTAACTTCCAATTTTTTGTATAGTTTTGTATTTATACTATTACTATTCCTAATTCAATTCTAATTATCATTTTGAATTAATTTAATATTTTTAAATTTAATTCAAGATATTAGTGTAATTTGAATTTGAATAGAATTAGTATCTATCTTCTTGCTTAAAAATCTATCTTATTTTTAAATTTGATTATATCTTTTTTTTAAATTTAAGGTCAGATTTTATAAGATATTTATAAAATCTTTTAAGATATTTTTAAGATATCTTATCTTTTAAGATATTTTTAATTATATCTTATCTTTTAAGATTTTTTTTAAATTAAATCTTTTTAGATATTTTGACCTTATTTAAATTTAAAATAAGATATTTATAATCATGTAATTTTAAATAGACATAAGATATTTTGCTAACTTTTAAATTTTGTTATTTTATTTATTTAAATTAAATTTAAAATCTGAAAAGATATTTCATTTATCTTTTCTTATTTTTTTTTATTTAATTTTTATTTATAAAATAACATTTAAAATTTAAAAGTAGTTAGCAAATTTTTGAAATGATATTTAGGTTGGTTGAAACCTAATTTTTCAAAAATTGTAGGTTTAATTTTAAATTTAAATTTTTTTTAAATTTTCGAAATTTTTTTTATTTTTCGAAAATAAATATTTTATTTATTTAATTAATTATTTCGAAATTAATAATTTAATTTAAAATTAAATAAATCCTACATCCAACTATCCAGCTAACCTTGTTGCAGGAGTATGTGTTTTAGCTTATGTGTAAGTTTTCAAAACCTATTATTACTTGATTGCAAATAGCCATGGTTACTTTTTGCCAGATCTAATGATCTGATGGCTCCCTTGGTCAAGTTAATAATTTGTAACAGGTATATTTACAATCTTCTTTCATCTGTGTATGACCTAGCAACATGATAGGACCCATCCAAAGTGTGCCTGTGTGAGCCTATGTGTTTAATTTGATTATAGATACATATAGGTTGTTGTTGCTAAAATAAATTATCATAGTTCTTGATAGAATTTATTTAGGCCCATTTAGTTTTTGGGCCTATTCAATTAATAACAGTTGTTCTTATTAAGGTTAAATTCCTCTCTTTTGGGCCTTGTGTGAGAGTTGGGAGCCATAGAAGTGGGTACGACATACTGAACCCAGCACCCCCTCACATGAACCACCCCAATTGTGAATGCCCATTTGCCTGATTTGAACAACTGTACTAGGTTAATTACACTAGTTTAACCTAATAAAATTGATTAGCAACATAATTAATTTCATTTATTTTGAAATTCATTTAAGAAAATTATAGTTTAAAGAATTTTTTATTCTACGCTAAACTATATGTATTTTCTTGTATTTAATTAAATATAGAATTATAACCATCTAGATTCTTTCTGGAGCTTAATTTAAATTTTTCATTAAATATTCCTATTTAAGTTGATATTTAGTTATCTACAACTAACCAACTTAAATCTGAATATCTTTTGAATTTCAAATTTCAAAATTAAGTTGAGGAATTTTAGGCATTGGTTATAAAGATTCTTTAGATATTTTTTAAGTTAATATCTTTTCAAATATTAACTTAAAATTGAATATTTTTGAATTAAGTGGTTACAACTTAATTTTTGATATTTAATTAAATTTAAATTTGAAAATATTTAAGTTCTAGATTTTTTTTTTCTAGTACAACTTAAATTAGATATTTTTTCAAATTTTGTGGAAAAGATACTTAGTCAAATAAGATATTTTCTAGATAGTTATTTCTAGACTACTTATTATTTCTAATATTAAATAGGAAAATATTATAAATTGTGAAATTAATTATTTATTAATTAATTTTGGTACAATTTATTTTAATAATTAAGCCTTCTCTACACTTAATTATTTATTTCTTGAATTTAATACATTTAATTAATTTTGAAAATTAAATATCTAAGTTGATTTTTATCATTATACTTAAATATTTCTTTTTCATGACACTTAATTAAATAGAAAATTATTTTTAGTTGAAATTTATTTTTTCAACTAAATTTAAATAATTTTCAAAATATATTTTTTCTTTATTTTATTAATCAATTTTCGAAATTGCATTTCTTAAATGCTAGAATTTCGAATTTTATCTTGAAAAATAGATTAAGTTGTAAATTAATTATTTATTTTAATTAATTCTTGGATCAACTTAAATCAATGATTTTTTTCATTTATTGATTAATTTAAAATAAATTGAATTAAAGTATATTATTAGAAATTGAATTAATTAGTCAAAGGAAAATCTAGATAGGTGATATTTTTGCTTGAAGTATTTTTCTAGTGTATTTAATTAAATAGAAAATTAATATTTAAGTTGATTTTTATCATCATACTTAAATATTTGAAATTTTTCTTATATATTTAATTAAATAGGAAAATTATATTTTTTGTTGTAAATTAATTTTATTAATTAATTTTGGGTCAACATTAAATTAGAATAATTTTTCCAGGATTTATTTTTTATTTTAATATGCATTTTTCGAAAATTGTATTCTTATATACTTTAATTTTTTCGAAATGCAATATATATTTATAGAAAATTAAATTTGAGTTGTAAATTAATTTTGTAACAACTTAAATTGAATATTTTTCTAAATATTTATTGGAAATTATTACTAAGATGGAAATAATTCACATTATTTCATATCCATCTAAGTAAAATTTATATTTGGAATTTTTTATTCTAAATTGGAAATTTTAATTAAATAAATATATATTTAAAATAAATAGAATAAATAAAGAGAATAAATGAAAATACAACTCCTTTTAAATAATGAGCTTTATTATCTAGAGACATTCGATCTCCATTGTGGATTTTACACCGTGTTTGTTTTAGTGAGTAATCCTCCCTAATGGAGGAACGTTCATTAGCAATTTCGCACCGTTTAACCTCGCATGATAAGTAGTTTGTAAGTGTTTTGTATGGTATGGATCACCCTAATGGTGGCGACCATACTTGACTTGCAAATTATGAAACAATGGTGGAAGCTCATAAGATAGAATTGCCTTGACTCTCGCCTAAACGGGACAACGCTGAATTCCAATCTTGATCGAATAAAAGGTTGCTAGAATGTTTATCATTTTAGATGAGCTGACAACTCTATTCTTTTTTTTTTGAAACAAGCGTAGTTTTATATTAAAAGATAAAATCTAGACCTCATGGTCATTACATAAAATGTTTACCGGAACAGAATTGATCGGGATCGATCCATAAACCTGGTGGGTAAAAGCCCACTTAGCGACATTGTGAGCCGCAAAATTACAGTTTCTACTAATATTAGAAAAAGTACAACACATGAAAGAAGGAGAAGACTTAGAACAAAAGGAGACATAGTTCTCAAGAGCCCAGTGGGACGCCTTCCCATTGAGAGCGTTGATAACTAGCTTCGAGTCACTCTCCACAATAACATAATTAAGTTTTAAATCCAGAGCTACTGATACCGCCAGACAACAGGCCGCCGCTTCTCCTACCAGAGCTTCCGAGAAGTCCAATCGGGATGTGTGAATAGCAATCACCCTCCCCAGGTGATTCCTCGCAACAACAGCTGTGCACATACTCTCCAAGCCCACACGAACATCACAATTTAACTTTATCCAATCCAGAGGTGGAGGCGTCCAGATGTCCTTCCCGGGAGGCGAAGGACTAGGCAAGAGAGAAGAATGTGCCTCTGCATAAGAAGAGCAAATAAGGTCAATACAATTATGAATATTAGGGGAGCAGTTGTTATGTACCACGTCATTGCGCATTCTCCATATATTGTCCACAACTATCGAGGCATAAAGGAACACGTCCTCTACGCGGAGCCCCCTATTATTAAGGCTCCAAATAAACTTCACCCAATCCCAGACTCTAATACCAGTGTCACCCACAGGGAAAATCCCCCAGGGGGAGGACCGCCATAAATGCATCGCTACATCACAGGTAAGAAACAGATGTTCCATAGTTTCATCGCCCAAACCACACAACGGACATCTTGTGTCTTCAATCTGAAATCTTCTTTTAATCTCTGCACAAACCGGGAGAGCTTGGGAAAGAATACACCACCAAAGAACCTTATGTCGCTCCATTATGTTACTATTCCAAAGCTTATTCCAAAGAGCAGGGGCGACATTACTCTGAGGAGCTCTCTCCATGGCCTGGGCCACGTAGGCTGATTTGGTGGTGAAATTCCCATTACTTTCCAAAGTCCACATCCAACCGTCAATTCCCGAACCCCGAGGTGGGCCCATTTTCAGGATAGCTGACACAGTTTCCTGATCGAACAAACTAGATAGCTTTAGAGTGTCCCACCCACCCATGGGGGAAATGAGGTCAGCCACACACATATTATCCATTGCAACACTTCTGTTTGGTCTCGGGACGAAACCTTTTAAGTGAGGGATCCAAGGGTCCCTCCAGATGCTAGTGCCTCTTCCATCAGCTACCCTCTTACAGGCCCCTTTCCGGAGGATTACATTAGCTTTAACAACGTTCTTCCAGAACCAAGAGTCCGACTCTTTATACTTACAATGTAGAAATTCTTTTCCCCTTAGGTATTTAGCCTCCAGGATTTTACAACAAAGCGACTGACTACCATTCAGTAAGCTCCAACCCCACTTAGACAAAAAAGCGAGATTCATTTCTTTGGTTTTCCGAAAACCCAGGCCCCCTAAGGACTTAGGGAGACACAACTTATCCCAGGCCTTGAGATAGAGGCCATGGTTCCCTTTCTCAAAACCCCACCAGAAGTCGCGGATCAAGGCGTCAATCCTAGTAACAAGCCGGCTAGACAACTTGGTGGTTTGCATAGCATAGATGGGCATGGAAAGCCCAACAGATTTAATCAAAGTAGCCCTTACCGCTTTTGATAAGGTTTTGGCCTTCCATCCCTGGAGCTTAGAAGTGAGATTATCAAGGATGAAGTTAAAATCAGCATCTTTTTGTCTAGATCTGAACATCGGCAAACCCAAATACTTGATTACTCCCTCTGGAGTACCAATACCCAAGGCTTCCTTAATTCCTGTTCTCATACCAGAAGGGGTATTTTTGCTGAAAAAAATAGATGTTTTAAGCTTGTTTACCGCCTGACCCGACCAAGAGCAGAACTGGTCGAGACAATCCCACAAGGCTGACAACTCTATTCAATTGATGATGCTTTGACTCTCGCCTAAACGGGACACTGTATCAGTTTGTTGAAAAACCTTGGAAATTATTTAGGATTGTATGTTTTAGTATTTTCACTTGTCATTCCTACTTGCTATATGCTTATAATTTCTGAATTGTGTATGAATTTATATTGAACCATGTTATTTTCTGTTATTAAGTTGTAGTTTAATTTCGAATCTTCATTGTTGGTCCAACATGTTTGTTTATCTAATGAGATAAATCCCTAGTGGATTTTCACCATTAGACATACATAATAGTGTTAGATCTCGAAAGATAAATATTGTATATGCGACATCTAGCTGTTCATCAATTGATGACACCTTAGACTAGTATTTTTACAATATGAAACAAGAAGATTACATAAATAAGATTACTTTGACTTTCGCTAATCGAAGCATCGTTGGATTCTTATTTATAATCGAAATTATCCTAATTCCTCTTCGCTTATTCATTTCGAATTAGCTCCATAATATATCATTGGATGAATGGTCTATAAATCATTTCATGTCATTATATTTTCTCTTAAGAAATTAAATGACTCTTATGATTATAATCCCGAAATTCTATTCCCAATTGATATAAATCCTCAATCTTAGAAATCTCCTACTTGTATGGGCAAATCAGACTTAGAGTTATATTAGTAGTGCTGGTCCAAGAAAGAATTACTCATTATATTTGGTTGAATTTAAGTCTTTGACTTTAATTTTAGAATCCAAACAGAAATTTTCTTATATTTCTAATTCCAGAATACAATACAGTTACACTTTCTCAAGTGTTTAATATCCATCTTTTATTAATGGATTAAAACTGTATGGAATATGAGTTAGGTATTCTGTGACCAGGATCCACTTGCAGTATTCTAAGAACTCTTTGATGTAACTATACCTAAGTCATCAAAACGACACAACCACATTTTTCTTAATCTATGGCATTTGTATCTTGTTCATAGTGGATTTGACAAGATCAATCTCTGCAAAGAGTTAATATGCCTATATCCACTGAAAGTAGTTCATCTCATTCGCAGATGGATGTACATTCAGGGGTGGATATGAGTTTTTCGTTGTATTCTTAAAACGATAACTCTAGATTATACCTTTTAGCAAAGAAATTTGAAATGTTTGAAAAATTTCATTAATTTCTAGCAATGGTTAAAACCATTAAGGTAAGTGGTTAAAGATCTTGCGAACTGATAGGGGTGGAGAAACAGTTAGTAGATATGCAGTTCAAAGATCATTAAATTGATTTTTGAATTATATCCAAACTTACCTCCCCAGAAATTTCGAGTTGCATGTTGATGATTAGTTACTAGTCGTTGCCTAAATCCTTCAATGGTAATACAATTTCAGAATGATGTAATGGTTGTATACTTAATGTAAATCATTACTAGATTCATGGATGACCTAATCAAAATCTTAAGAAAGGCTAGAACTGTTAACCATTGTTTGTTAGCTATTCTAAGTGATTAGGGGTGGATCATCCCATAGTCAATAGATAAGAAAGTGTTTGTTCAAACAAATACTACTTTTCTAAGATAATGACTAAGTCTGAAAACAAGTAGCAAATAAAGGAGATATTTTTTTTCTTGATTCCAAAAGTGTTCTATCATCTTATTTAACATATGATGATCCCACTACCTCTGTTGTCTTGTCACAACCAAAAAGGTTAATACCATTTAGTTTTCTTCGACATAATTCACGGTACCTCGTCGTAGTGGGAGAGTTTCTATGAACTCACCTTCTTATGACTTGGGAGACACTAGTGATTAAAATCCATTGTAAGTTTAAACAAGTAATGGATTGTCAAGATAAGAAACTAAGAAGAAAGCCAATAGAACTATGGTTTAATCCATTCACATGGAATAACCTAAAGTTTTCTATTACAAAGACATAAAAGGAAATTTTCGTTTATAAGTCTATTCAATGGACTTAACAAACTTCCTGTTCCTAGTATTATAGGTTTGAGTTTATCTAAACCTATGGCTTGTGGTATACCTGGTAATTACTTACTCTAATGCAAGCAACTTACTTTAGTAAGATGCTGAAGCATTTTCTTTCTAATGGCAATCTATAGAAGCTTCACAACTTCTTAGACATAGATTTTATTTATCTAAGGAAAAGTCTCAACTATTCCAGAAAAGATAAAGCCATGAAAGAATTTCTTATATCAACAGTGAGAGGTCTTAGATATGCTTTTGTATGCCTTAGACCAGACACCTGCTGTTGAGTGGGAGTAATGAGTAGGTATCAGATTAATCCAGGAGAAGAACATTGGAAGACAATCAAGTAAATTTTAAGATTAAGAAGAGGAACTATATGTTAGTCTATAAGGGTGTGTTTAAAACTCTTAGACTACACCATATCAGATTTCGAAATTTGCCTTTGTGCTAGTAAATCTTTCTGATAAGATGGTGATTACTCTTGGGGTGGAATAGTGATTTTGGAGAAGTGTAAAAACCTATCTGAAGTCTCTAGGTCTACCAGAGAGGGACTGAATGTTAAAGCTGCAGGAAAGGTACTTATTTAGTCTAAGGAAAGTTCTATACATCTTTGGCACCATTCCAAATTGCCTTAAACTACTAGTGTTAATTTCCTGATTAACCAAAAGTAGTTGCCAAAGGTATAGAATCCAGTATCCCAAGAGAGTAGACATATAGAGAGGAATTTCACATTATCAATGATTTTGTGATTAAAGGAAGAGTAATGGTGGAGAAAAGGTTGTGGTTAATTCAACCTTTCAGATCCTATTACGAGGAGTTTACTACTACTACACTTGATTTGTATATCAAGGTGTTGAGATTATTTGAAACGCACTTTTTGTTTTATATTAGTGCAAATGGGAGTTTGTTGGGTTTTATGCCCTAAATAAAACTCATTTCAATATAATCAGATTTACTTATTAATATAGATCAGAAATAACATTTAATGTTGCATGGTTCACATGATTTATTTCATGATTATATGTACATAATGTATAAATTCATCTAAAACCCTTTTCACATACTTGATCCTGTTTATTGTGTCGTCAACACATTGGAAAGTAAACATGACTATGTGAATAAAGTTTCCTAGATTTATCAGACACAGGGTTTTACTGATATGATAATCTACAACAAAGTTTACTTGCATTTGGAGAAGTGCTATGTTCTTTCCAGAGCATTGGTTAAAGTAAAGCTCAGCTTGGATGCATGGAGTATGCATCGGAAGGGACCGATATTTAACTTTGACTTAGATTTAATTAAACTTACCGTAAAATCTATTCAAGACAATATCGCCTAGTTGATCCTAGATCAAATGATCTTAATCCTGTTATGATTAGGCTCAATCTTGAAAGGCTATTCGTGTTCCTTGAATTGTTAGTTAAGCCTACCTTTTGGTCAGGGTGATACGTACTTTTTGGGAACACTGTAGTGCAATTGAGTGGAAGCGCTATCATAAACATGGAATCTATAGCTTCTATCTGGCGAATAGTAAGCAAAGGATGATGTAACACCCTAAATATCTTAGGCGTATTACGTGATTTTTTAAACGTACTGTGCAGCTCGTTGCTAATCAACGAGGTTTATGGAAAAACGTGATTAATTAAAATTTTGCTTTTTCATTAAACTTATAAACCATTTTACAAAAGTCTCGGGATCCCGATTTATAAAAATATTTACAAAAGGTTTAACTGTTTATCTATTACATCAAAATAAAAGTCGTCTAACGACAGTTACAAAAATCTCAGCCGTGCTGTCCCGAGGATCGTACGCTCCAGGCCTAACCGCCCCGACATGTACAATCTCATAAGCTCGCTCACGGTCCATCAGCTACAGCCTTGCCTTTACCTACACATGAACATAAACTGTGAGTCGACAGACTCAGTAAGAAAAGCATAATAATATCATACATAAAACTGACTGCCGTGTCCAACACGATACTGAGTCCCGCTACGGCCATGTCCAACATGGTACTGAGCTACTACTGCCATGTCCAACATGGTACTGAGTTTTGAACGTTCAGGGGACGGTACTATTGACAAGTATCCTCCTGATCGGTCGAACCGGTCATACTCCGGCTGCTGGTCATACTCCAGCCTGTACCGACGGGATAGGTCAATAGATCGAACCACCAACCAAGTGTCGGCTGATCGGTCGAACCGGTCATACTCCATTTCTTGGTCATACTCCAGCCTGTACCGACGTGACAGGGTTGGATGGTTCGAAGCCTAAATACATGACTAATGTAATCTAGCAGGCTTCCTACATGCACGCTAAACATGTAATCTACATATGCATACTGTTATACTAATCTTACCTGGATTCCGATTTCGTGTGTGTGCCGGCCAACCCGACCGGAACCGAAGCCGAGCGCGGACATCGGCTCCTAAACCATAAAAATCACAACGCTATAAGTGACACGCTAAATCACTTCCCGGGGACTAAAACTCGAAACTAAAAGTTTCCCTATCGATAAAAAGCATGGCAATACCCCTAAAAACATAAAAACGAGGAAAACTAGGGTTCGGAAAAATTCCCCAACCGGCAGACCGGTTGCCCAACCGGAATTCCGGTTCTGGGAATTACTGAACCCCCATCCGGAATTCCGGATGCACAACCGGAATTCCGGTTCCTCGCAGGCAGCAACTTCAAAAATCCATAACTCGACCAATTCAACCCCAATTGGTACCAAACCTTCCAGACCTACTCCATATGTCCCAAATAACATTTCTAAAGCATCAAACCTACCCAGAATGCACAGAAATGAAAAACACCATTGGAGCTCAAGCTTTGAGTTCCAAACTCAAGCTTGAGCAAATCCACCTAACATGCATCCAAACCTATTTAAACCTACTCAAATAAGCATAATATCACCTCTGAAAACATACAAGAACACCCAGCAATTCACAGAAACAAAATGAACCATTTCTTTCCAAAATTCCTAACTTTTCACATAAAAACTAAAAGCTTGAACAACCTAACTAATCATGCTTCAAACAACCCAATTTAACTTCAATTAGCATGCTTTAATCCACATAAATCAACAACAAAATCACAGCAGCAACATAATCAAAATCATGCATGCATTTCATCCAATTTCATAAAAATCTCAAGAAAACTAAATAGAAAAAGCAAGACAAGAATTACCTTGATTAGAGACACACAACAAGCTGAAATCTACTAGAAATTGAAGAGGAAAAATCACCCTAGGAGCTGCCTCAAATGGCCGAAAAGAGAGAGAGAGAGAGTTGAGAGAGTTTCTTTGAGAAAAATGTGATTTTTTCTAAGTTTGGGAAAAATGAATAAAAGCTATAGCATTTCATTATATTCAGCCAACAATTAAACACTTAAGCATTTAAATTTTCAAATAAAAAGCTCACATAAGACAAAACACTAATGGGGCAAAAAGACCATTTTGCCCCTCCACCATAAAATCACAAAAATCATACTAAAGGGGGTATTTTTGGGAAATTCTAAATTCCCGGCCATTCCCGACATTCCCAATGTCTAAAACCCGTCCCCAAAATACTAACATACTAAGTTGTGATTTCTACTGAGCCAAAGCAGCCGAGTTCCAAAATACCGGACACCGGAAATGCGAAATATAAAAGCTACTGATGACATAATCATGCATTTCTGAATTCCATAAATAACAGTAATAAATTATTTAAATAGCTATAAATAATTTCATGATTAAACATAAATAACTGCTAATTTCCAAATTAACTAAGTGGGCTTTACAACTATTCCCCCCTTAAAAGGATTTCGTCCCCGAAATCTAATCTGAATAACTCTGGATATTGAGCTCGCATATCTGACTCTAGCTCCCAGGTGGCCTCTTCCACCTTACTGTTTCTCCAGAGAACCTTGACCAATGCTATGGTCTTATTCCGAAGGACTTTATCCTTTCTATCCAGGATCTGCACTGGTTGTTCCTCATATGACATGTCTGGCTGAAGCTGAAGACTCTCATAACTGAGTATATGAGAGGGGTCTGAAACGTATTTTCTCAACATTGAGACATGGAGGCAATGCTAACCGATATGCCACTTGACCTATCTTCTCGAGAATCTCGAAAGGTCCTGTAAACCTGGGGCATAACTTGCCTCTTTTCCCGAAACGTTTAATCCCCTTCATTGGAGATACCCATAAAAACACATGTTCCCCTACTTGGAACTCAACATCCCTGCGTTTCGGATCTGCGTAACTCTTCTGTCTGCTCTGTGAGGCAAGCATTCTAGCTTTTATCTTTTCTATTGCCTCATTGGTCCGCTGAACTGACTCTGGACCTAGGTATTTCCTCTCCCCTGTCTCATCCCAGTGGATAGGGGATCTACACTTCCTACCGTACAACAGTTCATAGGGTGCCATCCCTATCGTACTCTGATAACTGTTGTTGTATGAAAACTCTATTAACGGTAGGTATTTACTCCATGAACCCTCAAAGTCCATAACACAGGCTCTCAACATATCCTCCAATATCTGAATTGTCCTTTCGGACTGACCATCTGTCTGAGGATGGAATGCTGTACTGAATTTTAGCTTCGTACCCATTGCCCGTTGCAAACTTTGCCAAAATTTGGAGGTGAATTTCGGATCCCTGTCCGAAACTATAGACTTCGGTACCCCGTGAAGTCTCACTATCTCCCTGACATATAACTCTGCCAACTGATCCACTGTAAACGTTGTTCTAACCGGCAGAAAATGAGCAGATTTCGTAAATCGGTCCACCACTACCCAGATGGAATCATACATACCCGTGGTCCTAGGTAACCCGACCACAAAATCCATCGTAATATCCTCCCATTTCCATTCTGGTAGGGTTAGAGGCTGCAACAACCCTGCTGGTCTCTGATGTTCAGCCTTGATCTGTTGACAAGTGAGGCATCTCGCTACGAATTCTACCAAATTCTTCTTCATACCGTTCCACCAGAAGTACGGTTTCAAATCTTGGTACATCTTGGTGGTGCCGGGATGCAGAGAATACGGGGTAGAATGAGCCTCCTCAAAGATCTCGTTTCTCAATTCCACACTGTTCGGAACACAAACCCTGGCTTTATACAAAAGCATCCCACTATCTGACACTGAAAAGTCTTTGGCTTGACCAGCCAATACCTCATCTCGGATCTTCATTAACTCCGGATCTGTCATCTGAGCGACTTTTATTCTTTCTAATAGATCAGATTGCAGCGTCAAGTTGTGAAGCTGACCTACCACAAACTCAATGCTGGATCTAACCATATCCTCGGCTAGGCAGGGTGAGATCCGAACCATGCTAGCTACCCGCCCGGACCCTTCTCGCTCGGGGCATCGGCCACTACATTGGCTTTTCCGGGATGATAGAGGATCTCGCAATCGTAGTCCTTCACTAATTCCAACCAACGCCTTTGTCTCATGTTCAAATCTTTCTGAGTAAAGAAGTACTTGAGACTCTTATGGTCGGTATAGATCTCACACTTCTCTCCATACAGGTAATGCCGCCAAATCTTCAGTGCAAAAACCACTGCGGCTAATTTTAAATCATGAGTCGGGTATCGCTGTTCATAATCCTTTAACTGACGGGAGGCATAAGCGATAACCCGATCGGCTTGCATCAATACGCACCCCAAACCCTGCTTGGATGCGTCACGATTACGAACTTCTCCTTGTCCGAAGGCAAAGCTAGTACCGCGCGAGAATCAATCTCTCGTTTCGGCTCACGAAAACTAGCTTCGCATTTATCCGACCGGATAAAACGCCGATTCTTCTTTGTAAGCTCGGTTAGGGGCATTGAAATTTTGGAGAACCCTCCACGAACCTACGGTAGTACCCGGCTAATCCCAAGAAGCTTCGATCTCTCGTCATCCTTGTCTTCGGTCTCGGCCAATCCCGACGGATTCGATCTTCCGGGATCCACCTTGATCCCGTCTTTACTCACAATGTGCCCTAGGAAGGACACTGAGACAACCGTAACTCACATTTCTTGAACTTGGCGTAGAGCTTATGTTCTCGAAGTCGTTGCGGTACCATCCGAAGATGTAACTCATGCTCCTCTTCGGCGAGAGTACACGAGGATGTCGTCGATAAACACAATCACACGGATATCGAGGAAATCCTTGAATACTCTATTCATCGGGTCCATGAATGCGCAGGAGCATTGGTTAGTCCGAATGACATAACCGTAAACTCGTAGTGTCCATACCTAGTGCGGAAAGCCGTCTTCGGAATGTCCTCCTCTCGGATTCTCAATCGATGATAACCCGAACGGAGATCAATCTTAGAAAAGACCGTCTTCCCCGAAGCCGATCGAACAAGTCATCGATCCTAGGTAATGGATATTTATTCTTCACCGTCAACTTGTTCAACTCTCGTAGTCGATGCACATCCTCATAGATCCATCCTTCTTCTTGACGAACAAACCGGGGCTCCCCAAGGTGACACCTGGGCCGAATGAACCCTATGTCAAGCAACCCTTGGAGCCGAATCTTCGAGTTCCTTAAGTTCGTGGAGCCATCCTATACGGGGCTTTGGAAACCGGATCCACCCACGGTGCCAAGTCAATCACGAAATCGATCTCCCGCCGAGGTGGTAACCCCGAAGTTCCTCGGGAAAGACGTCCGTAAATTCCCGAACCAACTCGATGTTCTCTCGGCCGAATGGTGTACGGCCGAGTGGTGTCCACCACCACGGCCGAAACCCTAGCACCCACCGTGCAATAATTCTCTCGGCGACATGGCCGAGATCACCGGGATCCGAGATCCCCGAACCGAACCCACAAATACAAACGGTTCTTCACTTTCCGGTTGGAAGACCACCATCTTCCTCTTACAGTCAATGCTCGCCGAATATTTAGATAGGAAATCCATTCCTAAAATAATATCAAATTCGACTAAGCTCATCTCTATCAGATCAGCGCTTAACTCTCTACCATCTATCCTGATCGGCATAGACCTAATCCACCTATTGGAGATAACCAATTCTCCGCTGTAACAGTGGTTCCAAACCCACGATTCATATCTATCAAAGGGTCTACCCAACTTACTAAAGACCACGGCCGCCACATAAGAATGTGTAGCCCCGGGAATCAAACAAAGACCTTTGAATAAAGCGAGTTGTTAATGAAAAGCCGACTGTGACTGCGATGGTGGCATCCGCATCGGCTCGCGTGATAGCGAATACCCTGGCTGGAGTGGGTATCGCTGGAGCTCTCGGTGCCTCTGGTCGGAGCTGGGGACATTCCCTCTTGAAGTGTCCGGGCATGCCACAATGAAAGCATCCCTGACCTTTGCACTCACCCCGATGATGCCTCTTGCAGATAGGGCACTCGGGATAGGAGAATCGGGTCTCATTACCACCAGGACGACCCCCTCTGTTCTGGTTCCCCCGGAACCTCTTGTTCTGACTCGAGCCGCCGGAAGCAGTGGGTGCCCTCTTCCTCTGATCAATGGCCGAACCACTACTCCCCCTGCTATAGCCTGATGCAGGAGGGGTAGGAGCTCCGCCACTAATCGGAGTACTAGCTGACTCTGACATGCACCCCACTGCGCCCTCAGCTCGCAGTGCCTTCTCCACCATCTGAGCATAGGTGGTGCTGTCGTCGGTGGTAATCATCAGGTCATGCCTGATCTTGGGATTCAACCCGTCCAAGTACTTCTCCTTCTTACTGAAGTCGGTCGGCACAATTCCCGAGGCTAACCTCGCCAACCGGTCGGCGAGTAGTATACTCAGTGACGCTCATGTTCTCCCGCTGGGTCAGGTGAACGAACTCTTTCCTCTTGGCGCTTCTGACCGCCTCATTGTAATATTTCGCGTTGAAGAGTTCCTGAAACCTTTCCCAGGTCATGGTGGTGACATCGTGAATCTGAGACACCATGTCCCACCATACCAGGGCATCCTCCTGGAACTGAAACGTGGCGCACACCAGCTGCATCGTTACCGGTGACACCCATGAAATTCGAATCCCGGTGATCACCGTCGGCCCATCGCTCGGCTTTCATTACATCCGGACCTCCCAGGAAAACCGGAGGTGCTTGCTTCCGGAACCGCTCATATAAAGGTTCCAATCTGTGGGCCGCCACCACTATCTCGGCCTGGGCAGCATGGGCAGGTGCCACTGGTACTATAGGCACTGGAACTGCAGGATCACCCTGCTGTCTCAACCTCTGGATCTCGAGGTCTTGTTCTTCGATCCGGGCTTGCATCTCCGCAAACCGCAACTCCCAATTCGGGGCTCCACGATCGAGGCAGGGGAGCACAGGCGGCCTGTGGCGGGTTCTCATCACCCCGGCCACGAGCCCTGCCTCGGGGACCTCTGCCTCGGCCCCTAGCAGGTGGGGGAAACTGAGCTCCCTGTCCCTGATTCGACCCTACGGAGTTGCCCTGACTCCTGGTAGTCCGCCTGGCGTCCATCTAGTTAGAACCGCCTGCGAAACCAAGAGTTGGCATATCAGGTCGTATTCAAGGCGAGCTTACTAATGCCGCTTAATTTGGAAATTAGAAATGAAACATGCGCCTATTCTACTATCAGGCTACTAACATGCTTCCTAACAGGCTTTTCTTTTCCATAACTGAATAAAATAACTACTAAAGCAATAAAGGCTTACTGAACCGTGAACCGAGCTAGCTGGCCGATTGATGATTGTACATGTCGTGACGATCTTCGAAGACAACACCGCGGCTACGATACCAAATTGTAACACCCTAACTATCTTAGGCGTATTACGTGATTTTTTAAACGTACTGTGCAGCTCGTTGCTAATCAACGAGGTTTATGGAAAAACGTGATTAATTAAAATTTTTCTTTTTCATTAAACTTATAAACCATTTTACAAAAGTCTCGGGATCCCGATTTATAAAAATATTTACAAAAGGTTTAACTGTTTATCTATTACATCAAAATAAAAGTCGTCTAACGACAATTACAAAAATCTCAGCCGTGCTGTCCCGAGGATCGTACGCTCCAGGCCTAACCGCCCCGACATGTACAATCTCATAAGCTCGCTCACGGTCCATCGCCCTGACCTTGCCTTTACCTACACATGAACATAAACTGTGAGTCGACAGACTCAGTAAGAAAAGCATAATAATATCATACATAAAACTGACTGCCGTGTCCAACACGATACTGAGTCCTGCTACGGCCATGTCCAACATGGTACTGAGCTACTACTGCCATGTCCAACATGGTACTGAGTTTTGAACGTTCAGGGGACGGTACTATTGACAAGTATCCTCCTGATCGGTCGAACCGGTCATACTCCGGCTGCTGGTCATACTCCACTGCCAGACGGGATAGGTCAATAGCACTGAACCACCAACCAAGTGTCAGCCTGATCGGTCGAACCGGTCATACTCCGGCTGCTGGTCATACTCCAGCCTGTACCGACGTAACAGGGTTGGATGGTTCGAAGCCTAAATACATGACTAAAGTAATCTAGCAGGCTTCCTACATGCACGCTAAACATGTAATCTACATATGCATACTGTTATACTAATCTTACCTGGATTCCGATTTCAGGTGTGTCGGTCAACCTGACTGGAACTGAAGCTGAGCGGCGAATTACTGGCTCCTAAACCATAAAAATCACAACGCTATAAGTGACACGCTAAATCACTTCCCGGGGACTAAAACTCGAAACTAAAAGTTTCCCTATCGATAAAAAGCATGGCAATACCCCTAAAAACATAAAAACGAGGAAAACTAGGGTTCGGAAAAATTCCCCAACCGGCAGACCGGTTGCCCAACCGGAATTCGGTTAAGAATTGCGAACCCCCGTCCGAAATTGGGATGCACAACCGAGTCGGTTCCTCGCGAGCAACTTCAAAAATCCATAACTCGACCAATTCAACCCCAATTGGTACCAAACCTTCCAGACCTACTCCATATGTCCCAAATAACATTTCTAAAGCATCAAACCTACCCAGAATGCACAGAAATGAAAAACACCATTGGAGCTCAAGCTTTGAGTTCCAAACTCAAGCTTGAGCAAATCCACCTAACATGCATCCAAACCTATTTAAACCTACTCAAATAAGCATAATATCACCTCTGAAAACATACAAGAACACCCAGCAATTCACAGAAACAAAATGAACCATTTCTTTCCAAAATTCCTAACTTTTCACATAAAAACTAAAAGCTTGAACAACCTAACTAATCATGCTTCAAACAACCCAATTTAACTTCAATTAGCATGCTTTAATCCACATAAATCAACAACAAAATCACAGCAGCAACATAATCAAAATCATGCATGCATTTCATCCAATTTCATAAAAATCTCAAGAAAACTAAATAGAAAAAGCAAGACAAGAATTACCTTGATTAGAGACACACAACAAGCTGAAATCTACTAGAAATTGAAGAGGAAAAATCACCCTAGGAGCTGCCTCAAATGGCCGAAAAGAGAGAGAGAGAGAGTTGAGAGAGTTTCTTTGAGAAAAATGTGATTTTTTCTAAGTTTGGGAAAAATGAATAAAAGCTATAGCATTTCATTATATTCAGCCAACAATTAAACACTTAAGCATTTAAATTTTTAAATAAAAAGCTCACATAAGACAAAACACTAATGGGGCAAAAAGACCATTTTGCCCCTCCACCATAAAATCACAAAAATCATACTAAAGGGGGTATTTTTGGGAAATTCTAAATTCCCGGCCATTCCCGACATTCCCAATGTCTAAAACCCGTCCCCAAAATACTAACATACTAAGTTGTGATTTCTACTGAGCCAAACGCCGAGTTCCAAAATACCGGACACCGGAAATGCGAAATATAAAAGCTACTGATGACATAATCATGCATTTCTGAATTCCATAAATAACAGTAATAAATTATTTAAATAGCTATAAATAATTTCATGATTAAACATAAATAACTGCTAATTTCCAAATTAACTAAGCGGGCTTTACAGATGATCTCCTTCGAGCTTGACCAAACGAACATAAATGGTGGAGTACTCATTTCACATAAGCTAAAATATCATTTATACGGGGTCAAGTGTTTTAAGGAATAAATACATTGTAGGGTGTAACGGTAATTTAATCCCTTTACAGTGTAGATCATTCATATAGAGGATCATTGATCAAATTAGGATTATAACAATGGATAACTAATGATGTGTCTATATGGTGGAACATATAGAGCATTCTATATAACTGAGAGTGCAATTCTAAGTTCTATGCGTGGATTCAACGAAGAATTAATAAGTTAGTGAATTTTAGTGCTAAATTCTTGATCTACTTATTGGAAGCTCGGTTATATAGACCCATGGTCCCCCCACTAGTTGAGATAATATTGCTTGTAAGACTCATGTAATTGGTTTTGATTAATCAATTATAATTCTCAAATTAGACTATGTCTATTTGTGAATTTTTCACTAAGTAACGGCGAAATTGTAAAGAAAGAATTTTAGGGGCATATTTGTTAATTATGATACTTTGTATGGTTCAATTAATAAATATGATAAATGACAATATTATTTAATAATTATTTATAGTTATTAAATAGTTAGAATTGGCATTTAAATGATTGAATTAGGAAATTGGCATTTTTGAGAAAATCAGATACAAAAGGGTGTTAAAATTGCAAAATTGCAAAGCCCAAGGCCCAATCCACTAAGTGTATGGTCGGCCACCTATGTAGCTATTTTAAATTGATTTTTTCATTATTTTAATGCCATATAATTCAAATTTAACCCTAGTGGAATGCTATAAATAGATAGTGGAGGCTTCAGGAAAAAAAGACTTTTTCTTCAGACTTTTTCTATTCGGAAAAACTGAGCCTTCTCTCTCCCTATCTTTAGCTGACCACTCTCTCTCTTCTTCTTCAATATTTCGAAATCCTTAGTGTATGAGTAGTGCCCACACACATCAAGTGATACCTCAATCATAGTGAGGAAGATCGTGAAGAAAGATCATCAGCAAAGGAGATTCAGCATCAAGGAGTCAGAGAAAGAGATCCAGGTTCAGATATTGATAATGCTCTGCTACAGAAAGGAATCAAGGGCTAGATATCTGAACGGAAGGAGTCATATTATTCCGCTGCACCCAATGTAAGGTTTCTTAAACTTTATATGTGTTTATTTCATCGTTTTAGAAAGTTCATATTTAGGATGTTAATAAACATACTTGTGAGTAGATCTAAGATCCTGGTAAAATAAATTCCAACAGTAAGTGCCGTGCTGATCAGAGAAGAGAACAGCGTGCAACACCCAGTCTATTACATCAGTAAAAGACTCATCGAGGCCGAAGGCCGATATCCGTTGATAGAAAAGCTCGCCTACTGCCTCATTCTAGCAACAAGGAAGTTGAGGCCTTACTTTCAAGCTCATCCTGTTCGGGTGTATATCGACCAACCACTTCGACAAATATTGCAAAAGCCAGATGCCTCTGGACGGTTACTCAAGTGGGCGGTAGAATTGGATCAGTACAAAATCATCCATGTTAGACTTTTTTACTAAAGTTAGAAAAAATTCCTTAAATCCAACAATCTCAATAGTTCAGGAGGCATTTCAATAACCTTAAAAGTTCAGGGGGTATGATTTGGTACATGTCAAAGTTCAGGGGGCAAAAATCTTAATTAGCCTAAATAAAAGTTTATTACTTTTACATGAAAGCTCTTTACTAGTTTTATTTTTTTTTTTCTTTTGTATACTATAACTACCGTAGGAAACTTAATTTGCTATTATTTTTCTTTCTATTGTAAAGATAATATAATTTGCTATTATTTTGGTGATATATTTATATAGCATAATATCAATTCTTTTCATGGAAAAAATGTCTTTTTAGAAACATATTTTTCAGTTAATAAGAAAAGATTTTAAAAAACAATTATATAGGTGTTACAAATAATTAATACTATACATAAGTTTATTTTTGTATTCTATTTTATTATACTATTTTCAAAAAAAAAAAAAAAAAAAACTATTCATTCTGTAATATAGAAAAGATTTTACATCAACAAAATATATGAGAAAGTGTTATTTTCTTTTAATTAACATACAATAATTTTAAAAGAATTACACGACACAAAATATTATTATTATTATTATTATTATTATTATTATTATTATCATTATTATTATTGGAAACCGATAAATTCATTAAAATGTACAAAATTAAAATTTGTCATTAAAATCTTACATATCAATTTATTAAAAAAATATTTATTTCATGAAAAAATTACTTCATCTTTAAAAATAGCATATTAAGTTTGATGTAATGTATTTTTATTTAGCGGACGTAATATTTGCTATTACAAAATAAATAGATTATTTTAAAAAAAAAATAGCATAATAAAATAGAATGCAAAAATAAACTTATATATAGTATTAATTATTTTTAACACTTATATAATTATTTTTTAAAATCTTGTTTAATTAAATAAAAAATAAGTTTCTCAAAAGACATTTCTTCCATGAAAAAAATTGATTATGCTATACAAATATATTACCAAAATAATGGCAGATTATATTATCTTTCCAATAGAAAAAAAAAAATAAAAAATAATAGCAAATTTAAGTTTCCTACCGTAGTTGTAGTATACAAAAGAAAAAAAAAAATTAAAACTAGTAAAGAGCTTTCATGTAAAAATAATCAAATTTTATTTAATACAATGAGAACGATTTTACTCACTAAAAAAACAAGTATTATATTATACATAAAAAAACAATGTGAGTATTTAATTACATAAGGTAATTATGGGGAAATAGAGTTAACTCACAAAAGAAAATAGAAGTAGTGGAAAGATAAGTGAATTAAATAAAGGGTATTTTATATAAATGTATACATTTTCTTAAATAATTACAAAAAATGTGCAAAAAAATACAATTTTAAAAATATACACATTTGAAAATATATTTACAAAAATTCATACAAATTCTTAATTAAATTATAATAGATATATTAATGAATCAACTTACTATATTTAGATTTGTATAACTAATTTTATGACTAATTTATATAGTATTAATGAGTAAGTCTACTAATTACATAAAATTGTAAATTAATAGTTACAAAACATAATAAGATACTAATAATAAACAATAAAATTTGTATTTATCATACAAATCACGTCAACAACATAAATGATATATTTTTAAAATTCAAAACATATATAATCATAATTTTTTTGATTAACTATGTCCAATATCATTATTAGTTGATTTTTAAAAATCTTAATTTCCACTTATCTACAATTTATATTTTATTTTTTCTAATTAAATAATATTTGAAATTTATAAAGTTATGTTTGTTTATTTATTTTTTAATGTAAGAATTATTTTTCAATAGATAATTCGTTCACTAACTCATTAGAAAATAATCAACATATAGAAACAATAGAAAAAAATATATATTTATTTTAGTATAGTATAAATATTAGATATGTCTATTTTTATGTTTACAATTATAATGAACATATCAATAATATAAAATATTTCGTATGTATATGTGTGTTTATTTTATTTTCTATTAGTTAAACATACTAATTTAATAAACAAAATAATAATATTCATATACGTTTATTATATTACTCTATGTGTGTCATGTTTATTTTTTAGTAATTTTTTATAAAATAAATAATATATATATATAAAAAAAAATGTTTATCTTTTTCTTTTGTTTTTGTTTATTGTGTCCTATTTTTTTTTAATTAAATAATATTTAGAGTTTATAAAGTTATATTTGTTTATTTATTTTTTGATGTAAGAATTGTATTTAATTCGTTTACTTACTCATTAGAAAATAATGAATATATAGAAACAATAAAAAGAAAATATATTTATTTTAGTATAGTATAAATTGACTATGTCTATTTTTATATTTACAATTATAATAAACATACTAATAATATAAAATACTTTGTGTATATATGTTTATTTTGTTTTCTATTTATTAAACCTACTAATTTAATAAACAAAATAATAATATTCCCATATGTTTATTATATCACTACGTGTGTCATGTTTATTTAAGCATTGATTTATATTTATATACATTAATATTTATAATTCTGATATTGTATTTTATTGAAAAAAACTTATTAAATTATAATAATTCATACTAAAATAGATAATAAACATTTTTTCTTTAATAAAAAAAATATTTAATTTATTTATTTTTATAAAAACTGTTTATTATTTATTTAATTAATTTTACAGAATCCTTTGTTTTGAATTTTAATAAACATGTTTTATTATTAATAATTTTTAAAACATTAGTATAATAAATATAAGGATAAAATATTACAAAATAATATTAGAAACATTAATTAGAGTTTTCTATTTATGGTAATTAGTTTAATTATTAATGATTTATATTATTTAATGATTAAAATGTATGGTTTTATGTAATAAATTTTCAAAATGTATAAGTTTTTCAAATAATTTTTTTTTTGCATATTTTTTGTAATTATTTTGTTTTTGTTGTACATTTATGAAAAAAAACCCTTAAATAAATGAGAAAGTAAATAGATATATGGCAGTTGTTTGTTGGAAGAACAGGATTGGGATGAGAAAATTAGGACAGGTGATTTTTTTCCATAATAATTAAGGGAATATTTTTGTAATAAAAATTTTATTTAAGTATATTAAATGAAATTTTCCTTTCCAAAGTCTTTACATGTGTTTTTAGGACATCAATACTACCAGATCGAATATTAAAAAAAGTTATTAAGCTCAATTTTATAATAAATAAACATTAGCCAGTGGAATATATATTTATGGATGATAATTAGAATTTAGAAAGGTTCATTAAAATTTGATATTATGTCAAATCAAGTAAATTTAGAGAGAGAAAACTGAAGATTAAAGGAAAATGCACACAATTTAACGTGGATCAAGCTATGAACTAGCCTTAGTCCTTGCATTGTACGTGAAGAACATTTGAAAAGCTCGAGTTTTCTTGGAATTTCGGCAAATTAAAAGTTTTATTATTATAATTTTCTTTCCTTAAATTAGTAGGTAATCTATTTCTGTAGCAACTTGTTTATTTTCTTCCTTTTTCTTTCCTACTAGATCCACAAAATTTACTTGAGTTTAGTTACCTGCTGCAGGAATGGATCCAAACTGCGGACAGGGTTGGAGTTTTTGCCAAACCTACTCTAAATTTTATCATCAATTTTGAAGTTAAAATATTCCTGCCATTGATACAGTGCTATTATTAATCACATAAATTATCAAAAATTCAAACTTCATCACTGCATTTTTAGCTAAGGAGACAATTCCATAAAAACAGCAAATGAAAAATTTATTCGACTAAAGATCATCTTTATGTGTAGCTGCGATACCTAGAAGTTTAGCAAGTTGGCCATTTTCATATGCTTCGACAGTATCTGAAAGTTCACCACAATAACAAGTCATAAGTACTAGAGCTTATAATATGCTTTTTAAAACAGTAAACCAATATTCATATAGTACCATCTGATCCCCCAATGTGTTTTCCATTTATAAATACTTGGGGCACAGTTCGCCTCCCAACAATCTCACCCAGGGCATCTTGAATATTTCCACCATCATCTATCAGCATTCACACAAAAACTAATAGTTTAATTTAAAAAGATGACATGCAAATATCATACAGGATGATGCAGGTCGCCAATTTTTCAATAAACAATTTTTATCACTAGTCAATTTCACCATGCCGTTGAAATATATACGTCTAATTTGAAGGTTCACCACAATAATCAATGTCACGTATTATGAGATGATGATCAAACTCCTAAGAACTTGGCATAAATACTTGGACAACAAGCTTTTACTGATACGATTTTCACAAGAAATAGAACCAGGCCAATTTATTAATTATAATGCATTGGTTATTACTAAGTTGTTTGATCTGTTACTTATCAGAAGTACAGCTATATACGCTGCTCTTTATTCAATTAATAAAATTACATAGTATTATTTCTACAATTTCTAATACAATTCAATAAGCGAAAAAGGCACAGAAGATTTGAGATGAGTATAAGATGGGAGATGATTCTTGTTCCCTTGCGTTCTTACAATGGTGTGAGATGTTGGATTACCAACTTGACAAAAGTTGTCATTGACCATGTAAAATATTAGGTTGTGTGTGTGTGTCTAGCCTTCTGACTTCATGCAGATACCAAAGCTCCTCACAGCCATGAGATGAGCCCTGAAGATGAATGGTATCAGAATATAGATACAGAGCCAGTCATGACCGATAGCATGATGCACCAGGACAGAGTTGGTGTAGGCCAAAACAGTAATAAGTAGCAGGTCCAGGATGAATGCTTTGCTCATCCAGTGGATGCTGCTTCGGACCACAACAGCGAGATAGAAATTATTTATAAAGGTTTACGGAAGCTCTGTCCTTGGAGCTGGAAGCTGATACCAAGATGAACAAGGAAGTGGGGAAGACTGCAGTTTTGGCTAAGATTTTTGGTAAATGTGGGGTCGCCAGAAAATTGGTCGTCCAGATTCTATCACAGACATGAACACTCAAAGGTAAATGGAGACTTAAGAAATAAAATAGGGACTATCGGGAATCTTCTTTGACTATAAAGAAGGTTGTATGTTTTAAGCAAAAGACCACGGATCATCAGTGGACAGTTGCTGAACATTGTCTAATGGCCAGACAATGGAGAGTGGCAGCAGGTTGATAAAGAGAGCGCTATGTATAGGATCCAAGTGCAAGACCTCACGTTGGAAAACCTACCTGCTATAGCTACGAAAGTATGTTACCATGGTTTTGAGGTTGCTAGTAGAAAAGAAACATCGAGGAGCGGCTTTCTAAATTTTAAAGCAGAAATATTCAGTACTCATCAAACACCAGCAGGCTTTTCCTGAGTATTGACAGGGGAAGGAGTGAATACAGTTTAAATATTGTAAACCTCCTCTTATTTGTTATAAATGTGGATGCTTCGCTCATTCCACTCCCCTGTAGGAAATGCAGTTCAAATGTATGACCATCGTACAATAAAATTTTTAAACAAAGTAAAAACACACTACTGCATCAAATACTTCTTTATGCTCTACATTTATACAATATATTAACATGTTATTAATTGTTTTGGTTTTAACATTTTTTTATATGTGGATATGTATTTATTAATATTTATATATTTGAAATGAATAAAACATATTAAAGAAAATAAATAAGTTTTTGTGATGTATTTTGATAGAACTCAACTAAGAAACTCACACACAAACAGAAAATCCCTCTCTTTATTTCATAAACCCTAGCCTCAATTAGAGACTAAGACTCAATTAGAGACTAAGACAAAATCATAAAAAGAATAGAACAGCTAATTCGAGATAGCTAATCTCCAAAGTCTAAACTTAAATCCACTAATTTATACTCCTCAACTAACTATTGCTCTTGACAAAATAAAACTCCTAGCAGAACAATCACTAACGGAATAACAACCTACTAACACAGCTCAGCTAAGTAAAAGAACTTAGATTAGTTATTCCTCTTGTTGCATCTTACATAAGTGGACCTTATCGGAGGTCTACCTACTCCCCTCCTAAATTTGACTCTTGTCCTCAAGGTTGACATCTAGAAACTGAAGCTTTTTATGGCCTCCAAAGACTCCCAAGTAGCTTCAAAATCTTCTAACCCTAGCCATTTGAATAAAACTTCAATTTCCCTTGCTGAGGTGTTCGTTTGCTGGCTGATCTTACACCAAGAAGCTTCTCGGGCTGAACTACTAGCTCCAATCCTGTAGACAGTTGTCGAGGTAACGGTGACACCGATACATCAGCTTTATTGGCTTTCTTCAGCTGAGAAATATTAAAAACAGGATGTATGAGAGCTATTTCCAGTAGTTCCAGCTTATAGCTCCCCCACCTTACTTGACACTTCGTAAGGTCCATAGAACCTGGGGCCAAGTTCTCATTACTTCGTCAAGCCAAAGTCTTCATTCTGTAAGGTATTCAATTTTTAATTTCAGAAAACCTTTTCCTATTACCTTGAAACTAACTTCCCGACAGTGTACATAAGCCTCTTTCTTCAGTCTAGCTTGCGCATTGTTTAGATGCATGTTAAGCTCATCCATGAGCTCATCTCGCCCCACTAACTGTGCATCTATAAGATGAATCTAGAATCTTATTCCTATGGGGAAAAGCTAGACGTCACTCTTTGGCGGGAAGAAACCTGAACTACAAGTACAAAGGCTCAAGTACTCGACTGTTGACTTCAGCATCAACTCATTCTGTTTAAGGGAGGTCAAACAACATTGCTCTACTCACCTTTCGATCACGTTCGGCTTGCAGTGTGATGCCTTTTCACTCGCAGTTAGCACGACCAGCCAAGATGCTCACTCAACTTGCCTTCTTTGTCAGGGAATGGGCCAAGCATGGCGCTATAGTCCTTCACCTTGCATACAAGGTAAAATTCAGCCAACCGGTAATGTTAGACCCCAAGATGAGTAGAACATGGTAGAAGAGAGCAAATAAAATGATAAATGAGTAATTATATTGGAGGGTAGCTATTGAGTGGGAATGGGATAATATATATAGGAGTAGGGGAAGAAAGAGGGGTTGTGTGTGAATTCAGGAGTGAAATATCATGGAGAGTTCCAAATCTCTCGAATGCTTGTGGAAATGTGATTGTGTTGCCATTTTCAATAGAAACTCTCAAACTATTTCTTCTTCTCTTTTCTACTACTGCCATAGTTTTTGCATAAATTGGTTGTTTACTACCAAGGTACATCAGACTAGTGGCTGGCTGGTGATGAAGACAGATTTCTAACTACAAAAGCTACAATATGTGTCAAGCAAAAGCATGTGATGGACTTGATTTTCGAAAATTTGAAGATATTAAAAGGGCACTTGTTTCAAAACTTGCAAGGATTACGACAAGAAAGGATGAGACACCATGGATTAAAGCTTTCGATGCACGATACTGTAATAGTAAACTATAAACCATTTAGAGAAGTGAAAAGCAAGTCAAGAGACTCTTATACCTAAGACTAAAATCAAGAAGTATATAAGAATTGGTTGTTTTGCCAGTCTAAGCAATGGGAGGGAGGAAGACATATGAAATCAACCCTGGAAATAGTGAAAGTTAAAGCTACCAAGAATTCAAAGATGCTTCGCCTCGTTTGAAAAAGGTGGCAGCCCAGATGAATGAAGATAACAAGTCCTAGAATAAAAATTTGGTCCTTACTTTGTTTAGAAATGAGATAGGTTAACAATCTTATGAATCTTCAGAGAATACCAGCAAATAGGAAAGGTAACCTTTTGAAGAGATTCATAAGATGGAAAGTTTAAGTAAAAGGGGCTTACTGGACTGGTTATAAACATCGCTTTAATGATAAAGAGGCTCCCTAGAAACGGATATGACATCACAATCTCTATCCATGTCAATATTTTGGTAAGCTGTGTCAAAGATCCTGCCAACGGAGGATGATTAGCTTTCTTTAAGACAAATATTTCTCATTTTGTCATGATGCAATAGAATCAAATTTGCACCTGTTTATTGATTGTCCTCTGGCTAGGGTAATATGGTTCTAAGAACCACCTTCCTCGAGAAGTAATGAGTTTTATGTAGTATCTCTATAAGTGTTGGTAGAGTTTGAATTGTCCTGGGATGCCAAGGTCTGTTTCACAATTGATAGCGTCCAAGCTAATCGGAAGCAAACGCAGATTAAAGCTTTGGAAAACAGTGATCTTAGCAACAATCTGGGTCGTATGGCTAGAAAGAAATGCCAGAATCTTTGAAGGGACTACTAAATCAGAAAAAATGTGTGGGAGCAAGTTAAATTTTGGACAGCTACTTGGGTCTTTAGAACCAAACACTTTGAGGATTTATCATTCTTAGATTTATGTATGGAATGGAAGACAATTGTATAGGGGCAACAGGTGGTTTTGTTTAGCTTTTTCTCTTTTGAGGCAAAGCCGGGGAGTACCCTTGCCTTAGAATTTATGTTTTGTTATTAATTGTAACCATGGTTTTCCTCCACCACAAGCGAGGATTTTAATATATAACGAGGAGGATCCTGTCTAAGACAAGAGGATCTCTTCTCCTTTTCAAGAAAAAAACCATTGAGGACAAACATGTGAAGCAATAGATACTAAACTACACAGTCTATCTTGTGGATTGATTATGGAAACATCGAAATTCAATGGTATGAATGGGCACTGATGTTCAAGTGAACATATTAATAAAGCAAGTAATTTCAAAGTTCCATGAATTTAGCAAGGTTAATGAAGAGTCAAGGTTTTCTCTTCAAGTTTCAAAAAAAAAAAAAAAAAACCACACCAAATATTCTTTTCTCAAACGCTTCTTGGAAGGATACAGTGGTTGGATTGGCAATGGCCCTCATCAATAAAGATTAATACACTTAGGAGACTTTTATAGAGAAAGCAATGGCAACCTCACCAATGGAAGGGTTAAAAGAAATTCAGCTAGCTTTAGATATTGCTTTCCAAAAGGGTTGTGTTACAAGCCTTGAACAATGATAGATATCCTCCAATTTGCAACCTAAGGGTTTTTATCTTCAACATTATTAGAGTGTAAGACTAAGCTTAGTTCCTGTTGTTTTAAGTTTACTAATTGTAGTTTTAATAGTGTTGTCCATGGTATAGCTAAAAGAGCCAGGTTCTCTAGCAATAATGTTGGTATCCCTAAGAGGGAGGGGGCCCCTCATGTGGTTCCATATAATATGGTTTTGTTGTTACAATGAACATTATGCTCTAGCAAAACAATAAATTGTGAAAAATCTACTTCAAAGTACTTCTACAAAATGTTCTATTACAAGGAAACCATGTTAGTAACCAACTCACAAACCACGACATTATTCTACAAACCTGTAATGTAAGAAGGTCGAATATTAAACTGATTGAAATGATGGAATGAAAGTCTGCTTATGACAAAACTTTCATACACAATTAGGATTAGAACACCTCCATCCAACACACAACTCACATCTTGAGCTAGCCTCAGATGGCAATTGCTGATAAGTTTATTCAAAACAAAAATAACACAAAACCACATACCTCTTTCATCGAGCTCAATAACATATGGCACTTGCTTCAACTCTTTGAAAACAGCTTTTGCCCTTCTACAATATCTGCAAAATACCTAAAATTTTGTCAAAGAAAACCAACGATGCACAGCCATGATCACTCCATAACAAACAATCGTGAATACATGCAGCTAATTAGCCATTATAATCAATAAAATTTTTAACTATGAATTATATGATTTTTTATTTTTATCCAATTCCATTATTAGTAGTATTGTAATAGGCAGCAGTAGGATCTCAAGTAGAAATAAGAAAATCATAGAGACATGACAATTGAAATATTGCTAAAATGCTTAAATATATAAGAAAAGAAGAAAGAAATACAGCCTAACTGCGCTAACTCTCCCAAAGGAAAAATGCTTCACTCAAATACAAATACTCCATAATCCCCATAAGAGTCGTATTGTATTAAATAACAATGAACATTATGTTTAGATAAAATTTTGTATTGCATTAATTAGTACAACTATAAAATTTAATACATAATCAATAATCCGTATTAGCTTATTATGATATTTAAAAAGGGTTCGGGATTCAATATTGGGTGTTTGGGGTCGAGGTTGGGTTTGGGGTCGAGGTTGGGTTTGGGGTCGAGGTTTGGGGCTAGGTTCGAGGATCAACTCCGAGGTTCGGGTCCAGGATCGAGTCCAAATTCCCAGGCCAAAGTCCGGGTCCAACACCAAGTCCGTGTCCAAGGTCGGGGTCCGAATTCGAGGTCGGGATCTAGGGATGAGGTCTAAGTCCAGGCCAGGATTTGTGGCCCGAGGACAAAGCCAAAGTCGAGTTTATGGTATAGATAGTATAATATTACACAACCTATTAATCCAAGTAAATACCAAACATAGTATTGTATTAAATAATGCCAATACAATACACAATCCAATCCAATACTAAACAACACGGTGTACCAAAATTCTCTAACTAACTCCACGATCCAAGACCACTGCTCACTTTTAACAATCTATCCAACACTAAAGTGTCGTTTGGTAACACTTTTTTAATCAGTTTTCTGTTTTTAAAATTGAAAAAGTGAAAACATTTTTCAAAAACATGTTCTATAAAATTGTTTTTACTTTTCAATTTTTTAATTGAGAATCAAAATTTTAAAAACAAAAAAAAAATTACTTTCAATATTTTTTTAAACAGTTTTTTTTTCTTAATCAATATCTTGAACTTCGATCAGACCCGGACCCAAATCCCCCCACGGCCCTGTCGCTGAACCCGACCTCTGACTTGAACTCAAATCCTACCCCAGACCTACACCCGACGTAAATAAAATCAAAAAATGAAACTGAAAATTAATTTTACAGAACACACTTTTGTTTTCTGATTTTAAAATTAAAATACAAAAGTAGTTACCGAACGCATTTTTATTTTTCAAAAGTAAATTTTTAAAAATAAAAATTTTACTTTTATTTTGTGATTAAAAAATTAGAAAACAAAAGTGTTACCAAACGGCACCTAAATTAATCAAAATAAAAAACAATCTACCCAAATTAACCCTAGTGTTGGTGGAAAATCCAGAGTCTTTTACATTGAAAAGCCATTTTGTGTGAGCAAGCATTTCGTATAATGACTTGCTCACACAGAATCCACCATGAAAATTATGTTTATCACAATTCCCTTTTACCATTACGGTCCATATTATGAAAATTATAAGAATTTTCATATCTCCAACTGGATGTCCACACCACACGCATTACAAAAATGAAAAACAGTAAGTACACACACAAATATTAAAGCTTTTACATTCATCACCGCCCAAAAGAGAGATATGGTTTCAATATGGAAAATATGTGAAGCAGGTAAAATATATATAAATGTATATATAAATATCAAATTACAGCTAAAAAAAGGTCTGTAGACTGTATCATCATTCTTTGATTTTGTGTTTTTGGTTTTTCATTGTTTTAATTCCGACAAGCTGAGTGACCCATAAAACTTGAGGAATTTAAAATTAAAAAAAAAAAAAAGTGTCTTTTGTTTTTTTTAATAAGATCATTGAGTTTTTGTGTAACGCATAAAACAAAATCAGCTGAAGTTCTCAAAAAGAAAAAATCGATAATAACGAACATTAAGGAGACAAGAAGGATGAACAAGTAAAAGATCGAGACAGAGAGAGAGAGAGAGTACGGGCAATAGGACTTAGAGAAGATGACAATGTTGTGGGAAGAAACAGTCTTCCTGATGAATGCTTTCTCTGATGCAGCAGAGCAGAGAGAGGCAGCCATTAAAGTGAATGCAACTGCCGAAAGGGAAAAGATGCTTCTTCTCGTCGCCATCCCTGCTATGTTCTTAGTTCCCTAATCGAAATCGCCGTTTCAGATCTAGCCGCTCCCCAGTATAACTTCCTTTGTTGTTTATTTTTTATGTTTTAATAAAGGGGGCTTATGTAGCTCCTCACTTGCATTTGAGGTGTGGCACACCTCACATAAGACAAAGAATATTTTACTGAAGCAAACAGTAAATTTTGTTGCTTTAACTTAGAAACACCGGTTTTGTGACCGGATAAGTACATTTATACATTTTATAAAGTGTATGATTTTTATATTTTGGTGCCGTTTGGTAATACTTTTTTAATCAGTTTTCTGTTTTTAAAATTAGAAAAGTAAAAATATTTTTCAAAAACATGTTCAATAAAACTGTTTTTACTTTTCAATTTTTTAATTGAAAATCAAAATTTTAAAAACAAAAAGTCACTTTTATTATTTTTTTTAAACAATTTTTTTAATCAATGTTTTAAACTCCGACTCAGACCCAAACTCGGCCCTAGCCTTTTTGTTTTTCAAAAATAAAATTTTAAAAACAAAAATTCTACTTCATTTTTGTGATTAAAAAATTAGAAAACATAATTGTTACCAAACGGCACCAAAATATAAAAATCATACACTTTATAAAGTGTACTTATCCGGTCACAAAACCGGTGTTTCTAAGTTAAAGCAACAAAATTTACTGTTTGCTTCAGTAAAATATTCTATTTACATCCCAAAAATTTCTAAAGACACCTCATTTTAATAATTTCTAAAGACACCCTATTTTAATCATTTTTATTTTATTTAATATATTTAATTATACTAAGTTTTTATAACTTTTTTCTTTCAATTCATATTCTTAGAAAATATACCTATCAAATAAAATTAAATTATATTTTAAATATTATGGCAAAAAAATTAAAATAAAAAATTATATGAACTTTTCTTAGAAAAAAATAAAAAAATATATACATGAGTTAGAAAAAAATATGAAAATGAAATCAAAATAAGTATTGAAATTAGCGTAAAATAATGTGAAGAAAAAGTTTTAAAAAAAATATTAAGAGTACTTTTTAAAAATTATTTAAGTTTATATTTTTTTTAATCATGGGGTGTATTTATAAGTTTATGAGGTGCAAATAGAACTCCCCTTATTGGATGTATCTATGAGTAACAAAAATGTATTTTATTTGAAGCATGTTCTTTTTTTTAATGAAAATCTTGTACTTTGAAACTTTTATGAGTTAAAGCATATTACCTATTATCCCATTCTAAATGTTTTGTGAGATTATCAACACTCATTATATATAATTATTTTTAGTACAAATATTAATTTTTTTCAAATATAATTTTAGATTTAATTAAAAAGAATAGCAAAAATAATATAGAGTAAATGAGAATTTCAGCTACTTAATACCAGTACCACACTAAATTAATAATAGTTGTTACCGGGTCTCTTCTCTTTCTCTCCCTTCTGCTTGTCTCTCCCTCATATTTTGTTGTTCCGTTCCTCACGCTTGTCTCTTCTCTTTCTCTCCCTTCTGCTTCTTCTTCCAGAGCTTTCTACCTTTCAATTATTGTCTTCCATTGGTTTAAGTATCATTACACCTAAGACAGATCCAGGACGGAGAAGACCAGATCTACCAACACCCACCCATCTCAACCGGACTCTTCGATGAGATGCACGAGGAAGGTTTTCGCTCGTCGCGAATGGGGTCGGCATCGCCGTTACTGAAGTTGGCAAAGCATTTGTCGAGGATGTTGCCGATTTCGTTGTTGCTCTGTTTATTTGATGTTCTAATCTCAGAGGAATAGTGTTTGGTTTGATTTTAATCTGATTATATTATTTCTGCCGTTTTACTGATTTTCATTTTCCTTATTACTTTGTTTTATGTTGTTGATTTATGCATTTTGATATTTTAATCTGTTCATAATATGAAGACCAAGAAAATTAGTATTGGAAAATACCATAAATAAAGAATGTGGTGACATTTCAGTAGTGGGCCAGGAAGAATAATATCTTAGATCCTCTTTTGGATTGGACTGAAAACTCGATTTTGAGGTTTGTTTAATATTGATTTTGTTCTATTTTTGCGCCATTATTTATGGCTTTGGCGTCTTACAAGGCTTTAGCACCTATTATATGGTTGGGCCCCTAATTATTTAGGGTAGTTTATTAAATTTTCACATTTTCCGGTATTGAATGTATAAGAAAATTTTTACACAATAATATTTTAAAGTTAATAAGTTATGCACTATACAGATTTTATTAGTCAGAATGAAAGGATTATTTTGGTTAAAGTATGATTTAAAGAATATTTTAAACTAAAATTAGGTTTCAGAGGGTTTACTTTAAACGCTAATTCCTATTAGCTATGTTTTGGTTTATATTTCTTTAAGAATATTCAGCATAAAAGGAAAGTGTTTAGAATTTTAGTATTCAGATTCTAATATTATAACTAATTAAGTAAATTGAAGAATAAGAATCTTGAGGATCTTGTAATAAAGGGAGGTGGGAACACTAATGGTCTAACAAGAATATATTGATTCAGATATATTTGGGAAGTTAAATTATTATGGAATTTTGGTTTGTTCTTAATATTATGGGAATGTACCAGAATTATTATATTAGTTGTATTTTTAAAGAATTTATGGATGAGTGGTAATAGCTTTTTTGATGGAAGAAATGGAAGTACAAATTTGATGGATGAGCTGCGCCATTGTTTATGGCTTTGGTGCTTTTTAAGGTTTTTGCGCCTGATTTATTCATGGCCCCTAATTATTTAGGGTAATTTGGTTATAATTACAAGATATCATGAATCGTGAAAATATTATAAAATTTAATAGCTAAGAATTATGGTATATAATTATGAGATTATTGCCTTATTAGTTTATTATAGATAACATAATATTAATTTTGGGTATATAAATTATAAATATGAGTTTATTATAGATAACATAATAATAGATATGATTTTGTCCCGTTATTGTACTTTCACGGATTGTAATCTGTGATGTACGACAACCGTCAGATGAGGGAGTTATTTGATCTGACGGCTAAGATTGATCTAGGGGTAATTAGGGTTAAAAAGTAGAAACATACCCTGACACTCATTTAATGTACCATGAAACCCATCTAATGTACCACGGAATACATTCTGTGAAAGTACATCACCGGACAAAATCATATCCCATAAATTATAAATGTAGGATTTTATAATTAATTGGAGGTAGGGACATTAATTGTGAATTGAGAATATTTTGTTTTATTTTATTTTTTTTATTTTTGGGAAGATATTGAAATAATGGAAGTAAATGTTAATAAAGTATTGAGATTATTGCCTTATTAGTTGTATAGGAAGATACTAATATGAATGGTTTTTATAATAATTTGAATGGTATAATAATTAGGAGGACATCTATTTAAATAATAAATAAGGAAGCATTATGTCATAATACCGAATTGGATTAATTAATATTAACTTAATATTATTAATTAAATGTATGATTAAGTGGTATTAGGAAAAAAGTACTTTTGAATGTGAAGAGTGCAATCTTAAGTTTTAAGGATATTAATACGATTTTGGTTAAATTTAGGTTAAATAAAGATTATACATACCATGTAAACGCTATAAATAAAATAATAAACTATTTGACTTATTAAAGATTTTTACATGTTTTAGTCTAAAAATAAGTAATATTTTAAGAGATAAATAGTATATAATATTTTGAATATTTAAGGAATAATGGGTATTAAAAGGAAAATTTTATATATGTCTTATTTTAAAAGGGTAAAGGTAAGGAATTGGGATCCTATGAAGGTTATGAAGTAGAATGCTATAATTTAGTTGTTACTAGCCAAAGAAAATAGCCAAAGGGTACCCTTTGGCTGGTTCTAGTTTTTTTATAGGGAGATCTAGTTGCTTAGTCTTGGTGGTTGGTTGATTCTCTTCAATTTGATTAGTTTTCTAATTAAAGTTTTATTTTGTTTTTCAATATTTTTTTTAGGAGGAACTTCAGTATTTTAATGAGTTTGGAGCATCGTTTGAAGATATTGTAGCTTTATTGTCTAAATTTCCGAGGGCAGTTTTGTCCTATGGGGCTCGCTCTAAGACTTTAGCGGCCCATGATTGGCAAAGCATGCTCTGCGGTTAGACGATGAACTATCCTGGTTGGAGGAGGTTCCAGCGCCGGTGGCGGACGTGGGCGTCGTAAATTCATGAGTGATTTTAATCACTTTGTTAAAAAAAAAAAATAGAGTAAATGAAGTTGTTAGCTTCAATATAATAATGAACTTTTTGAACAATAGTTTATTAAGTTATTTAGGTTTTAACAGTTATATTAGTCTATTTTATTAAGACCAAAATAATATTGTTATGAATATTTTAATTTTTCACTCTTTGTTTTTAACATATTTTAAGTAATTTGTAATATTTTTTTTAGTATATTGTAGCAAATTCTAATAATAAATGATTGTATATAATTCATGAAATTAGTTTTTTTTAAGAAAAAAAGTATTATCATTTATGTTATACTATTTTTTTTTAACAAATAATATAATTCATTAAAATGTGACAAATATATATTATTATGAGAATAATATATATTATAGTATTTTGTGAATAAATTATATAATTTAGGGCTTAAAATAGGTCAAGTTTTTAGGTTTTGGGTTCCCACCCAATCCCAATGGATTTAACATTTTCTGCTGAAATTCACTCCAAAGGTGCACGCCAGATCAACGAATTTTTCAGATTTTTTGGGTCTAAATTTTTAGCAATAATATAATCTATAGTCTATTATAAACCGAAAATTATAACATAATTAGAAATTAAAACAGCAACTGTTTTGTAACTTATATAGATCACAAATATAAATATGTAATTTAAGTAAGTAAATTTCATATATGTTATGAAAATTTAATGTTATAAATTATAGTTGTTGGATGAGGATAAATACTCATAAATAATTATGACACATGAACGTATTAAAAATTAATGTAGTTTGCAGAGAAGTTACAAAACTCAAATTTGAGTTTTCTCAAAACGGTTGCCTTGCGGTTCATGACATGTTTATGTTTTGAAATAGCGTCCATGAACGTGCATGGATTTATTGAGCATGTTTCTAACTCTTTTATCCAACGTTTTTATTCTATTAAACACCAATTAAAGTGCTGGTCAAAGTCATGAGGTGAATGAAATTTTATTTTCTAATATTGTGATCCTCAAACACTATAAATAGAGGTATAAAGTGCTTATTTTGTGATACTTAGTTTTCTATCAACCAAGAACTTGACAGAAAACTCAAGACTTGATAATTTCTAAAGTTATTTCCATGAAAATTCCTTTAGTGCTTGGAGATAAGGAAAATAAGCTTTTTGAAAATAGTGATAAATCTTGGAAAATAGGGAAATAAGTTTTGGTAATCCCTACTAATTTACACTACATGATGTCTATGAGAGTTTTGTTAGGGTTTTATGCCCTAATTAAAACAAATTCAATTTGTAAATTTTTATTATTATTACCATCAATAAATAAAATAGAAATTTTTTTGACTTGGTCAAATCGCATTGCTCACATTGCTCACGTGTCGTATTCATGACTTATTTTTTTCCCGAACTTCTTTAAATATTTTACTTTAGCACTTTTGTTTAGTTACTAAATTTACTACAACTCGAACATGTTTTTATAGTAGTTCGATCGGGATACTATTTAATTATAAATGTGAATACCATTTTTTCTATTTGATTATGTTTTTTTCAAATTTGATTTAATATTTAAAATTATTTATAATACTATTATAAAATATTAAAATACAATAAATTATCAATTTAAAAAAAAATTAAAAAAGGCTTTTATCAGCGCGAAATTGCGCCGACAAAACGTACCCACCCATTAAAAAATATGTCGGGTAAGCCTTTTTTTGGCGCATAAATGCTCCGGTATAACTAATTCTTGCAATTGCACTGGTAAAACCTTTACATGCTAATTGAAAAAATACGCGTGAACTTTTTATTTTTCCTGTCAATGGGAGGATTTAGGAACTTTTCTATACTAGCATTTGGTTTTTTCCTGTCGCATAAGCTTGCCGGCAAAAGCGTGTCAATTGCACCGGCAAAAACTCTTTTACTGGCCGAGAATAGCAGACACTTTCTACTGGCACACTTATACGCCGATAAAAGTATATCGACACGTTGTGACTACTTTTGTCAGCACAAATATGCGCCGATAAAAGTAGAATTTCTTGTAGTAACTAAGAACAGGTTAAACGAAGTAATCCACCGAGGTGAACATAAACTGCTCACCTAGCTACAATTTATGACAAAGTTGTATATGGCATGTTTAAGAAAGGGGAATGGGAATCAATTGTATGGGATTCCCATTCATTTGTTTACAAAATTTTGGAATGAGAGAAACTAGTGGGGCCCACACAAATTAAGGAAAAAATAAAGCGAAAAGGTTTTCCCTCATTTTCATAAGGAAAACCTTTCCCTTTTCTTAACTTAATTTATATTAATTGTATTTTTATAAATTAAAATAAAAAAAAAAGATAAATATGCCCTTCAAAAATATATAAATAAAAAATAATTACATGTTCTAACAATAGTAATTTAGTCAAATTAAGTCACTCCGATTACCTTTTTTGATTATGTAAACAAAATAAAATGATTCTGATTTCTCTTCCGGTCAGTTTAGTAAACAACAAATAAAATATTGTTTCCGATTATTGTATATTTAACCTGATTCACTTATTTTATTGATTATTTTGATTCCAATTACAGTTTTATAAACGTGCCATAAATTCTTATTTTATAAGTAATTAATTATCTGTTTTTGCATCTTTAATTTTATTAATTAAAATGAAATAAAAATCTTTTTAGTGGCCAAACGACTTCCTAATTTTTAAATAAAGTCCATTGGACTTAATTTAAATATCGTATATTTTTATCTCAAATTTCAAATTAATTAAGATTGTCACAAATTATTAATTAATTAAAATAAAACGATAAAATCTTTTATATAGTCATACCGTTATGATATGTTTGGGCTTAAAAAGTTTTTTAATTTTTCCAATAGACAAGTTAAAATATTTTTTTTTTTGATTTTATTCTTTTTAATTAAGAAAAATTTGACTAATTGTGCATTTATTGGGCCAAAATTATTTTTTGAAACCTAAGCTATTCAATATTGGTAGAATAGGTCATTTTTTCCTAAAACCTCATTCTACTCCTCTCATTTGAACAACCCTCTCTCTCTCTCTCTCTCTCTCTCTCTCTCTCTCTCTCTCTCTCTCTCTCTCTCTCTCTCTCTCTCTCTCTCTCTCTCTCTCTCTCTCTCTCTCTCTCTCTCTCTCTCTCTCTCTCTCTCTCTCGCTCTTTGTAAACACGCACATGGAGGAGCACACAATCGGACTACCCACACGACCCACGACTCACGAACCACCTCGACCTCGCAACCACACGACCCACACGACCCACGAACCACCGCGACCACACCACCCAACGCCGACAATATCTTTGTCAAATGTAATCCATAATTTTTTCATGAATTTTTAACAGTAAATGTAAATCATTTTATTTTTTCATGATTAGGGTTAAAGTAATTAGGTTTAGGGTTAGGTCTGTGTTTTTAGTGGAGAATATGTGATTTTTGAAGTTTTTAGGCTCGGATATGTGTTTTGAGGGGAATCTGTAATTTTGGTCTGGTCAATTGTAGGCCCGACATAGGGCCAAATGGTAGTTTAATGTTGAAGGGGTTGAAGGTTGAAGAAGATAGCCCAATACGTCCGATATAGGGCCAGATGGTCCTCATAATTTTAAGTTTTATTGTGACACGATGGGTCCGATATAGGGCCCAATAGGTCCAATATTGTCTTGTTGATATCGGACCTATCAGGCCCTATATCGGACCCATCGTGTCACAATAAAACTTAAAATTATGAGGACCATCGAGCCCTATATCAGACCTATTAGGCCCTATATCGAGTTATCTTCTTCAACCTTTAACCCCTTCAACATTAACCTACCATCGGGCACTATATTGGGCCTACATCGGACCTGCATCAGGCCAGGAAAAAATCACAGATTACCCCCCCTCTCTCCCAAACACAGATCTGAGCCTAAAAACCTCCAAAATCACATATTCTTTACTAAAAACCACTAAAAACACAGACCTAACCCTAAGTCTAATTGCTTTAACCCTAAATCATGAAAGAAAAAAATAAAACAATTACAGTTAAAAATTCATGAAAAAATTAAGGATTACCTTTGACGAAGACAATGTCGGAGTTGGGTGGTGTGGTCACAGTGATTCGTGGGTCGTGTGGGTCGTGTGGGTCGTGTGGTCGCTAGGTCGAGGTAGTCCGTGAGTCGTGTGGGTGGTCTGATTGTGTGCTCCTCCGTGTGTGTGTTTACATAGATCAAGAGAGAGAAGGGGGAAAGAGCGAGAGAGGATTGTTCAAATGGAAGGAGTAGAATGGGGTTTAGGAAAAAATGACCTATTCAACCAATATTGAATAGCTTAGGTTTAGGAAAACAATTTTGGCCCAATAAATACATAATTAATCAAATTTCCCTTCATTAATCATTTTTTTTATTTATTTAAATCATTTCTTCAAATTAAATTAAATTATAACTATAATTATAATTTAAATAATTAATTTTACACTAGTTTATGTTGGTTAATTATTTCTCTTAATTTAAAAAGAAAAATAAATGACTAAAGTATTATAAAATGGTACCATTGAAAAGATAAAGATCATAACATACTTCACAATTGATTTAGTATTAAAATATTATAAAATAGTACAATTTAATAGAGCCTTATGTTGACCTCACTTTTAACCAACAACAACGAGTCTATTTTTATAAGTGATAAGTGATTTATAGCAAGAAATATATGATAAAGCAATGTAAAAACACAAGAATTTTATAGAGGTTCAACCCCGAGCAGTTCGGTAATAGCCTAATCCTCGTTATTTGTATTGACTTAAGATCAAGGAGAAAGATTCCTTTTCTTATAGCTCTTATAACTGTATCTCTGAATATATAATTCTTAGATAATATATTTAGGGTATAGTCTTAGCTCAACTTCTTTTTCGATCCCTTGCCCAGTGAACATACATCACTATTTGTAGGGCTAGTAGGCTTGGAGAGGAAGAGTTTCTCCTCTCGTTACAATGCGCATAAACCGAAAGATCGTGGGATCAATGCTGAATACAAGGATCGTGGGATTGAGGCAGAATACACTGATAGTGGGATCATGTGTATGCCATATCCACGTAAATTGATCCCTGAGTTATATGGATTGTGCTGATGACTCACGATGCGAAAGCTCAATTCGCTAAGTGTTGGTCGCTCTGCGTGGGTTGCTGAATACTTTGCTCTAGGCATGCCAGCGAGATATCCTGCTCGAACTATGCTTCCCGAGCAGATGTTCCAAGTGGATTCCACGTGTCACCATTCATGTGATGCCACGTCAGAGTGCAAAAATTGGGATAACACCTTATTTAAGAAAATAATAATAACAGCCGGTTGCCTATTTCTATTAAAATTTTACCCTTCAATTCATTTTAGCAATAGGATATAAATGTTTGACATTAGAACTCAATCCAATGCCTAATAATGTGTTGAAGGATGCCACACCTCATAAAGAAGTGAGGAATTACATAATTTGTCTTTAATAAAATTCAATTTCCTTCCAAATAGTGTGTGTATACCGTGTCATAAAATTTACACAGATAATAATACAACATCGATGATGGTTATACATTTTAATAATTCTCATTTAATAAATATATATTTAAAAATTGTGATTTTGAAATAAAAATTTGAATTTTACAATTGAAACACTACAAGAAAAACTACTTTTACTGGTGCTCAAACTCATCGGCAAAAGTAGGAGTAACGGGTCGACAAAGCTTTGCCGGCATTTTTACTCGCCGACAATGGCTTGTCGGCGTATCACCTTTTGCCGGCGAGATTACTAAATGCGCCAGTAAAAGTCTTTACACCGGCACATTTATTTGCCAGCATAACGACCTCACCGGTAATAGGTCCACCGTCTGATGTGCCCCTGACGAAGTTTTGCTGGTGTTTATTGTCGCCGGCAAAACTTTTGGCAGGTATTTTGGCGCCAAATGGCAATATGGCGCCAAATCCCTAAAAAGGGAATGTGCGCCTGGTCGGGTGCCCATGGTCAACAAGGGGCATTGATGCCTTTACATCAATACTTCAAGAATGTGGCGGACTCTTTTGGCCTCTGTTCGGCCCACTTCACTCCTAAGGGCATCAAGTATTTGTCTGCCCTCTTCGTCCTCTATGCCTCCAAGAAATGGGGTATGCCCTCTCCTCACGAAGTTGCCTGGTTCTTTGACTTGAAGTCCACCCCCAAGCAAGGCAGGTCGGGTTACTTCTACTTCTCCCAACCAGGCTTCAAGTTGCTGACGGGCATAGACGATATGACCATCAGCAAGATTGGGCGTTTTGTTGATGAGTACTTCACGGTGGATGGCACAGGCATCACTCGCACTTGGTTCCAGCAGATTCCGACATATCACCGCCCTCCCCTCACTCTTGCTCTTAGGGATAGAGCTCAAAAACTTGCCTGGCTTCCGGGGGAAGACTGGAATATTATCCAGTTGACCTCCGAGGATAATTTTTTGAGGTACGGGCTCTATCCCAAGGACTTTACTCCTAAGTCTGTGACGGGGAAGAAGAGGAAATCTAGTGTTGGCCGGACCGAATGAGCTCATCAAGAGAATGAACTCATTCAACTCAAGGGCAAAGCTAAGTTGAAGGGAGGTGCAAGGGCCAAGTAGTATGCTCAAGAGCCCTTGAATCCTGAAGATGAGGCTGAGGAAGAGCTGGTGACTCCACTGAAGAGGAAGAAGAAACTTCAGGCCCCGCCCAGGCCTGTTGAACATGCCATTCGCATAAGGGAGCCCATTTCACCTGCTCGGCCATCCCCTTCTGTGTTCGGTAAAGGGAAAGCTGTTATGTCTGAAATATGATCGATGTCAGGTGATGATGATCTTTCGAGTCTTGTTTAGGACGTCATCTTGCATACTATTTTGTCTTGTTTTTGAGCTTCTTGACTTTCATGCCTTATGTTTCTAATGTCTATTTTTTTCTAACCATGTTGTTTTTCGTTCTGTACAGACATGTCTCGGAAGATGCTTGAGGCTCTGAAGAAGAGAATGGGCGGAAGCTCTAGCGCCTCTCCTCCGGCCAAGAAGTCTAAGGGCGGTGAGGGGTCCTCTTCTAAGGAAAAAAGGCCTGCTGGGGAGGTCATTGATCTTTCTGAGGAGCTAACTGCTGCAAACCCCTCTACCCCCAAAGCTGCTAAGTCCAAGGAGTCTCAGGGAGGAAGCTTGGACAGGTCTGGACCACCGAAGGTTGGGTCTGAACTGGTCAGGAGTGATTCTAAACGGGTGCGGGCATCTACTCCACCTTTGCCGGTGCTTTCAGAGGCCAAGAAGGGCAAGGAGATGCTGGCCTATTACATGAACCGGCTGGTTCCTGAGGTTAGTGAGCAACTAGATGGTGCTAACAATGACTCTTCTTTGGAATTGCTGGTGGGCGGAGTCTTGAAGGAGTTCACCAGGGTAAGTCTTTCTTGATACGTCCCTTTAATCTTCTATACTTAGCTCAAATGCTAAAGTTTTTCCTTTGTGTAGGCCGGTCTGAAGTTGGCCTACACTTACTCCCGGGCTAAGTTTGCTGCTTCCAAGAACACGGCTCTGTCCGACACCATGAGGGTGGAGGTGGACTTGGCCAGGAAGGATGCTGAAGACGCCAGGGCGAAAGTCAGAGCTGTTCGGTTGGAGTTGGGTGAAGCCAAAAAGAAGCTGTTTTCCACCCAGAAGAAGATGACTGAGCTGAGTAAGGATCTCGAAGTAGCTGACCGTTTTGAGGAGACAATTGAGACCTTATCTGACGAAGTTAATAGTCTTCAGGATGAGAGGACTTCTCTTCGAGCAGTTCTTCATCTGATGAAGGAGGAGAAGGAAGCCAAGGAGGAGGAGCTTTCAGCCGAGGTGGCAAGGTTGAAAGAGAAGGTCAATGCCTTAGAGACAGCCGGTCTTGAGCTCTTCTTTGACTTTTGGAAGGCTAATCCTCAAGCAAACTTTGACTACTTGGGTGATGCTAAGGACATGTACATTGAGTTTTGCGCGTCCCAAGTGGCCTATGGCGAAACTAAGGTGGCTGCTTCAACCTCCGGTCAAGCTGCTGATGTACCTCCTGTTCAAACAACAGATCCTCCAGCTTCAGTTGGCCCAGAAGAACCGAACCAAGAGCCTAGGACTCCAGCTGTTTAAACACTTCCCCTTTTATTTCTTTATTTTTATATATCTTATTCGACCTCAAGGCCTTTTGTAAGACATCATGACCGGCCAAGCGGTCTTTAAACTTGGAATTATTTTTCATTTTTCGGACAACAAGCTGACCGGGCAGCTTTTAATCCCGGTATTATGTGCTTTTGTTATCCTTAATGAATTGCATTCTCTGTTTATAATTGTCGTGCAATTGTGATTATTTTATTTTTACCAAGTGCTTTGTACAGGTATAGGTGCCCCCCAAGTGACCGAGCAGACGTATGACTCTTGGTCACTTGTCCTTTACAAGTATATTATTATATGTTCGGTATTTTGGGTTTGACCAAACCTTTTATACGCACTGTTTGGTAAATTAGAAACATGCTAATAATTTCAACTCAATCTGAATTTTGAAATAACTATCTTTATTCATTTATTGATCAAAAAGTGCATTTGTTACCGTAGTAACTTATATCAGAGCTATTTGATCCAATCTGATCTTTTAGCTTAACATGAGATAAAACAAATTGTAGACATAAGAAACTGTACTTTAAAGTTGTCACCGACCTGAGTACTTTGTTTCTTTTATCGAAACCTTTGAGCGTAGTCCGCCCAGCAGGCCATTCACTTAAAATCAAATGTTCATTTAGTATTTAAAGTGGTCATCCGACCTGGTACTTTATTGGTAGTATTTTCTTAAATGTTCTCCATTCCAATACCGTGGTACTAGAATGAGTTGCATTTTTTTGTCATACTTACCTAATTTGTATGCTCCGGAGTCGAGAACTTCAACCACTTGATATGGTCCTTCCCAGTTAGGTCCAAGTACACCTGTCGTACTGTCTTTGGTGTTTAGGAATACCCTTCTCACGATCATATCTCCCACGAAGAATTTCCGAACTTTCACTTATTTGTTGAAACACCGAGCTACTTTTTGTTGATGGGCCATCAACTTTAAGTTTGCAGTGGCTCGTCTTTCTTCGATTTCATCAAGTGATTCTGCTAGGAGTATGTGATTGGTACCTTGATCGTACGTCAATCTTCTGTGGGAAGGTGGCTCGAGTTCGACGGGCAGCATAGCTTCATAACCGTATGCCATTGCGAATGGTGTCTGTTCGGTTGCCGTTTTTTCAGTTGTACGGTATGACCATAGAACTTCAGGAAGCTCTTCTGGCCAGCTTCCTTTGGCATCTTCAAGTTTTTTCTTCAGCGTATCCTTCAAGGTTTCGTTGACTGCTTCAACTTGACCATTTGCTTGAGGATGCGCCACTGCGGAGAAACTTTTGATGATACCATGGTTCGCACAGAAATCAGTAAAGGATTGGCTGTCGAACTGCTTGCCATTATCGGAGACTATTTTGTACGGTAGTCCGAACCGTCATATTATGTTCTTCACAATAAAGTCTTGAACTTTCTTTGATGTAATGGTTGCGAGTGGTTCGGCTTCAGTCCACTTAGTAAAGTAATCAACCGCTACCACTGCATACTGCACTCCGACTTTACCTTTGGGTAATTTTCCGATCAGGTCAATCCCCCAAATGGCAAAGGGCCAAGGGCTTTCCATCTATGTTAACTCGTTGGGTGGAGCTCTTGGTATCTTTGAAAATCTCTAGCATTTGTCACACTTCTTAACATATGATTTTGAATCTTCAATCATCGTTGGCCAGAAGTAACCTTGCCTTAGAATTTTCTTGGATAAGCTCTGTCCGGCGGCATGATTTCCATAGAATCTGTCGTGAACTTTGGATAGGAGCCGTGCAGATTCTTCTTGAGTAACACATCTGAGCAATGGCATCAAGAATCCTCTTCTATACATTACTCCCTCTACTATGAAATACCGTGCAGCTTTCCTTCTCATTTTTCGAGCTTCATTTCGGTTATCTGGGAGTTTCCCAGACTCGAGGTAGGCCGCTATTGGTGTCATCTAGTTTGGGGATGTATCAATCATTTCGATTTCTTCCGTGCCAGTGATGCTAGGCTCTTCGAGGAACTGGATAGGAACCAAGTTTACATTGTCACTTACATTGCTGCTTTCCAATCGAGCTAACGCGTCTGCAGTTGTATTTTCTTCTCTTGGAATTTGTCTGAGACCGTAGGTTTTGAATTGTGCGAGCAGATCATGTATTTTGCTCAGATATGCTATCATCTTTTCTCCCCGAGCTTCGTATTCTCCGGATAAATGATTTACCACCAGCTGTGAATCACTGCAGATTTCGATGTGTTCGGCCTTCATCTCCTGGGCTAGTCTTAGCCCAGCGATTAGAGCTTCATACTCGGCTTCGTTGTTAGATGCTTTAAATCCGAACTTGACTGCAACGTCCAGGTGTTGCCCCCCAGGCGTGACAAGGGAAATTCCTGCACAAGATAGTTGATCTATAGCCGACCCATCTACATGTAGTTTACAGGTCTGTTTGTCCTTATTGTGACTTGGCTGAGGTGTTTGTACCGGCTCAGGGTTGCTTTCTGGTATGCTTTCTTTTTTGCCTGTGCATTCTACCATAAAGTCTGCTAAGGATTGGCCTTTGATTGCTGTTCGGGATTGGAAAGTGATTTCGTAATGGCCCAACTCTACCGCCCACTTGAGTAGTCGTCCAGAAGCATTTGGTTTTTGCAGTATTTGGCATAGTGGTTGGTCGGTATATACCCGAACAGGATGAGCTTGAAAATAAGGCCTCAACTTCCTTGTTGCTAGAATGAGGCAGTAAGCGAGTTTTTCTATTAACGAGTATCGGCCCTCGGCCTCAATGAGTCTTTTACTGATATAATAGACTGGGTGTTGTACATTATTCTCTTCTCGGATTAGTACGACACTGACGGCATGTTCTGTGACAGCTAAGTATATTCCTAGTTCCTCACCGTCCAGAGGTTTTGAGAGTACGGGAGGTTTTGCAAGTTGTGCCTTTAGCTCTTGGAAAGCTTTTTCACACTCCTCTGTCCACTCGAACTGGTTGTTTCCTCGCAGGATGTTGAAGAATGGGGCACACTTGTCTGTTGATTTTGAAACGAATCTACTGAGTGCAGCGATCCGACTAGTTAAGCTTTGCACTTCTTTGGTTTTTGTTGGCGAGTTCATATCCCGGAGGGCTTGAATCTTCTCTGGATTGGCTTCGATTCCTCGGGCATTGACGATGAAGCATAAAAACTTTCCCAAGCTGACTCCAAAGGAACACTTTAAGGGATTTAGTTTCATATTGTATTTTCTAAGGACTTTGAAGCATTCGTCCAGGTCGTCTATGTGCCCCCAGCCTTTCTGGATTTGACGAGCATATCGTCTACGTACATTTCCATATTTCGCCCGATCTAGTCTTTAAACATTTTGTTTACCAATCTTTGGTATGTAGCTCCAACGTTTTTAGACCAAACGGCATAACTTTGTAGCAATATAGACCCATATCTGTTCGGAAACTTGTATGTTCTTGGTCTGGTGGATGCATTTTGATTTGATTGTAGCCTGAGTAAGCGTCCATGAAGCTTAATATTTCGTGCCCTGCTGTTGCATCTACGAGCTGATCGATTCTTGGAAGTGGGAAACAGTCTTTAGGGCATGCCTTGTTGAGGTCTGTGAAATCAATACAGACTCGCCATTTCTTGTTCGGCTTGGGCACTAATACGGGATTCGCGACTCAAGCCGGGTAGAAGGCGTCAATTATGAGGTTGTTGTTGCGCAGCTTTTCAACTTCTTCCTTTAGGGCTACTGCTCGTTCTTTGTCCAAAAGCCTTCGTTTTTGTTGAACTGGCCGGAAGTTGGGATCGATATTCAGAACATGTGAAATAATAGAAGGATCGATTCCAACCATATCTGCATGTGACCAGGAAAAAACGTCTAGGTTTGCTCTCAGAAATTTTATCAATTCTGATTTTACTTTGAGCAACAAACCTTTTCCGATTTTTAGTTTTCTGGTCGGGATATCTGGATCGATCTCGATCTCTTCTAATTCTTCTACAGGTCCAACATTGCTGCTAGGGTCCCCAAGTCGAGGATCTACATCTTCATCCCGCCTTGGGAAGTTCCCTACTTGGGAATGTTTTTTCCCTTGTCTGTGCTCTGGCTGGAGGATACTTCCTTCTTAGCCTTGGCCAGTGCAAGGTTATAACATTCCCGAGCAGACTGCTGGTTTCCTCTTAGACACCCTACCCCATTCTTTGTTTGGAACTTCAGGCACGAGTGAATTATTGACGTGACAGCCTTTAAGTCATGCAAGGCCGGCCGACCAAGCATTACGTTAAAAGTTGAAGGAACATCTAATATTAGGAACTGTGCCATTATAGTCATGCTCGTCGGAGCTTGTCCAACAGTGAGGGGTAGACGAATTTGTCCTAGATGTGCGACTCTTTGACCGGAGAAACCATTGACAGGCTGGAGGTATGAGGTTAGATCCTTGAGTTGGAGTCCCATCTTTTCATAAGCAGTTTTGAACAAGATGTTGGAAGAGGCTCCATTATCGATCATTGTTCTGGCCATCATTTTATTGGCTATCTAGACTTCCACGACGAGCGGGTCGTTGTGCGGAAATTTAATTTTGACAGCGTCCTCATTGTAGAAGGTTATGGTCGGCTCTCCTGCTCGTGGAACTTTGGGCTTCCTTTCTTCTACGGCCAGGATAACTTCTTCTTGCTCGTGCTCCACTGTTCGGGCATACCTCTCCCGAGCTTTGTCCGAATCTCCAGCAATGTGTGGGCCTCCAACAATGACTTCCAGATGTCCATCTACTGGTGGAGGTAGCAAATCTTGGTTGTTGTCGTTCGTCTGGCCTTGGTCGGTCTTAACATACTTTTGCAGGTGTGGATTGTTTTTCCTTATTAGGAATTCAATTTCCCGCGTCAAGTTGTAACATTCATTAGTGTCGTGGCCGTAGTCTACGTGGAACCGACAAAACTTTGTCATGTCCCTTTTATTGGCATCTTTCTTCATGGGCACGGGCTTCTTATACGGGGCCAGCGACTGAGTTGCCATGTACATACTTTCTATATCTTTAGTCAAAATAATGAATGCAGTGTATTTGGCATGGTTCTCCCAGGGAGCTTGTTCGGATTTGCCAGTGAACTTTCCTTTCTTCCCATTCCCTTTTTTGTGGTTGTTACTGGAACGCTTACCACTTGAGCTTGAATTACTTGGGTAGTGAGGAAGTTGGGTGGATGTTCTAGTAGGAGGAGCCTTTGACTTGCCAGGCTTTTGCTCACCTTCCGCTCATTGAATGGCTTCTTCGAGCTTGATGAAGCCTTTGGCACGGTCAAGAAAATCACTCACTGAGTCTACCGGCCCGTTCTTCCTTATATCCTTCCAGAGTTCACTGAGGACTTCGATGCCCCCTAGTATCGCGGAGAACTTTCCATCCTCAGTTACCCGTGAAACTTTGGTCGCCTCCGTCATGAATCTACTGATGTATGCCCGGAGAGGCTCACCTGGTCGTTGCTTAACTTCAACCAAGTCTCCCAAATGCAATGGGAGTTGGCGTGAGGAGGAGAATTGTGCATGGAATTCCGAAGAGAAGGTTTTCCATGAACTAAACTTTCAAAGAGCCAACTTGAAATACCACTGCGGAGCGACTTCCGACAGAGTGGGAAGGAAGATTCTGCAGCATACATCTCCTCATACCCCTTGCAAATCCATTTGCATTTCGAAGTACTTGAGATGGGAAAGGGATCTTCTCTCCTGGTGTACATCTTCTACGTCGGCATTTTGAATTTGTGGGGCAGTGAGAGGACATTGATCTCAGGTGAGAAAGGAGTTTTGCGTGCTCGGTCCAGCTCAAGATCATTGTTTCTTTGTCCAGCCATGCTGTGAAACATATTTTTCAGTTTGTCTAGCTGAGCCTGTACGGCTGGGCTAACCTGCTCGGCATTCTGGTCAATTTGAATTACATCAGCATATTTCTGAGCGAGAATTTGAGTACGCGTTTCAGGCTGCGAGATTGTCGTAACATTCTGATCGTCTACTCCCCTTCTTCTGTTTAGATCATTCCTTAGGTCATGGGTCGCTCCCAACCTTTCGATTACAGAAGTGCTTGGCTGCCTCAGCGATTGATTCACTTGGTTGACGGGTGGAATGGCACCATTTATCTGGTTGGAACCATCAAGTACGACTTCTCCTAATGAATTACTAGACAAGGTCTGCCTGCCTACCGCTTGGCCCACGAGTGGAACTCGTGACCGGGGATTGGGCGGCTAACCATTTGCAGTCTGAGAAGCATTCATCGCTGGATCTTCGTCTGTCTCACCCAGGGGAATGACGTTCGGCGGTTGCTGACCTACAGTTTGGTAGGTTTTTTTATCAGCACCGTAGCCTGCCGACTACGATTTTCAATCTCTGCATGGTGAGCCCTTAATGCCTCCATCTCTCTATCTCTCCATTCGGCGAACATACGCCTTTGTTCGTTGAATACGAGATTTACTGCAGCACGTAGTTCGTCCTGATCATGATGTAGGGTATTGTTATGACCCTGCATGGGTCCGAGAGCGTCACAGAGATTTTGTAATTCAGTGGCATCTCCGATGGTCATCTGGGCGTTGGTTCCTGGCGAAACAGTTGTGTTATGAATGCCCTGGTTAGGTGCGGAACTGTTATTCCCAGTCTCTTGCACACCAGGCGCGATTTCATCTATAGGAACTGTCACACCATTCCCCACGTTCGCCGACTGTCCAGGATTAACAGCTGGCGGAACCCTTGTGTTTCCTGGGTTCTGCAGTGTAGGATCCACCGTCTGTGAATTTGCTGGATCAGTCAGGCCTCTACGAGTTTGCACCATCGTATTTGTGATTGGATGTTGAATAAAAAGCGATTCATGATCCTTCTCTCAATGAAAGCACCAAAATGTTAACCTCACTTTTAGCCAACAACAACGAGTCTATTTTTATAAGTGATAAGTGATTTATAACAGAAATATATGATAAGGCAATGTAAAGACACAGGAATTTTATAGAGGATCAGCCCCGAGCAGTTCAGTAATAGCCTAATCCTCGTTATTTGTATTGACTTAAGATCAAGGAGAAAGATTCCTTTTCTTATAGCTCTTACAACTGTATCTCTGAATGTATAATTCTTAGATAATGTATTTAGGGTATAGTCTTATTTCAACTGCTTTTTTGACCCCTTGCCCAGTGAACATACATCACTATTTATAGGGCTAGTAAGCTTGGGGAGGAGGAGTTTCTCCTCTCGTTACAATGCGTATAAACAGAAAGATCGTGGGATCAATGCTGAATACAAGGATCGTGGGATTGAGGCTGAATACACTGATAGTGGGATCGTGTGTATGCCATATCCACGTAAATTGATCCCTGAGTTATAGGGATTGTGCTGATGACTCACGATTCGAAAGCTGAATTCGCTAAGTGTTGGTCGCTCTGCGCGGATTGCTGAATACTTTGCTCTGGGCATGCCAGCGAGATATCCTGCTCGGACTATGCTTCCCGAGCAGATGTTCCAAGTGGATTCCACGTGTCACCATTCATGTGATGCCACGTCAAAGTGCAAAAATTGGGATAACACCTTATTTAAAAAAAAAATAATAATAACAACCGGTTGCCTATTTCTATTAAAATTTTACCCTTCAATTCATTTTAGCCATAGGATATAAATGTTTGACATTAGAAATCAATCCAATGCCTAATAATGTGTTAAAGGATGCCACACCTCATAAAGAAGTGAGGAATTACATAATTTGCCTTTAATAAAAATTTAATTTCCTTCCAAGTAGTGTGCGTATACGATGTCATAAAATTTACACAGATAATAATACAACATCGAGGATGGTTATACATTTTAATAATTCTCATTTAATAAATATATATTTGAAAATTGTGATTTTGAAATAAAAATTTGAATTTTACAATTGAAACACTACAAGAAAAGCTACTTTTGTCGGCACTCAAACTCACCGATAAAAGTAGGAGTAACGCGTCGACAAAGCTTTGCCGGCATTTTTACTTGCCGGCAATGGCTTGTCGGCGTATCACCTTTTATCAGCGAGATTACTAAATGCGCCGGTAAAAGTCTTTACACCGACACATTTATTTGCTAGCATAATAACCTCACCGGTAATAGTCTTTACACCGACACATTTATTTGCTAGCATAATGACCTCACCGGTAATAGGTCCGCTGTCTGATGTGCCCCTTACGAAATTTTGCCGGTGTTTATTGTCGCTGGCAAAACTTTTGGCGGGTATTTTGGCGCCAAATGCCAATATGACGCCTATCTTTTGCTAGCGAGTTTAGGCACCGGCAAAAATAAATTAAGAAAATAAAAAAAAATTTACAAAAAAATGTTTTTCCGGCGAGCAATGCGCTGGCAAATTTTTTTATTAAAGAAATATAAAATTAAAAATTATTCTTATGCCGCCGACATATGCGCTGGCAAAAGAACTTAAAAATATTAAAAATTTAAAATATAATACTTTTAACGGCGCATGTTACGCGCCGGCAAAAGTTTCTTTTTTTAAAAAAAATTAAATATATAAATTAATTTTAAAATTAAATTTAAATTTAAAATCGAAATAGTATTAAATATAATATCAAATATATTATAAAACTGAAATTTATACTGTTATTACAAAACTATATTAAACTTCATAAACTAAGTAAAAATATTCTGAGTTCATAAACAGTAATATTATCTACAGTGTAAACTAAAAAAAACTACAAATCAACAGCATCATCATCGTCATCACCGGGAGGGGAAGTCTGTGAGGAGGAACCAGTTGCATGGCTAGAAGACTGAAATGGTGGAATCGGAAGCAAATCCGGCATGTTAAATCCTGGAAGAGCGCTGGCCAATTGGATTATCCTATTTTTAAACAAAATTAGAATTAGAAAAATATTATTAAAAATTTCCAATTTAATAAAATTTTAGTCATGTTGAAAATATCATACCCCGTTCACAGTGGTAGAAACTATGGTCCTAGATTCCCATCCACCTTGAACCTTCATGTTACCTCGGTTTTTTGCATTTTGCTCAGTTCTTGCCTGTAATTTAACGTATAGTTATTGTAATATCCCGAAAAATAATATAGTATTTTATTGGACATATTTTATTAAATATGTAATTAATTCGGTAATGGAGAGTAAGATTATGATCTTACTTGGTGTAATTAGGGTGAATTTATTTATTGATTAAATAAGCGTAATTTATTAATTACGGAGATTATTTTAGAATATGTGGGTGTTATGGATACAATTTTTGAAATAAAAAATATTTTCAGTCCCGACGACTGTGGAAGCTCGGCAGAGTGGCTAGAAATGTCACGACAATAAAGGATGGATTATTTTAGAAATGTTTTGGACTAGTTTAGAATTTTAGGTTGTCGATTCGGTGGATTAGTTTGAATTACCAAATTACCCCTAGATGTGATTTAGGTTTAAGGTTACTTAAGGGGGTAAAAGAGTCATTTTTGGAGGATTAGTGTTTGACTTTCTATTTGTTTTTTTGTCTTGGCTGACTATTTAGGTATTAATAAAAAAACAAATTTAAATAATAAAAGATGGGTTTTATGTTTAAGAAGGAATTAGAAGAAAACCTTAAAAACAAAATCAATCTCTCTTCTCCCCTCTCCTTCGTGACCTAGAGCCTGCCAAAACCTGGAGGAATTCTCCTCAATTACTCTCAGATTTGGAGCAGATTGAACACCCAAGATAAATCTAGGAGCTTTGGAGGTAAGCTCTTTTCTTTTAGGAGTACAATTTTCAATATTTAAGTTGGTTTTGGAATAGAGTTTTGGGATTTCATGGCTGTAGGATTAAATTAGGTTGAGGTTATATTTTTAGGTCTGTTTTAGAATGTGTTAGAGTTTGAATTAAGTTATTTTAATGGCTGTTTGGATTGAATGTATTTAGTTATGTGATTTGAGCTTAATTTTAAATTGAGAAAGTGATTTTGAGTAAATTGATGAATTGTGGGGAATTGGTTGCTTAGATATGTTATATTTATCATATTGGATTGGTTTGGTTTGGTTTGGAAAGTTTGAGCAGGTTTGGTGGAGGTTTAATCGATTTTTGGGGTGAAAAACAAAAAATCCCCATGGCTGCCCAAAAAACCGGTCGACCGGTTTGGCCAGCAGGGGAGGAATTTCGGGTTTTTCTTCCCAAGTCTGATCTGGTTCAGGGTATCTTCTGTAGTGAATTCAGAGTATTTTTAGGGATATTTAAGTTAGTTTGACCCAAGGGGAAATAGGGTTGTCCGATTGTGAGAATTAGGGTTTGTTTCTAGAATTTTTGCTTTAAGGTATTTATTGGTTTGTTGTTGTCGTGACATAGGACCCGGGATCATCAAGCTTGTTTTTCCACTTAGGCCAGCATGAACGCTTAATTTCTGAACCGAGGTAAGAAAAGTATTATACACTATTTCTGATTAATGATTATAATTGTAATAGTGTCGATTATGCTCGAGATCCCTATATGTGTTTGTTATTACTCGATTCTGATCGAGGTAATAGTATGAAATGATTATTATCGTTGTGACTCAATTATGATCGAGGGGAAAATGATATGGAATGATTATTATCATTGTGACTCGATTATGATCGAGGGGAAAATGATATGGAACGATTATTATCGTTGTGACTCGATTATGATCGAGTAAAAGATACGATCATTACCGTTATGAGTAATTACACTTGAAACCGTGGATAGGTTTTTTACTTATCGTTTGTTGTATCGGGCAATGATAGTGACATACGTAGCTCGTGGTTAACGAGTGGTAAGGGTACTTTATGAAGTACCGGGATTGTATGACTAAGATGTTGTGAAATTGATTAAGCATGTTATTATGCAACGAGTTGTAATTGAATATATTTTGTTATAGTGTAATTAAATGGATTTTGTACTCCTTAAGGAGTTAGTAACTTCTCTACTGAGTCTCTGTGACTCATGGAATGTAAGAGTATGGGATTATGTATTGGATGAATATCCATTTGGTATAACAATGAAGTAATTGACTATAAGATATTATGATTTGGTTATATGGCGTAATATATGTGTTTCTATAAATGTTAAACTATGTATGTATGCATGATGAATATGTATGAGTCTCAAGGATGTGCTTTATGTTGAGATGAGAATATCTGTATTTACAGTATTTTTGATCTAATAACTTTTCTTGCTGAGTGATTGTGACTCACGGGTGCTTTATGATGCAGGTAAGAAAGATAGAAGTTATGTTCGGCCATGAATCAGAGGTCTCCCAACATTGTACATATCGACCGTGGTGTCTTGGCTTCCGGGAAGCAGGATCGACTTCTTTTCTTTTGTGTGTGAAAGTGTAACTTTATTTTTGTATAACGGTTTTGCAATTTGATATAAAGAAATTTTATAAACAGGGGATCCCTTTACTTTAGTGGTATTTTATAAAGAAGTTTTATTCTATTTAATCAAAAGTTTTTAATTAAACCACACTTTTCATAAACTAATAGATTTGTAATAATAAGTTTGTAAAAGCACACATGTGGCGTCCTTGAGAGTCAGGGCGTTACAGTTATTGTTATCAAATTGAAAAAAAAAAAGATTAAGAAAATAGGATAAAATATTACAACTTTCAATTAATACCTGTTTTTTTGGGTCTTTCCAGTATGCGATAACCTCTGCCCATACCTCAGGTGTCACCATATCTGGACGGGATCTCCTGTTCGCTTCTTCCTCCCCATATTTTTCAATATTCTCCTTCCATGCCTTCTTCGTATCTGATCTCCAGTCACGTAATACTTTTGACATAGATTTGGTGATGTAATCCACGAACATAGTATTATTGGTTGGCAACTCAAGCTTGGTCTGAAAAAAAATACTAAAGTCATATAATATTGTCTTTTTTATATAATGATTTTGTTTGATGTATTATTAAAAAATTAGAATGTTACCGCTATTCTATCCCATATAGTCTGAATGAGTGTATCATCAACGTCCCCGAACTCAAACTTGTTCATAGGAATAGTATTGCGAACAAGAAACTTTATGTAATTGTTAAACTTGTTGCCAAAGTCATCTACAGGGGGCCCAGTCGCCATATGAAATCTAAATTTTAATTTTTAACCTAGAGGCAGCTTGGCCAGTTCTTGTTCAATATTTTTTCCCTTATACTTTCCCCTAACTCCCTTTTTCTGACCTCCACTTGAACCTGCATCAGCCATTCTACAAATACAATCTACGAATAATTAATTAATTATACTATTGATGAAAGATGCATGTATTTTATTTAATCAACAGTGGCTTCTATATTACAATACTTGAAAGTCTACAAGTCATCATAGTCATCATCATTATTAACATCTACATTATTTTCATTATCACTATCACTAGTGTCTTCATCATCACTATAAACAATGAAGTCATGTAAATCTTCACGATTAGACTGCTCATGACGACCCATGTTTGCCACTTGAATTGGGTCAACATCATCACGAACATATTCAACATCATCAAACTATGGAAGTTGAACGACTAAAGGAATTCCTGAAGAGTTTCTTTCTTGTATAGTCGTGGTCTCATCATCATCCTCATCTGAAAAGTCCCAGACATTGCGAGGGGTGTAAAAATTGACAAGGTTCTAATCAACTCCATTCTTCAAGTCAGGAATGTAATATATTAATTTTGCTTGGGATGCAAGTATGAATGGTTCATTTTGGTACCATTCACGGGCAACGCAAACACTAGTGAAAAAACCATCATTTTCTGTCTTGTTACCGTTTGTGTCCCACCACTTGCACCTAAAAATAATAACACTACAATCCTTCAAGTAAGTGAACTTGTACACTTGTTTGAGTACGCCATAAAAATTGTTACTATCCTCTCTAGGCACCAAAATACCACTATTTTGGGTGTTACGATTTTCATCCTGATCCTCGACTAAGAATTTAACACCATTAACAATACATCCAAGATATCAATAACATGTTGGGTTAGAGGGATTTGCGATGGCGTACAACTCATCTGATACTTCTATAGGATTATCTGCTCGGAGTTGATTGATCTATCATTGAGAAAAAAATTTAATCATTGATACTATATTAATACACCGTATTTTAATAACAAAATTAGTAGAAAGTAATACTTACTCGAGACTTGAACCAACTAGGAAACTCATTCTCTTGAATTGTGTCAAGATTTTGATGACCCCTAAGTTGTAGCTTGTTTCTATGCTCACTACACGAAAAATGGGGAAAATGTTAGATAATGTCGTCACTAAAGAGAATTAAATCGAATATGGAAAAAAGTATCTTACGTGATATACGTCTCCACTTCATTACAATTGCTGATAATGTACCACTTTGCCTTCAATTTATCTTGCATTGGTAAAGCAACAATGGTCCTCTGACCAATTGGTCGCCCAACATGCTTAAATACAAAGAATTCCCTTTCAGGCTTATTTTGGAGGACATCACTATTTCGATCTTGACGATTAAATCGAGTTTCAACTTCCCGGAAGTATATTGAACAAAAGGTTAAGATTTCGTTAACTGCATAAGCTTCACAAATAGATCCTTTCGGTCGAGAACGATTTTTGACATATTGTTTGTACACAGACATGGCTCGTTCAATTAGATACATCTAACTGAAGTGCACTGGTCCCCCAAGTATTGCTTCTTTAGGTAAATGCATCACCAAGTGAACCATTATGTCAAAAAATGCTAGTGGGAAAATGGTTTCCAATTTGCAAAGAATGTCCAGAATACTTTTTTTGCTTGATCTGCAAGTCTGTAACATTCAATGTTTTACAACACAATTTCTGGAAAAATACACACAGCTCAATTATTGTATCCCTAACTTCTTTCTTGAAAAACTTTCTCATGCCCCCCGGCATCAAGCATTGTAGTAACACATGACAATCGTGAGACTTCAGACCAGAATTCTTGTCTTTAGTTTCATTGACATTCTTCTCTAAATTTGAAGCGAATCTGTCTGGGAACTGCACAGACTTAATAAATCCGCAAAATTCACGTCGTTCAGGAAGAGTAAGTGTGTAACTAGCATGCGGTTTCCTCAAATTCCCGTTACGGTCTTCACATAACCAGAACTCAAGATGTATTTTAAGGTCCTCCAAATCCAATCATGTCTTGTCTGTGTCCTTAGACTTTCCCTCGATACTTAACAGAGTTCCAAGTACACTATCACACACATTTTTCTCGATATGCATTAGGTCAAGATTATGTCGGAGAGACAAGTCCTTCTAATACTCTAGTTCAAAAAATATACTCTTCTTTGACCAATTTAACTCAGCTACAGAACGTTTACGTTTGACTCCACCAAATTGCTTGTGTTTTCCAGGCAAACGAAATTGTAACTCCTCAAGCTGAGCTAAAATATCGTCCCCGACAATTGTGGAGGAGGTGATCTTTTCTCAATTTTCCATCGTATTGTTTACTTCTACGCCTTGGATCATCCATTTCAAGAAACCGTTTGTGCCCAACATAACAAATCTTGCTACGTAATCCAATGGAAGGAGTGTGTTCGTTACAGGTGGGGCACGCCTTGTACCATTTGGTGCTCCAAACAGACATCATTGCATAAGTCAAGAAGTCATTAATGGTCCACAAAATAGCAGCTCGCATTGTGAACACAGTCCCGTTGTAAGCATCTCGAGCTTGGACACCTGAGTCCCACAACTCTCTCAATTTTATCAATCAATGGTCTCATGAAAACATCCATGTCTTTTCTAGGGGCAGTGCGCCCTGACACCAAAAGAGAAAACATCAATGACTCAGGTTTCATGCACTTCCAAGGGGGTAAGTTGTACGGGACTAAAATAACAAGCCACACACTGTAAGAGTTACTCATGTTACCAAACGAATTGAGCTCGTCAGTGGCCGATCCCAATCTCACAGTTCTAGGTTCAAGTGCAAAGGATGGATGATGTCTGTCAAACTGCTTCCACTCTTCTGCATTTGCAGGGTGCCTAAGCACGCCATCCTCTTTAGGTCTCTTAGAGTAGTTCCACTGCATGTCCTCTGCCGAGTGTCTTGAACTGTATAACCTCTTCAGTCTCAGAATTAAAGGAAAGTACCGCAAAACTTTTCTAGCAACTTTTTTTTTCCTTCCCCCTTTCTCTTTTTCCAACGACTCTCGCCACAAATAAGTCATACTTTTTTTCATTCTCTTTCCAAAATAAGGCACAATTATACTTGCATACATCAATGGTTTCATAACCCAAACCAAGATTATGCAATTTCATCTTCGACTCGCAATGGGACTTGGATAATTTTGTACCCTCTACAAATAACTCAATCAATATGGCGAGTAACATATCAAAAGAATGGTTACTCCACTTATTGAGAACTTTGTGGTGCATCAGCTTCACCAAAGCATTGAGCGCTGATTTTTTGCAACCCAGGTACAATTCAGTTTTCATATCCTTGAACAAATCGTCGTACTTACCACCACCATTCACAGGGGGCTCATTAAGGGAAGTAGTGGTAGAACTTGGATCGTCAAAACTAGGAGCTTCTCTTAAAATATCAGCCATGACATCTGCTATTTCTTCTTCTTCGTTCTCTAATATTTTTACAGCCGGTTGCGTGAATGACTCCCCATGAAAATACCAGGTCGTGTACGATCATTGGATGCCATGCATAAACAGATGTACCCTAATATTATCGGGAGTCTCAAAGTTCACATTTAGACATCTCATGCAAGGGCATCGTGTAACTCTGACAGAATTTATTTACATTCGAGCAACTCCAACAAACTCATCCACACCCATACAAAACTTTACAGATCGTCTGTTTGAAGTCATCCAGCTTCTATCGCTCACCATATTGCTACACAATATAAAAATAGACAATTTAAATTAAAGTTGAAAAAGTGTCCTACTCCACCTTGTCACTCCATTTCTAAAAGGATAAAGAACCTATTCCATTTAGGTTTGTAATATACATATAGTGCAATCTATTCTCTTAAGGTTGCTTCTTTTTTTTTCAAAATTTCAGCAGCACCTCCCTACAGTTCTCATAAGTAAGCAAACTATTACTAAGTATGCCAACTTACAAGAACATGCAAGGAGATGATGTACCGAAATCTTTAACAAAGAAACAATTAAATGAGTAATAGATCACACTATAAGTATAAAACAAGCCCAAACTATCTATGTGGACATAAAAAGTCCTGGATAATTTGGAGAAGCGTATATAAGAGTCCTTACTGACTCAACCTCTCCAAACGGGTCTAAGGAAAAATGTGCGTGTGAAATAAATTATCACTATGTGATAATACAAACAAAATTATTCTATCCTATGTTTGGTTTATAACCAAAGAAATCAATTCTGGATAAGAATTTCATTTTATGCTATATTAAAATGTCTTATGGTAGTATCTTATAATGTCTTATGCTATTTTATGTACCACCTATATACTTTTATTGTTAATTTAATTTTTTGCAAATAGTTTTCAAGAATAATTTCATCACATTTAAATTTTTATTTTTATTTTATTAAAATTAACACATTTTTTAAAAAAAAATTTCAAAGTTTCCACTCTATTATAAGTTGAATGTTATTTTTAATTCATAATTTTTTCAATTAAATTATGAACTTTTTAATTTATCAAAAGTTAACTTAATCAATTTAACCTACTAGTGATAAACATAGTTGTTTTGGTAACATCTTTAATTATCTTTTTAATTTTCTAATTTCTTTAAATTAACAATTTGTTTAACATTTTAAAGTTTCTGATTATTTAAAAACAAATTAATTTTATCATTATAAAGTTACCAATTAACTTATTTAAATGAATTTTTTCAAATAAATTATGAACTTTATAATTATCAATTTTTAACTTAATAAAGTTTCTAATTATTATATATCAACAAGTAAATTTGTAACATTTTAAAATTACCAACTTATTTAAATGAATTTGGGTTATAATTAAAGTCTTAACTAATTAAATTATCAATTTTTAATTTAAATTTACTTAGTGATGTTGTAATTATTTTTTAAAAATAACCTATTACTAATATTTTTGTTATAATTAATAAAGTTTTAACTAATTTTTTAAATTTAACCTATTATCATATCTATGATATCAGTGATGTTCTTATTATTTTTTTTAAATATAACCTATTATCAAATTGAAAATATTATGCTACCGAAAATTCGACAGCATAACACTTTACAATTGATCATTCCCAAATTTGTAACACCTACACAAAAATCCCAAACACAATACCAAAATAGTTTACATGCATAGTAATTTTTGTCCCACATCCGACCGAAGTATATTTTTCACAGAACTTAATTCACTATGGATGAATATATAAAATATTCAAACTCTATTAATATGCATTTTTCAAGTAAACTTTCTTTTACTATTATAAAACATATACTATAAGCATACTAACCTTCCAATATAACAAGGAGTGATTTTTGCCAAACACTGAGCAAAGGGACACCAAAAATCTATTTAGCAAAAAAATAAATATTAAGTAAATAAATTTTTAAGTATAGTACTATTATAATAAACACACTATTTATATATAAACATATATATTTATATATATGTATGTATATTATGTATATAATATATATATTATATAACATATATATAATATACATATATATATACATTTACATATACATATATAAATTAATATATATATATACATATACACATATTTATAAATAAATATATATAAAACTCTCAAAAATAAACACAATTTTATACACAAAATTTACACACAAATAAACTAAAATTACTATATATACCCAAATAAAAATTAAAATAAATAAAATATAGGTTACCTTGAGTGAAAAGATGAAATGCGAAGAACAATCGGAGGCTCGAGCAGCGTTTGTCGGAGGTGCGGCGGCACAATCTCGTCAGAATCTGGTGGATTTTTTTTTTTTATAATTATTTACAATAAAAATGTAAAGAAAAAGAAATAAAAAGAGAGTAATGAAGATTTAGTGGACAAAATAAGGGGTTGGGATGAAAAAATAGTGGTTGGGATGGTAAAAAGGGGGCTGCCGACAGTGGTGGTCGGAGGGTTTGTAGAGAAAAGCAAGGGAAGAAGAAAGAGAAAAAAAAAAGAAAAATGGGGGAGGGGGGGTCCGTGCCAAGTTTTATTTAGCCTGGATTTTTGATGGTGCAATTAGGTGCGCCGATAAAAGTCTAGGCTGAATAAAAACACATGAAACACTGCGTTTCATTTATGTTGGGACTTTTGCCAGCGCAATTAAGTGCGCCGGCAAAAGTTCCCACCGAAATTTTCACCCACGCTTTCATTTGGGCGGGAAGTTGACCGCTAAAAAATTTTAGAGCTTTTGCCAGCGCACAATTGCGCCGGTAAAAGCCAAATCCTGATGCAACGTGTCAATTGGTCAAAATGCCAATACTTTTGCTGACGCAAGTCAATGCACCGGCAAAAGTTTTCACCTACTTTTGCGCGCACATTTTTTCACTGCGAGAGAATTTGATCGCCTATTTTTCAACAATTGTGCCGGTGCATTTAGGCGCCAATAAAAGTAAATTTTTTTTTCACTTTTGCCGGCGCATGTAAGTTCGCCGGCAAAAGGTGGCTGGAACCGCTAAAAATTCCCACCTTTTGGCGGTTGGATTGCCACTTTTTGTCGGTGAATTAAAGGTACATCGCCGGCAAAATGTACTATTACCGGCGAGAAAAGGCGCCAGCAAAACATGGAGTTGGATCCATTTTTTTGACTTCTTTTGCCGGTGCATTTGTTGACTTGCGCCGGTAATTGTACACTTTTGCCGGCGCAATTAATTAATTGCGCCGACAAAAGTGTTATTTCTTGTAGTGAAAATAAGTTTTTGAAAATATGATTAGTTAAATTGTTTTTGAATTTTTAAATATTGATTTGCGAAAATAGTTTAATTTTAAATAAATAGTATAGGATAATTCTACAATACACCCCTTAAAAGGGATGCATTGATACATCCTTATTTATTTTTATTTATTGAGTTTTTCGGCAACTAAATATTTTTAGAGCTTAAGAAAGTAATAACAGAATAAATAGCAAGACAACAACTAAGAGATTTTTACGTGGTTCAGCCGTTAACTATCCTTAATCCATGAGTCCATTTTATTAGACTCATCGTAACTGTTTATACAAATAGATATACAATGAACTATAACTCTTTTCCACCGTGTTCCTCTTGAAGAAGAGAAACCTTAGTAGGAATATTTTAGTGATTGTTTATATTTTAAACCATGCTCCCCAGATAGATTTTGATATCTACCAAATTATGTCTCTCAAACTTTCACATATACTAAATCATGGCCCTTGAACTTTCATCCATGTTAGATTTTTTTACTAAAATTAGAAAAAAGTTTGTAAATCAAACAATATCAATAGTTCAGGGTTCATTTTTAACGAACTTAAAAGTTCACGAGCCATGATTTAGTACACATATAAGTCCGAGGCAAAAATTCTAATTTATTTATATTACGTAGTTTTCAGGTTGCTTATATTTAAATTATGCTCTTTTCCAATGGTAATTAAAAAATAAAAAAAAGTCCGTGAAATATTTAAATATAGTCTATAAAAATGTTTAAAAATCTGGGTGTTAGTAAAAAATTAAAAAATGTGTGATTGTAATTTAAAAATGCCATCATCGATATGAAGAATTGGTTGGGTGTTTGAAATTGTTGAGTCGGAATGTATAAAATTTGAGTTCCTTGACAAATTTATTATTGTGGTTGTAGAGAGAGGCCTATCTTGCCGTACGTCAGCATTTAGTCATAATTAATTAAGGCTTATGGAGATATCTGCCAGCAAGCAAAGCGGCCTCCATAACAACCGATATAACTTCTATAACTTCTCCAGCGTCACATGTGTTCCCTTTGAATGTACGGCCTCCCGCTTTCTTGAAATTTGTCATGCAATTTAGGAACGTTTGACTGCACTCTTGGCTTAAATATGCATCTGCACCCACAATTGTGTCAATGGTTATTTTATTATTCAACTTTGTATATATACAAAAATCATATACTCTATATATGTTATGAATATATCCACCCAAAGAATAACATATGTATTTTTGCCTAGGAAAACTACATCATGCACAATTATAATTAGTAATTTTCCCTTCGAATTTTGACATGTATTAAATCATGCGTCCTGAACTTTTTTGGCAGTAAAAAATTCTAAGATTATTAAATTTAAGGACTTTTGTCTAATTTTAATAAAAAAATTCTAACATGAAAGTTCAGGGGCATGATACATATCAAAATTTGGGGGTATAATTTGGTAGATATCAAAATCTGAGTAGCATGTTTTAGTACATAAACAATCACTGAAACCGTAAAATTGAATGAAATTAGACAAAAGTCCTTAAATCTAACAATCTCGATAATTCAAGGGAAATTTTTAACGGCTAAAAAAGTTTAAGAGATATAATTTAGTATATGTAAAAGTTCGGGGGAAAAAATTGCTAATTAACCTTATTTCTAAAGTTTCGGCTTATTATCTTCAAAAAATCACGGGTTCAATCTATCCCTATCATTATCACCTCTCTGTTTTTTTTTTTTTTTTTTTTTTGTCTTCATCATAACCAAAATCATATTAGTTATTCATGTCTCTATGAAAATGCATGAACTTAAGTAATTAGTCAATATATATTGCAATCCATAAGAGATGGGCCCGTAACATTAATTATACCTTAATTTCAACTAACACAAGATTTTTCTCTTTTTTTTTTTCACTTGAAGAGGGAGAGAGAACTAACACATACTTATGAATAAGGTATATTAATTTCTACAGTGTACGTATTAATATTAGTTTTGAAATATTGAGAGTTCAAAACCATTAATTCACTTACATAGAGATTAAACAAACACATAAGTAACACGTCTACAGTCTACAAATCTCATACCTTACAATAGGATTTGTTGTTGCAAGTGGAAGAAATAAGAATAAAACTTACTGTTCTTAGATTGAACACAGGCGTCATGCTTCATACAACAGGCATCAAGCCCATCACAAGGCTTCTCCCCAGGACATCCACTGTACAACAACCCACAATACTTGCCATATCTCAAAAAAGGAGGCACTTATGTTTTTCCAACCAAAAAAGAAAAAGAAATATAAAAACAAATCAGTTACCTTTTTCAAACAGAACATGATAGCTAAGCCAGTAAAAATTTAACATGTATTTGTAATATGTACCTGAACAGAAGTCCGACTCACATGTTCGACTACAGCTTTTACTCTGTAAAGCGTTATATTCGATCTCAGTACTTGCTTAGGGCTTTTAATTATAAGTAAACCAAGAATAAAGTATATATGTATATATATATATATATAACTATATCTCTCTATATATGTGAAAGAAAACACTAATTACTATAAATGATAAGGTAATAGGAAAATAGTTTGATAAATGAGTCAGTTTATCCAATAGAAAATAACTAGATTAGTCGAAAAAGTAATTAAGTGGAGATTGGGAGCAAACCACGCTGACGGAGGCATCGATGGCTTGGACGCCGATGTTGAGGGCACCGACGGATTGAAACCAATTAGAAGAGACCAACAAGAAGAATGGGAAAAGGTAGGCCTTTAATGAGTGGCATAGTTGTTCATAAACCATTTTTGCAATGTGGAAAGGGTGAGAGAAGCTAGGTTAGGCTCTCAATTATATGGAGAATGGAATATTATAATATTGGCAATGACATGAATAGTGGTGGAAGAAAAAACGAGGTAAATTAATTGGATTTATTGTCTTAGAATGGCTCGTGAATTTTGTGTTTTGTTTTTTTGCGATTGTTGACAGATCATGTTGTCATTTCTTTTTTCTCTCTTCCACTGACTCACGAGCTGAATTCATGGCAGTCGTATATGCGTATGCTTACGAAAGTTTTATCCTATACTGCCTCTTATATAACACTATTAGGGTTGGTTTGGAAAGTCCTATTAGGTAGTATTTTATTGTATTGTATTTTATTGAATTAGATTATATATTATATTTTTATATAATATTATGTTAAACTTTAATTTATACTAAAATATTATATATTTAGGTGTCCATAAAAGTTAATACCGCATATAGTTTTACGTAAAAATATTACATAAAATACAATTCAATATAATACAATACAATACAATACGACCTAATACGGCGTTCCAAACGAGCTCTTATTAGAAAATTGGATTTTTTAGTGACATACATTGAGTAACTCTAAAAGTGTATAGTAACACTTCAACACGTTTACATTCACTTTTTACGTGACACTATAAGCGTATAGAGACAAATTTTCTAAAAAGTAACAGCAACACAAATAAAGTATCACTATATCTTTTTTTTATTTATTTTTATTAATATTTTTGGAGATATAGTCACATACAAAAAGTGCCACTACATTAAATATTTTTCTAAAAAAAATATTTAATTGTTTTAATTCAAATTTTTATATAAATAATTATTTTAATTATTTCTTTTTAAAAATTCAATTTGTTTTTGGGCAGAATAATTAATAATTTTTTTTTTTAATTTATCAAATAATTTAGCTGTTTGGTGCTCAAAATTAAAATGGAAACAAAATGAAAATTTTACACAAAAACTTATTATTTGCACCCTAATATTTTAAAAAAATTATAAAATTATTATAATGAAAAAAAAAATCCAAATCTATATACACAAAATACATGTCTGTACAATATCAAGAACAATACTAACATATATAATACAAATGCAAGAAAATCTGATACATTTGTTGGGTTTTATGCCCTAAATAAAACTCATTTCAATATAATCAGATTTACTTATTAATATAGATCAGAAATAACATTTAATGTTGCATGGTTCACATGATTTATTTCATGATTATGTGTACATAATGTATGAATTCTATTTAAGTCCAGAACATATTAATTTGTTAATGATTATAGTGTTGTCAACACAGTGGAATATAATCTTAATTATATGTTCGAAAGTTTATTCCCTAATTTGTCAGAACACTGGATTTAGACTGACATGGTATAATCAGCGATAGGTATTCTTACACCTTGGATAAGTGTTATGTCCTTTCTAGGACATTGGCAAAGTTTACCAGCATCGGATGTATGGAGTATACATTGGAAGGGACCGATATTGAACTTTGATTAGATATATTAGAATTTACCGTAATATCTATTCAATTCAATATCACCTGTTGATCCTAGATCAAATGATCTTAATCCTGATATGATTAGGTTCAATCTCAAGAGTGTTATTCGTGTTCTTTGATTTGTTAGTTAAGCCTACTTTTGGGTCAGGGTGATACGTACATTTTGGGAACACGGTAGTGCAATTGAGTGGGAGCGCTAACATAAATATGGAATCTATAGCTTCTATTTGGCGAATAGAAAGTAAAGGATGATTTCCTTCGAGCTTAACCAAACGAAAAATAAATGGTGGAGATCTCATTTCACTTAGCTGAAATATCATTTATACAGGGTTAAGTGTTTTAAGGATAAAATACATTGTAGGGTGTTACGGTAATTTAATCCCTTTACAGTGTAAATCATCTATATAGAGGATCATTGATCACATTAGCGTTATAACAATGGATAACTAATGACGTGTTTATATCGTGGAACATATAGAGCGTTCTATATACTGAGAGTGTAATTCTTAGTTATATGCGTGGATTCAACGAAGAATTAATAAGTAAGTGAATTTAAGATATAAATTCTTGATCTACTTATTGGAAGCTCGGATATATAGACCCATGGTCTGTTGGATTTTGTGCCCTAAATAAAACCCTTTACAATCTGATTAGTAATCAATATAAGAAATTTGAAGTGATTTATGTTTGCATGCATTTTACATGCTAATGGTTTAATATGTTTATTACATTTATACACAAAATCAGTTAAATCCAGATCATATGTTTATTCACAATTACAGTATCGTCAACACAGTGGAATGTGATTCTGATCATATGAATCAAAAGACTAAGTCCCTGTTTCAGCAGTGTTTTGGATTTACACTAATGTGATAATCAACGATGATGTGTACTTACACTTGGAGTAAGTGTTATGTTCTTTCCAGGACATTAGTAAAGTATACTAGTTTCGAATGTATGGAGTATACATTGGACTGGAACGATATTGCAACTTAGTTAAGATATTATAAACTTACCGTTATATCTTTCCAAGTCAATATCAGTAGTTGATCTTAAGATTAAAAGAATCTAAATCCTGATATGTTTGGGCCCAACTCAGGAGTACTATTCATGTTCTTTGATTTATTAGTTAAGCCTACTTTTGGGTCAGGGTGATACGTATATTTTGGGAACATGATAGTATGATTGAGTGGGAGTGCTGAACATAAATATGGAATCTATAGCTTCTACTGGTGTATAGAAGTTAAGTGATGATTCCCTTCGAGCTTAGCTAAATAGAAGTAAATGGATGAGCTCTTGTTTAAGTGACTAATTCTTAGATCACTAAACATCATTTACAGGTAGCTAAGTGTTTTAAGGGGCAAAATACATTGAGGGGTGAGAACGGTAAAATTATCCCATCTCGATGTAAATCAATTATATAGAGGATCTTTGATCACAATAAGATTATAACAATGGTTAAATGAGATAGCATATCTATATCGTGGAACATATAATATGCTCTATATAAGTCTGAGAGTGCAATTCTAAGTTTTAAGAGTGGATTCAACGAAGAATTAATAAGTAGGGATTTACGTAGTAAATTCGGTTCACTTATTGGAAGCTCATCATATAGATCCATGGTCCCCATTCTAGTTGAGAATATACTGCTTGTAAGACTCAATAATTGATTTGTGATTAATCAATTATAATTCTAAAGTTAGACTATGTCTAATTTGTGAATTTTCACTAAGCAGGGGCGAAATTGTAAAGAAAAGAGATTCTAGGTTTATTTATTTATTAATAGACTTTATATGTCTAATTAATAATTAAATTAAATGACAATATTATCTAATAGTCTATTTTGGTTATTAAATAATTAGTTTTGGCATTTAAATGGTTAGAATTGGAAATTGGCGTTTTTGAGAAAATAGAAATAAAATTTGTGAAAACTGCAAAACCAAGTGGGGCCCATTACACACACCATGGCCGACCAATTAAAGTGGTTTTTCAAATTGATATTTTCATTATTTTAATGCCAAATAATTCCTAACATAAACCTAGTAGTTGCCTATAAATAGAAAGTGATGGCTCAGTCAAACATAACTTTTTCATAACTTTGAATAAGCTTTTCTGTCAGAAAATTCTCTCATCAGAAAAACTGAGCCTTCCCTTTTCTCTCTATAGCCGAAATCTCTCTCTCTCTATTTTCTTCTTCATAAATTTCGAACCTTAGTGATAGAGTAAGTGCCCACACACAGCAAGTGGTAACTCAATCATAAATTGGAAGACTGTGAAGGATCACACACAAAGAGAAGGACATTCGGGCTCAGATCTTGATAATACTCTGCGACAGAAAGGATACAAGGGTTAGAGATCTAAGTGGAAGGAGACATTAATTCCGTTGCATCAATGTAAGGTTTTCTTAACTTTATATGTGTTTATTAATCGTTTTAGAAAGTTCATATTTAGGGTGTTAAACAACATACTTGTGAGTAGATCTAAGATCCGGGTAAAATAAATTTCAACAACTGGTCTCAGAGCCATGGTAATTGATTTGCTTGCAAGAAATTTGAACTTTAAAACGATTGTTTGATATTTGGATGGTTTCATGTTGTATTGAGTGTTATATGATGATTGATTGATGTTTGTGAATTTTCGTGAAAAATAATTGAAATTTTGTTTCTGGAATTATTTTTATTGGATAGTATCGACAACATTAAGCAATTTACTTTTTTTTATAGAACTCAATTTCGATTTAATTTGAATTAGTTATGATTTTTTGAAGTTTCGGAAAAAATCAGGATCGTGCAATAGGGCCACTCGCGCGGACAGCACGCATTCAGACAAGCTGCTCGACGAGCGCCTGTCTGAACCGCTAATCCACGCGCGGAAATGCTGCAAACTCCTCCCTGCGCCGAGGTTTCTCGGCCAAGCACTCCTCTTGCGCGCGCGGACATGTATGCACAGCATACTGTCCGTACAGCTCACATTTTTTTCGTTTTTCTTCGATTTTTCATGCTTTTTCATGGATTTAACTTCCGATTTTTTGTGTAGTTTTGTATTTAGACATTTACTATTCCTATTTCAATTCTAAATATCATAATTAAATTAATTAATATTTTTTTAATTTAATTCATGATATTAGTGTAATTTGAATTTGAAAATAGTAAATATCTATCTTTTTGCTTAATTATCTATCTTATTTTTAAATTTGATTATATCTTATCTTATTTTAAATTTAAGGTCAAATATTAAATTTTTTAAATTATTATTTTTTTAAATAATTTGACCTTATTTAACTTTAAAATAAGACAACTATAATCACGATATTTTAAATAGATGTAAGATATTTTGCTAATTTTTAAATTTTGTTATTTTATTTATTTAAATTAAATCATAAAATCTGAAAAAGATATTTATTTGTCTTTTTTAATTTTTTATTTAATTTTTATTTATAAAATAACATTTAATTTTTAAAAAGTAGTTAGGAAATTTTGAAATGATATTTAGGTTAGTTGAAACCTAATTTTTCAAAATTATAGGTTTAATTTTAAATATTATTTTATTATTAATTTCAAAAGTAAATAAATATTTTATTTTTTTATTTTCTCAAAAATTAAATATTTTTTTTATTATTTAATTAATTTGTTTTTCAAAATTTAATTATTTAAAATTAAATAAATCCTACATCCAACTATCGAGCTAACCTTGTTGCAGGAGTATGTGTTTTAGCTTGTTTGTAAGTTTTTTAAAACCTATTATTGCTTGATTGCAAATAGCCATGGTTAACTTGTTGACAGATCCAATGATCTGATTTTAACTCATGGCTCCCTTGGTCAAGTAAATAATCTGTAACAGGTAAATTTTACAATCTTCTTTCATCCGTGTATGACCTAGCAACATGATAGGATCCATCCAAATGTGTACCTGTGTGAGCCTATATGTTTATTTTATTATATAGATGCATATAGGTTGTTGCTAAATAAAATGTCACACCATGATAGATTTTATTTAGGTCTATTTAGTTTTTGGACCTATTCAATTAATAACAGTTATTTATTTTAATGTTAAATTCCTCTCTTTTGGGCCTTGTGTGAGAGTTGGGGGCCAATAGAAGTGGGTACGACATACTGAACCCAGCTCCCCCTCACATGAACTACCCCAATTGTGAAGGCCCATTTGCCTGATTTGAATAACTGTGCTAGGTTAATTATATTAGTTTAACCTAATAAAATTGAATTAGCAACATAATTAACTTTTAAAATATATGAAATTTATTTTCATTTTAATATTTTAAAGTTAATTTTAAGAAAAACACTTTTACTTTTAGATATTATTTCTAGACAAACTAATTGTATTTTTCTTATATTTAATTAAATAAAGAATTTTAACTAACTAGATTCTTTCTGAAGCTTATTTAATTAAATATTCCTATTTAAGTTATAAATTAGTTATTTTAACTGATTTTTCATATCTAACTTAAATTTAAATATTTTATTTAAATTTAAAATTAAGTTGAGGAATTCTAGGCATTAGTTATTAAAGATTCTTAAGATATTTTTTTAAGTTAGTTTTAAACTTAAAATGGAATATTTTTCAAATTAAGTGGTTATAACTTAATTTTTGATATTTAATTAAATCTCAATTTGAATATATTTAAGTTCTAGATTTTTTCTATACAACTTAAATTAGATATTTTTTCAAATTTTTGTTGAAAAGATACTTAGTCAAATAAGATATTTCTAGATAGTTATTTCTAGACTACTTATTATTTCTAATATTCAATAGGAAAATATTATACATTGTGAAATTAATTATTTAAATAATTAATTTTGGTACAATTTTATTTAAGTATATTTTTTCCTAGTATTAAACTAGAGATTAATAATTAAGCTTTCTCCACACTTAATTATTTATTTCCTGAATTTAATACATTTAATTAAATTGAAAAATTAAATATCTAAGTTGATTTTCATCATGATACTTAAATATTAATTTTTCATGACATTAATTAAATAGAAAATTATTTTTAGGTTGAAATTTAATTTTTCAACTTAAATTTAAATAATTTTCAAAATATATTTTTTCTTTATTTTATTAATCAATTTCGAAATTGCATTTTAATTATGCAAAATGATTTTGAATTTATCTTGAAACATAGATTAAGTTGTAAATTAATTATTTATTTTAATTAATTCTTGGACCAACTTAAATTAATGATTTTTTCATTTATTGATTAATTTAAAATAAATGAATTAAAATATATTATTAGAAATTGAATTAATTAGTCAAAGACTAATCTAGATAAGTGATATTTTTGCTTGAAGTATTTTTCTAAGTATTTATTATTTAGTATTTCGAAAATAAAGTTTTATACTTTCTTTTTCAAAATACAATAAATATATTCTCATGAAAATTTATTTTAAGTTGCAAATTAATTTAAATTAATACAACTTAAATTAATTTTCTTAATATTTATATATCAAAATTACTACTAAGATGGAGATAATTCATTTTATTTCAATCACCATCTATGTAAAGCCCGCTTAGTTAATTTGGAAATTATCAGTTGTTTATGATTAATTATGAAATTATTTATAGCTATTTAAATAATTTATGATACTGTTATTTATGTTATTCAGTAGCTTGCATATTTTGCATTTCCGGTGTCCGGTATTTTGGAACTCGGCGTTTGGCTCAGTAGAAATCACAACTTAGTATGTTAGTAGTTTGGGGACGGGTTTTAGACATTGGGAATGTTGGGAATGGCCGGGAATTTAGAATTTCCCAAAAATACCCCCCTTTAGTATGATTTTCATGATTTTATGGTGGAGGGGCAAAATGGTCTTTTTGCCCCACTAGTGTTTTGTTTTATGTGAAATTGTTAAAGGAAAATTAAATATTTATTTATGTTTATTTGGCTGAAATGAATAGTGTATGTGTTATATGCTAGGTGTCATTTTAATTATTTTCATTTTTCATCAAAAAAATGCTAAGTTAGAAAAAAAATAGAATTTTCCAAAGAAAACTCTCTCTCTTTTCCTCTCATTTTCGGCCAAGCTTAGGGAGCAGCTAGGGCTGGATTGCCTTGTTGAATTCAAGTTATTTTAGCAAGATCAAAGTGATTTTCATTGAGGTATTTCTTGGCTTTAGTTTCTTACTTGGTTTTTCTTGAAATTTATGATGAAAATGGTTGTTGCATGCTTGAATCTTTGTGGTTGTTGCTGCTGAAATATTGTTATTGTTTCTGAGATTTAAGTATGTTGATTTGTGATTATTTAGGTTGTTAGTAATGAGTGTTAAATTGCTTTGCTCAAAATTGGAAGTTTAGCTCAAAATATGGTTTTCAAAGAGAATTGATTGAATCTGTTGCTGGGTTGTTGTTGATGTTTTTGTTTGATTTCAGAAGCTATTTCATGCATATTTGAGTAGAATTAACTAGGTTTGAATGCATGTTTGTGGGAATTGCTCAAGTTTGAGTTTAGAACTCAAAGCTTGAGCTTTAATGGTGAATTTTGTTTCTGTGGTTTCTGGGTTAGTTTGTTGCCTTAGATTTGTTCTTTGGGGTATTTAGAGCAGGTCTGGAAGGTTTGGAACTAATTGGGTTTGATTTGGTGGAGTTAGGAATTTTTAAAAAATTCCTGCGAGGAACCTAATTCACAGTAACCGGAATTCGGATGGGTGTCCAAGAATTCCCGAACCGGAATTCGGTTGGGCAACCTGCCTACCTTGGGGAATTTTCAGAAACCCTAGTTTTCCTCGTTTTTATGTTTTTAGGGGTATTGCCATGCTTTTTATCGATAGGGAAACTTTTAGTTCCAAGTTTTAGTCCCCGGGAAGTGATTTAGCGTGTCACTTATAGCGTTGTGATTTTTATGGTTTAGGAGCCAGTAATCCGCCACTCGCCTTCGGTCGGGTTGACTGCACACCCGAAATCGGAATCCGGTAAGATTAGTATAACAAGATGCATATGTAGATTACATGTTTAGCGTGCATGTAGGAAGCCCGCTAGATTACATTAGTTATGTATATAGGCTTCGAACCATCCAACCCCGTCACGTCGGTACGAGTGGAGTATGACCGATGGCCGGAGTATGGCCAGGTTCGACCGATCAGTGACATTTGGTTGGTGGTTCATCTTTATTGACCTATCCCGTCGGTACAGGCTGGAGTATGACCAGCAGTCGGAGTATGACCGGTTCGACCGATCAGGAGGATATTTGTCAATAGTACCGTCCCTATGAACGTTCAAAACTCGGTACCATGTTGGACATGGCGGAAGTGGCTCGGCACCATGTTGGACATGGCGGTGGCGGGACTCGGTATCGTGTTGGACACGGCGCTTAGAATTATGTATGATATTATTATGCTTTTCTTGCGAGTCCGTCGACTCACGCTTACGTTTATGTGTAGGTAAAGGCAAGGCTATACCGATGGACCGTGAGCGAGCTTATGAGATTGTACATGTCGGGGCGGTTAGGCGTGGAGCGTACGATCCTCGGGACGACAAGGCCGAATTTTGTAACCGGTCGTTAGACGACTTTTAATTTTATGTAATAGTTAAACGAGATTAAAACTTTTGTAAATGATTTTATAAATCGGGATCCCGAGTCTTTTGTAATATGGTTTATAAGTTTAATTAAAAAGCAAAATTTTAATTAATCACGTTTTTCCATAAACCTCGTTGATTAGCAACGAGCCGCACAAGACGTTTAAAAATCACGTAATACGCCTAAGATAGTTAGGGTGTTACAATTTGGTATCGTAGCCGCTGTGTTGTCTTAGAAGATCGTCACGACATGTACAATCATCATCGCCAGCTAGCTCGGTTCACGGTTCGGCAAGCCTTTATTGCTTTAGTAGTTTATTTTATTCGGATTATGAAAAAGAAAAGCCTGTTAGGAAGCATGTTAGTAGCCTGATAGTAGAATAGGCGCATGTTTCGTTTTTAATTTCCAAATTAAGCGGCATTAGTAAGCTCGCCTTGAATACGACATGATATGCCAACTCTTGGTTTCGCAGCGGTTCTAATCGATGGACGCCGGGCGGACTACCGGGAGTCGGGGCAACTCCGTGGGGTCGAACCAAGGACGGGGAGCTCGGTTTCCCCCACCGCTAGGGGCCGAGGCGGAGGTCCCCGAGGCGGGCTCGTGGCCGGGGTGATGAGAACCCGCCACGGGCCGCCTGTGCTCCCCGGCCCGATCGGGGAGCCCCGAATCGGGAGTTGCGGTTTGCGGAGATGCAAGCCGGATCGAAGAACAAGACCTCGAGATTCGAGAGGTTGAGACGGCGGGTGCTCCCTGCCGGTTCCTGTGCCGTAGTTCCGGTGGCACCCGCCCTCGCCGCCTGTGCCGAGATAGTGGTGGCGGCCCATAGATTGGAACCATTGTATGAGCAGTTCCGGAAGCAAGCACCTCCGGTTTTCCTGGGAGGTCCGGATGTAATGAAAGCCGAGCAATGGCTGACGGTGATCACCAAGATACTGAATTTCATGGGTGTCACCGGTAACGACAGAGTGGTGTGCGCCACGTTTCAGTTCCAGGAGGACGCGTTGGTCTGGTGGGACATGGTGTCTCAGATCCATGACGTCACCACCATGACCTGGGAAAGGTTCCAGGAACTCTTCAACGCAAAATATTACAATGAGGCGGTCAGAAGCGCCAAGAGGAAAGAGTTCGTTCACCTGACCCAGCGGGAGAACATGAGCGTCACTGAGTATACTACTCAGTTTGATCGGTTGGCGAGGTTAGCCTCGGGAATTGTGCCGACCGACTTCAGTAAGAAGGAGAAGTATCTAGACGGGTTGAATCCCAAGATCAGGCATGACCTGATGATCACCACCGACGACAGCACCACCTATGCTCAGATGGTGGAGAAGGCACTGCGAGCTGAGGGCGCAGTGGGGTGCATGTCGAATCGGCCCAAGATTCGGTTAGTGGCGGAGCTCCTACCCCTCCTGCATCAGGCTATAGCAGGGGGAGTAGTGGTTCGGCCATTGATCAGAGGAAGAGGGCACCCGCTGCTTCCGGCGGCTCGAGTCAGAACAAGAGGTTACGGGGGAACCAGATCAGAGGGAGTCGTCCTGGTGGTACTGAGACCCGATTCTCCTATCCCGAGTGCCCTAGCTGCAAGAGGCACCATCGGGGTGAGTGCAAAGGTCAGGGATGCTTTCATTGTGGCATGCCCGGACACTTCAAGAGGGAATGTCCCCAGCTCCGACCAGAGGCACCGAGAGCTCCAGCGATACCCACTCCAAATGTGGTGTTCGCTATCACGCAGCCGATGCAGATGCCAGCCCATCAGTAGTCACAGGTCAGCTTTCTATTAGCAACTCGCTATATTCAGTGCTGTTTGATTCTGGGGCTACACATTCTTATGTGGCGGCCAGAGTCTTTAGTAAATTGGGTAGACCCTATGTTAGATATGAATCAGGGTTTGGAACCCTGTTACCTGGCGGAGAATTGGTCATCTCCAATCGGTGGATTAGGTCTATGCCGATCAGGATAGATGGTAGAGAGTTAAGCGCTGATCTGATAGAGATGAGCTTAGTCGAATTCGATATTATTTTAGGAATGGATTTCCTATCTAAATATTCGGCGAGCATTGACTGTAAAAGGAAGATGGTGGTCTTCCAACCGGAAAGTGAAGAACCGTTTGTATTTGTGGGTTCGGTTCAGGGATCTCGGATCCCGGTGATCTCGGCTATGTCAGCGAGAGAATTGTTGCACGGCGGGTGCTTAGGGTTTCTGGCCGTGGTGGTAGACACCACTCGGCCAGACACCATTCGGCCAGAGGACATCAGAGTGGTTCGGGAATTTTTGGACGTTTTTCCCGAAGAGCTTCCAGGGTTACCACCTCAGCGGGAGATTGACTTCGTGATTGACTTGGCACCAGGGGTGGATCCGGTTTCCAAAGCCCCGTATAGGATGGCTCCAGCTGAACTTAAGGAATTAAAGATTCAGCTCCAAGGGTTGCTTGACATAGGGTTCATTCGGCCCAGTGTGTCACCCTGGGGAGCCCCGATTTTGTTCGTCAAGAAGAAGGATGGATCTATGAGGATGTGCATCGACTACAGGGAGTTGAACAAGCTGACGGTGAAGAATAAATATCCATTACCTAGGATCGATGACTTGTTCGATCAGCTTCAGGGGAAGACGGTCTTTTCTAAGATTGATCTCCGTTCGGGTTATCATCAGTTGAGAATCCGAGAGGAGGACATTCCAAAGACGGCTTTCCGCACTAGGTATGGACATTACGAGTTTCTGGTTATGTCATTCGGACTAACCAATGCTCCCGCGGCATTCATGGACACGATGAACGCAGTATTCAAGGATTTCCTCGATATCTGTGTGATTGTGTTTATCGACGACATCCTCGTGTACTCTCAATCAGAAGAGGAGCATGAGTTACATCTTCAGATGGTACTGCAACGACTTCGAGAACATAAGCTTTACGCCAAGTTCAAGAAATGTGAGTTCTGGTTGTCTCAGGTGTCCTTCCTAGGGCACATTGTGAGTAAAGAGGCTATAGCAGCGTTTTATCTGGTCTATTAGCAACTCGCTATATTCAGTCTACTTAATTTTGAAACAACTTAAATTGAATATTTTTCTAAATATTTATTGGAAATTATTACTAAGATGGAAATAATTCATGTTATTTTCATATCCATCTAAGTAAAATTTATAAATATTAAATTAAAATTTATATTTAGAATTTTTCATTCTAAATTAAAAATTTTAATTAAATAAATATATATTTAAAATAAATTGATTAAAATAAATATTAGAAGAAAATACACTTTAAATAATGAGCTTTATTATTAGTACATTCGATCTCCATTGTTGGTTTTACATAGCTTTTGTTTTAGTGAGTAATCCTCCCTAATGGAGGAACGTTCATTAGCAAGTTAGCAACGTTTAATCTCGAAAGATAAGTAGCTTTGTAAGTGTTTTATATGGTATGGATCACCCTAATGGTGGCGGCTGTATTTGACTTACAAAATATGAAACAATGGTGGAAGCTCATAAGATAGAATAGCCTTGACTCTCACCTAAATGGGACAACGTTGGATTCCAATCTTGATCGAATAAAAGGTTGCTAGAATGTTTAACATTTTAGAGGAGCTGACAACTCTATTCAATGGATGGTAGCTTTGACACTCGCCTAAACGGGACACTGATATCAGTTAGTTGAAAACCTTGAAAATTATTTAGGATTGTATGTTTTAGTATTTTCACTTGTCATTCCTACTTGCTATATGTTTAATAATTTCTGAATTGTGTATGGATTTATATTGAACCATGTTATTTTCTGTTATTAAAATGTAGTTTAATTTCGAATCTTCATTGTTGGTCTAACTTGGTTTGTTTATCTAATGAGATAAATCCCTAATGGATTTTCACCATTAGACATACATAATAGTGTTAGATCTCGAAAGATAAATATTGTATATGCAACATCTAGCTGTTCATCAATTGATGATACATTAGACTAGTATTTTTACAATATGAAACAAGAAGATTGTATAAATAAGATTACTTTGACTCTCGCTAATCGAAGCATTGTTGGATTCTTATTTTTAAACGAAATTATCCTAATTACTCTTAGCTTATTCATTTCGAATTAGCTCAATAACATATCATTGGATGAATGGTCTATATATCATTTCATGTCATTCTATTTTCTCTTAAGAAATTAAATGACGCATATGATTATAATCCCGAAATTCTATTCCACAATGATATAAATCCTCAATCTTAGAAATCTCCTACTTGTATGGGCAAATCTGACTTAGAGTTTAAATTAGTAGTGGTGGTCCTAGAAAGAATTACTCATTATATTTGGTATAAATTTAAGTCTTTGACTTTAATTTTAGATTCCAAACAGAAATTTTCTTATATTTCTAATTCCAGAATACAATACAGTTACACTTTCACAAGTGTTTAATAACCATTTTCTATCAATGGATTCAAACTGTATGGAATATGAGTTTAGTATTCTGTGACCAGGATCCACTTGCAATATTCTAAGAACTCTTTGATGTAACTAAATCTAAGTCATCAAAAAGACACAACCACATTTTAATTAATCTATGGCATTTCTATCTTGTTCATAGTGGTTTTGACAAGATCAATCTCTGCAAAGAGTTAATATGCCTATATCCACTGAAAGTTGTTCATCTCATTAGTAGATGGATGTACATTCAGGGGTGGATATGAGTTTTTCGTTGTATTCTTAAAACGATAACTCTAGATTATACCTTATGCAAAGAAATTTGAAATGTTTGAAAAATTTCATTAATTTCTAGCAATGGTGGAAAACCATTAAGGTAAGTGGTTAAAGATCTTGCGAATTGATAGGGGTGGAGAAATAGTTAGTAGATATGCAGTTCAAAGATCATTAATTTGATTTTTGAATTATATCCAAACTTACCTCCCCAAAAATTTCGAGTTGCATATTGATGATTAGTTACTAGTCGTTGCCTAAGACCTTCTATGGTAATACAATTTTAGAATGATGTAATGGTTGTATACTTAATCATTACTAGATTCATGGATGACCTAATCAAAATCTTAAGAAAAGCTAGAACTGTTAACCATGGTTTTCATGTTTGTTAGCTTTTCTAAGTGATTAGGGGTGGACCATCCCATAGTCAATAGATAAGAAAGTGTTTGTTTAAACAAATACTACTTTTCTTAGAAAATGACTAAGTCTGAAAAAGAAGTAAAATATAAAGGAGATATTTTTTCTTGATTCCAAAAGTGTTCTATCATCTTTGACATATGATGATCCCACTGCCTCTGTTGTCTTGTCACAACCGAAGAGATTAATACCATTTAGTTTTCTTAGACATAATTCACAGTACCTTGTCGTAGTGGGAGAGTTTCTAGGAACTCACCTTCTTCGAAGACACTAGTGATTAAAATCCATTGTGAGTTTAAACAAGTAATGGATTGTCAAGATAAGAAACTAAGAAGAGAAGCCAATAGAACTATGGTTTAATCCATTCACATGGAATAACCTAAAGTTTTCTATTACAAGGACATAAAAGGAAATTTTCGTCAATAAGTCTACTCAATGGACTTAACAAAACTTCCTGTTAATAGTATTATAGGTTTGAGTTTATCTAAACCTATTGCTTGTGGTATACCTGGTAATTACTTACTCTAATGCAAGTAACTTACTTTAGTAAGATGCTGAAGCATTTTTTTCTAATGGCAATCTATAGAAGCTTCTCGACTTCTAGGCATAGATTTTATTTATCTAAGGAAAAGTCTCAACTATTCCAGAAAAGATAAAGCCATGAAAGAATTTCTTAAATCAATAGTGAGAGGTCTTAGATATGCTTTTGTATGCCTTAGACCAGACACTTGCTGTTGAGTGAGAGTAATGAGTAGGTATCAGATTAATCCAGGAGAAGAACATTGGAAGACAATCAAGTAAATCTTAAGATTAAGAAGAGGAACTATATGTCAGTCGATAAGGGTGTGTTTAAAACTCTTAGCCTACACCACATCAGATTTCAAGACTTGCCTTTGTGTTAGAAAGTCTGCTGATAAGATGGTGATTACTCTGGGGGTGGAATAGTTATTTTGGAGAAGTGTAAAAACCTATCTGAAGTCTTTAGGTCTACCAGAAATGGACTGAATGTTAAAGTCACAGGAAAGGTACTTATTCAGTCTAAGGAAAGTTCTATACAATTGTTGCGCCGTTCCAACCTGCCTTAACTACTAGGGTTACTTCCTGAATAACCAAGAAGTAGTTGCCAAAGGTATAGAATCCAGTATCCCAAAAGAGTAGACATATAGAGAGGAATTTCACATTATCAATGATTTTGTTATTAAGGAAGAGTAATGGTAGAGAAAAGGTTGTGTTTAATTCAACCTTTCAGATCGCATTATGAGGAGTTTACTACTACTACACTTGATTTGTATATCAAGGTGTTGAGATTATTTGAAATGCACATTTTGTTTTATATTAGTGCAAGTGGGAGTTTGTTGGGTTTTATGCCCTAAATAAAACTCATTTCAATATAATCAGATTTACTTATTAATATAGATCAGAAATAACATTTAATGTTGCATGGTTCACATGATTTATTTCATGATTATATGTACATAATGTATGAATTCATTTGAAACCCTTTTCACATACTTGATCCTGTTTATTGTGCTGTCAACACATTGGAAAGTAAACATGACTATGTGAATAAAGTTTCCTAGATTTATCAGACAACAAAGTTTACTTGCATTTGGAGAAGTGCTATGTTCTTTCCAAAGCATTGGTTAAAGTAAAGCTCAGGTTGGATGCATGGAGTATGCATCGGAAGGGACCGATATTGAACTTTGACTTAGATTTATTAAACTTACCGTAATATCTATTTAAGTCAATATCGCCTAGTTGATCCTAGATCAAATGATCTTAATCCTGTTATGATTAGGCTCAATCTCAGGAGGCTATTCATGTTCTTTGATTTGTTAGTTAAGCCTACTTTTAGGTCAGGGTGATACGTACATTTTAGAAACACGGTAGTGCAATTGAGTGGGAGCGCTAACATAAACATGGAATCTATAGCTTCTATCTGGCGAATAGTAAGTAAAGGATGATCTCCTTCGAGCTTGACCAAACGAAAATAAATGGTGGAGATCTCATTTCACATAAGCTGAAATATCATTTATACGGGGTTAAGTGTTTTAAGGATTAAATACATTGTAGGGTGTAACGGTAATCTAATCCCTTTACAATGTAGATCATTCATATAGAGGATCATTGATCAAATTAGGATTATAACAATGGATAACTAATGATGTGTCTATATGGTGGAACATATAGAGCATTCTATATACTGAGAGTGCAATTCTATGTTCTATGCGTGGATTCAACGAAGAATTAATAAGTTAGTGAATTTTAGTGATAAATTCTTGATCTACTTATTGGAAGCTCGGTTATATAGACCCATGGTCCCCGCACTAGTTGAGATAATATTGCTTGTAAGACTCATATAATTGGTTTTGATTAATCAATTATAATTCTCAAGTTAGACTATGTCTATTTGTGATTTTTTCACTAAGTAAGGGCGAAATTTTAAAGAAAGAGTTTTAGGGGCATATTTGTTAATTATGATACTTTGTATGGTTAAATTAATAAATATGATAAATGATAATATTATTTAATAATTATTTGTAGTTATTAAATAAGTAGAATTGACATTTAAATAGTTGAATTTGAAAATTGGCGTTTTTGAGAAAATCATATGCAGAAAAGATAAAACTGCAAAATTGCAAAAAGTGAGGCCCAAATCCACTATGCATGGCCGGCCACTTTTGTAGGAAATTTTAACTGATATTTTCATTATTTTAATGCCAAATAATTCAAACCTTACCCTAGTGGAATGCTATAAATAGATAGTGAAGGCTTCAGGAAATTTACACTTAAATTTTCTATTTTTCCTTCAGAGAAAAACCTGAGCCTTCTCTCTCCCTATCTGGCCGACCACTCCCTCTCTCTTTCTTCCCTCTTGAATTTCGAAATTCTTAGTGTGAGAATAGTGCCCACACACAGCAAGTGATACCTCAATCATAGTGAGGAAGATCGTGAAGAAAGACTTTCAGCAAGAAGGAGTTTCAGCACTAAAGATCCTGGTAAAATAATTTCCAACAGAGACACCAGAGAAAAGTAACACATACCTTAGCTTGCAATAAGCAAACTAAGTGTAATAGTCAGACCAGCTCGAAGAACAAGAATGCGAGATGACCATCTTGCTACGAGGAAACTTCCTATAGTTTCATCCAACTAACAGGAGCGAGGCTCACAACCATGGCGAGTCAGAAGATTTCTGTATACCCGCGATCAATGTAGGACATATCTTGTCGACCTTGGAAAGAAGGATGGTTCCAGCTCGCCATTGAAATCACTACAATCAAGTTTTTATCTAGACATCTCTAGATTCAACAATTAAAGACGTGTTTAGTACATGATATTTTGACCCAGTAAAAGCGGGAAAATCACAGACATACAATTTTCAAAATCATACACCGCATTTACATTTTGTGATATGTAATCAGATGCCACGATTTTAGGGATAATGACTGTAATCATATTTTGGTCAGCTTTGTAATTAACTGCGACTATGCAATTATAAATAGTAGCAAACAATCTCAAAAAAGGGACGAAAAAACTCTTATGAAAGAGACCCTGAAAAAATACTCAGAAATCTGAATAAGATTGACTCAAGGACTATGCAGAATTTTAACTGCAAAACCACGTCAAAAACCCTATGTTCATATATAATTTTTCTATAGCTTTTATTTTTTCTGTGTTGAATTATCAACATGAGGCTCAAATTTGGTTAACGAAAATCTGCGTTAACAATTCTAATTTAAGTTGATCTGAAATAAAAAAAAAATGCAACTTGAATATAATTTTCTTATAAATATATTAAAATAGATACAAATAATTAAGTATCTTGAATAAAATTAACTTAATTATTAATTTTAGTTTAACATCCAAAATATTCTAATTTAAGTTGGTCTAAAATTATTTTTTAACTTAAATATATTTTATTATTTAATTTAATCACTTGAAATAGAAATAAATAATTAAGTATCTCGACTAAAATCAACTTAATTATTAATTCTAGTTAATATTCAAGAAAAAGAAAAAGATTCTAATTTCAATTAGTCCAAAATTAATTAATATTAATTTCAACTTAAATATATTTTTCTACTAAATTAAATATTACAAAATGTAAATTAATTACTATTACTATCTAGAATTTATTTAATTAAACTAAGTTATTAGTCTAAATTAATTTTAAAATAATCTAATAAAAATTAATTTTATTTATTTTGAAATTAATTATGTTGCTAATAAATTTTAATTTGGTTAAAATAATATAATTAGTCTTATTTAATTAGTTAAATAAGGCAAATGAGCTTTCGTAGTTGGGGTGGTTCATGTGAGGGAGGGCTAGAATTAGTATGTTGTACCCACTACTATTGGCCCTTAGTTCTCACACATGGCCCAATAGAGAGGTATTTAACCTTTCATTAAATAATCATTATTAATTGAATAAGTCCAATACTAATTGGGCCTAAATAAAACTATCAAGGTAATAGTTTATTTTTAGCAACCTAGTCCATTTAAATATCTAAATTAAATGAGCTTCTTATATGCATCTAAGCCCAAAAGCAAACATATAGGCTCATATATAAATGATTTGGATGGGCCCTATGATGTTATTAGGTTTATCACATGTTAACGCAGATTTTCGTTAACCAAAAATTGAGCCTAATAGTGATAATCTCACAAAGAAAAATAAAAACAATAAAGGAAAAAGTATCAACACAAAGGATTTTTCACGTGGTTTTGCAGTTAAAATTCTGCATAGTCCACGAGTCAATCTTATTAGATTTCTGATAACTTTCAAGGACCTTTTTCTTATGATTTTTTCGTCTCTTTTTTTAATCTAACTTGCCCCTATTTATAATCACATAGTAGGCATTAATTACAAAGTTGACTGTAATCTTTACAACATTTATTCCCTAAAATTGTGGGGTTTGATTACATATCATGTAGTATAAATGCTGTTATTATTTGAATATCACACAGTTGTGATTTACCTGCTTTTACTAGGTCAAAAATAATCGTGTATTCAAACACATTTTAATTCTTGGCGCTCTGGGATGTGTCGACGAGAACTCAATACCAAAGACCTTGATAGCGAGCTGGAGCTTTTCCCTTATCTCTCCGAGGTCGACAATGTACGCCTCTTTCCTTCTTTGTTTGAAGGCATAACACTTCATTTTTGACAGTCACAGTTCTTATTAACAGAGAGTACTTCAACAGTTACTTGAATGTTAATTTTTGACTTGCTGAGACTATAAATCTCACCGAAAGATGTCTGAAGTTGATTGGTGAAAGTTACAGGGATGCACCTTCCTATAGCGAGATAGGTGCCTTGCTTATTAAGTATTGAGTCGATCTAATCATTATACTTAATTTGTACATTGTACGCTAAGTGTTTTTACAGTCAATATGCATTGCTTTCGTCCTCCCAGGTGCAATGAAGTTGATGTCTTGCCTTATGCATTCAATGCTGTATGGTTTCTCGTTAATACACAAGGCAACAACTTTTATGACTTTACCTCGCATAAGACCTTATAGTCAGTGAGTTGCAAGTATACTCTGTTATATACGCAATTAATGAGTTATTCCATTAAAAGTGATTTCATTGATTTATATTTCCCTTAACTTGACATGTATCCTCTATTGAGATGGTAGCTGAAATTCGGGTGTAACAATTGCCCCTTAAAATGTTCTTTTGAATAAAAAGTGCTTTTTAATAATTACAGAGGGCATTTTCATCATAATTCCTTTTTTTTTTTGGAAAAACACGTCCTTTGATTTTGGCAGTTGTACGGTTTCAAGGGTCAATATGAACCGTCTTTTCATCTCCTATCTCACTCTCAGTCGTTAGATTTCCCAACCTTTGGCCTTTCCGTTTATTGGGTTCTGAGTATAAAATGGTGGCCTAGGCTTGCCATGTTCCAGACGGTCCTAGTTTTCGATGAGTTTCATCTTAAAATTGGATTGTTATTCTCTTGTTAAGATGTCCCATCCAAGTTCAGAAACTTATCCTCGAAATTCGTAACACAAGAATGCACCAACAACTTTCCTCTGTGTACGTTCCCACGAACTTCAAACCTCAATTTAAATTTGAAACGAAAGATTCCAAGGCTGAGGATCTTCTGATCAATCCAAACCAACGAGATGCCATTGATTGTTACAGGCGATCCTCACAAGAGATTTTTGAGGGTAAGTATCATCCCTCGTGTATGGTGGTTTGACTTGGGTTATATTTTTTTTATCTCCGTCTCCATAGGAATGGACATAGATTTTGAGAGCCAGTTTAGAGGTCCTCCTCAGGCTGACAAGGAATCAGTACGAGTTCTCCAAGTTCTGTTGGGCTTTGGGACGAGAACAGGATTGGGAATTTACGAGGGATAAAACACCTCGCGTATAAAGTCATTGACTAGTAGTTTGTCCACTTCCTGTTTTAGTGCCTCTTGTCTCTTGGAGTCCAAGGGCCTCCTTTTCTGCCTCTTCGCTGGGTAGTTTGGATCGACATTTAGATGTTGGCAGATAATATTAGGGCCAATCCCTATCATATCTCCATGGTTCCAGGCGAACTAATCCTGATTCGCCCTTAAGAAACTTATTAGATGCTATTTTAGCTGCTTGTCCAGGTTCTTCTCAATGTAGACACACTTTGCAGGATTTCCTGGGTCAAGAACAACTTCTTCCAATTCTTCAATTGGTTTTAATAAATTTCTTTCATCTTGAACCCAAGGGTGAAGATCCTCATCCTTCTTTTCACTTTCTTCTACCAAGATCGCCATTAACTGATGACCGGCTATTCTATGCTATAACTCTATGCGATAGCAATCACGAGCTAGCATTTGATTGCGTCGCACAACTCCCATACCTTCTAGTGTTTGGAACTTCAAGGATAGGTGCTTGATCAAACTCACTGCCCCGAGTCCGATCAATGCTAGACGACCCAACAATGTATTGTAAGCCGAGGGCAGATCGACAACTAGAAAGTCCTGTATAACTATGGTGGATAAGGGTGCCTCGCCCAAGGTTAATGCAAGCTTGATTATGCCTAGACTGGCAATACTGTCGCCGGTGAAGCCGCAAAGATTTAGCATGCAGAGCTTCAATTTGGCCTTTTCAAGCCCCATTTTGCTCAGCATTTCCTTAGAAAGGATGTTCACTGAGTTCCCGTTATCTATCAACACCCTCTTTATCCTTTAATTGGCGAGTTGAATAGTGATCACCAATGGATCGACGTGAGGATATCTCACATTCTTCTCATCCTCCTCTAAAAATATGATTGGAGGTTCCTTAGTTTTTACGTTCTTGGAAGGTTCTGGGGCAAATGTCGACCGCCCATTCTTTATCTCTTTCACATATCTCTTTTGAACGTTATTGCTCTCCCTGCGATATGTGGCATTCCAAAACTAACCAGGATGTCCTGTCCTTCAACAAGAAGAGGTTGTAACCCCTGGTTGTATGGGTTATTAGGCAGACTGGGCTGGTTGTGCCCGTTGCCCTGTCTCTTCACGTACTGTTTGAAGTGGCCTCGAGCGATGAGATTTTCTATCTCATCTTTCAACTGGCGGCATTCATCGGTCGTGTGCCCAATGTCCTTATGGTATTTACAATACCTATTAGGATCTCTTTTGTTCCTCACATGCCTCATGGGCTCGGGCTTGCTGAAGGCAAACTTTTGCTCATATGCAAGGTAAATATTCTCCAGAGTTTTATTAAGCTCGGTGTAAATTGTATACACTGGCACATACTTATCGTGCTTTTTTCGTTTCTTTTTATCCTTTGACGGTTCTTTAGAATTGTCCTTTTTCTTCGAGCGAGAAGCCCTTGAGTTATCAACCCTCATTGAGACAGTACTTGTTGAAACATTACTGGGTTTGCCTCCCGAGCCTGTTTTCAACAAATTCATTTCTTTTCGGGCTTCCTCTTTTCAAACGAACACTTGAGCCCTTTCGTTGAACTTAGTGATCTTTCTCACTGGACGACCCTGTAAGTCGTCCCACAGCTCGCCCCCAGCGGTTGATGGATCAGTAGAGATTCCCGCCTGAAGGGCTGTAATTGTTGGGTTTTGTGCCCTAAATAAAACCCATTTCAATGTAATCAGATTTACTTATTAATAAAGATCAGAAATAACACTTTATGTTGCATGGTTCACATAATTTATTTCATGATTATATATATAATGTATGAATTCTATTTAAGTCCAGAACATATGAAATTGTTAATGATTATAGTGTTGTCAACACAGTGGAATATAATCTTAATTATATGTTCGAAAGTTTATTCCCTGATTTGTCAGTTCACTGGATTTAGACTGACATGATAATCAGCGATAGGTATTCTTAAACCTTGGATAAGTGTTATGTCCTTTCCAGGGCATTGGCAAAGTTTACCAGTATCGGTTGTATGGAGTATACATCGGAAGGGACCGATATTGAACTTTGATTAGATATATTAAAATTTACCGTAATATCTATTCAATTCAATATCACCCGTTGATCCTAGATCAAAATCTTAATCCTGATATGGTTAGGTTCGATCTCAAGAGTACTATACATGTTCTTTGATTTGTTAGTTAAGCCTACTTTTGGGTCAGGGTGATACGTACATTTTGGGAACATGATAGTATAATTGAGTGGGACGCTACCATAAATATGGAGTCTATAACTTCTATAGGAATTTAGAAGTGAAACGATGATATCCTTTGAGCTTGACTAAACAGAGATAAATGGTGGAGATCTCATTTCACTTCGCTGAAATATCATTTATACGGAGCTAAGTGTTTTAAGGATAAAATACATTGAAGGTGTAACGGTAATTTAGTGCCTATTCAATGTAGATAATCTATTAGAGGGTCATTGATCAAATTAGGATTATAACAATGGATAACTAATGATGATGTATCTGTATCGTGGAACATATAGAGTGTTCTATATGACTGAGAGTGCAATTCAAAGTTATAAGTGTGGATTCAATAAGGAATTAATAAGTTAGGGAATTTACTTGGTAAATTCGGTTCGACTTATTCGAAGCTTGGTTAATATAGGCCCATGGTCCCCATACTAGTTGAGACTATACTGCTTGTAAGACTCATTTAATTGATTTTGTTTAATCAATTATAATTCTAAAGTTAGACTATGTCTAGTTTATGAATTTTCACTAAGCAAGGGCGAAATTGTAAAGAAAAGAGATTCTAGGTTTATTTATTAATTAAGATACTTTATATGTCTAAATTAATAAATATATTAAATGGCAATATTATTTAATAATTATTTTTAAGTTATTAAATAATTAGAATTGGCATTTAAATGATTAAATTGGAAAATTGACATTTTTGAGAAAATGGGAATGAAAAATAACAAAATGGGAAAGTTACAAAGTGAGGCCCAATTTTCTTATATGGCCGCGCACTATGCAAGCTTTTACCATTTTATTTTTCCATTATTTTAATGTCATACAATTCTAACCTAAATCTAGATGGCATTCTATAAATAGAAAGTATTGGCTTTAGGAAACTTATGACTTTACATATTGTTCCTTTCAGAAAAAGCCATGCGCCACCCTCTCTCTCTTTTCCTCTCTTCAATTTCTAAATTCCTTGAGTGATAGAGTAGTGGCCACACACATCAAGTGGTATCTGAATCATAGTGTGTAAGACTATAGGAGAATCCAAACAACAAGAAGGAGAATCAACATCAAGGAAGGAGAGAAAGAGATCCAAGTTCAGATCTTGATTATGTTCTACTACAGAAAGGAATCAAGGGCTAGAGATCTGAACGGAAGGAGTCATTATATTCCGCTGCACCCAATGTAAGGTTACTAAACTTTATATGTGTTTATTTCATTGTTTTAGAATTCATATTAGGATGTTAATGAAACATACATGGTAGTAAATCTAAATCCTGGTAAAATATTTCCAACAACTGGCACTAGAGCCATGGTAATGATTTACTTTCATGAAATATGAATTAAAACAATGTTTTGTGTTGATTTGGATGGTTTTATGTTGGTTTATGTGCTTATGTGATGAATGTATGTGTTGTACGAAATTTTTCCATGAAAAATATTTTTTTTCTATTTTTGAAAATATTTTATTTGGATTCCTTGTGAAAAATAAACAATTTTTTTTTTACAGAACTTGATTCCGATAAAAATTGAAAGAGTTATGAAATTTGAAAAATCGAGTGCACATGCTCAATCGCACGCGCAGACCCTTCAGTCAAGGAAGATCCGCGCGCGCATGAGACACTGCATCCGCCCGTGCGTCTCGCCCAGTGAACCCTGCAGCCCCTCGAGATTTCTCGGTAGATGGGGCTGCATTCCCCCTATTCCGCGCGCACCCGAGGCTGCGTACAGCCTCCTGGGGCTGCACATGCAGCCCCTCCTGGGCAGCCAGCACAAATTGCAATTTTTATGGGGTTTTCCCCAAAAAATCTGATTTTTCATTGATCTTATTTAATATTTAATTTAATTTGATTCAAATAAACCTAGATATTTTAAAATTAGTTTCTTTTTTAAGGTTTGTTTTAACAACCCTAAATTTTCAAAATTTATTTGGTTAGTTTAAGAATAATAATTTAATTATTTCACATCTGTTACATGGACAATGTTTGTTTAATTTTATATTGTTTATTCAATTTTTTTTAACTAACCTATTATTTATTTGATCTAAATTGCTATGATTAACTTGTTGACAGATCTAATGATCTGATTTTAATCATAGTCTAATTGTCAATAGATCTTATAAATAATTTGTAACAGGTAAATTTTGTACTTCTTTCATCTGTGTCAACCTAGTAACATGATCAAGCCCATCCAAATCATTTGACCAGTGTGAGCCTATATGTTTGCTATAGGGCTTAGATGCATATAGGAAGCCCATTTAAGTTTTACTAAGTAAATAGACTAGGTTGCTAAAATAAAATTTGACATAAGTAATTTTATTTAGGCCCAATTAGATTTGGGCTTATTCAATGAATAACAATTGTTTATTTTAAGGTTAAATTCCTCTCTTTTGGGCCTTGTGTGAGAGTTGGGGGCCAATAGAAGTGGGTACGACATACTGAACCCAGCTCCCCCTCACATGAACTACCCCAATTGTGAAGGCCCATTTGTCTTATTTAAATAATTGTATTAGGTTAATTATATTAGTCTAACCTAATTAAAATTGAATTAGCAACATAATTAACTTTTAAAATATACGAAATTTATTTTTTATTTTAATATTTTAAAGTTAATTTTAGAAAAACACTTAGTTAATGATATATATTCTAGATAGTTATTTCTATACTAGTTATTATTTTTAATATTAAATAGAAAAATGTCATTGATTGTGAAATTAATTATTTAATAATTAATTTTGGTACAATCTAAGTTTAGTATATTTTCCTAGTATTAAACTAGAATTAATAATTAAGTTTCCTCTATACTTAATTATTTATTTCTTGAATTTAATACATTTAATTAAATTGAAAATTTCAATATGTAAGTTGATTTTCATCATGATACTTAAATATTGTTATTTTTTATGTTATTTAATTAAAGTTGAAAATTATCTTAAGTTTGGAATCTTATTTCAGAATAACTTAAATCTGAATAATTTTCAAGATATATTTTATTTTATTTTATTAATCTTTTTCCCACAATTTCGAAATTGCATTTCTTTAATGCAGAAATTTTGAATTTTATTTGAAAAATAGATTAAAATTGAAAATTATTTATTTTAATTTTGGACCAACTTAAATCAATGATTTTTTCATTAAATGACTAATTAAAATAAATGAACTAAAATATATTATAATTAGAAATTGAATTAATTAGTCAATGAAAGTCTAGATAGATATTATCTGTTTTGCTTGAAGTATTTTTCTAGTGATATTTAATTCAATAGAAAATTAATATTTAAGTTGATTCTTAATCATGATACTTAAATATTTGAAATTTTTCTTCAATGTTTAATTAAATAGGAAAAATTATATTTTTGTTGGAAATTAATTTTTATTAATTTTGGGCCAACATAAAATTAAGATAATTTGTTCCAAGATTTATTTTTATTTTATTTTAACAAGCATTTTCAAAAATTGTATTCTTATATATACTTCAATTTTTCGAAATGCAATATATACTTATAGAAAATTAAATTTGAGTTGTAAATTAATTTAAATTAATTTTGAAACAACTTAAATTGAATAATTTTTCTAAATATTTATTGGAAATTATTACTAAGATGGAAATAATTCACGTTATTTTTCTTATCCATCTAAGTATAATTTATAAATATTTAATTAAAATTTATATTTAGAATTTTTCTTTCAAAATTGGAAATTTTAATTAAATAAATATATATTTCAAATAAATTGGTTAAAATAAATATTAGAAGAAAATACAAATTTCTTTAAATTATGAGCTTTATTATTATTAGGACATTCGATCTCCATTGTTGGTTTTACATAGCTATTGTTTTATTGAGTAATCCTCCCTAATGGAGGAACGTTCATTAGCAAGTTAGCACCGTTTAATCTCGAAAGATAAGTATTTTTGTAAGTTTTTTATGTAGTATTGATCACCCTAATGGTGGCGACTATATAAGACTTGCAAGAGTATGAAACAATGGTGAAAGCTGATAAGATAGAATGGCCTTGACTCTCTCCTAAACGGGACAATGCTGGATTCTAATCTTGATTGAATAAAAGGTTGCTAGAATGTTTATCATTTTATATGAGCTGACAACTCTATTCAATGGATGGTATCACTGACTCTCGCCTAAACGGGACACTGATATCAGTTTGTTGAAGACCTTGGAAATTATTTAGGATTGTATGTTATAGAATTTTCACTTGTCATTCCTACTTGCTATATGTTTAATAATTTATGAATTGTGTATGAATTTATATTGAACCATGTTATTTTCTGTTATTAAATTGTAGTTTAATTTCTAATCTTCATTGCTGGTCTAACTTGGTTTGTTGTTCTAATGGATAAATCCCTAATGGATTGTCACCATTAGACAAACATAATAGTGTTAGATCTCAAAAGATAAATATTGTAAATGCAACATCTAGCTGTTCATCAATTGATGACACCTTAGACTAGTATTTACAATATGAAATAAGAAGATTGTATAAATAAGATTACTTTGACTCTCGAAGCATCGTTGGATTCTTATTTAAAACGAAATTGTCATAATTCCTCTTAGCTTATTCATTTCAAATTAGCTTAAAACCATATCATTGGATGAATGGTCTATAAATCATTTCATGTCATTCTATATTTTCTCTTAAGAAATTAAATGACACATATGATTATATTCCCAAAATTCTATCCCAAAATGATATAAATCCTCAATCTTAGAAATCTCCTACTTGTAAGGGCAAATCAAACTTAGAGTTAGATTAGTAGTGGTGGTCCAAGAAAGAATTACTCATTATACAGTTACACTTTCACAAGTGTTTAATAGCCATTTTCTATCAATGGATTCAAACTATATGTTAGTAAGGAATATGAGTTTAGTATTCTGTGACCAGAATCCACTTGCAGTATTCTAAGAACTCTTTGATGTAACTAAACCTAAGTAATCGAAAGATACAACCACATATTTTAAATCTATGGCATTTGTATCTTGTTCATAGTGGTTTTGACAAGATCATTCTCTGCAAAGAGTTAGTATGCCTATATCCACTGAAAGTAAGTTCATCTCATTCGCAGATGGATGTACATTCAGGGGTGGATATGAGTTTTCGTTGTATTCTTAAAACGATCACTCTAGATTTTACCTTATGCAAAAGAAATTTGAAATGTTTGAAAAATTTCATGAATTTCTAGCAATGATGAAAAATCATCAAGGTAAGTGGTTAAAGATCTTGCGAACTGATAGGGGTGGAGAAATAGTTAGTAGATATGCAGTTCAAAGATCATTAAGTTGATTTTGAATTATATCCAAACTTACCTCCCCAGAAATTTGATTTGCATATTGATGATTAGTTACTAGTCGTTGCCTAAATCCTTCTATGGTAATACAATTTCAGAATGATGCAATGGCTGTATACTTAATGTAAATCATTACTAGATTCATAGATGACCTAATCGAAATCTTAAGAAAAGCTAGAACTCTTAACCATGGTTTGCATGTTTGTTAGCTATTCTAAGTGATTAGGGGTGGAACATTCCATAGTCAATAGATAAGAAAGTGTTTGTTTAAACAAATACTACTTTTCTAAGAAAATGACTAAGTCAGAAAATAAAGTAGCAAATAAAGGAGATATTTTTTCTTGATTCCATAAGTGTTCTATCATCTTATTCGTTACAAGATGATCCCACTGCCTCTGTTGTCTTAACACAACCGAAGAGGTCAATACCATTTAGTTTTCTTAGACATAATTCACGGTACCTTGTCGTAGTGGGAGAGTTTCAAGGAACTGACTCTTCTTATGACTTGGAAGACACTAGTGATTAAAATCTATTGTGAGTTTAAACAAGTAATGGATTGTCAAGATAAGAAACTAAGAAGAAAAGCTAAGAGAATTATGTTTGATCCATTCACATGGAGTAACCTAAAGTTTTCTATTACAAGGACTGTAAAGACCGCTTAGTTTCATTTGGAAATTAGTAATTAATTCGGATTTAATTATGAAAATTATTTATAGATATTTAAATAATTATTTATGTTGTTATATTTGAATTCTGAATGCGTTTTTATGTCATATAGTGAAATTTCATAATTTTACATTTTCGGTGCCCGGCAACATGGAATGCGGTGTATGGCTCAGTAGAATCACAATGTAGTATTTTAGTATATTGGGGCAGTTTATTTAGACATTGGGAATGTCAGGATTAGTCGGGAATTTAGAGTTTTCCAAAATTACCCTTTTAGTGCTTTTTAACACTTTTAGTGTGGGAGGGGCAAAATAGTCATTTTCCCCCATAAGCTCTTGTCCTTTAGTGGACTTAGTATCATGTATTTATTGGATTTATTTTAAGTCTTGTTAGCTGAAATAAGTGTGTTATATTGAATTATCATCCATTTTTACAAATTAAGAAAAATCAAAGAAAAGAAGCAAAATTCCATTTCTCTCTCTCTCTCTCTCTCTCTCTCTCTCTCTCTCTCTCTCTCTCTCTCTCTCTCTCTCTCTCTCTCTCTCTCTCTCTCTCTCTCTCTCTCTCTCTCTTTCGGCCTTGCTTGGGAGTTGCTAGGGCTGCGATTTTCATTGAAAATTTAAGTAGTTTTCTTCAATCTTAGAGTAATTCTACTGGAGGTAACCTTTGTTCAAGCTTTTCCTTTGTTTTCTTGTAAAATAAGAAAAGATGATAGGTTGCATGCTTAACTTTTAGTTGTTGTTGCTGCTGTAATTATGTGTTATTTTCTGTAGTTTATATATGTTCAATTGAGTGAAATAGAATAGGTTTTGATGCATGATTAGTTGATTTTAAGCTAGTGTGGAATTTTAACTCAAAACTATGGTTTTTATGGTAAAATGAGGATTTTGTTGCTGTGCTTGTTGTGGTTGATTTCTGTTGTTTCTAGAAGCTTAGTTATGCATATTTAAGTAGATTTAAGCAGGTTGTGATGCAAGTAATTAGATTGAACCAAGCTTGAGTTTTGAACTCAAAGCTTGGAGCTCACATGGTGGTTTTTGTTTTAGTACATGAAGCTTTGTTTTAATGCTTTGAAAATGTTCTTTGGGGTATTTAAAACAGGTCTGGAAGGTTTGATATGGTTTGGGTTTGAATTGCATGAGATATGAATTTTTGAAGTTTCCTACACTGAACCGGAATTCCAGTTCAGTATAGCCTATAGGAGCCGGAATTTCGGTTGGTGTTCTGGGTTCCTCCCAGAACCAGAATTTCGGTTGTAGAACCGGTCTACCGGTTGGGACAATTTTGGGAACCCTAGTTCTTCCCATTTTTGTGTTGTTTAGGGTATTGCCATGCTTTTTATCGATAGGGAAACTTTTAGTTTCTAGTTTAAGTCCCCGGGAAGTGATTTAGCGTGTCACTTATCAAGTGTTGTGATTATTATGGTTTAGGAGCCTGTAAATCGCCGAGCAGTTCGTTCCACTCAGGTTGACCGGCACACCTGAATTCGGAATCGAGGTAAGATTAGTATAACAGTATGCATATGTATTTACATGTTTAGCGTGCATGTTAGGAAGCCTATTAGATTACATTAGATATTTATGTTTGCTTCGTACCATCCGACAATATCACATCGGTACGGCTAGAGTATGACTAGCGTACCAAGTATAGGGTGATATTATGGTCGATGGTACTGTACTGTTTGACTGTATCGCATCGGTAATGCTAGAATCTGACTATCGGCTAGAGTATGACTAGTGTATCGAGTATAGGCTGTTACTCTGTCAAAAGTACCGTCGTACGAACGTTCGAGACTCAGTACTGTGTGGGACACGGGGATTAGGGTTGTGGTCAGGGGTATGGGCGTCTGATCATAACCCGTGATTTATGTATGTTTTATGATGTATGCTTTTCTTACTGAGTCTATCGACTCACAGTGCTATGTTTATGTGTAGGTAAGGGCAAGGCCAAAGCTGAGGAACCGTGAGGACGAGCCGATGAAGATTGTGTTGGAGGTTATTTTACCAGGATCTTAGATCTACTCACAAGTATGTTGATTTAACAACCTAAATATGAACTTCTAAAACGATATGAAATTAAACACATAAGAGTATCAGAAATCTTACAGTGATTGCAGCGGAATATATGTCTCCTCCCACTCAGATCTCTAACCCTTGATTCCTTTCTGTAGCAGAGTATAATCAAGATCTGAGCCCGATAGTCCTTCTTTGTTGTTTCTGAATTCTACACAGCCTTCCTCACTATGATTGAGGTATTACTTGATGTGTGTGGGCACTACTCTAGCACTTATACATTTCGAAACAGTGAAGGAAGAGAGAGAGAGAGGGTGGCGGCTCAGAGAGAATTTTCTGAGAGAAAATTCTTTCAGAATAATGCTGTGAAAAGGTTGTACAGTTGTATGTAACTCTGAAGCCTTTGCCTTCTATTTATAGAAGACCACCAAGGGCTATGATTGACATTTGGAATTGAAAAAATCAAAGAGAAAAGGAAGCTAAGTGACCGGCCTAGGCATTGTGGAAACAAGGCTTGCCACTTTTCCAACTTTCCTTTTCCTACACTGATAGTTTCCTGTTTTGTGAAAAACTGCCAATTCCATTGTTCAACCACATTAATGACAAATCTAATTATTTAATAATTAAAATTAATTATTAAATAATATTTTATCATTTATTTTATTAATAATGAAACTAATTAAAGTTTCCTAATTAATAAATATGCCCTTCAAAATCTCTATTTACTGTTTTGCCCTTAATAAGTGATAAATTCTCAAATAGACAAGTCTATCTTGAGAATTTTTAATTGATTAATTAAAATCAATTAAATGAGTCTTACAAGTAATATCATCTCAACTAGTGAGGGGACCATGGGTCTATATATCCGAGCTTCCAATAAGCAGATCTAGAATTTACCACTTAAATTCACTGACTTATTAATTCTTCGTTGAATCCACACATAGAACTCAGAATTGCACTCTCAGTATATAGAATGCTCTATATGTTCCACCATATAGACACATTATTAGTTATCCATTGTTATAATCCTAATGTGATCAATGATCCTCTATATGGATGATTTACACTGTAAAGGGACTAAATTACCGTAACACCCTACAATGTATTTTATCCTTAAAACACTTAACCCTGTATAAATGATATTTCAACTAAGTGAAATGAGTACTCAATCATTTATCTCGTTTGGTTAAGCTCGAAGGAAATCACCCTTTGCTTACTATTCGCCAGATAGAAGCTATAGATTCCATATTTATGTTAGCGCTCCCACTCAATCGCACTACCGTGTTCCCAAAATGTATGTATTGCCCAGACTAAAGATTAGGATTAACTAACAAATCAAAGAACACGAATAATACTCTTGAAATTAAGCCTAACCATATCAGGATTTCGATCATGTGATCTAGGATCAACTTATGATATTGAATTGAATAGATGTTTACGGTAAGTTTCAAAATCTAATTCAAAGTTCAATATCGGTCCATTCCAATGCATACTCCATGCATCCAACCTGAGCTTTACTTTAACCTATGTTCTGGAAAGAACATAACATTTCTCCAAATGTAAGTAAACTCTGTTGTAGATTGTCATATCAGTGAAACCCAGTGTTCTGATAAATCTAGGAATACTTTATTCACATAGTCATGTTTATTTTCCACTGTGTTGACAACACAATAAACATGTTCAAGTATGTGAAAAGGGTTTGGATGAATTTATAAATCAAATAGACAAGCAATTGATTAAGTGAACCAAAACATACACAAGTGAATGAAAAATTACTTATGTTACTTTATTGATATTGAATAATCTAGATTACATTGAAACAGAGTTTTATTTAGGGCATAAAACCCAACAGATTGTACATGTCATGGCGGTTAGGCTTGGAGCGTACGATCCCCAGGAAATCAGGGCTTCTGTAGTTAGTCGCTGGGGGACAAGTATTTTGTAATAGACAGTGAACTTTTTGTAAAGTATTTTGTAAATGGGATCGCAAAGTATTTTGTATGAAATATTATGAGTATTTAATTAAATAAGAAAAATTTTAATTAATCACATTTTCCATAAATCTCGTTGATTAGCAACGAGCTGCACAATACGTTTAAAAATCACGTAAGCACGCCTATGCTAGTTAGGGTGTTACAAGGACATAAAAGGAAATTTTCGTTAATAAGTCTATTCAATGGACTTAACGAAACTTCATGTTCCTAGTATTATCGGTTTGAGTTTATCTAAACCTATGGCTCATGGTATACCTGGTTAATTACTTACTCTAGTGCAAGCAGCTTACTTCGGTAAGATGATGAAGCATTTTTTAATGACAATCTATAGAAGCTTCTCAACTTCTAGGCATAGATTTTATTTATCTAAGGAAAAGTCTCAACTATTCCAGAAAAGATAAAAACCATGAAAGAATTTCTTAAATCAACAGTGAGAGGTCTCAGATATGCTTTAGTATGCCTTAGACCAGACACCTGCTGTTGAGTGGGAGTAATGAGTAGGTATCATATTTATCCAGGAGAGGAACATTGGAAGACAATCAAGTAAATCTTAAGATTAAGAAGAGGAACTATATGTTAGTCGATAAGGGTGTGTTTAAAACTCTTAGACTACACCACATCAGATTTCAAGACTTGCCTTTGTGCTAGAAAGTCTGCTGATAAGATGGTGATTCCTCTGGGGGTGGAGTAGTGATTTTGGAGAAGTGTGAAAACCTATCTGAAGTCTCTAAGTCTACCAGAGAGAGACTGAATGTTAAAGTTGCAGGAAAGACACTTATTCAGTCTAAGGAAAGTTTTATACATTTGTGGCATCGTTCCAACTTGTCTTAACTACTAGTGTTATTTTCCTGATTAACCAAAAGTAGTTGCCAAAAGTATAGAATCCAGTATCCCAAGAGAGTAGACACATAGAGTGGAATTTCACATTATCAAGGATTTTGTGATTGAGGAAGAGTAATGGTAAAGAAAAGGTTGTGGTTAATTCAACCTGTCAGATCCTATTACGAGGAGTATACTACTACTACACTTGATTTGTATATCAAGGTGTTGAGATTATTTGAAATGCACATTTTGTTTTATATTAGTGCAAGTGGGAGTTTATTGGGTTTTGTGCCCTAAATAAAACCCATTTCAATATAATCAGATTTACTTATTAATAAAGACCAGAAATAACACTTTATGTTGCATGGTTCACATGATTTATTTCATGATTATATATATAATGTATGAATTCTATTTAAGTCCAGAACATATGAATTTGTTAATGATTACAGTGTTGTCAGCACAGTGGAATATAATCTTAATTATATGTTCAAAAGTTTATTCCCTGATTTGTCAATTCACTGGATTTAGACTTACATGATAATTAGCGATAGGTATTCTTACACCTTGGATAAGTGTTATGTCCTTTCCAGGGCATTGGCAAATTTTACCAGTATCGGATGTATGGAGTATACATCAGAAGGGACCGATATTGAACTTTGATTAGATATATTAAAATTTACCGTAATATCTATTCAATTCAATATCACCCGTTGATCCTAGATCAAATGATCTTAATCCTGATATGGTTAGGTTCGATCTCAAGAGTACTATACATGTTCTTTGATTTATTAGTTAAGCCTACTTTTGGGTCAGGGTGATACGTACATTTTGGGAACATGATAGTATAATTGAGTGGGAGCGCTACCATAAATATGGAGTCTATAACTTCTATATGAATTTAGAAGTGAAACGATGATATCCTTCGAGCTTGGCTAAACAGAGATAAATGGTGGAGATCTCATTTCACTTCGCTGAAATATCATTTATACGGAGCTAAGTGTTTTAAGGATAAAATACATTGAAGGTGTAACAGTAATTTAGTACCTATTCAATGTAGATCATCTATTAGAAGGTCATTGATAAAATTAGGATTATAACAATGGATAACTAATGATGTATCTATATCGTGGAACATATAGAGCGTTCTATATGACTGAGAGTGCAATTCCAAGTTCTAAGTGTGGATTCAATAAGGAATTAGTAAGTTAGGGAATTTACTTGGTAAATTCGGTTCGACTTATTGGAAGCTCGGTTAATATAGGCCCATGGTCCCCATACTTGTTGAGACCACACTGCTTGTAAGACTCAATTAATTGATTTTGTTTAATCAATTATAATTCTAAAGTTAGACTATGTCTAGTTTATGAATTTTCACTAAGCAATGGCGAAATTGTAAAGATAAGAGATTCTAGGTTTATTTATTAGTTAAGATACTTTACATGTCTAAATTAATAAATATATTAAATGACAATATTATTTAATAATTATTTTTAAGTTATTAAATAATTAGAATTGGCATTTAAATGGTTAAATTAGAAGATTGACATTTTTTAGAAAATGGGAATGAAAAATAACAAAATGGGAAAGTTGCAAAGTGAGGCTCAATTTCCTTATATGGCCGCCCACTATGCAAGCTTTTACCATTTTATTTTTCCATTATTTTAATACCATACAATTCTAACCTAAACCTAGATGGCATTCTATAAATCAAAAGTATTGGCTTCAGGAGACTTATGACTTTGCATATTGTTCCTTTCAAAAAAAGCCATGCGCCACCCTTTCTCTCTTTTCCTCTCTTCAATTTCAAAATTACTTTAGTGATAGAGTAGTGCCCACACACATCAAGTGGTATCTCAATCATAGTGTGTAAAACTGTAGGAGAGTCCAAACAACAAGAAGGAGAATCTGTTGGGTTTTATGCCCTAAATAAAACTCTTTACAATCTGATTAGTTATCAATATAAGAAATTTGAAGTGATTTATGTTTGCAAGAATTTTACATGCTAATGGTTTAATATGTTTATTACATTTACACACAGGATCAGTTAAATCCAGATCATATGTTTACTCACAATTATAGTATCGTCAACATAGTGGAATGTGATTGTGATCATATGAATCAAAAGACTAAGTCCCTTTTTCATCAGTGTTTTTGATTTACACTAATGTGATAATCAACGATGATGTGTACTTACACTTGGAGTAAGTGTTATGTTCTTTCCAGGACATTAGTAAAGTATACTAGTTTTAAATGTATAGAGTATACATTGGACTGGACCGATATTGCAACAAAGTTAAGATATTACAAACTTACCATTATATATCTTTCCAAGTCAATATCAGCAGTTGATCTTAAGATTAAACTAATCTAAATTCTGATATGCTTAGGCTCAACTCAGGAGTACTATTCATGTTCTTTGATTTATTAGTTAAGCCTACTTTTGGGTCAGGGTGATACGTATATTTTGGGAACATGATAGTATGATTGAGTGGGAGTGCTGAACATAAATATGGAATCTATAGCTTCTACTGGTGTATAGAAGTCAAGTGATGATTCCCTTCGAGCTTAGCAAATAGAAGTAAATGGATGAGTTGTTGTTTAACTGACAAATTATTAGATCACTAAACACCATTTACATGTAGCTAAGTGTTTTAAGGGGCAAAATACATTGAGGGGTAAGAACGGTAAAATTATCCCATCTCGATGTAAATCATCTATATAGAGGATCTTTAAATCACAATAAGATTATAACAATGGTTAAATGAGATAGCATATCTATATCGTGGAACATATAATATGCTCTATATAAGTCTGAGAGTGCAATTCTAAGTTCTAAGAGTGGATTCAACGAAGAATTAATAAGTAGGAATTTACTTGGTAAATTTGGTTCACTTATTGGAAGCTCAGCATATAGATCCATGGTCCCCATTCTAGTTGAGAACATTCTGCTTGTAAGACTCATTAATTGATTCGTGATTGATCAATTATAATTCTAAAGTTAGACTATGTCTAATTTGTGAATTTTCACTAAGCCGGGGCGAAATTGTAAAGAAAAGAGATTCAAGGTTTATTTATTTATTAATGGACTTTATGTGTCTAGTTAATAATTAAATTAAATGACAATATTATTTAATAATCTATTTTAGTTATTAAATAATTAGTTTTGGCATTTGAAAGGTTAGAATTGGAAAATTGGCGTTTTTCAGAAAATAGAAATAAAATTTGTTAAAACTGCAAAATCAAGTGGGGCCCATTATCACACCATGGCCGGCCACTTATTGTGGAAATTCAAATTGATATTTTCATTATTTTAATGCCAAATAATTCCTAACCTAAACCTAGTAGTTGCCTATAAATCGAAAGTGATGGCTCAGTCAAAAACACACTTTCATTATTCTTCTGACAGAAATTTCTCTCTTCAAAAAAACTGAGCCTTCCCTATTTTCTTCTATTGGCCGAAACCCCTCTCTCTCTTTTCTTATTCATAAATTTCGAACCCTAGTGAAAGAGTGAGTGCCCACACACAGCAAGTAGTAACTCAATCATAGATTGGAAGACTATGAAGGATCAAACTCAAAGAGAAGGACATTCAGGCTCAGATCTTGATTATACTCTGCGACAGAAAGGATACAAGGGTTAGAGATCTGAGTGGAAGGAGACATTAATTCCGCTGCATCAATGTAAGGTTTTCTTAACTTTATATGTGTTTATTTTATCGTTTTAAAAAGTTCATATTTAGGGTGCTAAACAGCATACTTGTGAGTAGATCTAAGATCCTGGTAAAATAAGTTCCAACAGAATCAGCATCAAGGAAGGAGAGAAAGAGATCCAAGTTCAGATCTTGATTATGTTCTGCTACAGAAAGGAATCAAGGGCTAGAGATCTGAACGGAAGGAGTCATTATATTCCGCTGCACCCAATGTAAGGTTTACTAAACTTTATATGTGTATTTCATTGTTTTAGAATTCATATTAGGATGTTAATGAAACATACATGGTAGTAAATCTAGATCCTTCTAAAATATTTCCAACAGTAAGTTGTGTACTATCATCCAAATTTCTAACTCTTGCAGCAACCGTGCTAAAACGACTTAAGTATGCCTTAAGTGTCTCGCCGAGGTGTTTCTTTATATTGGTTAGCGAGGCTGCCTTGTGTCATATAACCCTGGCAGCCTGGAACTATTTTTCGAAATCCCTAGACAACCATTCTCAGGAAGTTATGGAATGGTGAGTAAACTTGTTGAACCAGCTGCTTGCTGCTCCAACTAGCAAGGTGGGAAACAAAATACAACGTAAATTGTTTGTCACATTACTAGCTTGCATTATTGTGTTGAAGTTGTTCAAATACAAGACCAGATCAGTGGTTCCATCATACGATTAGACATGTGGGTTTTTAAATCCCAGGGGAAAAAGAGTATTCATGATATCTAGGTGGTACAGCTTGAGTTCCTCGTCTGAGTTATATCCAGATTGTCTCCCTAATTCCCCCACTTGATATCTCATGAACTTGTCCTCTAACTCGTCTATTTGCAATTTGATAGGATCCTCTTGCTTTGGACTGAGTTATTGGCGAAGATCAGGTTTCTTCCGATTCAAGTGCTCTCGCAGATCCGACTGGGAGTAATTACTGGCAAACCTCGTTTTACTCACAGACTGCGTCATACTCACAGACCTAGTCTTGCTCATAGACCTCATCCTTGAGTGACTCGCAGATTTATTGGTTCCCATACTTTCTCGATCATTAGATCGTCAAGTACTTTGTCCTCTTTGAGTTGATAGACTGTGGGTCCTTGAACGCCATGAAGTCACACTTTCTTCTTCACGCTCTGTTCTTTTCCCCTGAGTGTGGTTTGTCGTATTTCCCCCATTAGGGTCTGTACGAGCCCTCTTTCTATGGGTTCGGGGAGAAACCTGGTGATTTCTCGTAGGTGACCTACATTCTCTAGGTTAAGTCCCAAGATCTTCCTCATTTTCAAGTGGAATTTCTTGTTCATCAGTTTCTGGTTGCCTCCCATTCTCATCTCTATGAGAGGGTTCTAGCTGATCCTTCTGATTGTCATGGGGAATCTCATTTTTCCTAGGTTGTTCTTCCTAGATGTTTTCCTGTCTCCTGGTTCGTGAGCCACGAGGCCTGCCTCGTGGTCTTCTCACTCCAGATTTAGGTTGATTTTGAGTGTTAGTCTTCTATGCCGCCTTAGCTACGGCTGCATCACGCTCTAGTTCAGCGTTTCGCCACCGTGCCTTCTCCAGGTGGCGTCTAAGGCAGCAGTTTTCCATTTCATAATTGTCCTCTCCCATAGGCTGAGTATCTCCACGATTGGGACCCTCATTCAAGGATTCTGGCCATTTTCACGCTGAGTTCACCTCGAACGTTGATAACTTTACGGTATAGAGTTATTTTTTATGCTTTTAAACTAAAACTATTCTGAGAAGAGTAGTGAAAATGTGTTTGTTTTCTTAATTTTAGTTAGTTTTAGTGTTATTTTCTATTTAGTAAGCTAACTTTTAAGTCTTGTAAATATTGATATTGTTAGGTGTGATTTTCTAATTAATTGTGCTTGTTTGTTGTTGAAAAAGGAAGCAAGGAAGAAGTGGAACATAAGCTGAAATTGAGGCAGATTGTTGAAGCAATGCTGAAGCGAATTCAGCATTCTGGCCCTGACGTGGAAACACGTGTTTCACTTATCCACCTCAGCAAATTCGGACAAGTCACTCAAAATCCACCAGCTAGCTGTTGTGGAAGGAAAGGGACTAAACCTAGTGGGCCAAAGTGGAAAAAGATTGGGCTTCTATTTTGGGTGTGAATTTGTACCCTAAAAACCCACCAACTAAAAGAAGAGAGAAAGGGAAGTACACAACCATCATCTTCTCTCTAACATGAGGGAGCTGCCATATTTTTTGAAGAGGAGTAATTGCAGCAAGTACACAGTAGAAGAAAGAAGAGAGGGGACCAACCTTTTGCGTTTGAATTTTCTTTTACCTTCTCTTAATATTGTTCTTTCTCTTCTCTTTTCTTTGTGTTTGTAATTAGCAATTAGAAGAAACTTGTTGAACTAAAAAGAGGCAGCAACCATGATTGAACTATTTCGAATTTGGATGTTATTTTTTTGATTTGAATATGAGCTAGACTTTTGAGGCTTGAATGGCTATGAACTTCTATGTTGGGTATGATTAATTTTTATGCTTACTTTAGTATTTTTGCCTTTGTTCATTCAAGTGGGTTTCATTTTTATTTGATTGTTGTTTCTTGGCCATTAATAACAATTTGCTAAGCTAGATCTTGTTCTGAAAGGGCTAAATCTAGTAGTTCAACTTGAATGGAGCAAGTGAAAACCTAGATTTAGGCTTTTCTTTGTAAGTGAAATAGGATTATTTCATTTACCTTGCATATATAACTTACAAAATTAATGTTTGAATAGTGTTCTGCCTCCTGGTTTGATATAGGAATATATTGAGCAAAATGGAAAAATTAAATTTGTGAGTGTTGGAAAATTCTCACAAGCCTAGATGAATTTTTGTTATCTCTGTGCAGAATGCTGAAGTAATGTTGGACCGATGCTGTAACACCTGGAAAAAAAAACTCACTGGAAGGAATTAGCTATTCAAGCCATTTTTGCCATATTACATTTTTTTATCTTGCAAAAAATTTTTCTAGCAGCAGTAGTATTAATTTTAGCAAGTTTAATTCATGTCATTTTTAATTTTGAATCATTACTCAACCATTTGCATGTTATTTCCTCTTACTTTAAGTTGTAATTAGTTGGTTTTACATCAAACTTCGTTTGCGATCCCTGTGAAGACGATCTTACTTATCATTGTATTACTTGTTTGACTGCGTATACTTGCGTATATAATTTTCACAACAAGTTTTTGGCACCGTTGAAGAGGATTGAAACTAAAAATTGTGTATTATCAACTATTTTGCAATTTATTTTGTGGTTTGAGATTTTAATCCCATTTTGGTGCGCTGAATTTTTCTTTTTCAGGTGCTATCTAATGCATGAACGAGCAAGAAGAAGACCTTGAACTTGCTCCTATTGACCTAAAAATTGAACGCACTTTTAGACAAAGAAAGAAGGAACAAAAGGCTAAAAAACACTGCAATATGGCTGATGGGTTTGAAGTTGGGGGTGTTCATAATGATGCCAATCCTATTGCTTTGGTCGATGATAGAGCCCGAGCAGTAAGAGAGTATGCAGCCCCTATGTTCAATGAGCTTAATCCGGGTATTGTGAGACCAAAATCCAAGCACCTCACTTTGAGCTCAAGCCCGTCATGTTTCAAATGCTCCAAACGGTTGGTCAATTTGGTGGGTCGCCAACGGAAGATCATCACCTCCATATTGGCTCATTTTTTGAGGTGAGTGATTCTTTCAAGCTACAAGGAGTAAGGGAAGAGGCTTTAAGATTGAAGTTGTTCCTATTTTCCTTGAGGGATCAGGCTAGAGCTTGGCTTAATACTCTTCCTCCCGATTCGGTGACTAATTGGAAAGATTTGACTGAAAAATTCTTCAGAAAGTACTTTCCTCCAACAAGAAATGCAAAGTTTTGCAGTGAGATCATGTCCTTTCAACAATTGGAAGATGAGACTACTAGTGATGCATGGGAAAGATTCAGGTAGTTATTAAGGAAGTTCCCACACCATGGTATTCCTCATTGTATCCAACTTAAAACATTTTACAATAGTCCCAATGCGGCCTCTAGGATGGTGTTGGACGCTTCCGCTAGTGGAGCCATTCTTTCCAAGTCTTACAATGAAGCTTTTGAGATTTTGGAAAGGATAGCTAGCAACAACTATCAATGGTCAACTAATAGAGCTCCTACAAGCCGAAAAGTAGCGGGTGTTCTTGAAGTAGATGCTTTGACCGCTCTAACCGCTCAAATGGCTTCAATGACCAACATTTTGAAGAACATGAACATGGGAAGAAGTGTACAACCAGCCGCTGCCATTCAAAGAGCAGAAATTTCTTGTGTGTATTGTGGTGATGGGCATACTTTTGAAAATTGCCCTTCAAATCCAGCTTCGGTTTGCTATGTGGGTAATCAAAACTTCAACCGCAACAACAATCCATACTCAAACTCCTACAATTGGGCATGGAAGCATCATCCGAATTTTTCATGGGGAGGTCAAGGGGCAAGTTCAAGTGGAGCACAAGCACAAGGAAAACAATCATTTCCACTGGGTTTTTCTCAACAACCAAGACCTCAACAACCACACCAACCTCAAGGCTCTCAAACTAGTTCTTTGGAGAGCTTAATGAGAGGCTATATGGCTAAGAATGACACTGTAATGCAATGCCAGGCAGCATCTCTTGGGAATCTTGAAATTCAATTGGAGCAATTGGCCAATGATTTGAAGAATAGACCACAAGGCACTTTTCCTAGTGACACCGAAAACCCAAGAAGAGATGGCAAAGAACATTGCAAAGAGGTAACCTTGAGAAGTGGAAAAATTCTTGAGTCAAATGTGGCTGCAACAGGCAGTAAGGGGCCCTCTTCAATCCAAAAAGAGGGGGAAATGAAGAAAAAACCAGCAATTTAAGCTGCTGAAATTCCCTCAGTAGTTACAGCATCAAGTCAGCATTCTGCTGCAGAAAAGTCTTTGCAAAAGCCACCTCCACCATTTCCTCAACGGTTCAAGAAGCAACAAGACGATGGTCAATTCTGGAGATTTCTTGATATTCTAAAGCAACTCCACATCAATATACCATTAGTGGAAGCCTTGGAGCAAATGCCAACCTATGTGAAGTTTTTGAAGGATATTTTGACAAAGAAATGGAGGCTTGGCGAGTTTGAAACTGTTGACGGAGGGCTGTAGTGCTATGTTGAAAAGTAAAATTCCACCTAAATTGAAAGATCCGGGCAGCTTTACAATTCTCATTTCTATTGGGGGTCGAGATGTTGGAAGAGCTCTTTGTGATTTGGGAGCTAGTATTAATCTCATGCCTATGTCTATTTTTAGGAAGTTGGGAATTGGGGAAGCAAGGCCAACCACCGTGACTTTGCAATTAGCAGATCGTTCCATGGCTCATCCGAAAGGGAAAATTGAAGATGTGTTGGTGCAAGTGGATAAGTTCATTTTTTCTGGCCGATTTCATTATTCTTGACTATGAGGAAGATAGGGAAATTCCAATTATTTTAGGGAGGCCATTACTTGCAACGGGAAGGACTTTGATAGATGTTGAAAAAGGAGAGCTTACCATGAGAGCTCAAGATGAGCAAGCCACGTTCAAGGTCTTTCATCCTATGCGTGCTCCGGATGCAATAGGAGAATGCTTAGCAATTGGAGATATGGATCCTAACATGGTTGAGGAGTCCAAATTCAAAAATAGTAAGAAGGTGAGAAAGAATATTCCCCTTAAAGAAATTGCTAAGGATCACGAGTCACGAGAAAGCAAAGACAAAACTACATTTGACCCTAAAAAACCATCCAAAAAGAAGAGAAAGAAAAAGAAGCTTAGTAGAAAAATTGGTCTCAAATGTTTGAAGTTGGGCAACAAGTGATTTTCTCCAACTCTTAACGAAGGCTACTCATGGACGACTAGATTCAAGGTGTGATGGATCTTTCTTGGTGGTGAGAGTATATCCCGATGGGGTGGTGGAACTACGTGATGCACTTTCAAGACGAAAATTCTTCGTGAAAAGCCAAGGAGTGAAGTTTGGGGGTGGTGAGGTCAACAAAGCAAAGACCTCCATCACTTTGAAAGAAGCTTCAAGAAGGACTTCGGGTTGCCTTGACCTTATTGTATCACATTTGGGCAACCCAAGCGCGGAAGAACAAGATTGTATTTAGCTATATATATTATATAATAAGTTTGGGCGCCACCCCTTGTAAAAAAAAAAGAGAAGAGTTTGATTAAAATTAAGTTTGGGGTGTGCCACCCCTTGAAAAAAAAAAGAGTAAAAGAAGAAAAAGAAAAAAAAAATTATTATATACATACTTATAAAATTACATATATATATATCACTTTCAATTTCCTATAGTTACTAATGATTTTGCTGTGGTGTGGTGATCTTTATTGCTGGTGCAAAGTCGGGAATGATAGAAAAATAGGTTGCTGGAATAGGGTGTGAAGCAGATTTGTGTGCTGAAGCAGTAAGTCCCCGTTGTTACAGCATCGCTTCAGAATTTTCAAGCAGGGACTCTAGTGGGGGAAGAGTCCGAATCTTGAGGGAGTATCTCTTTTTTCCTTAGTTAGTTAACCTAGTTTGAATGTTATTGTGCTTGTGTGTGATGAAATAAGTGTGTTAGTTTAAGTGTTGCTACTATTTGTGTTTGTTACTTTGTGAGTCTACTTTTGTTGTTGACTTTAGTATTGTGTGTAATAAGCATTATGTGGATGACATGTGTATTAATCATGTTGTTTTGTCATGTGTGTTATGTTCTGTTTTAGCTTGCAAATGAGAAAAATAGTGCTTTTTATTTTCAACTTGGTTTAGGGTAGCGCTCGATGATGAAAAATATCCATTTTCCTCCATTTGTGGAGTGTCTTGGTTTGTGTGTTAAAAATGCTAATTTTAAGTGTTATTCTTGTCTAAATGCTAGCCTATGAGGAATGCTTTCAACAATTGTGTGCTTGTGTTATCCCACCATACTTTGAGTTTCTAGAATAACTAACACCTTGAGAAAGTTTAAGCATCTATAATTGGTTAGTGTAATCCTTGAGGCGAAATCCTAGCTAGCGTTATAACTTAGAAATTATCTAGGCCATTCTTGGACGATTGAGCCTTTCTAGCCAACCCGAAAATATTTAATTGTCAATAGTCACCCTTAATTGAGCCAAAAATCCTAGTTTTTCTTAACACCCATCAAAGTCACTATATCCACACATTCACACAAAATGCTATCCTTCATAACCCAAACCTAATTGCTTAAGCTATCAAGGACTAATCAAATATTAATGGGGTTAGGGAATTGAGGATACAACTTTACAAAATGTATTGAACAAGTTTCCATTAGAGATGATGATGGGGTGTGAGACGGGGTGGTGAGAATTGTGATTCACATAACACTAAAGTCTTTCTCTTGCTATATATATATATATGAAAAAAAAAAAGAAAAAAAAATATTATATACATATGTGTACAATCATAGTATTAAATAAAATAAGAGAAAAAAAGGGCAAGTTTAAAGCTAAGTTTGGGGTGTACCACCCCTAACCAAAGAAAAAGGTTGTTATTTTTCTCTCTATTTCTAGTTGATTTGAAAAAAAAAATACATATATATAACACATATATTGTAAAGACCGCTTAGTTTAATTTAGAAATTAGCAGTTAATCACGTTTAATTATGAAATTATTTATAGCTATTTAAATAATTATTTATACTGTTATTATTGAATTGAGAGATGCATTTTTATGTCATTTAGTAGTTTCATAATTTTGCATTTCCGGTGCCCGGTATTTTGGAACTCGGTGTTTGGCTCAGTAAAATCACAACTTAGTATGTTAGTAGTTTGGGATTGTTTATTAGACATTGGGAATGTCGGGAATGGCCAGGAATTTAGAATTTCCCAAAAATACCCCTTTAGTGTTATTTATGTGATTTTAGTGTGAAGGGGCAAAATGGTCATTTTGCCCCATTATTAGTTTGTCCTTTTGTAGACTTTATTTGGTTAATTAAATGATTATTTAATATATTTTGTTGGCTGAAATAAAGAGTAGGATTTTGCATGTTATTCCTTTTATTCAAAAATTTCAAAGTTAGAAAATTTGAAAGAAAAATCAAAGATCTCTTTTCCTCTCTCTCTCTCTCGGCTGGTTGTGTGTGCTTGGGCTGGATTTCCTTTGATTTTCAAGCAGATTTTGTGTGATTCTAAGCTCTTGGTAAGCCTTGAATCTTGCTCTTTACTTTTCTTAGTTTTCAAGGAAAAAGAAGATGGTTGCATGTTGTTGCTGCTGTAGTTTTAGGTTGTTTTCTGTGGTTTTCTATGCTTGAATTGAATGGAATTAAATAGGTTTCATGCATGCTAGTTACCTTTCTTCAAGTTTGTGAAATTTGGTTCAAAAGCTATGGTTTTCAAAGTAAAGTTTTGATTTTCGTTGCTGTGGTTGCTGCTATTGTTATGTTGTGTTTTCTGGTGTTAATTTATGTTGAAATAGGTTTAGTTATGCTTGATTTGGTGGGTGTTTGGAGGTTTAGTCAAGTTTTGAGTTTTTAAACTCAATCTTGAACCTCCAATGGTGAAATGTGTTTCAGTGCTTAAAGCTTGGTTTTGTTGCTTTAGAAATGTTCTTTGGAGTATTTAGAACAGGTCTGGAAGTTTTGGTGTGGTTTGGGATTGATTTGAGCAAAGTGTGAATTTTTGAATGTTTTCTGCGAGGAACCGGAATTCCGGTTGTGCATCCGGAATTCCGGATGGGTTTCAAAAATTCCCAGAACCAGAATTCCGGTTGGGCAACCGGTCTACCGGTTGGGGAAATTTCAGAAACCCTAGTTTCCCTCGATTTTATGTTATTTGGAGTATTGCCATGCTTTTTATCGATAGGGAAACTTTTAGTTCCTAGTTTAAGTCCCCGAGAAGTGATTTAGCGTATCACTTATAGTGTTGTGATTTTTATGGTTTAGGAGCCTGTAATCCACCGCGCAGATAGTTGCAGTCAGGTTGACCGGCACACCTGAATTTGGAATCCAGGTAAGATTAGTATAACAGTATGCATATGTAGATTACATGTTTAGCGTGCATGTACGAAGCCTGTTAGATTACATTAGATATGTATGTTGGCTTCGAACCATCCAACTGTGTCACGTCGGTACAGGCTGGAGTATGACCAGCAGCCGGAGTATGACCGGTTCGACCGATCAGGCTGATACTTAGGTTGGTGGTTCCGTACTATTTGACGTATCACGTCGGTACAGGCTGGAGTATGACCAGCAGCCGGAGTATGACCGGCTCGACCGATCAGCCGATACCGTAACACATCGAGACAGCCGGAGTATGACCAAGAATGAGTATGACCGGTTTGACCGATCAGGTTGTTACTTGTCAATAGTACCGTCCCTATGAACGTTTAGAACTCAGTACCGTGTTGGACACGACAGTTAGGGGGACTCAGTATCGTGTTGGACACGGCAGTTAGGGTTATGATCAGGGGTATGGGCGTCTGATCATGACTGGGATTTATGTATGAGTATTATTATGCTTTTCTTACTGAGTTTGTCGACTCACAGTGCTATGTTTATGTGTAGGTAAAGGCAAGGCTAAAGCTGATGGACCGTGAACGAGCCTATGAAGATTGTACATGTCGGGGAGGTTAGGCCTGGAGCGTACGATCATCGGGACAGCGAGGCTATTTTTGTAACTAGTCGCTAGGCGACAAATATTTTGTATAAACAGTAAAATTTTGTAAATGATTTTGTAATCGGGATCCCGAGTCTTTTGTATAAATATTTTACAAGTTTAATTAAAAAGAAAAACAATTTTAATTAATAAAGTTTTCCATAAACCTCGTTGATTAGCAACGAGCTGCACAGCATGTTTAAAAATCACGTAATACGCCTATGCTAGTTAGGGTGTTACATTCATATAGCAAGAGAGTGGGAACTAGATTGAGTGAATATTGTGGGTTGAAAATTAAATTTTGGGTGAGCGCCTGAGGAAAAAAAAAGTCCTTAATAAATTGAGGTAATTAGGTCATGAGTCTAAGAAATGTCATCCTTTACCAAACCCGAACCTAAACCTCACATTTCAAGCCTAGTCAAGTCCTTTTGATCTAAGTTGTAAACCTAAGCTACATTAGTGGAGAGGATTGCACTAAGTCAACTTATGGAAGAAAACTTTTTAAACTTGAGGATCGAGGGGTAGTTGTTATAGAAATTCAAGGTGTTGGTGGAAAATATTTGCACACTTTATTGATTGAATTACTCTTGGCAAGTATTAAGGACATAGATAGCATGCAAAATTCTGTTGAAACACACAAGTCAAGGCAGATTCACTACCACCAATTACACTTCCATTCCATCTAATTCTGAGAGCAATTTTGTCACTAAACCAAGTGTGAAAGAGAAATATTTTCTCTGCTGCAAGCATGTTAGTGTCGCTGTCATTTTTTGTTTTTATTATTTAGTTCTTTTTGTTTTTCATTACTCGAGGACGAGCAATACTCTAAGTTTGGGGTGTTATAACTCTATGGTATAGAGTTATTTTTTATGCTTTTAAACTAAAAGTATTGTGAGAAGAGTAGTGAAAATGAGTTTTTTTGCTTAATTTTAGTTAGTTTTAGTGTTATTTTCTATTTAGTAAGCTAACTTTTAAGTCTTGTAAATATTGATATTGTTAGGTGTGATTTTCCAATTAATTGTACTTGTTTGTTGTTGAAAAAGGAAGCAAGGAAGAAGTGGAACATAAGCTGAAATTGAGGCAGATTGCTGAAGCAATGCTGAAGCGAATTCAACATTCTGGCAGTGACGTGGAAACACGAGTTTCACTTATCCACCTCAGCAAATTTGGACCAATCCCTCAAAATACACCAGCTAGCTGTTGTGGAAGGAAACGGACTAAACCTAGTGGGCCAAAGTGGAAAAAGATTGGGCTTCTATTTTGGGTGTGAATTTTGTACCCTAAAAACCCAACAACTAAAAGAAGAGAGAAAGGGAAGTACACCACCATCATCTTTTCTCTAACATGAGGGAGCTGCCATATTTTTTTGAAGAGGAGTAATTGTAGCAAGTGCACAGCAGAAGAAAGAAGAGAGGGGACCAACCTTTTGCGTTTGAATTTTCTTTTACCTTCTCTTAATATTGTTCTTTCTCTTCTCTTTTCTTTGTGTTTGTAATTAGCCATTAGAAGAAACTTGTTGAACTAAAAAGAGGTAGCATCCATGATTGAACTATTTCGAATTTGGATGTTATTTTTTGATTTGAATATGAGCTAGACTTTTTAGGCTTGAATGGCTATGTACTTCTATGTTGGGTATGATTAATTTTTAAGCTTACTTTAGTATTTTTGCCTTTGTTCATTCAAGTGGGTTACATTTTTATTTGATTGCTGTTTCTTGGCCATTAATAACAATTTCCTAAGCTAGATCTTGTTCTGGAAGGGCTAGATCTAGTAGTTCAACTTGAATGGAGCAAGTGAAAACCTAGATTTAGGCTTTTCTTTGTAAGTGGAATAGGAATATTTTATTTACCTTGCATAACTTACAAAATTAATGTTTGAATAGTGTTCTGCTTGCGGGTTTGATATAGGAATATATTGAGCTAAATGGTAGAATTCAATTTGTGAGTGTTTGAAAATTCTCACAAGCCTAGAGGAATTTTTGTTATCTCTGTGCAGAATGCTGAAGTAATGCTGAACCGATGCTGTAACACCTATAAAAATAACCTCACTAGAAGGAATTAGCTATTCAACCCAGTTTTGCCATATTGCATTTTTTTTATCTTGCAAACAATTTTTCTAGGAGCAGTAGTATTAATTTTAGCAAGTTTAATTCATGTTATTTTTAATTTTGAATCATTACTCAACCATTTGCATGTTATTTTCTCTTACTTTAAGTTTTAATTAGTTGGTTTCAAACTTTGTTTGCAATCCCTGTGGAGACGATCTTACTTATCATTGTATTACTTGTTTGACTGCGTATACTTGCGTATATAATTTTCACAACAAACGTGTTGTCCGCATACTGGGACCAACGTCATGTTGGGTCCTCCTGCAACAAGTGGTCTGAGTACTGGGGCCACCCTCAGGTTGAGTCCTTCTGGAGCAGGTGGTCCGTTTGGACTGTGGGTTGGAAGACCTTCTGGAGCCCATGGCCTCTTTCTTAGAACGGTGATGAGTTTCTTCGTGTGGTGTAATAGTGTTTTCTAGGTTTTTCAGCCATGAAGGGGATGGTTTTTCTTTAAAAAGGAGGGTTTTTTTTTCTTAAAACTTTTTTACAAAGACTCTCAATGAAAGCACCAAACTATTAACAAAGATTTTTGTTAACCAAAAATTGAGCCTAATAGTGATAATCTGACACCGAAAAATAAAAACAGTAAAGGAAAAAGTATGAACACAAATGATTTTTTACGTGGTTTTGCAGTTAAAATTCTGCATAGTCCACGAGTCACTCTTATTAGATTTCTGATACCTTTTCAGGGCTTTTTTCTTATGATTTTTTCGTCTCTTTTATTAATCTAACTTGCCACTATTTATAATCACATAGTAGGCAATTAATTACAAAGTTGATTGTAATCTTTACAACGTTTATCCCCTGAAATCGTGGGGTTTGATTACATATCACGTAGTATAAATGCGGTTATTATTTGAATATCACACAACTGTGATTTACCCGCATTTGCTGGATCAAAAATGATCGTGTATTCAAACACGTTTTAATTCATGGCGCTCTGGGATGTGTCGACGGGAACTCAATACCAATGACAGCGAGCTAGAGCTTTTCCCTTATCTCTCCGAGGTCGACAATGTACGCATTGTTCCTTCTTTATTTGAAGGCATATCACTTCATGTTTTTTACAGTCACAATTCTTATTAACAGAGAGTACTTCAGCAGTTATTTGAATGTCGGCTTCTGACTTGCCGAGACTATAAATCTCACCGAAAGATGTCTGAAGTTGTTTGGTAAAAGTTACAGGGATGCACCTTCCTATAGCGAGATAGGCGCCTCGCTTATTAAGTCTTGATTCCATCTAACCATTATACTTATTTTGTACATTGTACTCTAAGTGTTTTCACAGTCAATATGTATCACTTTCATCTTCCCAGGTGCAACGAAGTTGATGTCTCGCATAATGCTTTCAATGCATTATGGTTTCTTGTTAATACACGAGTCAACAGTTGGTATAACTTTACTTCGCATATGACCTTATAGTTAGCGAGTTGCAAGTATACTCTGTTATTTATGCAATTAATGAGTTATTCTATTAAAAGTGATTTCATCGATCCATATTCCCCTTAACTTGACCCATGTCCTCTATTGAGATGGTAAAAAAATTTTGGGTATAACATCACAGATGAAAGAAATTACAAAATTTACCTGTTACAAATTATTTATTTGATCTATTGACAATTTGTTTAGAATTAAAATTAGATAATTGGATCTATCAACAAGTTAATTAAAGCGACTTAAATTAAATAAATAATAGGTTTGTTAACAAATTTAATTAAATAATTAATTAAACAAACAATATTAAATCCAATAAAATTCTAAATATCTCAATCCAAATTCAAATATCTAACTAATTTTTAAAAATCTCGTTTACTTAAATAAATTTAAATTAATTAAATAACTAATAAGATAATATAATATAATCTTTTAATTTGAATATAAGATATTTCTAATATTATATTTCAAATCTTATAATTTAATAAACTAAATTCAATAAAAGAAACAAATCTGAAAAAAGATGATATTTATGATTAGAATGTAATCATTTTATTCCAAAATAAATAAAATAAAATACCCTAAATTTCGAAAATTTTAGGGTTAGGAAACCCAAAAATATCAATTCAAACAAAATTATCAACAAACTATTTAAAATTTCATGTTATTTTAACAAAAATATAAATTTTGATAAAATAAATTTATAATAAGATAAAATATTATATAAATAACATTTATCTAATCTTATAATTTAAATTAATAAAATATATTTAAAAATAACAAAATTTTGAAAAACTGATATTTATGGTTAGCAATTGAAAATTATTTAGATTAATATTATATTTTATTGTTAATTAAATTTCTAATAAGATAATTAGATATAATATTTCAATTTCAATTAAAATATAATAATATCTAATCTCTGATCTTATAATTTGAAATAAATAATGTATTAATAATTAATCATACCATAATAATAATTAAGAAATTATTACATCGAAAATACAAATTGACACTTCATTTACAAAAATACTTCCATAAGGTGTGGACAACATTTATACCTTTTATGTACTTTTAATTACCAAAATACCTCTTACACTATCACTTACACACATAATCAGACGAAGGTTGTTGGGTGATTGATCGAAGATTGCATAAGACAAAAGTTTCAATTCCAGGCAGCATGGATTGTGGGTTAAAGGTATGTGTAAGAGGTATTTGTTTAATTTTTTTTTTCTTTGAGCGGTATATTTGTTTATTTGGCTGGCTGGAAGTTTTTTTTTTTTGTAATATTGACTCCAATTTGGCTCCCCCGTGCCTAAAGGTGATCGTTGTCCAGTGAAGAAGAAGTCGAAAGTGTCTTTGCCTGAAAAAAAAATTTCAACTTTGATAGCCAGAAGGGAAAGAAGAAGTCAACTTTCAAGGCAACAGTGATGAAACTATAATGCAGCAGTTATATCTGTTCCAAGCTAACAAACATAAAACTACATAACAACTAATAATTCCACATATATAATACATAAATATATTACAACAATCATGTTTTATCTTTTCAAGTCGTTTAAATAACAATTTCGAGCTCCGTTTTTATAATACTATGATATTGTAGAAGCAAAACCATTATTCAACTTACATGTAACTTAATTGCAGCTAAAAATGTTAAATGTTAAATGTAAGAAACTATTTGTCTGTGTTTTTTTTTTGTCACTGATCGATAATTGCTTGTACCATAATAGTAATATGTGGAGAAATAACTGTTAGCAAATATTTATACAACTATAATGCAACTGTTATGAAACATTAAAATTTAGAACAGTGTTTCTACGTGCGTAACTCTATCTACATGTCTCTTCGCGATTTAATATGAACAAATTCACCATTACAAATTTGGAAAACAACAAAAATACACCAAGATAAACATTTTACAATAGCATTGATGTAATTTTTTTTTCGATTATACTTGAGTTGGATTGTTTGGGAACTCAAGTTTAAATTTTTGAGATCTGCATTTCATGGATCTGAAAATTGAAGCTAGGACATTAGTTTTATACGAATTAAATTGGATTTCTGGTTGAATTTTTGTTTCGTAGTAGTTTTTTTGCACTTTTTTTTTTCCATGAATGCAAAACAGTCGCTGATTCGATTGTCTTCTTAGGTGAAATCACCGAAATTAATGGTAGTTCTCTTTCTGGTTGGATTTTGTTTCGGTTGTGTTGGGTTGCTGGGTGGTTGCTCGAAGGTTGCATCAGACGAAGGTTGCAATCCTAGGGAGCATGGATAGTGGGTTGAAAGTGTGTGTAAGTTGTATTTGTGTAATTTTTTATTTGGGCAGTATATTTGTTTATTTGGTCGGCTAGAAGTATTTTTATAATATTGTTACCTGTTTTGGTTAAAACTTAAAAAAGTCCAATAATTTATGTGGAAAAATCAATTTTCAAATTTGTAAACCTTTGAATATCTAAGAACTACTTTTATTATTTAAAAAATAAATAAAAATTATTTTTATTCTGATATTTTCGTTTTTAAATTAAAATTTAAATTCTACATAAAAAAACTAATAAATTTTAGCTTTTCAATCATTAAAAATAATTTTAAAACTCAAGATATGATAAAATCAAGTTTGGATGCAAGTGAGGCCACACAACTCGGACATGACAGAGCAAAAGAGGCCAAAAGGACTGTCTGTGCGCGCACTAGGGCTATCTGAGTGTGCTTGGCCGAGATTGTTAGACAAATCGTGTCTGATCTGCTCGTGCAAGTTGGGTCTCTCAGCCAGCCTTGCAACTAATTTTCAAAAACTCATATCTCGCTCAATTTTTCATGTACACATTCAATCATCAATTAAGCACATAAACTAACATGAACACATCCAAATCATAAAAATATCATTTTAAATCCATATTTCATAAAAATAAATTATTACCATGGCTCCGAGGCCAGTTGTTGGAACTTGTTTTACCAGGATCTAGATTTACTAATATGTATGTTTGATTATAATCTATAATCTAACATCCTAAATATAAATTTCCTGAAACAATAAAATAAACACATAAGAGATTAAAATATCCTTACATTGATGGCAACAGAATAATAATGACTCATTCCATTAAGATCTCTAGCCCTTGATTCCTGTCTATAGCAGAGCATTATGAAGATTTGAAACTGGATCTTCTCTCCTTCAATATGGTCAAATACAGTCTTCCTCACTATTCTAGTTAATGCTTTGACATTAGTTGGCATACTCTCAATTCACTATGAGCTTTGAAATTATGAGGAAGAAGAAGAAGGAATTCGAATAGAAGATGCTCTCTCTTTATTTTCTCATTGTTAGATAAAAGTGTCTCATGTAGGTTATAAAAATAAGAGACATATTATTCTGTTTATAGGATTCATTCTAGGGTTAGGTTTAGAATTTAAATGGAATTAAAAAGGATAAAATAATGGCTTTATTGAAGTTAAGTTGCCGACCATATTATAGGCCCCAACAGTTTCAATTTTTCCATTTATTTAACTCATCTTTCTTTTCACAAATGCCATATTTTAATTTTAACTCTATAAATGTCAAGTTTATTTATTTAATAATTATAATTAATTATTAAATAAAATTTTCATTTAACTTATTCATTAATTAGACCTTACAAAGTCTCTTAATTAATAAATAAATCATAAATCCTCTTTTCTTCTCCGTAAGCCCTTAGTGGAAAATTTACAAACAAGACATAGTCTTATTTCGAATTCTAATTGATTAATTAAAACCAATTAATTGAGACTACAAAATAATATTATCTCAATTAGTGCGGGGACCATGACTCTATGTAATCAAGCTTCCAATAAGTAGATCTAAAATTTCCTAACTTATTAATTCCTCCTGACTCCACTATAGATTCAAAATTGTACTCCTAATTACAGAAAGCGCTCTATTACCAAAAAAATAAATACGATTTAAATTACCCATTGTTTCAATCCAAATAGTCAAACATCATCTATAGATGATCTACATCGAGTAGGGACAAATTTATCATTCTACCGTTCAATGTATTTTATCCTTAAAACACTTTAGCTACTTGTAAATGATATTCAATAAGCTAATATAATTACTAAAATGAGCGCTCAATCATTTATCGTGTTAAGCCAAGCTTAAAGAAAATCATTGTTTCACTTTTAAAAGTTATAAAAGCTATATATTCCATATCTATGATTAGCGTTCCTACTCAATTGTACTACCATGTTCCCAAGATGTAAGTATTGGGAAGATCCACTTGGTCAACTTTAACAAACAAGTCGAAGAACATGAATAATACATTTTAGCCATAACCTAACCATCTCAGAATTAAGATCTATTGACCTAAGATCAACTGAGTGATGTTGACTTAAAAAGATATAAAAGTAAGTTTATGATATCTTATCTAATGTCAATATCACTCCAGTTAGATGTATATTCCATACATTCGATACTAGCATACTTTGCCAATACCCTAGAAAGGACATACCACTTATCCAAGGTGTAAGTAAACTTTATTGCTGATTATCATGTTAGTGTAAATCCAGTGTATTGACAAATCATGGGACTTAAACTTTGAAACATGTAATCTTGATTATATTCCATTGTGAAGACAATACTATGATCATGAATAATTATATGTGTAGGATTTAATAGAATTTATAAATTAAACTTATAATCATGAAAGTAATCATGTGAACCATGCAACATAAAATGATTTATGATCTTTTATTAATTAGTATATATGATTATATTGAAATGGGTTTTATTTAGGGCATAATATCCCAACAGTAAGAATTATCTTCTTTGAGAAACTTTAACAAGTGAATCAAAGAAACTAATAACATGAACAAGAGTTCATGATTACTCAAGATTTAGGCCGATCTACTATTGATCATTGTTATGATACGAATTAGGTCATTATAGTAAACGATAAGTTAGATAAAAATAACTTCATTCATATCGGTCCATGTCATATATAATATCTATTATATACATCCATTCACTTTGATGTCATACTACATCCATAATCTAAACTGAGATTACTTGGATCATGGAATTAGCATCAGTAAACAGTACTAGCAAGCATTGATTACAGATTCCTAAACTTTAATATGTTGCTAAGTTATAATTCAAGTAGCTACGAGTGTCATCGTGTCTTGTTTGATTAGACTGCTACAAAAACATGGCATATATTGAATTCATTATTTCAGATGTATTCTTCATATGTTCATGCATCTGACGCATAACATCTTTCATCCTTACAAGCATAAAACATTTGGCCTTGTTGTTGGAGTGAATCCAAGAATCATATCTATCCTGAACAGTTTTTGGGGCATTGGTAGCGGGCTCCTCAGAACACTCCTCAATTAGGAAAAATTTGTGATTCTCACAAACTAGGATTAAATTCAAATTCGATTTCCATTTATAAAAGTTATCACCATTCAATTTTTCAAGTGTCAATAATGTAGTAAGGGGATTTGGCATGGTAGACATGACTAAACTAAATAAAGTAGCATAATGATCATACAAAAAAATAAATATCATTTCAGAATTACTGTAAACGTGATGCATGAGCGCATACAAGTAAAATACATACAATTGATCGTCACCTTAGGGTCAGTATCGAGTCAATTTCATTGAGCCCATGAGATAATTATTATCTTTATTATTTTGAAACCTAAATATCTCATATTTCCTGTTAAAAATATAAAGTATCACTTTTTGACTAAGTTAACAACTAACTACTATGAAGCTTAGGTACACTTTGTGAGTGTAACCCATTATTTTAGATTTTATGACATTACATGGTGTGTTGCCTTGAGGGTCAGTATCACACTAAAATAGATCATTATCTCTTATCTTAGTCAAGAGATCAACCTTGAACAACAATATGGACACGTACCTTCCTTATGAGTTAATGATGACTCAAGATTTAGGCCGATCTACTATTGATCATCGTGATGATATGAATTAGTTCTTTATAGTAAACGTCAAGTTAGTTAAAGACACCTTCATTCACATCGTTCTTTGTCATATATAATCTATATTATATACATTACATTCACTTTGATGTCATACTACATACATAATCTGAACTGAGATTAATTGCACCGAAGAACAGGCATCAATGAATCGTACTAGCAACCATTGATTAAAGATTCACACACTTTAATATGGGGCTGGATATTTTATGCATAGATAAGTGGTCTTAGTTCTCTGTACAGCTACAAGTCACTGCCTCATATATGAATAAGGAATTTTCTAATATTTATATATAAATTACTCAACAATAAATATTAATAATTTAATATTCCAGCATATACTAAAATGTTCAACTCTTTATTATAATTAGAAATGTTTTTACAAACTTTTCAAGGCATAAACCCTAACACCATTAGATGAACGACCAACAACGGTCACCACCATACTTGAAAAGGAAACCCAGGTACATCGTCGTAGTTGGGGGGGGGGGGTTGTGCATGTCCGTTATGAACATGAACCACAAGTTTTTGTCTTTTAAACAGAAAAGGATGATCCATTGATTTACAAAGAAGCAATGGATGACCCTGACTCAGACAAGTGGAACAATGCCATGGATCAAGAAATGGATTCCATGGGCACAACCAAAGTCTAGGAATATGAAACTTCACCTAAGGATGTTTCAACCATTGGGTGTAAATGAGATTTCAAGAAGAAGACAAATGCTGAAGGGAAGGTGGAGACCTTTAAAGCTAGGCTCCTAACCAAAAACTACACACATCAAGAAGGAGTCGATTATGATGAAACCTTCTCTCCTGTGGAATTGCTTAAATTTATTCGCATTCTTCTTTCCATAACTACCACTTATAGTTATGAGTTATGGGAAATGGACTTCAAGACTATTTTTCTAAATTGAAATCTTGACGAAATCATTTATATGGAAAACTAAAAGGGTATGTGCTATCAGAGGAAGATAAAAAAGTATACAAGTTTCTTAAATCCATTTATGGATTCAAGCAAGCATCTAGATCTTGGAATATCACATTTAATAAAACTATTAAAGAGCATGACTTCGAAAAAAATGAAGACAAAGTCTGTGTATACAAATACATTAAAGATAATGTGCTGGTATTCCTAGTTCTTTATGCTAATGGCATTGTACTTATTGGAAACAATGTAAAAATACTATCAGATGTAAAGAAGTAGTTAGCCAAACAATTCCAAATGAAAGATTTGAGAGAAGTAAGCTATGCTCTCGACATTAAAATTTATAGAGATAGAAAGAAGGGAGCATTAGCACTTTCTCAAGCAACTTATATCGATAAGGTGCTTGAAATATTCTAAATGGAGAATTCCAAGAAAGGACACTTACCATCTAGACATGGAATTACTTTATGCAAGGATCAATGTCTGAAGACTCCTCAAGAGATGGAGTGTTAAATGCCAAAATATTACATATTTAATAGTGTAAAAATACGAAGTTAATTAAATTTTAAATAATATTTTCATAAAATTAATATTATATATTTTTATATTGAAAATATTTTATTTTAGATTAATTTATCTTTGTTTATAAATAAAAATTAGTATTTATGGCATAATGGAGAAAAAATTAATTAGATTTTCAAATAAATAGTTTCAATAATTTAAAGTGATATATTTTATGTTGAAATTATTTTATTGCATTTAATTTTGTTATGTTTGATTGAGAAAATAGCATTTGGTCAAAATAGGAAAAAGAAATATGAAAAAGATGATAAAAATGAAGTCCAAAATATGTTGAAAGAGCATTTTTGCAAGTAAGAAAAACCATTGCAAAAAGCGCACCACAGAAAGGCCCAACCACCCCTTTCTTCTTCTCTAAGGAACAGCCTCGCCACGTGGCAGGCTGTGATTTGCGCGCCAAAAGCAAAAAACAAGAGTAGCAGGCTCCCTTTTCTCCCTGTACTCCATGAGCGCGTGTAGAGCAGTGTCACCTCCCCGCTGCATGTGTGGCTCACGCACCTGCCTTGATACTGGGGCTTTTTCTGCCCGTGTCTCCCACTTGCACCAACGACCATTTTGTAGCATTTTCTCCTTGCGACATGTGGCACCGACTCAAATATGACATGTGCCACTCCAAAGTTTACTTATGGGTAATTACATTTTTATCCACATGTAATTTGTAATAAATTTAATTGCGCATTAGTCCTTTTACTTTCCTATAAATAGAAGCTTCAGTTTTTATAATTCAAAATAGTTTCAGACAAAAAAATCCAGAGAAAATGCTCGAAGTGCTTAGTGTTAGTTTACCATTTTTTCTTAGTTGATTTTTCTATGGGTTTCAATGTTCCCTTATTATTAAGGTGGACGATGAAACTTAGTGTATTTAATTAAGTATTTATTTTTATTTTGATTCTCAATACAATATATGCTTATGATTTTTGCTTCTTAAAATAATTTCTATCATATTTAATATCACATTTTTTTATAGTTAGAAATTATTAATGTTTGGTTCTATATTTGATTAAAAATAATATTCTTTGATTTTTTGTATTTACATTAAATTATTTCACATTTAATGCTTAGAATTTATAATTTTAAAGGCGAAGAAAAATCTATTTTTTTGTTAGAAAATAATTGGTTTGATACTAAATATATTATGAGAATCAACACAAACATAAATATTTTTATATGCATTTAAGTGGATTCTGAACCCTTAATTATATCTCAAAATATCACTGAAAATATCTGTTACTGTCATTTTTACCGTTAAAATATTTTATTTTATTTTGTTACCAAAAACGTCACTATTTTTGAAACTAGGTTAGAGTTTTAATTGCTTAGATTAAGTAAGTACTTTCTTCAATCTCACACAATTTCCATGGGTTCGATCTCGTTCTTCACAGTCTCTACACTAAAATAAAGATTTGTGTGCTTGTGAGTTGATAAATATAAAACATACCATTTCTGGTCACAACAAGGACGACATGAGAAAGTACCCTTATGCATCAATAGTTGGGAGCTCAATCTACGCAATGTTCTGTTCAAGGTCCTACATATGCTATGTTGTAGGGATTTTTAGTTACCAATAGAAGTGAAGCACATTCTCAAGAATCTTAGGAGAATGAGAGATCTCATTCATGTATATTCTAGTGGAGAGTTAAATCCTACTGAGTATACTAATTCCAATTTTCAATCAAACAAAGATTATGAAAAATCAACATCTGGGTCAGTATTCACTCTTGGTGGGGGAGCTATAGTCTAAAGAAGCATTAAGCAAACTAGTATTGCTTATTTAACTATGGAAGCTGCATATATATATCACAACTTGCAAACAGATAAGGAAGCGATTTGGTTGAAGAAATTCTACCTAGATCTCGAAGTAGTTCTAGAAGTTAAAAAAAAAAACTAGTGCTCTACTGTGATAACAGTAGAGCAGTGGCCAACTCAAAGGAACCAAGAAGTTGTTGGAAATTATTTTACCAGGATCTTAGATCTACTCACAAGTATGTTGATTAACACCCTAAATATGAACTTTCTAAAACGATAAAATAAACACATATAGAGTTTAGTAAACCTTACATTGGGTGCAGCGGAATATAATGACTCCTTCCATTCAAATATCTAGCCCTTGATTCCTTTCTGTAGCAGAGCATTATCAATATCTGAACCTGTATCTCTTTCTCTCCTTCTTTAGTGCTGAAACTCCTTCTTGTTGAATGTCTTTCTTCACGATCTTCCTCGCTATGATTGAGGTATCACTTGCTGTGTGTGGGCACTACTCTAACACTAAGTAATTTTGAAATTGAAGAGGGAAGAAAGAGAAGAAGGTGGCGGCTAGGTATAGAGAGAGAAGGCTCAGGTTTTTCTCTGAAGGAAATTAGAAGTAAAAGTGTAATTTTCCTAAAGCCTTCACTATCTATTTATAGCATTCCACTAGGGTTAGGTTTGAATTATTTGGCATTAAAATAATGGAAATATCAGATGATAAATCCTATAAAAGTGGCCGGCCCTATACAATATGGATTTGGGCCTCACTTTTTGCAACTTTACAGTTTTATCATTTTTTTGCATCTGGTTTTCTCAAAAACGCCAATTTTCTAATTCAACCATTTAAATGCCAATTCTAACTATTTAATAACTATAAATAATTATTAAATAATATTGTCATTTATCATATTTATTAATTGAACCATACAAAGTATCATAATTAACAAATATACCCCTAAAACTCTTTCTTTACAATTTCGCCCTTACTTAGTGAAAAATTCACAAATAGACATAGTCTAAATTGAGAATTATAATTGATTAATCAAAACCAATTATATGAGTCTTACAAGCAATATTATCTCAACTAGTGGGGAGACCATGGGTCTATATAACCGAGCTTCCAATAAGCAGATCAAGAATTTATAACCTAAATTCACTGACTTATTAATTCTTCGTTGAATCCACGCATAGAACTTAGAATTGCACTCTCAGTATATAGAATGCTTTATATGTTCCACCATATAGACACATCATTAGTTATTCATTGTTATAATCCTAATTTGATCAATGATCCTCTATATGAATGATCTACACTATAAATGGATTAGATTACCGTTACACCCTACAATGTATTTAATCCTTAAAACACTTAACCCCGTATAAATGATATTTCAGCTTATGTGAAAATGAGTACTCCACCATTTTTTTTCATTTGGTCAACCTCGAAGGAGATCATCCTTTACTTACTATTCGCCAGATAGAAGCTATAGATTCCATGTTTATGTTAGCGCTCCCACTCAATTGCACTACCGTGTTCCCAAAATGTACGTATCACCCTGACCAAAAAGTAGGCTTAACTAACAAATCAAAGAACACGAATAGCCTCTTGAGATTGAGCCTAATCATAATAGGATTAAGATAATTTGATCTAGGATCAACTAGGCGATATTGACTTGAATAGATATTACGGTAAGTTTAATAAATCTAAGTCAAAGTTCAATATCGGTCCCTTCTGATGCATACTCCATGCATCCAACGTGAGCTTTACTTTAACCAATGCTCTGGAAAGAACATAGCATTTCTCCAAATGCAAGTAAACTCTGTTGTAGATTATCATATCAGTAAAACCCTGTCTCTGATAAATCTAGGAAACTTTATTCACATAGTCATGTTTACTTTCCAAAGTGTTGACAACACAATAAACAGGATCAAGTATGTGAAAAGGGTTTCAGATGAATTCATACATTATGTACATATAATCATGAAATAAATCATGTGAACCATGCAACATTGAATGTTATTTCTGATCTATATTAATAAGTAAATCTGATTATATTTAAATGAGTTTTATTTAGGGCATAAAGCCCAACAAACTCCCACTTGCACTAATATAAAACAAAAAGTGCATTTCAAATAATCTCAACACCTTGATATACAAATCAAGTGTAGTAGTAGTAAACTCCTCGTAATAGGATCTGAAAAGTTGAATTAAACACAACCTTTTCTCCACCATTACTCTTCCTTTAATCACAAAATCATTGATAATGTGAAATTCCTCTCTATATGTCTACTCTTTTTGGGATACTGGATTCTATACCTTTGGCAACTACTTTTGGTTAATCAGGAAATAACACTAGTAGTTGAGGCAATTTGGAATGGTGCCAAAGTTGTATAGAACTTTCCTTAGACTGAATAAGTACCTTTCCTGCAACTTTAACATTCAGTCCTTTTCTGGTAGACCTAGAGACTTCAGATAGGTTTTTACACTTCTCCAAAATCACTATTCCACCCCCAGAGTGATCACCATCTTATCAGAAAGATTTTCTAGCACAAAGGCAAATTTCGAAATCTGATGTGGTGTAGTCTAAGAGTTTTAAACACACTCTTATTGACTAACCTATAGTTCCTCTTCTTAATCTTAAGATTTACTTGATTGTCTTCCAATGTTTCTCTCCTGGATTAATCTCATACCTACTCATTACTCCCACTCAACAGTAGGTGTCTGGTCTAAGGTATACTAAAGCATATCTGAGACCTCTCACTGTTGATATAAGAAATTCTTTCATGGCTTTATCTTTTCTGGAATAGTTGAGACTTTTCCTTAGATAAATCAAATCTATGCCTTGAAGTCGAGAAGCTTCTATAGATTGCCATTAGAAAGAAAATGCTTTACCATCTTACTAAAGTAAGTTGCTTGCATTAGAGTAAGTAATTACCAGGTATACCACAAGCCATAGGTTTAGATAAACTCAAACCTATAATACTAGGAACAGGAAGTCTTGTTAAGTCCATTGAATAGACTTATACACGAAATTTCCTTTTATGTACTTGTAATAGAAAGTTTAGGTTGCTCCATGTGAATGGATTAAACCATAGTTCTCTTCGCTTTTCTTCTTAGTTTCTTATCTTGACAATCCATTACTTGTTTAAACTCACAATGGATTTTAATCACTAGTGTCTTCCAAGTCATAAGAAGGTGAGTTCCTAGAAACTCTCCCACTACGACAAGGTACCGTTAATTATGTCTAAGAAAACTAAATGGTATTGATCTCTTTGGTTGTGACAAGACAACAGAGGCAGTGGGATCATCATATGTCAAATAAGATGATAGAACACTTTTGGAATCAAGAAATAAATATCTCCTTTATTTGCTACTTTATTTTCAGACAGTCATTTTCTTAAAAAAGTAGTATTTGTTTAAACAAACACTTTCTTATCTTTTCACTATGGGATGGTCCACCCCTAATCACTTAGAATAGCTAATAAACCATGGTTAATAGTTTTAGCTTTTCTTAAGATTTTGATTAGGTCATCCATGAATCTAGTAATGATTTACATTAAGTATACAACCATTACATCATTCTGAAATTGTATTACCATAGAAGGTCTTAGGCAACGACTAGTAACTAATCATCAATATGCAAATCGAAATTTTTGGGGAGGTAAGTTTGGATATAATTCAAAAATCAATTTACTGATCTTTGAACTGCATATCTACTAACTATTTCTCCACCCCTATCAGTTCGCAAGATCTTTAACCACTTACCTTAATGGTGTTTCACCATTGCTAGAAATTAATGAAATTTTTCAAACATTTCAAATTTCTTTGCATAAGGTATAATCTAGAGTGATCGTTTTAAGAATATAACGAAAAACTCATATCCACCCCTCAATGTACATCCATCTGCAAATGAGATAAACTTACTTTTAGTGGATATAGGCATATTTACTCTTTGCAGAGATTGATCTTTTCAAAACCACTATGAACAAGATACAAATGCCATAGATTAAAAAATGTGGTTGTGTCTTTTGATGACTTAGGTTTAGTTACATCAAAGAGTTATTAGAATAGTGCAAGTGGATCCTGGTCACAGAATACTAAACTCATATTGTATACAGTTTGAAACCAATGATAGAAGATGGTATTAAACACTTGTGAAAGTGAAACTGTATTGTATTTTGGAAATAGAAATATAAGAAAATTTATGTTTGGAATCTAAAATTAAAGTCAAAGACTTAAATTTATACCAAATATAATGAGTAATTCTTTCTTGGACCACCACTACTAATTTAAACTCTAAGTCAGATTTGCCCATACAAGTAGGAGATTTCAAAGATTGAGGACTTATATCATTGTGGAATAGAATTCAGGTTATAATCATATGTCATTTAATTTCTTAAGAGAAAATAGAATGACATGAAATGATTTATAGACCATTCATCCAATGATATGTAATTGAGCTAATTCGAAATTAATAAGTTAAGAGGAATTAGGATAATTTCGTTTATAAATAAGAATCCAATGATGCTTCGATTAGCGAGAGTAAAAGTAATCTTATTTATACAATCTTCTTGTTTCATATTGTAAAAATACTAGTCTAAGGTGTCATCAATTGATGAACAGCTAGATGTTGCATATACAATATTTATCTTTCAAGATCTAACACTATTATGTATGTCTAATGGTGAAAATCCATTAGGGATTTATCTCATTAGATAAACAAATCAAGTTAGACCAACAATGAAGATTCGAAATTAAACTACAATTTAATAACAGAAAATAACATGGTTCAATATAAATTCATAAATAATTCAGAAATTATTAAACATATAACAAGTAGGAATGACAAGTGAAAATACTAAAACATACAATCCTAAATAATTTCCAAGGTTTTCAACAAACTGATATCAGTGTCCCGTTTAGGCGAGAGTCAAAGCTACCATCCATTGAATAGAGTTGTCAACTCATCTAAAATGTTAAACATTCTAGCAACCTTTTATTCGATCAAGATTGGAATTCAGCGTTGTCCCGTTTAGGCGAGAGTCAAGGAAATTCTATCTTATGAGCTTCCACCATTGTTTCATAATTTGCAAGTCAAATATGGTCGCCACCATTAGGGTGATCCATACCATATAAAATACTTACAAACTACTTATCTTTCGAGATTAAACGGTGCGAAATTGCTAATGAACGTTCCTCCATTAGGGAGGATTACTCAATAAAACAAACGCAGTGTAAAACAAACAATGGAGATCGAATGTCTCTTGATTAAAGCTCATTATTTTAAAATGTATTTTCATTATTATTTATAATAAAATATATTCATAAAATATCGAATTTAGAATTAAAATTCTAAATTAGAATTGAATTTAATATTTATAAAATTATACTTAGATGGTGATTAAAATAAATTAAATTATTTCCATCTCAGTAGTAATTTTGATATATAAATATTAAGAAAATTATTTAAGTTGTATTAATTTAAATTAATTTGCAACTCAAAATAAATTTTCATGAGAATATATTTATTGTATTTTGAAAAAGAAAGTATAAGAACTTTATATTTTCGAAATACTTAAATAATAATTACTTAGAAAAATACTTCAAGCAAAAATATCATCTATCTAGATTTTCCTTTGACTAATTAATTCAATTTCTAATAATATGCTTTAATTCATTTATTTTAAATTAATCAATAAATGAAAAAATCATTGATTTAAGTTGGTCCAAGAATTAATTAAAATAAATAATTAATTTACAACTTAATCTATTTTTCAAGATAAAATCAAAATCATCTTGCATTATGAAATGCAATTTCGAAAATTGATTAATAAAATAAAGAAAAATATATATATTTTGAAAATTATTTGAATTTAGTTGAAAAAATAAATTTCAACTAAAAATAATTTCCTATTTAATTAAGTGTCATGAAAAAGAAATATTTAAGTATCATGATGAAAATCAACTTAGATATTTAATTTTCAATTTAATTAAATGTATTAAATTCAAGAAATAAATAATTAAGTGTAGAGAAGGCTTAATTATTAATCTCTAGTTTAATACTAGGAAAAAATATACTTAAAATAAATTGTAAGAAAATTAATTATTTAAATAATTAATTTCACAATGTATAATATTTTCCTATTTAATATTAGAAATAATAAGTAGTCTAGAAATAACTATCTAGAAAATATCTTATTTGACTAAGTATCTTTTCCACAAAATTTGAAAAAATATCTTGTTTAAGTTGTTTTAGAATAATCTAAAAAATCAACTTAAATATCTTTCAAATTAGATTTAATTAAATTTAAAATTAAGTTATAACCACTTAATTTGAAAATATTCCATTTTAAGTTAATATTTGAAAAAATATCAACTTAAAAAATATCTAAAGTGTAACACCCTAACTAACATAGGCGTATTACGTGATTTTTAAACATGCTGTGCGGCTCGTTGCTAATCAACGAGGTTTATGGAAAACGTGATTAATTAAAATTTTTACTTTTTAATTAAACTTTTAAAATAATATTACAAAAGACTCAGGATCCCGATTATAAAACCATTTATAAAAGTTTACTGTTCATACAAAATAATTGTCGCCTAGCGACTAGTTACAAAAATCAGCCTTGCTGTCCCGAGGATCGTACACTCCAGGCCTAACCGCCCCGACATGTACAACCTTCATAAGCTCGCTCACGGTCCATCAGCCCTAGCCTTGCGTTTACCTAAACATAAACGTAGAACTGTGAGTCGACAGACTCAGTAAGAAAAGCATAATAATATTCATACATAATCCTGGTCATGATCAGACGCCCATACCCCTGATCATACCCTAACTGCCGTGTCCAACACGATATTGAGTCCCACTACTGCCGTGTCCAACACGGTACTGAGTCGCTACTGCCGTGTCCAACAAGGTACTGAGTTCTGAACGTTCATAGGGACGGTACTATTGACACGTAACAGCCTGATCGGTCGAACCGGTCATACTCCGGCTGTTGGTCATACTCCAGCCTGTACCGACGTGTTATTGTATCCACCTGATCGGTCGAACCGGTCATAATCCGGCTGCTGGTCATACTCCAGCCTGTACCGACGGGATACGTCAATAGTACGGAACCACCAACCAAGTGTCAGCCTGATCGGTCGAACCGGTCATACTTCGACTGCTGGTCATACTCAAGCCTGTACCGACGTGACAGGGTTGGATGGTTCGAAGCCAACATACATAACTAATGTAATCTAACAGGCTTCCTACATGCACGCTAAACATGTAATCTACATATGCATACTGTTATACTAATCTTACCTGGATTCCGAATTCAGGTGTGCCGGTCAACCTGACTGGAACTTAACTGGGCGGCGGATTACAGGCTCCTAAACCATAAAAATCACAACACTATAAGTGATACGCTAAATCACTTCCCGGGGACTTAAACTAGGAACTAAAAGTTTCCCTATCAATAAAAAGCATGGCAATACCCCTTAAAACATAAAATCGAGGAAATCTAGGGTTTCAGAATTTTCCCCAACCGGTAGACCGGTTGCCCAACCGGAATTCCGGTTCTGGGAAAATTCAGAACCCCATCCGGAATTCCCGATGCACAACCGGAATTCCGGTTCCTCGCAGGCAGCAAACATAAAAATCCATAACTTGCTCAAAACAACTCCAAATCAATTCAAACCTTCCAGACCTATTCCATATAACCCCTAGAACATTTCTTAGGCAACAAAACCACCCAGAAAGCACAATAGCAAAAATCACCATTAAAGCTCAAGCTTTGAGTTCTAAACTCAAACTTGAGTAAAATCACCTAACATGCATTCAATCTATGCTTCAAACTCATAATCAAGCTTATAACAACTTCAGATACTAGAATCTAACTCATGCAAACACAACAGCCACCAAAACCTCAATTTTTCTTTGAAAACCCAAGCTTTTTACATAGAAAATCTATCCAACTAGAACAAGAAATACAAGCATGCAATTCAACCTAATTCAACCTACTTAACTCAACATTTAAATCAAGGAAACAACAACAACAATTAACAGCAGCAACATCACCCAAAATCATCATGCATTACTCAACTTTTTCATTAAAAATTTCAAGAAAACAAAGTAAGAAACTAAACAAAGAAATACCTCAATTAGAATCACTTTGATCTTGCTAAAAACCACTTGAATCACCAAGAAAACCCAGCCCTTTTGCACACCCACAACCAGCCGAGAGAGAGAGAGAGGAAAAGAGAGAGAAAAGCTTTCCAATTTTTTATTTTTTAAACTTTGTAATTTTTTGTTAAAATGAAATAAAAGCTCTTAACATATATCAATTCCATTTCAGCCAACACTTAACTAAATAAACATTTGTTTTTCAATTACTAAGTCCACTAAAGGACAAAAAGTCATTGGGACAAAAAGACCATTTTGCCCCTCCATACCAAAATCACATAAATAACTCTAAAGGGGTATTTTTGGGAAATTCTAAATTCCCGGCCATTCCCGACATTCCCAATGTCTAATAAACCGTCCCAAACTACTAACATACTAAGTTGTGATTTCTACTGAGCCAAACACCGAGTTCCGAAATACCGGGCACCGGAATGGAAAATTATGCAAACTACTACATGACATAAAAATGCATCTCTGAATTCAATAATAACAGTATAATAAATTATTTAAATAGCTATAAATAATTTCATAATTAATCAAGATTAACTACTAATTTCCAAATTAAACTAAGCGGTCTTTACAACTATTCCCCCCTTAAAAGGATTTCGTCCCTGAAATCTAACCTGAATATCTCTGGATATTGAGCTCTCATATCTGACTCTAGCTCCCAGGTGGCTTCCTCCACCTTGCTGTTTCTCCAGAGAACCTTGACCAATGCTATGGTCTTATTCCGAAGGACTTTATCCTTTCTATCCAGAATCTGCACTGGCTGTTCTTCATAAGTCATGTCTGGTTGCAGCTCAAGGCTCTCATAACTGAGTATATGAGAGGGATCTGAAACGTATTTTCTCAACATCGAGACATGGAATACGTTGTGAACTGCTGATAAAGCTGGAGGCAATGCTAACCGGTATGCCACTTGACCTATCTTCTCGAGAATCTCGAAAGGTCCTTTAAATCTAGGGCATAACGTGCCTCTTTTTCCGAAACATTTGATCCCCTTCATCGGAGATACCCGTAAAAACACATGGTCCCCTACTTGGAACTCAACATCTCTGCGTTTCGGATCTGCGTAACTCTTCTGTCTACTCTGTGAGGCAAGCATTCTAGCTTTTATCTTCTCTATTGCCTCATTGGTCCGCTGCACTGACTCTGGACCTAGGTATTTCCTCTCCCCTGTCTCATCCCAGTGAATGGGAGATCTACATTTCCTACCGTATAATAGTTCATAGGGAGCCATCCCTATCGTACTCTGGTAACTGTTGTTGTAAGAAAATTCTATCAACGGTAGATACTTATTCCATGAGCCTTCAAAATCCATAACACAGGCTCGCAACATGTCCTCCAATATCTGAATTGTCCTTTCGGACTGACCATCTGTCTGAGGATAGAATGCTGTACTAAATTTCAGCTTTGTACCCATTGCTCGCTGCAAACTCTGCCAAAATTTGGAGGTGAACTTCGGATCCCTATCCGAAACTAGAGACTTCGGTACCCCGTGAAGTCTTACTATCTCTTTGACATACAACTCTGCCAACTGATCCACTGTAAATGTTGTTCTAACCGGCAGAAAATGAGCAGATTTCGTGAATCGATCCACCACTACCCAGATGGAATCAAACAAAGCCGTGGTCCTAGGCAATCCGACCACAAAATCCATCGTGATATCTTCCCACTTCCATTCTGGTAGGGTTAGAGGCTGCAACAATCCTGCTGGTCTCTGATGTTCAGCCTTAATCTGCTGACAAGTGAGGCATCTCGATACGAATTCTACCAAATTCTTCTTCATACCGCTCCAGCAGAAGTACGGTTTAAGATCTTCGTACATCTTAGTGGTGCCGGGATGCAGAGAATACGCGGTAGAATGAGCCTCCTCAAAGATCTCATTCCTGAGTTCCACACTATTCAGAACACAAAACCTAGCTTTATACAAAAGCATCCCGCTGTCTGACACTGAAAAGTCCTTGGCTTGACCAGCCAACACCTCATCTCTGATTTTCACTAACTATGGATCCGTCATCTGAGCGACTTTTATTCTTTCCAACAGATCAGATTGCAGCGTTAAGTTGTGAAGCTGACCTACCACAAACTCAATGCTGGATCTAAGCATATCCTCTGCTAGCTGAGCTGAGATCTGAACCATACTAGCTACTTGCCCGGGACCCTTTCTGCTCAGGGCATCGGCCACTACATTGGCCTTTCCGGGGTGATAGAGGATCTCACAGTCGTAATCTTTCACTAATTCCAACCAACACCTTTGTCTCATATTCAAATCCTTCTGAGTAAAGAAATACTTGAGACTTTTATGGTCGGTATAGATTTCACATTTTTCCCCGTAAAGGTAATGCCGCCAAATCTTCAATGCGAAAACCACCGCGGCCAACTCTAGGTCATGAGTCGGGTATCGCTGTTCATAATCCTTTAACTGACGGGAGGCATAAGCGATAACCCGATCGGCTTGCATCAATACACACCCCAAACCCTGTTTGGATGCGTCACAATAAACTACGAACTTCTCCTTGTCTGAAGGCAAAGCTAGCACTGGAGCGGTAATCAACCTCTGCTTTAGCTCCTGAAAACTAGCTTCGCACTTGTCTGACCAAACAAATTGCTGATTCTTCTTTGTAAGTTCGGTTAGGGGCATTGAAATTTTAGAGAACCCTTCCACGAACCTACGATAGTACCCAGCTAAACCCAAGAAGCTTCTGATCTCTGTCACTGTCTTCGGTCTCGGCCAATCCCTGACGGATTCGATCTTCCCGGGATCCACCTTGATCCCATCTTTGCTCACAATGTGCCCTAGGAAGGACACCTGAGATAGCCAGAACTCACATTTCTTGAACTTGGCATAAAGCTTATGTTCTCGAAGCCGTTGTAGTACCATCTGAAGATGTAACTCATGCTCCTCTTCTGATTGAGAGTACACGAGGATGTCGTCGATAAACACAATTACACAGATATCGAGGAAATCCTTGAATACTCTATTCATCAAGTCCATGAATGCTGCAGGAGCATTGGTTAGTCCGAACGACATAACCAGAAATTCGTAATGTCCATACCTAGTGCGGAAAGCCGTCTTCGGAATGTCCTCCTCTCGGATTCTCAACTGATGATAACCCGAACGGAGATTAATCTTAGAAAAGACCGTCTTCCCTTGAAGCTGATCGAATAAATCATCGATCCTAGGTAATGGATATTTATTCTTCACCGTCAGCTTGTTCAATTCCCTGTAGTCGATGCACATCCTCATAGATCCATCTTTCTTCTTGACGAATAAAACCGTGGCTCCCCAGGGTGACACACTGGGCCGAATAAACCCTATGTCAAGCAACCCTTGGAGCTGAATCTTTAATTCCTTAAGTTCAGCTGGAGCCATTCTATATGGGGCTTTGGAAACCGGTTCCACCCCTGGTGCCAAGTCTATCACGAAGTCAATCTCCCGCTGAGGTGGTAACCCTGGAAGTTCTTTGGGAAAAACATCCAAAAATTCCCGAACCACCTCGATGTCCTCTGGCCGAATGGTATCTGGCCGAGTGGTGTCCACCACCACGGCCAGAAACCCTAAACAACCGCCATGCAATAAATCTCTAGCTGACATGGCCGAAATCACCGGGATCCGGGATCCCTGAACTGAACCAACAAACACAAATGGTTCTTCACTTTCCGGTTGGAAGATCACCATCTTCCTTTTACAATCAATGCTTGCCGAATATTTAGATAGGAAATCCATTCCTAAAATAATATCAAACTCTACTAAACTCATCTCTATCAGGTCAGCACTTAACTCTCTACCATCTATCCTGATCGGCATAGACCTAATCCACCTGTTGGAGATAACCAATTCTCCGCTAGGTAATATGGTTCCAAACCCTGATTCATAACTATCGTACGGTCTATCCAATTTACTAAAGACTCTGGCTGCCACATAAGAATGTGTAGCCCCAGAATCAAACAGTACTGAGTAAAGCGAGTTATTAACAGAAAGCTGACCTGTTACAACCGATGGGCTAGCATCTGCATTAGCCTGAGTGATGGCGAACACCCTGGCTGGAGTGGGTATCGCCGGAGCTCTCGGTGCCTCTGAGCGGAGCTGGGGACAGTCCCTCTTGAAGTGTCCGGGCATGCCATAGTGAAAGCATCCCAGACCTTTGCACTCACCCCGATGGTGCCTTTTGTAGCTAGGGCACTCGGGATAGGAGAATCGGGTCTCAGTACCACTGGAACGACTTCCTCTATTCTGGTTCCCCCGGAACCTCTTGTTCTGACTCGAGCCACCGGATGCAGTGGGTGCTCTCTTCCTCTGATCAATGGCCGAACCACTACTCCCCTTGCTAAAGCCTGATGCAGGAGGGGTAGGAGCCCCGCCACTCACCGGAGTACTAGCTGACTCCGACATACACCCAACTGCGCCCTCAACTCGCAGTGCCTTCTCCACCATCTGAGCATAGGTGGTGTTGTCGTCCGTGGTGATCATCAAATCGTGTTTGATCTTCGCATTCAACCCATCCAGGTACTTCTCTTTCTTGCTGAAGTCGGTCGACACAATTCCCGAGGCTAACCTCGCCAACCGATCAAACTGAGTAGTATACTCAGTGACGCTCATATTCTCACGCTGGGTCAGGTGAGCGAACTCTTTCCTCTTGGCGCTTCTGACCGCCTCATTATAGTACTTGGCGTTGAAGAGTTCCTGAAACCTTTCCTAGGTCATGGTGGTGACGTCATGAATCTGAGACACCATGTCCCACCAGACCAGAGCGTCCTCTTGGAACTGGAAAGTGGCACATACCACTCTGTCATTACCGGTGACACCCATGAAGTTCAGAATCTTGGTAATCACCGTCAGCCACTGTTCGGCCTTCATCACGTTTGGACCTCCCAGGAAAACCGGAGGTGCTTGCTTCCGGAACCATTCATACAAAGGTTCCAATCTATTGGCCGCCACTACTATCTCGGCACAGGCGGCGAGGGCGGTGCCGCCGGAACTACGGCACCGAACCGCAGGGAGCACCTGGCGTCTCAACCTACGAATCTCGAGGTCTTGTTATTCTATCCGGGCTTGCATTTCCGCAAACCGAACCTCCCGCCCGGGCTCCCCGATCGGCCTGGGGAGCACAGGCGGCTTGTGGCGGGTTCTCATCACCCCGACCACGAGCCCTGCCTCGGGGACCTCTACCTCGGCCCCTAACTGGCGGGGGAAACTGAGCTCCCTGACCTTGATTCGACCCTACTGAGTTGCCCTGACTTCTGGTGGTCCGCCTGGCGTCCATCTAGTTAGAACCGCCTGCGAAACCAAGAGTTGGCATATCAGGTCATATTCAAGAAGAGCTTACTAATGCCGCTTAATTTGGAAATTGAAAACGAAACATGCGCCTATTCTACTATCGGGCTACTAACATGCTTCCTAACAGGCTTTTCTTTTTCATACATAAATAAATAAACGACTAAAGCAATAAAGGCTTACTGAACCGTGAAACGAGCTAACTGCTGATGATGATTGTACATGTCGTGACGATCTTCGGAAGACAACCTGGCGTCTCTGATACCAAATTGTAACACCCTAACTAACATAGGCGTATTACGTGATTTTTAAACATGCTGTGCAGCTCGTTGCTAATCAACGAGGTTTATGGAAAACGTGATTAATTAAAATTTTTGCTTTTTAATTAAACTTTTATAATAATATTACAAAAGACTCGGGATCCCGATTATAAAACCATTTACAAAAGTTTACTGTTCATACAAAATAATTGTCGCCTAGCGACTAGTTACAAAAATCAGCCTTCCTGTCCCGAGGATCGTACGCTCCAGGCCTAACCAACCCGACATGTACAACCTTCATAAGCTCGCTCACGGTCCATCAGCCCTAGCCTTGCCTTTACCTACACATAAACGTAGAACTGTGAGTCGATAGACTCAGTAAGAAAAGCATAATAATATTCATACATAATCCCGGTCATGATGAGACGCCCATACCCCTGATCATAACACTAACTGTCGTGTCCAACACGATACTGAGTCCCACTACTGCCGTGTCCAACACGGTACTGAGTCACTACTGCCGTGTCCAACACGGTACTGAGTTCTGAAAGTTCATAGGGACGGTACTATTGACACGTAACAGCCTGATCGGTCGAACCGGTCATACTCTGGCTGCTGGTCATACTCCACCCTGTACCGACGTGTTACTGTATCCACCTGATCGGTCGAACCGGTCATACTCCGGCTGCTGGTCATACTCCAGCCTGTACCGACGGGATACGTCAATAGTACGGAACCACCAACCAAGTGTCAGCCTGATCGGTCGAACCGGTCATACTCCGGCTGCTGGTCATACTCCAGCCTGTACCGACGTGATAGGGTTGGATGGTTCGAAGCCAACATACATAACTAATGTAATCTAACAGGCTTCCTACATGCACGCTAGACATGTAATCTACATATGCATACTGTTATACTAATCTTATCTGGATTCTGAATTCAGGTGTGCTGGTCAACCTGACTGGAACTTAACTGCGCGGTGGATTACAGGCTCCTAAACTATAAAAATCACAACACTATAAGTGATACGCTAAATCACTTCCCGGGGACTTAAACTAGGAACTAAAAGTTTCCCTATCGATAAAAAGCATGGCAATACCCCTTAAAACATAAAATCGAGGAAATCTAGGGTTTCAAAATTTTCCCCAACCGGTAGACCGGTTGCCCAACCGGAACTCCGGTTCTGGGAAAATTCAGAACCCCATCCGGAATTCCCGATGCACAACCGGAATTCCGGTTCCTCGCAGGCAGCAAACATAAAAATCCATAACTTGCTCAAAACAACTCCAAATCAATTCAAACCTTCCAGACCTATTCCATATAACCCCTAGAACATTTCTAAGGCAACAAAACCACCCAGAAAGCACAATAGCAAAAATCACCATTAAAGCTCAAGCTTTGAGTTCTAAACTCAAACTTGAGTAAAATCACCTAACATGCATTCAATCTATGCTTCAAACTCATAATCAAGCTTATAACAACTTCAGATACTAGAATCTAACTCATGCAAACACAACAGCCACCAAAACCTCAATTTTTCTTTGAAAACCCAAGCTTTTTACATAGAAAATCTATCCAACTAGAACAAGAAATACAAGCATGCAATTCAACCTAATTCAACCTACTTAACTCAACATTTAAATCAAGGAAACAACAACAACAATTAACAGCAGCAACATCACCCAAAATCATCATGCATTACTCAACTTTTTCATTAAAAATTTCAAGAAAACAAAGTAAGAAACTAAACAAAGAAATACCTCAATTAGAATCACTTTGATCTTGCTAAAAACCACTTGAATCACCAAGAAAACCCAGCCCTTTTGCACACCCACAACCAGCCGAGAGAGAGAGAGAGGAAAAGAGAGAGAAAAGCTTTCCAATTTTCTATTTTTTAAACTTTGTAATTTTTTGTTAAAATGAAATAAAAGCTCTTAACATATATCAATTCCATTTCAGCCAACACTTAACTAAATAAACATTTGTTTTTCAATTACTAAGTCCACTAAAGGACAAAAAGTCATTGGGGCAAAAAGACCATTTTGCCCCTCCATACCAAAATCACATAAATAACTCTAAAGGGGTATTTTTGGGAAATTCTAAATTCCCGGCCATTCCCGACATTCCCAATGTCTAATAAACCGCCCCAAACTACTAACATACTAAGTTGTGATTTCTACTGAGCCAAACACCGAGTTCCAAAATACCGGGCACCGGAATGCAAAATTATGCAAACTACTACATGACATAAAAATGCATCTCTGAATTCAATAATAACAGTATAATAATATATTTAAATAGCTATAAATAATTTCATAATTAATCAAGATTAACTGCTAATTTTCAAATTAAACTAAGCGGTCTTTACATAAAGAATCTTAATAACCAATTCCTAAAATTCATCAACTTAATTTTGAAATTTTGAAATTCAAAATATATTCAGATTTAAGTTGATTAGTTAGTGATAACTACTTTTCAATTTAAATAGGAATATTTAACGAAAAATTTAAATTAAGCTTCCGAAAGAATCTAGATGGTTATAATTCAATACTTAATTAAATACAAGAAAATACATATAGTTTAGCTTGGAATAAAATTCTTTAAACTATGGTTTTCTTAAATTAATTTCAGAATAAATGAAATTAATTATGTTGCTAATCAATTTTATTAGGTTAAACTAATTTAGTTAACCTAGTACAGTTATTCAAATCAGGCAAATGGGCCTTCAGAATTGGGGTGGTTCATGTGAGGGGGGGCTGGGTTCAGTATGTCGTACCCACTACTATGGCTCCCAACTCTCACACAAGGCCCAAAAGAGAGGAATTTAACCTTAAAATGAACAAATGTTATTAATTGAATAGGCCCAAAAACTAAATGGGCCTAAATAAAATCTATCAAAAACTATGATATTTTATTTAGCAACAACAAACCTATATGCATCTATAACAAAATTAAACATATAGGCTCACACAGGCACACAATTTGGATGGATCCTATCATGTTGCTAGGTCATACACAGATGAAAGAAGATTGTGAAAATATACCTGTTACAAATTATTTACTTGACCAAGGGAGTCATGAGTTAAAATCAGATCATTGGATCTGTCAACAAGTTAACCATGGCTACTTGCAATCAAGCAATAATAGGTTTTAATAACTTACAAACAAGCTAAAACACATAATCCTGCAACAAGGTTAGCTGGATAGTTGGATGTAGGATTTATTTAATTTTAAATAATTAAATTTCGAAAAAATAATTAAATAATAAAAATATTTAATTTTCGAAAAAATTAAAAAATATATATATTTCGAAATTAATTAAAATAATATTTAAAATTAAACCTACAATTTTTAAAAATTAGGTTTCAACAAACTTAAATATCATTTCAAAATTTGGTAACTACTTTTAAAAATGTAATGTTATTTTATAAATTAAATATTCAATAAAAAATAAAAAAGATAAATAAATATCTTTTTCAGAATTTATGATTTAATTTTAATAAATAAAATAACAAAATTTTAAAAGTTAGCAAAATACCTTACTTCTATTTAAAATTACATGATTATAGTTATCCTATTTTAAATTTAAATAAGGTCAAAATTATTTAAAAAAATATTTAATTTAAAAAATTTAATATTTGACCTTAAATTTAAAAATAAGATAAGATATAATCAAATTTAAAAAAAAGATAGATAATTAAGCAAAAAGATAGATATTTACTATTTTCAAATTCAAATTACACTAATATCATGGATTAAATAAAAAAAAATATTAATTAATTTAATTATGATATTTAGAATTGAATTAGGAATAGTAAATGTTTAAATACAAAACTACACAAAAAATCAGAAGTTAAATCCATGAAATAGCATGAAAAATCGAAGAAAAGCGAAAAAAATGCGAGCTGTACGGACAGTATGTTGTGCATACTGTCCGCACGCGCTATAGGGTTGCATGGGTGAGGAGACATGGCGCAGGGGGGAGGCAGCATGATTTCCGCGCGCGTGTCCCTGTTGCACGATCCCATTTTTTTCGAAACTTCAAAAAATCATAACAAATTCAAATTAAATCAAAATTGAGTTCTGTAAAAAAGTAAATTGCTTAATTTTTTTCATACTATCCAATAAAAATAATTTCAGAAACAGATATTCAACTATTTTTCACGAAAATTTACAAACATGATACCATCCAAAACATCAAACAAATCGTTTTAAGTCCAAATTTCTTGCAAGCAAATCAATTACCAGGGCTCTGAGGCCAGTTGTTGGAATTTTTTTACCAAGATCTTAGATCTACTCACAAGTATGTTGATTAACACCCTAAATATGAACTTTCTAAAACGATAAAATAAACACATATAGAGTTTAGTAAACCTTACATTGGGTGCAGCAGGATATAATGACTCCTTCCGTTCAGATATCTAGCCCTTGATTCCTTTCTGTAGCAGAGCATTATCAATATCTGAATTGTTGGAATTTATTTTACCAGGATCTTAGATCTACTCACAAGTATGTTGTTTAAACACCCTAAATATGAACTTTCTAAAACGATAAATTAAACGCATATAAAGTTAAGAAAACCTTACATTGATGCAGCGGAATTAATGTCTCCTTCCACTCAGATCTCTAACCCTTGTATCCTTTCTGTAGCAGAGTATAATCAAGATCTGAGCCCGAATGTCTTTCTTCTTCAAGTTTGATCCTTCACAGTCTTCCAATCTATGATTGAGTTACTGCTTACTGTGTGTGGGCACTTACTCTTTCACTAGGGTCGAAATTGATGAAGGAGAAAGGAGGAGAGAGGGTTTCGGCCAGGTATAGAAAGTGGGGAAGGCTCAGTTCTTCTAAAGAGAGAAATTTCTGTCAGAAAGGCTTGTGAAAACTTGTGATTTGACTGAGCCATCACTTTCTATTTATAAGCAACTACTAGGTTTAGGTTAGGAATTATTTGGCATTAAAATAATGAAAAAATAAATTTGAAAAACCTCAATTAGTGGCCGGCCATGGTGTTGTAGTGGGCCCCACTTGATTTTGCAGTTTTATCAAATTTTATCTCTATTTTCTCAAAAACGCCAATTTTCCAATTCTAACCTTTTAAATGCCAAAACTAATTATTTAATAACTAAAATACATTATTAAATAATATTGTCATTTAATTTAATTATTAGTTAGACATGTAAAGTCCATTAATAAATAAATAAACCTAGAAACTCTTTTCTTTACAATTTCACCGTGCTTAGTGAAAATTCATAAAATTAGACATAGTCTAACTTTAGAATTATAATTGATCAATCACGAATCAATTAATGAGTCTTACAAGCAGAATGTTCTCAACTAGAATGGGGACCATGGATCTATATGCTGAGCTTCCAATAAGTGAACCAAATTTACCAAGTAAATTCATACTTATTAATTCTTCGTTGAATCCACTCTTAGAACTTAGAATTGCACTCTCAGACTTATATAGAGCATATTATATGTTTCACGATATCAATATGCTATCTCATTTAACCATGGTTATAATCTTATTGTGATTTAAAGATCCTCTATATAGATGATCTACATCGAGATGGGATTTCTTTACCGTTCTCACCCCTCAATGTATTTTGCCCCTTAAAACACTTAGCTACCTGTAAATGGTGTTTAGTGATCTAATAATTAGTCAGTTAAACAAGAGCTCATCCATTTACTTCTATTTGCTAAGCTCGAAGGGAACCATCGCTTGACTTCTATACACCAGTAGAAGCTATAGATTCCATATTTATGTTCAGCACTCCCACTCAATCATACTATCATGTTCCCAAAATATACGTATCACCCTGACCTAAAAGTAGGGTTAACTAATAAATCAAAGAACATGAATAGCACTCCTGAGTTGAGCCTAAGCATATCAGGATTTAGATTCTTTTAATCTTAAGATCAACTACTGTTATAGACTTGGAAAGATATATATATATATATAACGGTAAGTTTGTAATATCTTAACTTAGTTGAATTATCGATCCAGTCCAATGTATACTCCATACATTTGAAACTAGTATACTTTACTAATGTCCTGGAAAGAACATAACACTTACTCCAAGTTTAAGTATACATCATCGCTGATTATCACATTAGTGTAAACCCAATAGCACTGATGAAACAGGGACCAAGTCTTTTGATTCATATGATCACAATCACATTCCACTGTGTTGACGATACTGTAATTGTGAATAAACATATGATCTGGATTTAACTGATTTTGTGTGTGTGAACATATTTAAACCATTAGCATATAAAATTCATGCAAACATCAATCACTTCAAATTTCTTATATTGATAACTAATCAGATTGTAAAGAGTTTTATTTAGGGCATAAAACCCAACAAACTCCCACTTGCACTAATATAAAACAAACTGTGCAAATATGTCAATATGATGTCTTGATCTTCAGATCAAGTGTAGTATATTTGAATCCACCCAAACTTCTGGAAACTAGTTCATAAATACTCTTATGAAAAATCCTTTACTATATACTTTACTCATCAAGGGATACTGAAATCCTTACTGTTTTAAAAGTACATCTGAATAAACAGAAGACATATCTCTCATATGTTAAAATATGTAATTGAGATAATACAGTGTAGACTTTTGTTCAGTGATATAACTTTCTTGGATTTTCGAATACTCAAAGTTATAGTTCTTCTCTGGTAGAGCATGAATTATTATAGAATAATTCCTCCACCCCCAAAGTAAGCACCATCTCAAAGATCTCGAAATTAGATTGTGAGATATAAGGACAACTGATACACAGTTCCTTAATATCTAATATATAGATCACTTTCATAAATCTTTCTTGAATATCTTCTAATGTTCCCTATTTGATTACATCTCAGATAGCTCCCACTCAATAGCAGATGTCTGGTTAAATGATACTTTTAACCTCTGATTGTTTGGAGAGTTACCTAGTTGTGACTTTTGTGTTAGTCTAAAACTTTAAGTTAAGACTAAGTCATCAACATAGCAGACCAGTATTTGAAGTGAAAAATACATGCCAGAGATAAAGTAATCAAAATTAAGATACCATTAAATTTTATGGGGATTAAGAATTCTTGGTTCAAGTCATTCGAATAGACTAAACTAGAGTTCTTTATCTTATTCTCATAATTCTGATAAGCTATTCCTATCCATGTGAATGGTTAGATTTGCTTTTAAGTAGTGTTCTTAAGTACCTATCACAAGTATCAACCTAATGAAGATGGGTATAGAACTTTAAAATTCTCCCACTCAATTAAGGTAGTGTGAAACTTTAACAAAGAAATTTTATAGGTATCAAACTTTTACTTACAATAGTAAAAACGAAATGGAACATACAATCAAGATCAAGAATTTATATTGATAATATCTGACTCATTATATTACTTCCATGTTTAAAGAAGATATGTGTTACATAGGGAATTGTGGAATAGACTCCATCCCTAAGAATATACATATAGGGTACTATGGATAACCTCCACCCCTAAGTATATAGAGATTATGATACACCCCTAAAGGTTGTAAAGATCATGATTCTCTAAGTGTGATAGAGTTTATGTGGGGTTGAATACTATCCAGAGTTCATTAGATATAAAAGATCGTTGAACTGCATAGTTTTCTTAACTTTTCTCCACCCCTATGAGATCAAAAGATCTTTTTATTAAATAAATTCTTAATAATTGTATTAGAATTAAGAATTATTAATAAACATAGAAATAGTTTCTAGTGCTTATTTAATATAACTCTATGAAGAGTTGTAAATATTATAGAATTTGCATCAATAATAAAAAAACTTACACAAATAAACATACAAATATAATGTGGTAATAATTGATGAAGATAAAATAAATGAAGCTCAATCTCATCATTTGCAATATTGAATTTCAAAAATCAAAGAAACTTTATTAATAATTAAAAAAAAAAAGTGTATTGCAACAATATGAGAAAAAACAGGGATAAATATCCCTAACTAAAATTTGAAATCCAAATTGTCTTTAAACTAAAACAATTAATTCAAAAAAAGAAAATGAAGAGCTTCATCTTCACCTGGACGATTTCACCCTTTGGTCCAGCTTTCTGATCCAACTCATCTGAGTTCAAGTAGCTTGGCCTATAAGAAGAAGAAAACAAATAAACGAAGTTAGTCCAGGATCATCAATCCAATTGGATAACAATTCACTAAACTCTTAAAGTTTATAAATAGAAATACCTTGTTTCTTTGCAAGAAGTTTAGGACACTGGGGTTTCCAATGACCTCTTTCATTGCAGTAGAAACACTTTCCTTTAAGTGTAGCATCACCAGAAGGAGCAGCCTTTTTATTCTTCATGGCTTTTGTTCGCTTCTTGGTGTTCTTCCAATTCTTCTTCGATTTGGGCTTCGAAGCAGAGGCAACATTTGCTTCAGGTTTCATCGTCCCATTACCATTCCCAGGATTGTGAGGTTTACTCCCTTTCTTCTTGGGTCCTCCAATCAAATTTTCATAAGTTTGAAGGTCATTGACTAATTCATGAAAGTCAATTTCCTTCTTATTCATGACATAATTTGAAGTGTATGGTAGAAATGCTGGAGTCAGGCTATTCAAGATAAGACTTACTTGAGTAGCACTGTCCATTTCAGCACCATGATCCTGGGCTTCTTGGAAATAACTTGACATTAGGAGAACATGGTCACACACGTTTTGATGAGATTCCATCCGTGCATTAATGTACTTCTTAGTCGCGTCAAAGCGTGACTGAAGTGATGCCTTACCGAATCGCTCATTTAACTTTGTCATGACTTCAGCAGCCTTCTCAGTTTTAGAAAACCGAGTTTTGAGGGTGTCAACCATGCTAGAAAGCATAAAGTATAGAGCTTTGTCATTTGCTTTGTGCCAACGCTCATACTTTTCTTTCACAGCTTTGGAAGCATTGTCCCTAGGCACTTCAGGTGACGGCTCAATTAAAACAAACAAGGCACTTTCTCCTATGAGAGCAATATTAATGTTCTCGTTCCACTTATTAAAGTTAGATCCATTCAGCTTGTTTTTCGTCAACAGTGATAACATGGGATTCATTTTGATGATACAGGATACTACAAAATAATAGAAATCAACAAATAGAAATAAATAATGGTTTAACAAAAAATCAATTTAGAAATTATAAGCACATAGCAAGTAGGAATGATATGAGAAAATACTTATAAATTCAATCCTAAATAATTTCCAAGGTTTTTCAACAAACTGATATCAGTGTCCCGTTTAGGCGAGAGAAAAAGCTACCATCCATTGAATACAGTTGTTAGCTCATCTAAAATGTTAAACATTCTAGCAACCTTTTATTCGATCAAGATTGGAATCCAGCGTTGTCCCGTTTATGCGAGAGTCAAGGCTATTCTATCTTATGAGCTACTACCATTGTTTTGCAATTTGCAAGTCAAATATGGTCGCCACCATTAGGGTGATCCATGTTGGATATTTATTTTACCAGGATCTTAGATCTACTCACAAGTATGTTGTTTAAACACCCTTAATATGAACTTTCTAAAACGATAAATTAAACACATATAAAGTTAAGAAAACCTTACATTGATGCAGCGGAATTAATGTCTCCTTCCACTCAGATCTCTAACCCTTGTATCCTTTCTGTAGCAGAGTATAATCAAGATCTAAGCCCGAATGTCCTTCCTATTTCAAATTTGATCCTTCACAGTCTTCCACTAGGGTCGAAATTGAGTTGCTGCTTGCTGTGTGTGGGCACTTACTCTTTCACTAGGGTCGAAATTGATGAAGGGAAATTAAGAGAGAGGGTTTCGGCCAGGTATAGAAAGTGGGGAAGGCTCAGTTTTTCTGAAGAGAGAAATTTCTGTCAGAAGATGATATTCAAAGATGTGATTTTGACTGAGCCATCACTTTCTATTTATAGGCAACTACTAGGTTTAGGTTAAGAATTATTTGGCATTAAAATAATGAAAATATTAATTTGAAACTCCTTAATTAGTGGCCGGCCATGGTGTTGTATTGGGCCCCACTTGATTTTGCAGTTTTATCAAATTTTATCTCTATTTTCTCAAAAACACCAATTTTCCAATTCTAACCTTTTAAATGCCAAAACTAATTATTTAATAACTAAAATAGATTATTAAATAATATTGTCATTTAATTTAATTATTAATTAGACATATAAAGTCCATTAATAAATAAATAAACCTAGAAACTCTTTTCTTTACAATTTCACCCCTGCTTAGTGAAAATTCATAAAATTAGACATAGTCTAACTTTAGAATTATAATTGATCAATCACGAATCAATTAATGAGTCTTACAAGCAGAATGTTCTCAACTAGAATGGGGACCATGGAACTATATGCTCTCAGACTTATATAGAGCATATTGTATGTTCCACGATATCAATATGCTATCTCATTTAACCATTGTTATAATCTTATTGTGATTTAAAGATCCTCTATATAGATGATCTACATCGAGATGGGATTTCTTTACCGTTCTCACCCCTCAATGTATTTTGCCCCTTAAAACACTTAGCTACCTGTAAATGGTGTTTAGTGATCTAATGATTAGTCAGTTAAACAAGAGCTCATCCATTTACTTCTATTTGCTAAGCTCGAAGGGAATCATCACTTGACTTCTATACACTAGTAGAAGCTATAGATTCCATATTTATGTTCAGCACTCCCATTAATCATACTATCATGTTCCCAAAATATACGTATCACCCTGACCTAAAAGTAGGCTTAACTAATAAATCTAAGAACATGAATAGCACTCCTGAGTTGAGCCTAAGCATATCAGGATTTAGATTCTTTTAATCTTAAGATCAACTACTGATATTGACTTGAAAAGATATGTATAACGGTAAGTTTGTAATATCTTAACTTAGTTGCAATATCGGTCCAGTCCAATGTATACTCCGTACATTCGAAACTAGTATACTTTACTAATGTCCTGGAAAGAACATAACACTTACTCCAAGTGTAAGTACACATCATCGCTGATTATCACATCAGTGTAAATCCAATAACACTGATGAAACAGGGACCAAGTCTTTTGATTCATATGATCACAATCACATTCCACTGTGTTGACGATACTGTAATTGTGAATAAACATATGATCTGGATTTAACTGATTTTGTGTGTAGGAATGTAATAAACATATTAAACATATTAAACCATTAGTGTAAAGCCCGCTTAGTTAATTTGGAAATTAGCGGTTGTTTATGTTTAATTATGAAATTATTTATAGCTATTTAAATAATTTATTACTGTTATTCATGGAATTCAGAAATGCATGATTATGTCATCTGTAGCTTTTATATTTCGCATTTCCGGTGTCCGGTATTTTGGAACTCGTCGTTTGGCTCAGTAGAAATCACAACTTAGTATGTTAGTATTTTGGGGATGGGTTTTAGACATTGGGAATGTCGGGAATGGCCGGGAATTTAGAATGTCCCAAAAATACCCCTTTAGTATGAATTATGTGATTTTATGATGGAGGGGCAAAATGGTCTTTTTGCCCCAATGACTTTTTGTCTTTAGTGACTTTTTATTTGAAAAATTAAATGTTTATTTCATGGTTTATTTGGCTGAAATGAATAGTACTTAGTTAGTTTAATTCCTTTTCATTTTCTCAAAATTCTAAGTTTAGAAAAAAAAAAAGAAAGAAATTTTCAAGCAAACACTCTCTTTTCTCTCTCTCTTTTCGGCTGAACCTTTGGGTGCTTGGAGCTGGATTTTTGTGGTGATTCAAGCTAGTTTTGCAAAGCTCTAGTGAATTCTTGTTTGTGGTAGGTGTCTTCTAGCTTTCTCCTCTTTTATTTTAGGAAAAGTTTGGTATATTGTTGATGCATGCATGCTTTTGTGAGTACATTCTTGTTCTTGTGTTTGGTTATTATTTTCTGAAGTTCAAAGCATGATTATTTGATGTTAATTGAGTTGTTTGAAGCATGAGTAGCTAGGTTGTTCAAAGTTTGAGTTTTCTTTGAAAAAATGTGGTTTTTGGAGGAAAATAGTGTGATTATGTTTCTGTGTTGTTCTTTGTAATTTACGGTAGTTTTCGAGAGGTGATATTATGCTTGATTATGTAGAATTAAGTGGGTTTGATTGCATGTTTAGGTGTTTTTGCTCAAGTTTGAGTTTAGAACTCAAGCTTGAGCTCCAATGGCAAATTTTGTATACGTGGTTTACGGGTAGGTTTGATGCCTTGGATATGTTATTTGGGACATATAGAGCAGTGCGGAAAGTTTGGGACCAATTGGGGTTCAATTGGTCGAGTTATGAATTTTTATGGTTGCTGCTGCGGAAAGAATTCGGTTGTGCATCGGAATTCGGATGGGGGTCTGAATTTCCCGGCAAGCCGGGTCGGTTGGGCAGCGGTCTTCGGTTGGGGGATTTTTCGAACCACTAGTTTTCCTCGTTTTTAGGTTTTTAGGGGTATTGCCATGCTTTTTATCGATAGGGAAACTTTTAGTTCCAAGTTTTAGTCCCCGGGAAGTGATTTAGCGTGTCAACTTATAGCGTTGTGATTTTTATGGTTTAGGAGCCGATGTCCGCGGTTCGGCTTCGGTTCCGGTCGGGTTGGCCAGGCACACGAAATCGGAATCCGGGTAAGATTAGTATAACGGTATGCATATGTAGATTACATGTTTAGTGTGCATGTAGGAAGCACTTTGCTAGATTACATTAGTCATGTATTTAGGCTTCGAACCATCCAACCTGTCACGTCGGTACGGAGTATGACCGACGGCGGAGTATGGCCAGGTTTGACCGTCAGTGACACTTGGTTATGGTGGTTCGATCTATTGACCTATCCGTCGGTACAGTAGGAGTATGACCGACGGCGGAGTATGGCCGGTTCGGCCGATCGGGAGGATACTTGTCAATAGTACGTCCACGAACGTTCAAAACTCGGTACCATGTTGGACATGGCGGTAGTAGCTCGGTACCATGTTGGACATGGCGGTGGCGGGACTCGGTATCGTGTTGGACACGGCGAGTTAGTTATGTATGTTATTATTATGCTTTTCTTGCGAGTGCAATGAGCTCACGGTTTATGTTCATGTGTAGGTAAAGGCAAGGCATGTGGGCGATGGGACCAAGTGAGCGAGCTTATGAGATTGTACATGTCGGGGCGGTTAGGCACAGGAGCGTACGATCCTCGGAATGACAAAGGTGAGATTTTGTAACTGTCGTTAGACGACTTTCATTTTGATGTAAAAGTTAAACAGTTTAAACGTTTGTAAATGATTTTATAAATCGGGATCCCGAGACTTATGTAAAATGGTTTATAAGTTTAATGAAAAAGCAAAATTTTAATTAATCACGTTTTTCCATAAACCTCGTTGATTAGCAACGAAATTTGATACGTTTAAAAATCACGTAATACGCCTAAAATAGTTAGGGTGTTACAATTTGGTATCGAAGCCGAGGTTGTCTTCGAAGATCGTCACGACATGTACAATCATCATCGGCGGTTAGCTCGGTTCACGGTTCGGTAAGCCTTTATTGCTTTAGTAGTTTATTTTATTCGGTTATGAAAAGAAAAGCCTGTTAGGAAGCATGTTAGTAGCTTTGATAGTAGAATAGGCGCATGTTTCATTTCTAATTTCAAATTAAGCGGCATTAGTAAGCTCGCCTTGAATACGACACGATATGCCAACTCTTGGTTTCGCGGGCGGTTCTAATCGGATGGACGCCGGGCGGACTACCGGGAGTCGGGGCAAGCTCGTAGGGTCGGAATCGAGGACGGGAGCTCGGTTTCCCCCACTGCTGGGGGGCGAGGCGAGGTCCCGGCGGGGCTCGTGGCCGGGGTGATGAGAACCCGCCACGGAGGCTGCCAGGCTTCCCCGGCCGATCGGGGAGCCCCGGGCGGGAGTTACGGTTTGCGGAGATGCAAGCCGGATCGAAGAGCAAGACCTCGAGATTCGAGGTTGAGACGACGGGGTGCTCCTGCCGGTTCACCTGTGCCGTAGTTCCGGCGGCTTTGCCCCTGCCCCTGTGCCGAGATAGTGGTGGCGGCCCGCTAGATTGGAACCATTGTATGAGCGGTTCGGAAGCAAGCACCTCCGGTATTCACAGGAGGTCGGACGTGATGAAAGCGAACGGTGGCTAACGGTGATTACCGGGAATCCACGAATTTCATGGGTGTCACGGTAACGACGAGTGGTGTGCGCCACGTTTCGAGTTCCGGGGAGGACGCCACGAGTATGGTGGGACATGGTGTCTCAGATTAACGACGTCACCACCATGACTTGGGAAAGGTTCCAAGAACTCTTCAACGCGAAATACTATAATGAGGCGGTCGGGAAGCGCCAAGAGGAAAGAGTTCGTTCACACGACCCGGCGGAGAACATGAGCGTCCGAGTATACTACTCGGTTTGACCGGTTGGCGAGGTTAGCCTCGGGGGAATTGTCTTGTGAGACTTCGGCGGGAAGGAGAAGTATGCGGACGAGTTGAATCCCAAGATCGAGGGCATGACCGATGATCACCACGGACGACGGCACCACCATGCTCGGATGGTGGAGAAGGCAACTGCGAGGGCGAGGGCGCGGTGGGGTGCATGTCGGAATCGGTCGGTACTCGGTTGGTGGCGGGGCTCCTACCCTCTGCATCGAGGCTATAGCGGGGAGTAGCGGTTCGGCCATTGATCGGAGGAAGAGGGCACCCACTTTGCTTCGGCGGCTCGAGTCGGAACAAGAGGGTTCGGGGGAACCGAGCAGGAGTCGTCTGGTGGTAATGAGACCCGATTCTCCTATCCGAGTGCCACTGGCGCAAGAGGCACCATCGGGGTGAGTGCAAAGGTCGGGGATGCTTCCATTGTGGCATGCCCGGACACACTTCAAGAGGGAATGTCCCCGGCTACGGCAGGCACGAGAGCTCCGGCGATACCCACTCGGCCCGGGGTATTCGCTATCACGCGAGCTGATGAAGATGCCGGCCCATCGGTTGTTACGGAATTCGGCTTTTTATTAACAACTCGCTTTATTCGGTCTTTGTTTGATTGCGGGGCTACACATTCTTATGTGGCGGCCGAGTCTTTAGTAAGTTGGGTAGACCCTTTGATAGATATGAATCGGGGTTTGGAACCACATTACACAGCGGAGAATTGGTTATCTCCAATAGGTGGATTAGGTCTATCTTGGAATTAGGATAGATGGTAGAGAGTTAAGCGGATCGATAGAGATGAGCTTAGTCGAATTTGATATTATTTTAGGAATGGATTTCCTATCTAAATATTCGGCGAGCATTGTAAGAGGAAGATGGTGGTCTTCCAACCGGAAAGTGAAGAACCGTTTGTATTTGTGGGTTCGGTTCGGGGATCTCGGATCCGGTGATCTCGAGCTATGTCGGCGAGAGAATTGTGCACGGTGGGTGCTTAGGGTTTACGGCCGTGGTGGTGGACACCACTCGGCCGGACACCATTCGACCGGAGAGGACATCGGGGTGGTTCGGGAATTTTTGGACGTTTTTCCCGAAGAACTTCCGGGGTTACCACCTCGGCGGGAGATTGACTTCGTGATTGACTTGGCACCGGGGGTGGATCGGTTTCCAAAGCCCCGTATAGGATGGCTCCGGTGAACTTAAGGAGCTGAAGATTCGGCTCAAGGGTTGCTTGACATAGGGTTCATTCGGCCCGGTGTGTCACCTTGGGGAGCCCGGTTTTGTTCGTCAAGAAGAAGGATGGATCTATGAGGATGTGCATCGACTACGGAGAGTTGAACAAGTTGACGGTGAAGAATAAATATCCATTACCTAGGATCGATGACTTGTTCGATCGGCTTCGGGGGAAGACGGTCTTTTCTAAGATTGATCTCCGTTCGGGTTATCATCGGTTGAGGATCGAGGGAGGACATTCCAAAGACGGCTTTCCGCACTAGGTATGGACACTACGAGTTTGGTTATGTCATTCGGACTAACCAACGCTCTGCAGCATTCATGGACACGATGAATAGAGTATTCAAGGATTTCCTCGATATACGTGTGATTGTGTTTATCGACGACATCCTCGTGTACTCTCGGTCGGAAGAGGAGCATGAGTTACATCTTCGGATAGTAATTGCAAGCGACTTCGAGAACATAGACTATACGCCAAGTTCAAGAAATGTGAGTTACGGTTGTCTCGGGTGTCCTTCCTAGGGCACATTGTGAGTAAAGACGGGATCAAGGTGGATCCGGGAAGATTGAATCCGTCGAGGGGATTGGCGAGACCGAAGACGGTGACGGAGATCGAAGCTTCTTGGGATTAGGCCGGGTACTACCGTAGGTTCGTGGAGGGGTTCTCCAAAATTTCAATGCCCACTAGCAGAGCTTACAAAGAAGAATCGGCGATTTATCCGAGTCGGATAAATGCGAAGCTAGTTTTCGGGGAGGAAACGAGAGGTTGATTCTTGCTCCGGTACTAGCTTTGCCTTCGGACAAGGAGAAGTTCGTAGTCTGCGCGACGCATCCAAACGGGGTTTGGGGTGCGTATTGATGCAAGCCGTCGGGTTATCGCTTATGCCTCCCGTCGAGTTAAAGGATTATGAACGGCGATACCCGACTCATGATTTAGAATTGGCCGCGGTGGTTTTTGCACCGAAGATTTGGCGGCATTACCTTTATGGGGAGAAGTGCGAGATCTATCTGACCATAAAAGTCTCGAAGTATTTCTTTACTCGAAAGATTTGAACATGAGACAAAGGCGTTGGTTGGAGTTAGTGAAGGATTATGATTGCGAGATCCTCTATCATCCGGAAAAGCCAATGTAGTGGCCGATGCCACGAGCGAAAGGGTCCGGGCAAGTAGCTAGCATGGTTCGGATCTCACCTCGGCTAGCGAGAGGATATGGTTAGATCCGACGTGAGTTTGTGGTAGGTCGGCTTCACAGCTTGATGCTGCAATCGATACGTTGGAAAGAATAAAGATTGCTCGGATGACGGATACAGTTAATGAAGATCGAGATGAGGTATTGGGGTCAAGCCAAAGACTTTTCGAGTGTCGGATAGTGGAATGCTTTTGTATAAAGCCGGGGTTTGTGTTCCGAACGGTGTGGAATTGAGAAACGAGATCTTTGAGGAGGCTCATTCTACCCATGTATTCTGCTGCATCCGGCACCACCAAGATGTACCAAGATTTGAAAGCCGTACTTCCGGTGGAACGGTATGAAGAAGAATTTGGTAGAATTCGTAGCGAGATGCCCCTCACTTGTCGGCGGATCAAGAAGTGAACATCGAGAGACCGACGGGGTTGTTGCAGCCTCACAACCTACCGGAATGGAAATGGGAGGATATTACGATGGATTTTGTGGTCGGGTTACCTAGGACCACGGGTATGTATGATTCCATACGGGTAGTGGTGGATCGATTTACGAAATCTGCTCATTTTTTAGGTTAGAACAACGTTTACGAGTGGATCGGTTGGCGAGTTATATGTCGGGGAGATAGTGAGACTTCACGGGGGGTGCGAAGTCTATAGTTTCGGACGAGGATCAAATTCACCTCCAAATTTTGGCAAAGTTTGCAACGGGCAATGGGTACGAAGCTAAAATTCGGTACGGCATTCCATCCTCGAGACACGGTCAGAAAGGACAATTCGGATATTGGAGGATATGTTGAGAGCTGTGTTATGGACTTTGAGGATTCATGGAGTAAATACCTACGTTAATAGAGTTTTCATACAACAACGGTTATCGGAGTACGATAGGGATGGCACCACATGAAGCTGTTGTACGGTAGGAAGTGTAGATCCCACATCCTTTGGGATGAGACGGGGGAGAGGAAGTATTTAGGAATCGAGTCGGTAGGCGGACCAATGAGGCGATAGAGAAGATAAAAGCTAGAATGCTTGCCTCACAGAGCAGACAAAAGAGTTACGCGGTCAGAAACGCGGGGATGTTGAGTTCCAGTAGGGGAACATGTGTTTTTGCGAGTATCTCAGATGAAGGGGATTAAACGTTTCGGGAAAAGAGGCAAGTTATGCCCTAGATTTGCGGGACCTTTCGAGATTCTCGAGAAGATAGGTCAAGTGGCATACGGTTAGCATTGCCTGAACGCCTTATCGAGTGCACAACGTATTTCATGTCTCGTGTTGAGAAAATACGTTTCGAGACCCCTCTCATATGCTCGGTTATGAGAGCCTTCGGCTCGACGGACATGTCATATGAGGAGCAGCCGGTGCGGATCTGGATAGAAAGGATAAAGTCCTTCGGAATAAGACCATAGCATTGGTCAAGGTTCTCTGGAGAAGCGGTAAGGTGGAAGAAGCCACACAGGAGCTAGAGTCGGATATGAGAGCTCAATATCCGGAAGTTATTCGAGGTTAGATTTTCGGGGACGAAATCCTTTTAAGGGAATACTTGTAAAGCCCGCTTAGTTAATTTGGAAATTAGCGGTTGTTTATGTTTAATTATGAAATTATTTATAGCTATTTAAATAATTTATTACGTATTCATGGAATTCGAAATGCATGATTATGTCATCTGTAGCTTTTATATTTCGCATTTCCAGGTGTCAGGTATTTTGGAACTCGGCGTTTGGCTCAGTAGAAATCACAACTTAGTATGTTAGTATTTTGGGGACGGGTTTTAGACATTGGGAATGTCGGGAATGGCCGGGAATTTAGAATGTCCCAAAAATACCCCTTTAGTATGAATTATGTGATTTTATGATGGAGGGGCAAAATGGTCTTTTTGCCCCAATGACTTTTGTCTTTAGTGACTTTTTATTTGAAAAATTAAATGTTTATTTCATGGTTTATTTGGCTGAAATGAATAGTACTTAGTTAGTTTAATTCCTTTTCATTTTCTCAAAATTCTAAGTTTAGAAAAAAAAAAAGAAAGAAATTTTCAAGCAAACACTCTCTTTTCTCTCTCTCTTTTAGAATTTGAACCTTTGGGTGCTTGGAGCTGGATTTTGTGGTGATTCAAGCTAGTTTTGCAAAGCTCTAGTGAATTCTTGGTTGTGGTAGGTGTCTTCTAGCTTTCTCCTCTTTTATTTTAGGAAAAGTTTGGTATATTGTTGATGCATGCATGCTTTTGTAGGTACATTCTTGTTCTTTGTGTTTGGTTATTATTTTACGAAGTTCAAAGCATGATTATTTGATGTTAATTGAGTTGTTTGAAGCATGAGTAGCTAGGTTGTTCAAAGTTTGAGTTTTCTTTGAAAAAATGTGGTTTTTGGAGGAAAATAGTGTGATTATGTTTGTGTTGTTGCGTAATTTACAGTTAGTTTTGAGAGGTGATATTATGCTTGATTATGTAGAATTAAGTGGGTTTGATTGCATGTTTAGGTGTTTTTGCTCAAGTTTGAGTTTAGAACTCAAGCTTGAGCTCCAATGGCAAATTTTGTATCTGTGGTTTCTGGGTAGGTTTGATGCCTTGGATATGTTATTTGGGACATATAGAAGCAGTGCGGAAAGTTTGGGACCAATTGGGGTTGAATTGGTCGAGTTATGAATTTTTATGGTTCTTGCTGCGAGAACCGGAATTCGGTTGTGCATCGGAATTCCGGATGGGGGTCCTGAATTTCCCGAGCCGGAATTCCGGTTGGGCAACCTAGGTCTTCGGTTGGGGGATTTTTCGAACCACAGTTTTCCTCGTTTTTAGGTTTTTAGGGGTATTGCCATACTTTTTATTGATAGGGAAACTTTTAGTTCCAAGTTTTAGTCCCCGGGAAGTGATTTAGCGAGTCACTTATAGCGTTGTGATTTTTATGGTTTAGAGAGCCGATGTCCGCCGTTCGGCTTCGGTTCCGGTCGGAGGTTGGCCAAGAAACACACACGAAATCGTAATCCAGGTAAGATTAGTATAACAGTATGCATATGTAGATTACATGTTTAGCGTGCATGTAGGAAGCCTGCTAGATTACATTAGTCATGTATTTAGGCTTCAAACCATCCAACCCTGTCACGTCGGTACGGTACGGGTATGACCGACGGCGGAGGATGGCCAGGTTCGGCCGTCAGTGACACTTGGTTGGTGGTTCGGTCTTATTGACCTATCCGTCGGTACGAAATTTGGAGTATGACCGAAACGGCGGAGTATATGGCCGGTTCGGCCGATCGGGAGGATACTTGTCAATAGTACCGTCCACGAACGTTCAAAACTCGGTACCATGTTGGACATGACGTGTGTTCGGTGCACCATGTTGGACATGGCGATGGCGGGACTCGGTATCGTGTTGGACACGGCGAGTTAGTTATGTATGTTATTATTATGCTTTTCTTGCGGGTACGTCGACTCACGGTTTATGTTCATGTGTAGGTAAAGGCAAGGCGTAGGGCGATGGACCGTGAGCGAGCTTATGAGATTGTACATGTCGGGGCGGTTAGGCTGGAGCGTACGATCCTCGGGACGGCAAAGTGAGATTTTTGTAACTGTCGTTAGACGACTTTCATTTTGATGTAAAAGTTAAACAGTTTAAACGTTTGTAAATGATTTTATAAATCGGGATCCCGAGACTTTTGTAAAATGGTTTATAAGTTTAATGAAAAAGCAAAATTTTAATTAATCACGTTTTTCCATAAACCTCGTTGATTAGCAACGAGCTGCACAGTACGTTTAAAAATCACGTAATACGCCTAAAATAGTTAGGGTGTTACAATTAGCATGTAAAATTCATGCAAACATCAATCACTTCAAAATTCTTATATTGATAACTAATCAGATTGTAAAGAGTTTTATTTAGGGCATAAAACCCAACAAACTCCCACTTGCACTAATATAAAACAAACAGTGCAAATAGGTCAATCTCATGTCTTGATCTTCAGATCAAGTGTAGTATATTTGAATCCACCCAAACTTCTGGAAACTAGTTCATAAAAACTCTTATGAAACATCCTTTACTATATGCTTTACTCATCAAGGGATACTGAAATCTTTACTGTTTTAAAAGTACATCTAATTAGCAGAAGACATATCTCTCATATTTTAAAATATGTAATTGAGATAATGCAGTGTAGACTTTTCTTCAGTGATATAACTTTCTGGTATTTTCGAATAGACAAAGTTATAATTCTTCTCTGGTAGAGCTTGAATTATTATACAATAATTCCTCCACCCCCAAAGTAAGCACCATCTCAAGAATTTCGAAATTAGATGGTGAGATACAAAGACAACTGATACACAGTTCCTTAATATCTAACATATAGATCACTTTCATAAATCCTTCTTGAATATCTTCTAATGTTCCCTATTTGATTACATCTCAGATAGCTCCCACTCAATAGCAGATGTCTGGTTAAATAATACTTTTAACCTCTGATTGTTTGGAGAGTTACCTAGTTGTGACTTTTGTCTTAGTCTGAAACTTTAAGTTAAGACTAAGTCATCAACATAGCAGACTAGTATTTTGAAGTGAAAAATACATGCCAGAGATAAAGTAATCAAAATTAAGATACCATCAAATTTTATGAGGATTAAGAATTCTTGGTTCAAGTCATTCGAATGGACTGAACTAGAGTTCTTTATCTTATTTCTCATAATTCTGATAAGCTATCCTATCCATGTGAATGGTTAGATTTGCTTTTCAGTAGTGTTCTTAAGTATCTAGCACAAGTATCAACCTAATGAAGATGGGTATAGAACTTTAAAATTCTCCCACTCAATTAAGGTAGTGTGAAACTTTAACCAAGACCTTTCAAAGGTATCAAACTTTTACTTACAACAGTAAAACAAAATGGAACATACAATCAAGATCAAGAATTTATATTGACAATAGCTGACTCATTATATTACTTCCATGTTTAAAGAAGATATGTGTTACATAGGGAATTGTGGAATAGACTCCACCCCTAAGAATATACATATAGGGTACTTGTGGATAATCTCCACCCCTAAGTATATAGAGATTATGATCCATTCCTAAAGGTTGTAAAGATCATGATTCTCTAAGTGTGATTGAGTTTATGTGGAGTTGAATAGAGTTGAATACTATCCAGAGTTCATTAGATATAAAAGATCGTTGAAATAGTTTTCTTAACTTTTCTCCACCCCTATCAAATCAAAAGATCCTTTTATTAAACAAATTCTTAATAATTGTATTAGAATTAACAATTATTAATAAACATAGAAATAATTTCTAGTGTTTATTTAATATAACTCTATGAAGAGTTGTAAATATTATAGAATTTGCATTAATAATAAAAACACTTACACATACAAACATACAAATATAATGTGGTAATAATTGATGAAGATAAATTAAATGAAGCTCAATCTCATAAATTGCAATGGTGAATTTCGAAAATAAAGAATACTTTATAAATAATATAAAATAAAAATGTATTGCAACAATATGAGAGAAACAGGGATAAATATCCCTAACTAAAATTTGAAATCCAAATTGTCTTTAAACTAAAACAATTAATTCAAAAAATAAATTGAAGAGCTTCATCTTCATCTGGACGATTTCACCCTTGGTCCAGCTTTCTGATCCAACTCTTCTGAGTTCATGTAGCTTGGCCTATAAGAAGAAGAAAACAAATAAACAAAGTTAGTCCAGAATCATAAATCCAATTGGATAATAATTCACTAAAACTCTTAAAGTTTATAAATTGAAATACCTTGTTTCTTTGCAAGAAGTTTAGGACACTGGGGTTTCCAATGACCTTTCTCATTGCAGTAGAAACACTTTCCTTTAAGTGTAGCATCACCAGAAGGAGCAGCCTTTTTATTCTTCATGGCTTTAGTTCGCTTCTTGGTGTTGTTCCACTTCCTCTTCGATTTGGGTTTTGAAGCAGAGGCAACATTTGCTTCGGGTTTGATCGTCCCATTACCATTTCCAGGATTATGAGGTTTGCTCCCTTTCTTTTTGGGTCCTCCAATCAAATTTTCATAAGTTTGAAGGTCATTGACTAATTCATGAAAGTCAATTTCCTTCTTATTCATGACATAATTTGAAGTGTATGGTAGAAATGCTGGAGTCAGGCTATTCAAGATAAGACTTACTTGAGTAGCACTGTCCATTTCAGCACCATGATCCTGGGCTTCTTGGAAATAACTTCACATAAGGAGAACATGGTCACGCACATTTTGATGAGGTTCCATCCGTGCATTAATGTACTTCTTAGTCGCGTCAAAGCGTGACTGAAGTGATGCCTTACCGAATAGCTCATTTAACTTCGTCATAACTTCAGCAGCCTTCTCAGTTTTAGAAAACCGAGTTTTGAGGGTGTCAACCATGCTAGAAAGCATAAAGTATAGAGCTTTGTCATTTGCTTTGTGCCAACGCTCATACTTTTCTTTCACAGCTTTAGAAGCATTGTCCCCAGGCACTTCAGGTGACAGCTCAGTTAAAACAAACAAGGCACTTTCTCCTATGAGAGCAATATTAATGTTCTCATTCCACTTATTAAAGTTAGATCCATTCAGCTTGTTTTCAGTCAACAATGATAACATGGGATTCATTTTGATAATACAGGATACTACAAAATAATAGAAATCAACAAATAGAAATAAATAATGGTTTAACACAAAATAAATTCAGAAATTATAAGCACATAGCAAGTAGGAATGATATGAGAAAATACTTAAAAATTCAATCCTAAATAATTTCCAAGGTTTTTCAACAAACTGATATCAGTGTCCCGTTTAGGCGAGAGTCAAAGCTACCATCCATTGAATAGAGTTGTGAGCTCATCTAAAATGTTAAACATTCTAGCAACCTTTTATTCGATCAAGATTGGAATCCAGCGTTGTCCCGTTTAGGCGAGAGTCAAGGCTATTCTATCTTATGAGCTTCTACCATTCTTTCGCAATTTGCAAGTCAAATATGGTCGCCAGCATTAGGGTGATCTATACAAAATAAAACACTTACAAACCACTTATCATGCGAGATTAAACGGTGCGAAATTGCTAATGAACGTTCCTCCATTAGGGAGGATTACTCACTAAAACAAACGCGTTGTAAAACCCACAATGGAGATCGAATATTTTAATAATAATAAAGCTCATTCTTTAAAATATATTTTCTTTATTATTCTAATAAATAAATTCTCATTAAATTCGAAATTAAGAATTAAAATTCAAAAATAAGAATTTAATATAATATTTATAAAATTATACTTAGATGGTGATTGGAATAAAATTAATTATTTCCATCTTAGTAATAATCTTAAATATAAATATTAAGGAAATTAATTTAAGTTGAATTAAATTAAATAATTAGCAACTTAAAAATTTCCTTTGAGAATATATTTATTGAGTTCGAAAATTTAAAGTATATAAAAAATACAATTTTCGAAAATAATAAAAATAGAAAAGAAATACTTATCTAGATTTTCTTTTGACTAGTTAATTCAATTTCTAATAATATATATATATATATTTTAAATTCATTTATTTTAAATTAATCAATTAAATGAAAAAATCATTGATTGTAGTTGGTCCAAGAATTAATTAAAATAAATAATTAATTACAACTCAATCTATTTTTCAAAAAAAATTCGAAAATATTGCATAAATAAAATGCCATTTTTCGAAATTGATTAATAAAATAAAGGAAAAATATATATTGAAAATTATTTAAATTTAAGTTAAAAATTAAATTTCAACCTAAAAATAATTTTCTATTTAATTAAGTGTCATGAAAAATCAATAAATATTTAAGTATCATGATGAAAATCAACTTAGATATTTAGATTTTTCAAGTTAATTAAATGTATTGAATCCAAGAAATAATAATTAAGTGTAGAGAAGGCTTAATTATTTAATTTCTAGTTTAATACTAGGAAAAATATACTTAATAAAATTGTACTAAAATTAATTATTTAAATAATTAATTTCACAAAGTATATTATTTTCCTATTTAAATATTAGAAATAATAAGTAGTCTAGAAATTACTATCTAGAAAATATCTTATTTGACTAAGTATCTTTTTTAAAAAAAATTTGAAAAATATCTAATTTAAGTTATATAGAAAAAATCTAAAAACTTAAATGATTTCAAATTTAGATTTAATTAAATATCAAAAATTAAGTTATAACCACTTAATTTGAAGATATCTTTTTAAGTTAATATTCGAAAAGATATTAACCAAAAAACTATCTAAAATATTCCATTTTAAGTTGATATTCGAAAAGATATTAACTTAAAAAATATCTTAAGAATCTTTAATAACTAATGCCTAGGATTCCTCAACTTGATTTAAGTCAAATATTCAAATTTAAGTTAGATATGAAAAATCAGTTGATACAACTAATTTATAACTTAAATAGGAATATTTAATTAAATAAGTTCCAGAAAGAATCTAGTTAGTTAAAATTCTATATTTAATTAAATACAAGAAAAATACAAATACTTTGTCTAGAAATAATATCTAAACTAAAAGTGTTTTTCTTAAAATTAACTTTAAAATATTAAAATGAAAATAAATTTCATATATTTTAAAAGTTAATTATGTTGTTAATTCAATTTTATTAGGTCAAACTAATATAATTAACCTAGTAGAGTTATTCAAATCAGGCAAATGGGCCTTCACAATTGGGGTAGTTCATGTAAGGGGGTGCTGGGTTCAGTATGTCGTACCCACTTCAATGGCTCCCAACTCTCACACAAGGCCCAAAAGAGAGGAATTTAACCTTAAAATAAATAACTGTTATTAATTGAATAGGTCCAAGAACTAAATAGACCTAAATAAAATCTATCATGGTGTGACATTTTATTTAGCAACAACCTATATGCATCTATATTAAAACAAAATAAACATATAGGCTCACACAGGCACGCTTTGGATGGATCCTATCATGTTGCTAGGTCATACACAGATGAAAGAAGATTGTAAAATTTACCTGTTACAAATTATTATCTTGACCAAGGGAGCCATCAGATCATTAGATCTGGCAAAAAGTAACCATGGCTATTTGCAATCAAGTAATAATAGGTTTTAAAAAACTTACACACAAGCTAAAACCACATACTCCTGCAACAAGGTTAGCTGGATAGTTGGAAGTAGGATTTATTTAATTTTAAATAAATAAATTTCGAAATTAAAAAAAAATATTTAATTAAAAAAAATATTTAATTAAAAAAATAAATTTAATTTTCGAAAAGAATAAAATAAATATTTATTTTCGAAAAAAAAATATTAATTTAAATTTCGAAATTATTTAAAAAAATATATTTAAAATTAAACCTACAATTTTGAAAAATTAGGTTTCAACCAACCTAAATATCATTTCAAAAATTTGCTAACTACTTTTAAAAATTAAATGTTATTTTATAAATAAAAATTAAATAAAAATTAGAAAAGATAAATGAAATATCTTTTTCAGATTTTAAATTTAATTTAAATAAATAAAATAACAAAATTTAAAAGTTAGCAAAATCTCTTACATCTATTTAAAATTACATGATTATAATTATCTTATTTTAAATTTAAATAAGGTCAAAATATTTAAAAAAAATTAATTTTAAAATAGTTAAAATCTGACCTTAAATTTAAAAATAAGATAAGATATAATCAAATTTAAAAATAAGATAGATTATTAAGCAAAAGGATAGATATTTACTAATTTCAAATTCAAATTACACTAATATCTTGAATTAAATTTAAAAAATATTAAATTAATTCATAATGATAATTAGAATTGAATTAGGAATAGTAAATATATAAATACAAAACTACACAAAAAATCAGAAGTTAATTCCATGAAAAAGCCTGAAAAATCGAAGAAAAACGAAAAAATTGTGAGCTGTACGGACAGTTTTCGCGATCATAGGAAAATTTCAGTACAACTCCGATTTTTCCGAATCTTCAAAAAATCATAAGTAATTCAAATTAAATCGAAATTGAGTTCTGTAAAAAAATGACTTGCTTAATTTTTTCCATACTATCCAATAAAAATAATTCAAGAAACAGAATCGCAATTATTTTTCACGAAAATTCACAAACATCAATCAATCATCAAATAACACTCAATACAACATGATACCATCCAAAAACAAACAAACAATCGTTTTAAAGTCCAAATTTCATGTAAGTAAATCAATTACCATGGCTCTGAGGCCAGTTGTTGGATATTTATTTTACCAGGATCTTACATCTACTCACAAGTATGTTATTTAAACACCCTAAATATGAACTTTCTAAAACGATAAATTAAACACATATAAAGTTAAGAAAACCTTACATTGATGCAGCGAAATTAATGTCTCCTTCCACTCAAATCTCTAACCCTTGTATCCTTTCTGTAGCAGAGTATAATCAAGATCTGAGCCCGAATGTCCTTCTTCTTCAAGTTTGATCCTTCACAGTCTTCCAATCTATGATTGAGTTACTGCTTGCTGTGTGAGGGCACTTACTCTTTCACTAGGGTCGAAATTGATGAAGGGAAAAGAAGAGAGAGGGTTTTGGCCAGGTATAGAAAGTGAGGAAGGCTCAGTTTTTCTGAAGAGAGAAATTTTTGTCAGAAGATGATATTCAAAGATGTGATTTTGACTGAGCCATCACTTTCTATTTATAGGCAACTACTAGGTTTAGGTTAAGAATTATTTAGCATTAAAATAATGAAAATATTAATTTGAAACTCCTTAATTAGTGGCCGGCCATGGTGTTGTATTGGGCCCCACTTGATTTTGCAGTTTTATCAAATTTTATCTCTATTTTCTCAAAAACGCCAACTTTCCAATTCTAACCTTTTAAATGCCAAAACTAATTATTTAATAACTAAAATAGATTATTAAATAATATTGTCATTTAATTTAATTATTAATTAGACATATAAAGTCCATTAATAAATAAATAAACCTAGAAACTCTTTTCTTTACAATTTCACCCCTGCTTAGTGAAAATTCATAAAATTAGACATAGTCTAACTTTAGAATTATAATTGATCAATCACGAATAAATTAATGAGTCTTACAAGCAGAATGTTCTCAACTAGAATGGGGACCATGGATCTATATGCTGAGCTTCCAATAAGTGAACCAAATTTACCAAGTAAATTCCTACTTATTAATTCTTCGTTGAATCCACTCTTAGAACTTAGAATTGCACTCTCAGACTTATATAGAGCATATTGTATGTTCCACGATATCAATATGCTATCTCATTTAACCATTGTTATAATCTTATTGTAATTTAAAGATCCTCTATATAGATGATCTACATCGAGATGGGATTTTTTTACCGTTCTCACCCCTCAATGTATTTTGCCCCTTAAAACACTTAGCTACCTGTAAATGGTGTTTAGTGATCTAATGATTAGTCAGTTAAACAAGAGCTCATCCATTTACTTCTATTTGCTAAGCTCGAAGGGAATCATCACTTGACTTCTATACACCAGTAGAAGCTATAGATTCCATATTTATGTTCAGCACTCCCACTCAATCATACTATCATGTTCCCAAAATATACGTATCACCCTGACCTAAAATGTAACGCCCTAATGCTAAGGCACGCTACAGTGCTTTTTCAATAATTATGCAATCTTTGCTAATCAAAGAAATTTCTTGAAAAACGTGTCAAATTAAAACTTTTGCATTAAATACTAAACTTTGTAATTTAATAAAATATTTACAAGTGCCGGGATCCCGATTTTTAAAACTTTACAAACTTTACTTTTCAAACATACAATCCAAAATATACAGATTTACAAAGTCGCATACGACTTTCAAAATACAACTCCTCAGATGTCCCGAGACCGAACACCTCCCAGGTCGCGCTGCCGACATGTACAATGTACACCACCCGAGCTCAGTTCACCCCCGTTCAGCCTTCGCCTTTCCTTTACCTACACATGGAAGCAGTAACCGTGAGTCAATGACTCGCAAGAAATGCATATAACATATCATATAATTTCCGACCTGTAAATAGGCGCCCATACACCTATTTACAGAGCTTAACAGATGAGTATGAACGTTCAATACCAGGGTACAACCACTATACCACATACACATCGTACCTCGCTGTACGAGTGTTGGTAGGGTTTATCCCGATAACTGAGTAACACTGAGTGATGTACCACACACCTTAGCATTTTCCTATGCTTGTGTTGGTATCACTGTATCGTACTCAAATCAACAACAATCACTGTACCAATACACTCTATAACTTAATCATACAAGTGTTGGTAGTGTTTAACATAATTCAAGCATGCATATATAAACACATATACATACATTCAGATAATCACATCATACATTATACACAGCCTTACTGTTTTCCGAATTCAAGTGTGTCGGCCGACCCGAACGAATTCACGTGCTAGATGGATGCCCTAATCACAATAACGGTAATACAAATGAGTGACTCGCTAAATCACTTTCCGGGACTTAAAACTTGAAACTAAAAGTTTCCCTATAGGTAAACCTCATGGAAATACCCTATATAACCCAAAATTGGCCAAAACTAGGGTTCGGAAAATCCCCCAACAAAGTGACGGCCTCAACCGCATCCCTAAGCTCGGGTCACCAACCTGGCCGACCAGGCTGGTACGTACCACCTTAACCGAATTCCGTTCATCTCGCCGGGAACCAAAAATCTTCCCCCTTAATTCAAATCAAGCCCAAACTTAACCAAACTCTCCAAGATACCTATACAAAGCATACACAATGATTTCCTGTGCAAGTAATTCATGTAACAAACCATCACAACTCAAATTGCCATTAATGAACAAAGCTTAAGATTCAAAGCTCAAGGTTGCATAAAGCTTAACCCAATCAACAAAATCAAACATAGGAACTTAATTTAACTCAAATAACCTATACAAATCGAACCCTAAGCATAAACAAACCTAACAAAATTCTTAAATTGCAAAATCACCAATTCAACCTAACTTTTAAAACTTAGAAATTAAGAAAGGTTTCATTAGGGCTTACCTCAACTGAATCTTTCAAGCTTCCTTTATTTGAAACTCCAAGAATTAACAGCCCTTCCCCTTGATCAAGCCCCTAAATTTAAAGAGAAAAGAGAGAAAGAGTGGGAGTTCTCTAGATTTGGTTTCCTTTGATTTTTCCCTCAAATGAATTGATTTTCCCTTAATTAATTCATGGCTGAAAAGTTAAGTGCTAGGTGTCAATCAACCAATAAGCCACCTAATCCACCATTAACAAAATGTCTAAAATGCCCTTAGACTTAAACTAGGGTATTTCTTTGAAACTAGGGGTAAAATGGTCAATTTCCATAACCCCGCTCAATCCCGATAATTTATTTTCTCTAAAATATTTCCCATTATGAACTAGGGTTCTAAACTTACCCATGTGATTATCTAGCCATCCATCGCATTTTCCGTTGTCGCCGAGCAAAAATTACAAAATTAACATATTTCACATATAAGCTAAATAATACCCCTAGAGTTTAATAAAATCTCCGGAATTGAGAAATTATAACTCTAACATTTATTTCTAAATATTGGGGTCCACAAATAAATTAATTCACAAATAATAATAAAATAATAAAAATTAGTGCTAATTGCCTTTTCTAATCCACATTACTAGAGCGGTCATTACAATTATCCCCTCATATCAGGATTTCGTCCCCCCGAAATCTAACCTGAATAGCTCTGGATGTTGAGTCCTCATATCTGACTCCAATTCCCAGGTGGCTTCTTCCACCTTACTGTTCCTCCAGAGCACCTTAACTAGTGCAATAGTCTTGTTGCGAAGAACTTTTTTTTTTCTATCCAGAATCTGAACAGGTTGCTCTTCATAGGATAAGTCTGGTTGTAGTTTAAGGGCTTCATAACTCAAGACATGAGTCGGGTCTGACACGTATTTCCTTAACATAGAGATGTGAAATACGTCATGAATACCGATAATGTGGTAAGGCTAGCCGATACGCTACCCGCCCGACCTTCTCGAGTATCCGAAATGGCCCAATGAACCTAGGGCTTAACTTACCCTTCTTCCCGAAGCGCCGAATACCCTTCATGGGTGAAACTCGGCAGAAAACATGTTCCCTCGTCTCGAAATGTGACATCTCTCGCGCTTCGGACGCATAACTTTTCTGCTCGCTTTGAGAAGCAAGCATCCGAGCCTCGATCTTATCAATAGCTTCATTGGTCTTTTGCACCAACTCGGACCTGTGTACTTCCTTTCTCCCGTCTCGTCCCAATGAATAGGAGAACGACATTTTCTACCGTATAACATCTCATGGAGCCATCCCTATTGTACTTTGGTAGCTCGTTGTTGTAGGAGAATTCAATTAAAGGCAAGTACTTACTCCATGAACCCTCAAAGTCCATAACACAAAGCTCGCAAGAGGTCTTCCAAAATCCGGATAGTTCTTTCCCGACCGACCATCAGTCTGAGGGTGAAAGGCTGTACTAAACTTTAACTTGGTACCCATAGCCTTCTGAAGACTCACCCAAAACTTCGATGTAAACTTTGGATCCCTATCTGACACAATAGATTTAGGGGCTCCATATATGGAGACGAACTATCTCCTTCACATACAATTCAGCATACTGATCCACTGAATAGGTAACTTTCACTGGTAGAAAGTGAGCCGACTTTGTAAATCTATCCACAATGACCCATACAGAGTCATACATCCCTGTAGTTCTAGGTAACCCGCCATAAAGTCCATTGCGATGTCCTCCCACTTCCATTCTCGGAAGGATTAAAGGTTGCAATAACCCCCGCTCTGGCCTCTCGATGTTCAAATTTTAATCCGCCGGGCAGTTAAACACTTGGACACATAGTCCACTACATCTCTCTTCATTCCATACCACCGTGTAAGGGTTTCAAATCCTGATACATCTTGGTGGTTCCCGGATGCAACGAATAAGGCGTGGTGTGAGCTTCATCAAGTATCTCTTTCTTAAGCTCATCAACACAAGGAACACAAACTCGAGCTTTATATAACAACATTCCACTGCTCGAGATTGAAAAACCTCTAGGCCGACCAGCCACCACTTCATCTCGAACTTTGACTAGCTCGGGGTCTTCTAGTTGTGCCTTTCTGATTCTCTCCAACAGATCAGATTGGAGTGTTAAATTATGTAATTTCCCGACCACGAACTCAATTCCTGCACTAACCATTTCTGAGGCTAGTTGAGGAGCTATCATAACCGTAGTACACACTTGACCGGGACCTTTTCTGCTCAGAGCATCGGCCACAACATTGGCTTTCCCGGGGTGATACAGTATTTCACAATCGTAGTCCTTAACTAACTCCAACCACCTTCTCTGCCTCATATTCAGATCTTTTTGGGTGAAAAAGTATTTAAGACTTTTATGATCAGTATAAATTTCACACTTTTCACCGTAAAGATAATGTCGCCATATCTTTAAAGCAAAAACCACAAAGCTAGCCGAGCTCTAAATCATGAGTCGGGGTAACGCCGCTCATAATCCTTCGCCTGACGAGAGGCATAAGCTATGACTCCGTCGCCTTGCATCGAACACATCCCGCACTCGTCCGGATGCATCACAATAAACAACAAATTTCTCTTGATCTCGATGGCAAAGCTAACACCGAGTCGTTATCAATCGCCGCTTCAACTCCCCGAAAGCTTGATTCACACTTATCTGACCACACAAATCTCTGATTTTTCTTGGTCAATTCGGTTAGGGGCATAGAAAGTTTAGAAAATCCTTCGACGAAACGTCGATAATACCCTGCTAACCCGAGAAAACTTCTAATTTCTGTTACAGACTTGGGTCTCGCCAATTCTTCACTCGATTCTATCTTGTTCGGATCAACCATAATTCCATTTTTTCCAACTATGTGACCCGTAAAGGACACCTCGGACAAACTAGAATTCGCACTTTTTGAACTTGGCATACAAATTGTGATCCCTAAGTCGCCGTAACACCATTCGAAGATGATGCTCGTGCTCCTCTTCTCGATCGAGAGTATACAAGAATGTCATCGATAAACACTATAACGCAGCTTATCGAGGAAATCCTTGAACACCCTATTCATAAGATCCATAAAGGTCAGCAGGAGCATTGGTCAATCCGAACGACATTACCGTAAACTCATAGTGCCCATATCCGGTTCTAAAAGGGGCCTTTCGGTATATCCTCCTCCCGAATTCTGAGTTGATGATAACCAGACCGTAAATCAATCTTCGAAAACACTGTCTTTCCCTGAAGTTGATCGAACAGATCATCGATCCTAGGCAACGGGTACTTGTTCTTAATCGTCAGCTTGTTTAGTTCCCGATAATCAATACACATTCTGAGGGAACCATCTTTCTTTTTCACAAAGAGAACCGAGCTCCCTGGGGGCGATACACCGGGTCGAATAAACCCAATATCAAGCATCCCCCGAAGTTGTAACTTAAGCTCCTTGAGTTCTCACGGAGCCATCCTATATGGAGCTTTAGAAACAAAGTTCGACTCCAGTGCCAAATCAATTACAAAGTCAATCTCTCGTCGTGGCGCAATCCCGCAATTCCTGTGGAACACATCAAGAAAATCTTTCACCACCCGACTACCTCAGCCCAAATGTTTCGTGTCCGCTGAGTCAAAAACTATCGCTAGAAATCCTACACAACCATTGCATAGTAAATCCCTAGCTCTCAACACAGAAATAACTGGGATCCGAGACCCCTGAACCGATCCAACATAAACAAATGGATCTTCACCTTCCGGCTGAAAAATCACCATTTTACGCCTGCAATCTATACTGGCCGAATACTTGGATAGAAAATCCATTCCCAGTATAATATCAAATTCAATAATTTCAATTCTATAAGGTCGTACTCAATTCCCTATCTTCGATCCTAATCGCATAGACCTAATGCGCCTATTAGAGATAACCAATTCCCCGCTAGGCATTGTGGTTCCAAACCCTCTTTCTAAAATATCACAAGGCCTACCTGAAGATCAATCACTCTTCAGAAGCTACATATGAACGTGTAGCTCCCGAGTCAAATAATACTGTAAATAACAAGTTGTTGACGGGAAGCCGACTCCGTCACAACGAAGGACCTGCCGCAGCATCGCCTTGGGTAATGGCAAACACACGAGCAGAACCTGCGGCTTTCACCTCGCCTTTCGGCCTTTCTTTGCCCGGGGGCAATCTTTCTTCGAAATGCCCCACCATGCCACACAGAAGCATGTCTTCCGGCTACACTCTCCCGATGATGTTTCGCACCTTGGACACTCAGATAAGAGTAACCCCGACGTCCTCCTCCGCCTTGGTTCCCACGAACCGCTTGCTTTGCCCCGAGCCACCGTAAGCCGGAACAACTTTTCTTTTCTCGCTCAATGGTGGAGTCACCACCATCCCTACCATAAACAGAGTAGGAACAAGGGGGTTCCACCAACACTCGGAGTCACCCGGGGCTCCCCGAAGAAATTTTACCGCACCCCTCGCTCTCAAAGCCTTCTCAACCATATCTCGCATACGTGGTTGCTTCTAGAAGTGGTAATAACCAAATCATGCCGGATCTTTGCACTCAAACCCGCTAAGTATTTTTCTTTCTTACTGAAGTCCGTGGGCACAATTCCCGCCGCCAGCCTTAGCTAACCGATCAAACTTCGTTGTGTACTCGCGGACTCGACATACCCTCGGGCCCGAACTAGATCGCTGAACTCTTCCGCTTTGCACCGGCGGACCGCTTCATTGTAATACTTGGAGTTAAATAACTCCCTAAATTCCTCCCAGGTCATCAGCGTGACGTCCCGAGTGAGGGTTATCAATTCCCACCACACGAGGGCATCTTCCTGAAACTGGAAAGTGGCGCAGGTCACTCGGTCATTTCCAACCACTCCCATAAAGTTGAGAATACGCTCAATCATCGAAAGCCATTGCTCGGCCTTCATCACATCAGGGCCTCCCAGAAACACTGGAGGTGCCTGCTTTCGAAATCTTTCATACAACGGTTCCATACGGCTGCCGCAACAAGCTGTTGCTCGCCGGCACCGCCGGAACCGCAACGGCCCGAACTTCGTGAGGAGGCACGGCAGGAGGACCCTGCTGCCTCAACCTCTGAATCTCTTCATCTTGCTGGCGGATTCTATCTTGCATCTCCGCAAATCTTTGCTCCCAATCAGGAGGAGCTTGAGGTGGATTTACAGGGCGACCACCCTGAGCTCTGCCACGGCCACGGCCGCGGCCACGAGGATTTTGAGGATTCCCCTGACCGCCTCCAGTCTCAACCATGCCGCCCTGACTTCCCCCGTATTTCGCGGGGCGTCCATTTAATAGGACTTAGCCTGCGAATCCATAAGCCAGGCAGGTTAGACAGCGATCAGAATTAACACCGCTCTTAATAAGTAAAAGGCAACACACTTTCTTTTCTTTTTTTAAAGAAATATATTTAATTTAAATCTAATATGCTTCCTAACATGCTTTCACATCACACTTATTTAAAGTACTAAACAAGTACGGGCTTACTGAACCGTGAACCGAGCTTTCTTTGATGAAGATTGTACATGTCATAGCAAGCTTCGGTAGACAAACTCCGCGCTCTGATACCAAAATTGTAACGCCCTAATGCTAAGGCACGCTACAGTGCTTTTTCAATAATTATGCAATCTTTGCTAATCAAAGAAATTTCTTGAAAAACGTGTCAAATTAAAACTTTTGCATTAAATACTAAACTTTGTAATTTAATAAAATATTTACAAGTGCCGGGATCCCGATTTTTAAAACTTTACAAACTTTACTTTTCAAACATACAATCCAAAATATACAGATTTACAGGTCGCACAGCGACTTTCAAAATACAACTCCGCATGTCCCGAGACCGAACACCTCCGTGTCGCGCTGCTTGACATGTACAATCTCACCCGAGCTCAGGTTCACTCCTGTTCAGCCTTCGCCTTTCCTTTACCTACACATGGAAGCAGAAACTGTGAGTCAACAGACTCAGTAAGAAATGCATATAACATATCATATAATTTCCGACCTGTAAATAGGCGCCCATACACCTATTTACAAAGCTTAACAGATGAGTATGAACGTTCAATACCAGGGTACAACCACTATACCACATACACATCGTACCTCGCTGTACGAGTGTTGGTAGGGTTTATCCCGATAACTGAGTAACACTGAGTGATGTACCACACACCTTAGCATTTTCCTATGCTTGTGTTGGTATCACTGTATCGTACTCAAATCAACAACAATCACTGTACCAATACACTCTATAACTTAATCATACAAGTGTTGGTAGTGTTTAACATAATTCAAGCATGCATATATAAACACATATACATACATTCAGATAATCACATCATACATTATACACAGTTCTTACCTGTTTTCCGAATTCAAGTGTGCTGGCCGACCTGAACGGAATTCACGTGCTAGATGGATGCCCTAATCACAATAACGGTAATACAAATGAGTGACTCGCTAAATCACTTTCCGGGACTTAAAACTTGAAACTAAAAGTTTCCCTATAGGTAAACCTCATGGCAATACCCTGTATAACCCAAAATTGGCCAAAACTAGAGTTCTGGAAAATCCCCCAACAGTGCATCGTTCCAACCGCAAGATCCCGGCTTCGGGTCACCAACCGGCCGACCGAAGCTGGTACAGAACCCGTAACCGGAATTCCGGTTCATCTGCTGGGAACCAAAAATCTTCCCCCTTAATTCAAATCAAGCCCAAACTTAACCAAACTCTCCAAAGATACCCATACAAAGCATACACAATGATTTCCAGGCAGTAATTCACAGAACAAACCATCACAACTCAAATTGCCATTAATGAACAAAGCTTAACATTCAAAGCTCAAGGTTGCATAAAGCTTAACCCAATCAACAAAATCAGCTGCTAGGAACTTAATTTAACTCAAATAACCTATACAAATCGAACCCTAAGCATAAACAAACCTAACAGCCCTTAAATTGCAAAATCACCAATTCAACCTAACTTTAAAACTTAGAAATTAAGAAAGGTTTCATTAGGGCTTACCTCAACTGAATCTTTCAAGCTTCCTTTGCTGGAAACTCCAAGAATTAACAGCCCTTCCCCCCTTGATCAAGCCCCAGCCGAAAGAGAAAAGAGAGAAAGAGTGGGAGTTCTCTAGATTTGGTTTCCTTTGATTTTTCCCTCAAATGAATTGATTTTCCCTTAATTAATTCATGGCTGAAAAGTTAAGTGCTAGGTGTCAATCAACCAATAAGCCACCTAATCCACCATTAACAAAATGTCTAAAATGCCCTTAGACTTAAACTAGGGTATTTCTTTGAAACTAGGGGTAAAATGGTCAATTTCCATAACCCCGCTCAATCCCGATAATTTATTTTCTCTAAAATATTTCCCACTATGAACTAGGGTTCTAAACTTACCCATGTGATTATCTAGCCATCCATCGCATTTTCCGTTGTCGCCGAGCAAAAATTACAAAATTAACATATTTCACATATGAGCTAAATAATACCCCTAGAGTTTAATAAAATCTCCGGAATTGAGAAATTATAACTCTAACATTTATTTCTAAATATTGGGGTCCAAAAATAAATTAATTCACAAATAATAATAAAATAATAAAAATTAGTGCTAATTGCCTTTTCTAATCCACATTACTAGAGCGGTCATTACATAAAAGTAGGCTTAACTAATAATTCTAAGAACATGAATAGCACTCCTGATTTGAGCCTAAGCATATCAGGATTTAGATTCTTTTAATCTTAAGATCAACTACTGATATTGACTTGGAAAGATATGTATAACGGTAAGTTTGTAATATCTTAACTTAGTTGCAATATCGGTCCAGTCCAATGTATACTCCATACATTCGAAACTAGTATACTTTACTAATGTCCTGGAAAGAACATAACACTTACTCCAAGTGTAAGTACACATCATCGCTGATTATCACATCAGCGTAAATCCAATAACACTGATGAAACAGGGACCAAGTCTTTTGATTCATATGATCACAATCACATTCCACTGTGTTGATGATACTGTAATTGTGAATAAACATATGATCTGGATTTAACTGATTTTGTGTGTATGAATGTAATAAACATATTAAACATATTAAACCATTAGCATGTAAAATTCATGCAAACATCAATCACTTCAAAATTCTTATATTGATAACTATTCAGATTGTAAAGAGTTTTATTTAGGGCATAAAACCCAACTATCCATACCATATAAAACACTTACAAACTACTTATCTTTCGAGATTAAACGGTGCGAAATTGTTAATGAACGTTCCTCCTTTAGGGAGGATTACTCACTAAAACAAACGCGATGTAAAACCCACAATGGAGATCGAATATCTTAATAATAATAAAGCTCATTCTTTAAAAATGTATTTTCTTTATTAGTCTAATAAATATACTCTCATTAAATTCGAAATTTAGAATTAAAATTCAAAAAATAAGAATTTAATATAATATTTATAAAATTATACTTAGATGGTGATTGAAATAAAATTAATTATTTCCATCTTAGCAATAATCTTAAATATAAATATTAAGGAAATTAATTTAAGTTGAATTAAATTAGATTAATAAGCAACTTAAAAATTTCCTTGAGAATATATTTATTGAGTTCGAAAATTTAAAGTATATAAAAACTATACTATTTTCGAAAATAATAATAAAAATTAGAAAAGAAATACTTCAAGCAAAAATATCACCTATCTAGATTTTCCTTTGACTAGTTAATTCAATTTCTAATAATATATATTTTAAATTAATCAATTAAATGAAAAAATCATTGATTGAAGTTGGCCCGAGAATTAATTAAAATAAATAATTAATTTACAACTCAATTTATTTTTCAAGATAAAAAATTCAAAAATATTGCATAAATAAAATGTAATTTTTGAAATTGATTAATAAAATAAAGAAAAATATATATATTGAAAATTATTTAAATTTAAGTTGAAAAATTAAATTTCAACCTAAAAATAATTTTCTATTTAATTAAGTGTCATGAAAAATAAATAAATATTTAAGTATCATGATGAAAATCAACTTAGATATTTAAATTTTTCAAGTTAATTAAATGTATTAAATTCAAGAAATAATAATTAAGTGTAGAGAAGGCTTAATTATTTAATTTCTAGTTTAATACTAGGAAAAAATATACTTAATAAAATTGTACCAAAATTAATTATTTAAATAATTAATTTCAAAAAGTATAATATTTTTCTATTTTAAATATTAGAAATAATAAGTAGTCTAGAAATTACTATCTAGAAAATATCTTATTTGACTAAGTATCTTTTCAACAAAAATTTTAAAAATATCTAATTTAAGTTATATAGAAAAAATCTAAAACTTAAATAATTTCAAATTTAGATTTAATTAAATGGTGTTTAGTGATCTAATAATTAGTCAGTTAGCTACCTGTATTTTGCCCCTTAAAACACTTAGCTACCTGTAAATGGTGTTTAGTGATCTAATAATTAGTCAGTTAAACAAGAGCTCATCCATTTACTTCTATTTGCTAAGCTCGAAGGGAACCATCACTTGACTTCTATACACCAGTAGAAGCTATAGATTCCATATTTATGTTCAGCACCCACTCAATCATACTATCATGTTCCCAAAATATACGTATCACCCTGACCTAAAAGTAGGCTTAACTAATAAATCAAAGAACATGAATAGCACTCATGAGTTGAGCCTAAGCATATCAGGATTTAGATTCTTTTAATCTTAAGATCAACTACTGATATAGACTTGGAAAGATATGTATAACGGTAAGTTTGTAATATCTTAACTTAGTTGCAATATCGGTCCAGTCCAATGTATACTCCATACATTCGAAACTAGTATACTTTACTAATGTCCTGGAAAGAACATAACACTTACTCCGTGTAAGTATTCATCATCGTTGATTATCACATTAGTGTAAACCCAATAACACTGATGAAACAGGGACCAAGTCTTTTGATTCATATGATCACAATCACATTCCACTATGTTGACGATACTGTAATTGTGAATAAACATATGATCTGGATTTAACTGATTTTGTGTGTGTGAACATATTTAAACCATTAGCATGTAAAATTTATGCAAACATCAATCACTTCAAATTTCTTATATTGATAACTAATCAGATTGTAAAGAGTTTTATTTAGGGCATAAAACCCAACATGACCTGGATCTCTTTCTCTCCTTCTTTAGTGCTGAAACTCCTTCTTGTTGAATGTCTTTCTTCATGATCTTCCTCACTATGATTGAGGTATCACTTGCTGTGTGTGGGCACTACTCTAACACTAAGTAATTTCGAAATTGAAGAGGGAAGAAAGAGAAGAAGGTGGCGGCTAGGGATAGAGAGAGAAGGCTCAGGTTTTTCTCTGAAGGAAATACGAAGTAAAAGTGTAATTTTCCTGAAGCCTTCACTATCTATTTATAGCATTTCACTAGGGTTAGGTTTGAATTATTTGGCATTAAAATAATGAAAATATCATATGATAAATCCTATAAAAGTCGCCGGTCCTATACAATATTGATTTGGGCCTCACTTTTTGCAATTTTGCAGTTTTATCATTTTTTTGCATTCGATTTTCTCAAAAACGCCAATTTTCTAATTCAACCATTTACATGCCAATTCTAACTATTTAATAACTATAAATAATTATTAAATAATATTGTCATATATCATATTTATTAATTGAACCACACAAAGTATCATAATTAATAAATATTCCCCTAAAACTCTTTCTTTACGATTTCGCCCTTACTTAGTGAAAAATTCACAAATAGACATAGTCTAAATTGAGGATTATAATTGATTAATCAAAACCAATTATATGAGTCTTATAAGCAATATTATCTCAACTAGTGGTGGGACCATGGGTCTATATAACGGAGCTTCCAATAAGCAGATCAAGAATTTATAACCTAAATTCACAGACTTATTAATTCTTCGTTGAATCCACGCATAGAACATAGAATTGCACTCTCAGTATATAGAATGCTCTATATGTTCCACCATATAGACACATCATTAGTTATCCATTGTTATAATCCTAATTTGATCAATGATCCTCTATATGAATGATCTACACTGTAAAGGGATTAGATTACCGTTACACCCTACAATGTATTTAATCCTTAAAACACTTAACCCCGTATAAATGATATTTCAGCTTATGTGAAATGAGTACTCCACCATTTATTTTCGTTTGGTCAAGCTCGAAGGAGATCATCATTTACTTACTATTTGCCAAATAGAAGCTATAGATTCCATGTTTATGTTAGCGCTCCCACAAAATTGCACTACCGAGTTCCCAAAATGTACGTATCACCCTGACCCAAAAGTAGGCTTAACTAACAAATCAAGGAACACGAATAGCCTCTTGAGATTGAGCCTAGTCATAACAGGATTAAGATCATTTGATCTAGGATCAACTAAGCGATATTGACTTGAATAGATATTACGGTAAGTTTAATAAATCTAAGTCAAAGTTCAATATCAGTCCCTTCCGATGCATACTCCATGCATCCAACCTGAGCTTTACTTTAACCAATGCTTTGGAGAGAACATAGCATTTCTCCAAATGCAAGTAAACTCTGCTGTAGATTATCATACCAGTAAAACCCTGTGTTTGATAAATCTAGGTAACTTTATTCACATAGTCATGTTTACTTTCCAAAGTGATGACAACACAATAAACAGGATCAAGTATGTGAAAAGGGTTTCAGATGAATTCATACATTATGTACATATAATCATGAAATAAATCATGTGAACCATGCAACATTGAATGTTATTTCTGATCTATATTAATAAGTAAATATGATTATACTGAAATGAGTTTTATTTTGGGCATAAAACCCAACAGAAGCCACAATAGAGGGAAACATATTGAGAGCAAGTACTCTCTACTAAGAAATATAGTAGAGAGAGGTGATGTGACGGTCTTAAAGATTACATTAGAACATAACCTGGCAAATCTATTCACAAAGACTCTACCATTGAAATCATTTATGGGTCATATAACTGATATGGGATTAAGGGAGAAGCCCAATTTTCTTTTAGGGAAAGTGGGAGATTGTTAGGGCTTATGCTTTGAAAAGCCTATAAGGACATTTTTAATTATAAATAAGAGAAGATCCTGGATACTCACGATGCGAAAGCTGAATTCGCTAAGTGTTGGTCGTCCTGTGCGGATTGCTGATTGCTTTGCCTCAAGCATGCATATGAGGTATCCTACTCAGACTATATCTTGCGAGCAGATACTCGGAGTCGATTCCACGTGTCACCATCATGTGATGCCACGTCAGAGTGCAAAAATTGGGATAACAAATATTTTGGTATCTAACTTGCTAAAAAAGGACTCTGAACATAAGGAGATGAGTAGACGATCAGCTTGGCACGCCGATCGTGCAGCCTGGAACCCGTGCTCAAATTCCCGCTTCAAAAGATGCTGATGTGACTCAGATCGACCAAAATGCTGAACAGGTCAGTCCAACTGTGCAGGCACAACTAGACGAACTTAAGAATATGTTCCAAGGCATGGCCAGACAGAGAAACAATGATCTCAAGTTGGACCGAGCATGCAGAACCCCTTTCTCTCCCGAGATCAATCTCCTGGCGTTACCCCACAAGTTTAAAATGCCAACCTGGAAGATGTACACTGGAAGAGAAGATCCTCTTTCCCACCTCAAGTATTTCGAGATGCAAAGGGATCTGTCCAAATCCCACAATCGATGTATTCTGTATTTACTATGCAATCTTTCTGCTTATATCCATTGTAACGAGAAGGGAAATACTTCTTCTCCAAGCTCATAGCCCTATAAATAGTGATGCATATTCACTGGGCAAAGGGTCGAAGGATTTTTACTTGAGAGATATTGTCTAAGAATTCATATTCAGAGATATTGTTGTAAGAGCTATAAGAAAAAGAACCTTTCTCCTTGTTCTTGAGTTAATACAAATAACGAGGATTAGGCTATTACCGAACTGCTCGGGGCTGAACCTCTATAAAATGTCTATGTCTTTATATTGCTTTATTATATTTCAATCGTTATACACTACTTATCGTATACTAAATTGGAGTCACTATCGTTGGCGAAAAGCGAGGTCAACATTTTGGTGCTTTCATTGAGAGTAGAATCAAGAATCGCTCTTCATTCTAAATTTAACCACAAGTACGATGGTGGTACAAAATCGTAGGGGCCTGGTTGATCTGGCAAATCCACAGGCGGTGGATCCTGCATTGCAGAACCCAGGAAACACAAGGGTTCTGCCAGCTATTAATCCCGAGCCACCGTCAAACGCGGGTCATGGTGTGACGACTCCTATGGATGAAATCGCGCCTAGTGTGCAAGAGACTGGGAATACCAATTCAGCACCCAACCAGGGCATTCATAACACAACCGTTCCGCCTGCTACCAACGTTCGAACGACCATTAGAGATGATACTGAGATCCAAAACCTTGGTGCTGCTCTTGGACTTATGTAAGGTCATACTAACACCCTACATCATGATCAGGAGGAACTCCGCACTATAGTAAATCTTGCGTTTGAGGAACAGAGACGCATGTTTGCCGAATGGAAGGACAAAGAGATGGAAGCGTTAAGGGCTCATCATGATGAGATTGACAATCATAGTCGGCGAGCTACTGTGCTGATACGAAAAGCCTATCAAACTGTTGAGCAACAACCCCCAAATGTCATCCCCTTTGGTGAAACAGGGGAAGATCCAGCGATGAATACTTCTCAGACTATAAATGGTCAGCCGCCAAATCTCCGGTCACAGGTTCCGCTTGTGGGCCAAGCAGTAGGTGGGCATACCTTGTTTATTAATTCATTGGGAGAAGTCATACCTGATAATTCCAACCAGGTTAATGGTGCCGGTCAGCACGTTAACCAAACCAATCAATCACTAAGACAGCCAGGCGTATCTGTATTCCAAAGGTTGGGGACGATTCATGATCTCAGAAATGATCTGAACATAAGGAGAGGAGTAGACGATCAGCTTGGCACGCCGATCGTGCAGCCTGGAACCCGTGCTCAAATTCCCGCTTCAAAAGATGCTGATGTGACTCAGATCGACCAAAATGCTGAACAGGTCAGTCCAACTGTGCAGGCACAACTAGACGAACTTAAGAATATGTTCCAAGGCATGGCCAGACAGAGAAACAATGATCTCAAGTTGGACCGAGCATGCAGAACCCCTTTCTCTCCCGAGATCAATCTCCTGGCGTTACCCCACAAGTTTAAAATGCCAACCTGGAAGATGTACACTGGAAGAGAAGATCCTCTTTCCCACCTCAAGTATTTCGAGATGCAAAGGGATCTGTAGGGGGTACGAGGTGATTTATGTTGTAGAATTTTTCCTGCTACCCTCTCGAAAGCCGCCCAGGAATGGTATTTCAAGCTGGCCCCTAGAAAGTTCAGCTCATGGAAAACTTTCTCCTCGGAATTCCATGCACAATTCTCCTCCTCTTGCCAACTTCCGTTGCATCTAGAAGACCTGGTCAAAGTCAATCAAAGACCAGGCAAGCCTCTCTAAGCATACATCAGCAGATTCATGACGGAAGCGACCAAGGTCTCACGAGTAACAGAAGATGTAAAGTTGTCTGCGATACTGGGGGGCATTGAAGTCCTCGGTGAACTTTGGAAGGACATAAGGAAGAACGGCCCAGTAGACTCAATGAGTGATTTTCTCGACCGTGCGGAAGGCTTCATCAAACTTGAAGAGGTTATTCAGCGAGCAGAAGGTGAGCAAAAGCCTGGCAAGTCAAAAGCTCCTTCTTCTGGAACGTCCACCAAACTCTCCCATTACCCAAATAATTTGAGCTCAAATGGTAAACGTTCCAACAACAACAACAGACAAGGGAATGGGAAGAAGGGAAAGTTCACCGGAAAAACCAAGCAGGCTCCCCAAGAGAATCAAGCAACGTACACTGCATTTACCATCTTGACTGAGGATATAGAAAGTGTTTACATGGCCACTCAGTCGCTAGCCCCGTAAGCCCGCGCCCATGAAGAAGGATGTCAGCAAGAGAGACATGACCAAGTTTTGTCGATTTAACAGAGACTACGACCACGACACCAATGAATGCAATAATCTAAAGCGGATAAGAAAAGATATGTCAAGACCGATCAGAATCAGAGGAACAACAATAACCAAGACTTGCTACCTCCACCAGTAGACAAACATCTACAAGTCATCATTGGAGGCCCGCACATAGCTGGAGATTCGGGCAAAGCTCAGGAGAGGTATGCCCGAGCAGCACAGCACGAGCAAGAAGAAGTGATCCTGGCCGTAGAAGAAAGGCAACCTAAAATCCCACAGACAGGAGGGCCTACCATAACCTTCAACGATGAAGATGCTGTCAAAATCAGGTTTCTGCACAACGACCTGTTGGTTGTGGAGGTCCAGATAGCTAACAAGATGGTGGCCACTGTTGGAAATTTATTTTACCAGGATTTAGATCTACTCACAAGTATGTTTATTAACACCCTAAATAAGAACTTTCTAAAACGATGAAATAAACACATATAAAGTTAAAGAAACCTTACATTGGGTGCAGCGGAATATAATGACTCCTTCCGTTCAGATATCTAGCCCTTGATTCCTTTCTGTAGCAGAGCATTATCAATATCTGAACCTGGATCTCTTTCTCTGAATCTTTGATGCTGAATCTCCTTTGCTGATGATCTTTCTTCACGATCTTCCTCACTATGATTGAGGTATTGCTTGATGTGTGTGGGCACTACTCTCACACTAAGATTTTCGAAATTGAAGAGGGAAGGAGAAAGAGAAGGGTCAGCCAAAGATAGGGAGAGAGAAGGCTCAGGTTTTCTGAATCAGAAGTGTAGAAATTTTAGTGTAAATTTCCTGAAGCCTTCACTATCTATTTATAGCATTCCACTAGGGTTAGGTTTGAATTATTTGGCATTAAAATAATGAAAAAATCAGTTTAAATTTCCTACAAAAGTGGCTGGCCCTATACAAGTGGATTTGGGCCTCACTTTTTGCAATTTTGCAGTTTTATCTTTTCTGCATCTGATTTTCTCAAAAACGCCAATTTTCTAATTCAACCATTTAAATGCCAATTCTAACTATTTAATAACTATAAATAATTATTAAATAATATTTTCATTTATCATATTTATTAATTGAACCATACAAAGTATCATAATTAACAAATATGCCCCTATTAACTCTTTCTTTACAATTTCGCCCTTACTTAGTGAAAAATTCACAAATAGACATAGTCTAATTTGAGAATTATAATTGATTAATCAAAACCAATTACATGAGTCTTACAAGCAATATTATCTCAACTAGTGGGGGGACCATGGGTCTATATAACCGAGCTTCCTATAAGTAGATCAAGAATTTAGCACTAAAATTCACTAACTTATTAATTCTTCGTTGAATCCACGCATAGAACTTAGAATTGCACTCTCAGTATATAGAATGCTTTATATGTTCCACCATATAGACACATCATTAGTTATCCATTGTTATAATCCTAATTTGATCAATGATCCTCTATATGAATGATCTACACTGTAAAGGGATTAAATTACCGTTACACCCTACAATGTATTTATTCCTTAAAACACTTGACCCCGTATAAATGATATTTCAGCTTATGTGAAATGAGATCTCCACCATTTATTTTCGTTTGGTCAAGCTCGAAGGAGATCATCCTTTGCTTACTATTCGCCAGATAGAAGCTATAGATTCCATGTTTATGCTAGCGCTCCCACTCAATTGCACTACCGTGTTCCCAAAATGTACGTATCACCCTGACCTAAAAGTAGGCTTAACTTAGAAATTAAAGAACACGAATAGCCTTTCAAGATTGAGCCTAATCATAACAGGATTAAGATCATTTGATCTAGGATCAACTAGGCGATATTGACTTGAATAGATATTACGGTAAGTTTAATAAATCTAAGTCAAAGTTCAATATCGGTCCCTTCCGATGCATACTCCATGCATCCAACCTGAGCTTTACTTTAACCAATGCTCTAGAAAGAACATAGTATTTCTCCAAATACAAGTAAACTCTTGTTGTAGATTATCATATCAGTAAAACCCTGTGTCTGATAAATCTAGGAAACTTTATTCACATAGTCATGTTTACTTTCCAATGTGTTGACAGCACAATAAACAGGATCAAGTATGTGAAAAGGGTTTCAGATGAATTTATACATTATGTACATATAATCATGAAATAAATCATGTGAACCATGCAACATTAAATGTTATTTCTGATCTATATTAATAAGTAAATCTGATTATATTGAAATGAGTTTTATTTAGGGCATAAAACCCAACAAACTCCCACTTGCACCAATATAAAACAAAAAGTGCGTTTCAAATAATCTCAACACCTTGATATACAAATCAAGTGTAGTAGTAGTAAACTCCTCGTAATAGGATCTGAAAGGTTGAATTAACCACAACCTTTTCTCCATCATTACTCTTCCTTTAAACACAAAATCATTGATAATGTGAAATTCCTCTCTATATGTCTACTCTCTTGGGATACTGGATTCTATATCTTTGGCAACTACTTTCGGTTAATCAGGAAATTAACACTAGTAGTTTAGGCAATTTGGAATGGTGTCAAAAATGTATAGAACTTTCCTTAGACTGAATAAGTACCTTTCCTGCAACTTTAACATTCAGTCCCTCTCTGGTAGACCTAGAGACTTCAGATAGGTTTTTACACTTCTCCAAAATCACTATTCCACCCCCAGAGTAATCACCATCTTATCAGAAAGATTTACTAGCACAAAGGCAAATTTCGAAATCTGATATGGTGTAGTCTAAGAGTTTTAAACACACCCTTATAGACTAACATATAGTTCCTCTTCTTAATCTTAGGATTTACTTGATCGTCTTCCAATGTTCTTCTCCTGGATTAATCTGATACCTACTCATTACTCCCACTCAACAGCAGGTGTCTGGTCTAAGGCATACAAAAGCATATCTAAGACCTCTCACTGTTGATTTAAGAAATTCTTTCTTGGCTTTATCTTTTCTGGAATAGTTGAAACTTTTCCTTAGATAAATAAAATCTATGTTTAAGAAGTTGTGAAGCTTCTATAGATTGCCATTAGAAAGAAAATGCTTCAGCATCTTACTAAAGTAAGTTGCTTGCATTAGAGTAAGTAATTACCAGGTATACCACAAGCCATAGGTATAGATAAACTCAAACCTATAATACTAGGAACAGGAAGTTTTGTTAAGTCCATAGAATAGACTTATTAACTAAAATTTCCTTTTATGTCCTTGTAATAGAAAACTTTAGGTTATTCCATGTGAATGGATTAAAACACAGTTCTATTGGCTTTCTTCTTAGTTTCTTATCTTGACAATCCATTACTTGTTTAAACTCACAATGGATTTTAATCACTAGTGTCTCCCAAGTCATAAGAAGGTGAGTTCCTAGAAACTCTCCCACTACAACAAGGTACCGTGAATTATGTCTAAAAAAACTAAATGGTATTAACCTCTTTGGTTGTGACAAGACAACAGAGGCAGTGGGATCATCATATGTAAGATGATAGAACACTTTTGGAATCAAGAATTAAATATCTCCTTTATTTGCTACTTTTTTTCAGACTTAGTCATTTTCTTAGAAAAGTAGTATTTGTTTGAACAAACACTTTCTTATCTATTGACAATGGGATGGTCCACCCCTAATCACTTAGAATAGCTAACAAACCATGGTTAACAGTTCTAGCTTTTCTTAAGATTTTGATTAGGTCATCCATGAATCTAGTAATGATTTACATTAAGTACCCAACCATTACATCATTCTGAAATTGTATTACCATAGAAGGAATTAGGCAACGACTAGTAACTATTCGTCAACATGCAACTTGAAATTTCTGGGGAGGTAAGTTTGAATATAATTCAAAAATCAATTTTAATGATCTTTGAACTGCATATCTACTAACTATTTCTCCACCCCTATCAGTTCGCAAGATCTTTAACCACTTACCTTAATGGTTTTAACCATTGCTAGAAATTAATGAAATTTTTCAAACATTTCAAATTTCTTTGATAAAAGGAATAATCTAGAGTTATCGTTTTAAGAATACAACAAAAAAACTCATATCCACCCCTGAATGTACATCCATCTACGAATGAGATGAACTACTTTCAGTGGATATAGGCATATTAACTCTTTGCAGAGATTGATCTTGTCAAATCCACTATGAACAAGATACAAATGCCATAGATTAAAAATATGTGGTAGTGTCTATGATGACATAGGTTTAGTTACATCAAAGAGTTCTTAGAATACTGCAAGTGGATCCTGGTCACAGAATACCTAACTCATATTCCATACAGTTTTAATCCATTAATAGAAGATGGATATTAAACACTTGAGAAAGTGTAACTGTATTGTATTCTGTAATTAGAAATATAAGAAAATTTCTATTTGGAATCTAACATTAAAGTCATAGACTTAAATTTATACCAAAAATAATGAGTAATTCTATCTTGGACCAACACTACTAATACAAACTCTAAGTCAGATTTGCCCATACAAGTATGAGATTTCTAAGATTGAGGATTTATATCAATTGGGAATAGAATTTCGGGATTATAATCATATGCGTCATTTAATTTCTTAAGAGAAAATATAGAATGACATGAAATGATTTATAGACCATTCATCCAATGATATGTTTTGAAGCTAATTCGAAATGAATAAGCTAAGAGGAATTAGGATAATTTCGTTTATAAATAAGAATCCAACGATGCTTCGATTAGCGAAAGACAAAGTAATTTTATTTATGTAATCTTCTTGTTTCATATTGTAAAAATACTAGTCTAAGGTGTCATCAATTGATGAACAGCTAGATGTGGCATATACAATATTTATCTTTCGAGATCTTACACTATTATGTATGTCTAATGGTGAAAATCCATTAGGGATTTATCTCATTAGAAAAACAAACATGTTAGACCAACAATGAAGATTCGAAATTAAACTACAACTTAATAACAGAAAATAACATGGTTCAATATAAATTCATACACAATTCAGAAATTATAAACATATAGCAAGTAGGAATGACTAGTGAAAATACTAAAACATACAATCCTAAAAAATTTCCAAGGTTTTCAACAAACTGATACAGTGTCCCGGTAGGCGAGAGTCAAAGTATCATTTATTGAATAGAGTTGTCAGCTCATCTAAAATAGAAACCATTCTAGCTACCTTTTATTCGATCAAAATAAGAATCCAACGTTGTCCCGGTAGGCGAGAGTCAAGGTTATTCTCATTTTATGAGCTTCCACCATTGTTTCATGTTTCATAAGTTTATCTCGAAGTAGTCACCGTAGGGGAGAGTCTAATAGAGACGAAAACTTACAAAACACTTATCAAATGAGATTTTACGGTGTTAAATGCGTTCAACGAATAACAATCCATAGGGGGACGAAGTCTAGCGTCTCGAGGTTATATTGAAAACATTTAACTTTTGTAAGACCAACAATGGAGATCGAATATCTTAATAATAATCAAGCTCATTATTTAAAGTGAGTTGTATTTTCTTTGATTTTTTTTTAATCTATTTATTTTAAATATATATATTTATTAAAATTTCCAATTTAGAATGAAAAATTCTAAATATAAATTTTAATTTAATATTTATAAATTTTACTTAGATGGATATGAAAATAAAATGTATTTCTTCCATCTTAGTAATAATTTCCAATAAATATTTAGAAAAATATTCAATTTAAGTTTTTACAAAATTAATTTAAATTAATTTACAACTCAAATTTTATTTTCTATAAATATATATTGCATTTCAAAAAATTAAAGTATTTAAGAATACAATTTTCAAAAATGCATGTTAAAATAAAAAATTAATCCTGGAAAAATTATTCTAATTTAATGTTGGACCAAAATTAATTAATAAAATTAATTTACAACAAAAAATATAATTTTCCAATTTAATTAAATATATAAGAAAAATTTCAAATATTTAAGTATGATGATGAAAATCAACTTAAATATTAATTTTCTATTTAATTAAATACACTAGAAAAATACTTCAAGCAAAAATATCATCTATCTAGATTTTCCTTTGACTAATTAATTCAATTTCTAATAATATACTTTAATTCAATTTATTTTAAATTAATCAATAAATGAAAAAATCATTGATTTAAGTTGATCCAAGAATTAATTAAAATAAATAATTAATTTACAACTTAATCTATTTTTCAAGATAAAATTTGAAATTCTAGCATTTAAGAAATGCAATTTTGAAAATTGATTAATAAAATAAAGAAAAAATATATATATTTTGAAAATTATTTAAATTTAGTTGAAAAAATAAATTTCAACTAAAAATAATTTTCTATTTAATTAAATGTCATGAAAAAGAAATATTTAAGTATGATGATAAAAATCAACTTAGATATTTAATTTTCAAATTAATTAAATGTATTAAATTCAAGAAATAAATAATTAAGTGTAGAGAAGGCTTAATTATTAATCTCTAGTTTAATACTAGGAAAAAATATACTTAAATAAATTGTACCAAAATTAATTATTTAAATAATTAATTTCACAATGTATAATATTTTCCTATTTAATATTAGAAATAATAAGTAGTCTAGAAATAACTATCTAGAAAATATCTTATTTGACTAAGTATCTTTTCCACAAAATTTAAAAAAATATCTAATTTAAGTTGTATTAGAAAAAATCTAGAACTTAAATATTTTTCAAATTTAAATTTAATTAAATATCAAAAATTAAGTTGTAACCACTTAATTTGAAAATATTCCATTTTAAGTTAATATTCGAAAAGATATTAACTTAAAAAATATCTAAAGAATCTTAATAACCAATGCCTAAAATTCCTCAACTTAATTTTGAAATTTGAAATTCAAAAGATATTCAGATTTAAGTTGGTTAGTTGTAGATAACTAAATATCAACTTAAATAAGAATATTTAATGAAAAATTTAAATTAAGTTCCAGAAAGAATCTAGATGGTTATCATTCTATATTTAATTAAATACAAGAAAATACATATAGTTTAGCTTAGAATAAAAAATTCTTTAAACTATAATTTTCTTAAATTAATTTCAAAATAAATGAAATTAATTATGTTGCTAATCAATTTTATTAGGTTAAACTAGTTTAATTAACCTAGTACAGTCATTCAAATCAGGCAAATGGGCCTTCACAATTGGGGTGGTTCATGTGAGGGGGTGTTGGGTTCAGTATGTCGTACCCACTTCTATGGCTCCCAACTCTCACACAAGGCCCAAAATAGAGGAATTTAACCCTAATAAGAACAACTGTTATTAATTGAATAGGCCCAAAAACTAAATGGGCCTAAATAAATTCTATCAAGAACTATGATAATTTATTTTAGCAACAACAACCTATATGTATCTATAATCAAATTAAACACATAGGCTCACACAGGCACACTTTGGATGGGTCCTATCATGTTGCTAGGTCATACACAGATGAAAGAAGATTGTAAATATATCTGTTACAAATTATTAACTTGACCAAGGGAGCCATCACATCATTAGATCTGGCAAAAGTAACCATGGCTATTTGTAATCAAGTAATAATAGGTTTTGAAAACTTACACATAAGCTAAAACACATACTTGTAACAAGGTTAGCTGGATAGTTGGATGTAGGATTTATTTAATTTTAAATTAAATATTTAATTTCGAAAATAATTAATTAAATAATAAAAAATAAATAAAAAAAAATTCGAAAAATTTTAAAAAAAAATTTGAAAAAATTCGAAATTTTTAAAAAATTTAAATTTAAAATTAAACCTACAATTTTTGAAAAATTAGGTTTCAACCAACCTAAATATCATTTCAAAAATTTGCTAACTACTTTTAAATTTTAAATGTTATTTTATAAATAAAAATTAAATAAAAAATTAGAAAAGATAAATAAATATCTTTTTCAAATTTTAAATGTAATTTAAATAAATAAAATAACAAAATTTAAAAAATTAGCAAAATATCTTATATCATTTAAAAATTACATGATTATAAATATCTTATTTTTAAATTTAAAATAAGATAAGATATAATCAATTTAAAATAAGATAGATTTTTAAGCAAGAAGATAGATACTAATTTTATTCAAATTCAAATTACACTAATATCTTGAATTAAATTTAAAAAAATATTAAATTAATTCAAAAAGATAATTAGAATTGAATTAGGAATAGTAATAGTATAAATACAAAACTATACCAAAAATCGGAAGTTAATTCCATGAAAAAGCATGAAAAATCGAAGAAAAACGAAAAAATTGTGAACTGTACGGACAGATTTGCGATCGCAGGAAAATTTCAGCACAGCCCCGATTTTTTCAAATCTTCAAAAATTCATAACTAATTCAAATAAAATCGAAATTGAGTTCTGTAAAAGGCTAACTTGCTTAATTTTTCCCATACTATCCAATAAAAATAATTCTAGAAACAAAATCGCAATTATTTTTCACGAAAATTTACAAACATCAATCAATCATCAAATAACACTCAATACAACATGATACCATCCAAAGAACATACAAACAATCGTTTTAAAGTCCAAATTTCTTGCAAGTAAATCAATTACCATGGCTCTGAGGCCAGTTGTTGGAAATTTATTTTACCAGGATCTTAGATCTACTCACAAGTATGTTTATTAACACCCTAAATAAGAACTTTCTAAAACGATGAAATAAACACATATAAAGTTAAAGAAACCTTACATTGGGAGCAGCAGAATACAATGACTCCTTCCGTTCAGATATCTAGCCCTTGATTCCTTTCTGTAGCAGAGCATTATCAATATCTGAACCTGGATCTCTTTCTCTGAATCTTTGATGCTGAATCTACTTTGCTGATGATCTTTCTTCACGATCTTCCTCACTATGATTGAGGTATTGCTTGATGTGTGTGGGCACTACTCTCACACTAAGATTTTCGAAATTTAAGAGGGAAGGAGAAAGAGAAGGGTCAGCCAAAGATAGGGAGAGAGAAGGCTCAGGTTTTCTGAATCAGAAGTGTAGAAATTTTAGTGTAAATTTCCTGAAGCCTTCACTATCTATTTATAGCATTCCATTAGGGTTAGGTTTGAATTATTTGACATTAAAATAATGAAAAAATCAGTTTAAATTTCCTACAAAAGTGGCTTGCCCTATACTAGTGGATTTGGGCCTCACTTTTTGCAATTTTGCAGTTTTATCTTTTCTGCATCTGATTTTCTCAAAAATGCCAATTTTCTAATTCAACCATTTAAATGCTAATTCTAACTATTTAATAACTATAAATAATTATTAAATAATATTGTCATTTATCATATTTATTAATTGAACCATACAAAGTATCATAATTAACAAATATGCCCCTATAAAATCTTTCTTTACAATTTTGCCCTTACTTAGTGAAAATTTCACAAATAGACATAGTCTAACTTGAGAATTATAATTGATTAATCAAAACCAATTACATGAGTCTTACAAGCAATATTATCTCAACTAGTGGGGGGACCATGGGTCTATATAACCGAGCTTCCAATAAGTAGATCAAGAATTTAGCACTAAAATTCACTAACTTATTAATTCTTCGTTGAATCCACGCATAGAACTTAGAATTGCACTCTCAGTATATAGAATGCTCTATATGTTCCACCATATAGACACATCATTAGTTATCCATTGTTATAATCCTAATTTGATCAATGATCCTCTATATGAATGATCTACACTGTAAAGGGATTAAATTACCGTTACACCCTACAATGTATTTATTCCTTAAAACACTTGACCCCGTATAAATGATATTTCAGCTTATGTGAAATGAGATCTCCACCATTTATTTTCGTTTGGTCAAGCTCGAAGGAGATCATCCTTTGCTTACTATTCGCCAGATAGAAGCTATAGATTCCATGTTTATGCTAGCGCTCCCACTCAATTGCATTACCGTGTTCCCAAAATGTACGTATCACCCTGACCTAAAAGTAGGCTTAACTAACAAATCAAAGAACACGAATAGCCTTTCAAGATTGAGCCTAATCATAACAGGATTAAGATCATTTGATCTAGGATCAACTAGGCGATATTGACTTGAATAGATATTACGGTAAGTTTAATAAATCTAAGTCAAAGTTCAATATCGGTCCCTTCCGATGCATACTCCATGCATCCAACCTGAGCTTTACTTTAACCAATGCTCTGGAAAGAACATAGTATTTCTCCAAATACAAGTAAACTCTTGTTGTAGATTATCATATCAGTAAAACCCTGTGTCTGATAAATCTAGGAAACTTTATTCACATAGTCATGTTTACTTTCCAATGTGTTGACAGCACAATAAACAGGATCAAGTATGTGAAAAGGGTTTCAGATGAATTTATACATTATGTACATATAATCATGAAATAAATCATGTGAACCATGCAACATTAAATTTTATTTCTGATCTATATTAATAAGTAAATCTGATTATATTGAAATGAGTTTTATTTAGGGCATAAAACCCAACAGCCAGAACCATGATTGATAATGAAGCCTCATCCAACATCTTATTCAAAACTGCTTATGAAAAGATGGGGCTCCAGTTTAAAGATCTAACCCCCTGTCTCCTGCCTGTATATGGTTTCTCCGGCCAAGGAGTCCCACCTCTAGGACAAATTCGTCTACCCCTCACTGTTGGACAAGCTCCGACAAGCATGACTATTATGGCACAATTCCTGGTATTAGATGTTCCTTCAGCCTTTAACGTAATGCTAGGTCGTCCAACTTTGTATGACTTAAAGGCTGTCACATCGATATTCTACTCGTGCCTCAAGTTTCCAACGAAGAATGGGGTAGGGTGTCTGAGAGGAAACCAGCAAACTGCTCGGGAATGTTATAACCTTGCAGTGGCCAAGGCTAAAAAGGAAGTATCCTCCAGCCAGAGCACAGACAAGGAAAAAAACATTTCTAAGTAGGGAGCTTCCCAAGGCGGGTATGAAGATGTGGATCCCCGACTTAGGGACCCAAGCAGCAATGTTGGACCTGTGGAAGAATTAGAAGAGATCGATATCGATCAAGATATCCTAGCCAGAAAGCTAAAGATCGGAAAAGGTTTGTTGCTCGAAGTAAAATCAGCATTGATAAAATTTTTGAGAGCAAACCTAGACGATTTTGTCTGGTCGCATGAGGATATGGTCGGAATTGATCCTTCTATCATTATGCACGTCCTAAATATTTATCCCAACTTCTGACCAGTTCACAAAAGCGAAGGCTATTGGACGAAGAGAGAGCACTAGCCCTAAAACAAGAAAGTAGAAAAGCTACGCAACAACAATTTCATATTTGAAGCTTTCTACCCAGCTTGGGTTGCCAATCTCGTACTGGTACCCAAATCGAACAAGAAATGGCGAGTGTGTATTGATTTCACAGACCTCAACAAAGCATGCCCCAAAGACTGTTTTCCACTTCCAAGAATCGATTAGCTCGTGGATGCAACAACATGGCATGAAATATTAAGCTTCATGGATGCTTATTCGGGGTACAATCAGATCAAAATGCATCCACTAAACCAAGAACATACAAGTTTCCGAATAGATATGGGTCTATATTGCTACAAAGTAATGTAGTTTGTTCTAAAAAATGAGCAACATACCAAAGATTGGTAAACAAAATGTTTAAAGACCAGATCAGGCGAAATATGGAAGTGTATGTGGATGACATGCTCGTCAAATTCAGGAAGGTTGGGGGGCACATAGATGACCTGGAAGAATGCTTCAAAGTCCTCAGGAAGTACAATATGAAACAAAATCCCTTAAAGTGCTCCTTCAGAGTAAGCTCAGGAAAGTTTTTAGGCTTCATTGTCAATGCCTGAGGAATTGAAGCCAATCCAGAGAAGATTCAAGCCGTCCTGGATATGAAGTCGCCAACTAAAACCAAGGAAGTGCAAAGTTTAACTTGTCGGATCGCCGCACTCAGCAGATTTGTTTCAAAATCAACAGACAAGTGTGTCCCATTCTTTAATATCCTGCAAGGAAACAAGCAATTCGAGTGGACGGAGGAATGTGAAAAAGCTTTCCAAGAGTTAAAAGCACAACTCGTAAAACATTCCCGTACTCTAAAACCTCTAGACGGAGAAGAACTTGGAAACTTAGCTGTCACGGAGTAAGCTGTGAGTACCGGGTCTATTACATCAGTGAAAGACTCATTGAGGCCGAAAGTCGATACCCATTGATGGAGAAGCTCGCTTATTGCCTTATTCTAGCAACAATAAAGTTAAGGCACTATTTTCAAGCTCATCTTCTTCGGGTGTACACTGACCAACCGTTACACCAAATATTACAAAAGTCAGACGCCTCTGGACGGCTACTCAAGTGGGCGGTGGAGTTGGGTCAGTACGAAATTATTTTCCAACCCCGAACATCAATCAAAGGCTAGGCCTTAGCAGACTTTGGGGTAGAATGCACAGGAAAAGAATAAAGTGTACCAGAAAGCGACCCCGAGTTGGTACAAACACCTCAGCCAAATAACAGTGAAGATAAGCCGACTTGGAAACTACATGTAGACGGGTTGGCTACAGATCAACTATCTGGTGCAGGAATTGCCCTTGTCACGCCTAGGGGGCAACACATGCACGCTGCAGTCAAGTTCGGATTCAAAGCATCTAATAGCAAAGCCGAGTATGAAGCTCTAATTGCTGGCCTAAAGTTAGGTCGGGAGATGAGAGCCGAGCACCTTGAAATCTGTAGTGATTCACAACGGGTGGTAAATCACGTATCTGAAGAATACAAAGCTAAGGGAGAAAAGATGATAGCGTATCTGAGAAAAATACATGAGCTACTCGCACAGTTCAAATGCTACGATCTCAGAAAAATTCTAAGGGAAGAAAACACAATTGCAGACGCGTTAGCTCAATTAGCAAGTAGTAATGTAAGTGATAAGGCGAACTTGGTTCCTATCCAGTTCCTCGAAGGGCCTAGCATCACCCGCACGGAAGAGATCAAAATGATTGACACTTCTCCAAACTGGATGACACCGATAGCCGCCTACCTCAACACTGGGGAACTCCTAGATAATCAAAATGAAGCTCGAAAGATGAGAAGGAAGGCTGCACGGTATATCATAGTAAAGGGAATTATATACAGAAGAGGATTCTCTATGTCGTTGTTGAGATGTGTTACTCAAGAAGAAGCTGCACAACTCCTATCTGAGGTGCACGATTGAATCTGTGGAAATCATGCTGCCAGGCGGATTTTATCTAAGAAAATTCTAAGGCAAGGTTATTTCTAGCCAACAATGATTGACGATTCAAAGGCCTATGTTAAGAAATGTGACAAATGCCCGAGATTTTCAAAGATACCTCGAGCTCCGCCCAACTAGTTAACTCAGATGCAAATTCTGTAGCCCTTTGCCATTTGAGGAATTGACCTAATCAGACACTTACCCAAAGGGAAAGGAGCAGTACGCAGTATGCAGTGGTAGCAGTTGATTACTTCACTAAGTGGATGAAAGCCGAACCACTCGGAACTATTACATCAAAGAAAGTTCAAGACTTTATTGTGAAGAACATAATCTGCCGGTTCAGATTGCCGTACAAAATAGTTTCGGATAATGGCAAGCAGTTTGACAGCCAATCCTTCACTGATTTTTGTGTGAACCATGGTATCATCAAAAGTTTCTCCGCAGTGGCACATCCTCAAGGAATGGTCAAGTTAAAGCAGTCAACAAGACCTTGAAGGATACACTAAAGAAAAGACTCGAAGATGCCAAAGGAAATTGGCCAGAAGAACTTCCTGAAGTTCTATGGTCATATCGAACAACTCAGAATGCAGCAACCGAACAGACTCCATTTGCCAAGGCATATGGATATGAAGCTATGCTGCCTGTAGAACTCGAGCCACCATCCCATAGGAGATTAACGTACAACCAAGATACCAATCACGTACTCCTGGCCGAATCACTTGATGAAATCGAAGAGAAGCGAACCACAACAAACTTAAAGTTGATAGCCCATCAACAAAAAGTAGCTGGGTATTTCAATAAACAAGCGAAGGCTCGAAAATTCTTTGTGGGAGATATGGTCCTAAGAAGGGTATTTCTAAACACCAAAGACAGTACGTCAGATGTACTCGGACCTAACTGGGAAGGACCATATCAGGTGGTCGAAGTCCTCGAATCTGGAGCATACAAATTAGGTAAGTATGATGAGAAAATGAAACTTATTCTAGTACCACGGTATTGGAATGGGGAACATTTAAGAAGATACTACCAATAAAGTGCCAGGTCAGGCGACCATACTAAGTACTGAAAGAACATTTACTTTTAAGTGAATGGCCTGCTGGGCGGACTACGCTCAAAGATTTCGACAAAAATGAAAAATTACTTTGGTCAGATGACCACCATTTAAAGTACAATTTCTAATTTCTGCAGTTTGTTTTATTTCATGTTAAGCTAAAAGATCAGATTAGATCCAATAGCTCTAATGTAAGTTACGACGGTAACAAACATATTTTCGATCAATAAATGAATAAAAATGTTTATTTCAAAATTCAAATTGAGTCGAAATTACTAACATGTTGCTAATTTACCATCCAGTGCGTACAAAAGGTTTGGTCGAACCCAAGACCCTGAACAGATAAAAAAGTATACTTGTAAAAAAAAAAAACAAGTGACCAAGAGTCATAAGTCTACTTGGTCACTTGGGGGGCACCTATAACTGTAAAAAGCATCTGGTAAAGATAAAACAAACACAATTGCACGATGATTGTAAACAGAGAATGAAATTCATTAAAGATAACAAAAGCACGTAATACCGGGATTAAAAGCTACCCAATCAGCCCGTTGTCTGTAAAATGAAAAATAATTCCAAGTTTAAAGATCGCTTGGCCGGTCATGATGTCTTAAAAAAAGGCCTTATGGCCAAATAAGATATATATATAAAAAAAGAAAGATAAAAAGAAAAGTATTTAAACAGTTGGAGTCTTAGGCTCTCGGTTCGGGTCTTTTGGGCCGGTAGGAGATGGAGGATCTGTTTTCTGAGTGGAAGGAACATGAACATTCTGGCTAGAGGTAATAACAGTCGCCTCGGGTTCACCATAAGCCACCTGGGAAGCGCAGTACTCGAGATACATGTCTTTGGCTTCACCCAAGTAATCAAAATTTGCCTGAGGGTTAGCCTTCCAAAAGTCATAAAAGATCTCGAGACCGACTGTCTCTAAGGCATGAACTTTCTCTTCTAGCCTCGCCACCTCTGATTTATGCTTCTCGACCTCAGCTGCAACCGCCTCCTCCTTAGTCTTCTTCTCTTCTTCCAGCCATCGGAATATCGTATGAAGAACTCCCCTTTCCTCTTGAAGGCTATTCACTTCTGCCGACAGGGTGCCAATGGTAGCTTCAAGTTGGTCGGAGGCCTCAAGGTCCTTAGTCAACTCGACTATTTGCGTCTCAGCAGTAAAAAGCTTCTTGTTGACTTCACCCAGATCCATCCGGACAGCTCTAAGTTCCACCCTGGCATCATCAGCATCCTTCCTAACCAAGTCCACCTCCGCCCTCATGGTGTTGGACATAGCAGCATTTTTAGAGGCAGTAGATTTAGCTCGGGAATAGATGTAAGCCAACTTCAGACTAGCCTACACAGAGAAAAACTTTAGAGTCTGAACCAAGTAAAGAAGGACTAGAGGAAACTGTCAACAAAGACTTACCCTGGTGAATTCCCTCAAGACTCCTCCCATCAGCAGCTCCAGGGAAGACTCGTTGTTAGCACCAGCCAGCTGCTCACTTACCTCAGGAACCAACCGGTTCATGTAATGGCGAGCATCTCTCTGCCTTTCTTGGTCTCCAGATGCACTGGCAAAGTTAGAGTAGGAGCCCGCATCTTCTCAGATCCGCTCATGGCCAGCTCGGATCCACCCTTTGATTGCTAAGGCCTGTCCGAGCTTCCTCCTCGTGAATCTTTGGACTTAGTAACTTTTGGAGTAGAAGGATCCGTAATAGTTAGCTTTTTGGAAAGGTCAATAACCTCCCCGGCCGGTGCGTTTTCCTTGAAAGGGGTCGCCTCGCCGCCCCTAGATTTCTTGGCCGGAGGAGATGAGCTTGAGCTTCCTCCAACTCTCTTCTTCAGAGCATTGAGCATCTTCTGTGACATGTCTGTACGAAACAAAAAAACATGGTTAGAGGAAAAAGGCATCAGAAGAATAAAGCGTGATAGTCAAAAAGTTTAAAAACAAGACAGAATATCCTGTGAAGTGATTTTCTGAGCACGACTCGAGAGTCCATCATAACCTGACAAGTCCCTTATCTTCGCCATGATAGCTTTACCTTTTCCTAGCACGGGAGAAGATGGCCAAGCAGGTGAACTGGGCTCCCTAATCTGAATGGCATGTTAAACGGGTTTGGGTTGGGCTGGAAGTTTCTTCCTACTTTTGAGCGGAGTCACCTGCTCTTCCTCTCATCTTCAGGATTCAAGGGCGCATGAGCATACTGTTTGGCCCTTGCACCTCCCTTTAACTTAGCTTCACGCTTAAGTTGATTGAGTTCATTCTCTTGATGAGCTCTCTCATCCCGTCCAACACCAAATTTCCTCATCCTCTCCTTCACTTGTTTAGGAATGAAATCCTTCGCATAGAGCCTGTACTTCACAAAGTTGTCCTCGGAGGTCAATTGAATGATATTTTGGTCATCCCCCGGCAGCTGAGCAAGCCTTTGAGCTCTATCTCTAAGAGCAAGAGTGAAGGGAGGGACGTGATATGTGGGGATCTGCTAGAACTGAGTATGGGTGGTGCCCATGCCTTCCACCATGAAGTACTCGTCAACAAAATGCCCAATTTTGCTAATGGCGTTATCCCCGGTGCTCGTCAACCACTTGAAGTCTAGTTGAGAGAAATAGAAATACCCCGATCTGCCTTGCTTAGGGGTGGAATTCAAATTAAAAAAGCAGCTTACCTCAAGGGGAGAGGGCATATCCCATTTCTGGGAGCACATAGAACGAAGAGGGAAGACAAATACTTAATGCCCTTGGGAGTAAATTGGGTAGGACAGAGGTGGAAGAAGTCTGCCACATTCCTAAAGTACGGTTACAAACGCAACAATGCTCTTTGTTGGGCATGAGAACCCGACCAGGCACACATTCCCCTTTCAAGGTTTGTAGCTCGATTATTGTGGGCGGGAATGTAATAGTCCAATTCGCCCAAGTATCCATCCTGGTCGAGATCCCGCAGGCACGCCTCAGTAACCTTGGACGGAGGGCTCACCCACCTGGCACCCAAAGTACCTTGCCTTCTATGAGGAACCGCAACAGTAAGTTCCTCACTGGCGCAGTCCACGCCCTCAACCAAGACGTGGTCATCAGCATCAACTTGCTCCCCAGCCTCATTATATCCCACGTAGTTCGGGGGTGAAACCTCCTCCTCTTCCTCTGCCTCGGAGGGACTGCTAGGACGGACATCGTTCTGCTCCTCAATCTCCTGGACCTCAGCGTCCCACTCATGATGCTCCTCCTCCTGGACAGCTGGATCTTGTTCGGTGATGGGTAAGGTGGCGTGCTGGGCCACTTGAGGGTTGTATGCGTCGACCCTACGCATTGTCTTTTTGGTACAAGCCATCATCCTATGGCTGGACAAAATACTTATGGAAGAATGCATGTCACTCGAAAAAGTTGGACTAGAGCGAAGACAAGGATGATCCTCGTGCAAGAGTTGAAGCAGATCCTGGTTGATTTGGTGTTTGCTTCCCCAAAACTCACCGGGGTTCATCTATAAAGGACAACACACAAGATGAGTGTTTGGTCGAGATATCGAACGTTAAAATGGGCAAATATGCCAACGAGGAGTACTCAACAGATTAAAGAATAAGAATATTCAACGAAAGGTCAAAACTAAGGAAGTTTGGACTTTTTCGAGAAATAGGGCAAAAAAATTTCATGAAGCTTACAATAAGCAAGATGAAAGACAGGCATTATGCAGTTCAAAAAGCAAGGATTACGAACGATGAAATCGCATGAACCGTAACAAAGGAAAATTGCAGAGTTTCTAAATTTACGGTTTCCTACATATTTTCTACAACAAAATCAAAAGTACATTCAGAGAGAAAATGTGCAAAGTAACCATAAAGGAAATCGAGAACTTACTCAAGGAATCAAACGTCTGGGTTAGGTTACTTCAAGCCAAACGAGCAGTTTTGATGAAAGCACTTCAGCAAACTTGAAGCAAAAAACCTCTCTTTTCGCTCTGAACTTACTTAGCAAGGAAGGTTGGTGAACATGAGTTTTTGGACAAATGCTCACTAGTATTTATAGGCAAACAACGAAAAGGGGTAATCATTTCAAAAGAAACTCAAATGCCTCGGTTCCCCCTAAAAGCGAATATGGGAAATCAAAAGTAATCAAGTATAGCCGTCAACCGTGGTGAGAGAAAATCAGATTTTGAAATATTAATTGTCAGAGCATTTATTTGCCGAAAACCGAAGGGACGCCCAGTCAGCCTCACATCGAGTCGCGAACAGGCGGGCCTGACACGTGTCACCCATTCAAATGCAAAGACACCTCGGATGAAGTCTACACGCAACTTCGAAAGTCCCGTACAGACTTGGGGGGCAAATGTTATCATAATTTTTGCACTCTGACGTGGCATCACATGATGGTGAGACATGGAATCAACTCCGAGTATCCGCTCGCAAGATATAGTCCGAGCAGGATACCTCATATGCATGCTCGAGGCAAAGCAATCAGCAATCCACACAGAATGACCAACACTTAGCGAATTCAGCTTTCGCATCGTGAGTCATCAAAGAAATCCCTATAACTTGGGGATCAGATTGCAGAGATATGGCAAGCTGTCCAAATCCCACAATCGGTGTATTCTGTATTTACTATGTAATCTTTTTGCGTATATCGATTATAATGAGAAGGGAAATACTTCCTCTCCAAGCTCATAGCCCTATAAATAGTGATGCATATTCACTGGGCAAAGGGTCAAAGGATTTTTACTTGAGAGATATTGTCTAAGAATTCATATTCAAAGATATTGTTGTAAGAGCTATAAGAAAAGGAACCTTTCTCCTTGTTCTTGAGTTAATACAAATAATGAGGATTAGGCTATTACCGAACTGCTCGGGGATGAACCTCTATAAAATTTATGTGTCTTTATATTGCTTTATTATATTTCAATCGTTATAAACTACTTATCGCTTACGAAATTAGACTCACCGTCGTTGGCTAAAAGCGAGGTCAATTGATTTTTTACTTTATGGTGAGATTTATTTGCATTCATAACCGATTTTCTCACCTTATTTATTCGGTTTTTATTGCTCTTTTCTATGTTAGGAAAGATGCATTTTTAGTTGAACTTTTCTTGTATGGAAACTTCTTGTAAAATAAGCAATTCGCTTATGGAAAGTTGGTTTTTAAAGGAAACTTTGATCTTTATCATTTTCCTTGTTAAGTTCGATTTTGTCTTGATTATATCAGATCATATTCTACGTTTATAGTAGGTATCAAAACCCAATACATGATCGGACTCGTTTATGGCAAGTTTCATTTTCTAGCCAGGTCTGCTGTGTTAGAATCTGTTTCTGATGATGCAGATCATGTTTATCTTAGGAAAGTTTTGTACAGCTGTAGATTCGATCTTGTGGCTGTCTCTAGGGTTTCTATGTTCTATAAATAAAACCTAGAGAGCATCCATTTGAATCAACTCTTCAAGTATACATTTTTTGCTTTTTTCTTATTTGTGAGAAGAGAGTTTTTCTTTTCTGAGAACCTAGTTGTTCATCTAGGTTCTAGTGTTTTTCATATCTGTTGTTATTCTGTCTTAGAGTTTATTAGAATGACTTGACTGAACAAGAGAGTGGTCTTCGGGAGAAGACTTGTTCAAGCCTTAGTTCGGGAGGAAGTAAGCACACACAGCTCAAAGATGAAGGGAGTTCGCTATTTGGTGGTGTTTCAGAAGTAAGATTCATAAAGTGTATTACAAAGGATTGCGGCAATAATTTATAGAGTCTAAACTTGTTTAAGTCAATTGTCTTTGTAATTGTTGATACTTTATTAATTGATTTCATTCTCTAGGCGTGGTCCCATGGACTAGGAGTGTTCGAAAGAACACTGATACCACGTACAAATCTCTTGTGTCAAGTGATTTAATTTTCTGCAATTATTTTTATATTTGTCTGTTCTGTCGTTGTAAAACTGGTTTCTGCAGTAGCAAAATTACATTCTGTTTCTGCAGACGTATACAATTTTATTTTTTTTTATATATTATTGACATTTGCAAAAACTCAGTTTTTCAATTAGTATCAGAGCGGGACACTAAACTCTTACGGTGGTCCTTTTAACATTTTTGTGGAAAATGTCATTTTTTGCAAAAGGAAGTTTGATTTCCAGACCACCTTTGCTTAATGATTCTAATTATGCTTATTGGAAAGTTAGAATGAGGGCCTTCATAAAATCTCAGGATAAGAAAGCTTGGAGGATGGTTCTATCAGGTTGGTCTTCTCCAGTTGAGACAGATTCCTCAGGTAGTTCTAAAATAAAATCTGAACTGAAATGGTCTATTGAAGATGATAAACTTTCTACCTACAATAGCAAAGCGTTGCATGCTATATTTAATGGTGTAGGTGAAGGTTATATTAAACTTATATCATATTATGAATCTGCTAAGGAAGGTTGGGAGATGAGTTTGAAGGAAGCTCTAATGTTAAGCGCTCTAGATTTATTATGCTTCAAACTAAATTTAATGAGCTTAGGATGTCTTATAATTAAACCCTAACTGAATTCTATGAATGAATATTTGATATAGCTAATGAATATTTTGTTCTTGGTGAAAAAATTGATGATTTTGTTCTTCTGAGAAAAATTGTTAGAGTTCTTCCAGAGTGGTTCGATACTAAACTCTTGGCAATGGAGGAAACTAAAGACTTTAGCACAATGAAGGTGGAAGAATTAATGGGTTCCTTGCGTACTTTTGAATTGAATCAACAAATTAACCAAAAGGACAAACCCAAATCCATTGCTGATAAAGGTAAAAGTATCACTTTAAAAGTTGCTGACAATGAAATTTCTGATAATGAATGTGATGATGAAATTGCTTTATTAACCAAGAATTTTCAAAATTATATGAAAAAGATGGGTTATAAAAAGAATAACTCAAAATTTTCAAAGGGAAATGCTTCTTTTAAACCATATGTGTCTAACAAAAAGGGAATTCAGTGCAGGGAATGTGAAGGTTTTGGGCATATTAAATCTGAGTGTGCAAACACTTTGAAAAAGAATAAGAAGAGTTTCAATTTCACGTGGAGTGATGATGAAACTGAAAGTGATGAAGAAAATTCTGAGAATATTGCCTTAACTTCTGTTATAACTAATGTGTTGTGTGACTGATAGGAAAAAGCAAGATTGGCATGTTTGAATAATACCATTGAACAAGTAGAATATTATTCTGATGATTATAAAATCTGTGAAGAGTCTCTTGCTGAATAATACAAAGTCATGTATGAAAAGTGGATTCAGGTGACTTTTGAAAATAGAGAGTTGATTAAAATGAATAAAAAACTATCTCATCAAATTGAAATGTTTGAGTTAAAAATAAAAGAATATGAGACAGATTTTTGTGTTTAAGATGAAAAAATCACTCTTTTAAAGAAGGAACTTGAAAATTTTAAGAAAAATGTTCAAATGCTTAATCCTGGATCTTCTATTTTTGAAAAAGCTCAGAATGCAGGTCAAAGAGGTTTTGTTGGCATCGGATCAAATGGTATGGAGAGTTCTAGAATCACAAAATTTGTAAAATCTAGTGTTCCAACGAATCTTCATGATGTTGCAAATTTGAAGTCTGTGGCAACAACTTCAAAACCTGTCGTGACAGAAGCTGTTTCTACTGACGCAAAATCCCAAGGATTTACAAAAAGAGTAAGATCTTAGGTAAAAAGATTTGTTCCTACTTGTCATTTTTTTGGTAGAAAATGACATAAAGGTTGCAAAATATGTTTAAAACATATTATTTTGGTAATTTGGAAAAATCTCAAAAGAAACATAAATGTTTGAAACTAAAATGGATTAAGAAAAAGTGTCTAGCTTGTTATTCTAATAAAAGTGCTGCATCTAAATTGTAGTATTTTGCTAATGGTTGCTCTATACATATGAGAGGTGACAAGGACTTTTTGATTAGCATTCGGCCTATGCAGTGTGGGGAAGTCGCTTTTGGCAACGGCTTAGCTGGAAAAGTCATTGGTATGGGAACTCTCAATTTTGAAGGGTTACCCAGATTGAAAAATGTGATGTTAGTTGAAGGACTAGGGGCTAACTTACTTAGCATTAGTCAAATTTGTGACCAAGGGTATACTGTCTCATTTGACAGTGATCATTGTTATGTACTTAATGATGATAATCAATGTATTTTGCAAGGATTTCAATCCAATGATAATTGTTATACCCTAACTCATGTGTTTACTTGTCATTCAACCATCAACAACACCACAAATTTGTGGTATGCCAAACTCAGACATATTAATTATAAAAATCTGAATAATTTGTCAAATGTAGGTATTGTTCGAGGTCTACCCAAGCTTGGTAAAGAAAGTGTTGGTAAGTGTGAACCATGTCAACTTAGTAAACAATTAAAAATCACTCACAAACGTGTGTCTGATATCAATACTTGAAAAGTATTGGAATTGCTTCACATGGATCTTATGGGTCCAATTCAAGTTGAAAGTCTAAGTGGTAAGCCATATATTTTTGTGTGTGTTGATGATCGATCCAATGATAATTGTTATACCCTAACTCATGTGTTTACTTGTCATCAACCATCAACAACACCACAAATTTGTGGCATGCCAAACTCAGACATATTAATTATAAAAATCTCAATAATTTGTCAAATGCAGGTATTGTTCGAGGTCTACCCAAGCTTGGTAAAGAAAGTGTTGGTAAGTGTGAACCATGTCAACTTCGTAAACAATTAAAAATCACTCACAAACGTGTGTCTGATATCAATACTTGAAAAGTATTGGAATTGCTTCACATGGATCTTATGGGTCCAATTCAAGTTGAAAGTCTAAATGGTAAGTCATATATTTTTGTGTGTGTTGATGATTTCTCTCGTTTTACTTGGGAAGATTTTTTAAGAGAAAAGTCTGACACTTTTGATGCTCTTAAAACGCTGTTTGAGATTACGAGTTGAAAAAGGATGTAATAGTGGGAAAATTGTTCGAATTCGGAGTGATCATGGTAAGGAGTTTGAGAACTCAATTCATGATGATTTTTGTAAGTCTACAGGAATAACTCATGAATTCTCTGCTCCCAAAACTCCTGAACAAAATGGAGTTGTTGAGAGGAAGAATCGAACATTGCAGGAGATGGCAAGAGTGATGTTAAATAGCAAGAAGGTGACAATGCGATTATGGGCAGAAGCTATTAACACAACTTGCTATATAATTAATAGAGTGTTTATTCGTCAAGGTACCTCAAAAACATCCTATGAAATTTGGAAAGGTAAACGTCCCAATGTAAGTCATTTTCATGTTTTAGGATGTGTTTGTTATGTTTCTAGAGATCGTAAGCATATTAATAAATTTGATACTAAAAGTGATGTTGGTGTTTTCATTGGATATTCCTTAAACAGTAGAGCTTATCGTGTTTACAACATGAGAACTCAAACTGTTTTGGAATCAGCTAATGTGGTGATGATTTTAAAGATTTTTCAGAATTTTCCAGAGAAGCCGAGATAGATAGCTTTATGTATACTCCATCAAAAGTAGCAAAAGTAGATTATGATGCAGCAGAACTCAATTCTGACAACGCAAATGATGAATCTTCCATTGCAACTGATACAGGAGAACCAGAACAGCCTATCTAAACTCATCCAAACGTCATCACAAATTCAATTCAGAAAGAACCAAGCACTAGAGTTAAATTGAACCATCCCAAAGATCTCATTCTTGGAAATCTTGAAGAAAGCATGGTAACCCGAAGAAGGTATGTTAATTTGATTAGTTTTCTTTGTTTTGTCTCACAATTTGAACCAAAAAAATGTGAAGGAAGCCATGAGTTTTGAAGAATGGCTCAATGCAATGCAAGAAGAACTCAATCAATTTGTTGGCAACAAGGTTTGGATTTTTGTTCGAAGACCAAAAGATATCAATGTGATTGGCAACAAGTTTATGTTGAGCAACCAAAAGGATTTGAAGATCCTTAATTTCCAGATCATGTGTACAAACTTGAAAAAGCTTTGTATGGTATGAAACAAGCTCCTCGTGCCTGGTATGAAAGGTTAACTCAATTCCTAATTTCTCATGATTATCAAAGAGGTAGTGTGGATAAAACTCTTTTCATCAAGCATATAAAATCTAATTTTATCATTGCTCAAATCTATGTTGATGATATAGTTTTTGGATCTACATCTAACCATGAAGTACAGCTGTTTGTTGATCAAATGAAAAATAGGTTTGAATTGAGCATGGTTGGTGAACTTACTTTCTTTTCGGGTCTTCAAGTCAAACAAATGGAAGGAGGTACATTTGTATCACAAAGTAAGTATGCCAACAACCTTGTCAAAAAGTTTGGCCTTGAGTAGGCTAAACAGGTAAGTACTCCTATGAGCACCGCTTTGAAATTAACAAAAGATGAGAATGGAGTGAAAGTTGACACTACTCTTTATCGTAGTATGATTGGTTTTCTATTATATTTGACTGCTAGTCTTCCTGATATTAGTTATAGTGTAGGATTTTGTGCTAGATATCAAAGTAATTCTACGGAATCCCATGTATCTACTGTAAAAAGGATTATTTGATATGTTAATATTACTCTCGATTTTGGCATCTGGTATTCTAAAGATACTAATTCTAACTTAGCTTATTTTAGTGATGCAGATTGGGCATGCAATGTTGATGATCGAAAAAGTATAAGTAAAGGTTGTTTCTTTCTTGGAAATAATTTGGTAGTAAGAAACAAAATTCTATTTCCTTGTCCACAGCCGAGGCTGAGTACATTACTGTTGGTAGTTGTTGTACTCAATTTTTATGGTTAAAACAAATGTTGATTGACTATGGATTTGAATTGGGTGTTTTAACTATTTTTTGTGATAACACTAGTGCCATAAATATTTCCGAAAATTCTGTTCAACATTCTAAAACAAAACACATCGATATAAGAAATCACTTTATCATGGAACTTGTTGAAAATAAATCTTTGTAATTAGAATATGTTGATACTGAGAAACAATTAGCTGATAGTTTCACCAAAGCCCTAGACTCAAGTCGCTTTGACTCCCTGAGAAAATCTTTGGGAGTTTGCATTGTCTAATCTCTCTTGTTCTTGTTTATACAATATTGTTGAGTTATTCTTTGCTTGCATCTATTCTTCTTTCATTCTAATTTGACAAATCATGTATATTCTTTTGGATTATACTTAGTTAGGATCTCATTCTTATCATACTTATGAGGTTGAGTTAAAAGATTCATGTTACTGTTTATGTGTGATTGGGATTATATAACGTTCTTATACAGAGTTGAGTGTGTCTTGTTTCAGTTACTTGTTAGGCCCCTTGCTGGAATAGAGCTACCCATACTGAGGTGTGAAAGCCATCTTTTGAGTAAGCTGGAACTTTGTAATTGAGAGTTATGAAGAGGATGCACTACCATAGTAAATGGCTACCTTCAGTATGGTGTGATAGCATCAAGTTGCGAGATCAAATTGAAAAATGTGAAAATGAAAAATCTTGCCAAGGACAATGATCCTATTTTCACTGCACACACTAATGTCTGACAAATGTGTTCAAGTTTGTAAGTCTCCTCTACTAAAATAAAAAAAAATCCTAGTTCACCTTTTTTTAGTAACATTCATATCTTTTTCCTCAACATCTACTAGGTATGGTTTGTTCATGAGATACTGATTAGTTAATCTCTTTTGAAAGCATAACATGTATATATGTTATTTATGATGAATTTTGATTAGTTGCTTGCTTTAGAATACCTTATATTTATTGTGCATATTTTATTTTGTATTAATTTTGAGTTTTCAAAAATAAAAGTAATAAATAAATAAATAAAAGAGAGGGGGCATTAGTGACTTGGCTTGTGGGCTAAGAAAATTTTGTGCTTTGTTTGGTAAGTTTCAACATTTATTCTTAATTGATTTATTTTGATATGTTTCCTTTTCAAGTTTGATATCATATTCATTGTATTTTGTCTTTGATATTAAAAGATTTTCATAAATTGGCTATTTTTGGAAAGTATCTTGGTTATTCTAGTTTTCTTTTATTTTTTTTAAAAAAATAATTTTGGAAAAAGAGTGGGGGCAGTTTTCTTTGGTGTTCGTGGGCTAGTGGTTACTCAAATTTTGAAATCGGTTTCCTTTTTTTCTCCACTCTCCCATGTTTATTTAAACTTATTTTCACTTGTCATTTATTCTCACCACCTACCCGATTCCTATTTCTTTGTGTTCTTGTTTCTTTGCTTTTCCTTCTTACTTTCAAAAATTCATGACGAAGACTAAGAACCTAGGACATCCAAGCAAGATGGTGGAATGCGAACAAGCCCCCTCGAATGATTCTCCTGCTGCTCCAATTTTACTGCCTGTTGCTGCAACTGCATCAAAGCCAGGAAATTCATCGCTTCCTCAGCATAAATCTCAGCCTGTGAAGTCCAAGTTGAAATGAATTCCCAAGCAAGTTGCTAGGAAATCTGTGCGTCCCCACAAATTTTGCACTTCATCGTCTTCTTTGTCGAAGGGGTCTCCACCTCGTCCTACTGCATCAAGTAAGGGCGTTGCCGCCTCAACTCCAACATGCCCTTCCTCTCGCACTCTTGCCCAACAAGCTTCACTCGAGAAGGAACTTTGCACTAAACGAAGCCATGACAGACCCATTCCTCCTTCCCAGAAGCTAAAGATGAATCTCCGATCGGTTTCTTCAAGTTCTCAAGAAGAAGAACCAATGGAGGTGCCCTCTAATGATTCTGAGACCAAATCTGAGTCTATCCATTCTAAAAAAGAGATTCCAAAAGACTTTGGATCTCCTCTTAGAGTGAGGAAACTGAACTTGAAGCCATGCCACCTTTAACAAAATCTGCTCCAGCACCTCCTCGTGCATCTTCAGTAGCCAAAGCTTCTACTGCTGCCAAAGGCAAGCAGCCTATGCAGAGTTCATCTCCTGGTAATATCTCTCCATCTGAAGCTGTCAATTCTAGATTTTATTACCGTGATAATCAGCATGATTGGAATCTTTATGCTACCGAAAATTTGAAAGTGAGAGGAATTATAATTTCCATGCTCATAGGGTGTATGGTATTGTTAAATTTGCTCAATACCATCATTCGGAAAATACTGTTACTGGTTTTGAGGGATATATTGATGGAATTGTCAAAGAATTTTATGCTAACATGTCTGATGATTTTCTTGATGAGGATTCCAAATTTTTTTGAAAAGTGTATGTTAGAGGAAATTGGTTCTCCTTTGCTGAAAAAGACATTTCCAAAGCTTTGCAACTGCCAAAAGATGTGACAAATGCTATAATGTCCATGGATCGCCATCTAATGCTTACTGAACTCACTGGTGCACGGGTTGAGTGGAAATCTGGACAGAGTCCTCGAATTACACATCTCACTTATGCTCATGCATCACTCATGAGGTTTGCACTTAGCAATTGGGTCCCAATTCCAACAAAATCGTGGTATCTCAAGATGTGGCCTCATTTCTCTTCCGTATCACCTCGGGAGCATCCATCAATTTGGCTTCCTATATCTTGGATCAGATTATGTCATTTCGAAGAGGTAAAAAGCGAACTCATAAGCTTGTGTTTCCTAACTTAATCTATAAAATTTTGTCCTCTCAGAAAGATGTGGCGTACTCTCATGAAACTCTTGAGCCTCCCCTTACTGGCACCACATTCCAACCCTCGGAGTATTTTGATGGAGCTTTTCCCAAGCATCCTAAAGCTTGTGCTGCTGCTGCTGCTGGTGCAAGCTCAAGTTCTGCTCCTGCAGATGTCCAGGAGGTCAAGCATGAGGTCCAACAAGTGAACAATCGTCTTGCTGCCATGGAGGATGTTCAGCAAGAGATGTTCAAGTAGGTGTCCTCTTTGATCAAGCTCTATGGGGCATAAGTTTCTCTTTCTTTTTTATGTTTTTGTTGGACATATGTCTATATTTTCATGTTTTCTTTTGTCTTTGGCCCTTAGATAAACAAAGGGGGAGTAATAATTTGTTTTTAACTGCTTGTTGTCTCAACTCTGGACCCTTTTTCCAGGGGGAGTTGTGTTTTTGGTACTTGTGATCCTTTTGGATTAAAAGTTATCTTGTTATTTTGTTATTTTTGTTTTCGATTGTGTTTCTATTATTTTCCCTTGCTAACTTTGATTTGCAGGTACTTGTTTGTTAAAAAATATTTTGTTCATCTAAAGTGCCAAAGGGGGAGATTGTAAAGTCCTTTTTTGGCAAGTTAGATGCCAAAATATTTTTTACTTTATGGTGAGATTTATTTGCATTCATAACTGATTTTCTCACCTTGTTTATTTGGTTTTTATTGCTCTTTTCGATGTTAGGAAAAATGTATTTTTCAGCTTGAACTTTTCTTGTATGGAAACTTCTTGTAAGAGAACCAATTCTCTTATGGAAAGTTTGTTTTTAAAGGAAACTTTGATCTTTATCATTTGCCTTGTTAAGTTCAATTTTATCTTGATTATATTTGATCATATTCGTTGTTTATAGCAGGTATCTAGACCCAATACAAGATTGGACTCGTTTATGGTAAGTTTCCTTTTCTAGTCAGATCTGTTGCGTCAGAATCCGTTTCTAATGCTGCAGATCATGTTTATCTTAGGAAAGTTTTGTACAGCTGTAGATTCGATCTTGTGGCTGTCTCTAGGGTTTCTATGTTCTATAAATAGAACCTAGAGAGCAGCCATTTGAATAAGCTCTTCTAGTATTCATTTTTCGCTTTTTTCTTATTTGTGAGAAGAGACTTTTTCTTTTGTGAGAAACTAGTTGTTCATCTAGGTTCTAGTGTTATTCATATCTGTTCTTACTCTGTCTTAGAGTTTATTAGAACGACTTGACTGAACAAGAGAGTGGTCTTTGGGAGAAGACTTGTTCAAGCCTTACTTCGGGAGGAAGTAAGCACAAACACTTCAAAGACGAAGGGAGTTTGCTGTTTGGAGGTGTTTCAGAAGTCAGATTCATAAGGTGCATTACAAAGGATTGCCACAAGAATTTAGAGGGAGTCTAAACTTGTTTAAATCAATTTTCTTTGTAATTGTTGATACTTTATTAATTGATTTCATTCTGTGGGCGTGGTCCCGTGGACTAGGAGTGTTTGAAAGAACACTGATACCACGTACAAGTGTCAAGTGATTTAATTTTCTACAATTATTTTTATAATCTCTCTGTTCTGTCGTTGCAAAATTGGTTTATGCAGTAACAAAATTACATTCTGTTTCTGCAGACGTATACAGTTTTATATTTTCGTTTATATGATTGACATTTGCAAAAACTCGATTTTTTTAAACATTTTTATATATACTTGTTTGATAAATTATTAATATTTAATATTTTATAATTTATATATAAATGTTGAAAAATTTATTTTTCATGTATGAGGTGGTGACTTGTATTGTATGGAGAATGAAGATCACTTAGCAATAAATAAAACAGCCAACAATATATTAATGTTTAGGAATCTTTAGTCAATGATTACTGATGTAGGATAACATCTAAGTGAAGGTGTTGTATAATATACCTTTTATTCCAAGTTTTGTCCTCATGACATGGTATACTTACGTGGACAAGACCCGTGCCACGTGGTAGTACAACTCACTAAAAGGAAGGCCAAGTAAACATCATAGCAAACTATTACCCCCAGCACACAAACGGGGATCAAGTGACAGACCAGCTCACTCTTAGGAGTTTATTGGCCACCCATGGCTGACCCTATGGCCGGCTAGCATAGGGAAAGCACCATGGCCTGCCAGCCTGGCCAGCACAAGGGCCTGACTGGCAAAGGACTGCTATGCAGGCCTCATTGGACACTCCTACACGTGGCCAGGAGTAATGGGCTATGAATTGGGCCCAAGAAGCCCAACAAAATGGCTGAATAATATCTAGAATCAAGGGAATTTTGGTCTTTTGTAAAGCTAGGGTTTAAGGCTTCCTATATAAAGGCCTTAACCTCTGACTGAAAACCTAAGTTGCCTAAGCTGCCTCCAAGCTAGAAACTAGATCTAGAACTCTAAGTGTGTGACAAATTCTCTCTATCTCTCTTCCTCATTCTCTCCCACATGCCTACCTGAAGTTGTCCAATACCCTAGGATGTCCGACACCCTAGGCTGTCCAACACTCGAGTTTTTCCAGGCATTGATTGTAATGCTAAGGGTGTTATAGCAGATTTCACCTATAACAATCTGGATAGTAATTCCCCTGGTATAATACAACTAAAAGGGGAGTAGGTCACTACCTGCTATCACAAGGGGGCCTAACCTCAGGAAACGAATCGTTGTCTACAAAAAGCGAATAACTGCAGTAATGATGGTCATAAATGCATCCCCACGCGCCCAGGGCACGTGCCAGGAAGTTAATAAGGCAACCGGAGGCATCTAAGCAAGCCTTGTTTACTTTTTACCAAACAAGGCTTGGGGGTAAATGTTGCCCCTAATTTTGTCCAAAATACGTGGACCAACCGAACTGTGACACGTGGACTGAAGAAGCAAGACTTTGGGATAATCCAACTAAGTCTTTTTAATCAAATGGATCAGCATTTAACATGCCTCCTGGAGAAGGCATGTAAGTTTCATATACTCCCAGAGAGCAAGACTACAATGAGGCATCTCCGGGAGGTATCAAATCCTATCTGAACAGTCACCTCGCATTTAATGCCGCATGGGAGAAGGCGTATTGAAACTGCCATAAGTATTAAAGTCTGACGGCGTAACCCCCCTTCTGTAGCTACTACGCTATGATTAATGAGCCTAGTGACGGCTACTTTATGAGAAGTCACATCAGTCAAGAAAGGATAATGGATTATATCCATTAAACCCCTAAAAAGCGTAGGGATTAGACCATGCATTTCCTATGATGTATTCATTGGGAATGTGTGCCTTTACTGAATATTACAGAAAGACATGTACCTCAAATTCTGTGGATCACCCCACAAAAACACTATAAATACCCCCCAAACTCATTAAGGCAGGGGTCGAGAATTCTAGGTTTCATAAGAACCATAGAGAAAAACCACCAAGAACATTCTCTGTAATAAATACTCTCATAAATATACAGACTCGTGGACTAAGGCTCATTAATGCCCCAACCACGTAAAAATTATGTGCATTAACTTCTTTCAGCTTTCCTAAATATTATTATTATCTTGGTTGCCGAAAACCTCGGTCAACAGTTAGGATATTACCAAATTTATTGAAAAATAAAATAAAATAAGTTTGAAAATTTTATGGTTAGAAACCCTAAAAGTTCTATTCAAACCTAAACTAACATTTTTCAAATCTTATAATTTTAATTTAATAAAATATATATCAAAAATAACAAATTTTGAAAAAGTGATATGGTTAGCAAATTTTGAAATTCAAACAAGATTATTTAAAAAAAAAATATTTTAATATCAAAATAAGATCATTCAAATTTTAATAATAAGAAAATGTAATATCTGATCTTATAATTAAAATAAATAAAATAATCTAAAATTTTAAAATTAACCATAAGGTTATTTTTGTGAAAAATCAAATTTTTAAAAATCAAAGCCTACTAACATTTAATTAATTAAAAATTAATTTTATTCTGATAATTAGATTTTTAGTTGAAAATTTAAATTCTACACAAAATTCTACCAAAATTTGAATTTTGTTTCAATGAAAAACGATTTTTAAATCAAAAGATATCACCAAAACAAGATTGCACTAGGGCAGTATGCATTGCATACTCCTCATGCGCACAATAGGCTGCAAATGGGCGACGGAAGGGCTGCTAGCAGCCTCATGGGGGGCAAACCTCGGTCAGGAGGGGCTTAGGACAGCCTTTGTCCGAGTGAATTCAAACATAGGCTGTCTGAAGCCGCGTCAGGCCCTTGTCCGCGCGCGCACAGTGTCTTGCTCGGTTTCAGATATATTCATCCAAATTCAAAAAATCATAACTAATTCACAAAAAATCTAAATTGAGTTCTATAAAAGCCTAAGTTCATTAATTTTTGGTCTACTTTCCAGTAAAAATATTTCCAGAACAAAAAAAAATATTTTAAAACATAAATTGCGATTTCCATACAATCATCAAATAAGCAAATAAACCATCATGTAACCATAAAAATCAACACAAACATCGTTTTAATTCATATTTCATGAAACTAAATCATTACCATGTCTCTGAGGCCAGTTGTTGGAATATATTTTACCAGGATATAGATTTACTACCATGTATGTTGTTTAACATCCTAAATATGAATCTCTAAAAAAATGTAAATAAACACATATAAATTTTGAGAAACCTTACAGTGGGTGCAACGGATTAAATGACTCCTTCCACTCAGATCTCTAACCCTTGTATCCTTTCTTTAGTAGAGTATAACCAAGATCTGAGCCTGAAACTCCTTCCTTGAATTTGGATTCTTCACAGTCTTACATACTATGATTAAGGACCAACTTGATGTGTGTGGGCACTTACTCTATCACCACAGGGTTCAAAATTGAAGAGAGAAAGAGAGATAGAAGGATTCGAAATTGGTAGAGAAGATGGCTCAAGTTTTTGACTGAAGGAAAGTGTTTGCATCATCTTTTCCTTTGAGGCCATCACTATTTATTTATAGGAATCCACCTAGGGTTAGGTTAGAATTATTTGGTATTAAAATAATGAAAAAAATAGATGGTAAATTGTCCATTAAGTGGTCCGCCATGGATATGGGCCCCACTTTGCAATTTTGCCATTTTTTTCAAATATTTATCTTATTTTCTCAAAAATACCATTTTTCCAATTCAACCACTTAAATGCTAAAACTAATTATTTAATAATTAAAATTAATTATCAAATAAAATTATCATTTAACATATTTATTAAGTAGACTTAATAAAGTCTCTTAATTAACAAATAACCCTAGAATCTCTTTCTTCACAGTTAAGCCCTAGCTTAGTGAAAATTGATAAACTAGACATAGTCTAATTTTAGAATTATAATTGATTGATTAAAATCAATTAACTGATTTGAGAAGATTTGGCTTAATGATGAAGAGTGCACTGATATTATTTCTAATTGCATCCACCATAGAACTTTGAGAAGATTTGGCTTAATGATGAAGAGTGCACTGATATTATTTCTAATTGCTGGTTTAAAACGAATCATAGTGATCCAGCTGCTGGTTTGACTTCATGTTTACAACAGTGTGCTTTGCATTTGCAAGATTGGCACTATATGAAATTTGGCAAAATGAAAAGGACATTTCTAAAGCTCAACAAAAGGTGAATCGGCTGAACTCTGCTGCAACTACATCAATGAATCATTCTCGGGAGGTTCAATCGGCTGAGAAAATTTTAGAGGAGTTGTTAGCCAATGAAGAACAATACTGGCAACAAAGGTCACGGGTTGAGTGGTTGCAATCGGGAGATAGAAATGTCACAACTTCAAAGGAGGGTATTTCTCAAATTGTTGCTGATTATTTTACAAGATGTTATAGTGAGATTTCTCTCACCTAGAAACTCGAGACCAGACTCCTATTAGAGGACACGTATATTCAGATTTCCAATGAAAGTTGAAATGTTCATGAGAGACTTCTCGAAGTTTAGACCTCGCCCAGGTTAAAACAAGCGAGATACTGCGAGTACGACCAAAGTCGGATCGCATAACTTTAACTCGCATTATGCAGGATGGATCCAACTCGCATGTGTCAGGACGTATGCGAGTATCCTCTCTATACTTCTGCGAAAGCATAGAGATCAACTTTCTATGATGTGATTTGGTCCCAACGACCCAATAGCCTTGATAAACCGATATAGACTCGCGTGTCTAGGTTTTATCAGCTCGACATGCGATGTCTACAAGAGGCGATTACCTAAGGACGCAGACATTCCAAACGTACTGATAACCCTGCGAGCTCAACAACGGAACATGAGCAGTCAAACTCGCAGATGCGGAAGACGCATACGTTGATGGACTTAGTAACTGTCGTTCATTTATTAATGTTAACGTTGCTTGGGTTTAATTATTGAAATTCAATATGTAAATAATGGATTAACAATGAATGTGATCCTTGTGTAACCGATTGGACACCTGCTTTGTATATAAAGGGGTGATCCACCATGAAATGGCACCTACGAATCCCTTGCTACAGTGGACTAAGCAAATCATAATCTGACTGAACCACTATAATTCTCTGTCTTATTGTTATTTTCCAGCCTTCGTTGATTGTTTCTCATTCCCAGTCGAGTACTCGCCATTTTCGGTTGAATACTCGCACTTGTCTTTCCACATAAATTTCTTCTGGTTATTAATAATACTATATAATTTGGTGTTGCGAAATTCACTCGACAACATTTAGCGCAGTCTGTGGGAACCGACTAAGATTTTATTCATTTCAAAGAAAAATACCATCATGGCTGGAAATCACACAAACGGAGGAGCTAACAACGGGTCCATCAACATTGGGACGATGAACGTACCATTATCCGGAACTGGAATGCCACCTGTGGACGTCATTAACGGCGGAATAGGGAGAAGCAATATCAGACCTCTCAATCTGTTCCCAGAAACAACTGACCCTCAAGTCGGGGACACATCCACACCACCAGCAACCATGCATTTTCCCCCTGTCACTCCGGCAGTGGTATCTGAGGGAATCATCCAACTTACCACTAATCAATTTACTGCAATTCAGGATCAATTGCGCGCGCTACAAGCCGAAGTAGATGGACAAAACCGAGCCCGACGCCCCCCTCGAGTTCCTGCTATTCGCACGGATAACCCTCATGTAACAACTTCTAGACGTCATACTAACCGTGTACGCAGGGAACAGAGAACCAACCCTGAAGGTTTGGACCTGAACCATCCAACGTCGAGGGATGAATCCGCAAGGTATCCAAACCAAAGCACACAGGTTGATGAAGACCCTGAATGACGTAATCCTCGCAGTCGACCATCAAGAGACAACGACGCAGAATCAGCCTCTTCGTCATCGCATGGTCGTACACCAAGTAGATATACAAGGTCCGGCTCTGTACAGACGCAACAGGGAGGACATTACCAGGTACATCGGGGTGATCTGCGTTATCACCTCAACGCATTTTTTAGGGCACGTTCTTGCGCCCCTCGTAATACTGAGACACTCCGTGATCCCCATGCGGACGATCAGGGTGTCAACACTTATAATAACCCGCCTACCGCGCCGATCGCGACCACTGGGATCAATGTCCCAGCAAATCTCGCCATAGTAGTTGCGACTCCCGCAGTCGTAGCAGCCCCGACTCCTGCGACTGGAGGGATTGACCAGAGCATGCTTCTGCAGGCTTTGAAAATGCTCGAGCAGCAACGTAAGCCCATATACAAGTTACATGTACCTCGCCCTTCACTACAGAAGTGCGACAGGCTCAACTACCAAAGGGGTTTTGTCTATCCGAATCCCTTAAGTATAAAGGTACTTCTAACCCAATTGATTATCTTGAAAAATTCAATACTATAATGGAAGTGGATCAGGTACCGTAGCTTGCAAAATGTCGCATTCTCGCGGCAACACTCGAGGAAAACGCCCACGATTGGTTTACCCAATTGCTTGAGATGTCGATATCGACGTGGGAAACCTTCGTCGACTTATTCCTCACACATTTCCAGGCCACAATGACCTATAGGCCACCTTATACGACTTTGGCCAACATCAAACAAGAACCTGGTGAGTCTTTACAAGACTATTTTAAACGCTTTAATGCAGAAGTAACAAAAGTCGAGAAGGCTCCCGAGTCTTCGCTTGTTTGCATGTTGATAACAGGTATCTTGCCGAGGACTGACTTTTGGAAGGAGTTACAAGCTCGAAGGCCCGAATCCTTAGTCGAATTCTTCGCCATGGCCGAACCCCACAAGAGAATCGAGAATTCTCTAGCGGAGTTAGAGAAGGGAAAAGAGAAACGCCGATCACCAAAACTGCGTTCACGATCTCGCAGTCCCCGAGGGAAGAACTCCAGGGGCTGAAGCCCAAGGAGACGTAGCCCGCGCAGACAGCGAAGTCCGAAGTTGGCCAAGTCTCCTCCAAAGAAGGAATCCTCGCTGAAAAGGAAAGGTGGACCTCGTTTTGTCAACTATACTGAACTCGCAGTCTCCCGAGACCATATCTACGCAATCGAAGAAAGAAACGGAGTCTTCAAGAAGCCGGCCCCATCAGGGGAAATCGCGACAGAAGAGACCCCAAAAAATTCTGTAAGTACCACAAGGACATTATAGTATAAGAGGACACGTATATTCAGATTTCCAATGAAACTCGAGACCAGACTCCTATTAGAGGACACGTATATTCAGATTTCCAATGAAAGCTGAAATGTTCATGAGAGACTTCTCGAAGTTTAGACCTCGCCCAGGTTAAAACCAACGAGATACTGCGAGCACGACCAAAGTCGGATGGCATAACTTTAACTCGCATTATGCAGGATGGATCCAACTCGCATGTGTCAGGACGTATGCGAGTATCCTCTCTATACTTCTGCGAAAGCATAGAGATCAACTCTCTATGATGTGATTTGGTCCCAACGACCCAATAGCCTTGATAAACTGATATAGACTCGCGTGTCTAGGTTCTATCAGCTCGACATGCGATGTCTACAAGAGGCGATTACCTAATGACGCAGACATTCCAAACGTATTGATAACCTTGCGAGCTCAACAACGGAACATGAGCAGTCAAACTCGCAGATGCAGAAGACGCATACGTTGATGGACTTAGTAACTATCGTTCATTTATTAATGTTAACGTTGCTTGGGTTTAATTATTGCAATTCAATATGTAAATAATGGATTAACAATGAATGTGATCCTTGTGTAACCAATTGGACACCTGCTTTGTATATAAAGGGGTGATCCACCATGAAATGGCACCTACGAATCCCTTGCTACAGTGGACTAAGCAGATCATAATCTGACTGAACCACTATAATTCTCTGTCTTATTGTTATTTTCCAGCCTTCGTTGATTGTTTCTCATTCCCAGTCGAGTACTCGCCATTTTCGGTTGAATACTCGCACTTGTCTTTCCACATAAATTTCTCCTGGTTATTAATAATACTATATAATTTGGTGTTGCGAAATTCACTCGACAACACAAGACTTTTTACACATCGGAGGAGGATCATTGGGCACTATCTCATGTCTTGTCTACCATCTTAACTACTATTACATCTCAGCAAAATGAATTCTTGTTACATGACTTTACTGCTTCAGATGTATTGGCTGCTCTGAAATCAATGGGTTCTGATAAAAGTCCTGGTGTGGATGGTATGTCAGCTATGTTTTATCAACATTATTGGCATATTGTGGGTGATCTGGTTACAAAGGTAGTCCTGAATGTTTTAAATCATGGAGGAAATCCAGCAACTTTCAACAAAACTTTGATCACTTTGATTCCAAAAATTAAAAAACCATAGGAGATGAAGGACTTTCGCCCAATCAGTCTTTGTAATGTTATTTACAAAATTATTTCAAAGATGTTGGCTTTGCGCTTCAAAGAAGTTCTTCATTCTGTTATCTCGGAGACACAAAGTGCATTCCTTTCTAATAGATTGATTACGGACAACATACTTGTGGCTTTTGAGCTGGTGCATAGTTTAAAACATCGAAAGAGAGGAAAAAAGGTTATGCTGCTCTCAAGTTGGATATGAGCAAAGCATTTGACAGAGTTGAATGGTCTTTCTTGGCTGCAGTTATGGGCAAGATGGGTTTCAATATAAGATGGATTACTCTCGTTATGACATGCCTTTATACAAACTCCTTTTCTTTTCTTATTAATGGAGAAGTTTTGGGTTCAGTCATTCCTCAATGAGGGCTACGTCAAGGAGATCCCCTCTCACCATATTTCTTCCTTATTTGTTCAGAGGGGCTGTCTAGATTACTAAATACGAAGAACAAATTGGATGTTTACAAGGGCTGGCTGTCTCACATCATTCTCCAACAATCTCTCATCTGTTATTTGCGGATGACAGTCTTCTGTTTTGTAAAGCAAATGACAGATCTTGTGGAGCTATCAAAAGAGCTCTTGATATTTATCATCGTGCTTCGGGACAAGAATTGAACACTGACAAATTGGTGATGTCTTTTTCACCTAATACTCCAGTGGTTGTTCAAAATTCTTTCCAACAAATCTTGGGCATGCCAATTTGTGATTGTCATGAAACTTATTTAGGCTTACCTGCTTATAGTGAACGTGATAAATCTCAATTGTTCAGCAACATTAAAGAGAAGATTTGGAAGCTGATGCATGCTTGGAATGACAAGATTTTTTCAATAGGCGGCAAAGAGGTGTTATTGAAAGCTGTTGTTCAATCCATTCCCACTTACGCTATGAGTTGTTTTCATTTATCACAAAAGTTTTGCAAAGAAGTCGAGGCAATGATGGCAAGATTTTGGTGGGGTTCTTCCTCTGACAACAAGAAAATTCATTGGAAGAAGTGGAAATTTCTTTGTAAGTCAAAGGGTGATGGTGGTATGGGATTTAGATCTTTTGTGCATTTCAATCAAGCTTTATTGGCTAAGCAAGCTTGGCGTATTTTTCAACAACCGAATAGTTTGCTCAGTCGTGTTTTGAAAGGTCGATATTATCCTCACACTGAGTTCATGACAGCTTCAGCAGGAGGTTTATGTTCTTTGACTTGGCAGGGTATTGTTTGGGGTAGGGAATTGTTAGCTAAAGGTTTAAGGCTGAAAGTGGGGACTGGACAAAGTAATATATGTGGTGTTGACTCATGGATTCCTGGTCATGATAACTTCAAGCCTTTTTGCTATACTGGTTCTCCCTCAAACAATGTTGTAGATTATATTACAGCAGAAAGAGAGTGGAATGTTGAGCTTTTAAAAGCTGATTTTTCACCACCTGATGTCGATCGCATACTTGCGATTCCTTTATCTTTCAATGCTGCTAATGACAGATGGATTTGGCATCATGATGTTTCGGGTGACTACTTAGTAAGTACAGGGTGTCATTTTGCAAACTCATTGGAAGAAGGTGACCTTTCTTCTTGCTCTAATTCACAGGACACTTGGTGGAAGACTTTGTGGGTTTTAAATTTGCCTGCTAAGGTTAAAATATTTGGCTGGAAAGTTATTCAATCTTCCATTCCAGTTGCTAAATCACTGTTTCATAAGAAAATTCTCACTTCTGCAACCTGCTCTTTGTGTCAATCGGCATGTGAAACCATAGGACATGCTATGTTCTCCTGCTATCATGCCAAGGAGGTCTGGAAACTCTTTGGTTTTTCATTCAATTTTCCAAGTGCACATCGAATGCAGGATGGTGATTACTTGGTGTACTTATCTACTATGTACACTAAATCTGAGATGGAAAGAATTATGTGTGTTATGTGGTTTATATGGTCTGATCGAAATAACTACATCCATGAAAAAAAGACTAAAGCACCTGTAATTTTGCTGTCATAAGCTGATGCTTATTTGTAGCAATACCAAAAAATAAACATTCCTGCATTATCGAATACTGGTTCTCATACCAGTTCACCAGCAGGTGTAACAAAGTGGCATGCTCCCCCACAGAACAAAATTAAAATGAATGTGGATGTGGCAATTGATTCTTCGAGGAGCAAAATTGGTATTGGTGTTATTTTAAGAAATTCTTGTGGACAGGTGCTTGCTGCAATGTCTAAACCAGCAGTAGGGAATTTCAAATCACAAGAAATGGAAGCAAAAGCTTTGTATTTTGGTCTTTCCTGGGCAAAACAAATGAATCTCCCTATTGATTATGTGGAAACGGATTGTTTAATGCTTGTGAATGCATTGAATAAGTATACATCTCCAAACTCGAGTTTTCATGATCTAGTTTCTGATATTTCTTCTCATTTATCCTATTTCTCTAATGTTTGCATATCTCACATTAAAAGGGATGTTAACTAAGCTGCACATGGTTTAGCTAAGCAAGCATTACAGCTGGATAATGATTGTATATGGTTAGAAGAGATTCCTTCTACCATTTTCTCTGTTGTTGTAAATGACACTATTTGATTTATAATAACAGACTTTTCTCAAAAAAAAAATATATATTTATATATATGTTTCATTGTGTAATGTATATATTTTACAGTATAATTTGGTAAATATATATTTTGGTGTAAATAATTTAATTCAAATTTTGGTGTTGGTTTATGTTTAATATTTTGAGAAAATTAATTGAAACAATATGTCGCCAAAGTGACCTCTTTTGTGTAGATTAATTTATTTAAATATTAAGATGGTTGTGTGTTTGTAATTGATGCATATATTGACTAACCCAAAGGTAAGTGAATATTTTGCTAAATTTTAAACATACCTGTGGCAATAAATGTGTGACAATTATAAGGTATTTTGTGTGAGCAATACGTTAGTTCAAAAATTAATCTATTGTTTGACACAGTTTTATTGTCAATATTTGATTGCTACACCAAGAGTACCGCTTACAGTTAATATTACTATCCAAAGACTTGATATTAATGTGTGTTTGGTATCTTGAGATAGGATTAGCCAATTTTTGAATTTATTGTTTTATTATGCATATTAATGTGAGCTTATTTTATTTATTCTATATTCAGCTAGTTCATCTTCTGCTGCCTCAATATCTACTAATATTAATTCTATTCCTATGCTTAATGGGACCAATTTCAAGAATTGGAAAAGTAACTTACTTATAGTTCTGGAATGCATGGATTTAGACCATGCACTAAAGAATGAACAACCTGCACCTCTCACTAAAGAAAGCTCCCATGATGATAAAAGGGAATTTGAGAAGTGGGATCGTTCAAATCGCATGAGTCTAATGATTATGAAACACAGCATTCCAGAAGCCTTTTGGGGCACAGAATCCGAAGGGGTAACTATGGCCAAGAATTTCCTTGAACAAATTGAGGAACGTTTTGCTAAAAACGATAAGGTTGAAATGACAACACTTCTTGATTCTTTAATGAACATGAAGTATAAGGGTCAATAAAATGTAAGGGAGTACATTATGAAAATGCATCATATTGTCTCAAGATTAAGGACACTTAAGATTGAGTTTTCGGATGATGTACTTGTACTCATGGTTTTGTTAACGCTTCCTCCACAGTTTAACCAATTCAAAATTAGTTACAACTGTCAAAAGGAGAAATGGACCCTCAACGAGCTCATTTCTCATTGTGTGCAAGAACTACTACAAAATTGGCTTTCCCAACAGTTTATAACTGTCATTTATACTATTTCCCAACGGTTCCCACAACCGTTGGCTATGTGGGTGTCATAAAAATGCAGAACTTTAAAAGACACTTTATAACTGTTGGGAAAAGTCAATTTAAATGACGGTTTACAACTGTTGGAAAAAATCACATTAAATGACTGTTTATAACTGTTGGCAAAAGTATTATTTAAATTAAATTTAATTTCTTTTTAATATATATTTTCAAATATTAAATATATATAATAGTATTAATTTTTATAAAAAAAATATAATATTAATTAAAATAAATAAAATTAATATATTTTTTAATTTAAATATCATAATTCATTACAGAATTTATTCCAAAAAAAATATATCATAATTAATTAAAACTATACCAAAATCAAAGATTATTACACAAAATACATATGATACAATTCTGAAAAAACAATAAAGATAAAACAAGAGAGAAACTAGATCGGATTATAGGCTATAGCCGCCGTAGACCAGATCGATATTGTGGCTATCATAATTCCAACGAGTTGTGCACCTCCGATCCATGGTCAGGCAAACAACTCGCACAAATCTCCTTCAAATCTGAGAAAACAAAATATACACAACGCATTAAAAAATCAAAAGCAAAAGCACAATCGTTCGAATCTACCCAAAAAAAACAAAAACATAGTAAAATGGAACCACTAGCGAGAGAGAAAACACACAGAGAGACAGAGAGAGAGAGAGAGAGAGAGAGAGAGAGAGAGAGAATGAGAGCGAGAGAGAGAGACAAGGATGAGGGAGAGGGGTTGGGGTTTTCTGGTTCATTTGAACCACTAGCGTCGGCTGTGGCCGACTTTGGTGTTGCTCAAATCAAATACTAAAAACCTAGAACATTGGGGATAACAGTGTCACGATACCTGAAACATCAGGTTTGTCATCAAGCCGAGGTCGCTTCTCCTCCGTTTCTTCGGATGCATTGCCATAAGGTGTGTCATGCTCAGCGTTTGAATGGGCCTGTTCGTCGGAGTTCGGCTCGGCCTGTTCCAGAGCTTCGGGTTCCAGCTCTTCGACCATCGCGCCGCACAAAGAGAACGCAGAGAGAGGGGATCGGAAGAGTGAAAGAGAAAAGGGATTAGGTTCTAACTTAGGGTTTTTTTTATCATTTTCTATGTATACCGTTCAATTTTCCTTACAAAATTTATTTTATTTATTTCATTTTAATAAATAAAATTTGGTATAATTAAATACCCCAAATTAAAAATCCCAAATCTTATATAAAAATAAAATGCCATAATTTTTAATTAAAGACCCAAATTAATTCTCCAATGACATTTTAATTAAAAATGATTGTCTAATAGTATTTTAGTCCTCTAATAATTTTTCTCTTTTAGATAATTTTTTTTGAATAACTTTTACAAAAAAATTTTAAATACAACTAATTTTTAAAATTATTTTCTAATTGAAAATCTATAAATTTCAAATTTCTCAATTTTATAAATTCTCAAATTATAAATTTATTAAGCAAAACAAAAAAATTCTTTTTTCATTTTTAAATCTAAAACTTTTTTTTTTTTTGGTATTTTATTTAAGGTAAAATTGATTTACACTGCAAAAATTTCTAAAGACACCCTATTTTAAGAATTTATATCATTAATTGTACTAAGTTTTTTTAACTTTTTTCTTCCAATTCATATTCTTCAAAAATATACTTATCAATTAAAAATAAATTATATTTTAAATATTATGATAAAAAATAAAAATAAAAAATTATATGAAATTTTCTTAGAAAAAAAATTAAAAAAAAATACATGATTTACAAATAATTATGAAAATAAAATCAAAATAAGTATTGAAATTAACATAAAATAATGTGTGGAAAAAAATTTACAAAAAAATATTAAGAGTAATTTTTTAAAATTATTTAAGTTTATTTCTTTTAATAACAGGGTGTATTTATCATTGTATGGGGTGTAAATAGAACTCCCCTTATATTATTAAATACTAATTTCTTTTATTATGCAAAAAAAAAAGTACAAATTCTTTTTTTTTTAAATGTGAAACTTTTTTTTAGTATTTTCTTTTATTAAATATTTTTTTTATTAAGCAAAAAAAAAGTACAAATTCTTTTATTTTTTTAAATCTAAAACTTTTTTTTAGTATTTTCTTTTATAAATATAAATTTTTTTATCAAGCAAAAAAAAATATTTTTTTTTAATTTGAATTTTTTTATACTAAAAAGAACATTTCCCAACAATTTATAACGGTTGGCAATACTAACGGTTTACACTGTTTTCTTTTAAAAAAATTCATTTAGTATTGCCCACGGTTGTCCACCGTTGGCATTGGTTTTTCCCAACGATTTCTTTGCTTCAGTTTTAAACCGTTGGGAAAAATCTCCACTTACTTTTTCCAACGGTTTTCATAATTGACCCTCTTATTAACCGTTGGGAAAACGCAATTTTGTAGTAGTGAAAAGGAAGAAAGGTTGAAAAAAGACAAAACTGCACCTCAATATCTACTAATATTAATTCTATTTCTATGCTTAATGGGACCAATTTCAAGGATTGGAAAAGGAACTTACTTATAGTTCTGGAATGTATGGATTTAGACTATGCACTAAGGAATGAGCATCCTACACCTCTCAGTAAAGAAAGCTCCCATGATGATAAAAGGGAATTTGAGAGGTGGGATCGTTCCAATCGCATGAGTCTAATGATTATGAAACACGGCAATCCAGAAGCCTTTTGGGGCACAGAATCCGAAGGGGTTACTATGGCCAAGAATTTCGTTGAACAAATTGAGGAACGTTTTGCTAAAAACGATAAGGTTGAAATGACAACACTTCTTGGTTCTTTAATGAACATGAAGTATAAGGGTCAAGGAAATGTAAGGGAGTACATTATGAAATTGCATCATATTGATCTCAAGATTAAGGACACTTAAGATTGAGCTTTCGGATGATGTACTTGTACTCATGGTTTTGTTAACGCTTCCTCCACAGTTTAACCAATTCAAAATTAGTTACAACTGTCAAAAGGACAAATGGACTCTCAATGAGCTCATTTCTCATTGTGTGCAAGAGGAAGAAAGGTTGAAAAAAGACAAAACTGAAAGTGCTCACTTGGCCACTACCCCTACGGATAAGGGCAAGAAAAGGAAATTTGAGAATAAAGTTTCTAATGGTCCAGTTCAAAAGAAACAACAACAGGATTCTAAGGGTTGTTTCTTTTGTAACCAACCTAGACATGTGAAGAAAGATTGTGCAAAATATCACGCATGGCGTGTAAAGAAAGGTATTAATCTTGCGTTAGTCTGTTCTGAGGTTAATTTAGTTTCAATACCTAGAAACACATGGTGGATAAATTCTGGTGCTACTACTCACATAAGTGTTTCTATGCAGGGTTGCCTGAGCTACCGAAAGCCAAGTGATGGTGAAAGATACATCTTTGTGGGCGATGGACAATCGGTGGAAGTGAAAGCAATTGGGCATTTCAGATTGTTATTAGGAACCGGTTTTTATTTAGATTTGAAAGACACTTTTGTTGTGCCTTCTTTTAGACGGAATTTAGTTTCTGTTTCTTTGTTACACAAATTTGGATATTGTTGTTCATTTGGAAACAATCGGTTTACTTTTCCTTTAAATTTAAATGTTATTTGAACTGGTTATTTAAATTCTTATGACACTCTTTATTTGCTAGAAACAATTGTATCCTATAATGAAACCTTGCATGTGGAATCACGAGGTACTAAACGCAAATTAAATAAAGAAAATTTGGCGTCATTATGGCATAAAAGCTTAGGTCATATCTCAAGAGGTAGAATTGAGTGTCTTGTGTCTGATGACATGTTAGAGTCTCTTGACTTCACAAATTTCAATATCTATGTAGATTGTATCAAGGGAAAACAGACCAAAACTAAGAGATTAGGTGCCAATAGAGCTTCAGAAGTCTTAGAATTGATTCACACAGATATTTGTGGGTCACTCCCTACGGCATCTTATGGTCAACAATATTTTATATCATTCATAGACGATTACTCACGTTATGGGTACCTATATCTCATTCATTAAAAATCTCAGTCTGTGGACGTGTTCAAAGCTTACAAAGCTGAAGTTGAGAATCAACTCAACAAAAGAATTAAGAATGTCAAATCTGATCGTGGTGGTGAGTACTACGGTAGATATGATGGCTCAGGTGAACAACGTCCAGGACCATTTGCTGAATTCCTAGAGGAATGTGGTATTGTCCCACAATACACCATGTCAGGATCACCTAGCATGAATGGTGTTGCTGAAAGAAGGAATAGGACTCTTAAGGATATGGCAAGGAGCATGATCGCTCATTCTACCTTACCTAAGTCCCTCTGGGGAGAAGCATTAAAGACAGCAGCTTACATTCTCAATAGAGTACCAAGTAAAGCAGTTGCAAAAACACCTTATGAGCTTTGGACAGGTCGAAAGCCTAGTCTAAAGCATTTCCACATTTGGGGATGTCCACCTGAGGCAAGGCCTTATAGGCCACATGAAAATAAATTGGACTCCAAAATAGTTAGCAACTACTTTATTGGTTATTCTGAGCGATCTAGAGGCTATAAGTTTTATGATCCCACTGTCAGAAATATTTTTGAGACGGGAACTGCAATATTTTTTGAGGATGTTGAATTTGGGGGGAGAAATAAGGTTAGAGACATTTCTTTTGAGGAGGAATTGAATTCAACCTCAATTCCTACTATCATTCTAGACAATGTTCAGGCTTCCACACCTGTCATTGATCAAGAAATGAATTTGGAACCTCAACAAGATAATGTTGAACAATTCCCCAATCAAGATGAGGTTATTGTTCTTGAAGAACAAATTCAACACCCTCAAGAACAAAAGTTATTAAGGAGGTCCACAAGAGAGAGAAGAAACGCTATTTTAGATGATTATTTTGTATTTCTTCAAGAACATGAGGATGAAATTGGAATGATGGAAGATGATCCAATCAACTTGTATCAGGCCATGAAAAGTTCTAACTCTCAAAAAGTGGATTGATACCATGAATGAAGAGAATAAATCTATGCAAGACAATAAGGTTTGGGAAGTTGTCCCATTACCAGAAGGTGTAAAACCAATTGGTTGTAAGTGGATACTTAAAATCAAGAAGGATAAATATTGTAATGTGGTGAGATTTAAGGCACGTCTTCTAGCAAAAGGCTATACTCAGAAACAAGTCATTGATTATACGGAGACTTTCTCTCCGGTTTCCTCGAAAGACTCTTTTAAGATAATATTGGCACTTGTTGCTCATTTTGACCTTGAGTTACATAAGATGGATGTTAAAATAACATTTCTCAATGGCGACATTGATGAGAAAATTTATATGGAGCAACCAAAAAACTTTGTGGTTGGTGAGCCAAAGAATATGGTTTGCAAATTAAAAAAAAATCCATCTATGGACTCAAGCAAGTTTCTCGTCAGTGGTATCACAAGTTTCATCAAGTAATTATCTCATTTGGTTTTGAGATGAATATTATTGATGATTGTGTATATCACAAGTTTAGTGGGAGTAAATACATATTTCTAGTTCTATATGTCGATGACATATTGCTTGCCACTAATGATATAGGCTTGTTGCACTAAACTAAGAGATTTTTATCTAAGCAATTTGAGATGAAAGATCTTGGTGACGCCTCATTTGTTTTAGAAATTCAAATACGTCGAGATCGTTCTCGGGGTATTCTTGGATTATCACAAAAGAGCTATATCGATAAAGTACTCAAAAGGTTTGGCATGCAAGATTGTAGACCAGGTGATACCCATGTTGATAAAGGAGACAAATCTAGTCTTAATCAATGCCCTAAAAGCAGCCTTAAAATTCAAGAAATGAAAAAGATTCCCTATGCATCAGTTGTAGGGAGTCTAATGTATCTTCAAGTATGTACACGTCCAGATATTGCATACATTATTGGGATGTTAGGCAGATATTTAAGCAACCCTAGTATGGACCATTGGAAAGCAGCCAAGAGGGTTATGAGGTATCTTCAGAAAATAATAGATTACATGCTCACATACAGGAAGTCAGATCATTTGGAGGTCATAGGGTATTCTGATTCTGATTTCGCTGGATGCCAAGATAGCAGAAGGTCTACATCAGGCTACATTTTTCTGTTAGCTGGAGGAGCTATATCCTGGAAAAGTGTCAAACAAACACTTATAGCTTCTTCCACTGTGGCAGCAGAATTCGTAGCATGTTATGAGGCATCAAATTAGGGAATATGGCTGAGAAACTTTGTCACTAGGCTGCGTATTTTGGAGAGTAGTGCTATATTCCAATAAATCAGCAGAGCTATATCCTAATAACAATATATAGCACTCAAGATATTTTGTGACAATAAATCAGAAGTGATATATTCCAATAACAATAGGAGCTCATCCAAGTCAAAGCATATTAACATAAATATCCTAGTTGTGAAAGAAAAAGTGCAAAATGGACAGATATCCATAGAGCACATTGGGACAAACTCCATGATAGCGGATCTGCTCACAAAAGGATTACCACCCAAGGTCTTTCATGGGCACACTGCCCATATGGGTGTAGTATTGCTTGAGGATATCATGATTTAGTGGGAGTTTGTATTTTCCTTGCTTTATGTTTGTTTAAGACATTTATGTATGTGGTTATCTTCTAATCAGAAGTAAAGTTTTTAGTTAATTCACTCTGTTTTGTTATGTTTAAGTCTGACCTCACTTTGGTTTAAGCAGGACCACTTGGAAATAGGCATGTTCGGTTCACATTGCATGTAATTTCCATGCTACACATCCATGATTGATATATGTCATTTGGCTATATTTGTATGTGTGATGACAAAAATCGCTTTGATCCTATATGAGTATAGTTGATGGACGAGATTGTTGTGAATACCTTTACATAACAGCAAATTTTGAGCTCATAAGGTTATACATTGATAAGGTAACATATGTTGCCCAAGTGGGAGATTGTTGGATTAAAATCCTATTGTAGGCACATATGTATAATGTATAACCTTATGTTACGGCTATTATAAAGTGTGATACAAAATTAAGTGACCAATTATGTTACGGGTATCAAAAGGGTATTAAATTGTCATGGAAATAATGTGTAGATACCATAAGTTAATTTATAATTTGTTGAGGGGCCAAATTATAAATACCCAAAACTCATTATATAATGAGCCTATAAATAGGTAGTGGTCCCCAAGAAACACTAGGGTTTTTGTATTCTCTCATTCCCCATCTGAGAAAATACTTTAGAAAATAGTGTATTCTTGGAAGATCAAAACCTTCTCTCCAATCTCTAACAATGACTTCAGGTTAGTGCTTCCGCTCATCTTTTATCATCTTCTTCTTTAATTTAGTAAAGGTTCTATAGATTTATGATTTAGGGTTTTCTAAATTACAGCACTATCAGGAATATGTTTAGATCTGTGATTTATATATTTCTTGAGTGTTTTATAAATTCTAACATTTACATCATTAGATTAATGATTATAAAAAAAATTAAAAATTAAATAGAGTGATTAAAAATATTTATAATATACAATATGAATTAAAATTTGATTAGATACACAATTTTATTTATTTTCTTAGTACTAAATAATGAATTTTATATAAACATACTTTACAAAAAATATTTTAACAAATTATATATTAACATTAATTTATCCAAATAATATATATTTTAAAAACTAAAAATTCTTAAGAAAATTAAGACTTTACAATATTTTTTTATAGTAAAAAGGCATGAAAGTTTTTTCAATAGTTATAAAAATTCTATAATGCACCCCTTTAAAAGAGATGCATTGATATATCTCTATCTGTTTTAGTATCGAAATAATTTTTTAGTTAAATTTTTTCTCATGTTATGTAAATTATAGTTATTTAAGACATCCTACACAAATTTTAAGAAATTCGGAAAAGTTTAACACGTCGAAAATTACATTCAAACAGTGTGTTGCAAGCGTGATTATTTTATTTTATACGTGTGTGAAATATACTGTTTGAATATTATTTTTTATATTGTAAGTTATTCTGAATTTCTCAAAATTTTGTAGGATATCTTAAATAATTATAACGTACATGAATATGAAAAAAAAATATTAGATTAAAATTTTTTTCTAGATACCGAAATAAGTAGATGGTGCATTAATACTTCTATTTTAAGAGGTGCATTGTAGAATCACTCATAAATATATTATTTAAAATATTATATAAATTAAAATTCCAAAATTTGAAAGTTAATATAATTTAATAATTTAATTATAACTAAACAAAATACAATCCTGAACAGGTGGTTTTATGAGGCCAATTAAACTTTCTAAAAAAAAGGTCTATATATTATAGGTCTCCGACCGACACTACAAATCTACTAATCTACCGATGATAAAGCTAATCCTAAATTTCCTTAACTCAATTATCATAAATCTATCTTAAAAAAAAAAAACTTCAATTAAGACGAACATACTTCTCTAGCTAGACAAACTTTTTTTAAAGAAACTAGCTAGACAAATTCAATACAGAAATAATTTTACCGAAAAACGTTCAACATACCAAATTTAATAGCAAATCAATCACATCTACCTCCCTACATATATGATAAAAAAAAATTGTCAAACACGATTGATTAAATACATAAGTTGATAGTCAATACAATCTCAAAGAGTGCTACTACGAATTTTTACAAATAAGTTTAAATCTTATTTCTAATTATAAAAAATAATTTTGAGGAATTTTTTTCTTTTATTTTATATCCTTATTTTGTCATTGTTTGCTAGCTAATTGAGTTTATTATCTTTTTTGGTAAAATAGTTAATTTTAGTGGAGATTTGATTTATTAAATTTGATTAATCTCTCAAATCTTAAATTTTATGTATGGTGCAGATTTAATTGACTGGTATATTTCTACCTTAGAAGACTTTGCTCGATCCAATAGTTAGACATAACAAATTAGTTTCTATATAATGGTGACATGCTGAGTGAAAAAAACTTCAAAGATAAGTTCTCTCGTTTAAATTACTATTGTGTTTTACCCTTAATTTAAAATTTACATTATTATCGTTGTATAGTGTACTAATCCATCTTTTATATCGATTTATTTTGTAGGTAGTTTCGGTCCAATTGGTTGTTTATATCGAATGCTACTTGAAGGTGGTCTGAAGTTGTTTTGTCTAAACTTCCAAGATAACTTGGTCTTATATAAGTTGCTTTGCTCGTTGTGACTCGTATTTTGACTTTATATATCTTTGGCTAGACAATTAGCTGGTTGGCTGGATTTGTTTCGCGTCGATGATTGTCATAGTATGATTCAAATCACTCTCTAAAAAAAAATAATAAATAAGGGAAACTGGAGTGAGGAAAAGAGGCTAAGATTTATAGGTTATGACACCCCGAAAGTCCAAGCAACTTATAAATATATACTACTAAGTATAAGTACAATATTTATAAATGTAATAATAACAGCTAATTTTGTAATAGTAATTTTCAGTGGACACGACAAATTTTCTTAATAGGTTCTTGACGAGACTTATGATCCATGACTCTGTTTGTGGTATATGATAACATTAGGACGAATATCAAAATCCTTGACTAAATTGTCTTGTTTACTGGAACCGGAGAGGTATGTTTGAACTTGATCTTGATCATGGAAAAGGCCTATTATTACATCTGGCATCGCTTGATCTTTCATAATGTTCTTCCAATAGTTTCCAACGTCTTTTCTAGCGTAGCTGATATGTAATAACTATATTTGAAAACAATTAAAAACGATTTTGATTAGTCATTTATACTTTTTACTTGTAATATATATATATATATATATATATATATATATGTGTGTGTGTGTGATCTTAGACAAATTGTATCTCATCTTTTACAAAATATTCTACAATACATAACTAATATGAAAGTTTTTGAACACAAAGAGTACAACTTTCTAAGGATAACAAAATTACGTGAAAAACTGATGAAGCTTATTTTGAAGATACATACTTACCACGATTATAGAGAAGATAAAGATGAAAGTAGATACTGACTTCTTCATGTTTGTTGCTTATTTGAATGGTATCTCCAATCAGATCGTTAATCTATACCTTTTATAGACAAAGTTCAGAATAATAGAATCCAACCAAAAAATATATTTTGTTTATTTATTTATTTATTGATTATTATTTTGAAAGTCTACTATATATTAGTGACAGATGATTAGACAACAACAACCATTAGTGGAGGAGACTACAGACTACAGTATTCTCCAACTATATGCAACTATTATCTACAGTAAAAACATAGCTAATAAATGAGTCTCTATTAGTAGATTATGTGAGATTTGTGCTCCTAAAAAATTGGATACAAAATAATGAAAAAAAGTGGGTTAAAGCTTCTTAGTGAAAAGAATAAAAAAAAAAAAACATAACGGGTCTTGTGATCTAAATTTAGGTTATGCAATTATTTAATTGAATTTTGAAAGATTTTATACAAAGTACACTAAATTCCTTGCGGTTGGTACCAAAACTAACATATTTAGGCAGCTTCTGCTAGTTCCGTAAATTTTATTCTTTGCATTATATTTTAATTTTTACAGCAATAATCGTGGTAAATTTTTGCTAAAGTTGCTAATGATTTTCTTCTAACTTTTTATTGGAAAATGTGTATATTTGTATCACTAATAATGCATCGCACTCCTGTATGATAAGAAAGAGTTGACTTTGTGATAGTTGACAATTTTTTTTTAAAGATATATGACCTTTACCCACTAAAACATATCTTAAATAACAGTTGACTTTGTTCTTATTTTAGATTTTAGGCTTGAATTTTTTTTTTGCAGCAAGATTTTAGGCTTGAATTGATGTATAAGTATATATTTTTTTAAGCTCAAATCGTTTATGGGTAGATATAATAATATTTTCACTTATAATTATCTCTTATATAATAGCTTATCAAATTTAAAATACTATGATAAAATAATATAAAATATATAAGAAAAAAATAAGAAAAAAAAAGAAAAATTGAATGAAAATTTCTTATTTGTTTATTTTGGGTGAATCCTTATTTAAAACTAAATTTATATATATAATAAACGAAAATACAACCAAATATTAATAATTTATTTAGTAATTTAGAGATGCATAAATAATATTTTATTATAAATACTTAGTTATATATGTTACGTGCATCGCACGTATGCAAATTATTTTAAATGATTATTATGATTTTTTACTTATTATAATGGACTATATTATATATAATTTAAATTAATAAATAATACTACTTTTTAATAATTATAAACTTTTTAATATAAAGTATAAAGTAAAAACATACAGTAATTTGAAAAAATAAAGTCCAAAAAGAATAATGGTAACTTTTAATATAATAGTTAGTACCTAAAGGAAGGTAATTAGGAAATGTAATTTTTAAGTGATAAAAAATAAGGTAAATTTAATTATTTTAATGTAATCAATTAACTTCATTTATTTTAGTTAAGTAATAATGGATGGGTGTAAACAAATTTCAACAGTGATATGACATGTCTATATAAATCTTGGGGATATGTTGGTGTTATATAGCAAGTTCTAATTTTAAAAGATTGGGAATCTAACAGGAAAAAATGATTAATTTAAAAAATTAATTAAATCAGAATGATTTAAAAAAGTTGAGATGCTCACTTTCATAAAATTAGGATGCTCCATATTGAGGGAAAACTCTACCTATTAATGATAGTTGGATTGAGATTTTGACAATGACTAAGCCTTGTTTTGTATTTTCATTTTGCTTTAGTTTCAGACCTTTTCTTGTCTGTTGGACTTTGTTGATTTTCTATTTTCTTTATTAATGATATGGTGCCTAAGGCACTCCACTTTCATAAAATAAAATAAAAAAAAATGCTTTCTCGATAATGTACAATGCATGTTCTACTTCATCATATGAAATCAAACAATAAAAGAGACCTAGCTAAAACCTCACTACTTGTGTTCTATTAAGATGCAACACAAATGAAAATCTCCACCATCTGCACTATGTGAAGAAAATAAAATGATTCTATCACAGCGTCAAGCAATACATTTTGGTCATCTCCTTTTTGGGAATGCACATTAACAGTACTAAGAAGAACGCCAAGGCACCTGACAAAACATAATAAGCAAGAAAGAATAAGATTTACAATTAAAAATAAGACAAATAGATATAAAATATACCAGTTTATAGACTCGCCAACCATCCACATATAGCATCAGTAAGAATATGAAATTCATAAGTGAATACATACTGAGTAATAGTATTATATTTCCTGCCATTAAGAGAGCACACACAACAAATGGCTAATAGAGAAACCAAATTTGCATCCAACCAACCAACATTAGTCTATTTGCATACAATGCTTACATGCGTAATTGCAGTTCTATATCTTTATCATTATCTTTATTTTAAATTATTACAAAAAATAACTAAAAGTAAATTTAGAAAGAAAAAAACTTATGAAGAAATAGGAGACTTTATCTTGGATTGTTCTCGAAACCATTAATAGGTTATTTAATCAATGAACTTTGACCAATGCAACTTCGTAAACCATATATGAGTTTGGTGAAATATTTTGATCATCTCCTTTGATCCCATAACTCATTGGTGGGGTACAGTAAGTGTTCTCTTTTCTCCTACATGCATACCTTCAAGACCAATATCCCAACCCTCTGACGTTTGCTACACCTAAGCGAAATTTGTAAGAAATAAAAGACGAAGATTTCGATTATAAGAAATAAAAGGCTTGCAAAGTTTGAAACATAAAGAGGCGAATATGAGAATTTTAAACTTGAGAATAATAAAAATAATTAAGAAGAATCATCAATATATATATATGATGATGATGATGGCTGTATATTAAATATTCTTGCACCTACTTGTTTAATAACATTGTGGAAGATAATTATATGAGCGTTTAAAGGATCAACATCAACCCTTTTAAGTGCAGCTGCAAAACAACATCAAAGGAAATTTATAAAACTCACTCTTGAGTGTAGGTGCCCTTTATAATTTTTCTATTTATAAGAATCCATATAAGCATCTAGTAAATAAATCTTGGCTAGTGCTCATACAGAAATATTGTCATAAAATATCATGTACATGGATAATGGTGATGCATACTATTATCTATTTAGCCCAATCCATCACCCAATATGAAATGAAGTCAATCAGAAAATATCATCAAAATAAACAAAGGTTTCAAAATATTTACCTTGTTTCTTAGAATTTCCTATTGCTTCCTTGGAACCTGTTGAAAATAAATAAATAAATAAATTACTGCTTGATGTAACCCCATATATCTAAACTACCAATTTATAATATTCAAACCTTCTCTATAAAGTCCCAATATGAAGTTCCAATAAATCAAAATCTCCTAACATTTTGAGTGAAAAATAATCTATAAAAGAAACACATTTAATCAGAAGAAGAAGCCAAACCTTCTCTGGAAGCGGTGCAGTGCTACCCTCGTCGTCACCGAACCTTGTCGTTGTTGGAAATTATTTTACCAGGATCTTAGATCTACTCACAAGTATGTTGATTAACACCCTAAATATGAACTTCTAAAACGATTATAAAATAAACACATATAAAGTATGAGAAACCTTACATTGGGTGCAGCGGAATAATATGTCTCCTTCCGTTCAGATCTCTAACCCTTGTATCATTTCTGTCGCAGAGTATTATCAAGATCTGAACCTGGATTTCTTTCTCTCCTTTCTTTAGTGCTGAATCTCCTTCTTGTTGAATGTCTTTCTTCACGATCTTCCTCACTATGATTGAGGTATCACTTGCTGTGTGTGGGCACTACTCTATCACTAAGAGCTTCGAAATTATTCAAGGAAGAAGAAGAGTATGGGTGGCGGCTAGGTTAGAGAGAGAAGGCTCAGGTTTTTCTCTGAAGAAAACAAGAAGTGAAAGTGTTGTTTATTTCCTGCAGCCTTCACTATCTATTTATAGTATTCCATATAGGGTTAGGTTTGAATTATTTGGCATTAAAATAATGAAAATATCAGATGATAAAGCCTATAAAAGTGGTCGGCCATGGCTATATGGATTTGGGCCTCACTTTTTGCAATTTTGCAGTTTTATCATTTCTGCATCTCATTTTCTCAAAAACGCCCATTTTCAAATTCAACATTTAAATGCCAATTCTAACTATTTAATAACTATAGATAATTATTAAATAATACTGTCATTTATCATATTTATTAATTGAACCATACAAAGTATCTTAATTAACAAATATGCCCTAAAAACTCTTTCTTTACAATTTCGCCCTTACTTAGTGAAAAATTCACAAATAGACATAGTCTAATTTGAGAATTATAATTGATTAATCAAAACCAATTAAATGAGTCTTACAAATAATATTATCTCAACTAGTGGGGGGACCATGGGTCTATATAACCGAGCTTCTAACAAGTAGATCAAGAATTTATAACCTAAATTCACTGACTTATTAATTCTTCGTTGAATCTACGCATAGAACTTAGAATTGCACTCTCAGTATATAGAACGCTCTATATGTTCCACCATATAGACACGTCATTAGTTATCCATTGTTATAATCCTAATTTGATCAATGATCCTCTATATGAATGATCTACACTGTAAAGGGATTAGATTACCGTAACACCCTACAATGTATTTTATCCTTAAAACACTTAACCCCGTATAAATGATATTTCAGCTATGTGAAATGAGTACTCCACCATTTATTTTCGTTTGGTCAAGCTCGAAGGAAATCATCCTTTACTTACTATTCGCCAAATAGAAGCTATAGATTCCATATTTATGTTAGCGCTCCCACTCAATTGCACTACCGTGTTCCCAAAATGTACGTATCACCCTGACCCAAAAGTAGGCTTAACTAACAAATCAAAGAACACGAATAACACTCTTGAGATTGAACCTAATCATATCAGGATTAAGATCATTTGATCTAGGATCAACTAGGCGATATTGACTTGAATAGATATTACGGTAAGTTTGATAAATCTATGTCAAAGTTCAATATCGGTCCCTTCCGATGCATACTCCATGCACCCAACCTGAGCTTTACTTTAACCAATGCTCTGGAAAGAACGTAGCATTTCTCCAAATGCAAGTAAACTCTGTTGTAGATTATCATATCAGTAAAACCCTGTGTCTGATAAATCTAGGAATCTTTATTCACATAGTCATGTTTACTTTCCAATGTGTTGACAACACAACAAACAGGATCAAGTATGTGAAAAAGGTTTCAGATGAATTTATAAATCAAATAGAGAAGCAATTGATAAGATGAACCAAAACATACACAAATGAATGAAAAATACTTCTGTTTCTTTATTGATATTGAATAAATTGGATTACATTGAATTGGAGTTTTATTTAGGGCATAAAACCCAACAGTCGTTACTCTGAGCTCCACTATCTTCATCCATCTTCTTCTCCCCCTCCTTCTCTGCTCCAATGGCTTCAACCCTAAACCTACATTCTCATCACTGAACTGATGTCCTTGCAACCCAATCAACAACAAATCGATTTTGAATCAAACATAGACAGCTCAATCGTATCAACCTAATGGTTCGACTCAATCGACCATTCCGAAGCTCAAATGGATCAATCAACAAAAAATCAAAATCGAATGCTCAATCGTATACATGAATATATAGAGTAAGGGTATTGCATGTATGTCAATCGTATCGACCCAATTGTTGTTCGCCTCAATCGACCATTCCGAAGCTGATCAACCGACTATAAATTTAAATCAATTCTGATTCAAAAATTGAATGCACCATTGAATCGATCTTCAAACAGGAGATGAAAAATGCAAATAGGGCATTTTAAAAATTCCCCACCTAAAAAAAAGGGTAATTTTTACTAATATACCAAATTAACAAATTAATATTACAGTTACCGAATAAAACAAAAATACCTTACATATGTATATTCCTACCAAAATTTAGGAAAAAAATTCCTACCAAACTAGAAAAAATGGGATCAACCCCCGTGTACTGCCGAACCATATATAACCATTTGAGAACAAAAAAAAATCAAAAAGAAACCTTCGACTATTCAAACCTCCACAACCTATGCCATTGAAGCTCTGCAAAAAATGTCAATCGAATCTGCAAAAAAAATCACAATTAAAGCTTGACAAAAGCTTCGATCAACAAAAATCAAAACAAACTCTACAGATGCTAATCGAAGGTGCCGAGATAACTCATCATTGAAGCTACTCAAAGCTTTCGTCATCAAAATTCAGTCATTCCTTATATAAAACCTTAGATCAAAAACTTCGATGTGAGATTCAAAACTTCAATTGTCAGATTCAGTCAATGCTACTCGAAGCTACTAAGACAACACTTACCTGTGAATTTCAGTCGATCATTTCACAAAAACTGAACTTTTGGAAAAGAAAATAACTATGCTTCCTTCGATCGTTTCAAGAATCATCTTTAAACAAAGGAGATATCACGTTCAACCTCTGTACACTGAAAGAGAAAAAAGCAACATGATCACAGCTCCTAGAATCTGATTTACACAGAAAAAGTTTCAAAAACCAGTAAGCTTTTTCATATTTAATAAGAAACTAAACATATAATTTATATAACATTGATTGCTTCTATCTAAAACTACGACTCTCTTCTATAACAGAATCATGGAACATTTATTGTTGGTACTATACTACAATGGAAAATTTGTAGATAGATGCTTATGCAGAGATTATCAAGTAACAGGTATACTGATACAAAGAGGTTTCTCATACCAAGAACTGAGAACACTAATCTGTCATTATTTGGAATAAACAACAGCACCACTGTTCTTGAAATACAATTTCAAATACAAGAAGGTATACCACCAATGAGGATCAAGGACGATAATTCTTGCATAATTTATGAGCATATCAGGAAAAAAAAAATGACAATGAGGCTGCCTTCCCACTATTCATTAACTATACACAGTCATTGAACAATGGCTACCAACTATTAAATCAAGAAATTACTTGCTTTGTCAGAACCTCTGCAGCCTATGAAAATGAAGAACCATATATACAAGATATTGATCCAATTCCTAGATGGACAGAGTATGCACTCTCAGTAGCTAATTACATCACAGAAAGAACTATAGAAGCTATACCAACTCAAGCTGGGAAAACAAAAGAAACATCATCAAAGATCCAACGATTGACAAAATAAGAGTTGGGCAAATTTTCCAAGACAAAGAAACAGTAAAGCTTGCCATGAGCCTACATGCAATCAAAATGAATGAACAACACAGGGTAAAAAGTGTTGGAAGTAATTTTACCAGGAACTTAGATCTACTCACAAGTATGTGGATTTAACAACCTAAATATGAACTTCTAAAACGATGAAAAATTAAACACATAAAAGTATCAGTAATCTTACATTGGGTGCAGCGGAATATATGTCTCCTCCCACTCAGATCTCTAACCCTTGATTCCTTTCTGTAGCAGAGTATAATCAAGATCTGAGCCTGATAGTCCTTCTTTGTTGTTTCTAAATTCTACACAGCCTTCCTCACTATGATTGAGGTATTACTTGATGTGTGTGGGCACTACTCTAACACTTATAGATTTCGAAACAGTGAAGGAATAGAGAGAGAGAGGGTGGCGGCTCAGAGAGAGTTTTGAGTGAGAAAATTCTGTCAGAATAATGTGTGTTCAAAACTGAAGCCTTTGCCTTCTATTTATATAAGACCACCCAGGGCTATGGTTGAATTAATTGATATTTAAAATTGAAAAAAATTAATGAGAAAGGAAGCTTAAGTGGCCGGCCTAGGCATTGTGGAAACAAGGCTAGCCACTTTTCCAACTTTCCTTTTCCTACATTGATAGTATCCTGTTTTGTCAAAAACTGCCAATTCCTTTGTTCAACCACATAAATGTCAAATCTAATTATTTAATAATTAAAATTAATTATCAAATAATATATTGTCATTTATTTTATTAATAATAAAACTAATTAAAGTTTTCTAATTAATAAATATGTCGTTCAGAATCTCTATTTACTGTTTTGCCCTTAATCAGTGATAAATTCTCAAATAGACACAGTCTATCATGAGAATTATAATTGATTAATTAAAATCAATTAAATGAGTCTTACAAGTAATATTATCTCAACTGGTGGGGGACCATGGGTCTATATATCCGAGCTTCCAATAAGCAGATCTAGAATTTACTACTTAAATTCACTGACTTATTAATTCTTCGTTGAATCCACGCATAGAACTTAGAATTGCACTCTCAGTATATAGAATGCTCTATATGTTCCACCATATAGACACATCATTAGTTATTCATTGTTATAATCCTAATGTGATCAATGATCCTCTATATGGATGATTTACACTGTAAAGGGACTAAATTACCGTAACACCCTACAATGTATTTTATCCTTAAAACACTTAACCCTGTATAAATTATATTTCAACTAAGTGAAATGAGTACTCAATCATTTATCTCGTTTGGTTAAGCTCGAAGGAAATCACCCTTTGCTTACTATTCGCCAGATAGAAGCTATAGATTCCGTATTTATGTTAGCGCTCCCACTCAATCGCACTACCGTGTTCCCAAAATGTATGTATTACCCTGACCCAAAAGTAGGCTTAACTAACAAATCAAAGAACACGAATAACACTCTTGAGATTGAGCCTAACCATATCAGGATTTCGATCATGTGATCTAGGATCAACTTAGTGATATTGAATTGAATAGATATTTACGGTAAGTTTTATAAATCTATTTCAAAGTTCAATATCGGTCCATTCCAATGCATACTCCATGCATCCAACCTGAGCTTTACTTTAACCAATGTTCTGGAAAGAACATAGCATTTCTCCAAATGCAAGTAAACTCTGTTGTAGATTGTCATATCAGTGAAACCCAGTGTTCTGATAAATCTAGGAATACTTTATTCACATAGTCATGTTTACTTTCCACTATGTTGACAACACAATAAACATGATCAAGTATGTGAAAGGGGTTTGGATGAATTTATAAATTAAATAGACAAACAATTGATTAAGTGAACCAAAACATACACACATGAATGAAAAATACTTCTGTTACTTTATTGATATTGAATAATCTGGATTACATTGAAACAGAGTTTTATTTAGGGCATAAAACCCAACAAACTCCCACTTGCACTAATATAAAACAAATCAGTACATTTCAATTAACCCTAAATTCTAACGGTGCTTTTCGAATGCAGTCACTACCAAGACTTTCGTGAATGGATCAGCTAAGTTGTCCTGCGTGTCCACTTTTTCCACCAGTACATCCCCTCTTGCCACATATTCTCTGATAATATGATATTTTCTTTCTATATGCTTACTTCTCTTGTGGCTCCGAGGTTCCTTACTGTTGGCTATAGCTCCATTGTTATCACAAAGCAGGACTAAAGGCTTTTCTATTCCAGGAACTACACCAAGACTGGTGAAGAACTTCCTAAGCCAGACAACCTATTTAGCTGCTTCAGCCGCAGCTATGTATTCTGCCTCCATGGTAGAATCCGAAATCACCGTTTGTTTAGCACTTCTCCAAACCACTGCTCCACCCCCAAGAGTAAACACCATCCCAGATGTAGATTTCCTGTCTTCAAGACATCCCTGGAAATCTGAGTCTGTATAGCTTAAGGGATTTAAAGCACCACCCTTGTAGACTAATACATAATCTCTTGTACTTTTTAAGTATTTCAAAATATACTTAACAGCATTCCAATGTATCCGTCCTGGATTTGACTGATACCTGCTCACGATTCCAACTGCATAGCAGATGTCAGGTCTAGTGCATAGCATAGCATACATTAGACTTCCAACTGCAATAGCATAAGGAACTTTTGCCATGTCTTCTATCTCTTAAGGATCAGTAGGACATTGTTCCTTAGATAAACGGATACCATATCTAGAAGGCATATTTGCCCCATTGGTATTAGTCATGGAGAATCTCTCTAGAACTTTGTCAATGTAAGTTGTTTGAGAGAGAGCAAGGGATCTATTCTTCCGGTTTCTGATAATCTGAATACCGAGAACATAGGTTGCCTCAATAAAGTCTTTCATGTCGAATTGAGTGTCAAGCCATTCCTTGATGTGACTCATTTTCTTGACATTGTTGCCAATGATCAAAATGTCATCAACATAAAGGACCAGGAATACTACTACTTGGTCTTCCTTGAGTTGGTAAACACAAGGTTCATCTTCATTCTGATGAAAGCCGTAGGTTTTAATGATCTCATCAAACCTTTTATTCCACGAGCGAGAAGCTTGCTTAAGTCCATATATGGACCTATTTAATTTGCAAACTTTATTCTCCTGCCCAGGAAGAACATAACCTTCTGGTTTCTCCATATAGATGGTTTCTTCAAGAAGCCCATTAAGAAAGGTTGTCTTGACATCCATTTGCCAAATTTCATAATCTAAAGCGGCAGCAATGGAGAGAAGAATTCGAATGGATTTGAGCATGGCAACCGAACTAAAAGTTTCCTCATAGTCCACACCTTCTCTTTGGGTATAACCCTTGGCGACCAGTCTAGCTTTGAAAGTTTCGACTTCGCCTCCAACGCCTCTTTTCTTCTTGTAGACCCATTACATCCAATTGGACGATAATCATCAGGTGGGTCTACATATTCCCAGACTTTGTTCTTTTTCATGGAATCTATTTCTGAATCCATGCCGGCTGACCATCGCTTCCGTTGCGGACTTGCCATTGCCTGTTTATAGGTTAATGGGTCGTCATCAATACCGTCACCAACGACCATATTGATTTCACCATCCAAGCCATAACGAGATGGTTTTGTAGAAACCCTCCCACTACGACGAGAAGCGGTGACCTTCTGAACAGGAGCTTTGGTAGTAGTTTTCTCAGTTGCTACAACTGAGGGAGTGGGATGTTCCTCTTCTTGAGTAGAAGAGGATGGAACATTTGAAGGAACAGTATCTGTAAGCATTTCCTCTAATACAATTTCACTTTTCGGTTTGTTGTCTTTCATATAGTTATCTTCAAGGAAAGTAGCATTTGTAGAAACAAACACTTTGTTATCCTTGTGACTATAAAATAGTCCACCCCTAGTCTTTTTAGAATTTCTGACAAACATGCAAACTTCAGTTCGCGATTCCAGTTTGCCTTCTTTCTTCTCAAGACGTGAGCAGGGCACCCCCAAATCCTATAATGGCGTAAACTAGGTGTACGACCATTCCATAGTTCAACGGGTGTCTTAGGGACTGCTTTAGATGGTACAACATTTAAAATGTCGTTTGCCATTTGAATAGCATATCCCCAGAAGGACGTAGACAGAGTTGAATAACTCAGCATAGACCTAACCATTTCCAAGAGAGTGCGATTTCTTCTTTCTGTAACTCCATTTTGCTGTGGAGTGCTTGGGGCAGTATATTGGGATTCAATTCTAAGTTCAGTTAAATGATCTTTGAACTACATATCCATATATTCTCCACCCCTATCAGTTCGCAAGATCTTTAATGTTTTACCTAATTTGTTTTGAGCCAAAGCATGAAATTCCTGAAACTTTTCAAACGTTTCAGATTTCTTTTGCATTAGGTAAAGAAAACTGTATCTAGAGAAATCGTCAATGAAAGTGACGAAATACTCGTAACCTCCTCTGGCTTTTACATTCAGAGGTCCGCAAACATCTAAATGCACTAACCCTAGGGGTTGTTTGGCACGCTCTCCCTTTGCAGAGAAAGAACGTTTGGTCATTTTTCCTTCTAGGCAACACTCGCATACTGGCAATTCTCCTAAGACGACATTCTTCAATGGACCGTCTTTGGTTAGCCTATTGAGTCTATTAAAGCCTATATGACCTAAACGTAAATACCATAGATAAGTTTGATCATCATTATCAATCTCTTTTCTCTTAAGGCTTCTAGGTTTAGCTACATTGAAAAGTTCAGTATTTAGTGAGATTTGAGTATCAGGTCTTAAAACATAAAGCCCTTGTTCCATGTTTGCAACACATATATGAAATCCATTACGAGAAATTGAACAATTTGAACTCAAAAAATTCAATATATAAAATTGTGTTTGTAAACATGAAACACTAATCAAGTTTCTACTAAAATTGGGAATATATAAAACATTCTCTAAAAGTAAAAACTTCTTTGAATTAAACTTGATTCGGGTTGTTCCTCTTGCTTTAACTGATACCAACTCGTCATTTCCAACTTTAAGATTTAACTCATCTGGGTGAAGATTCTCCCAAGTTTCAAGCAGCTGCAATGAAGAACATACATGGTTAGTAGATCCAGAATCAACAATCCAGGTGGATTTGTCATTCTCTAAAAGACATGATTCAAAGACAAAAGCATCACCTTCGTTTGAATTGTCTAGAAGCCTGGGACATTGTTCTTCTTTATGTCTCTTTCCATTACAATTCGCACATAGAACATGATGTCTGATAATTGTACTTGAAGAAGCAGCTTTGTTAGAGCCCTCATGCTTAATCTTCTTCCTCTGATTAAATTTTGCAATACCAGGAGGTCCCATTGCAATCAGATTCTGGTCATGGGCCCTCAACTCAGTCTCGAGTTTGTCCATGTCGGAGGAGTGAGGATTGTTCAATAAGTAATATAGAACAAAACTGTCATACTCCTGAGGAAGACTATTAAGTATGAGTCGTACCCATTGTTCCTTTGATAAATTAATTCGTAGTAGATTTACCTTTTGGAATTTCAGATTCATCAACAATAGGTGCGAGTTAATGCAACTACCAGGATGCATTTTCACACTATTGAGTTCTTTTGCAAAGATACTAACTAGGAGTGGATCGGGATGAGGGTTATTCATATTGGCACTATAACATATCAATAAACAGAAGTAAGGTTTTGGTTCTATAAATTCATACACAAGTTCAGAAAAGAAACAATCACATAGGGTTAGAAAAATATTAAATCTAACATAGTTTATTTTCCAAGGTTTCCAACGAACTGATACAGTGTCCCGTTTAGGCGAGAGTCAAAGCATCATCCATTGAATAGAGTTGTCAATTCATCTAAAATGTCATTCATTCTAGCAACCTTTTATTCGATCAAGATTGGAATTCAGCGTTGTCCTGTTTAGGCGAGAGTCAAGGCAATTCTATCTTATGAGCTTCTACCATTGTTTCGCACTCTTGTAAATCTTATACAGTCGTCACCATTAGTGTGGACATAAACCATATAAAAAACTTATAAGAATACTTATCTTTCGAGATTAAACAGGGATAACTTGCTAATGAACGTTCCTCCATTAGGGAGGATTACTCACTAAAACAATAGCTATGTAAAACCAACAATGGAAATCGAATTTCTCTTGATTAAAGCTCATTATTTAAAAAAATATGTATTTTGTTTAATCATTTATATTCCATATCTCAATAATGAAATATTACAAATTAAAGTAAAAACTTTAATTAAATTTCAAAAATGGAATAATTTTGAAAAATATCTTATTTGTTATAAATATTAATAATTATGTGGATGTCCAAATCTTTTATTTATTACCATGAATTGTAATCAATATTCCTCTTTTCCTTAGTTTCTCTTTTTCTTAGTTTCTTAATATCTCACTCTTGTATTTGTATAAATAGGGGTTCACCCCATTGGAATAAACAACTCAAAAATTCTCATTCACTTTCTCTTTCTCTCTTCATCTTCTTCTTCTTTCTTCTCTTCTACTTTATATTATTTTATATTATTTTATAACACGTTATCAGCACGAGTCTCTGCCCAAGCTTCAAGCATGAGTCTATGCTATGTCCCAATGTAAGTATTTTGTTAAAGTTCTTGAATTGTTTCAAAGTCATGATACACTAAATATATATTTATATATATACTTATCTCACTGAAACAATTTCAAGAATCCTTTGTTTTCTTTTTTCTTTTTATCTATATATCTATATATTATATATGTATGTATATGTTTTTATATATTTATTATTAATTTCATATATAAATATATTATGTTCTTATCATTCATAATATTTACAATATATGTGCGCCTATGATATGATAGAGAAAATCTATATAAATTATACATATATCCAAAAGATTATGTATTATCGATAAAATATTGTATATATCCTAAAGATTATGCATCATCGATAAAATATTGCATATATCCTAAAGTTTATGCATCATCGATAAAATATTGCATATATCCTGAAGATTATGCATCATCGATAAAATATTGCATATATCCTGAAGATTATGCATCATCGATAAAAAATTGTATATATCCCGAAGATTATGCATCCTCGATAAAATATTGCATATATCCTGATGATTATGCGTCCTCAATAAAATCTTCCATATATCCTGAAGATTATGCAAACGTAATATTCATTATATAGTTGATGGATATATAATGAAAGAGATGAATACATATTTATATATATGTTCTTGTATTCTTTGAGGACAATGAAAAGTAATCTAATATAGATATAGATTTTGACAAACATTTCCTGAAGTAAATGTTTTATATTTGTCAAAAAAAATGATTGTATTTATGTGAATACAACTAAAGAATCATTAAAAATGATTATTATTGATGCAATTTTATAGTGGGTTTTGAATATCCAAAACGAATATTAAGAAAATTGCATTGAAACATCAAAGTATAAGAATAACAATGAGCATGACTAATGTTATTTAAATACATGAGGCATGTATTTATTGTTCATCATTCCCTGCAGAGAATGATACGAATTGAAGTCAATTACTTTTAAAGATTCTTCGTATTAGTCATGTTATTATACATTGTTATTACTTGCAATGTTGGAAATTATTGAATCTGACATATATTAAAGATTAAATTTTGCATACATCTTGGAGACTATGCAAAAATTGCATTCATATATTCTTTGAAATATCGTAAAAGAAATTGTTGAATAATTTCTTATATTTTTATGGATGAACAAGTAATAAATTTTTAAGAAATTTATAATAATGTTCTACTTGTTCAACGTCATTCCCCGAAGTGAATGTAATGATTTTAAATAATCAATGACATTATTTACTACTCAAATATTTCCAGAAAAAAATGGAAACAACCAAAAGATGAGATACCACACACAATCAAAGTGCATGAAATCTATATATCATGTGTGGAATTAAATAATAGTGGTCGTGTACTTGTAGTACGGACACACTTATAATCAAGATAAAAGTATACTTGAATATTTAATAGAATGTGAATTGTACAAACTTATTGTACATTTAGAATATTTAAATATCATTACCTAAAGAGAATGAATAGGCATGAAATTCTATTTCAAAGAATATAGATTTCACATATATTGGTAATGCCAGAAGCAAATTAATATTTACATATTTTATTATTTCTTGAAATCAATAGTTTCAAACTATTGTTAGTACAGGATATGTATATATATAGTTACTATATAATTCAGTTTGCATATTCCCAAAAGTGGATATATAATTTACTAATATTTGTTAGTGATCCAATATAATCAAAGTGATAAAGAATCACAAAATGATTATTTGAAAAGCTTCCTGAAGAAGTACTCTTACATACAATTGCTACTTTGAGTAGTAAAATATCTTGGTATGTACCTAGATGTATAACTTTTATCTAGTTATGAAAGTAATAAGAGATGACTTATTATATGTACTGGTTGTACATTTAAATATATAATATATCAAGTCATGATAATTAGACTGATGAATAGTCTATTAATAAATTAGACGACTTGTTAAAAAGATACCAGGAAACATGAATGATATATTATGGTTATATCTATTTGACCATTATAACAACATGATGAAGTTGTCATATACATTTTACATTATACACATCATTGAATTGATGATAGTGATTTCTGAAGAAATATAAAGTTTGATAAACATAATAGTGACTCCTGAAGAGTGTATATGTTTTGGAGAATAATATAATTATATTATTCGTGTATATAAAAATAAAACTTGTAATGATTATGTTGTAATGAATTTACATTACATTTTGAAAGTTTCATTGAAATACAAATTATAGTGAACCTGAAGTTCATGAATTGAATTTTTTGACATGATCAATCATATGCAATAAATTGTCAAATAATTTGACTAAATTTTGTTGAAGAACCAAAAGATTCTTCTCATTGTTATTTATAAGGCTCAAAAGAAGAATGTGCATATATTTCCACATAGAAAATATTTAAATTATATTTTCTTAACAATCTTGAGCCATTGTTAGATTTTTATTGCATAGTTTCTTATCGATGTGATAAGATTATATGATCATGCATTTACAAAATGTGTAAATTTATGTATTTCTAATTATACACGTATGACTCATTCTTAGAAATGAATTAAGTTCATAAGTATTGAACTTGAAACTGAAGTTATTGAACCTGAAGTTCAATGTCATATAATATATATGAGTTTAAATAGATATTGATTCATTGTGATATATTGAAATCCCTACAGGTGTATTAATATTATTAGATATCACAATTTTTAAAAATTCTCTCGATCGGGGGAGAAGCTGGGATCGATGATAATTTTTGAAAAATGATCCTTGCACAAAGTATATAAGAACAATATAGTTCAAAATGATATATACCAACTGCAAATCAATATTATTCAAAGTTGAGATAGAATGAGTTGAAAACGCCTGAAGCGTAAATGAACAATGTAGAAATTATTAATAAATGTTCATTTGATTTGCCCTGAAGTTGTTAAATCTAGAGGTACTCATGGAGATACCTTAATGTTATAAAGTATTAAAATGATAACCGTGATGAAAACGGTACTCGAAAAGACTCCCAAGAGAAGTTAGACATAACACATTTGATCATAATTGAATCCCTGAAGTGATTCTATATAGGTACCTATAAATGATAAACATATTTGAAAAATATGTAATTTAAAGAGATCTCTATAAGTTATGTCAATATGGGAGGAAATTATCATTTATTGAAATTTTTGTCGATAATAAATATTGAATGTTTGCATATGCAATAAATTAACATGAGATAGCAAGGATCATGGTATTAGATTTGTCGAGAATCATCGACATACATTTTGATTTTTGGCCAAAATATTATGACGCAATCCAGGCAAATTTACTCACATAAAGTGAAGTAAGACCTGTAGGGTGTGCAAATAAATATTTCTAATGAGAAATTTGCATATATGTATTTGTACATAATGAATTGTTGTACAAAGCTTGCATAGACATGAGATTGATTGAAGTAAGGCTTAAATATTGAGAAAATATAATCATGATTTGATTATAGCCTGGAATATATTTTATGAGGATTTATAAGCGTCACATAAATGTTGCAACAAAAGGTTATTTATTTGGAGCTCCTAATATAGTGAGAATTTGAAATAAGCCTTATCTAAAAATTCTAGAAGAATTTAATACATATCTTAAATGATATAAATTCAAAGTCGCGCGCACTATATGACAAAGATCTTTGTATGAAATAAAGACATGTAAGTAAATTATTATTTGAAAAATACCTATGGTTGTCTATGCAATATAAATACGTAAATTATACGTTGTGATAGACTCTTGAAGAGTTTTTAATTAATTGAAGAACAAACTTTTATTTCTTTTGTATTTCGAGAAATATTAATGTATAAAGTTTGTTCATTAGTATTGAAGTCCTGAAGTACTTCTTATGTATCAAGAATTATAAATATATGATCATTTGATATGGAAATTAAGATCATAAAACAAGATGGAATAAATATATGGTCTCGGAGTACCATCATTGTCACAAATGAAAATTTATAGTACCATTAATGTGTTATGTTCATATCTACTTGAAATTTTAAATTTTCGTATGAACAAAGTTGTGTACACACATGAATGATACAATTAGTTGGATAAAGACTAATGTTCCACGAACCCCTCATCTATAATTTAGAAGTCCATACATACTCTGGAAGAGTTATAGAAAATATATGATCAAAGATTATATATGGTGATATTTTAAAAGTGATAACAATAATCTTATGAGATATATTATCACCAAAAGAATTATGGATCATATGTGCATGAGGGGAAGACATATTCATGTTGCACTCTTTTTTCCTTAGTTTAGGTTTTGTCCCAATGGGTTTTCCTGACAAGGTTTTTAACGAGGCAACTTGCAAATAATTATGAATATGAAATATATATTATACTCTTTTCCCTAGCTCAGATTTTGTCCCACTGGGTTTTTCTGGCAAGGTTTTTAACGAGGCAACTATAAATCATGTTAACATACATGCATTTTATGAAGCAAGTAGAGAATGTGTGTGAGTGAGATCATTGACATAGCATATTCGGGAAACATATGGATTGCACTCAATAAAGAAGTATCAACCCAAGCAATTCTCCATGGATAATACTGCTTGCATCGTTCAACTAAAAGGAGGTACATTGAAGGAGATAGAGTTAGAACACATTTCACGAAATTCTTCTTTATACGCTTCAAGAAAATGCATATTGGTGTTCAACATATCCAATCAAGTGTCAATCTTACAAACTTATTCACAAAGTTATTACCAACATCAACATTTGAGAAGACGGCAGACAAGATCAAAATTCGTCGATTAGAAGATCTCCACAAATGCCTAAATGAGGGGGAGTTAGTTTACACTATACTCTTTTTCCTTTGATCAAGTTTTCAGCAAGATTTTTAATAAGGCAGATATATTATGGACATCGAAGGGGGAGTGTTATAAATATTAATAATTATGTGGATGTCCAAATCTTTTATTTATTACCATGAATTGTAATCAACATTCCTCTTTTCCTTAGTTTCTCTTTTTCTTAATTTCTTAATATCTCACTCTTGTATTTGTATAAATAGGGGTTCACCCCATTGGAATAAACAACTCAAAAATTCTCATTCACTTTCTCTTTCTCTCTTCATCTTCTTCTTCTTTCTTCTCTTCTACTTTATATTATTTTATATTATTTTATAACATTATTCAAGTTGTTTAGAAAAATCTAACTATCCAACGTAAATATTCTTCAATCAATGACTTAATTAAATATTACCAATTAAGAAGTAATCACTTAATTTAGAAGATATTCCATTTTAAGTTCCCATATTTATAAAATATCAACTTAAAAAATATCTAAAGAATCTTAATAACCAATTCCTAAAATTCCTAAACTTAATTTATAATAGGAGATTCAAAAAATATTCAAATCTAAGTTGATTTGATAGATTTAACTAAATCTCAACTTAAATAGGAATATTTAATGAAATTATAAAATTAAAATTCAGAAAGAATTTACATGGTTATAATTCCATATTTAATTAAACACAAGAAAAATACATATAGTTTTCTAGAATATAACTATTCAAACTATGTTTTTCTTAAATTAATTTCAAGGAAGAATGAAATTAATTATGTTGCTAATCAATTTTATTAGGTCAAACTAATATAATTAACCTAGCACAGTTATCCAAATCAGGCAAATGGACCTTCACAATTGGGGTTGTTCATATGAGGGGGGCTGGGTCCAGTATGTCGTACCCACTTCTAAGGCTCCCAACTCTCACACAAGGCCCAAAAGAGAGGAATTTAACCTTAAAATGAACAACTGTTATTAATTGAATAGGCTCACTACTAAATGAGCCTAAATAAAATCTATCAGGTTTGATATTTTATTTAGCAACAACAACCTATATGTATCTATAACAGAAATTAAACATATAGGCTCACACAAGCACACACATTTGGATGAATCCTATCATGTTACTAGGTCATACACAGATGAAAGAAGATTGTAAAAATTACCTGTTACAAATTATTTACTTGATCTATCATCAATTGAACCATTGGTTAAAATCAGATCATTAGATCTATCAACAAGTTAACCATGGCAATTTAGATCAAGCAATAATAGATTTTAGAAAACTTACAAACAATCTAAAACACATACTCCTGCAACAAGTTAGATTTGGATAGTTGGATGTAGGATTTATTTAATTTTTAAACATATATTTCGAAAAAAAATATTTAAAAATTAAACCTACCATTTTGAAAAATTAGGTTTTGGGTAACCTAAATGTCATTTCAAAATAAATTGCTAACTTTCCTTTTAAATTTCATGTTATTTAATAAATTAAATAATAAAATAGAAAATGGTAAATACATACCATTTTCTTGTTTTACAATTTAATTTAAGTAAGAATAACAAAATTTAAAAGTTAACAAAAATATCTTATTTCCTCTTTTAAAATATCATGATTATTTTGATCTTATTCTAATTAAGGTCAAGTTACCAAAAAAAAATTAATATCTGACCTTAAAAAAAATAAAATAATCAAATTTTAAAGGAAATAAGAAAAGAGGTAAGAAAAACTTGATTTTTCCTATTTTCAAAATCAAATTACACTAATATCTAAAATTAATTTTAAAAAATAAAATTAATTTATTTCTGATAATTAGATTTGAAATTTGAAAAACAAAAATCAATATACAAAACTACACAAAAAATCAAAATTTAATTCCATGAAATAGCATGAAAAATCGAAAAAATTGAAAAATTGGATGAACTGTACGGATGGCATGCCAGGCATGCCCATCCGCGCGCGTTTCAGGGGGGATTGGCCGAGCTCACACGGCGCAGGGAGGCTGCATGCAGCCATTCCGCGCGCGTGTGAAGATGCTCATCATCCCGATTTTTCCAATTTTCAAAAATTCATAACTAATTCAAATTAAATCGAAATCGAGTTCTGTAAAAAAGTAAATTGCTTAGAATTTTCCAAACTATCCAATAAAAATAATTACAGAGACAGAAAAGTAACTATTTTTCCCAGAATTCACAAACAACAATCAAACATCAATATGACACACAAAGCAACATGATACCATCCAAAACACAAACAAATCGTTTTAAGTCCAAATTTCTTGCAAGCAAATCAATTACCATGGCTCTGGTGCCAGTTGTTGGAAGTTATTTTACCAGGAACTTAGATCTACTCACAAGTATGTTGATTTAACAACCTAAATATGAACTTCTAAAACGATGGAAAATTAAACACATAAAAGTATCAGAAATCTTACATTGGGTGCAGCGGAATATATGTCTCCTCCCACTCAGATCTCTAACCCTTGATTCCTTTCTGTAGCAGAGTATAATCAAGATCTCAGCCCGATAGTCCTTCTTTGTTGTTTCTAAACTCTACACAGCCTTCCTCACTATGATTGAGGTATTACTTGATGTGTGTGGGCACTACTCTAACACTTAGGAGGCGTTTGGTTGGGAGGAATGAAAATATAGGAATAGGAATGGGAATGGGAATGGGAATAGGAATGGAATGGAATAAAATTTAAAATGTATAAAAAAAATTGATAAAAAAATAATTAATTTTTTTTCTTGTTACATTGGAATGGTCATTCCTTCCTTTTTAAATGGAATAGCCATTCCACCAAAATGGTGGAAAGAGCATTCCATTGGAATGTCATTCCAATAATTTAAAATGCAACCAAACAAAGGAATGGAATGAAAATTATTTCATTTCCATTCCATTCCATTTCATTGCCTCCAACCAAACGCCACCGATTTCGAAACAGTGAAGGAATAGAGAGAGAGAGGGTGGCGGCTCAGAGAGAGTTTTGAGTGAGAAAATTCTGTCACAATAATGTGTGTTCAAAACTGAAGCCTTTGCCTTCTATTTATAGAAGATCACCCAGGGCTATGGTTGGATTAATTGACATTTAAAATTGAAAAAAATCAATGAGAAAAGGAAGCTTAAGTGGCCGGCCTAGACATTGTGGAAACAAGGCTTGCCACTTTTCCAACTTTCCTTTTCCTACATTGATAGTTTCCTGTTTTGTCAAAAACTGTCATTTCCTTTGTTCAACCACATAAATGTCAAATCTAATTTTTTAATAATTAAAATTAATTATCAAAGAATATATTGTAATTTATTTTATTAATAATAAAACTAATTAAAGTTTTCTAATTAATAAATATGCCGTTCAGAATCTCTATTTACTGTTTTGCCCTTAATAAGTGATAAATTCTCAAATAGACACAGTCTATCATGAAAATTATAATTGATTAATTAAAATCAATTAAATGAGTCTTACAAGTAATATTATCTCAACTAGTGGGGGAACCATGGCTCTATATATCCGAGCTTCCAATAAGCAGATCTAGAATTTACTACTTAAATTCACTGACTTATTAATTCTTCGTTGAATCCACGCATAGAACTTACAATTGCACTCTCAGTATATAGAATGCTCTATATGTTCCACCATATAGACACATCATTAGTTATCCATTGTTATAATCCTAATGTGATCAATGATCCTCTATATGGATGATTTACATTGTAAAGGGACTAAATTACCGTAACACCCTACAATGTATTTTATCCTTAAAACACTTAACCCTGTATAAATTATATTTCAACTAAGTGAAATGAGTACTCAATCATTTATATGTTTGGTTAAGCTCGAAGGAAATCACCCTTTGCTTACGATTCGCTAGATAGAAGCTATAGATTCCATATTTATGTTAGCGCTCCCACTCAATCGCACTACCGTGTTCCCAAAATGTATGTATTACCCTGACCCAAAAGTAGGCTTAACTAACAAATCAAAGAACACGAATAACAATCTTGAGATTGAGCCTAACCATATCAGGATTTCGATCATGTGATCTAGGATCAACTTAGTGATATTGAATTGAATAGATATTTACGGTAAGTTTTATAAATCTATTTCAAAGTTCAATATCGGTCCATTCCAATGCATACTCCATGCATCCAACCTGAGCTTTACTTTAACCAATGTTCTGGAAAGAACATAGCATTTCTCCAAATGCAAGTAAACTCTGTTGTAGATTGTCATATCAGTAAAACCCAGTGTTCTGATAAATCTAGGAATACTTTATTCACATAGTCATGTTTACTTTCCACTGTGTTGACAACACAATAAACATGATCAAGTATGTGAAAGGGGTTTGGATGAATTTATAAATCAAATAGACAAACAATTGATTAAGTGAACCAAAACATACACACAAGAATGAAAAATACTTCTGTTACTTTATTGATATTGAATAATCTGGATTACATTGAAATAAAATTTTATTTAGGGTATAAAACCCAACAAAAAGATCATCAACAAAGGACTACAGCTTAGTGTGTGTTGATAAAAATTGTAAATGGTACTTCTTGGCAACAAAACATGGAAAAACAAATCTCTTCAAAGTCAGAAAACTTGTGGAGGATCTTACATGCTCAATAGAATGCATCAATGACGATCACCCCCAAGCAACAAGTAACATAATAGCTGACTGCATCAAAAGAAAAATTAGCAATCCAAAAAGAAACTATAGGCGAAATGAGATTGTTGATGATATAGCAGAAGACTATAGTGTCTCAATTTCTTACCAAAAAGCTTGGAGAGCAAAAGAGAAGGCTTCAGAAAAAGTAATAGGCTGCTGTAACACCCTAACTAGCATAGGCGTATTACGTGATTTTAAACATACTGTGCAGCTCGTTGCTAATCAACGAGGTTTATGGAAAAACGTGATTAATTAAAATTTTTGCTTTTTAATTAAACTTGTAAAATATTTATACAAAATACTCGGGATCCCGATTACAAAACCATTTACAAAAGTTTACTGTCTATACAAAATAATTGTCGCCTAGCGACTAGTTACAAAAATAGCCTCGCTGTCCCGATGATCGTACGCTCCACGCCTAACCGCCCCGACATGTACAATCTTCATAGGCTCGTCCTCACGGTCCATCAGCTCTAGCCTTGCCCTTACCTACACATAAACATAGCACTGTGAGTCGACAGACTCAGTAAGAAAAGCATAATAATACTCATACATAAATCCCGGTCATGATCAGACGCCCATACCCCTGACCATAACCCTAACTGTCGTGTCCAACACGATACTGAGTCCCCCTAACTGTCGTGTCCAACACGGTACTGAGTTCTGAACGTTCATAGGGACGGTACTATTGACAAGTAACAGCCTAATCGGTCGAACTGGTCATACTCCAGCTGCTGGTCATACTCCGGCTGTCGTACCGACGTGTTACAGTATCAGCCTAATCGGTCGAACTGGTCATACTCCAGCTGCTGGTCATACTCCAGCGTGTACCAACGTGATACGTCAAATAGTACGGAACCACCAACCTAAGTATCAGCCTAATCGGTCATACTGGTCATACTCCAACTGCTAGTCATACTCTAGCCTATACCGATGTGATACAGTGTCACCCTATACTCGGTCATACTGGTCATACTCCAGCTGCTGGTCATACTCCAGCCTATACCGATGTAACACAGTCAGATGGTTCGAAGCCAACATACATAACTAATGTAACCTAACAGGCTTCCTACATGCACGCTAAACATGTAATCTACATATGCATACTGTTATACTAATCTTACCTCAATTTCGAATTCAGGTGTGCCGGTCAACCTGACTGGAACTATCTGCGCGACGAATTACAGGCTCCTAAACCATAAAAATTACAACACTATGAGTGATACGCTAAATCACTTCCCGGGGACTTAAACTAGGAACTAAAAGTTTCCCTATCAATAAAAAGCATGGCAATACCCCAAATAACATAAAATCGAGGAAAACTAGGGTTTCTGAAATTTCCCCAACCGGTAGACCGGTTGTCCAACCGGAATTCCGGTTCTGGAAACTTTCAAAACCCATCCGGAATTCCGGTTCCTCGCAGGCAGAAATTCAAAAATTCACACAATGCTCAAATCTAATCCAAACAACCTCAAACCTTCCAGACCTGTTCTATAGGACCCAAATAACATTTCTAAAGCAACTACACAGTCCAGAACACACATATACCAAAAATGCCATTAAAGCTCCAAGCTTTGAGTTCAAACTCAAACTTGGTTCAATTCAACTAACATGCATCCAAATCAGATCAAACCTACTTAAACATGCATGTAAAAGCCTCTGAAAACACAAGAATTCGACCTCAACAAACATAGCAACAAAACTCAGAAATCCACTTTGAAAACTCAAGCTTTTGCATAGAAAAAAAAAAACCATAACTCAAGCAACCTAACTATCATGCATTACTAACAGCTCAAATATCCTCAATTTAACATGCTTAAATCTCTGAAAACAACAATAAAATCACAGTAGCAACAACCATTTAAACTATGCATGCAACCTCATCTTTTTCATCATTTTTTAAGAAAACAAAGGAAGACAAGCTAGACAAGAAATACCTCTTCAAGGATCACACTAGACTTGCTGAAAATCACCAAAATCACAAGAGAAAATCCACTTTCTTGCTGCCTCAAATGGCCGAAAAAGAGAGAGGAAAAGAGAGAGAGAGTTTTCCTTTTGAAATTTTTCTAATTTTACTAAGTTTGGAAAAAAATGAAAGAATTGCCACATAACCCTTTACTTCAGCCATTAAAAGCATTAAATAAACATGTATTTTCCAATTATTAAGCCATAAAAAGACAAACTAACAATGGGGCAAAATGACCATTTTGCTCCTTCACACTAAAGTCACATAAATAACACTAAAGGGGTATTTTTGGGAAAATCTAAATTCCCAGCCATTACCGACATTCCCAATGTCTACTAATCCGTCCCACACTACTAACATACTAAGTTGTGATTTTACTGAGCCAAACACCGAGTTCCATGATACCGGGCAGCGGAAATGCAAAATTATGAGAATTACTACATGACATAAAAATACATCTCAGAATTCCACAATAACAGTATAAATAATTATTTAAATAGCTATAAATAATTTCATAATTAAACATGATTAACTGCTAATTTCCAAATTAAGCTAAGCGGTCTTTACAGCTGCCCACATGATTCATACAATGAAATACCAGGGATTCTATACATGATCAAAAAATGCAACCCAAGTATAACTTCCTTGGTATTAAACTAAAAATAATCTTATAAAAAATTAATCAGTAGCTTTAATGTGACCATACTCTCTCATAATTTTGCAAGAACAATAACAAACTTAGTCCAACATGACAATGGGCATTTTAAGTACATATTCTTTGCATTAGGAGTCTCAATAGAAGGCTGGAAACATTCCACACCTCTAATTGTGGTTGATGTAACTTTCCTGAAGAATGCATATGGAGGAACATTGATAAATGCTAGTGCACAAGATGCCGACAGACACATATTCCCACTAGCTTTTTAATAGTTGATTCTGAAAATGATGGATCATGGAATTACTTCATGGAAAAGCTCAAAGAATCATATGGGGAGCGTGAAGAGCAATGCATAATTTCTGACTGACAGGAAAGTATAGCAAAAGCAATGAAATCAATATTCCCTAACTTGATGCATGGGGTATGTTGCTTCCATTTGTTCCAAAATATAAAAACAAGATTCAAAAAAGGAGGAGATGATCTAAGAGATGCATTCTACTGTGCAGCAAAAGCATACAATCAAACTGACTTCGACGATTGCATGAGGGACTTAGACAACATTGATAGTAGAATTCGTCCTTACCTGACAAATGAAGTTGGCCTAGAAAAATAGACAAGGCTTTACAACCCAAATAAACGCTACTTAACATTAACCTCCAACATAGCAGAGTCTGTGAACTCAGCATTGAAAGAAATCAAAGAGCTACTGATTGGAACACTGCTCGAATGTCTACGTTGCTTGGTTCAAAAATGGTCATGGGAAAACAAAAATAGAGCTTTGTTCACATTCACAACATTAGCAAAAATACCAGAAAAGATACTAAAGGATAAACTGGAACGCAGTAAGAAACTAAAGGTAACCTCAAAACTTCACTTATATGCTACTAATGCGCATTTTGTTACTTCACACAAAGTAAAAAAATAACAGTTATACTAATGGTTACCTCTTTTACATTTCACAGGTGCAAACATCCAATCTTGTCATATACATAGTAAAAGAATTGCAAAACTCCTATATTGTGGATATCCAAAAAAGAACATGCACGTGTCAACGATTTTAGTATGATGAAATGCCATGTTCTCATGCAATGGCTGTAATATCAAAAAGACACATGAAATTCTATGAATATTGCTCATACTACTACACAAAAAAAAGCATTTCTTGCAACATATGAAGGTTCTGTGTTACCAATTGGTGACCCAAAGACATGGGACTTGCCTGATAACATCAAACAACTACAAGTATTACCACCAATATACAAGGGACCAGCAGGAAGGCCAAGGAAACAAAGGTATAAGACTGCACTAGATAAAGCAACACAGATGAAATGTGCAAGATGCTTACAAAAAGGACACAACCGAAGGACTTACAAAAATGATGCGGTCGAGCCAAAGAGAAAGAGAAAAGGAGACATTGAATAGCACATCCATTATTCTTCCATTTATCCAAATACTATAAAAATAAAAACAATACTTTCAAATTGAGAAACTACTAAGTAGCTTTACTTTCCAATGTTTCCCTACATTTTTAAATACTATAAGAATTAAAAAAAAACATGTCATTTGTGAACACTGCTTTTATGAATAGTTAAATTCATTTTTAAAGTCTAAATTTGGTTTTTAGTATTTTATATGATTGATCACTAATAGAAAAACTAACGCGTTGCTTAAATTATATATTCATACATTTTTATCATTTAGGCAAAAAATGTTGGTTTTCAATAAATATTCTGCTGTCTATTTTATTTTTAAATTATCATACACACAAAAACCATATCAAAATAGACATTATTCATTATCAAAAAATGATTAAAGTGTACCTCTAATTCAAATATGTTGCAAGCCACTACCATTGTAGAACCCCAAGTTAAAAAAATCCTCTTTTACAACCTGAACGTTTATATAAAAAAAATTAGAAACAATATAACTAATTTTTCACTAAATGAATCATACTAACTACTCTATACCTTGATTATTCATTTGTATTAAAATCATCATTCAACCAAAAAAATATAAATCATTAATCTGCAAAAAATCATTGTTGGTTTTATAAAAATTAAGCTACAAACATTAGCTTAAAATTACAAAACACACTTTCTTTCCAACTTTATATACTTGAATCGTTTCATTAAAAGATAACATCCCAAACAACAATTTTAACTACTTATATACTTGCATAGTTCCAAAAAAAGATACGGAAAGGTCCCTTCATAGCAGTGTTACCAACAAAAGAGAGATTAACACCTAGCTAACACTACATATAAATCCTACTGTCTAGATATACCATTCACTAATACTGACAATGAAATGTAGTAAATTGGAGCTTAATTACAATTCTAAAAACAAAAAGTAACAAAACAAGGTACTCTGACTCCAAAATAGTTCACCAAAAAGTTTCATTCTAGTTGAAACTCCAACTTTAGTTCACCAAATAGTTTCTTCCAAGTGCAGATTCAACACCCCTTCAATCCAATCAAGCTCTTGGGATCCTCCCAGGAAACTCAGACTCAGAATCATAATCATTCAACAGCTTCTTCTTGGGATGAACATACAACTCAACAGCGAGCTTCCTCCTGAAAAACCCCACATCTAGAGGATTTGGAAGTTTGTCAATACATCCATGAATAAAGAAATCAGCATACTTAGCCACGAACAAGCAACAATCACTATAAACAATACAAGAAAAAAATAAACATTAGTCTGAATACTAAAAAAAAACAAAAATCATAACAATATAAACACATTTCTACATACTTGTCTACTTGCGTAACTTAGTAACAACAAAAACATCAAGCTTGTCCTCCTCCTTTTTTCCTTTAAACAATCATTGGCTTGTGTCAATATCAATCCTCCTACTGTAATAGTCAATGAATGACAAACATATAGGCAACACCACTGCAAATGGCTTGACATAACCAGCTGTTTTCCTGTCCAACTCATGTCTAGACTCTAAGGAATTATAAACATTGAGACACCTAGCCCTAATATCAAAAATGATCAAAATCCAATGCTTTTCATCCTTAATATGCATGTAAATCAACACATGATCAACAAGTAGCCAATCTTTGTTAGCATACATGTAATACCCACTCATGTATTCAGTAACAATGTTACTCTTAGGGACAGCATCCATCTTGTTTCCAGACTTGATAAACTTATCATACAATTCAACCACCTTAAAACAGAAATGATAATCTGTGGTTGTTGCAGACACTGCAACATTAGGATCATACTTCAACTTCTTTCGCATGTAGTAAAATATTACATCCATATGCTGTAAAAAAAATATATTAGAATCTGAATAAATAAAAGATAACCAAAAACAACATAACTAAAATGAAAAAAAAAATACTAAATATGATACTCAGTGAGTCACTAAGGCACCTCCCAGGGGTCAAAAGATCATAAAACCACCACTTGTCCTGAACACTATCAATGCAGAAATCAAAAGCAAGACTGAAAAGATTCTTCCCTTGAATAAACTTCTTCTTCCTAAAAAAAGCAACCAACCAATATACTTAATATCAAATATGCAAAATTTAAAAAACAACTCAAATAACATAATAAAAACAAGAAAACATACTTATTCTCATCCTTAAACCCAACACAGAACCACTCATCAAATGCTTTTCGTTGAAGTTCATGCGGATGATCAAACAACCCAGAAGTAAACGGATATAGACCTTTAACATTCTTTTTCTTCTTCTTTTCATTACTACTAGAAGACCCCAAATCATTTCTGTAAGGACTCTGTAATGCCACACTAGGCTTACGAGCCCTCTTTGATTTAGGAGATCACAAACTTTAATCTTGTCCTAAAAAAGAAACCAAACAGTAACATTTAAATTTAACAATAATAATAATTTAAAGAACAATAAATCATAAAAAAAAAAACAACAAAACATCAAGTCATACCATAATCTTCTTCACTTCATATACATGACAAACATCATCCACCTTCTGATTTATAACAGCCATCACAGATTCTGAAAAACCATCATCGGTACCCGCACTAACCTGCTCAGCAATTCCCTCAACTCCATCTACATTACCACCATCAGAACCCAAAGCTTCATCCTCTACCATTGCAACAGTCTCAGTTTGTCCTAATAGCGAACCCATTATGTCAAAATTTGGCATATCCTAACAACAAAAGCAAATCAAAGTAACAAACAAATTAGTTACTAACTTAAGAGAACAAAAATACAATAATTACACAAAATCGTTATGTAAAAAAATTAAGAAACAAAATTAACCTTTTCCAAAGAAGATAAACCATCAAAATCTTGACTATCAACTTCTTTCACAGACATCTCAGATATGTTTTTAATTTCCTGCACAATATAATCAGAAAAATAAACAATTAAATAGCAAATATTATAACAGAAAATATCAAATAATAATAAAAAGAAACTCAACCTTATAAACATCACCATCAGCATCAACACAATCTTTGCCATCCTTCACATCACCAGCATCTTCACCATCCCCCTTAACAGTAGGCTACAATAAAAAAATAACAACACCACATTATAAATAACAACATCATAACCCAAAAAAGCACATAATAAGAAATACTAAAAAATAGCACCATACCATCATAGCGCAACTAATAACACAAAAACACAACATACAAACACATGAAAAACTAAAAAATCTAAAAACTACTAAATAATACCTCAACATCATCACTAATGTCATCTAGGTTACGGGGACTAGCAACGCCACCACCACCACCGTCATCTTCATCCTCATCGTCATGACTCTACAAAAACAAAATCATATAAAAATCATTGCATGTTAACAAATAAAATTAAAAATAAATAATTTCAATCATAAAAGAAACCAAAACACCTCAGTGGTACAACATTCGCAATACTCTCTTTAATCAAATCTTTCAATTCTAAAAATATTGTATCAAGATCAAAAAGTAAAATCCTCTCCAACTTTACGATCAATGCAACCCTTCAAATTTTCCTCAAGTAATGCAAATTTTTCATCGACTTCCTTACGAAACTCTTTCAAAACACACTCCAATCCAACTTGACTAACTACAAGCCCCAACACCGAATCTTTAAGTTCATCCGACACAGCTACACTTATAGTAGCTTTTTTCTCAACTCCAAGACTACCAGCCTTGTCAACTTCTACTCTTGGTTGTCTCACATCCTCAAAATCATCATCAGATTCCGACCCATAAGAAAACTCAAACCCAGCAATGTCTAACTTTTGATTCTCCTCAACTGAAGGAAACATGCGGGTAACAGAAAACTGTAACAAATAAAATAAAAACAACAAAAATTAGTAACATAACAAAAAAAAACAAAAGACAACACAAAAAAAAAATTATATATCACAAAAGCATACCTTAGTTGACATATATATTTTCTTCTCAACTTCACGTGAGAAAGGATTACCCACACTACTCCACCTACACATCTTGTAATCTGGAGAAGAATCATATGTGCAGAAACCTTGCTTCTTAAAAAGAGGAATAACCTCATAGAGCCAAACCTGGAACGCAAAAGGGAAACCACACAATTTGTACGTCTTACTATTGTAATCATTTTCTTTACCCTTATTATTCTTCCCTTTTGCCTTCGAAGCAACTGTACCCTTCGTCTTATTAACAACTTTCTTCTTGTTTTTTCCTTCAAAAAAAGTCCTCAAACTATACAAAGTAGTATCATACGCAACCTTACCCCATGGAAAACTGTTAAACTCACCAAGTCTTATTAAATGAAGTAACCCACTATCTACTTTCTTGCGACCAGGCTTACTAAGCAAGAAATTCGTAACAAATTAAAGCACAGCCATTCTAAAAGCAAATACATCATCTTTGAAATACTATTCAAGAATCTTTGTTTAACAGCAGCATAGTTAACAGTCATATCACTAAAATACTTGTCCACAAAAGTATCTTCCCTTCCTATATATTTTTCCATACTACTGTCACCCTTACACAACAATCCACTAATAATAGCAAATTCACCTAACCTAAACCGAGTCCTAGAATTACAAAAATCAAACCAAATTTTCTTAACATGTGCTTGATGAACCTCCCTGCACAAAGCATTATGTATAACCTGAGATTGCATGTTGCACTCCTCAAGATCTAGAAAATGCCCAAAAAAAAATTCTTAAAACATAGAAAGTTGCTTAGTAGCCAATCTACCCTTGATTTTCTGCAATAATACCCACATCAAACCAGTATATGATTTTTCCACAAAATCTTTCCTCTAGTTTCAAGTAAAAATCCTAAACCTGTAAGAAAATTTAAAAACAAACATAAAACATTTAAAAAGAAACTAACAAGTAAACTGTATTCTAAAATAATAAATTTAAAAATAAAAAGTAATCCATCAGTATTAACTTAAAAACAATAAAACAGTTTCTTTATTAAATTAAATCCAACATAGAAACTAACATATATAAGTGCTTAATCAAATATTCACCATAACATCATTAAAAAGAAACTAACAAGTAAACTTTATCCTGAAATAATTAATTAAAAAATAAAAAGTAATACAACAGTATTACATAGATCAAGCACAGTCCTACTAAGAAAATACTTAATAAAAAAACAATACAACAAAAAATTAAATAGTATACCAACAAAAATTATAGCAAAAAAAAAACACTAAATCGTAAATTATTAATCACAAACACATTAAAAACAAAAAACACACTAGAAAAACTAAAATACTAAAATATATATATACGATCCATTTAAAAACTGTACAGTAAACTTTCATCTTTAAATAACGAACAAATATACATAAAAAATAAACTACTCAGTATTATAAAGAACTTGGTAAACAAAAAAACTACTAGAAATACAGTGTTAAACAACCTACACTGACAAAAAAAATAAGAAACTATTCTAACATATATAATATTCACTATAAAACTATACATTGATCTCTAAACAAAACATAAAACAAAAATGTGAACAACTTATTATACCAAACAACTCTGTATACAAAAAAAACAACAACTAACATAAAAATGTGCATCCACATTAACAAAAATCAAACAGAATAATACACGAATCAGTATAAACAACCAAGATACTAACCTTCAATTTTTTTAGCAACACAATAGGGGCTTCATCACATTCTGAATCAAAATCATCGTCATCTTTAACAACACTCTTTAATTTCTTAGAGCACCTATCGTCAGAAGAAGCCTCAGATACACCACTCCTCTTCGAAATGGCAATATTCTTATTTTTCTTCTCCTTATCAGAATCAACAACCTTCGCACCAGATCCACCCATTTTTTTCGAAACTTCCTCTATTTTTTCCAGCTTCTTCTTCGAACCAGACACCTCCGGTGATGGATACATTGAACTCCTAGTACGCACCATAAACGGGTTAAATGCAAAATCCTAACAAAGGAAATCCTAAAACTTTGCTGAAATGAGATGAGGGGAAATGAAAATAGAAAGGAAAATGAGAAATGGAAGTGATTGAGTGATGGCTTGACAGAGAAAATGAGAAGTGGTATCGTGTTTAACACTCAAACCACTCTCAAACAGTAACCGTGTACACGTGTCAAAACTAATTCAAAAAAAAGTGGTTACTTTTACCAAATAAAAATATATTCGGTATATACAGTAATAAAAAACAAAAAAGGTCTCACAGCGTAATTTTCTCTAAAAAAATCCTATATATATTGATTATTTTAAATTTACAAAAACTAGTAAAATGAATGTCTACAACTACACATTTTCATATAATAAGTATTGAGTTATAATTTCTATAAATACCAACAAAAAAAAAAGATAACCTCACCTAAACCATGTAAACGCAAATAAGTTTCATAAGTTTTGTCATATTTTTAATGGTTTGTTTTGCTGTCCTCTTTTGAGACCTTCTACAAACAAAAATATATAAAAATCAGTGTAACTAAATTTACATTTAAAGACATTGGTCCTATTATTTTTGTACATTCATTTAGTATTAATTTTTTTGAAATGTTTTAATCTATTTCTTATAATTTATTATTATTATTAGGCATACTTATTTAGGATTATTATTTTATTTGAAAGAATAATATTTTGTTATGCAATTTTTTAGGCCTTATTTAATTTTGCCAGCTCATTTTTTGGTGTCTGTATTGTAATTTTTATTCCTTATGATTTAAATGTTTTATTTATGGTTTTTCCTTTTTAGTTATATATTAATTTATTACAGCCTTTATTTTAATTATATTTAGGTATTAATGTAAATTTATTTCATAATTTCTTTATTAGCATTTATTTTCTTTTAAGAATTAAGTAGCCTTAATTTTTTTTTCTACTTATTTTATACCAATTTTGTTTAATTTTTATGTCTTATATTAAATTTTATAACTTCTATTTTATTATATATTATTAAAGACATTTTTTATATTTTATTTAGTCTTACTGTCAAATCTTTTCTTATATTTTGTTTCGCTGATAGCATCAATTTTGAATTTCACAAAGTACATTTAATTTGTTTCCCTCATATGTAATAATGATTGTTTTTTAAGTATTTATGATAGTATTTTTTTTATTATATGTTTAAAGTATTTGTGAGATCACACAGGTTTTTGCACTATTTTTTAATAGTTTTGATGCCTTTTACAGTTTATGTGCCTTTTATGACGTTTTGTGCCATTTATTATGGCTTGTCCCTATTTGTTTAGGGTAGTTTTGTGTTATGGTTAATGGGCAAGAGAAGTGATACATTTTGTTCTCATAATTTCTACTTCAACGACCTTTCACTTATAACCGATAAGTATTTCAAATCTTTTTAACTCCTTATATTTAAGAGGGATTTATTTACCATCGTTCTTTCACATTACCTTTTTTTTTTTCTTTATATTGTGTGGTAATAGAGTTTATTTTTCTTATTTTATAGGTTATTTTGTGAAGGGCCTACACTTCAAGAGCATTTACCGATAAATTTATTTTTAAATATAATCTGTTTGACATTGATTTTCAGCAGTTTTTAATTAGGATGTTCGTATGTTGTTATAAGCCAAAGGGTAATACCTTTGGCTAGTTTTACTTAGAAATTTTGTTGGTGTTTTAGTTTTTTGTAATGTTGAACTAGTGACATGGGTTGTGTGTTAATTTTATTATTGTATTTTAATTTTTATTTTGAAGATTGTTATTCTAATATAACTGTATTTTTTGGTTTAGTGTTGCGATGTTTTTCATATTTGCTAGCTCTGGCGACAACTTTTAATTATGAGAAGGTGTTTGCTGTTTGAAGACGTTATAGCTTTGTTGTCTATATTTCCGGGGGCAGTTTTGTCCCATGTGGCTCGCGATTTGATTTCTACAGCTCATGGTCGGCAAAACATGCCCTTCGGTTAGACGATGAGCTATCCTGGTTCGAGGAGGCTGATTGTGGTTTGCTGCTTTGTTAATCATGTGTGACTCTCTTCACCACGTCAAAAAAAATATATATTTTTAAGATATTTGCGCATTTTAACAACAAAATCTTTTTTTTTTTTTTGTTCATAATACGTTATGTTAATATTTTATTACAATTTAGTACAAACTATTATTTTTTTTATTGAAAATGATGATGTGGTAGTATTTATTTAATACTCTTTGTTTAACTTATGTTTAAACATTAGTATCTAATTGCAACAAAATATTAACATAATTGTTATTACTGTAAAAAATATATTTTAAATAATAAAATACAATAATTAAATAGATTTAATTATTATCGCCACAAATAACTCTTATATTTATCTTTTTTTTTTTTGAAATAGATACTCTAAATTAGTTTCTCTGTTGTACCTTTCAAAATACAACCTCAAAATCTCTTTTAATCATTTTTCTATGCGACCTTTTACAATACACCATACAAGAAAGTTCATTATAGTTTAAATAATGAAGATAAAAAAAAAATTAACTAATTATGCATTTATTCAGTCAAAATTATTTTTCTAAACTTAAACTATTCAATATTGGTAGAATAGGTTATTTTTTTTCCTAAAACCCCATTCTACCCTCCCATTTGAACAGCCCCCCTCTCTTTTTTTTCCCTTCTCTCTCGCTCTCTGTAAACACACCCACAAAGGAGCACACAATCGGACCACCACACGACCCACAACTCACGAACCCCCTCGACTTTAAGACCACGCCACCCACACGACCCACGAACTACCGCGACCGGACCATGACAACCACCACCTAACACCGACAATGTCTTCGTCAAAGGTAATCCTTAATTTTTTCATGATTTAGGGTTAAAGCATTTAGATTTAGGGTTAGGTCTGTGTTTTTAGTGGAGAATATGTGATTTTTGAGGTTTTTAGGCTCAGATCTGTGTTTTGGGGGGGAATCTGCGATTTTCCCCTCGTCCGACGCAGGTCCGATGTAGGCCCGATATAGGGCCTGATGGTAAATGTTGAAGGGATTGAAGGTTGAAGAAGATAGCCCGATAGTCCGATGGGCGCGATATAGGGCCCAGTAGGTCCGATATTGTCTTGTTGATCTTGGACCTATCGGAACAAGTCTGTCAGCTTTTTTGGAAAAATTGACTGCAATCAAACTAGTCATCGGGCCCTATACCGAGCCTGTCTTCAACCCAGATCAAATTTTTCATCACTATGCATTGGGCCTACATCGGGGATGCATCAGACCTACATTGAACCTGCCTAGAAAATACATTTTCTAACCCAAAAATCACAGATTCAAATCTAAACCTAATCAAAACGCACATATCAGACTCTAATTTTTTATCAATAAACAATATTTTAACCCTAAATCAATAAGAAAAATATTCAAAAATACAATAGGAGGAAACCGTCATTAGTGGTTGTTTGTCTTCGTGGTGGGTCAACTGGGTGGTGAGTGAAGTGGGTCGAGTGGTGCTCAGATGGTGGGTTCAATTGCTCTTTTCCTTGGTCTTGGTGGGTTTAACAGAGATCAAGAGAAAGAGAAAAGGGAGTAAGAGAGAGTCAATTTTTAGAATGAGATGAGTAAAATAGAATTTTAGTAAAAGTTAACCTATTTTACAAATTTTAAATAGTTTTGAATTAGTGAACCAATTTTAATTTCAGTAAAATAGAATTTTAGTAAAAGTTAACCTATTTTACAAATTTTAAATAGTTTTGAATTAGTGAACCAATTTTAATTTCTCAATAAAATATGTAGATAAGATAATAGAGATTAGGAAAATCAATATAGAGTAGAGAAACCATTGGAATGCATTTCTGTATTTTGAAACTATACGTCTATTTTACATTACATGGGCAATAATGCACATTCATAATCGATACATAAATTATATTAATGACAAATAAAATTATCCACGTTGCGCCAAAGGACCTATTCCCCAAATACCTACACCCTTATTCTATATTATTATCTTTAGAAATCATATTTTTATTGCTGAAGACATTTAAGAAAAAAAAAATTATACATCTTTTTTAATATATTTTTTTTTAACGACGGTCATAACATTTCTCCAAGCTTAATGTAGCTGTAGTCGTACCAGTTAAGACCGCTGGATACTAGGTTAGTTCAAGGAGAGAAGGGAAGGGGAAGGGGAATGGGAATGTACCTAAAATAGAAAACTAATAGTCGCAAAAGATTACAATTGCAGCACAAAATCCTTCTTGCTTATGATAATAATGCGGAAATCTCAAAACAGCACACATGAATGAATGCTCGATGGGAGCGTGGACCCTCAACATGAACCATCTTGATGGAAGAAATAATTGCTCTGCTAAAAGAATAGACCCCTTTTCTTTCCTTTTCCTTTTCTTCTTTCACTAGCCTGCTAGTTAGTACCATTATCAATTAAAATTTGATTAAACAATAATATCAATAAGCACAAGCGCAGGGTTGACATGATTTCATGTCCAATGATAAAATATAAGCAGAAACTACAAGACTTAAAGACAGTAACACTTACCCTACGAACGAAAAATCTCAAGGCAAGCACAATTGTATCTCTAGAGCTGCAACAAAGACAATAAAGGCAACTCTTAAAATCATTATAAGAATACTGAATCAAAAGTCCAATCTTTGTTGATATCCAAGAAATGTCGCACAATGGTTTCGAAAATCTGAGTTTGGTGTCTCCCAATAGTACTATTTACTTTCTTTAACAGAACAATTACATTTACCCTCCCAACTATAGACTAGGGTGCTATTTATATACCCTCCCACAACTACTACCAACAGAATTCTACTTACAATAGTATAGTAAGAAAATAAGTTGTTTTAGAACTTCATTTTTTTTTTTTTTTTGAAAAAGAGAAAGCAGCCATTGTCTGGCCACCCCTGTTATGTATTGAGAGCCCTCACTTGTGGTAGAGGAAAATCGTGGTCACAAACTTTAAGCGAAAAATTACTCAAAAGCGCAAAATAATCAACAAAAATCTCATAGAAAAGGAGATAAGACAAAAACAAAAGTTCCAATCTCTACATCAGTGATTTCCAATCCCTAAAATCTAAAAATGATAAGTCCTCAAAATGTTTGGTTTTGAAAACCCAAATAGCTGTCTAGAATTTGATTTTATCCTAGATATCCGTTTCTGAACTTTCAGATCCTTCAAATATTCTCATGTTTCTTTCTATCCAAACAGCCTAAAATGTTGCCAGGATCGCAGTCCTCCAAAGCTTTGTCTTGCATCTGCACCCAACCACCTTACTCAATATCATTTGTTTAATAGAGCCCGGGAACACCCAACACAACTCAAATTCCTCCAACAATTTAAACCATAATATACAAATGAAACAACAATCCAAAAACAAGTGATCCACATCTTCTTCACTTCTTTTACAGCAAACACACAGCCAGGGGATAAAGATAAAAAGGGGCATCTCTTTTGCATCCTCTCAGTTGAGACATTTTCTTAACTCTGACCACCCCTTCGCTGTCTTCTTTTGGTACAATAATCATATTCACCTTGTTTCTCAAGGCAAAGTTTTAGAAAGGTTCCTTTAGCATTTAAAAAACATTCCAAAAACAACTAGCAATGTTGTTCCTAAAATATCTTTTAAAGCTGACTATTTGCGTCCCAGAATTCTGCTGAAGCTCCTCCAATGTGTCAATAATCCAATCCACTGCATCAATGGTTACAGCAACTTCATACCAGAAAAGCCTTGTCCTTTCACAACTGCACCTCCATAGTTAGACAAGGTGACCATAAAACTTTGTGTTTGGTGCGGAAGCTCCAATATCTATGGAGTTCCTTATCAACAGAGGGACCAGAAAGATTTTTCCAGCCAAAACCAGTGGGGTAATGACCTCATTTCCTCCCGAAACCAGTGGGGTTTCAGTGTATTCCATGACCAGAAGGCCATGGAACCCCCTCGTATGCATGGGCACGTCTCTCAGAAAGAGGAGAGAGAAGAGAGCATAATTAGGAGAGAGAAAACTTTCAAGTTCTCTTGATTGGATTATGTTTTAGAACTTCATTAAGAAAGGAAACTTTCTTTAAATCTGATATAAAATTAATATTTTACTATTTCTAACCCTTTTAAAAATGATACTAATTGCAAATGGAACTTCCCCAACGACTGCAAATCCCACTTGGACATCATGTGACAATAAAATTTTTGTTGTACTGAAAACTGAGTTATGGTTAGAACTATCAACGAAAATAATCAAATGATTTTGTTGATATACTCGAGAAATTTAAACGTTTTACAGTTAGTAAATTACATTTATTATCATAACTTACATTTTCCAACAAATTTGATTTTTTTTCTATTCCAACCATGATCATGAACAAATTGCACTGCAACTAACAAAAGTAAAAAGAGTACTTCCGCTGTCAATTATGCCTAGAATAAGTCTTAACTTGTGGACTAAATACTACTACACCAGGCCCAAACACCTTGTCCTCGAGATGAAACTTAGGAACAAATCCAGTAACGTTGTAAATCCAATTCCAACAACTAGAACGACTAGCTTCTTAAGTGTATGGCATGACATATCTTGTTTTTGAACAAGCACATTACTACCATTATGTAGGAGCTTCCAAGCATCGTTCTTGGCTGAATGAAGACTGGAGAACCATCTGTGAAGTGTAAATCACCAGGTAACACCTCCAACATCAATCCACATCCTCACTTCCTTATTAAGAACTGGCCCTCTTGACACCAAAAATCACAATAGATAGTCCGATAACAAGCTTCTAATAAAGAGAGAAATATGACATTAACAATAATAAAAAGTGAAAGGAACCGCAATGTTAGGCAAAGTCAGCAAGTTGTTGGTTAGGTAAACCATAAATTTGTTTATGAACTCTGGAACCCAGCAAGTTGAGTCCCTTTGAAATTTTAAATGGTAACAGATGGCTTCAGTAGTAGTCCTGCATCAAAAAGCAATTTGATAAACCTGGTCATGTTCCTCACCACACTGCTGAAATCTTTACTAATAGTTCATTAACACACCCATGAAAGGGAATTCTAGCTTGACCCACAGCAAGTTGCCCTTTCCCATGAATCCAACCAGTCTAGAACCAAGAGGAACATAGAAAATTCATGTGGCAACTGCATCTGGGTTTCAAAAATGTACCTAAGGAATGAAAACCTAAACTTCCCATTCCTATTTCGATGCTTCGCCACTGAGAAAAATCCTGAAAAACTCCGTTCGTCCTCCGTCAAAATTTCATTTCCTGAAAAGAGGAGAGGCCATTAATGAGCCAGTGCACTTGAAACATTTTAAGCATTGGACCCTTCCAAGTTGCACCCAAAGCATATTCCATGTAGTTTCCCTCTCTTTCTACAGGTCCCATTTCACAAAGTTATAGAGTTTTCTACCGCACATAGCAAGCACATTGTATCCATACACTGCCAATGAAGACCCCTCCTTCGTAACAATCGCAACATCAGGAAAGACCCTTGTTCCCTCTACATCAACTTTCTCCTACTATGTTTGGAGTTGAAGCACAAGGGAACTGCTCTGCAGTAGCATCATCTCCCTATTTGGTGTGATCGAAACGAGGGAACCGTAAGGTTTCGTAAAAGACAAAAAGAGTTGTTTTGGGCTTTACTCTCTTCCAAGCCCATTTTGATGGACCTTGGGGTTAACAAATATTTGGCATTTTGACTTTGTTGGTCAACCTGGGTAATGTCTGGGGAAAAGGATTTGAAGTCCCCCGCCTTACCACTCGGCCATGACGCCAAAATGCTACAAAATAGATGACAAAATTTCTTTTTTTTTTTTTGTACTTGTATTTTGAATCTCGTTTCTTTAATCCCTTTCCTAAAAGAAATCATTCCTTTGCTTTTTTGTTTGGATTGGATCAACCCCTTCGATTGATTACATCTTAAAATAACGAATCTAAATATCTAAAAACTTTCTTTTCATTTTATATTGAAAAATCACATCTGAGTTTTCAGTCATTAAAGCAAAAATACTCCTACGGCAACCCAATAAACACACAGACAATCCACGTTGTCAACGTCCCATGGAAGTTCACCAATGAACAACATATTCTAAGGTTGAATAGGCCATTCGTGATTGGTTATATTCAAAAAGAGTTCTTCACATAATGGATGACCTTTTTCACCGATCGAATGGCTTGCTCGTCACCACCATTAGATGTTTATGTTATCGTCCTCGATCAAGAAACCTATTCTCACCTTCTACAATCTTCAACCCTTTTAGTTTTTGAAATTTAGCAACTCATGAGTATATCAACAACCCATGATGACTTCCCTTCACGATGTCGACAATACCAATGGAGTCAATTTTGTTAGGCGAAGTATGACTTAGGAGATATTTTTCGTGCTTGCTTTATGGTGGAGGGAAGGAGAATTAGTTGAATTTCCTTATGGGTTATAGGAGGGGTGATGAATCAAGAAGACTGGCAAGACAAAGGAAGCAAACTATGAGCAAAAGAAATGTGTAATTGGATCTTACCCAAATCCCATATGGTCAAGGCATGATCTTGATTAATTGGGCAATATCTTTTTTTTATTTGGGTTGCACCTTGAACAAGGTTTAATTGATTGGGTCTTACGTGATAGGTCTTTATTGGAACATTTGATGTGTAAATTGACATCAGCAAAGATATATAACTGTTCACATTCTCTCGTGTTCAAGGAGAATACTCAATTGAGAGTTGTCAATTGCAACTCTCAACGTTTGAGATGTATGATTGCTTGGAAAAAGTAGGGTCCCCAAAGCATCAAGTCCACTTAGACACACTAAAGGGATTGGACCCCGTATGCAAGTTTCACACCTGTAAAGTCATGCCACAGTTGACTGCGTAGCCTTCTGCCACACAATACAAGATAAGAGGAGGCTAGCCAAAGTTTCCCAAGAAGGGAAAATAGATGTTAATTGACAAGAAACCATTTCCTATGACCGTGCAAGCGGTGCCAGTCTATATACATTACCATTACGGCGTAAACCCTGAATCCTAAGGTGATCACTTCAGAGAAATGGGTGTGCCAAGACCAGTCACACAGCAAACATCTTCCATAGTCATTAAAGAGATTGTCAATCACTAGATTGATTATTATAATGCAAACATGGTTACGATCCTACAAAGGCCAAACCAACCCCGACTAAAAAAGAACTCTTGTTGTGGTGACTTTTCTACCAATACACAACCAAATTTTAAGTACTTTGGATTCAATCTTAGACCAATTTTGACTCAATGTTAGTCATTTTCATCATCGGGTTAATATCTTCTTTAACCAAAATATAATCTTGCTTTGGTAGCTCTAGTTTAGTAACTCCAAAGTTTGTCTGACAATCCTCCCCATGTACGCATTAGCAAAGTTTGTTTGACAATCCTCCCATCATGTACGCATTAGTTATTGTGAATGAATGTCACCTTGAATATTCTTTTGCAAAGTACAAACAAGCCTAACGAGATCTATTCCTATGTACCAAGTGAGTGTACCGTCAATCATAGATCCAATGGCTACAAAACTTTCATGTGATCTGCCATATGTTGTGTAGAAAAACATTTTTCAACATGTGTGGACATCAATGCCATCAAATTTGGGGAAGTCAAAATTGTTGAAATGCTTACCCATGCAGACACTTGAAATTTTTGAGCCACAATAGCCGATCAAATATTGCAAAAACATGTTGAAGTGACTACTTCTTTGAAAAAACGCTGTAGCCACCAAAAAGAGTACCACCAATGGGCTAGAGATGGGTGCTTTAAGTCAAGCATAAAGCAGACTATTCGGTAGATATGTTCAAGGCTATACTAATTACAAAGGGTTATACTTACGTTATGTTTGGCAGAAGGGAATTTAGGAGGGAAGGAGAGGTATGGAGGTAAGCAAACAATAACTATGGTTGCATGCAAACAAGTATTTTGTACATATTACTTCCTCGGACCGAGTGTTTATTGTAATATTTTAGTATAATTTCACCATATTGTTGTTCTTGACTAGATCAATGTGCCCATCTTACCTTGGGTTTTTGAACCAAACAAAATGTACTTTTTTTTTGTAAGCTCTGAAGCCTCGTGCTAAATAAAATATTCCTAAAATAGGAATATGAATGAAATGAAATAAAAATTCAAATGAAGATGAAAATATATATAATTATTAAAAAAAAAACAAAAACAAAACAAAAAAAAAATTGTTTTTATTATTCTTTGGAATGGTTTTGCATCCCACTTTTGGAATGAATAGATATTCCGCCAAAATAGTGGAAAAACCATTAAATTGAAATAGTATTCCATTGCATTACATTGAAACCAAATAAAGAAATGAAAGAAAATAAATTATTTTCCACTCCATTCTATTCCATCACCCCTAATTGAACATACCTAGTTTCCTTTTCTTTTCCAAGTAAATAAGATGGTTTATAGAGCAAAATGAAGCAAAAAAGAGAATCTTCTCGTGGGAGAGGGTCAATGGGGATGGAGGTGATCATTTGGTAGCATAGGAGAAGGTTTCAGACCTAATGAGTTTGGTGTTAGGAAATGATAAATATTGTAAAGCGTATTAGCTTATTTATGAAATTGTTCTGGAGATTCCCAAAAGAAAAAGGACATTGTGACATGATGATTAAATATGACATGGTGTCAAATGTAAATGTCTCGATGATAACCTCACATTCAAAAGCCCTTGGAATTGTTTTCTATTTATTTTTTTTATTTTTTGAAAGAAAACCTTTGGAATTATATTTTTTCATGATTCACTGAGACCTAAAAACACTTCACTTTTGAACTGCGCATGAGACTCAAATTTTCGAAGGTTTGGTTGGGAGCAACCACTATGGCTAGTAGGCTCCCATTACTTTATCGTATTGCTAGCTCTCAAGACTATTTTGGCATATGCAAGGGGAACTGGAAGGGTGGAGCATTAGGAAGATTTTGTTGTGATTTTGTGGTGGAGCAATATGAATTAATTTGTTAGAGGAATTCGAGATGATACATGCTCTAGAATTGTTATTGATGCTACTTTCACAGATAGTGTCAATGGCTGATAGAAAGAAGGATAAAGAAGCCTGACAATTATGAGACTTTTTGTTGAAATCTACTTTTGAGTAAAAAAAATTGGTGAGGGCCAAATCAATTCATTTGGAAAATCTTTGCTCCAACAAAGACAAATATTTAGGTGGTTGGCAGCTCTATTAAGCTTATACATATGAGAGCTTACAATGTTTCTCTGAACTTGTGTGTGATGTGCCGAAAGATTTCTTACTAGTGATCATCTATGCCTACATAGTTACTTTTCTAGGGCTATCTCGAAAGTTACTATAATAAATGAGGATTAATGGTGTGTGACCTAATTCTAGTCATGACATATTATTTGTAACGTGGAGGCATAAGGGGTCGTGGATTGCAATGGGAAGACAAAGGAAGACACTTTGAAATGTGGTTGTCCTTGTCGATCGATAGGCAGATTGGTGATATAATAGGCTTCAAAACAGCCTTGTATTACATGTTGCTTTAGTATACTTTATATAGTCACATCCTAGCATGTAATCTAGATTACTTCCTATCATCTACAATTAACCCATCTTTACTTTGTTATTAGAAAAAATGTTAAGACATAATTAATAAGACCTATATAGCATTATGTAAAACACTTCTATAATTCCAAAAATCACACACGAGATTCATATGCCACAACCAAACACAAGTATATTCTCATCCTTAACATTCTCAATAACTAAATAATTTGAACCCCTCACTCCAAACAAAACATAATAAACTCCATGTGAGATGATTTTTGTAGTTGATTTGGAAGCTTATAATAGCATCAATTGCTTACCTAATAATGTCTGCATTGTTATCTATTTTCAATAGATGCTCAACACCACCAAGGCCAGTTATATTGAATTCTGCCAGGCTTCCATAAGGAATTGCAACCTTAAAAGAGAAAAATAAAAAGAAATAAGGCAACCTATAAGAACATCACGTAGTTCAATAATTCCAAGAGAATAACTGACTTAGCTTGTCAAAATAATAATACATTGTTTCATATGTTAGTTAAAATTCGTAGACAAGTCCAGGATGAGCACATGTCCTACCGTGGGCTTGACCTGATATACAATTTGAATATTGCATTACTATATGTTAATATACTTTTATATTATGAAATTTTGACTTTATGGGTTGTTTCCGAAGTTTTGAAAAGAAATGTTTTTATGTCAGCAATAGAAGCTCAAGCTCAAACAGAGTTTGGGATTAGAATGTGGGGACCTATGGACCCACACATGCCTTACGATGTGCAAATATATAATCTGATGATGCTCATTATCAGTGCATATAATACTTATATGTCAGAAATAAATTGGACACAGCTCACCCGGACCAGGAAAGTATCACAAGTAATTTATATAAAAAAAGTTCCATGATTTCCATCCAATACTAAAAAAAAAATGAACAAAATAAAAAGAATCAAATAATATATAAATCTAGCACCCTCTCCAACTTAAAAAAGTTGAAGCTTTATGAGCTTGGCCTCAACATTGCAAACACAGGTTACTGGTTCAATAGAAGGTTGGTACAGGGTGATCAAGCAAAAAGGTACAGCATGTTGTTGTTATGGCCATTTGCTGGTTTGTTAGAATAAAGATTAAAATCAGAAGAAAATCCAAGGATGGTCAAATTTTATGTTGTTTACTGTATATTTGACAGTAAACATTTCAAAAGAAATTGTTTTCTAATTTGGTGACTGTAGTTTTATGATGACTGTTTGGCATACTTTATAATATTTGTAAGTACTAGGTAGTATAAGCCAAAGTGAGAATAATACAATTGTGGACGGCGAAAACTTTTCTGTAAGTACAACACCATTGGCGCTACTGGACTTAATACTGTAGGCATCCCTCTTGATTGCCAATGTAGCTGGTTCCCATATATCAAGATACCCACTCTAGAAAAAAAAAATGTAAGAAAACAATTAGTGCAGTGGTTTAAAGAGAGGATATAGCAGCTAAAGAGAAGTAAAATAGAATATCTTTGTAGGTATTCTCATTGAAGCCATACCGAATACAGGACTTTGTAAGAAGCATGGCCATTATGAAGGATCTTCTCTATATGGTTTTGCATATCAGGATCTATATCAAAGGGGTAGTAAACTGAGAACAAATAATAACATGCAAATAAAAAAAATATATATTATTCTTGTTTACTCAGTCCAAATATACTTGGAGAAAAGAGGGAATCCATTCACAGTAATTCGGAAACTGGGGACGTTTATAATGTTTGCATATCATAATATATATCAATTTACTTACCACGAGACTAATTGATCGAAAAGCAAAGCAGAAAATTACTCACCACAAGTGATTTTTTCCTTCCCATTGGCAAAAACCTTTACAAGCTCACCCTGCTCAAAATAAAATCAAATAAGAAATTCAGACAAGATAAAAATCCTTTCCAAAAACTCTACTTACTAAAGAGATTAGCAAACTGGTACTAAACCAAAGCAGCAACCAGACCTAGACACTTTATACCCTCACACTGGCCAAATATATGGTATGTGAACCTTACAAAATAAATGTAAAGTTTCTTTCATACGAACGTATCTAGTTTCAGTGTTTGCAACCCTAATGGCTGATCTTTTTTATTTAAAAAAAAATTTAAAAAAATGGATACAAAATTAAAAAACAGTAGAAACGGAACTCTGTTTTATTCGATAGGAAAAAATACAAAGTAATTGGAGCGTATGGTATGTGAACCTTACAAAATAAATGTAAAGTTTTTTTCATATGAATGTATCTAGTTTCAGTGTTTCCAACCCTAATGGCTGATCTTTTTTATTTAAAAAAAATAAGAAAAAAAATGGACACGAAATTAAAAAACAGTAGAAACAGAACTCTGTATTAATCAATGGAAAAAGATACCAAGTAATTGGAGCGTGGTTAACTCAGAGTTGAAAACATGAACCTAAAAAAAATTGGACAAAATGAACTAGAAAAATGTTTCCAACTATCTCTTCTTTATCTTTTTTTTTTTTGTCAGGATCTTAGCTATTTAAATACATATATAGGCCAAGGATGAGTTATAGCTAAACTACACAGCATAGTTATTGAGCAAATTGATTCAAAACTATTGCAAATTTGCCCCTTCAGTTGCATTGTATTCATTTTGAAAAAGATTGCTAAAGTAGCACTAATGTGATCCTAATCTAGCACAGTAGAAGATATCAGGCAAAATATAATGCATAAATAACGATCTAATAAAAAATTGTCTTCATTCTTAGAGCTGATGTTTGTATGTTTAGCGCGTCAATCAACTGGATTTTGGCCAACTTAAACAAGGTAAATAGACGTACTGCAACTAAACTTGTGGCAATGGGCCACATCAGCAAATTGCTTGAAAAATGAACGAAATATAAAGGGACATTTGCAATGATTTGTATAGTTCAGGAATATTTTTTTCAAAAAAAAAAATCAAGGAGCAAAACTCTTATATAGTCATAGTTCGGGAGAAAAAATCCTACTTATTCAAAAAAATATTGTTCATTCAATGTCATCCCTTGGATTTTATTTCAAAGGTTGTGAATTGAGATTATTGATCATACCATACAGTTAACTACACAATATCCTTGTCATATAGACACATACATATATGTTAAAAAAAAACTTTTAACTTGAACTAATAGAAAAGTTCTGCTGGCAAAATTTGGAGAAACTTCTTAAAAAATACAAAAGGATAAGTTGTAATCAACTACACTGTAGTATAGTTATTGTACCAAAAAAAACCCTCAGCCTATACATATATAGGCCAAGGATAAGATGCTCTTGTTAATTACACAACATTGTTATTATATCAAATAGTTGATACAAGGTTGGACTAGATATTATTGACCATGCCATATTCTTCTCATATATATATATATATATATATATATATATATCCACATAAAAAAAAATCCTCAGCTAATACTAATAGAAAACTGTTGCTGGCAATTTTTGAAGAAACTTCTAAAAAATACAAAATCCCATAAAAGAGCATGTACCTTGCGCTTCCTGTTATCAAGAGGTTGGACTTCAATAGCAAGGTATGTATCAACATCATCCGCAGTGACAAGATAATTGGGTTGCTTTGCTCCTGCCAGAAAAATGAACCACAATTCATACACAAGAAGAATTAGGGGGAATAATATAAGGAAAACGAGAAGTACCTTCAATGTAATTAACAGATCCATCTTCCAAATGACGTACCCACTAAGTGCAAAAAAGTAAAACATTGTGAGTTTATATACTAGTATCTAAATCAAAAACTTTCAAAAGAAAATTATTTATTGTAAATCCAGAGAGAGAACAAGAGTTATTTCTTTAATTGCAGTGAAAAAAACTTCACCTCAAAATTGCAACTGGTTGTTCCATTGATTGAATAGCCACATGCTTGAAGCTCGTGTCCTGGATAAGCCTCACCTGAAATCTGGAGGCCATCTATTGCCGGTAAGGGGTCATCATCTGCAGCTGTATGTTATAAGACACTAATTAAAAAGTAGCCAAACATGGTATGATCTACTTAATATGGAGTAGGCTAGTCACACATGCTTCTTCTGTAGCCAATAACAACAACAAGATCAGATCACATAAATCCTAGCAATAATTACCCTCTGAAAATGAGGAAGAAGGTTCTTCTAAAACTGGTGGCAGATAAGGATAAGAGGAGCTGGGGTCCTCAAGTGTAGTCGTGTAAGGAGAGTTTCCTGAAGTCCAATTAGCCGATGTTTCTCTCTCATTCTGGCTTCCTTCAGCACCTTGCTCATCCATCTCACTGTGGCTCACAGGGTCACGAAATGTGACCTGTTTATTGGTGGATTCTTCAGTATACTGAGGAACATATGCATCACCATGACTTAATGGTATTTGTGTTGGTATATCTTGAGCTACAGAAGTCCTACAAAATATAGAAAACACATATCAAGATACCCAGATTTACATGATAAAAGAAATTTATACACATCGCAAGTAATTACTTACAACCACCAAAAATCTCTAAATACCATAATATATTTGTATTAGTATTATTAAAAGGAAGACACTAAAACAACAAAGAGAAATTTCAGCACAGAGGAAACTAAGCTATTTGTTATAAAAATAAAACTTAGGTGCTGTCAACAACGGCAGAGCTAATTTAGCTGTAGTAATATGTTAGGAATTTCTTGGCACTTTAGTACAAACAGTAACGAATGAAGGAAATAGTAAATGATATATTGATATTAGAAGATGAAGGAACAATGGATTGCTGGGTATTCGAGAGACCCAGTGCTCTCCCAAGAGCTACTGCTCATTAACTAATTCATTCTCTACCCAAACCCTTCTAGTTGTTCTCATACATATACTCTCCCAATAGCCCCTATTACAATGACCCAAATACCCTTTTTACTTATCCTAAGGCCTAACATAATACAGACAGCAAATGTTTAAAATCAGGCCACAAGAAACAAGAACTTGAAGTATTAACTAATACACAATAACAGACACCCACAGCAAAGTATAAACCTACACTACAGCCTAATTCCACAAACAATGTGGAACATTCTTAAATCTCTTTCAAATGGAAACCCACAAAAGATACCAAAATGGCACACCTTTGAAAAGACATACTTCTATTTTGAAATAATATTTACACTTTTTTACATTTTTTTCCATAAAAGGCATGCAAACAATTCAAATAAGGGGAACACTTCCAATATAAACAAAGCATTGAATTCTCCCTCACTTAATTGTCACATATGATTGCTATTAACATGTAAACACAATTTTTCAGTAACAGATGAACATGAATGAGGCAGTTGCTGAGTTAGTAATATATTAGGCATCTACAATTAAATACGTACGTCTCCTCAGGTTGATTTTTTTATACGGATAATCAAGGTGAATAATGATTGATAGGTTGCAAACCCTAGTGACCTTTCAAATACAACAAGGGAAAAAAGAAAAGGCAGTTGAGGACGGAAAAAACAAATGATAAAAGTGCAGGTAAAAAGCCTTTTATAGTCTCTCAGTGCAAAGGCAACACTCTCATGACAAACACTTAGTCGATGTTATGCTTGAAATAGGTCATTTCATATGTGAGAGAAAACAGAAGAAAAAGAAACTTGAGTGAAAAAAAAATATGGGACAGAGAGCTCGATAGTTATTTGCTACCAGAGTGAAGAACATAAAGAGAAAACATTGTAAAAAAATTGAGAATTACATACTACTTGCACACCAAACTTTACAGTAACAGTTTAGGTGAAAATATATAATTACAAAATAAACTAGTTTCCTATACTTGTCATCTACCAACCAACTATAAAAGAAAAACATCATCCTTTCCATCCTCTATATTTTCCATCTCTTATACTTTTTCCATCCCACCTATTTTCTTCACTCTCTACTAGACATACAGTCATACTCTATGTTTTGTTAAGAGAAAAGATAAGTATGAGAGATAGAAAAGACAATATAGTCTCTTATGTTGTTTTGTTGGGAGGAAGAAAAATAAAAAAATAAAAGTAAAATCACAATTACAATTTAACAACTTTAAAAGATTATTTTGGATTAAAAACAAGGGTAAATAGGTAGTTTTCATTTAGATGTATAGAATAAACATTTTCCACTCAACTTTTCTCTCCAAATTGGGAAGGTTATATATTGATGGGACCAAAAACCTTTTTTTTTCCACCCCTATTCTCTTCCACCACCTTTTCTCTTCAACCAAGCAAACATTTTTTATTTTTCTCTCCAAACTTTTCTAACCATTTTCCTTTTCTCCCATACAAACATTGCCACAGTTTTAGTAGGACCTTTCAAGCTACAAAAATTATTCGTGACATCTCTCAATTTGAGAGAGAGAGGGAGAGAGAGAGAACAATACTTGCTCAAATCATAAGATATAAACAGAACAAATAAACAGCAACCAAAAAAAATTATTGGCAGACTATGCCACAAAAACCTTTATTTGCTTTCCCAATCACAAATGTTACTTGACACACAGATCATTAGGTTTTCCGTTTTCCACAGATCGTTTCTTTTGCTTCCTTCCACACTCTAACAATAATACAAGTTGGGCATATAAAGAAGACACATTTTGGACAATTATTTATGCATAGACGACCATCAAGGCATCAACACAAAAGTTAAATGAAATTAGAACCCACCAACAAATGCAGATGGTTGTAATTTGTATTCAGTTCACAGAAGCAGTCTCCATTTGACCAGGCTCACCTGCTTGCAAGAGGTGAATACCTCCCCAAGTCATCGGGTTCCGTATGATTTGCTGCAATACCAACAGTGCCACTTTGACGTCGAACCAGTAGATCCCATTCTGTAGTTGTCTGAGCATCGGAATTAAAGACAGGTTCTTTTCCAGTTCCATGGGTGTAATTCAGCTGAGGAACTAATTCGAGCCCACTCATGTTCTGGCAAAGAACAAATAAACAATTTACAAGAAAGCATAGCGACAAGCTAACAAGAAAAAATAAAATAAAATGAGACCGTACTGAAGGTGCCAACACTGCACTGATGGAGTGAGATGGCGAAGGTGGGGCAATATTTGAGTTATTGACATCTGACCGCCAAGGGGTCAATTGATATTGAGATTCCTTTAGCTTTGACTGACAACAATGTAAGAGTTAACCATGACAATTAATTTAGAAATTAATTAAACATGCTCCAAAAATCCTAGTTAACCTCAAGAATTTAAAAATTCAAGTATTCCATCGAACAATGTACTTGCAATGCATACCTCAGTAAGGAAAAGCTTCTCCTGCAAATGTTTAAACAGAACCTGCAAAAAGCAGATGATACCATTAAAATGCAAACCTATAAACATAACTAGTTTTGAACTTTAGACAGAAGAAAACAACTACTCTCACAAGAGCCCATGCCCTTTTAAATAATAAAAAGATAATAAATTTGCCTTCCACGTGCTTAAAATTCCAAATCTAGGTCAGTGTACCTTCCACATTGCTACCACAACCTTCTGTGGCTCGCACCTCAATGAAAAAAGTGGATAAAATAAGAAGAAAAAGAAAATGCACACAGTTTGATAGGTGAAGAATTTTGTATAACTTAATGTTTAACTATTACTGTTACTAGTAACATATTCAACCGTGGTCTTCTACACCCAAAAAACCATAGCATATTAAAAAAGTCATCAGTGAGCAAATGGTTGATTCCAACGATTGTCAATAACAAGATTTCTCGATACACATAGAATGATAAGATTAAGTCCAAAATATAATGCTAAAAACTTCCATTTTAACTTCTGATAAACTATTTAAGGCTGACCTTGACATTGCTGACAATTGATTGGGCATCAGGAACAGGTGGCTGCAGAGAATATTCCGCTAGAAGAGGCAACAATGATGAAACAAATGTTGATCTTTCTTGTTGTGCATCCTGGCAAAAGGGAAGAAATATAGTCATCAAACAACTAGGCTCTGAAATTAATAAAGCAATAAGAACTCATTTCCCTAAGAACCATTTATCGTCGCGCGCACACAAAACAAATGAAAATTGAAAACCAGGATAAAAAATAATACCTGTAATGCATATGTAAGACGTATGTTTTCCTCAATAATATCCTGTCTGTATGAAAGAGCTTTAGAAGCAGCATCAACAAGGTCTTGTTGCTGCTGATCAAAGGCCTAAAGAAGGGTGATAAAATTGATTAAAAGATATAATGTACAGGGGATAAAGGACGGGGCTATTGACTGAGAGAACCAAAAGGAATAAGGCATTGAATTCCAATGTGAAAAAAAATTGTGTTCTCCCTACCAGGCGCATATAAGCAATTCTCTTTTCCAAAACATGTTTTTCATTGCGTATTTGTGCCTCCTATCATAAAGTAAGTCATGAGTCAAAATTAAAGATAAGAATACAAAGAATAGAGGACAGGAAAAAGTAGGAACAGAAATAAATAGCCACTTAGATATCTATGGTTATGCTTTACCTTTATCGAATAATCAGCAAGGTGTTTCCGTAATTGCATAATCTCTTCTTCATGCTCTCGAATCTTAGAAGTAAGATCCTGTAAGAATTAAGCGTTTGCTCCATAAAAAATTATCTTCTACAATAACAATTTCTATACCCAAATGACAATACCTGCTTCCAGAGACTAGTAGAATTAGTTACTTCAGCCATCGGCATCAAAACTTGTCCAGACAAATTGAAACGGGGATCATAATCTCCTTCCATTTGGAACCTGAGATAGATGACTCATTTTCTTAAGTGTTCTATACTCCAACGTAAAAAAAATACTATTATCTGCATAAGAAGTCATATAACCTTCCTGCAGAAAATGATGTTGTAGATGAAGCAGAGAGTCCAGCATTATCCACCGGTGGGTGACCACCAGGATGTAATTTAACTGTCCCGTTGATCTTGCTGGCATCAGAGTGGGCTTCTGTGTTACTTTGTGTAGTAACATCATTATTCGGCTTCACATCATGATGAACAACCAATGTGCCAGGTAGGCTAACAGCAGAAGTGTTGTTCATGCTCTTATCCCTGTCTTGTTGACTTTTAACAAAGGGAACTGATGGGGGAGACTCATAAGATCCATGGCCATGCCCAGCACCAGAATGAGAACTTTGGGACACTGAGTCATCTAGTTTCTGTCAAAAACCGTAGAGTCACCACATGAAAATGACATAGAAGATACCTACTGAATACCACCACAAACCCTTAAAAGAACAAAAATTACATTATCTGACCACATGATCTTTCTCTTATTTTTATTTTCAGCTGTTGTAGCATAAATAATTTACTAATAGTTAAGCAAATTAGTTGTGCCGAGCAAAACCAATGGAACTTGAAATGAAAGAAGCATCCTAAATTCAAAATTTGCCTATTTTGGAAGACGATGCATGCAAAGTTACTCACAGTTCTTTTCAGTCAGTAGCTACCCAATAAAATGTCTATATATTTATATGAATCACGTACAGTGCTTAAGATAGTTTGGGCTAAATCCTGCCTGAACCGAAAACTCACATATTTCTGGAGGAGGAGACTCTTATGTTGGAGCTCCGCCCTTAATCGGCTATTCTCGTCGACCTGTTGCTTGATGGTGGCTTCGGCAGCTTCAACGGCTTTCATGACCTGAAACAAGCTACTATCGTTGGGATTATTGATGTTATCATCGGACGAAGGATCTCCAATGGAAGAGCCCATCCCTAACCCTAACCCTAACTTCAAACCCGAGAATTTATCGGCCAGTTTCCCATCATATCCATTCTCCATGGCTGGATTTCGCTTGGCCTTTATATAATTCTCAAAGTTTTTGGGGCTTTTTCTCGAAATTGGAAGAAGGAAGCCCTTCTTCTTAGATCATAAAAATGGGACTATCGGCATGATCTCTTCTTTCTTTACTACCACAACCAATTACTAATTCTTCCGCCTTCTATTCGGGACTGAAAAATGAATATAACGAGACAAAGAAATAAAGGGATTGTCAATATCATTATGTTATCGCTATTCAATTATGTCTGCGTGCGTGTAATTTACTAATACAGTATTTTTATTTTTGAAAGGGCTAACAGTATCCCCAAGGAGCTCATCAAATTTGGTGTTACACTGATGTTAAAAACTATCTTCACTCTAACCACAATACAAAAATTACACTAAAAAATTATTTCTTATTATTATATTAATTTTTTAATAAAATAAAAAAATAATATTATATTAATTAACTAAAACCACCACAAACTAAAATGCACAATTTTAAATAAAATAGTCACACGTATAATAGATAGTTTGAACTTTATTTTCAGCTTGTTAAATTTTTCAAAATTTTTTAAAATTTTACAAAATATCTTAAGTAATTATAATATACACAACCATAAAAAAAATAAACTAAAAAATTCTCTCAAATGCGAAAACAAGTAAAAGTACATCAATATACTATTTTTAAAAAAACACATTATAATTTCATAAATTCAATTAATAATATAAATATATATTAATTAAATATAATATATTATATATATATAAAAAAAAAGAGTTACTCGTGTAATAGACAGTTTGAACCTTATTTTCGGCGTATTAAATTTATCTAAATTTTTTTAAAATTTTGCAGGATGTCTTAAATAAGTATAATATACGCTACTATGAAAAAAAGTCTCAAATTTTGAAACAAATAGAAGTACATCAGTGTACCACTTTTAAAAAGACACATTGTAATTTAATAAATACAATTAATAATATAGACATATACAAAAATTAGTTATAAAAAAAAAAAAAAGTATGTCGTGTGAACAGTGCACGGCATATATGTCGTGCACTATAGCACACACGGCAATTTAGTGTAATGTTAGCAGCTACGTTGGAGGGCTGATTCCACGGCATCACCAAATTTAAAGCCTCGTTGGTGATGCTCTAATACAGTATATTCAAAATAACTATAAAACTCCTCATCAAAAGAAAAGAACCTAAATAAATAAATAACTATAAAAATATTCTGGAAAACATATAAAAAAAAAAATAGAGTAATTATTGTTGGGTTTTATGCCCTAAATAAAACTCATTTCAATATAATCTGATTTACTTATTAATATAGATCATAAATAACATTTAATGTTGCATGGTTCACATGATTTATTTCATGATTATATGTACATAATGTACAAATTCATCTGAAACCCTTTTCACATACTTGATCCTGTTTATTGTGCCGTCAACACATTGGATTATAACAATGGATAACTAATGATGTGTCTATGTGGTGGAACATATAGAGCATTCTATATACTGAGAGTGCAATTCTAAGTTCTATGCGTGGATTCAACGAAGAATTAATAAGTTAGTGAATTTTAGTGCTAAATTCTTGATCTACTTATTGGAAGCTCGGTTATATAGACCAATGGTCCCCGCACTAGTTGAGATAATATTGCTTGTAAGACTCATATAATTGGTTTTGATTAATCAATTATAATTCTCAATTTAGACTATGTCTATTTGTGAATTTTTCACTAAGTAAGGGCGAAATTGTAAAGAAAGAGTTTTAGGGGCATATTTGTTAATTATGATACTTTGTATAGTTCAATTAATAAATTTGATAAATGACAATATTATTTATAGTTATTAAATAATTAGAATTGGCATTTAAATGGTTGAATTAGAAAATTGGCGTTTTTGAGAAAATCAGATGCAGAAAAGATAAAACTGCAAAATTGCAAAAAGTGAGGCCCAAATCCACATGTATAGGGCCAGCCACTTTTGTAGGGAATTTAAACTGATATTTTCATTATTTTAATGCCAAATAATTCAAACCTAACCCTAGTGGAATGCTATAAATAGATAGTGAAGGCTTTAGGAAATTTACACTAAAATTTCTACACTTCTGAATCAGAAAAAACTGAGCCTTCTCTCTCCCTATCTTTGGCCGAACCCACTCTCTCTCTCTTCCTCTTGAATTTCGAAATTCTTAGTGTAAGAGTAGTGCCCACACACAGTGTCACGGGCCGCCTATTTGGGCACCCCCAAGTAGGTGGAACGTGCGGCACTTGCTGGCACACCGAGCTAGCAAGTCAGCCTAAACGCGCCTGCAAGCAAACAAGTTCAAAGGTTAGGCACGATACATGTCTCGCACATGTTGAGTGCAAACAAGAAGCATGAGCAAGCAAATACAAAGCGTCCCCAAGGACCAATCTCACACAACCCACAAGCAAACATATAGACAAATGGCAGGCAATGGCCCAACAAAGGCAACAAACAAGCATCACAAAGACCATATAGAAGCATACACAAGAAGCATGGATAAACATCGTTTTATTAATATATGGCCTTGATAGGGCAAGGGAGTACACAGCTGGGCCCCTATCATGCTGGTGACAAGGTGCTTCATAAGTCACCTGGTCACCCCCCCTAAAGAGCTTATTGGGGTTTTAAGGGATTTCCAGGAACATAGATGATTTTAGCTCTGTAGACATATGTGAAGGAAATACAAATAAAGAAAGCTAAACAACAAAAGGTTCCCAACCCCCATGAGGTGCTTGGTGCAAGACTTGACTAATGATCAAGCACCAAGGCATGCTCATGTTACAAAAGACCCCAATGAGGTGCTTGGTGCGAGACTTGACTAATGATCAAGCACCAAGGCATGCTCATGTTACAAAATGGCCCTAGTGTGGGTGTGCCATGGGGCAGCACGCCACATTCTCCCCCACTTAATTGTTCGGCGTCCTCGACGAACCTGCTGCATGATCTTCAATCTTCTGTATAAACTTCTGTAAGTCCTCCGCCTTTTCCCAGCTGATCTCGTCATCAGCAAGGCCTTTCCATTTGACCAGGTACTCTTTTCTCTTCTTTTTCTTCACACGAACAGTTCTTTCGGCAAGGATTTCTTCTGGTTCTCTGCTGCTGCGTCGTTGAATGCTGATGTCGTCCCTGGTAGACTGGTTGCGCGCTGGATCTTCTGGATCTTCATGATACGGCTTGAGGTTGCTGACGTGCAGGACCGGGTGTATCTTCATCCATGAAGGTAGTTCGACTTTGTAGGATGCTAGGCCAATTTTGGAGATGACTGGAACAGGGCCCTCGTATTTGCGTACGAGTCTGATGTCCTTGTCCCCTCGGAATCTCAATTGTTCTGGCCGCAGTTTGATCAACACTAAGTCGCCTGTCTTGAACTCCAGCGGTCGGCGTTTCTGATCTGCCCACTTCTTCATTCTTCGTGAAGCTTTCTCTAAATATGCTTGGGCAATCTCTGTGTTCTTCTTCCAGTCTTTTGTAAAATTAAAGGCCCGCGGATTCCGTCCGTGGTATTCATCCACTGTGTGGGGTAACAGTGGTTGCTGTCCGTTCACAACTTCAAAAGGGCTCTTGTTTGATGAAGAACTCTTCTGAGAGTTGAAACAAAATTGAGCTACGTCTAGTAGTTGCGGCCAATTCTTCTGGTTGGCATTGACAAAGTGCCGCAAATACTCCTCCAACATCCCATTGAATCTTTCTGTCTGCCCATCTGTCTGTGGATGGTAGCTCGAGGAGATGTTCATCTGTGACCCAAGAAGCTTGAATAATTCGGACCAAAAGGTCCCTGTGAATCTTCGATCTCGGTCACTTACTATATTCTGGGGTACTCCCCAGTATTTTACTATATGCTTGAAGAAAAGTTGAGCTGTCTCTTCTGCCGGACACTGCTTCGACACCGGGATGAAGGTTGCATACTTAGAAAATCTATCCACAATCACCAAGATTGCATTCAAGTCCCCAGTCTTCGGCAAACCTGAGATGAAATCAAGTGAGACACTCTCCCATGGCCTGCTTGGGACCGACAGAGGTTCTAACAACCCTGGCGTCTTATGCCTCTCCACTTTGTCTTGTTGGCAGACGAGACAGGTCCTTGTGTAGTCCACCACATCTTCCCGCATCTGCGGCCAATAGTACCCATGCTTCAAAAGGGCATGTGTCCTATGCCACCCTTGAGGACCCGCCCACAACGTGTCATGACACTCACTCAGCAGCGTCCTCCTTAGATCGCCTGCCTTTGGAACGAACAACCGCCCACCTTTGGCCCACAAGAGGTCATCCTCTACCCAAAACTGAGTTGTCTTTCCCTTTCTTGCGAGAGTCATGATGTTCTTTGCAACTGGGTCCTTCTCCAAGTTCTCCTTGATGCGCTCTTTGATTGGTGTACCCACTTGGCTAGCTGACATGCCCGCTAACACCTTTAGTGCCGCCAACTCTGCTTTACGACTAAGGGCATCAGCTGCCTGATTAAGACGTCCAGCCTTGTGCTCGAAGTAGAAGTCGAATTCTGCCAAGAATTCCTGCCATCTGGCCTGCTTGGGAGTCAGTTTTGGCTGTGTGAGGAAATGACTAACAGCAGTATTGTCCGTCTTCACCACAAACTTTGACCCCAGCAAGTAATGCCTCCACGTCCATAAACAATGAATAACTGCCAAGAGCTCTTTCTCTTGCGCAGTGTACCGCCTCTCTGCTTCAGAAAGTTTGCGGCTCTCAAATGCCACGGGGTGGCCCTCCTGCACGAGTACCCCTCCTAAAGCATAATCTGACGCATCAGTCTGTACTTCAAAAGGCTTGCATACATCGGGCAGGGCTAATACAGGATCTTCGACCATGGCTTCTTTCAAACTTCGAAAAGCTTCTTCGCACTTCTCAGACCACGTCCATGTAACACCCTTCTTCAATAACTCTGTTAAGGGTGTCGCTCTTCTCGAATAGCCCTCCACAAATCTTCTATAGTAATTGGCTAGACCGAGAAACGAGCGAAGTTGTTTCACGTTGGTTGGGGTCGTCCACTCTTGGATCGCCCGCACCTTTTCCATGTCCATACGGATTTTCCCGTGTTCTACAATATGACCCAGGAACTTGATACTTTTCTGAGCGAAAGAACACTTCTCGCGCTTTACATACAACTGTTCCTTCCTCAACTTCTGAAACACCGTTGTCAAGTGTTCCTGATGCTCTTCTAAAGTGGCGCTGTAGACCACGATATCATCCAAGTACACCACCACGAACTTGTCTAAGACATCATGGAAGACTTCATTCATCAGTGTACAGAATGTGGCTGGCGCATTAGTCAACCCAAACGGCATGACGCGAAACTCAAACGCCCCATACCGAGTAACACAAGTCGTCTTTGGTTCATCCCCTTCTGCGATACGAACTTGATAGTATCCTGATCTCAAGTCCAACTTCGTGAAGTATTTCGCTCCACTTAGCTGGTCAAATAGATCCGCGATCAAGGGAATGGGGTATCTGTTGCGCACAGTCACCTTGTTGAGGGCGCGGTAGTCTATGCATAGTCTCAAGGTCCCGTCCTTCTTCTTTTGGAACAACACGGGGGCACCAAAAGGTGCCTTTGAGGGTTTGATGAATTCTGCCTCCAGCATCTCCGTTAGTTGACTCTTCAACTCCTTAAGTTCCGGAGGAGACATTCGATATGCTGCTTTAGCTGGGGCCTTTGCACCTAGCACCAGCTCAATTTGGTGATCAACTCCCCTCCTGGGAGGCAGTCTCTTTGGAAGCTTGTCTGGCATCACATCCTTGAATTCATCTAACACCTTCTTGATTACAGGTGGAGTGGACTCTTCCACTTTTTCGTCGTACACGGTGGGAGCGATGACAAATGTTGGCCTCTTCTTCTTCAGGCCCCTTTTCAGTTGCAGGGCTGATAGTAGCTTGACTTCTGGGGGCTGTCTCACTTTGGCGGGTACCATTGAAGGATTCTCACCCATAATCAGGAGATTCCCTGTTGTTGGAATTGGAATGGCCCCCTTCTCTGCTAGAAACTCCATTCCCAACACCACATCGAAGTCATCCATGCGAACCGCTACGAGGTCAAGTTGTCCCTCCCATCCGCCAATCTTAACATTCACCTTTCTGGCCACTCCAGTTGTGGCCATAGCCTTGGAATTGACCGCCTTCATGCGACCCGCATCTTTCTCCAGTTTTAGGCCTACCCTCTTAGCTTCAATTTTTGAGATGAAGTTGTGTGTTGCGCCGGTGTCAATCAATACGCTCTTGGCCTGCTTACCGTTTAAAGTGGCCTCCATCAACCCCTTCCCAAGGGCTTTCTTCCCTCCGACGCCATGCTTCTTAAGAGCAGCCATTAATCGAACAGCGCTCATGTGCGCGCAGTCTTCATCCTCATCATCTTCCCCACATCCTTGCTCCTCTTGAGCAATGGATGCCTTTATGGCACTCAGCTTGGACTGGTGGGGGCAAGCAGCCGCCGTATGTGGGCCTTGGCAAAGCCAACACTTAAGGGGCTTCTTCCCCGTTGCAGCATCACTTTTAGAGGAGGAACTAGATTCAGGAGTCCTCTTGTTTCCTCCCCCACTTTTACTCGGCCACTGCTTTCCTGACTTCTTGCTCGCGGCATTGTTGGCGCTGGTCTGAGGATTCGCCTTCTTTGGCTGCGAATTCTCAGAGGTGTAGTCGCCGCCGCCGCTGCAGCTTGAGCAGTGGCGAGATCTGCCACACGCTGCCTTTGCAGCTCTTGTTTAGCCCATGGTTTAAGTCCTTCAAGGAAGTAGAAAAGTCTGTCGACTTCATTCATATCTTTGATGTCGAGCATCAATCCAGAGAACTTCTTTACATAGTCTCGGACTGTCCCGACTTGCTTTAACTCTCTAAGCTAACGTCGAGCGAGGTAGGCGACATTCTCTGGCAGAAATTGGGCGTTCAATTCCTTCTTGAGATCTTCCCAAGTGTCGATGGTGCATTTACCATTCTGAATGTCTTCATATTTCGTCCTCCACCACAACTTGGCGTTCCCGGACAAATACATGGTAGCTGTTGCTACCTTAGCTTCTTCAGAGTCGGTCCGCACGACCCTAAAGTACTGCTCCATGTCAAACAGAAAGTTTTGGAGCTCCTTGGCATCCCTCGCCCCTCCATAGCATTTGGGCTCGGGTGCTCTCGGTCGGCCATACTCCATACCTCCGTGCCCCCCGGTATTTGCACGCTCTGCCGCTATCATGGTAAGATTTAGCTTGGTTGACATCCCTGCTAATTCTTCCCGGATGGCTGTGACAGACACATTACAATCCTCGATCGTATCATTGAGGGAGTCTTGTAATGCAGCCTGCCCATTTTGTAGTACAGTGATAGCAGCCTGCATGTCTGCTGTTGCTTGTTCTAATGCCTTGATGCGATCCTCCATCTGAGGTGCACCTGATGTTCCGGTAGCAGCATCTCTTCTCTCGATTGCAGCTACCCTGGCCAACAAGTTAGCATAGTCTTGTGCCAACGAGGCAACTTGTTGTTGTGTCACTGTTGGCCCTGAGTTCTGATTGTTAGGGGCTAGATCCCTGACCCTCTCGTCCAGGCCATCTAATTCCCCTATGCGCCTCTCAAGCTCTTGAATCCTTTGGGTGTTGCTCACCATTATGTTGTGTTACCAAGCTTCCCTTTTCTCTTGGCTCTGATACCAACTGTCACGGGCCGCCTATTTGGGCACCCCCAAGTAGGTGGAACGTGCGGCACTTGCTGGCACACCGAGCTAGCAAGTCAGCCTAAACGCGCCTGCAAGCAAACAAGTTCAAAGGTTAGGCACGATACATGTCTCGCACATGTTGAGTGCAAACAAGAAGCATGAGCAAGCAAATACAAAGCGTCCCCAAGGACCAATCTCACACAACCCACAAGCAAACATATAGACAAATGGCACGCAATGGCCCAACAAAGGCAACAAACAAGCATCACAAAGACCATATAGAAGCATACACAAGAAGCATGGATAAACATCGTTTTATTAATATATGGCCTTGATAGGGCAAGGGAGTACACAGCTGGGCCCCTATCATGCTGGTGACAAGGTGCTTCATAAGTCACCTGGTCACCCCCCTAAAGAGCTTATTGGGGTTTTAAGGGATTTCCAGGAACATAGATGATTTTAGCTCTGTAGACATATGTGAAGGAAATACAAATAAAGAAAGCTAAACAACAAAAGGTTCCCAACCCCCATGAGGTGCTTGGTGCAAGACTTGACTAATGATCAAGCACCAAGGCATGCTCATGTTACAAAATACCCCAATGAGGTGCTTGGTGCGAGACTTGACTAATGATCAAGCACCAAGGCATGCTCATGTTACAAAATGGCCCTAGTGTGGGTGTGCCATGGGGCAGCACGCCACACACAGCAAGTGATACCTCAATCATAGTGAGGAAGATCGTGAAGAAAGACTTTCAGCAAGAAGGAGTTTCAGCATCAAAGATTCAGAGAAAGAGATCCAGGTTCAGATATTGATAATGCTCTGCTACAGATATGAATCAAGGGTTAGATATCTGAACGGAAGGAGTCATTTAATTCCGCTGCACCCAATGTAAGGTTTCCTAAACTTTATATGTGTTTATTTCATCGTTTTAGAAAGTTCATATTTAGGGTGTTAATCAACATACTTGTGAGTAGATCTAAGATCCTGGTAAAATAATTCCAACAACTATTCCATATACTATTTGTTAACTTTTTTTAAAAAAAATTTATGGTTTGGTTGATACGTTAGTTTCTCACGTGCTTTCTATGAGGGTTGTTATATGAATTTTAGTTGTATTTTAAGTTGCTCCGTTAGTTACTATAGGGAATTCTATGTGGAATTTTGTAAAAATACAAAAACAAAACTGTTTTGAAGTGTAAAATTATAAAAACCTTAAAAAAAATATAAATAAAAAAATGCTCAGAAAACACTTTCAAAAAAAATTACAGAAAAATTATAATAATTCATTTAAATTTAAATATATATATATATGTGTGTAAATAAATTGTACGGTATACGTGGTGTTACTAACATGTAAACAAACTGTATCTCTATTCTATACTTTACCCACCCATCAATCATTCTATACATAAATTGGCAATGATGATGATTCTTGTTATCCCAATTTTTGCACTCTGACGTGGCATCACATGTGGTGACACGTGGAATCGATTCCGAGTATCTGCTCGTGTAAAGTCCTTTTTTGGCAAGTTAGTTAACAAAATATTTTTTCTTTTATGGTAAGATTCTTATGCATTCATAACCGATTTCTTACCTTGTTTATTCGGTTTATAGTTGCTCTTTTCCTTGTTAGGAAAGTTGCACTTTTCAGCTAAACTTTCGTTTGTTTGGAAACTTCTTAAAAGAGAAGCAATTCTCTTTTGGAAAGTTGTCTTTTTTAGGGAAACTTTAATTATTGCCTTTTCCTTATTGATTTCCATTGTATCTTGATACAATCAGAATATCTAATTTGTTTTTGGCAGGAATCAAGCATTGATAGAGGATCGGACCCGATTATAGCAAGTTTCCCGTTTCTGGTCTGATCTGCTGCATCAGCATCCGAATATGATGCTGCAGATCATGTTTTCTTAGGAAAGTTTTTGTACAGCTGTAGATTCGATCTTGTGACTGTCTCTAAGGTTTCTATGTTCTATAAATATAGCCTAGAGAGCAACCATTCGAATTAGCTCTTCCATTAATCATTTTTTGCACTTATCTTATTTAAGAGAAGAGAATTTTTCTTTGTTTTGTGAGAGCCTAGTTGTTCATCTAGGTTCTAGTTGTCTATTTCTGTTCTTACTCTGTTGTGAAGAACTACTTGACTGAACAAGAGATTGGTCTTCGGGAGAAGACTTGATAAAGCCTTACTTCGGGAGGAAGTAAGCACTTGGTCTTCGGGAGAAGACTTGTTGAAGCCTTACTTTGGGAGGAAGTAAGCACTCGCACTTCAAAGACGAAGGGAGTTCGGGCTTGAAGGTGTTTCAAGAAGTCAGATTCATAAAGTGGATTACAAAGGATTGCGGCAATACTTTAGAGGGAGTCTAAACTTGTGTAAGTCAATTGTCTTTGTAATTTTGATACTTTATTAATTGATTTCATTCTCTGGGCGTGACCCGTGGACTCGTAGTGTTCAGGAAAACACTGATACTACGTATAAATCTCTTGTGTCAAGTTATTTATTTTTTTGCAAATATTTTATATTCAGCCTGTTCTGTTTTGTTACTGCAAAACTGGTTTCTGCAATAACAGAATTACATTCTGCTTCTGCAGACGCATACAGTTTTATATTTTCGTATATATAATTGACATTTGCAAAAACACGGTTTTTCAGCTCGCAAGATATAGTCCGAACAGGACACCTCATATGCTTGCTCGAAGCAAAGCAATCATCAATCCCCGCAGAACGACCAACAATTAGCGAATTCAGCTTTCGCATCGTGAGTCATCAAGGAAATCCCTATAACTTGGGGATCAGATTGCAGAGATATGGCAAGCTGTCCAAATCCCACAATCGGTGTATTCTGTATTTATTATGCAATCTTTCTGCTTATATCCATTGTAACGAGAAAGGAAATACTTCCTCTCCAAGCTCATAGCCCTATAAATAGTGATGCATATTGGGCAAAGGGTGGAAAGATTTTACTTGAGAGATATTGTTTAAGAATTCATATTCAGAGGTATTGTTGTAAAAGCTATAAGAAAAAGAATCTTTCTCCTTGTTCTTAAGTCAATACAAATAACGAGGATTAGGCTATTACCGAACTGCTCGGGGCTGAACCTCTATAAAATTTTTGTGTCTTTATATTGCTTTATTATATTTCAATCGTTATAAACTACTTGTTGCTTACTAAATTAGACTCACTGTCGTTGGCTAAAAGCGAGGTCAACATTTTGGTGCTTTCATTGAGAGCAGAATCAAGAATCGCTCTTCATTCTAAATTTAACCACAAGTACGATGGTGGTACAGACTCGTAGGGGCCTGGTTGATCCGACAAATCTATAGGCGGTGGATCCTGCATTGCAGAACCCAGGAAACACGAGGGTTCCAACTGTTAATCCTGAGCAGCCGTCAAACGCGGGTCATGGTGTAACGACTCCTATGGATGAAATCGCACTTGGTGTGCAAGAGACTGGGAATACTAGTTCAGCACCCAGCCAGGGCATTCATAACACAGCCATTCCGCCTGCTACCAACGTTCGAACGACCATTGGAGATGATACTGAGATCCAAAACCTCCCCGCTGCTCATGGACTCATGCAAGGTCATACCAATCCCTACATCATGATCAGGAGGAACTCCGCACTGCTGTAAATCTTGCGTTTGAGGAATAGAGATGCATGTTTGCCGAATGGAGGGACAAAGAAATGGAAGCGTTAAGAGCTCATCATGCAGAGATTGACAATCGTTGTCGGCAAGCTACTGTGCTGATACGAAAGGCCTATCAAACTGTTGGGCAGCAACCTCCAAATGTCATCCCCTTGGGTGAAACAGACGAAGATCCAGTGATGAATACTTCTCAGACTATAAATGGTCAGCCGCCAAATCTCCGGTCACAGGTTCCGCTTGTGGGCCAAGCAGTAGGTGGGCAGACCTTGTCTAGTAATTCATCAGGAGAAGTCATACCTGATAATTCCAACCAGGTTAATGGTGCCGATCAACACGTTAACCAAACCAATCAATCACTAAGACAGTCAGGCATATCTATACTCGAAAGGTTGGGGACGACTCATGATCTTAGAAACGATCTGAATAAAAGGAGAGGAGTAGATGATCAGCTTGGCACGCTGATCGTGCAGCCCAGAACCCGTGCTCAAATTCACGCTCAAAAAGATGCTGACGTGACTCAGATCGACCAAAATGCCGAACAGGTTAGTCTAGCTGTGCAGGCACAACTGGACGAACTAAAGAATATGTTCCAAAGCATGGCCGGACAAAGAAACAATGATCTCGAGTTGGACCGAGCACGTGGAACCCCTTTCTCTCTCGAGATCAATCTCCTGGCGTTACCCCACAAGTTTAAAATTCCAACTTGGAAGATGTACACTGGAAGAGAAGATCATCTTTCCCACCTCAAGTATTTCGAGATGCAAATGGATGCAGGGAGTACGAGGTGACGTATGTTGCAAAATTTTTCCTGCCACCCTCTCGGAAGCCGCCTAGCAATGGTATTTCAAGCTAGCCCCTGGAAAGTTCAACTCATGGAAACTTTCTTCTCAGAATTCCATGCACAATTCTCCTCCTCTCGCCAACTTCTATTGCATTTAGGAGACCTGGTCGAAGTCAAGCAAAGACCAGGCGAGCCTCTCCGAGCATACATCAGTAGGTTCATGACGGAAGCAACCAAGGTCTCACGGGTAACTGAAGATGGAAAGTTGTCCGTAATACTGGGGGGCATTGAAGTCCTCGATGAACTTTGGAAGGACATAAGGAAGAACGACCCGGTAGACTCAATGAGTGATTTTCTCGACCGTGCTGAAGGCTTCATCAAACTTGAAGAGGCTATTCAGAGAGCAGAAGGTGAGCAAAAGCCTGGCAAGTCAAAAGTTCCTTCCACTGGAACGTCCGCCCAACTCCCCCATTACCCAAATAATTCGAGCTCAAATGGTAAACGTTCCAACAACAATAACAGGCAAGGGAATGGGAAGAAGGGAAAGTTCACCGGCAAAATCGAGGAGGCTCCCCGGGAGAATCAAGCAAAGTACACTGCATTTACCATCTTGACTGAGGATATAGAAAGTGTTTACATGGCCACTCAGTCGCTAGCCCCGTATAAGAAGCCCGGGCCCATGAAGAAGGATGTCAGCAAGAGAGACATGATAAAGTTTTGTCGATTCCACGGAGACTACGACCACGACACCAATGAATGCAACAATCTGAAGCGGGAAATTGAATTTCGGATAAGGAAAAATAATCCGCATGTACAGAAATATGTCAAGACCGATCAGAATCAGAGGAACGACAATAACCAAGACTTGCTACCTCCACCGATAGACGGAAATCTGCAAGTCATCATTGGAGGCCCGCACATAGTTGGAGATTCGGGCAAAGCTCAGGAGAGGTACGCCCGAACAGCACAGCACGAGCAAGAAGAAGTGATCTTGGCCGTAGAAGAAAGGAAGCCTAAAATCCCACGGGCAAGAGGGCCTACCATAACCTTCAACGATGAAGACGGTGTCAAAATCAGGTTTTCGCACAATGACCCGTTGGTTGTGGAGGTCCAGATAACTAACAAGATGGTGGCTAGAACCATGATTGATAATGGAGCCTCTTCTAACATCTTATTCAAAACTGCCTATGAAAAGATGGGGCTGCAGCTTAAAGATCTAATCCCCTGTCTCCTGCCTGTATATGGTTTCTCCGGCCAAGGAGTCGCACCTCTAGGACAAATTCGTCTACCCCTCACTATTGGACAAGCTCCGACGAGCATGACTATTATGGCACAATTTCTGGTATTAGATGTTCCTTCAGCCTTAACGTAATGCTAGGTCGTCCAGCTTTGTATGACTTAAAGGCTGTCACATCGATATTCCACTCTTGCCTGAAGTTTCTAACGAAGAATGGGGTAGGGTGTCTAAGAGGAAACCAGCAGCCTGCTCGGGAATGTTATAATCTTGTAGTGGCCAAGGCAAAGAAGGAAGTATCCTCCAACCAGAGCACAGACAAGGGAAAAAACATTTCCAAGTAGGGAGCTTCCCAAGGAGGGGATGAAGATGTGGATCCTCGACTTGGGGACCCAAGCATCAATGTTGGACCTGTGGAAGAATTAGAAGAGATCGAGATCGATCCAGATATCCCGGCCAGAAAAGCTAAAGATCAGAAAATGTTTGCTGCTCGAAGTAAATTCAGCATTGACAAAATTTCTTAGAGCAAACCTAGACGTTTTTGCCTGGTCGCATGAGGATATGGTCGGAATTGATCCTTCTATCATTTCGTACGTCCTAAATATTGATCCCAACTTTCGACCAGTTCAACAAAAGTGAAGGCTATTGGACAAAGAGCGAGCACTAGCCCTAAAAGAAGAAGTAGAAAAGCTACGCAACAACAATTTCATAATTGAAGCTTTCTACCCAGCTTGGGTTGCAAATCCCGTACTGGTACCCAAGCCGAACAAGAAATGGCAAGTGTGTATTGATTTCACAGACCTCAACAAAGCATGCCCCAAAGACTGTTTTCCACTTCCAAGAATCGATCAGCTCGTGGATGCAACAGTAGGACATGAAATATTAAGCTTCATGGATGCTTATTCAGGGTACAATCAGATCAAAATGCATCCACCAGACCAAGAACATACAAGTTTCCGAACAGATATAGGTCTATATTGCTACAAAGTAATGCCGTTTGGTCTAAAAAAACTCTGGAGCAACATACCAAAGATTGGTAAACAAAATATTTAAAGACCAGATCGGACGAAGTACGGAAGTATATGTGGATGACATGCTCGTCAAATCCAAGAAGGCTTGGGGGCACATAGATGACCTGGACGAATGCTTCAAAGTCCTCAAGAAGTACAACATGAAACTAAATCCCTTAAAGTGCTCCTTTCGAGTCAGCTCGGGAAATTTTTTGGGCTTCATTGTCAATGCCTAAGGAATTGAAGCCAATCCAAAGAAGATTGAAGCCCTCCTAGATATGAAGTCGCCAACTAAAACCAAGGAAGTGCAAAGTTTGACTGGTCAGATCGCCGCACTGAGCAGATTTGTTTCAAAATCAACAGACAAGTGTGTCCCATTCTTCAATATCCTGTGAGGAAACAAGCAATTCGAGTGGACGAAGGAATGTGAAAAAGCTTTACTAGAGCTAAAAGCACAACTCGCAAAACCTCTCGTACTCTCAAAACCTCTGGACAGAGAAGAACTTGGAATATACTTAGCTGTCACGGAGCACGCTGTGAGTGTCGTGCTAATCAGAGAAGAGAACAACATACAACACCCGGTCTATTACATCAGTAAAAGACTCATTGAGGCTGAAAGCCGATACCCACTAATAGAGAAACTCGCTTACTACCTTATTCTAGCAACACGAAAGTTAAGGCCCTATTTTCAAGCTCATCCTGTTCAGGTCTACGCTAACCAACCATTACGCCAAATATTACAAAAGCTGGGCGCCTCTGGACGGCTACTCAAGTGGGCGGTGGAGTTGGGTTAGTAGGAAATTACTTTCCAACCCCGAATAGAAATCAAAGGCCAGGCCTTAGCAGACTCTGTGGTAGAATGCACAGGCAAAGAAGAAAGTGTACCGTAAAGCAACCCCGAGCCCGTACAAACACCTCAGCCAAATAACATTGAAGATAAGCCGACTTAGAAACTACAGGTAGACGGGTCGGCTACAGATCAACTATCTGGTGTAGAAATTGCCCTTGTCATGCCTGGGGGCAACACCTACACAATGCAGTTAAGTTTGGATTCAAGGCATCTAATAATGAAGCCATGTATGAAGCTCTAATCGCTGGCCTAAAGTTAGCTCGAGAGATGAGAGCTGAGCACATTAAAATCTACAGTGATTCACAGCTGGTGGTAAATCACGTATCTGGAGAATACGAAGCTCGGGGAGAAAAGATGATAGCATATCTGAGCAAAATACATGACCTGCTCGCACATTTCAAAAGCTACGGTCTCATACAAATACCAAGGGAAGAAAACACAACTGCAGACGCGTTAGCTCGATTGGCAAGCAGTAATGTAAGTGATAAGGCGAACTTGGTTCCTATCTAGTTCCTCGAAGAGCCTAGCATCACTAGCACGGAAGAGATCGAAATGATTGATACTTCCCCAAACTAGATGACACCGATAGCCGCCTACCTCAACACTAGGGAACTCCCAGATAATCGGAATGAAGCTCGAAAGATGAGAAGGAAGGCCGCACGGTATATCATAGTAGAGGGAATTATGTACAGAAGAGGATTCTCTATGCCGTTGCTCAGATGTGTTACTCAAGAAAAAGCCGCACCACTCCTATCTGAGGTGCACGACGGATTCTGTGGAAATCATGTTGTCGGGCAGAGTTTATTTAAGAAAATTCTAAGGCAAGGTTATTTCTGGCCAACAATGAGTGAAGATTCAAAGGCCTATGTTAAGAAATGTGACAAATGCCAGAGATTTTCAAAGATACCTCGAGCTTCGCCCAACGAGTTAACTCAGATGCAAAGTCTGTGGCCCTTTGCCATTTGGGGAATTGACCTGATCGGACAATTAGCCAAAGGCAAAGGAGGAGTGCAGTATGCAGTGGTAACGGTTGATTACTTCACTAAGTGGACGGAAGCCGAACCACTCACAACTATTACATCAACGAAAGTTCAAGACTTTATTATGAAGAACATAATCAGCCGGTTCGGATTGCTGTACAAAATAGTTTTGGATAATGGCAAGCAGTTTGACAGCCAATCCTTCACTGATTTTTGTGCAAACCATGGTATCATCAAAAGTTTCTCCGCAGTGGCACATCCTCAAGCGAATGGTCAAGTTGAAGCAGTTAACAAGACCTTGAAGGATACACTAAAGAAAAGACTCAAAGATGCCAAAGGAAATTGGCTGAAAGAACTTCCTGAAGTTCTATGGTCATATCGAACAACTGAGAAAACGGCAACCGGACAGACTCCATTTGCCATGGCATATGGATATGAAGCTATGTTGCCTGTAGAACTCGAGCCACCATCCCACAAAAGATTGACATACAACCAAGATAACAATCACGTACTCCTGGCCGAATCACTTGATGAAATCGAAGAGAAGCGAACCACAGCAAACTTAAAGTTGACAGCCCATCAACAAAAAGTAGCTCGGTATTTCAATAAACAAGTGAAGGCTCAGAAATTCTTTGTGCGAGATATGATCCTAAGAAGGGTATTTCTAAACAACAAAGATAATACGGCAGGTGTACTGGAACCTAACTAGGAAGGACCGTATCAGGTGGTCGAAGTCCTCGAATCCGGAGCATACAAATTAGGTAAGTATGATGAGAAAATGCAACTTGTTCTAGTACCACGGTATTGGAATGGGGAACATTTAAGAAAATACTACCAATAAAGTACCAGGTCGGACGACCATACTAAGTACTGAAAGAACATTTACTTTTAAGTGAATGGCCTGCTAGGCGGACTACGCTCAAAGGTTTCAACAAAAATGAAAAAGTACTCAAGTCGAATGACCACCATTTAAAGTACAATTTCTAATTTCTGCAATTTGTTTTATTTCATGTTAAGCTAAAAGATCATATTAGATCAATAGCTCCGATGTAAGTTACTACGGTAACAAACACATTTTCGATCACTAAATGAATAAAGATATTTATTTTAAAATTCAAATTGAGTTGAAATTACTAACATGTTACTAATTTACCATCCAGTGCGTATAAAAGTTTTGGTCGAACCCAAGACCCCGAACAGATAAAAAAGTATACTTGTAAAAAAACAAGTGACTAAGAGTCATAAGTCTGCTCGGTCACTTGGGGGGCACCTATACCTGTACAAAGCATTTGGTAAAGATAAAACCAACACAATTGCACGATGAATATAAACAGAGAATGAAATTCATTAAAGATAACAAAAGCACGTAATGCCGAGATTAAAAGCTGACCGGTCAGCCTGTTGTCTGTAAAATGAAAAATAATTCCAAGTTTAAAGACCACTTGGCCGGTCATGATGTCTTAGAAAAAGGCTTGATGGTCGAATAAGATATATAAAAAAAAAGAAGAAAGATAAAAAGAGAAGTATTTAAACAGTTGGAGTCCCAGGCTCTCGGTTCGGGTCTTTTGGGTCGGTAGGAGCTGGAGGATCTGTTGTCTGAGTGGAAGGAACATCAACATTCTGGCCAGAGGTAGAAGCAGTCGCCTCGGGTTCACCATAAGCCACTTGGGAAGCGCAATACTCGAGATACATGTCTCTGGCTTCGCCCAAGTAATCGAAATTCGCCTAAGGGTTAGCCTTCCAAAAATCATAAAAGATCTCAGGACCAACTGTCTCTAAGGCATGAACTTTCTCTTCCAGCCTCGCCACCTCAGCTGTAAGCGCCTCCTCCTTAGTCTTCTTCTCTTCTTCCAGCCGACGGAAGACAGTCCGAAGAACTCCCCTTTCCTCTTGAAGACTATTCACTTCTGCCGACAGGGTGTAAATGGTAGCTTCAATCTGGTCAGAGGCCTCGAGGTCCTTAGTCAACTCGACTATTTTCCTCTCATCAGTAAAAAGCTTCTTGTTGACTTCACCCAGCTCCATCCGGACAGCTCCAAGTTCCACCCTGGCGTCGTCAGCATCCTTCCTAGCCAAGTCCACCTCTGCCCTCATGGTGTTGGACATAACAACATTTTTGGAGGCAGCAGATTTAGCTCAGGAATAGGTCTAAGCCAACTTTAGACCAGCCTACACAGAGAAAAAACTTTAAAGTCTAAACCAAGTAAAGAAGAATTAAAGAAAATTGTCAACAATGACTTACCTTGGTGAATTCCCTTAAGACTCCTCCCATCAGCAGCTCCAAGGAAGACTCGTTGTCACCAACGGCCAGCTGCTCGCTTACCTCAGGATAATAATATTCTAAAAAAAATAATATTTAAGTATCAAGAATGAAATCAACTTAAATATTTAATTTTTTAATTTAATTAATTGTATTAAATACAAGAATTAAATAATCAAGTAAAAAACTTAATTATTAATTCTAATTTAATATTAGGAAAAATATTCTTAATTTAAGTTGGTCCAAAATTAATTAATAAATAATTAATTTTCAACTTAAAATATTTTCTTAATTAAATATTAGAAAATATAACTAGTCACTAGAAATAACTATCTAGAATATATCTCATTAACTAAGTGTTTTTCTAAAATTACTTTAAAATATTCAATGAAAAAAAAATTCATATATTTTAAAGCTTATTATGTTTCTAATTCAATTTTAATTAGGTTAGACTAATATAATTAACCTAATACAATTATTTAAATAAGGCAAATGGACCTTCACAATCGGGGTGGTTCATGTGAGGGAGGGTTGGGTGCAGTATGTCGTACCCACTACTATTGGCCCCCTAACTCTCACACAAGGCCCAAAGGAGAGGAATTTAACCATTAAATAAATAATTGTTATTAATTGAATAAGCTCAATTCTAATTGGGCCTAAATAAAAATTACCTAAGTGAAATTTTATTTTATCAACCTAGTCCATTTAATTAATAAACTTAAATGGGCTTCCTATATGCATCTAAGCCCAAAAAGCAAACATATAGGCTCACACAGGTCAAATGATTTGGATGAGCCCTATCATGTTACTAGGTTTACACAGATGAAAGAAATTGCAAAATTACCTGTTACAAATTATTTATAAGATAATTGAACTATGATTAAAATCAGATCATTGGATCTGTCAACAAGTTAATCATAGCAATTTAGATCAAATAGATAATAAGTTTGTAAAATTTTTTTGAATATATAATAAAATAATCAAACAATACAAACAAACAAGTAACAGATAATCTGGAAAATCTAGAAAGTAGGCTAAAATTTCTCTATTTTAAAATTTAAAAAAAAAATTAAATTTTTTTTAACAAATTAACTAGAATTTAAATTTAGGTTGTTAAAGAATATTTAAAAAAAAAAACTAACAAACTCCTAAATTCCCTAAATTCTAATTTAAATTCAAAAATATCTAACCAATTTTTATAATTTCAAGTTTATTCAAAAAATTTAAATTATTTAAATTTCTAATAAGATAATATAATATAATATCTTGAATTTTAAAATTTAGATATTCCTAATATTATATTCTTAGTCTTATAATTTAATAAAATTTAAATATTACAAAATAAACTATTTGAAAAATAAGATATTTTTATAGTTAGAATATTTCTAATTTTATTAAAAATAATAAAATAAAATAAGTTTGAAAAATTTTATGGTTTAAAACCCTAAAAGTTCTATTCAAACCTAAACTAACCAATTTTTCAAATTTCATGTTTTTTTTTTGCCAAAATATAATTTTAATAAAAAAATGTCTAAAAAGATAAAATGTTAAAACTAACATATTCCTAATCCTATAATTTTAATTAATAAAATATATTTCAAAAAATAACAAATTTGAAAAAAAACTATGGTTAGTAAATTTTGAAATTTAAACAAGATTATTTTTTTTTTTAAAAAAAATATTTTAATATCAAAGTAAGATCATTCAAGTTTAATAAAAAAAATATAATATTTGATCTTATAATTAAAATAAATAAAATATAATATTTGATCTTATAATTAAAATAAATAAAATAATCTAAAATTTTAAAATTAACCATAAGGCTATTTTTGTGAGAAATCAAAATTTCAAAATTTAAAGCGTACTAATATCTAAGATTAATTTTAATTAATTAAAAAAGTTAATAAAAATTAATTTTATTCAGACAATTAGATTTTTAATTGAAAATTCAGATTCTACACAAAATTCTACCAAAATTTGACTTTTGTTTCAATGAAAAGTGATTTTTGAATCAAAAGATATGAAGAAAACAAGATTAAGGTACAGGGGTATGCATTGCATACCCCTGCGCGCACGGAATTGCACATCTGACCGAGACAGGAGGCTGCGTGCAGCCTCTAGGGCCGAGAAACATCCGCGTGAGAGGGGAAAGCTTCGGACATGCCTCTGTCTGAAGGAGTTTTGTCCGAGCGAGCCGCACGATGTCCCCATGCGCGCGGGCGTATATGCAACCCGATTTCAGATATTTTCATTCAAATTTAAAAAATCATAACTAATTCATAAAAAATTCAAATTAGGTTCTGTAAAAGCCAAAATTTATTATTTTTTCAACTACTTTGCAATAAAAATAATTCCAGATCGAAATAAAAAATAATTTAACAACATACATTGCGATTTCTAAACTATCATCAAATAAGCACATAAACCATCATGAAACCATCCAAATCAACACAAAACATCGCTTTAATTCATATTTCATGAAAGTAAATCATTACCATGGCTCTGAAGCCAGTTGTTGGAATATGTTTTACCAGGATCTAGATTTACTACCATGTATGTTATTTAACATCCTAAATATGAATATCTAAAACAACGTAAATAAACACATATAAAGTTTAGGAAACCTTACATTGGTTGCAGCGGAATATTAATGACTCCTTCCACTCAGATTTCTAACCCTTGTATCCTGTATGTTGCAGAGTATCACCAAGATCTGAGCCCGAATGTCCTTTTCTTGATTCTGTATTCTTCACAGCCTTACACACTATGATTGAGATACCACTTGATGTGTGTGGGCACTCACTCTATCACTCAAGGGATGAAATTATGAAGAAGGAAAGAGGAGGGGCTGGTTCGAATTCAATAGAAGAAGGCTCAAGGAAATTTTTTTTGAAGGCATGAAATTTCATCATCTTTAAGTGTGAGCCATCACTATCTATTTATAGGCAACCATCTAGGTTTAGGTTAGGATTTATTAGGCATTAAAATAATGAAGAAATTAAATGGAAAATACCACATAAGTGGCCGGCCATGGATATGAGCCCCCGCTTTGAAATTTTGCCATTTTACAACATTCTTTTTTTATTTTGTCAAAAATACAATTTTTCCAATTCTAACCATTTAAATGCCAAAACTAATTATTTAATAATTAAAATTAATCATCAAATAAAATTGCCATTTAATATATATATTAATTAGATATAATAAAGTCTCTCAATTAATAAATAAGACCTAAAATCTCTTTTTTTCACAATTAAGCCCTTGCTTAGTGAAAATTCATAAACTAGACATAGTCTAATTTTAAAATTATAATTGATTAATTAAAATCAATTATCTGAGTCTTACAAGCAGTATGGTCTCAACTAGTATGGGGACCATGGGCCTATACAACCGAGCTTCCAATAAGCAGAACTAGAATTTACCAAGTAAATTCCCTAACTTATTAATTCCTTATTGCATCCACTCATAGAACTTGGAATTGCACTCTCAGCCATATAGAACGCTCTATATGTTCCACGATATAGATACGCTACAAACATTTAACCATCGTTCTAATCTCAATAATCAAAGATCCTCTATAGATGATTTACACCGAGTAGGGATGAATTTACCGTTTCACTCCTCAATGTATTTTATCCTTAAAACACTTAGCTTCCTGTAAATGATATTTCAGTGAACTAAAATATAATCACTAAAATAAGAGCTCTTCCATTTATCTCTGTTAAGCCAAGCTCAAAGGAAATCATCGTTTTCACTTCTATGTTCTGATGGAAGCTATAGATTCCATATCTATGTTTAGCGCTCCCACTCAATTATACTATCATGTTCCCAAAATGTACGTATCACCGTGACCAAAAAGTAGGCTTAACTAACAAATCAAAGAACATGAATAACACTCCTGAGATTGAACCTAAGCATGTCAGGATTAAGATCTTTTGATCTAAGATCAACCAGTGATATTGACTCAGAAAGATACAACGGTAAGTATTATAATATCTTTACCAAGATCAATATCGGTCCCTTCCATTGTATATTCTATACATCCGATACTGGTAAACTTTGCCAATGCCCTGGAAAGGACATAACACTTATCCAAGGTGTAAGCATATCGATCGCTGATTATCATGCCAGTCTAAATCCAGTGAACTGACAAATCAGGGAATTAAACTTTTGAACATACAATCATGATTATATTCCACTGTGCTAACAACACTATAATCATGAACAAATACATATGTTTTGGACCTAATAGAGTTTATACATTAAATATAATCATGAAATAAATCATGTGAACCATGCAACATAAAATGCAGTTTCTAATCTTTATTAATTAGTAAATCTGATTATATTGAAATGGATTTTATTTAGGGCACAAAATCCAACAGTTTTTACAGGTAGAAAATGTGCAGACTTCGTGAGTCAATCTACCACAACCCAAATGAAATCAAATAAGCTCGTGGTTCTAGGTAATCCAACCACAAAGTCCATGGTGATATCCTCCCACTTCAACTCAGGAAGTGTCAAAGGCTACAACAAACCTGTCGGTCTCTGATGTTCAACCTTGATCTGTTGACAAGTTAGGCATCAGGATACAAATTCTACCACATTCTTCTTCATCCTGCTCCAGCAGAAGTAGGGTTTAAGATCTTGGTGCATCTTGGTGGTGCTAGGATGCAAGGAGTACGGAGTGGTATGAGCTTCTTCAAGAATATCGTTTCTAAGCTCTGTACTACTTGGAGCACAAACCCTGGTCTTAAATAACAGCATCCCACTATCTGACACTGTAAAATCTCTGGCTTGACCAGCTAAAACCTCTTCCTTGATCTTCATTAAGTCTGGATCAGTTAACTGAGCAACTTTAATTCATTCTAGCAGATCAGATTGCAACGTCAAGTTATGAAGTTTGCCTACAATAAACTCGATGCTTGATCTGACCATGTCCTCTGCTAACTGAGGTGAAATCTGAATCATAATAGTTACCTACTCGGGACCCTTCTTGCTCAGGGCATCAACCACTACATTGGCCTTCCCATGATGGTAAAAGATTTTACAGTCATAATCCTTAACCAACTCTAACCAACGTCTCTGTCTCATATTCAAATCTTTCTGAGTAAAGAAGTATTTGAGGTTCTTATGGTCAGTATAAATTTCGCATTTCTCTCCATAGAGATAATGATGCCAAATTTTCAATGCAAACACTACCGCGACAAGTTCTAAATCATGAGTTGGGTATCGCTGTTCATATTCCTTCAATTGAAGGTAGGCATAGGCAATGACCCGATCGGCTTGCATCAGTACACACCCTAGACCCTGTTTGGATGCATCACAATAAACCACGAACTTTTCCTTATCAGAAGGTAGGGCTAACACTGTAGCTATGATTAACCTCTGTTTCAGCTCTTGAAAGTTGGCTTCACACTTGTTCGTCCACACAAATCGCTGATTGTTTTTAGTGAGCTCGGTTAAGGTTGTTGAAATTTTAGAGAACCCTTCTACGAACCGACGGTAATAACCAGCCAAACCCAAGAAACTTCTAACTTCTGTAACTGTTTTCGGTCTTGGCCAATCCCTGACAGATTCTATCTTCCCCAGATCTACTTTAATTCCATCTTTACTGACAATGTGTCCAAGAAAGGACACCTGAGATAGCCAAAACTTGCACTTTCTGAATCTGGCATACAACTTATGTTCTCAAAGCCACTGTAGAACCATCCGGAGATGCTGCTCATGCTCCTCTTCTGATTGAGAGTACACAAGGATGTCGTCGATAAATACAATAACAGAAATATCGAGGAAATCCTTGAATGCCCTATTCATCAGGTCCACAAAAGCCGCGGGAGCATTGGTTAGGCCAAAAGACATAACCAAAAATTCATAATGCCCATACCTAGTACGAAAAGCCTTCTTTGGAATGTCCTCCTCTCGGATTCTCAACTGATGATAGCTCCATCGGAGATCAATCTTTGAAAAGACCGTCTTCCCCTGAAGTTGATCGAAAAGATCATCGATCCAAGGTAAAGCATACTTATTCTTGATTGTTAGTTTATTCAATTCTCGATAGTCAATGCACATACGCAAAGACCCATCTTTCTTCTTAACAAATAGTACAGGAGCTCCCCAGGGTGACACAGTAGGCCGTGAAAACCCTAGGTCAAACAACCCCTGAAGCTAAATTTTTTAGTTCTTTAAGTTTTGTTAAAGCCATTCTGTAAGGGGCCTTAGAAACCGGTTCTGCTCTAGGTGCCAAATCAATAATAAAATTAATTTCTCTCTACGGTTGTAAACCCGAAAGTTCATCAGGAAAAATATCTAAAAATTCCTGAACCACCTTGATGTCTTCTGGCCAAATTGACTCAGGCCGTGTGGTATCCAATACCACAGCCAGAAACCCTAGACATCCATCTCATAACAATTCTTTGGGTATTAGTACTTTAATCACTGGGATCTGAGATCCTTGAATAGATCCAACAAAGACAAATGGTTCCTCACCCTCAGGTTGGAAGATTACCATCTTCTGTTTACAATCAATATTGGCTGAGTACTTGGATTAGAAATTCATTCCAAGTCTAATATCAAAATTCGCTAGACCCATTTCTATTAAGTTAGCACTCAACTCCCTATCCTCAATTTTGATCGGCATAGACGTAATCCACCTTTTGGAGATGACTAATTCTTCGCCATGCAATAGGGTTCCAAACACTGTATCATAACTATCATGCAGTCTACCCAATTTACTAAAGATTCTAGCTATCACATAAGAATGAGTGGCCCCAGAGTCAAATAACACAGAGAAGTAAGAGTTGTTGATCGAGAGCTGACTTGTTACCATAGAGGGGCTAGCTTCTGCATCATTCTGAGTTAACGCGAACACCCTTACTGGAGCGGGTTTCACTGCAATCTTCTATTCTTCCTTCTTAAGTTGGGGGCAATCCTTTTTATAATGTCTTGGCATACGACACTCGAAGCACCCCTGCCCTCTACACTCTCCCAGATGATGCTTTATACAACTGGGGCATTCTAGGTAAGTGTATCAGGTTTTAGAGCTAACCTGACGATTACCTCGGCCCTGGTTCTCTCGAAATCTCTTGTTTTGACTTGAACCACCGGATGCAGTATGTATCTTTCATTTTTGGTCAGTGGTTGAGCCACTACCTCCCCTACTAAAGCTTGAGGTAGGAGGAGTAGGAGCCCCACCAAAAATCTGAGTCCCTCGAGACTCCTGGGTGCACTCAACTGCGCCCTCAGCTCGCAGTGTCTTACCCACCATATCACCACAGGTGGTGTTGTCATCAGTAGTGATCAGTAGTGATCATTAGGTCATGTCTTATCTTCGAATTCAACCCATCTAGGTATTTCTCCTTCTTACTAAAATAAGTTGGCATGATTCCCGAAGCCAATCTTGCCAAGCAGTCAAACTGAGTTGTGTATTTAGTAACACTCATATTTTCTTTCTGAGTCAGCTGAGTAAATTCCTTTCTTTTTGCACTTCTGACTACTTCATTATAGTATTTCGCATTGAACAGTTCCTGGAACTTTTCCTAGGTCATCGTAGTAACATCATGGGTCAGGGATACCATGTCCCACCATACTAAAGCATCTTCTTGGAACTAGAATGTGGCACAGGCCACTCTGTCATTGCCGGTGACACCCATAAAATTCAAAATTCTGGTAATAACCGTTAGCCACTGCTCGACTTTCATAACATCTGGACCTCTCAGAAAGATTGGAGCTGCTTGCTTACGAAACCTTTCATACAGTGGTTGCATTCGGTCCACTACAGAAACTGGTCCCGCCTGCACAATAGGGGCAAAAGCTACTTGTATTTCTGTAGCAGGGATTGTAGGAGCACCTAGCTGTCTCAAGCGTCGGATCTCTTCATCTTGCTCATTAATTCTGGCTTGCATTTCTGCAAACCTATTTACCCAATCTTGGGTAGCTTGGGCAGCCTGTGGCGGGTTAACATCACCTCGGCCGCATGCCCTGCCTCTAGGGCCTTTGCCTCGGCCACGAACATTTGGGGGAATCTGAATTTCTTGACCACCACAAGATTCGACCGAATTACCCTGACTCTTGGTGTTTCGCCTAGCGTCCATACTATTAGAACAGCCTGCGTAGCCAAGAGCTAGTCTATTCAGATCGTGATCAAGTATACTTACTAATTGCCGCTTATTTTGGAAATTTAAAATATGCGCCTATTCAGCTATCAAGCTACTAACATGCTTCCTAACAAGCAATAAAAGCTTACTAAACCGTGAAATGAGCTGATCGTTGATGATGATTGTACATGTCGTGACGATCTTCAAAAGACAACCTGATAGCTCTGATACCAAATTGTAACACCCTAACTACTTTAGGCAGGTTAGCGTGATTTTTAACGTACTGTGCAGCTCGTTGCTAATCAACGAAGTTATCGAAAATCGTAATTATTTAAAATTTTACTTATTTAATTAAAACATAAAATAGCATACATATATAGTTTCAAGTCCCGTTTATAAAAGCATTTACAAAAGTTTCACTATACATATACAAAAGTCTGTCGCCTAGCGACTATACAAAATAAGCCCTGATGTCCCAAAGATCGTACGCTCTAGGCCTAACCGCCCTGACATGTACAATCTCCATCTGCTCGCTCTCACGGCTGCTCAACCTTAGCCTTGCCCTTACCTACACATGGAAATAGCAACTGTGAGTCAACAGACTCAGTAAAAAAAGCATAACATAACACATAAGATTATCCCGAGTTATAATCAGGCACCCATACACCCAACCGTAACCCTATCCCCGTGTCTCACACGGTACTGAGTCTAGAACGTTCATACAATAATACTATCGACCATAATATCAGCCTAAACTCAATATGCTAGTCATACTCTAGCCATATTGATGTGATAGCATCGATCAGTATTTCAACCAACATACATCTATTAGTATCCAGTACAACTCTATGTATACTGATATTGCTAACAATGTACTCTAAGATGCATAAACAACATGTATGCTAAACATGTAATTACATATGCATAGCATTATACTAGTCTTACCTTGTTTCCGAATTCAGGTGTGCCGACCAACCTGAGTGGAACAACTGCTCGGCGAATTATATGCCCCTAAATCACATTGGTCATAACATGGAAAAGTGACACGCTAAATCACAACCGGGGACTTTAGGTTTTAAACCAAAAATACACCTATTAAAAGTTAACATGGCAATACCCTAAACTAACAGGGAATTAACCAACCAAAGCTCTGAAACTAACACGAATCGACAACACAAAAATTTTGGGGAACCCAGCAGCTGATCCGATTAACCGAATTTACAGGGCCTGCAAAACCGGTTAATCAGTTTGCACCAAAAAACCCAAAACATTCAAAAACCTAACCAATTCGACTCCAAACCTTACCAAACCCTCCAGACCTGCATATTATACCCCAATAGACATATCCCAAGCAATAGAACAACATAGCATGCTCAAAATCAAAAATCACCATTAAAGAGCCAAGCTTGAGTTCTAAAACTCAAATCTTGCTCAATCAGCACCACAACCACCGAAACCAGCTCAAAACAACATATCAAATCATAATTTAACTCCAGAAAACAACTTCAAATAACAACAACAACTACAACACCTTAACTTACAAATCATGCATAATTTCTTAACTTAAAACCCAAGAAATCAAAAAAGGGAAGTACTAGGAACTCACCTTGAACTTGAAATCAGTAAGAACTTGCTTGAAAATACTAAATTTGAAGAAGAAAAACCAGCACCCTAGCTGGTTTTATGGTGTTCGAAAGAGAGAGAGAATTTTGGGGAGAGAGTGTTTTTCTTTAATTTGATTTTTTTTGTAAAATAAATGAGTAAATAAAATTGGTTTTATTAAATTAAAATCAATCTAAATATGAGCATAATAATCCCAAATAAAGTTCACTAAAGGACAAAAAGTCATTTAGGCAAAATGACCATTTTGCCCTCCACTAAGTCAAAAAGTCCTAAAATCACTTAGGGGTATTTTGGTCAATTCTAAAATCTCAAATATTCCGGAAATTCCCAATGTCTAACTATATTGCCCCGCTATACTAAAAATACTAAGATGTGATTCTAATAGCCAAACACCACGTTTCAATATTGCCGAGCACAAAACATGTAAAATTATGAAATTCCATATATGACATATAACATGAATTTTGAATTCAAATAAATCTTCATAAACTGATAATTCACAACTAATATGCAAGTTTCACAATTGAACCCTAATTATCTACTAATTTCCAAATTAAAGTTAAGCGGTCTTTACCCAACCTATGCTCGCTAAACAAGAAACCCTCATGCCTATAAAACTTACCGTCACTAGATTTTTCACAAGCACCATAAATCTCCCCAAAATAATGGTCATCAGGATAAAGTTCCTTAATGTGTTCAAAACCAAGTTACTTAACATCAAGAGTAGAGATTAAGGCATACCTGTGAGAAAGGGCATCAGCAACAGATTCTTCTTACCTTGTTTCTACTGAATGACATATGGAAATGTCTCAATGTACTCAACCCATCGTGCATGTCTCCTATTGAGCTTGTGTTGCCCCTCCAAATGTTTAAGGGATTCGGGATCTGTGTGAATCACAAATTCTTTGGGCCACAAATAGTGTTGCCATGTTTCTAAAGCGCGTATTAGTGCATACAACTCTTTATCATATGTGGGGTAATTAAGTGCAGCCCCACCTCGCTTTTCGCTAAAGTATGCAAGGGGTGTCTCTTCCTGCATAAGAACAGTGCTAATACCTATACCAGAAGCATCATATTCAATTTTAAATGTGTTAGAAAAATTAGGTGAAGCGAGTACTAGAGCGTGAGTAAGCTTGTGTTTAATCAGTTGATATGCCTCCTCTTGTGCTTCACCCCATTTAAATACATCATTTTTGATAACTTTTGTAAGCGGTGTTGTGATGGTGCTGAAATCCTTCACAAACATCCTGTAAAAACTAGCAAGGCTATGAAAACTTTGAATATGACCTATAGTTTAGGGGATTGGCCACTCTTAGATGGCTTTGATCTTTTCTTCATCAACCTCAATACCTGTAGCACTCACAATAAATCCTAGGAAAACAATCTTATCGGTGCAAAAAGTTCATTTATTAAGGTTAGTATATAGTTTATGTTTTCGAAGGACATCCAAAACTGATTGTAAATGTGAAGCATGATCATGCAAACTCTTACTATAAATTAGAATATTGTCAAAATACACAACAACGAATTTTCCAATGATAGCACGCAAAATATGATTCATTAATCGTATGAAAGTGCTAGGTGCATTAGTTAATCCAAAAGGCATGACTAACCATTCATACCGTCCATGTTTATTTTTAAATGCAGTTTTCCACTCATCTCCTTCTTTCATACGTATTTGATGATGCCCACTCTTAAGATCAATCTTAGAAAACACACAAGAACCATGCAACTCATTTAACATATCATCTAAACGAGGAATGGGATGTTGATATTTTACCATTATGTTGTTGATGGCTCGATAATCAACAAACATCCTCCATGTTCCATCCTTCTTAGGAATAAGAATTACTAGAACAGCATAACGGCTCATGCTTTCTCTCATATGCCCTGTGGTCATCAATCCTTCAACTTACCTTTGTATTTCCTTGGTTTCATCCGGGTTAGTTCTATATGCTGGGTGGTTTGGGATTGAAGCACCTAAAATAAAATCAATTTGATGTTCTATTCCTCAAATAGGTGGCACACCATATGGTACCTCCTCGGGAAACACATCCTTGAATTCTTGCAAAATAGAAACAACAACACTAGGCAACGAAGAATCAAGTTGGTTAGTGCTTAAAATAGCCTCCTTGTAAATGAACAAAATCATTGGTTGTTTTGTCCGCCAAGCTCGCGTAATCTCACTTTTTCTTGCATAAAAGTTATTTTGTTTTCTCTCTATTTTAATCTCATTAATTGACCTCTTCTCTTTCTTTTCTCTCTCGCTTGTTTTGATCATTTTCTCTCTTTGGCTCTCTTTTTTCCCACTCTCATTCATCTTTGTACTCTCTTTCTTTTGCTCACTCAAGTTCATTTTATCACTCAATTTCTTTTTATCACTCAAATTCTTTTGATCAATCAAATTTTTCAATCTCACTTGGTCTTCATAGACTTGTTTTGGTGTCAAAGGAGCTAGAGTGACTGTTTGCTGATGGAACATGAATGAGTAATTATTGGTGAAGTCGTCATGCTGGACTCGCCGATCAAATTGCCAAGGCCTTCCTAGAAGAAGGTGTCCAACTCGCATTGGGCCACATTGCACAATACCTCATCCTCATATTTACCAATTTGGAAAGATACCAAAACTTGTTGGGTAACTCTCACTTAACCACTATCATTCAACCATTGCAACTTGAAAGAACGTGGATGTTTAAGTGTTGGAAGTCCGAACTTCTCAACCATGGATGAACTTGCAACGTTAGTACAACTACCCTCATCAATGATAACACTGTTGGGTTTTATGCCCTAAATAAAACTCATTTCAATATAATCAGATTTACTTATTAATATAGATCAGAAATAACATTTAATGTTGCATGGTTCACATGATTTATTTCATGATTATATGTACATAATGTATGAATTCATCTGAAACCCTTTTCACATACTTGATCCTGTTTATTGTGCTGTCAACACTTTGGAAAGTAAACATGACTATGTGAATAAAGTTTCCTATATTTATCAGACACAGGGTTTTACTGATATGATAATCTACAACAGAGTTTACTTGCATTTGGAGAAATGCTATGTTCTTTCCAGAGCATTGGTTAAAGTAAAGCTCAGGTTGGATGCATGGAGTATGCATCAGAAGGGACCGATATTGAACTTTGACTTAGATTTATTAAACTTACCGTAATATCTATTCAAGTCAATATCGCCTAGTTGATCCTAGATCAAATGATCTTAATCCTGTTATGATTAGGCTCAATCTCAAGAGTGTTATTAGTGTTCTTTGATTTGTTAGTTAAGCCTACTTTTGGGTCAGGGTGATCTGTACATTTTGGGAACATGATAGTGCAATTGAGTGGGAGCGCTAACATAAACATGGAATCTATAGCTTCTATCTGGCGAATAGTAAGCAAAGGATGATCTCCTTCGAGCTTGACCAAACGAAAATAAATGGTGGAGTACTCATTTCACATAAGCTGAAATATCATTTATACAGGGTTAAGTGTTTTAAGGATAAAATACATTGTAGGGTGTAACGGTAATCTAATCCCTTTACAGTGTAGATCATTCATATAGAGGATCATTGATCAAATTAGGATTATAACAATGGATAACTAATGATGTGTCTATATGGTGGAACATATAGAGCATTCTATATACTGAGAGTGCAATTCTAAGTTCTATGCGTGGATTCAATGAAGAATTAAAAGTCAGTGAATTTAGGTTATAAATTCTTGATCTACTTATTGGAAGCTCGGTTATATAGACCCATGGTCCCCCCACTAGTTGAGATAATATTGCTTGTGAGACTCATATAATTGGTTTTGATTAATCAATTATAATTCTCAATTAGACTATGTCTATTTGTGAATTTTTTCACTAAGTAAGGGCAAAATTGTAAAGAAAGAGTTTTAGGGGCATATTTGTTAATTATGATACTTTGTATGGTTCAATTAATAAATATGATAAATGAAAATATTATTTAATACTTATTTATTGTTATTAAATAATTAGAATTGGCATTTAAATGGTTGAATTTGAAAATTGGCGTTCTTGAGAAAATTAGATGCAGAAATGAGAAAACTGCAAAATTGCAAAAAAGTGAGGCCCAAATCCATATTCCTAGGGCCGGCCACTTTTGTAGGGTTTTTTCATCTGATATTTTCATTATTTTAATGTCAAATAATTCAAACCTAACCCTAGTGGAATGCTATAAATAGATAGTGAAGGCTTCAGGAAATTTACACTTAACTTTCACACTTTTCATTCAGAAAAACCTGAGCCTCTCTCTCTATTCTTGGTCGACCACTCTCTCTCTCTCTCTTCTTTCTTAAGATTTCGAAATACTTAGTGATTAGAGTAGTGCCCACACACAGCAAGTGATACCTCAATCATAGTGAGGAAGATCGTGAAGAAAGACTTTCAGCAAGAAGGAGTTTCAGCACTAAAGAATCAGAGAAAGAAATCCAGGTTCAGATCTTGATAATACTCTGCGACAGAAAGGATACAAGGGTTAGAGATCTGAACGGAAGGAGTCATATAATTTCGCTGCACCCAATGTAAGGTTTACTAAACTTTATATGTGTTTATTTCATCGTTTTAGAAAGTTCATATTTAGGGTGTTAATCAACATACTTGTGAGAGATCTAAGATCCTGGTAAAATAATTTCCAACAAACACTACATACCTTATCTTTTACCTGACAACGAGTATGAAAAATGTTCTCACGTTGTACCTTTCTTCCTCTTCTTTTGCTTGCGAATTTATTGCCTGCCTGGTTATTAGTACAGGCATGTCACCTTATTCTAGCCCATACTCTTCATCTTCTATAGAAGCATCTTCCAATGGTGGCATATCAACAAACTCTTCTTCATCTTCCAAATCTACCTCGCCATTTTCATAAATCACCATAACTCTCTTATTTGGACATTGGCTAGCTATGTGTCATTGCCCCTGACATTTGAAACACTTTCTCACTAGAACGAGATGAAATAAGGACTATTTTTCCTTGAGGGATTGTAGTTTTTGTGGCTGGTTTAGGTGTAGAGGATGAACTAGGTTGATCCTCTTTCTTTAGGAAGTTTGACCTCCAAGGTGTTGTATTTGGATTGTGTGGACTTGGCCTTGGCTTTGAGCTCAAACTACCCTTCTTGAGTTGCCTTTCAACTTTGATTGCCATATGAACCAAATCTTCTAATTCCACATAATGGTGTAGTACAACTGTATTAGCAGTCTCTTGATTCAATCCATTCAAAAGCCTTGCCATTGTTGCCTCTTGATCCTTTTCCATATTGGCTCTAATCATAGCCATCTCCATCTCCTTGTAATAATCATCAACACTCTTGTTCATCAAACCGCTCAAACCGTCGGTACTGCAAAAAAATGCAGTTTGAAATTCTTTACGTTGCGGTCGTAGTTTGAATTTTTTCCTAAACCGTGCAGTGCGGTTTGCGGTTTGCGGTTTTGAATTATTAATATGCGGTTCAAATCGCACCGCACAACACATTATAAAAATACTAATTTTTATATTTATTTAGGTCCAATATGTGAATGTAATACCCTAGAGTTATGAAATGGATTAGCAAAACCCTAATTAGATAATTATGTATTATTGAGAAATTATATTATTATATAATTTAATATATGAGATTTATATGATTTATGCTATGTTAAGACCCCGTTGGTGAGCCAGGAGCATTTTAGTAATTTTGACCCGAGAAGGGTAAAATAGTAGAATTAATATATTTACGTGCTTATAGAACTATATTATTATATAGTATGCATGTGTTGTCTTTTTAGGTGTGTTCTGACAGGTTGGCGTGGTATAGTCACAATCGGATATTTCGGGCCAAATTGGGTTCGGGCCCGAAATGCAATTTGAATTGAGATATTTGGCATTTTTATTTATTAGTGATAATCTAAAAATTATGTTGGGTTTATATGTGAATGAAATGACATTTTTACCCTTGTTTCATGCATATGCTTCATTTAGGCCCTAGGGGCAATTTGGTCATTTTGACCATTTGACTCACTTTTGCAACAAAATGAATTTTTGGTAAAATAGAAAACTCATTTTCTGATTTCCTAGCCCTAACCGAACACCCCTCTCTCTCTCTTTCAAATTCTCACTTTGTTAATCTTCTTCAATTGGATTTTTGGGAATTTGGCTTGGATTTTGGAGTTCATTTTTGGTGTTAGAAGCTTGGGATTGTGGTAAGCTTCTGAGTTGTTTCTTTCTTTGAATTTCTCTTCTGTTATTTGAGATTGAGAAAGCCTGTTTTTTTGATTGAATATGCTCTTGAATGCATGTTTGTGGAAGTTTGATGAATGATGTGTTTTTATGCATGGTTGTGTTGGTAAAAGAATGGATATTGCTCTTGGTATGCTTTGGATGAGATTTTAAAGACTTGATTTTGTGTTTGAATCTGTTTATTGGTTCTGATTTTAGTTGTGTAAAGCAAGCTTGAGTTCATGGAACTCAAGCTTGGAGCTTTAATGGCACTTTTTGATTCTTAGTGAAATTATTGTGTTTGAGCTGTGGAATATGTTTATTATGTCATATAATGATGCTCTGGAAAGTTTGGTGGTGTTTGGGGAAGATTTGAGTAGGTTATGGGGGCTTAAAGATAGAGATTTTTCGTGTTGTTGTTGCCTAGACAACCGGAATTCCGGTTGGTTCAGGGCTGTTCCAACCGGAATTCTGGTTGGCTGTATCGGGGAAAATGCTGAATTTTGTTTTGGCCATAACTTTTGACTCGGGACTCTGTTTTGGGAGTTCTTTATATCATTGGAAAGCTCGTTTTGAGCTCTATGTGATTATCTGTATTTGAAATGCCATGATTATATTATATGAATGTGGAATTGGGGGTTAACCCTTTTTGTGTAAATCCCGGTATTGTGACTAGGATTACCGGCACCTAGTCAGGAGCACCCGGTGATTTGGAATCTCTTCTTTTGAGGGACAACAGGTAAGACAGCAATTGCACGTAGAGATATGCACGGTGGTGCTTATATTGAATATTATATTGTTGATAAATTAGAAACCTAGATTAGGGTTATTACCCTAAAGTGAGCGGTTTAATGGCCTAGGGTTATTACCCTAGTAATTATTAATGTGTAAATGCTATGCCATGCTAAATATATTGTAATAAAGAATTATGCGCACAAGGCATAATTAAGTTAGACTCGGTAAATTAGTACCTTGAGTTTGTTAGTAATGCGGTCTAGGGTTATTACCCTAGAATTTATGTGAAGGTAAGAAAGCGATGATGTACAATAATATTGCTAATCAAGTGAAAGCATGAATTAGGGTTATTAATCTCTATAAGTGTTATTTTGAGCATGCAATAATATGTTATATGAGAGACTATTTGGTATGCAAGTTAGGGTTATTACCTTAAGATTTTATATGTTATAGTGTATATGGAATGTATGTATATATATCAAGAGTTATGTGTATAAGACATAACTTGGTTGGATCTGGTATATATTATCAGGATAAACCACTGAAAGTACGTAATGTATGGATTACGTAAATATATATAAATAAGGCTATGCGAGCAAGGCATAACTAGGTTAGACTCGGTAATTATAACAAAGATAAACCTTACTAAGGCTTTATTGTAAATAGACGTGTGAGCATAACACGTAGGTCTATAGACATATATAGACGTGTGAGAGCAACACGTAGGTCTATGCCAAATAGACATATATAGGCTTGTGAGCGTAACACGCAGGTCTATAGCAAATAGACAAATAGTGCAGTGGCACCATTAATTATGTAATATATATTGAGATTAAGGATTATGCGTTCAAGGCATAAACAGGTTGGACTCGGTAACCAGAACTGAGATGAACTATTCTAAGGCCTTATGGTATTTAGACGTGTGAGCACAACACGTAGGTCTACGCCACGTAGACATAAGTAGGTGTGTCAGCGTAACATGCAGGTCTGTGATATACATGCATATGAGATTGGCATTATTGTTTATATAGTATGATAAACATGCTATTGATATTATATACTCTTGCTGGGCTTGGCTCACGGGTGCTGTACTGTGCAGGAAAGGGTAAGACTATTGCTGATCAACCATGAGTGCAGGAGCTGGACGAAGAATGTACATGTCCGGGCCATATCATACCAAGGGGGTTGGGGTATACCAGTGTTGTGTTTTTGAAACTCTGTTTTGCTGCTTAGGCCGGCCAAAAGGAAATGACTTGTAATAATATTTTGTAAATGTTTTTGGGAACCCAACATCTGTAACTTTCTGTTTATAAAGTTTAAAGTATTACAAGTTTATTTTCATTCCTATTGTTATTAAAGTTTAAATTCCTCGCCATTTTTATTAGTAATCCCGTTTAGGGGATTAGGGCTTAATAAGTGACTTGGGTAGCGTGCCTAATTATTTAGGGCGTTATAGTGAATGTCCAATCCAAAGCCCACTAATTATTGTATTATTGAAACATAATTTTTTTTTTCATATTTATTTTCAAGTCTGATGGTATTTTTGACAAGTGTTGCTAAGTTTTGTTAATTTTTTTTCATATTTATTTTCAAGTCTTATGGTATTTTTGACAAGTGTTACTTAGTTTTGTTGTATCTGTGATAGTCCAAACTGTAGAAACCGTAAAAACCGCACTGCACCGCACTATTTTTTGTGGTGCAGTTTTTGCGGTTTTTTAGTTTCACGGTGCAGGTGCGGTTTGAGAAATTGAAAAAATGTATGTGCGGGTTGGTTTGAAAAAATAGTCAAAAACCGCACCACCCGCACCGCGAACACCCCTACCTTGCAACTTGACGTACAAGCCTCAATAATAGTGAGATTAGGGGTGTGCAGAAAGTCATCCAATCCAATTCCAACCGACCGATCCAATCCCAACCGATCCAATAGAATCGGATATCCAATCATAATTGGATCGGATCGGATGCAAATTTTAAAAATCCAATTGGATCGGATCGGATATTGGATGAGACATCCGATCCAATGGATAACCGATCCAATCCAATCCAATATCATCCAATGTCCATCCAATCATATTTAATATTTATAATTTTATATATTTAATTATTTTATTTAATATTTTATATATTATTTTATTATTTATTAGATTTTAAATTATATTTTTTCATATATATATTTTTTTTAACGAAATTAGCTTAAATAGTGGTTAAAATGGATTGGATTCATCCATGGGATTCATTGGATGGATCCAATCCAATCTAATAAAAACCAGTTAAAGCATCCAATGGATAGAACCGATCCAATCCAATACATCCATTGGATCGGATCGGATCGGATGACTCAATTCAATTGGATTGGATCGGATGGAAAAATCCATTATCCAATAAATAATTGGATTGGATCGGATGGGTCCAAATCCATTGGATGTGATCCAATGAACACCCCTAAGTGAGATGGTACAAAACACTGCCTCATCACCTTCTTCATAGCCTCCCAAGTGCCAATCTCACGTTCTCCATTCCGCCTCCCGTTGATGCACAACTGATCCCACCAAACAATAGCATAGTCACTAAATTTAATGGCAGCAAGTTTTACCTTTTTCGTTTCACTCGTGTTTTTGCTCAAATTCGATGGCTTTTACTCTCAATTAAGCTCACACCTCTGCCTTTTTCCACTCGTATTCTTCTTTAAGTTCTTTAAAAACTAATTAAACGGTACAAGAAAGGATTCAAGCATCAATTCTAACCAAACAAACCAAACAAACACCGATGAAAACTAAAAAAAAATTGACGATTTTTTGGAACACTTGTGTGGGGTTTTGACAAACAAGCCTAGAATATGGAGACTAAGAACATACAAAAAAAATTGAAGAGAGGTTTTAAGACTTTTTTTTTATGCTCTGGTTTATTTTCTTTTTTTTTTCAAGAAATTTGAATTTTTTTGCTTGCTAATGACACAAAGAAAAAAAAAAGGAAACTAAGTAGACAAGCTTGATGAAACAATTTTGGGAAACCAATGAGAAACAAAAAAAAAAAAAAAGAAACGAATTTGTGACACATATAGAGAAACAAAAAATTCAGCAATAACAAATTGGAGTTTTTGAATTTTTGAATTGCTAGAAAAAAATAAGGAAAACTAATGAAAACAATAAAAATTTGGAAACAAGAAATCAAATTATGGGCCTATAATTTTGAATTTTCATTTTTTTATAAAACTTTGAATTTTTAAGGAGAAAAAAATTAAGGGAAACTAATGACAGCAAAGACACGATTTTGACACAAAAATTATCAGATGTGAAACTAACAGTTTTGGATTTCACAAAGAAAAAAATAGAGGATATGAAACACGAATTGACATGAATATAGAACACAAGTTAAACAAGAGTATAGAACATGAATTGAATAAAAAAACACAAAAGATAGATAGGCCAAACCCGATGATCCTAAGCTCCGATACCAAATGATACGAACCACACCAACAATTGTGATAAAATCCCACACCAACCTCTAAGAATTCTCAAAATTTAGATGTGGAACCACGACCCAATGCTTAGTTAAGCATGAACCTTGGTATAAAGGAAGATGCCACAAACGGTGGTGGAAGTCCGTTTGATAAGTCGGTTGAACGCCACAAGAAATACTCCTTGATAAGTTTGAATAGTTCTCTCAATAACTCAAGAAGAAAACCTCTCGAAATTTTATTAAAAAATAATCTGATTTTCCAAAGTGTTTACAAGGCTTTATATAGCCAACTTACAACCAAGAAAAAGGAAAACTAAAAGAAAGACAATTTTCCAAATAAAATAAAAAATAAATAAATGAAACAAAAATAAAAGGAATGTTGCTATTTGTCTTGAAAAATGTGATCAGCCACAAAGATTTTTAAATTGAGTCTACTTTGATGAGAAGGACAAATTTTTGCTCTCCTTTAGTGTTGACCACGGTCTCCTCTTATTTTAAAATTTTGTTGACTAAGTTATTGAATTCTTCTTTGAATCTTTTGGCTCGCGCCCTCATCACTGGGCCAACTGGAACTTGACTTGTTTCTTTAGCCTTAGTGTTCTCATAAAAAATACTTTAAATGTCACATATATAATAATAATAATAATAATAATAATAATAATAATAATAATAATAATAATAATAATAATAATAATAATAATAATAATAATAATAATAATAATAAGGGACTTTTTTATTTTTACATTTTAAAACAGTTTTTTTTTTTGTATTTTTACAGAATTCCACACAAAAATCCGTATAGCAACTAACTAAGCAACCTAAATCGCAACCAAAATCCATATAACAACCCACATAGAAATTACCGGAGAAACCTAAACCATAAATTTGGAAAAAAAAAAGTTAAAAAATAGTATATGAGGCAATTTTCCTAATAATAATAATAAATTTAAACTGCGGTTTATTGTTAAAAAAATGATATGCGTTATATATATTAGGTAGATGTTACGTGTCGAGCCCCATATTGTTAGTTTTACTTGAGGTTTTAATTATGAAATTTAATAGGTAGAGTATCGTGTTAAATTTCATGTGTTAATATTTTTCCCTATTCAACGACCTTGGAGGAAACAGGCATGGTGTCTTCGATTTCCTCAAAACTGCTTGCCATCGTCGATATCTACATGGTGATGTCATCACTGAGTCCCAGCTGCGCTCTACCATCGCCACAAAATAGTCACAAAACCAAGCATTCCAATATTAAATTTATTTCTATACTATTCCCATCACAGACCACAAATTACAAATAGAAAAAATGAGTTGGGTTGGACAGGTTGATTGGTTTGGCCCAAATTTTGTGCACCCCTATTTGAAATTCTTTTAGTGGAACTTGATAATTGGAGTCTTTTTCGAAACTTATTTCATTACGTTTAAGAAAGTTATAATGTCATCGTTGTGGCCATAAACTTATTTCAATCAAATCATTCAAACATATGCTCTTGGGAAAATATACACACAAACTAAAATAAAAAAAAAAATATAGGATATTAGCGGCAAAACTACCCGAACTTTATCTTTTTTAACACTTAACCACAAAAACTGATTTTTTTTATGGAAAAACTTACCAAACTCACATTCTGTTTTGCTCATTACACTTCCATTTAAAACCCTCAGTTAAGTGCCACAGTGGACTGCCTACGTGTACACAAGAGTACACATAGTAAATTTTAGTGGTTCACGTAATTTTAATTTTAAATATAATAAAAATTATAAAAAAAATTATTCATAAAAAATTAAAAAAAAAGAAAGAAGAAGGTAGTTTTCTATTAGTGCTTAATAATATGATAAGAGACACAAAATACATATGAACACATTGTATTTGTATGTACCAGTTGTTGGACATTATTTTACCAGGATCTTAGATCTACTCCCAAGTATGTTGTTTAACACCCTAAATATGAACTTTTTAAAACGATAAAATAAACACATATAAAGTTAAGAAAACCTTACATTGATGCAGCGGAATTAATGTCTCCTTCCACTCAGATCTCTAACCCTTGTATCCTTTCTATCGCAGAGTATAATCAAGATCTGAGCCCGATTGTCCTTCTCTTTGAGTTTGATCCTTCACAGTATTCCAATCTATGATTTAGTTACTACTTGCTGTGTGTGGGCACTCACTCTTTCACTAGGGTTCGAAATATAGAAGAAGAAAAGAGAAGAGAGAGGTTCGGCCAAGGTATAGAAAAGGGGAAGGCTCAGTTTTCCTGAAGAGAGAATTTTCTGTCAGAAAAGGTTATTCAAAGTTATGTTGAAAACTTCTAATTTGACTGAGCCATCACTTTCTATTTATAGGCAACTACTAGGTTTAGGTTAGGAATTATTTGACATTAAAATAATGAAAATATTAATTTGAAAAACATAAACAAGTGGCCGACCAAGGTGTATTTAATGGGCCCACTTGATTTTGCAGTTTTAACAAATTTTATTTCTATTTTCTCAAAAACGCCAATTTTCTAATTCTAACATTTTAAATGCCAAAACTAATTATGTAATAACTAAAAAAGATTATTAAATAATATTGTCATTTAATTTATTTATTAACTAGACATATAAAGTCCATTAATAAATAAATAAACCTAGAATATCTTTTCTTTACAATTTCGCCCATGCTTAGTGAAAATTCACAAATTAGACATAGTCTAACTTTAGAATTATAATTGACCAATCACGAATCAATTAATGAGTCTTACAAGCAGTATGTTCTCAACTAGAATGGGGACCATGGATCTATATGCTAAATAAGTGAACCGAATTTACCAAGTAAATTCCTACTTATTAATTCTTCGTTGAATCCACTCTTAGAACTTAGAATTGCACTCTCAGACTTATATAGAGCATATTATATGTTCCACAATATAGATATGCTATCTCATTTAACCATTGTTATAATCTTATTATGATCAAAGATCCTCTATATCGATGATTTACATCAAGATGGGATAATTTTATCGTTCTCACCCCTCAATGTATTTTGCCCCTTAAAACACTTAGCTACCTGTAAATGGTGTTTAGTGATCTAATAATTAGTCAGTTAAACAAGAGCTCATCCATTTACTTCTATTTGCTAAGCTCGAAGGGAATCATCACTTGCCTTCTATACACCAGTAGAAGCTATAGATTCCATATTTATGTTCAGCACTCCCACTCAATCATACTATCATGTTCCCAAAATATACGTATCACCCTAATCCAAAAGTAGGCTTAACTAATAAATCAAAGAACATGAATAGTACTCCTGAGTTGAGCCTAAGCATATCAGGATTTAGATTCTTTTAATCTTAAGATCAACTACTAATATTGACTTGGAAAGATATATAACGGTAAGTTTGTAATATCTTAACTAAGTTGCAATATCAGTCCAGTCCAATGTATACTCCATACATTAGAAACTAGTATACTTTACTAATGTCCTAGAAAGAACATAACACTTACTCCAAGTGTAAGTACACATCATCGCTGATTATCACATTAGTGTAAATCCAAAACACTGATGAAACAGGGACTTAGTCTTTTGATTCATATGATCACAATCACATTCCACTGTGTTGACGATACTGTAATTGTGAATAAACATATGATCTGGATTTAACTGATTTTGTGTGTAAATGTAATAAACATATTAAACCATTAGCATGTAAAATTCATGCAAACATAAATCACTTCAAATTTCTTATATTGATAACTAATCAGATTGTAAAGAGTTTTATTTAGGGCATAAAACCCAACACTAGTAAGTTTGAGGAAAAATCTATTATGGAATAATAGTATGATATTTATTCCCTTTTAATACAACTGTTATGTGCATATAGTGCTGATTCTACATTACAATCACTCTCACCTTTTTTTTCTCCATCCTAAAAATTGTAAGGAAAATGCAAATGTTATAAGTAAACCATCTTCTCAGATTCTAGCATTTCATGGAAATTATTTGTTACACACTATTGACCTCGCTTTTGGCCAACGACAGTGAGTCTTGATTGCAAGTGACAAGTAGTATAGTATATATGTAATATAATGAAATAAATAAAGACACAAAAGTTTTATAGAGGTTCGGCCCCGAGCAATTCGGTAATAGCCTACTCCCCTTAGTTTGTATTGACTTAAGAACAAAAAATAGAATGATTCCTTTTCTTAGAGCTCTTACAATAATATCTCTGAATATGAATTCTTAGATCAGTTTCTTGACCCCCTTGTCCAGTGAGAGTAGATCACTATTTATAGGGCTATGAGCTTTGAAAGAAGAGTTTCCCTTCTAATTACAATAGATATAATTGGCAAGATTGCATATTAAATGCAGAATACACTGATCAAGGGATTTGGACAGCTTACCATATCTCTGTGATATGATCCCAAAATCATGGGGATTTCTTTTGTGATTCACGATGTGTGTTAAAAGTGCTAAGTGTTGGCGTGTTGTTCAGATTGCTCACTGCCCGGCCAATAAGACTTCGCCCGTGCAACTATATGCGATGCTTTGTTCGGCATATCTCGTACGAACAGATATGTAATGTTTATTCCACGTGTCACCATCGTGTGATGCCATGTCAGAGTGTAAAATTTAGGATAACATTTTCCCCCCAAGTGTGTACGGGACTTCCGAAGTTGCATGTAGACTTCATTTGAGATGCTTTTGCATTTGAGTGGGTGACACGTGTTAGGCGCATCTGTTCGCGATTTGATTTGAGGCTGACCAGGCGTCTCTTCAGTTTTTGGCTAATTAATTGTTATCCCAATTTTTGCACTTTGACGTGGCATCACCATGAATGGTGACACGTGGAATCCACTTGGAACATTTGCTTGGGAAGCATAGTCCAAGCAGGATGCCTCGCTGGCCTGCCCAGAGCAAAGTATTCAGTAATCCGCGCAGAGTGACCAGCACTTAGCGAATTCAGCTTTCGCATTGTGAGTCATCAGCACAATCCCTATAACTCAGGGATCAATTTACGTGGATATGGCATACACACGATCCCACTATCAGTGTATTCAGCCTCAATCCCACGATCCTTACATTCAGCATTAATCCCACGATCTTTCTGTTTATATGCATTGTAACGAGAGGGGAAACTCTTCCCTCCCAAGCTTATTAGCCCTATAAATAGTGATGCATATTCACTAGGCAAGAAGTCGAAGAGCAGTTGAGCTAAGACTATACCCTAAATATATAATCTAAGAATTATTCATTCAGAGATACTGTTGTAAGAGCTATAAGAAAAGGAATCTTTCTACTTGATCTTAAGTCAATACAAGTAACGAGGATTAGGTTATTACCGAACTGCTCGGGGCTGAACCTCTATAAAATTCCTGTGTCTTTATATTACTTTATCATATATTTGTTGCTATAAATCACTTATCGCTTATAAAAATAGACTCGTTGTCGTTGGCTAAAAGCGAGGTCAACATTAATGCTCTTACTTAATTAGTGCCTCGAAACCCTGTTTTTTCTCATCACGTTTGACGGTTACACTTGATTACATTTGATTTCCCAATATTTACTTTTGGGAGGGAACCGATGGGTCTAAAGGCATTTGAAAAGATTGCCTTTTTTCACCTCTCTACCTATAAATAGGGATGAGTTTTCCTCATAACTTTACTTTTACTAATTTCTTCACTAAACAAAACTCAGAGCAAAAAAGGTTTTTACTTCAAGTCTACCATGAGATTTCCACCATAGCATCCAAACAGCTTCATTTGGACTGAACTTAGACGCCAAATAGTGAGTAAGTTTTCAATCTTCTTCTCTTTTTACTTTACATGTTTAATTTCTAGGTTTTATACATGCATTTTTGACTTGTTGTAGAAGATAGATAGAAAATCTAGGTTTAAAACTTTGTTATTTTCTCGGTAATAATCTGTATAGCTTCGTAGTTTACCACGTTTGCCTTTGATCGCGCGTTGTTCGTCTTTCATTGCTCATTCAAAGCTTCGTGAGATATAACCCTAAACCCAAAAATTTCAAACTTCTGGGTTTTGGCTTATTTTTGAACATTCTTCATTCTTTTAATCTGTTGAGTACTCCTGGTCGACATATTTGCCTGTTTACTATTGATATCACAGCCAAACACTCATCTCGTGTGTTGTCTTTTGTAGATGAACCCTGGTGAGTTTTAGAGAAGCGAACACCGAATTGACCAGGACTTGCTTCAACTTCTGTACGAGGATCACCCTCGTCTTCGTGCCAGTCCGTCCTCTTCAAGTGACAGACTTTCCAATTTGAGCTTTGAAGATTGGGAGGTGAGTAGTGAATGTTCTCCTACTCAAGAACCTGCAGTGCAACACCACTATTACTCCGAGCAGATCGCCGAAGAACGGTAAGAACGCTTCATCTGGGAATTGAAGAAAGGTTGGAGGCGTTATTGTGTTGGTTTTATGCCCTAAATAAAACTCTATTTCAATGTAATCCAGATTATTCAATATCAATAAAATAACAGAAGTATTTTTCATTCATTTGTGTATGTTTTGGTTCACCTTATCAATTCTTTGTCTATTTGATTTATAAATTCATTCAAACCCTTTTCACATACTTGATCATGTTTATTGTGTTGTCAACACAGTGGAAAGTAAACATGACTATGTGAATAAAGATTCCTAGATTTATCAGAACACTGGGTTTTACTGATATGACAATCTACAACAGAGTTTTCTTGCATTTGGAGAAATACTATGTTCTTTCCAGAACATTAGTTAAAGTAAAGCTCGGGTTGGATGCATGGAGTATGAATTGGAATGGACCGATATTGAACTTTGAAATAGATTTATTAAACTTATCGTAATATCTATTCAATTCAATATCACTTAGTTGATCCTAGATCAAATGATCTAAATCCTGATATGATTAGGTTCAATCTCAAGAGTATTATTCGTGTTCTTTGATTTGTTAGTTAAGCCTAATTTTGAGCCAGGGTGATACGTACATTTTGGGAACACGGTAGTGCAATTGAGTGAGAGCGCTAACATAAATATGGAATCTATAGCTTCTATCTGGCAAATAGAAAGTAAAGGATGATTTCCTTCGAGCTTAACTAAACGAAAATAAATGGTGGAGTACTCATTTCACTTAGCTGAAATATCATTTATACAGGGTTAAGTGTTTTAAAGATAAAATACATTGTAGGGTGTTACGGTAATTAAATCCCTTTACAGTGTAAAGCATCCATATAGCGGATCATTGATCAAATTAGGATTATAACAATGGATAATCAATGACGCGTCTATATGGTGGAACATATAGAGCGTTCTCTATATCTGAGAGTGCAATTCTAAGTTCTATGCGTGGATTCAACGAAGAATTAATAAGTCAGTGAATTTAAGTTGTAAATTCTTGATCTGCTTATTGGAAGCTCGGAAATATAGACCCATGGTCCCCACACTAGTTGAGACAATATTACTTGTAAGACTCATTTAATTGATTTTAATTAATCAATTATAATTCTCAAAGTTAGACTATGTCTATTTGAGAATTTATCACTTATGAAGGGCAAAACAGTAAATAGAGAGTTTAAAGGGCATATTTATTAATTGGGAAACTTTGATTAGTTTTATTAATAAATAAAATAAATGACAATATATTATTTGATAATTAATTATAATTATTAAATAATTAGATTTGACATTTATGTGGTTGAAAGAGAGAATTGGCAGTTTTTAACAAAATGGGAAACTAGGAATAATGGAAAAAGGAAAGTTGGAAAAGTGGAAGGCTTGTTTCCACATTACTTGGCCGGCCACCTTTGCTTCCTTTTCTCATTTATTTTTTCATTTTTTAATGCCAAGTAATTCAACCATAACCCTAAGTGGTCTTCTATAAATAGACCGTAAAGGCTTCAGGTTTTATACACACTTTTACATTGTTTTCTTTCACTCAAAATCTCTCTAGAAGCCGCCACTCTCTCTCTGTCTCTCTCTACCTTCTCTGTTTTTCGACACCCTCTAAGTGATAGAGTAGTGCCCACACACATCAAGTAATACCTCAATCATAGTGAAGAAGGCTGCGTAGAATTCAAAGTCAACAAAGAAGGACATTCGGGCTCAGATCTTGATCATACTCTGCGATAGAAAGGAATTTAGGGTTAGAGATCTGAGTGGGAGGAGACATATTATTCCGCTGCACCCAATGTAAGATTTCTTAACTTTATATGTGTTTAATTTTATTATCGTTTTAGAAGTTCATATTTAGGTTGTTAAATCAATATCCTTGTGAGTAGATCTAAGATCCTTTTAAAATAATTCCAACAACTGGCACCAGAGCCATGGTAAATTGATTTACTTGCAAGAAATTTGGACTTAAAATGATTTGTTTGTGATTTGGATGGTATCATGTTGCTTTGTATGTCATATTGACGTTTGATTGTTGTTTGTGAATTCTGGGAAAAAATAGTTGCTTTTCTGTTTCTGTAATTATTTTTGTTGGATAGTTTGGAAAATTCTAAGCAATTAACTTTTTTACAGAACTCGATTTCGATTTAATTTGAATTAGTTATGAATTTCTGGAAATTGGAAAAATCGGGGTGGTGAGCACTTAACCCACGCGCGGATGGCCTGCTAGCAGCCTCCCTGCGCTGTGAAATCAAGGCAACACACCCCTTATGCGCGCGCGGGTGGTATGCAACGCATACCATCCGTACAGCGTGCAATTTTTTTTTTCGTTTTATTCGATTTTTCATGCTATTTCATGGAATTAACTTCCGATTTTTTGTGTAGTTTTGTATATTGATTTTTGTTTTTCAAATTTCAAATCTAATTATCAGAAATAAATTAATTTGATTTTTCAAAATTAATTTTAGATATTAGTGAAATTTGATTTTGAAAATAGGAAAAAAATTAAGTTTTTGCTTACCTCTTTTCTTATTTCCTTTAAAATTTGATTATTGTATTTTTTTTAAGGTGGGATATTAATTTTTTTTGGTAACTTGACCTGAATAAGATTACTATAATCATGGTATTTTAAAAAGGGAAATAAGATATTTTTATTAACTTTTTAAATTTTGTTATTTTTACTTAAATTAAATTGTAAAATCAGAAAAGGGTATGTATTTACCATTTTCTATTTTATTGAACATTTAATTTATTAAATAACATGAAATTTAAAAGGTAAGTTAGCATTTTTTTTTGAAATGATATTTAGCTTACTTAAAACCTAATTTTTCAAAATTGTAGGTTTAATTTTTAAATATTTTTTTTAAAATCGATTTTTTTTTTATTATTTTCGAAATATATTTAAAAATTAAATAAATCCTACATCCAACTATCCAAATCTAACTTGTTGCAGGAGTATGTGTTTTAGATTGTTTGTAAGTTTTCTAAAACCTATTATTGCTTGATCTAAATTGCCATGGTTAACTTGTTGACAGATCCAATGATCTGATTTTAACCCATGGTTCAATTGTCCATAGGTCAAGTAAATAATTTGTAACAGGTAATTTTTACATTCTTCTTTTATCTGTGTATGACCTAGTAACATGATAGGATCCATCCAAATCTGTGCCTGTGTGAGCCTATATGTTTAATTTCTGTTATAGATACATATAGGTTGTTGTTGCTAAATAAAATGTCATTACTTGATAGATTTTATTTAGGCTCATTTAGTTAATGGGCCTATTCAATTAATAACAGTTGCTCATTTTAAGGTTAAATTCCTCTCTTTTGGGCCTTGTGTGAGAGTTGGGAGCCATAGAAGTGGGTACGACATACTGAACCCGGCCCCCCCTCACATGAACAACCCCAATTGTGAAGGCCCATTTGCCTGATTTGGATAACTGTGCTAGGTTAATTAAATTAGTTTGACCTAATAAAATTGATTAGCAACATAATTAATTTCATTCTTCCTTGAAATTAATTTAAGAAAAACATAGTTTGATGAATAATATTCTAGAAAACTATATGTAATTTTCTTGTGTTTAATTAAATATAGAATTATAACCATCTAAATTCTTTCTGAAGCTTAATTTCATAATTTCATTAAATATTCCTATTTAAGTTGAGATTTTGTTATATCTAACAAATCAACTTAGGTTTGAATATCTTTTGAATTTCCTATTATAAAATTAAGTTGAGGAATTTTAGGAATTGGTTATTAAGATTCTTTGGATATTTTTTAAGTTGATATTTTATAAATATGGAAAACTTAAAATTGAATATCTTTTAAATTAAGTGGTTACCACTTAATTGTTAATATTTAATTAAGTCATTGATTGAAGAATATTTAAGTTGGATCTTTTAGATTTCTCTAAACAACTTAAATAAGATATTTTTCAAATTTATTCCATTATGAAATTTAATTAAAGTTTTTTAAAAAAACTTTAATTTGTAATGTTTCATTATTAATATATGGAATATAAATGATTAAATAAAATACATATTTTAAATAATGAGCTTTAATCAAGAGAAATTCGATCTCCATTGTTGGTTTTACATAACTATTGTTTTAGTGAGTAATCCTCCCTAATGGAGGAACGCTCATTAGCAAGTTAGCACCGTTTAACCTCGAAAGATAAGTACTCTTGTAAATTTTTTATATTAGTTTTGACCACCCTAATGGTGGCGACTGTAGAAGACTTACAAGAGTATGAAACAATAGTGGAAGCTCATAAGATAGAATTGCCTTGACTCTCGCCTAAACGGGACAACGCTGAATTCCATCTTGATCGAATAAAAGGTTGCTAGAATGTTTATCATTTTAGATGAATTGACAACTCTATTCAATGGATGATGCTTTGACTCTCGCCTAAACGGGACACTGTATCAGTTTGTTGGAAACCTTAGAAAATAAACTATGTTAGATTTAGTATTTTTATAACATATGTGATTATTTGTTATTTTCTGAACTTGTGTATGAATTTATAGAACCAAAACCTTACTTCTGTTTATTGATATGTTGTAGTGCCAATATGAATAACCCTCACCCTGATCCACTCCTAGTTAGTATCTTAGCAAAAGAACTCAATAGTGTGAAAATGCATCCTGGTAGTTGCATTAACTCGCACCTATTGTTGATGAATCTGAAATTCCAAAAGGCAAATCTACTTAGAATTGAATTATCAAAGGAACAATGGGTACGACTCATTCTTAATAGTCTTCCTCTGGAGTATAATGGTTTTGTTCTATCTTACTTGATGAACAATCCTCGCTCCTCCGATATGGACAAACTCGAGACTGAGTTGAGAGCCCATGATCGGAATTTGATTGCAATGGGACCTCCTGGTATTGCAAACTTTAATCAGAGGAAGAGGATTAAGCATGACGGATCTAACAAAGCTGCTTCTTCAAATACAATTATCAGACATCATGTTCTATGTGCGAACTGTAATGGAAAGGGACATAAAGAAGAACAATGTCCCAGGCTTCTAGACAATTCAAACGAAGGTGATGCTTTTGTCTTTGAATCATGTGTTTTAGAGATGACAAATCCACCTGGATTGTTGATTCTGGATCTACTAACCATGTATGTTCTTCATTGCAGCTGCTTGAAACTTGGGAGAATCTTCACCCAGATGAGTTAAAGCTAAAAGTTGGAAATGGCGAGTTAGTATCAATTAAAGCTAGAGGAACAGCCCGTATCAAGTTTCATACAAAAAGATTTTTACTTTTACAAAATGTTTTATATATTCCAAACATTAGTAGAAACTTGATTAGTGTTTCATGTTTACAAACACAATTTTATATATTGAATTTTTCGAGTTCAAATTTTCCAATTTCTCATGATGGATTTCATATATGTGTTGCTAACATGGAACAAGGGTTTTATGTTCTCAGACCTGATACGCAAATCTCACTAAATACTGAACTTAAGAGAAAAGAGATTGATAATGATGATCAAACTTATCTATGGCATTTACGTTTAGGTCATATAGGTTTTGATAGACTCAATAGGCTAACCAAGGACGGTCCATTGAAAAATGTCGTCTTAGGTGAACTGCCAGTATGCGAGTCTTGCCTAGAAGGAAAAATGACCAAACCGAAAAGTAAATGCTACTTTTCTTGAAGATAGCTATATTAAAGACAACAAACCGAAAAGTAAAGTTGTATTAGAGGAAATGCTAACAGATATAGTTCCTTCAAATGTTCCATCCTCTTCTACTCAAGAAGAAGATAATCCCACTCCCTCTGTTGTAGCAACTGAGAAAACTACTACCAAAGCTCCTCTTCAGAAGGTCACCGCTCCTCGTCGTAGTGGGAGGGTTTCTACAAAACCGTCTCGTTATGGCTTGGATGGTGAAATCAATATGGTCGTTGGTGACGGTATTGATGACGACCCATTAACCTATAAACAGGCAATGGCAAGTCCGCAACGGAAGCGATGGTCAGCCGGCATCGATTCAGAAATGGATTCCATGAAAAAGAACAAAGTCTGGGAATATGTAGATCCACCCGATGACTATCGTCCAATCGGATGCAAATGGGTCTACAAGAAGAAAAGAGGCGCTGGAGGCGAAGTCGAAACTTTTAAAGCTAGACTGGTCGCCAAGGGTTATACCCAAAGAGAAGGTGTGGACTATGAGGAAACTTTTAGTCCTGTTGCCATGCTCAAATCCATCCGAATTCTTCTCTCCATTGCAGCCGCTTTCGATTATGAAATCTGACAAATGGATGTCAAGACAGCCTTCCTTAATGGGCTTCTTGAAGAAACCATCTATATGGAGCAACCAGAAGGTTATGTTCTCCCTGGGCAGGAAAATAAAGTTTGCAAATTAAATAGGTCTATTTATGGACTTAAGCAAGCTTCTCGCTCATGGAATAAAAGGTTTGATGAGATCATTAAAACCTACGGCTTTCATCAGAATGAAGATGAACCTTGTGTTTACCAACTCAAGGAAGACCAAGTAGTAGTATTCCTGGTCCTTTATGTTGACGACATTTTGCTCATTGGCAACAATATCAAGAAAATGACTCACATCAAGGAATGGCTAGACACTCAATTCGATATGAAAGATTTGGGTGAAGCTGCCTATGTTCTCGATATTCAGATTATCAGAAATCGGAAGAACAGATCCCTTGCTCTCTCTCAAACAACTTACATTGACAAAGTTCTAGAGAGATTCTCCATGACTAATACTAATGGGGCAAATATGCCTTCTAGATATGGTATCCGTCTATCTAAGGAACAGTGTCCTACTGATCCTCAAGAGATAGAGGACATGGCAAAAGTTCCTTATGCTTCTGCAGTTGGAAGTCTAATGTATGCAATGTTATGCACTAGACCTGACATCTGCTATGCAGTGGGAATCGTGAGCAGGTATCAGTCAAATCTAGGACAGGAACATTAAAATACTGTTAAGTATATTTTGAAATACTTAAAGAGTACAAGAGATTATGTATTAGTCTACAAGGGTGGTGCTCTAAATCCCATAGGCTATACAGACTCAGATTTCCAGGCATGTCTTGAAGACAGGAAATCTACATCTGGGATGGTGTTTACTCTTGGGGGTGGAGCAGTGGTTTGGAGAAGTGCAAAACAAACCGCGATTTCGGATTCTACCATGGAGACAGAATACATAGCTGCGGCTGAAGCAGCTTAAGAGGTTGTTCTGCTTAGAAAGTTCTTCACCAGTCTTGGTGTAGTACCTGGAATGGAAAAGACTCTAGTCCTGCTTTGTGATAACAATGGAGCAATAGCCAATAGTAAGGAACCTCGGAGCCACAAGAGAAGCAAACATATAGAAAGAAAATATCATATTATCAGAGAATATGTGGCAAGAGGGGATGTACTGGTGGAGAAAGTGGACACACAGGACAACTTAGCTGATCCATTCACCAAAGTCTTGGCAGTGACTGCATTTGAAAAGCACCGTCAGAATTTAGGGTTAATTGAAATGTACTGATTAGTTTTATATTAGTGCAAGTGGGAGTTTGTTGGGTTTTATATTCTAAATAAAACTCTATTTCAATGTAATCCAGATTATTCAATATCAATAAAATAACAGAAGTATTTTTCATTCATTTGTGTATGTTTTGGTTCACCTTATCAATTGTTTGTCTATTTGATTTATAAATTCATTCAAACCCTTTTCACATACTTGATCCTATTTATTGTGTTGTCAACACAGTGGAAAGTAAACATGACTATGTGAATAAAGATTCCTAGATTTATCAGACCACTGGGTTTTACTGATATGACAATCTACAACAGAGTTTTCTTGCATTTGGAGAAATACTATGTTCTTTCCAGAACATTAGTTAAAGTAAAGCTCGGGTTGGATGCATGAAGTATGCATTGGAATGGACCGATATTGAACTTTGAAATAGATTTATTAAACTTATCGTAATATCTATTCAATTCAATATCACTTAGTTGATCCTAGATCAAATGATCTAAATCCTGATATGATTAGGTTCAATCTCAAGAGTATTATTCGTGTTCTTTGATTTGTTAGTTAAGCCTACTTTTGGGTCAGGGTGATACGTACATTTTGGGAACACGGTAGTGCAATTGAGTGGGAGCGCTAACATAAATATGGAATCTATAGCTTTTATCTGGCGAATAAAAAGTAAAGGATGATTTCCTTTGAGTTTAACCAAACGAAAATAAATGGTGGAGTACTCATTTCACTTAGCTGAAATATCATTTATACAGGGTTAAGTGTTTTAAGGATAAAATACATTGTAGGGTGTTACGGTAATTAAATCCCTTTACAGTGTAAATCATCCATATAGAGGATCATTGATCAAATTAGGATTATAACAATGGATAATCAATGACGCGTTTATATGGTGGAACATATAGAGCGTTCTATATATCTAAGAGTGCAATTCTAAGTTCTATGCGTGGATTCAACGAAGAATTAATAAGTCAGTGAATTTAAGTTGTAAATTCTTGATCTGCTTATTGGAAGCTCAGAAATATAGACCCATGGTCCCCACACTAGTTGAGACAATATTACTTATAAGACTCATTTAATTGATTTTAATTAATCAATTATAATTCTCAAAGTTAGACTATGTCTATTTGAGAATTTATCACTTATTAAGGGCAAAACAGTAAATAGAGAGTTTAAAGGGCATATTTATTAATTGGGAAACTTTGATTAGTTTTATTAATAAATAAAATAAATGACAATATATTATTTGATAATTAATTATAATTATTAAATAATTAGATTTGACATTTATGAGGTTGAAAGAGAGAATTGGCAGTTTTTGACAAAATGGGAAACTAGGAATAATGGAAAAAGGAAAGTTGGAAAAGTGGAAGGCTTGTTTCCACATTGCTTGGCCGGCCACTTTTGCTTCCTTTTCTCATTTATTTTTTCATTTTTTAATGCCAAGTAATTCAACCATAACCCTAAATGGTCTTCTATAAATAGAAGGTAAAGGCTTCGGGTTTTATACACACTTTTACATTGTTTTCTTTCACTCAAAATCTCTCTAGAAGCCGCCACTCTCTCTGTCTCTCTCTCTGTCTCTCTCTACCTTCTCTGTTTTTCGAAACCCTCTAAGTGATAGAGTAGTGGCCACACACATCAAGTAATACCTCAATCATAGTGAGGAAGGCTGTGTAGAATTAAGAGTCAACAAAGAAGGACATTCGGGCTGAGATCTTGATCATACTCTGCGACAGAAAGGAATCAAGGGTTAGAGATCTGAGTGGGAGGAGACATATTATTTCTGCTGCACCCAATGTAAGGTTTCTTAACTTTATATGTGTTTAGTTTTATTATCGTTTTAGAAGTTCATATTTAGGTTGTTAAATCAACATACTTGTGAGTAGATCTAAGATCCTGGTAAAAGAATTCCAACAGTTATCTACCGTCCAACTGGACATATATTGTTCGCCCAGGGATTGCTGACACTCTTCCTGTTGGCCGTCCAAGTTTGGGGAACTTCTGTTGGATTTTATGCCCTAAATAAAACTCATTTCAATATAATTAGATTTACTTATTAATATAGATCAGAAATAACATTTAATGTTGCATGGTTCACATGATTTATTTCATGATTATATGTACATAATGTATGAATTCATCTGAAACCCTTTTCACATACTTGATCCTGTTTATTGTGCCGTCAACACTTTGGAAAGTAAACATGTCTATGTGAATAAAGTTTCCTAGATTTATCAGACAGAGGGTTTTACTGATATGATAATCTACAACAGAGTTTACTTGCATTTGGAGAAATGCTATGTTCTTTCCAGAGCATTGGTTAAAGTAAAGCTCAGGTTGGATGCATGGAGTATGCATCGGAAGGGACCGATATTGAACTTTGACTTAGATTTATTAAACTTACCGTAATATCTATTCAAGTCAATATCGCCTAGTTGATCCTAGATTAAATGATCTTAATCCTGTTATGATTAGGCTCAATCTCAAGAGGCAATTCGTGTTCTTTGATTTGTTAGTTAAGCCTACTTTTAGGTCAGGGTGATACATACATTTTGGGAACACGGTAGTGCAATTGAGTGGGAGCGCTGACATAAACATGGAATCTATAGCTTCTATCTGGCGAATAGTAAGTAAAGGATGATCTCCTTCGAGCTTGACCAAACGAAAATAAATGGTGGAGTACTCATTTCACATAAGCTGAAATATCATTTATACGGGGTTAAGTGTTTTAAGGATAAAATACATTGTAGGGTGTAACGGTAATCTAATCTCTTTACAATGTAGATCATTCATATAGAGGATCATTGATCAAATTAGGATTATAACAATGGATAACTAATGATGTGTCTATATGGTGGAACATATAGAGCATTCTATATACTGAGAGTGCAATGCTAAGTTCTATGCGTGGATTCAACGAAGAATTAATAAGTTAGTGAATTTAGGTTATAAATTCTTAATCTGCTTATTGGAAGCTCGGTTATATAGATCCATGGTCCCCCCACTAGTTGAGATAATATTGCTTGTAAGACTCATATAATTGGTTTTGATTAATCAATTATAATTCTCAAATTAGACTATGTCTATTTGTGAATTTTTCACTAAGTAAGGGCGAAATTGTAAAGAAAGAGTTTTAGGGGCATATTTGTTAATTATGATACTTTGTATGGTTGAATTAATAAATATGATAAATGACAATATTATTTAATAATTATTTATAGTTATTAAATAGTTAGAATTGGCATTTAAATGGTTGAATTAGAAAATTGGTGTTTTTGAGAAAATCAGATGCAGAAAAGATAAAACTGCAAAATAACAAAAAGTGAGGCCCAAATCCACATTGCATGGCCGGCCACTAGTGGAATGCTATAAATAGATAGTGAAGGCTTCAGGAAAATTACACTTTTCTTCTGACACTTCTGATTCAGAAAAACCTGAGCCTTCTCTCTCCCTATCTGGCCGACCACTCCCTCTCTCTTTCTTCCCTCTTGAATTCGAAATTCTTAGTATATGAGTAGTGCCCACACACAGCAAGTGATACCTCAACCATAGTGAGGAAGATCGTGAAGAAAGACTTTTAGCAAGAAGGAGTTTCAGCATCCAAGATTCAGAGAAAGAGATCCAGGTTCAGATATTGATAATGCTCTGCTACAGAAAGGAATCAAGGGCTAGATATTTGAACGGAAGGAGTCATTTAATTCCGCTGCACCCAATGTAAGGTTTCCTAAACTTTATATGTGTTTATTTCATCATTTTAGAAAGTTCATATTTAGGGTGTTAATCAACATACTTCTGAGTAGCTCTAAGATCCTCGTAAAATAATTTCCAACAACTGGCCTCAGAGCCATGGTAATTGATTTACTTGCAAAAAATTTGGACTTTAAAACGATTGTTTGATGTTTTGGATGGTATCATGTTGTATTGAGTGTTATTTGATGATTGATTGATGTTTGTGAATTTTCGTGAAAAATAATTGAATATCTGTTTCGGGAATTATTTTTATTGGATAGTATGGAAAAAATTAAGCAAGTTACTTTTTTACAGAACTCAATTTCGATTTAATTTGAATTAGTTATGATTTTTTGAAGTTTTGAAAAAATAGGGGTTGAGCTGAAACCCTCGTGCGCTCGCGGAAATCCTGCCAGAACCCACCAGCGCCGAGATTTCAGGCCCATGCACTCCCCATGCGCGTGCGGACGGGTATGCACAGCATCCTGTCCGTACAGCTTGTAATTTTTTCGTTTTTCTTCGTTTTTTCATGTTTTTTCATGGAATTAACTTCCCTTTTTTTGTGTAGTGCTGTATTTATACTATTACTATTCCTAATTCAACTCTAATTATCATAATGAATTAATTTAATATTTTTTAAATTTAATTCAAGATATTAGTGTAATTTGAATTTAAAAATAGTTAGTATCTATCTTTTTTGCTTAATAATCTATCTTATTTTTCAATTTGATTATATCTTATCTTATTTTTAAATTTAAGGTCAGATTTTAAAATTTTAATTTAATTTTTTTTAAATAATTTGACCTTATTTAAATTTAAAATAAGATAACTATAATCATTTAATTTTAAATAGATGTAAGATATTTTGCTAACTTTTTAAATTTTGTTATTTTATTTATTTAAATTACATTTAAAATCTAAAAAAGATATTCATTTATCTTTTTTAATTTTTTATTTAATTTTTATTTACAAAATAACATTTAAATTTTAAAAGTACTTAGCAAATTTTGAAATGATATTTAGGTTGGTTGAAACCTAATTTTTCAAAATTGTAGGTTTAATTTTTTTTTAATTTCGAATTTTTTCAAAATTTTTATTTAAATTTTCGAAAATATTTTTTTATTTAATTATTTATTTCGAAATTAATTATTTAATTTAAAATTAAATAAATCCTACATCCAACTATACAGCTAACCTTGTTGCAGGAGTATGTGTTTTAGCTTGTTTGTAAGTTTTCAAAACCTATTATTACTTGATTGCAAATAGCCATGGTTACTTTTTGCCAGATCTAATGATCTGATGGCTCCCTTGGTCAAGTAAATAATTTGTAACAGGTATATTTACAATCTTCTTTCATCTGTGTATGACCTAGCAACATGATAGTGTTGGAAATTATTTTACCAGGATCTTAGATCTACTCACAAGTATGTTTATTAACATCCTAAATAAGAACTTTCTAAAACGATAAATTAAACACATATAAAGTTTAAGAAACCTTACATTGGGTGCAGCGGAATATAATGACTCCTTCCGTTCAGATATCTAGCCCTTGATTCCTTTATGTAGCAGAGCATTATCAATATCTGAACCTGGATCTCTTTCTCTAAATCCTTGATGCTAAAACTCCTTTGCTGATGATCTTTCTTCACGATCTTCCTCACTATGATTGAGGTATTGCTTGATGTGAGTGGGCACTACTCATACACTAAGGATTTCGAAATTCAAGAGGGAAGAGAAAGAAGAAGTGGCAGCTAAAGATAGGGAGAGAGAAAGGCTCAGGTTTTTCTCTGAAGGAAAAATAGAAAATTTAAGTGTAATTTTCCTGAAGCCTTCACTATCTATTTATAGCATTCCACTAGGGTTAGGTTTGAATTATTTGGCATTAAAATAATGAAAATATCAGTTTAAATTTCCTACAAAAGTGGCAGGCCCTATACAAGTGGATTTGGGCCTCACTTTTTGCAATTTTGCAGTTTTACCTTTTCTGCATCTGATTTTCTCAAAAACGCCAATTTTCTAATTCAACCATTTAAATGTCAATTCTAACTATTTAATAACTATAAATAATTATTAAATAATATTGTCATTTATCATATTTATTAATTGAACCATACAAAGTATCATAATTAACAAATATGCCCCTATAAACTCTTTCTTTACAATTTCGCCCTTACTTAGTGAAAAATTCACAAATAGACATAGTCTAATTTGAGAATTATAATTGATTAATCAAAACCAATTACATGAGTCTTACAAGCAATATTATCTCAACTAGTGCGGGGACCATGGGTCTATATAACCGAGCTTCCAATAAGTAGATCAAGAATTTAGCACTAAAATTCACTAACTTATTAATTCTTCGTTGAATCCACGCATAGAACTTAGAATTGCACTCTCAGTATATAGAATGCTCTATATGTTCCACCATATAGACACAATATTAGTTATCCATTGTTATAATCCTAATGTGATCAATGATCCTCTATTTGAATGATCTACACTGTAAAGGGATTAGATTACCGTTACACCCTACAATGTATTTTATCCTTAAAACACTTGACCCCGTATAAATGATATTTCAGCTTATGTGAAATGAGTACTTCACCATTTATGTTCGTTTGGTCAAGCTCGAATGAGATCATCCTTTGCTTACTATTCGCCAGATAGAAGCTATAGATTCCATGTTTATGATAGCGCTCCCACTCAATTGCACTACCGTGTTCCCAAAATGTACGTATCACCCTGACCTAAAAGTAGGCTTAACTAACAAATCAAAGAACACGAATAGCCTTTCAAGATTGAGCCTAATCATAACAGGATTAAGAACATTTGATCTAGGATCAACTAGGCGATATTGACTTGAATATATATTACGGTAAGTTTAATAAATCTAAGTCAAAGTTCAATATCGGTCCCTTCCGATGCATACTCCATGCATCCAAACTGAGCTTTACTTTAACCAATGCTCTGGAAAGAACATAGCACTTCTCCAAATGCAAGTAAACTCTTGTTGTAGATTATCATATCAGTAAAACCCTATGTCTGATAAATCTAGGAAAACTTTATTCACATAGTCATGTTTACTTTCCAATGTGTTGACGGCACAATAAACAGGATCAAGTATGTGAAAAGGGTTTCAGATGAATTTATACATTATGTACATATAATCATGAAATAAATCATGTGAACCATGCAACATTAAATGTTATTTCTGATCTATATTAATAAGTAAATCTGATTATATTGAAATGAGTTTTATTTAGGGCAAAAAACCCAACAGATAGGACCCATCCAAAGTGTGCCTGTGTGAGCCTATGTGTTTAATTTCATTATAGATGCATATAGGTTGTTGTTGCTAAATAAATTATCATAGTTCTTGATAGATTTTATTTAGGCCCATTTAGTTTTTGGGCCTATTCAATTAATAACAGTTGTTCATTTTAAGGTTAAATTCCTCTCTTTTGGGCCTTGTGTGAGAGTTGGGAGCCATAGTAGTGGGTACGACATACTGAACCCAGCACCCGCTCACATAAACCACCCCAATTGTGAAGGCCCATTTGCTTGATTTGAATGACTGTACTAGGTTAATTAAACTAGTTTAACCTAATAAAATTGATTAGCAACATAATTAATTTCATTTATTTTGAAATTAATTTAAGAAAATTATAGTTTAAAGAATTCTTTATTCTAAGCTAAACTATATGTATTTTCTTGTATTTAATTAAATATAGAATTATAACCATCTAGATTCTTTCCGAAGCTTAATTTAAATTTTTCATTAAATATTCCTATTTAAGTTGATATTTAGTTATCTCTAACTAACCAACTTAAATCTGAATATCTTTTGGATTTCAAATTTCAAAATTAAGTTGAGGAATTACAGGCATTGGTTATTAAGATTTTTTAGATATTTTTAAGTTAATATCTTTTCGAATATTAACTTAAAATGGAATTTTTTTTTTAAATTAAGTGGTTACAACTTAATTTTTGATATTTAATTAAATTTAAATTTGAAAATATTTAAGTTCTAGATTTTTTCTAATACAACTTAAATTAGATATTTTTTCAAATTTTGTGGAAAAGATACTTAGTCAAATAAGATATTTTCTAGATAGTTATTTCTAGACTACTTATTATTTCTAATATTTAATAGGAAAATATTATACATAGTAAAATTAATTATTTAAATAATTAATTTTGGTACAATTTATTTTAAGTATATTTTTTCCTAGTATTAAAAAGAGATTAATAATTAAGCCTTCTCTACACTTAATTATTTATTTCTTGAATTTAATACATTTAATTAATTTGAAAATTAAATATCTAAGTTGATTTTCATCATGATACTTAAATAATTCTTTTTCATGACACTTAATTAAATAGAAAATTATTTTTAGTTGAAATTTATTTTTTCAACTAAATTTAAATAATTTTCAAAATATATTTTTTCTTTATTTTATTAATTAAATTTCGAAATTGCATTTCTTAAATGTTGGAATTTCGAATTTTATTTGAAAAATAGATTAAAGTTGTAAATTATTTATTTTAATTTTGGACCAACTTAAATCAATGATTTTTTCATTTAATGATTAATTAAAATAAATGAAGTAAAATATATTTTTTCTTTATTTTATTAATCAATTTTCGAAATTGCATTTCATAATGCAAGATGATTTTGAATTAATCTTGAAAAATAGATTAAGTTGTAAATTAATTATTTATTTTAATTAATTCTTGGATCAACTTAAATAAATGATTTTTTCATTTATTGATTAATTTAAAATAAATTGAATTAAAGTATATTATTAGAAATTGAATTAATTAGTCAAAGGAAAATCTAGATAGATGATATTTTTGCTTGAAGTATTTTTCTAGTGTATTTAATTAAATAGAAAATTAATATTTAAGTTGATTTTCATCATCATACTTAAATATTTGAAAATTTTCTTATATATTTAATTAAATAGGAAAATTATATTTTTTTGTTGTAAATTAATTTTATTAATTAATTTTGGGCCAACATTAAATTAGAACAATTTTTTCAGGATTTAATTTTTATTTTAACATGCATTTTCGAAAATTGTATCCTTGAATACTTTAATTTTTCGAAATGCAATATATATTTATAGAAAATTAAATTTGATTTGTAAATTAATTTAAATTAATTTTGTAACAACTTAAATTGAATATTTTTCTAAATATTTATTAGAAATTATTACTAAGATGGAAATAATTCATATTATTTTCATATCCATCTAAGTAAAATTTATAAATATTAAATTAAAATTTATATTTAGAATTTTTCATTTTAAATTGGAAATTTTAATTAATAAATATATATTTAAAATAAATAGATTAAATAAAGAGAATCAAAGAAAATACAACTCTCTTTAAATAATGAGCTTTATTATTAAGTTATTCGATCTCCATTGTTGGTTTTACATCGCGTTTGTTTTAGTGAGTAATCCTCCTTAATGGAGGAACGTTCATTAGCAATTTCGCACCGTTTAATCTCGAAAGATAAGTAGTTTGTAAGTGTTTTATATGGTATAAATCACCCTAATGGTGGCGACCATATTTGACTTGCAAATTGCGAAACAATGGTGGAAGCTCATAAGATAAATTTGCCTTGACTCTCGCCTAAACGGGACAACGCTGAATTCCAATCTTGATCGAATAAAAGGTTGCTAGAATGTTTAACATTTTAGATGAGCTGACAACTTTATTCAATGGATGGTAGCTTTGACTCTCGCCTAAACGGGACACTGATATCAGTTTGTTGAAAACCTTGGAAATTATTTAGGATTGTAAGTTTTAGTATTTTCACTTGTCATTCCTACTTGCTATATGTTTATAATTTCTGAATTGTGCATGAATTTATATTGAACCATGTTATTTTCTGTTATTAAGTTGTAGTTTAATTTCGAATCTTCATTGTTGGTCTAACTTGGCTTGTTTATCTAATGAGATAAATCCCTAGTGGATTTTCACCATTAGACATACATAATAGTGTTAGATCTCGAAAGATAAATATTGTATATGCGACATCTAGCTGTTCATCAATTGATGACACCTTAGACTAGTATTTTTACGATATGAAACAAGAAGGTTGTATAAATAAGATTACTTTGACTTTCGCTAATAGAAGCATCGTTGGAGTCTTATTTTAAACGAAATTATCCTAATTCCTCTTATCTTATTCATTTCGAATTAGGTCAATAACATATCAGTGGATGAATGGTCTATAAATCATTTCATGTCATTCTATATTTTCTCTTAAGAAATTAAATGACACATATGATTATAATCCCGAAATTCTATTCCCAATTGATATAAATCCTCAATCTTAGAAATCTCCTACTTGTATGGGCAAATCTGACTTAGAGTTTGTATTAGTAGTGCTGGTCCAAGATAGAATTACTCATTATATTTGGTATAAATTTAAGTCTTTGACTTTAATTTTAGATTCCAAATAGAAATTTTCTTATATTTCTAATTCCAGAATACAATACAGTTACACTTTCTCAATTGTTTAATATCCATCTTCTATTAATGGATTAAAACTGTATGGAATATGAGTTATGTATTCTGTGACCAGGATCCACTTGCAGTATTCTAAGAACTCTTTGATGTAACTAAACCTATGTCATCAAAAGACACTACCACATTTTTTTTAATCTATGGCATTTGTATCTTGTTCATAGTGGATTTGACATGATCAATCTCTGCAAAGAGTTAATATGCCTATATCCACTGAAAGTAGTTCATCTCATTCCAGATGGATGTACATTTAGGGGTGGATATGAGTTTTTTGTTGTATTCTTCAAACGATAACTCTAGATTATACCTTTTAGCAAGAAATTTGAAATGTTTGAAAAATTTCATTAATTTCTAGCAATGGTTAAAACCATTAAGGTAAGTGGTTAAAGATCTTGCGAACTGATAGGGGTGGAGAAATAGTTAGTAGATATGCAGTTCAAAGATCATTAAATTGATTTTTGAATTATATCCAAACTTACCTCCTTAGAAATTTCGAATTGCATGTTGATGATTAGTTACTAGTCGTTGCCTAATTCCTTCTATGGTAATACAATTTCAGAATGATGTAATGGTTGTATACTTAATGTAAATCATTACTAGATTCATGGATGACCTAATCAAAATCTTAAGAAAAGCTAGAACTGTTAACCATGGTTTGTTAGCTATTCTAAGTGATTAGGGGTGGACTATCCCATAGTCAATAGATAAGAAAGTGTTTGTTCAAACAAATACCACTTTTCTAAGACAATGACTAAGTCTGAAAATAAAGTAGCAAATAAAGGAGATATTTATTTCTTGATTCCAAAAGTGTTCTATCATCTTATTTGACATATGATGATCCCACTGCCTCTGTTGTCTTGTCACAACCAAAGAGGTCAATACCATTTAATTTTCTTAGACATAATTCACGGTACCTTGTTGTAGTGGGAGAGTTTCTAGGAACTCACCTTCTTATGACTTGGGAGACACTAGTGATTAAAATCCATTGTGAGTTTAAACAAGTAATGGATTGTCAAGATAAGAAACTAAGAAGAAAAGCCAATAGAACTATGGTTTAATCCATTCACATGGAATAACCTAAATTTTTCAATTACAAGGACATAAAAGGAAATTTTTGTTTATAAGTCTATTCAATGGACTTAACAAACTTCCTGTTCCTAGTATTATAGGTTTGAGTTTATCTAAACCTATGGCTTGTGGTATACTTGGTAACTACTTACTCTAATGCAAGCAACTTACTTTAGTAAGATGCTGAAGCATTTTCTTTCTAATGGCAATCTATAGAAGCTTCACAACTTCTTAGGCATAGATTTTATTTATCTAAGGAAAAGTCTCAACTATTCCAGAAAAGATAAAGCCATGAAAGAATTTCTTAAATCAACAGAGAGAGGTCTTAGATATGCTTTTGTATGCCTTAGACCAGACACCTGCTGTTGAGTGGGAGTAATGAGTAGGTATCAGATTAATCCAGGAGAAGAACATTGGAAGACAATCAAGTAAAACTTAAGATTAAGAAGATGAATTATATGTTAGTCTATAAGGGTGTGTTTAAAACTCTTAGACTACACCATATCAGATTTCGAAATTTGCCTTTGTGCTAGAAAATCTTTTTGATAAGACGGTGGTTACTCTGGGGGTGGAATAGTGATTTTGGAGAAGTGTAAAAACCTATCTGAAGTCTCTAGGTCTACTAGGAAGGGACTGAATGTTAAAGTTGCAGGAAAGGTACTTATTCAGTCTAAGGAAAATTCTATACATCTTTGGCACCATTCCAAATTGCCTTAACTACTAGTGTTAATTTCCTGATTAACCAAAAGTAGTTGCCAAAGGTATAGAATCCAGTATCCCATGAGAGTAGACATATAGAGAGAAATTTCACATTATCAATAATTTTGTGATTAAGGAAGAGTAATGGTGGAGAAAAGGTTGTGGTTAATTTAACCTTTCAGATCCTATTACGAGGAGTTTACTACTACTACACTTGATTTGTTTATCGAGGTGTTGAGATTATTTGAAATGCACTTTTGGTTTTATATTAGTGCAAGTGGGAGTTTGTTGGGTTTTATACCCTAAATAAAACTCATTTCAATATAATCAGATTTACTTATTAATATAGATCAGAAATAACATTTAATGTTGCATGGTTCACATGATTTCTTTCATGATTATATGTACATAATGTATAAATTCATCTGAAACCCTTTTCACAAACTTGATCCTATTTAGTGTCGTCAACACATTGGAAAGTAAACATGACTATGTGAATAAAGTTTCCTAGATTTATCAGACATAGGGTTTTACTGATATGATAATCTACAACAGAGTTTACTTGCATTTGGAGAAGTGCTATGTTCTTTCCAGAGCATTGGTTAAAGTAAAGCTCAGGTTGGATGCATGGAGTATGCATCGGAAGGGACCTATATTGAACTTTGACTTAGATTTATTAAACTTACCGTAATATCTATTCAAGTCAATATCGCCTAGTTGATCCTAGATCAAATGTTCTTAATCCTGTTATGATTAGGCTCAATCTTGAGAGGCTATTCGTGTTCTTTGATTTGTTAGTTAAGCCTACTTTTAGGTCAGGGTGATACGCACATTTTGGGAACACGTTAGTGCAATTGAGTGGGAGCACTAGCATAAATATGGAATCTATAGCTTCTATCTGGCGAATAGTAAGCAAAGGATGATCTCCTTCGAGCTTGACCAAACGAACATAAATGGTGGAGTACTCATTTCACATAAGCTGAAATATCATTTATACGGGGTCAAGTGTTTTAAGGATAAAATACATTGTAGGGTGTAACGGTAATCTAATCCCTTTACAGTGTAGATCATTCATATAGAGGATCATTGATCAAATTAGGATTATAACAATGGATAACTAATGATGCGTCTATATGGTGGAACATATAGAGCATTCTATATACTGAGAGTGCAATTCTAAGTTCTATGCGTGGATTCAATGAAGAATTAATAAGTTAGTGAATTTTAGTGCTAAATTCTTGATCTACTTATTGGAAGCTCGGTTATATAGACCCATGGTCCCCGCACTTGTTGAGATAATATTGCTTGTAAGACTCATGTAATTGGTTTTGATTAATCAATTATAATTCTCAATTTAGACTATGTCTATTTGTGAAATTTTCACTAAGTAAGGGCGAAATTGTAAAGAAAGAGTTTTAGGGGCATATTTGTTAATTATGATACTTTGTATGGTTCAATTAATAAATATGATAAATGACAATATTATTTAATAATTATTTATCGTTATTAAATAGTTAGAATTGGCATTTAAATGGTTGAAGTAGAAAATTGGCGTTTTTGAGAAAATCAGATGCAGAAAAGATAAAACTGCAAAATTGCAAAAAGTGAGGCCCAAATCCACTAAGCATGGCCGGCCACTTTTGTAGGCAATTTAAACTGATATTTTTATTATTTTAATGCCAAATAATTCAAACCTAACCCTAGTGGAATGCTATAAATAGATAGTGAAAGCGTCAGGAAAATTACACTTTTCTTCTGACACTTCTGATTTAGAAAAACCTGAGCCTTCTCTCTCCCTATCTGGCCGACCACTCCCTCTCTCTTTCTTCCCTCTTGAATTTTGAAATTCTTAGTGTATTTGTAGTGCCCACACACAGCAAGTGATACCTCAACCATAGTGAGGAAGATCGTGAAGAAAGACTTTCAGCAAGAAGGAGTTTCAGCATCCAAGATTCAGAGAAAGAGATCCAGGTTCAGATATTGATAATGCTCTGCTACAGAAAGGAATCAAGGGCTAGATATCTGAACGGAAGGAGTCATTTAATTCCGCTGCACCCAATGTAAGGTTTCCTAAACTTTATATGTGTTTATTTCATCGTTTTACAAAGTTCATATTTAGGGTGTTAATCAACATACTTGTGAGTAGATCTAAGATCCTGGTAAAATAATTTCCAACATTAGATTCAAATTTGACTACATCGTGCAGGTGTTGCCCCCAGGTGTGACAAGGGTGATCCCTGCTCCGGATAGTTGATCTGTAGCCGACCTGTCCACGTGTAGCTTCCAAGTCGGCTTATCTTCACTGTTACCTGGATGAGGTATTTGTACTGGCTCAGGGTTGTTTTTTGGAACACTCTCTTCTTTACCCGTACATCAACTACAAAATCCGCTAAGACCTGACCCTTAATTGTTGTTTGGGGTTGAAAGATAATCTCATACTGACCCAACTCTACTGCCCACTTGAGTAACCATCCAGAGATGTCCGGTTTTTGCAATATTTGGTGCAAGGGTTGGTCAGTGTAGCCCCAAACAGGATGAGCTTGAAAGTAGGGCCTTAGCTTTCTTGTTGCTAGAATCAGACAGTAAGTGAGCTTTTCTATCAATAGATATCTGCCTTCAGCCTCAATGAGTCTTTTACTCATGTAATAGACCGGGTGTTGGATGTTGTTTTCTTCTTTGATCAGTACGACACTTACAACATGCTCCGTGACAGCCAGGTATATCCCAAGTTCTTCTCTGTCCATAGGTTTTGAGAGTATAGGAGGTTTTGCGAGTTGCGTTTTTAGCTCCTAAAAAGCTTTTTCACATTCCTCCGTCCACTCAAATTGCTTATTTCCTTGCAGGATGATGAAGAACAGAACACACTTGTCTGTTGATTTTAAACAAATCTGCCGAGTGTGGCAATCCGACCAGTCAAGCTTTGAACTTCCTTAGGTCTTGTTGGCGATTTCATATCTAAGAGGGCTTGAATCTTCTCTAGATTGGCTTCAATTCCTCGGGCGTTGACAATGAAGCCTAGAAACTTACCCGAGCTGACTCCGAAGGAGCACTTTAGGGGATTGAGTTTCATGTTGTATTTCTTGAGGACTTTGAAGCATTCGTCAAGGTCATCTATATGCCCCCCAGCCTTCCTGGATTTGACGAGCATGTCATCCACGTACACTTCCATGTTTCGTCCGATCTGGTCTTTAAACATCCTATTTACCAATCTTTGGTATGTAGCTCTGGCGTTTTTAAGACCAAATGGCATGACCTTATAGCAATACAGACCCATATCTGTTCGGAAACTTGTATGTTCTTGGTCTGGTGGATGCATTTTGATTTGATTGTACCCCGAATAGGCATCAATGAGGCTTAATATTTCATGCCTGTTGTTGCATTCTGGAGTTGATATATTCTAGGAAGTGGAAAGCAGTCTTTGGGGCACGCCTTGTTGAGGTCAGTGAAATCAATACAAACTCCCCATTTTTTGTTTGGCTTGGGTACCAGTACGGTGTTGGCAACCCAAGCCGGGTGGAAAGCTTCAATTATGAAATTGTTGTTACGTAGCTTCTCTACCTCTTCTTGCAGTGCTAGGACCCGCTCCTTGTCTAATAGTCTTCGTTTTTGTTGAACAGGCCGGAAATTTGGATCAATATTCAGGACATGTGAATTTATAGAAGGATCAATTCCGACCATATCCTCATGCGACCAGGCAAAAATGTCTATGTTTGCTCTCAGAAATTTTATCAATGCTGATTTTACTTCGAGCAACAAACCTTTTCCAATCTTAAGCTTTCTAGTCGGAATATTTGGGTCGATTTCAATTTCTTCTAGTTCTTCCACTAGTCTTACATTGTTGTTTGGGTCCCCAAGTCGAGGATCCACATCTTCATCCCCGCCTTGGGCGGTTCCTTATTTGGCAATGTTTTTTCCCTTGTGCGAACTCTGGCTAGAGGATATTTCCTTTTTAGCCTTGGTTAGGGCAAGGTTGTAACATGTTGGGTTTTTTGCCCTAAATAAAACCCATTTCAATATAATCAGATTTACTTATTAATAAAGATTAGAAATAAAATTTTATGTTGCATGGTTCACATGATTTATTTCATGATTATATATATAATGTATGGATTCTATTTAAGTCCAGAACATATGAATTTATTCATGATTATAGTGTTGTCATCACAGTTGAATATAATCTTAATTATATGTTCAAAAGTTTATTCCCTGATTTGTCAATTCACTGGATTTAGACTGACATGATCATCAGCGATAGGTATTCTTACACCTTGGATAAGTGTTATGTCCTTTCCAGGGCATTGGCAAAGTTTACCAGTATCGGATGTATGGAGCATACATCGGAAGGGACCGATATTAAACTTTGATTAGATATATTAAAATTTACCGTAATATCTATTCAATTCAATATCACCTGTTGATCCTAGATCAAATAATCTTAATCCTGATATGGTTAGGTTCGATCTCAAGAGTACTATACATGTTCTTTGATTTGTTAGTTAAGCCTACTTTTGGGTCAGGGTGATACGTACATTTTTGGAACATGATAGTATAATTGAGTGGGAGCGCTAACATAAATATGGAGTCTATAACTTCTATAGGAATTTAGAAGTGAAACGATGATATCCTTCGAGCTTGGCTAAACAGAGATAAATGGTGGAGATCTCATTTCACTTCGCTGAAATATCATTTATACGGAGCTAAGTGTTTTAAGGATAAAATACATTGAAGGTGTAACGGTAACTTAGTGCCTATTCAATGTAGATCATCTATTAGAGGGTCATTGATCAAATTAGGATTATAACAATGGATAACTAATGACGTATCTATATCGTGGAACATATAGAGCGTTCTATATGACTGAGAGTGCAATTCCAAGTTCAAAGTGTGGACTCAATAAGGAATTAATAAGTTAGGGAATTTACTTGGTAAATTCGGTTCGACTTATTGGAAGCTCGGTTATATAGACCCATGGTCCCCATACTATTTGAGACCATACTGCTTGTAAGACTCAGTTAATTGATTTTAATTAATCAATTATAATTCTAAAAGTTAGACTATGTCTACTTTATGAATTTTCACTAAGCAAGGGCGAAATTGTAAAGAAAAGAGATTCTAGGTTTATTTATTAATTAAGATACTTTATATGTCTAAATTAATAAATATATTAAATGACAATATTGTTTAATAATTATTTTTTAAGTTATGAAATAATTAGAATTGACATTTAAATGGTTAAATTGGAAAATTGGCATTTTTGAGAAAATGGGAAAATTACAAAGTGAGGACCAATTTCCTTATATGGCCGCCCACTATGCAAAAGGTTTACCATTTTATTTTTCCATTATTTTATTGCCATACAATTCTAACATAAACCTAGATGGCATTCAATAAATAGAAAGTTTTGGCTTCAGGAAACTATCACTTTGCACATTGTTTCTTTCTGAAAAAGCCTAGCCGCCCCTCTCTCTCTTTTCCTCTCTTAAATTTCGAAAATCCTTGAGTGAATGAGTACTGCCCACACACATCAAGTGGTACCTCAATCATAGTGTGTAAGACTATGGAAAATCAGCATCAAAGAAGGAGAGAAAGAGATCCAGATTCAGATCTTGATTATGCTCTGCTACAGAAAGGAATCAAGGGCTAGAGATCTGAATGGAAGGAGTCATAATATTCCGCTGCACCCAATGTAAGGTTTTCTTAAACTCTTATGTGTTTATTTCATTGTTTTAGAATTCATATTAGGATGTTAATTAAACATAGTTGGTAGTAAATCTAGATCCTGGTAAAATAATTCCAACATAACATTCCCGACCAACTTGTTGATTTCCTCTCAGGCACCCCACCCCATTCTTTGTTGGAAACTTAAGGCATGAATGGAATATCGACATAATAGCCTTTAAGTCATATAAAGCTGGTCGGTCTAACATGACATTAAATGTTGATGGAACGTCTAATACTAAAAATTGTGCCATTATAGTTATGCTCTTCGGAGCTTGCCCAACAGTGAGGGGTAGGCGAATTTTCCCTAGAGGTGCAACACTTTGGCCGGAGAAACCATACACGGGCTGGAGTTAAGTCTTTGAGTTGGAGCCCCATCTTTTCATACGATGTCTTGAATAAGATGTTCGCAGAGGCTCCATTATCTATCATGGTTTGAGCCACCATCTTGTTGGCTATCTGGACTTCCACGACCAACGGGTCATTGTGCGAGAAACTAATCTTGACAGCATCTTCATCACTAAATGTTATGGTGGGCTCCCCTGCCCGTGGTACTTTTGGTTTCCTTTCTTCGACAACCAGAACTACTTCTTCTTGCTCATGCTGTATTGTTCGGGCATACCTTTCCCGGGCTTTGCCCGAATCTCCAGCTATGTGCGGATCTCCAATGATGACTTGCAGATGTCCATCTACTGGTAGTGGTAGTAAATCTTGGTTGTTATCGCCCCTTTGATTTTTATGGACCTTGACATATTTTTGCACATGCAGATTATTCTTTCTTATCAGAAATTCAATTTCCCGCTTTAGATTGTTGCATTTGTTGGTGTCATGGCCATAATCCCCATGAAATGGCAAAACTTGGTCATGTCTCTCTTGCTTACGTCTTTTTTCATGGGTGCGGGCTTCTTGTACGGAGCTAATGATTGAGTAGACATGTAAATAGTTTCTAAATCTTCTGTCAGGATAGAAAAACAGTAAACTTGGTAGGATTCTCCCTGGGAGCCTGTTTGATTTTGCCAACAAACTTTCCCTTTTTCCCATTGCCTTGCCTATTGTTATTGTTGGACCGTTTACCACCCAAGCTTGAAATGCTTGGGTACTGGGGTAGCTTGACGGATGTCCCAACAGAGGGAACTTTTGGCTGGCCAAGTTTTTCTCAACCTCTGCTCGTTGAATGGCTTCTTCAAGCTTAATGAAACCATCTGCACGATTAAGGAAGTCACTCATAGAATCTATTGGTCCATTTTTCTGATATCTTTCCAAAGTTCTCCAAGAACTTTGATGCCTCCTAGTATTGCAAACAATTTCCTGTCCTCAGTCATCTGTGCAACCTTAGTTGCCTCCGTCATGAATCTACTGATGTAAGCTCGGAGAGGTTCTCCTGGTCTTTGCTTCACTTCGACCAGGTCTTCTAAGTGCAACAGGAGTTGGCGAGAAGAGGAGAATTGTGCATGGAATTCTAAGGAGAAAGCCTTCCATGAGTTAACCTTCTGGGTGTCAACTTGAAATACCATTGCTGGGCGGCCTCTGAGAGGGTGGCAGGAAAAACTCTGCAACATACATCTCCTCGTGCTCCTTGCAGGTCCATTTGCATTTCAAAATACTTGAGATGGGATAAGGGATCTTCCTTCCAAGTATACATCTTCCAAGTTGGCATCTTGAACTTGTGAGGCAACTCTAGGACATTAATCTCTAGGGAAAAAGGGGATCCACGTGCTCGGTCCTACTTGAGTTCATTGTTCTTCTGATCGGCCTGGCCTTGGAACATATTTTTCGGTTCATCCAACTATGCCTGCACGTCAGGATTAACTTGTTCAGCCTCCTGGCTGACCAGAGTCACGTCAGCATCTCTTTGAGCGGGATTTTGAGCACGAGCTCTAGGCTGAGCGATTGGCGCGTCATGCTGCTCCTCTAACCCTCTCCTTCTATTCAGGTCATCTCTGAGATCATGAACCATTCCCAATCGATTAAATATGAAAACACCCGGCTGTCTTAGTGACTGTTTTGTCTGACTAATTAGCTGGCCGGAATTATTAACTTGGGCGGAGTTGTTGGGTATGACTTCTCCTGACGAATTACTAGACAAGGTCTGTCTGCCTACCGCTTGGCCCATAGGCGGAACCTGTGACTAGGGATTGGACGGCTGACCATACAGGGGTTTGAGAAGTGTTCACGGCTGGATCTTCGTCTATCTTGCCCAGGGGAATGACGGTTGCAGGCTGTTGACTGGTAGCCTGATAGGCTTTTCGTATTAGCACGGTGGCCTTTCTGGTTCGGTCGTCAATGGTTGCTTGCTCAGCCCTCAACGTTTCCATCTCTTTATCCATCCATTCAGCGAACATGCGCCTTTGCTCTTCGAATGCGAGATTCACTACAGCACGAAGTTCCTTCTGATCATGATGCAGGGTGTTGGTATGACCTTGCATGATTCTAAGAGCAGCACAGAGGTTCTAGATCTCGATGTCATATCAAATGGTTATCGAACATTTGTAACAGGTGGAACGACAGTGTTGGGAATGCCCTGATTAGCTGCTGAACTAGTATTTCTAGTCTCTTGCACACCAGGCACAATTCCACTCAAAGGAGTCGTCACATCTTGACCTACAGTTGTCAATTGTTCACGATTCGTGGCTAGTGGAACCTTTGCATCTCCTGGATTATGCAGTGCAGGATCCACTACCTATGGATTTGCTGGATCAACCACGCCTCTACGGGTCTGTACCACCATCGTGTTTATTATTAGATTTGAGATAAAGAGCGATCCTGTGATTCTGCTCTCGATGAAAGCACCAAAAAGTTGACCCGCTTTTAGCCAACGACAGTGAGTCTTGATTGTAAGCGACAAGTAGTATAGTATATATGTAATATAATGAAATAAATAAAGACACAAGAGTTTTATAGAGGTTCGGCCCCGAGCAATTTGGTAATAGCCTACTCCCCTTAGTTTGTATTGACTTAATAACAAAGAATATAATGATCCCTTTTCTTAGAGCTCTTACAATAATATCTCTAAATATGAATTCTTACATCAATTTTTTGACCCCCTTGCCCAGTGAGAGTATATCACTATTTATAGGGCTATGAGCTTTGCGGGAAGAGTTTCCCTTCTGATTACAATATATATAATTGGCAGGATTGCATATTAAATGCAGAATACACTGATCAAGGGATTTGGACAGCTTGCCATATCTCTGTGATATGATCCCAAAATCATGGGGATTTCTTCTGTGATTCACGATGTGAGTGTTGAAACTGCTAAGTGTTGGCGTGCTGTTCGGATTGCTCACTGCCCGACCAAGAAGACTTCGCCTGTGTAATTATATGCGATGCTCTGTTTGGCATATCTCGTGCAAACAGATATGTAAAGTTTATTACACGTGTCACCATCGTGTGATGCCATGTTAGAGTGAAAAATTTAGGATAACACACATAGTGAAACTTGTGACTCCTGTTCCAAAATGAAACAAATTTGTATCTTACTCTACCTAAAAATGTCTAAACAAAATGATAATAAATGAAACAAATTAAAAGGATAATTGTCTGTTTATTTAAACTAAAAAAACAGATATTTCATGGATTATGAGAACTTGTTAGTTGTCATTTGTCACTAACTATCATGGCTTCTTGGAGGAGGTACACCATGCCCACCAGCTTCCATCCGTAGAATAACTGTTACTGCAAGATTAATGAATGCATGCTAACTCCTCCTAATCTTTATAAACCCTAATGAAATTCTGTAAGTGTTAAATTGAATTAATATTTCAATAGAGATATATACATTAGACAGTAGAATTAGAATGTGTACCTCATCAATATCTTCCAATAGTATAATCACCTAAAATAACAATTAATGCAAAATGTTTTTAATGTATTATTGAATAAAATAATAAATAATAATAATGTTGGACATAAAATATTATAGTGATGAGAACTTTTCATTTTGTGCATCTACAAATCAAAGTACTACGCTGCCAATCTAAAATTCGTATTCACTATATGTGTTCTTATCAAAGTAAATAAATCTTATAACAATTCATAACAAAAGCATATTTCATCTTAGGCTATTACATTACTAAAACAAGTTTTCTTGAGTTCTTTTTCAAAAAGGAAAATCATATATAGTAATGTGCCATAGAGAGATATACATAAGGCCATAATCTAAGAACGATCTCTCAAATGTAGATGAATAACTGTGATCAACAATATGAAAAGAATACCATATTATATTCCTAAAAAATCTTGAATTCAGCTACAAAGGAAAAAGATTATCTAAGCAGCCAAACATAGGAAAATATTTCTTGGTACTCCAATTCCCATAAACAAATATACAAATAAAGATTATTCATCTCACTTCATATTTGGGCTTAGGTCCATTCTTAGCCCTAACCACATTTATAATGATTTAAACTTTAAACAAAAATACCACAAAACAAAATTATCTACATTGCCAATAATATTTTCATAGTAAGTTTCTATTTATGAAGGAATACATAAACATATATGCCTAGTGAAGAGTCAAAACGTTGTAAAAGAGAACTACCTGGAACCATTTACAGGATGTTGCATTAAGACTTTATTTATAAAAACATTAACAAATTACTATGAATATTATTAAAATAGAACATATGGTAAGCTACACAAATAATAAAGATAAACAGATACATAAGATCAAGGAGCAGAATGCAACTTTTGAAAACTCAATTCCATTATGGATTAGTAGTCATTGAACTTACCCCAACTCGAACTGGAGTGGAAGAACGCAACTTTTTGGGAACTGCCTCTTGCGCTTTATAAAGAAGACCAATCAAAGATTCAACAACAAAATAAGGATTATCAATGTTATCCCAATTTTTGCACTCTATGAGTGACTTCCTCGATCGTGCAGATGGTTTCATCAAGCTTAAAGAGGCCATTCAGCGAGAAGAAGTCAAGCTTAAACCAAACCAATCACAAGCTTCCTCTGCTGGAACGTCCGTTCAGCACTCCCAGTACCCAAGTAATGTTGGAATTATTTTACCAGGATCTTAGATCTACTCACAAGTATGTTTATTAACATCCTAAATAAGAACTTTCTAAAACGATAAATTAAACACATATAAAGTTTAAGAAACCTTACATTGGGTGCAGCGGAATTAAATGACTCCTTCTGTTCAAATCTCTAACCCTTGTATCCTTTCTGTAGCAGAGTATTATCAAGATCTGAACCTGGATCACTTTCTCTGAATCCTTGATGCTGAATCTCCTTTGCTGATGATCTTTCTTCACGATCTTCCTCACTATGATTGAGGTATTGCTTGCTGTGTGTGGGCACTACTCTAATCACTAGGGTAAGTTCGAAAATCAAAGGAAGAAAAGAGAGAGTGAGTGGCGGCTAGGGAAGAGAGATAGGAGGCTCAGGTTTTTCTGATTCAGAAAGTGTAATTTTCCTGAAGCCTTCACTATCTATTTATAGCATTCCACTAGGGTTAGGTTTGAATTATTTGGCATTAAAATAATGAAAATATAAACTTAAAAAGCCTACAAAGGTGGCCGGCCATGGCTTAGTGGATTGGGCTTTGCTTTTTGCAATTTTGCAATTTTAACACCTTTTGTATCTGATTTTCTCAAAAATGCCAATTTCCTAATTCAACCATTTAAATGCCAATTCTAACTACTTAATAACTATAAATAATTATTAAATAATATTGTCATTTATCATATTTATTAATTGAACCATACAAAGTATCATAATTAACAAATATGCCCATATTAACTCTTTCTTTACAATTTCGCCCTTACTTAGTGAAAATTTCACAAATAGACATAGTCTAATTTGTGAATTATAATTGATTAATCAAAACCAATTACATGAGTCTTACAAACAATATTATCTCAACTAGTGCGGGGACCATGGGTCTATATAACCGAGCTTCCAATAAGTAGATCAAGAATTTAGCACTAAAATTCACTAACTTATTAATTCTTCGTTGAATCCATGCATAGAACTTAGAATTGCACTCTCAGTATATAGAATGCTCTATATGTTCCACCATATAGACACATCATTAGTTATCCATTGTTATAATCCTAATTTGATCAATGATCCTCTATATGAATGATCTACACAGTAAAGGGATTAGATTACCGTAACACCCTACTATGTATTTTGTCCTTAAAACACTTGACCCCGTATAAATGATATTTCAGCTTATGTGAAATGAGATCTCCACCATTTATTTTCGTTTGGTCAAGCTCGAAGGAGATCATCCTTTGCTTACTATTCGCCAGATAGAAGCTATGGATTCCATGTTTATGCTAGCGCTCCCACTCAATTGCACTACCGTGTTCCCAAAATGTACGTATCACCCTGACCTAAAAGTAGGCTTAACTAACAAATCAAAGAACACGAATAGCCTTTCAAGATTGAGCCTAATCATAACAGGATTAAGATCATTTGATCTAGGATCAACTTGGCGATATTGACTGGAATAGATTTTACGGTAAGTTTAATTAAATCTAAGTCAAAGTTCAATATCGGTCCCTTCCGATGCATACTCCATGCATCCAACCTGAGCTTTACTTTAACCAATGTTTTGGAAAGAACTTAGTATTTCTCCAAATACAAGTAAACTCTTGTTGTAGATTATCATATCAGTAAAACCTTGTGTCTGATAAATCTAGGAAACTTTATTCACATAGTCATGTTTACTTTCCAATGTGATGACAGCACAATAAACATGATCAAGTATGTGAAAAGGGTTTAAGATGAATTTATAAATCAAATAGACAAGCAATTGATAAAGTGAACCAAAACATACACAAATGAATAAAAAATACTTATGTTTCTTCATTGATGTTGAATAAAATAAATTACATTGAAATGGAGTTTTATTTAGGGCATAAAACCTAACAAACTCCCACTTGCACTAATATAAAACTAATTAGTACACATCAATTAATCCTAAATTCTGACGGATCTTTTCAAAGGCTGTCACGGCCAGGACTTTGGTAAATGGATCAGCTAGGTTGTCCTTGTTGGAAATTATATTTTACCAGGATCTTAGATCTACTCACAAGTATGTTATTTAAACACCCTAAATATGAACTTCCTAAAACGATAAATTAAACACATATAAAGTTAAGAAAACCTTACATTGATGCAGCGGAATTAATGTCTCCTTCCACTCAGATCTCTAACCCTTGATTCCTTTCTGTACCAGAGTATAATCAAGATCTGAGCCCGAATGTCCTTCTTCTTCAAGTTTGATCCTTTACAGTCTTCCAATCTATGATTGAGTTACTGCTTGCTGTGTGTGGGCACTTACTCTTTCACTAGGGTCGAAATCGATCAAGGAGAAAAGAAGAGAGAGGGTTTCGGCCAAGGTATAGAAAGTGGGGAAGGCTCAGTTTTTCTGAAGAGATTTCTGTCAGAAAAGGTTTGTGAAAACTTATGATTTGACTGAGCCATCACTTTCTATTTATAGGCAACTACTAGGTTTAGGTTAGGAATTATTTGGCATTAAAATAATGAAAATATTAATTTGAAAAAACACAATAAGTGGCCGGCCATGGTGTAGTAATGGGCCTCACTTAATTTTGCATTTTTATCAAATTTTATCTCTATTTTCTCAAAAACGCCAATTTTCCAATCCTAACCTTTTAAATGCCAAAACTAATTATTTAATAACTAAAATAGATTATTAAATAATATTGTCATTTAATTTAATTATTAATTAGACATATAAAGTCCATTAATAAATAAATAAACCTAGAAAACTCTTTTCTTTACAATTTCACCCCTGCTTAGTGAAAATTCATAAAATTAGACATAGTCTAACTTTAGAATTATAATTGATCAATCACGAATCAATTAATGAGTCTTACAAGCAGAATGTTCTCAACTAGAATGGGGACCATGGATCTATATGCTAAGCTTCCAATAAGTGAACCAAATTTACCAAGTAAATTCCTACTTATTAATTCTTCGTTGAATCCACTCTTAAAACTTAGAATTGCACTCTCAGACTTATATAGAGCATATTGTATGTTCCACGATATCAATATACTATCTCATTTAACCATTGTTATAATCTTATTGTGATTTAAAGATCCTCTATATAGATGATTTACATCGAGATGGGATTTCTTTACCGTTCTCACCCTTCAATGTATTTTGCCCCTTAAAACACTTAGCTACCTGTAAATGGTGTTTAGTGATCTAATAATTAGTCAGTTAAACAAGAGCTCATCCATTTACTTCTATTTGCTAAGCTCGAAGGGAATCATCACTTGACTTCTATACACCAGTAGAAGCTATAGATTCCATATTTATGTTCAGCACTCCCACTCAATCATACTATCATGTTCCCAAAATATACGTATCACCCTGACCCAAAAGTAGGCTTAACTAATAAATCGAAGAACATGAATAGCACTCCTGAGTTGAGCCTAAGCATATCAGGATTTAGATTCTTTTAATCTTAAGATCAACTACTGATATTGACTTGGAAAGATATGTGTAACGGTAAGTTTGTAATATCTTAACTTAGTTGCAAACTCGGTCCAGTCCAATGTATACTCCATACATTCGAAACTAGTATACTTTACTAATGTCCTGGAAAGAACATAACACTTACTCCAAGTGTAAGTACACATCATCGCTGATTATCACATTAGTGTAAATCCAATAACACTGATGAAACAGGGACCAAGTCTTTTGATTCATATGATCGCAATCACATTCCACTGTGTTGACGATACTGTAATTGTGAATAAACATATGATCTGGATTTAACTGATTTTGTGTGTATGAATGTAATAAACATATTAAACCATTAGCATGTAAAATTCATGCAAACATCAATCACTTCAAAATTTCTTATATTGATAACTAATCAGATTGTAAAGATTTTTATTTAGGGCATAAAACCCAACAGTCCTCTGTGTCAACTTTCTCAACTAGTACATCCCCTCTTGCCACATATTCTCTGATAATGTGATACTTCCTTTCAATGTGTTTGCTTCTCTTGTAGCTTCGAGGTTCTTTACTGTTTTCTATTGCTCCATTGTTATCACAGAGTAGCACCAGAGGCTTTTCCATTCCAGGAACAACACCTATGCTGGTGAAGAACTTTCTTAGCCAGACAAGTTCTTTAGTAGCTTCGGCTGCTGCTATGTATTCAGCTTCCATAGTTGAGTCCGATATTGCGGTTTGTTTAGCACTTCTCCAAACCACTGCTCCACCCCCAAGAGTAAACACCATCCCAGATGTAGATTTCCTGTCTTCAAGACTTGCCTGGAAATCTGAATCAGTGTAGCCTATGGGATTTAAAGCACCACCCGTGTAGACTAACACAAGATTCCTTGTACTCTTTAAGTATTTTAGAATATACTTAACTGCATTCCAATGTTCTTGTCCTGGATTAGACTGATACCTGCTCACGATTCCAACAGCATAACAGATGTCAGGTCTAGTGCATAACATTGCATACATTAGACTTCCAACTGCAGAGGCATAGGGAATTTTCGCCATGTCCTCTATCTCTTGAGGATCAGTCGGAGACTGTTCCTTAGATAGACGAATACCATATCTAGAAGGCATGTTTGCCCCATTGGCGTTGTTCATGGAGAATCTCTCTAAGACTTTGTCTATGTAGGTTGTTTGAGAGAGAGCAAGAGATCTGTTCTTCCGGTTTCTGATAATCTGAATACCAAGAACATAGGCTGCTTCACCCAAATCTTTCATATCGAATTGAGTGTTGAGCCATTCCTTGATGTGAGTCATTTTCTTGACATTGTTTCCAATGATCAAAATGTCATCAACATAAAGGACCAGGAATACTACTATTTGGTCTTCCTTGAGTTGGTAAACACAAGGTTCATCTTCATTCTGAAGAAAGCCGTAGGTCTTGATGATTTCATCAAACCTTTTGTTCCATGAGCGAGAAGCTTGCTTAAGTCCATAGATAGACCTGTTTAACTTGCAAACTTTCTTTTCCTGCCCAGGAAGAACATAACCTTCTGGTTGCTCCATATAGATGGTTTCTTCAAGTACCCCATTAAGGAAGGCAGTCTTGACATCCATTTGCCAGATTTCATAATCGAAAGCAGCAGCTATGGAGAGAAGAATTCGGATGGATTTGAGCATGGCAACAGGACTAAAAGTTTCCTCATAGTCCACGCCTTCTCTTTGGGTATAACCCTTGGCTACAAGTCTAGCTTTAAAAGTTTCGACTTCGCCTCCAGCTCCTCTTTTCTTCTTGTAAACCCACTTGCATCCTATCGGATGATAGTCGTCAGGTGCGTCTACATATTCCCAGACTTTGTTCTTTTTCATGGAATCCATTTCTGAATCCATGCCGGCCGACCATCGTTTCCGTTGCGGACTAGCCATTGCCTGTTTATAGGTTAATGGATCGTCATCAATACCGTCACCTACGACCATATTGATTTCACCATCCAAGCCATAACGAGCAGGTTTTGTTGAAACTCTCCCACTACGACGAGGTACGGTTGTCTTCTGAACAGAAACTTTAGTAGTAGATTTCTCAGTTTGTTCAACTGAGGGAGTGGGATTGTCTTCTTCACGAGTGGAAGAGGACGGAACATTGGAAGGACTTATATCTGATAGCAATTCCTCTAGAACAACTTTACTTTTCGGTTTGTAGTCTTTAATATAGTTCTCTTCAAGGAAAGTAGCATTTGTAGAAACAAACACTTTGTTATCCTTGTGACTATAAAATAGTCCACCCCTAGTCTCTTTAGAATTTCCGACAAACATGCATACTTCGGTACGTGATTCAAGTTTGCCTTCTTTCTTTCTTAAGACATGAGCAGGGCACCCCCAAATTCAGTAATGGCGTATACTAGGTGTTCGACCATTCCAAAGTTCGACGGGTGTCTTAGGGACCGCTTTAGATGAAACAACATTTAGAATGTCATTTGCCATCTGTATAGCATATCCCCAGAAGGACGTAGACAGAGTTGAATAACTCAGCATAGACCTAATCATTTCCAAAAGAGTGCGATTTCTTCTTTCTGCAACTCCATTTTGTTGTGGAGTGGCTGGGGCAGTGTATTGGGATTCAATTTCAAGTTCAATTAAATTATCTTTGAACTGCATATCCATATATTGTCCTGTTGGGTTTTATGCCCTAAATAAAACTCATTTCAATATAATCAGATTTACTTATTAATATAGATCAGAAATAACATTTAATGTTGCATGGTTCACATGATTTATTTCATGATTATATGTACATAATGTATAAATTCATCTGAAACCCTTTTCACATACTTGATCCTGTTTATTGTGCTGTCAACACATTGGAAAGTAAACATGACTATGTGAATAAAGTTTCCTAGATTTATCAGACATAGGCTTTTACTGATATGATAATCTACAACAGAGTTTACTTGCATTTGGAGAAGTGCTATGTTCTTTCCAGAGCATTGGTTAAAGTAAAGCTCAGTTTGGATGCATGGAGTATGCATCGGAAGGGATCGATATTGAACTTTGACTTAGATTTATTAAACTTACCGTAATATCTATTCAAGTCAATATTGCCTAGTTGATCCTAGATCAAATGATCTTAATCCTGATATGATTAGGCTCAATCTCGAGAGGCTATTCGTGTTCTTTGATTTGTTAGTTAAGCCTACTTTTAGGTCAGGGTGATACGTACATTTTGAGAACACGGTAGTGCAATTGAGTGGGAGCGCTATCATAAACATGGAATCTATAGCTTCTATCTGGCGAATAGTAAGCAAAGGATGATCTCCTTCGAGCTTGACCAAACGAACATAAATGGTGGAGTACTCATTTCACATAAGCTGAAATATCATTTATACGGGGTCAAGTGTTTTAAGGAATAAATACATTGTAGGGTGTAACGGTAATTTAATCCCTTTACAGTGTAGATCATTCATATAGATGATCATTGATCAAATTAGGATTATAACAATGGATAACTAATGATGTGTCTATATGGTGGAACATATAGAGCATTCTATATACTGAGAGTGCAATTCTAAGTTCTATGCGTGGATTCAACGAAGAATTAATAAGTTAGTGAATTTTAGTGCTAAATTCTTGATCTACTTATTGGAAGCTCGGTTATATAGACCCATGGTCCCCGCACTAGTTGAGATAATATTGCTTGTAAGACTCATGTAATTGGTTTTGATTAATCAATTATAATTCTCAAATTAGACAATGTCTATTTGTGAATTTTTCACTAAGTAAGGGCGAAATTGTAAAGAAAGAGTTATTAGGGGCATATTTGTTAATTATGATACTTTGTATGGTTCAATTAATAAATATGATAAATGACAATATTATTTAATAATTATTTATAGTTATTAAATAGTTAGAATTGGCATTTAAATGGTTGAATTAGAAAATTGGCGTTTTTGAGAAAATCAGATGCAGAAAAGATAAAACTGCAAAATTGCAAAAAGTGAGGCCCAAATCCACTATGTAGGGCCAGGCACTTTTGTAGGGTTTTTCCCTCTGATATTTTCATTATTTTAATGCCAAATAATTCAAACCTAACCCTAGTGGAATGCTATAAATAGATAGTGAATGCTTCAGGAAAATTACACTTTCTTCTAACACTTCTGATTCAGAAAAAGCTGAGCCTTCTCTCTCCCTATCTTTGGCCGAACCCACTCTCTCTTTCTTCTTCCTTAAATTTCGAAATTACCTTAGTGTATGAGTAGTGCCCACACACAGCAAGTGATACCTCAATCATAGTGAGGAAGATCGTGAAGAAAGACTTTCAACAAGAAGAAGGTTTCAGCATCAAAGATTCAGAGAAAGAGATCCAGGTTCAGATATTGATAATGCTCTGCTACAGAAAGGAATCAAGGGCTAGATATCTGAACGGAAGGAGTCATATTATTCCGGTGCACCCAATGTAAGGTTTCCTAAACTTTATATGTGTTTATTTCATCGTTTTAGAAAGTTCATATTTAGGGTGTTAATAAACATACTTGTAAGTATATCTAAGATCCTGGTAAAATAAATTCCAACAACTGGCCTCAGAGCCATGGTAATTGATTTACTTGCAAGAAATTTGGACTTTAAAACGATTGTTTGTTTGTTTTTGGATGGTATCATGTTGTATTGATGATTGATTGATGTTTGTGAATTTTTGTGAAAAATAATTGCGATTCTGTTTCTGGAATTATTTTTATTGGATAGTATGGAAAAAATTAAGCAAGTTACTTTTTTACAGAACTCAATTTCGATTTAATTTGAATTAGTTATGATTTTCTGAAGATTCGGAAAAATCGGAGCTGTGCTGAAATTTTCCTGCGATCGCGAAAACTGTCCGTACAGCTCACAATTTTTTCGTTTTTCTTCGTTTTTTCATGCTTTTTCATGGAATTAACTTCCGATTTTTTGTGTAGTTCTGTATTTTGAATTAATTTAATATTTTTTAAATTTAATTCATGATATTAGTGTAATTTGAATTTAAAAATAGTTAGTATCTATCTTATTTGCTTAATAATCTATCTTATTTTTAAATTTGATTATATCTTATCTTATTTTTAAATTTAAGGTCAGATTTTAAATATTTTAAATTAAATCTTTTTTTTTAAAATAATTTGACCTTATTTAAATTTAAAATAAGATAACTATAATCATGTAATTTTTAAAAGATGTAAGATATTTTGCTAACTTTTAAATTTTGTTATTTTATTTATTTAAATTACATTTAAAATCTGAAAAAATATATTCATTTATCTTTTTTAATTTTTTATTTAATTTTTATTTATAAAATAACATTTAATTTTTAAAAGTAGTTAACAAATTTTGAAATGATATTTAGGTTGGTTGAAACCTAATTTCTCAAAATTGTAGGTTTAATTTTAAATTCAAATTTTTTAATTTAATTTCGTTTTTTTTAATTTTTTTAAATTTTCGAAAATTATATTTTTTTTATTAATTATTTAATTTCGAAATTAATTATTTAATTTAAAATTAAATAAATCCTACATCCAACTATCCAGCTAACCTTGTTGCAGGAGTATGTGTTTTAGCTTGTGTGTAAGTTTTCAAAACCTATTATTACTTGATTGCAAATAGCCATGGTTACTTTTTGCCAGATCTAATGATCTGATGGCTCCCTTGGTCAAGTTAATAATTTGTAACAGGTATATTTACAATCTTCTTTCATCTGTGTATGACCTAGCAACATGATAGGACCCATCCAAAGTGTGCCTGTGTGAGCCTATGTGTTTAATTTCATTATAGATGCATATAGGTTAATGTTGCTAAATAAAATATCATAGTTCTTGATAGATTTTATTTAGGCCCATTTAGATTTTGGGCTTATTCAATTAATAATAGTTGTTCTTATTAAGGTTAAATTCTTCTCTTTTGGGCCTTGTGTGAGAGTTGGGAGCCATAGTAGTGGGTACGACATACTGAACCCAGCACCCCCTCACATGAACCACCCCAATTGTGAAGGCCCATTTGCCTGATTTGAATAACTGTGCTAGGTTAATTAAACTAGTTTAACCTAATAAAATTGATTAGCAACATAATTAATTTCATTTATTTTGAAATTAATTTAAGAAAATTATAGTTTAAAGAATTTTTTATTCTAAGCTAAACTATATGTATTTTCTTGTATTTAATTAAATATAGAATTATAACCATCTAGATTCTTTCTGAATATTAATTTAAATTTTTCATTAAATATTCCTATTTAAGTTGATATTTAGTTATCTCAACTAACCAACTTAAATCTGAATATCTTTTGGATTTAAAATTTCAAAATAAGTTGAGGAATTTTAGGCATTGGTTATTAAGATTCTTTAGATATTTTTTAAGTTAATATCTTTTCGAAAATTAACTTAAAATGGAATATTTTTAAATTAAGTGGTTACAACTTAATTTTTGATATTTAATTAAATTTAAATTTGAAAAATATTTAAATTCTAGATTTTTTCTAATACAACTTAAATTAGATATTTTTTTCAAATTTTGTGGAAAAGATACTTAGTCAAATAAGATATTTTCTAGATAGTTTTTTCTAGACTACTTATTATTTCTAATATTAAAATAGGAAAATATTATAAATTGTGAAATTAATTATTTAAATAATTAATTTTGGTACAATTTATTTTAAGTATATTTTTTCCTAGTATTAAACTAGAGATTAATAATTAAGCCTTCTCTACACTTAATTATTTATTTCTTGAATTTAATACATTTAATTAATTTGAAAATTAAATATCTAAGTTGATTTTCATCATGATACTTAAATATTTCTTTTTCATGACACTTAATTAAACAGAAAATTATTTTAGTTGAAATTTATTTTTTCAACTAAATTTGAATAATTTTCAAAATATATTTTTCTTTATTTTATTAATCAAATTTCAAAATTGCATTTCTTAAATGCTGGAATTTTGAATTTTATTTGAAAAATAGATTAAAGTTGTAAATTATTTATTTTAATTTTGGACCAACTTAAATCAATGATTTTTTCATTTAATGATTAATTAAAAATAAATTGAATTAAAGTATATTATTAGAAATTGAATTAATTAGTCAAAGGAAAATCTAGATAGATGATATTTTTGCCTGAAGTATTTTTCTAGTGTATTTAATTAAATAGAAAATTAATATTTAAGTTGATTTTCATCATCATACTTAAATATTTGAAATTTTTCTTATATATTTAATTAAATAGGAAAATTATATTTTTTGTTGTAAATTAATTTTATTAATTAATTTTGGGCCAACATTAAATTAAAATAATTTTTCCAGGATTTATTTTTTATTTTAACATGTATTTTTCGAAAATTGTATTCTTAAATACTTTAATTTTTCGAAATGCAATATATATTTATAGAAAATAAAATTTGAGTTGTAAATTAATTTACATTAATTTTGTAACAACTTAAATTGAATATTTTTCTAAATATTTATTGGAAATTATTACTAAGATGGAAATAATTCATGTTATTTTCATATCCATCTAAGTAAAATTTATAAATATTAAATTAAAATTTATATTTAGAATTTTTCATTCTAAATTAGAAATTTTAATAAATATATATAAATAATAGAATAAATAAAGAGAATCAAAGAAAATACAACTCTTTTTAAATAATGAGCTTTATTATTAAGATATTCGATCTCCATTGTGGGTTTTACACCGCGTTTGTTTTAGTGAGTAATCCTCCCTAATGGAGGAACGTTCATTAGCAATTTCGCACCGTTTAATCTCGAATGATAAGTAGTTTGTAAGTGTTTTGTATGGTATGGATCACCCTAATGGTGGCGACCATACTTGACTTGCAAATTGCGAAATAATGGTAGAAGCTCGTAAGATAGAATTGCCTTGACTCTCACCTAAACGGGACAACGCTGAATTCCAATCTTGATCGAATAAAAGGTTGCTAGAATGTTTAACATTTTAGACGAGCTGACAACTCTATTCAATGAATGGTAGCTTTGACTCTCGCCTAAACGGGACACTGATATCAGTTTGTTGAAAACCTTGGAAATTATTTAAGATTATAAGTTTTAGTATTTTCACTTGTCATTCCTACTTGCTATATGCTTATAATTTCTCAATTGTGTATGAATTTATATTGAACCATGTTATTTTTTGTTATTAAGTTGTAGTTTAATTTCGAATCTTCATTGTTGGTCTAACTTGGCTTGTTTATCTAATGAGATAAATCCCTAGTGGATTTTCACCATTAGACATACATAATAGTGTTAGATCTCGAAAGATAAATATTGTATATGCGACATCTAGCTGTTCATCAATTGATGACACCTTAGACTAGTATTTTTACGATATGAAACAAGAAGATTGTATAAATAAGATTATTTTGACTTTCGCCAATTGAAGCATCGTTGGATTCTTATTTATAAACGAAATTATCCTAATTCCTCTTAGCTTATTCATTTCGAATTAGCTTCAAAAAATATCATTGGATGAATGGTCTATATATCATATCATGTCATTCTATATTTTCTCTTAAGAAATTAAATGACGCATATGATTATAATCCCGAAATTCTATTCCCAATTGATATAAATCTTCAATCTTAGAAATCTCCTACTTGTATGGGCAAATCTGACTTAGAATTAAATAGTAGTGGTGGTCCAAGATAGAATTACTCATTATATTTGGTATAAATTTTAAGTCTTTGACTTTAATTTTAGATTCCAAATAGAAATTTTCTTATTCCAGATACAATACAGTTACACTTTCTCAAGTGTTTAATATCCATCTTTTATTAATGGATTCAAACTGTATGGAATATGAGTTAGGTATTCTTTGACCAGGATCCACTTGCACTATTCTAAGAATTCTTTTATAAACCTAAGTCATCAAAAGACACTTCCATTTTTTTAATCTATGGCATTTGTATCTTGTTCATAATGGATTTGACAAGATGAATATCTGCAAAGAGTTAATATGCCTATATCCACTGAAAGTAGTTCATCTCATTCGCAGATGGATGTACATTCAGGGGTGGATATGAGTTTTTCGTTGTATTCTTAAAACGATAACTCTAGATTATACCTTATGCAAAGAAATTTGAAATGTTTGAAAATTTTCATAAATTTCTAGCAGTGGTTAAAACCATTAAGGTAAGTGGTTAAAGATCTTGCGAACTGATAGGGGTGGAGAAATAGTTAGTAAATATGCAGTTCAAAGATCATTAAATTGATTTTTGAATTATATCCAAACTTACCTCCCCAGAAATTTCGAGTTGCATGTTGATGATTAGTTACTAGTCGTTGCCTAATTCCTTCTATGGTAATACAATTTCAGAATGATGTAATGGTTGTATACTTAATGTAAATCATTACTAGATTCATGGATGACCTAATCAAATCTTAAGAAAAGCTAGAACTGTTAACCATGGTTTGTTAGCTATTCTAAGTGATTAGGGGTGGACCATCCCATTGTCAATAGATAAGAAAGTGTTTGTTCAAACAAATACTACTTTTCTAAGAAAATGACTAAGTCTGAAAATCAAGTAGCAAATAAAGGAGATATTTTTCTTGATTCCAAAAGTGTTCTATCATCTTATATGACATATGATGATCCCACTGCCTCTGTTGTCTTGTCACAACCGAAGAGATCAATACCATTTAGTTTTCTTAGACATAATTCACGGTACCTTGTCGTAGTGGGAGAGTTTCTAGGAACTCACCTTCTTATGACTTGGAAGACACTAGTGATTAAAATCCATTGTGAGTTTAAACAAGTAATGGATTGTCAAGATAAGAAACTAAGAAGAAAAGCCAATAGAACTATGGTTTAATCCATTCAGATGGAGTAACCTAAAGTTTTCTATTACAAGGACATAAAAAGAAATTTTCGTTTATAAGTCTATTCAATGGACTTAACAAACTTCCTGTTCCTAGTATTATAGGTTTGAGTTTATCTAAACATATAGCTTGTGGTATACCTGGTAATTACTTACTCTAATGCAAGCAACTTACTTTAGTAAGATGCTGAAGCATTTTCTTTCTAATGGCAATCTATAGAAGCTTCACAACTTCTTAGACATAGATTTTATTTATCTAAGGAAAAGTCTCAACTATTCCAGAAAAGATAAAGCCATGAAAGAATTTCTTATATCAACAGTGAGAGGTCTTAGATATGCTTTTGTATGCCTTAGACCAGACACCTGCTGTTGAGTGGGAGTAATGAGTAGGTATCAGATTAATCCAGGAGAAGAACATTGGAAACAATCAAATAAATCTTAAGATTAAGAAGAGGAACTATATGTTAGTCTATAAGGGTGTGTTTAAAACTCTTAGACTACACCATATCAGATTTCGAAATTTGCCTTTGTGCTAGTAAATCTTTCTGATAAGATGGTGGTTACTCTGGGGTGGAATAGTGATTTTGGAGAAGTGTAAAAACCTATCTGAAGTCTCTAGGTCTACCAGAGAGGGACTGAATGTTAAGGTTGCAGGAAAGGTACTTATTCAGTTTAAGGAAAGTTCTATACATCTTTGGCACCATTCCAAATTGCCTTAAACCACTAGTGTTAATTTCCTGATTAACCAAAAGTAGTTGCCAAAGGTATAGAATCCAGTATCCCAAGAGAGTAGACATTTAGAGAGGAATTTCACATTATCAATGATTTTGTGATTAAAGGAAGAGTAATGGTGGAGAAAAGGTTGTGTTTAATTCAACCTTTCAGATCCTATTACGAGGAGTTTACTACTACTACTAAACTTACCGTAATATCTATTCAAGTCAATATTGCCTAGTTGATCCTAGATCAAATGATCTTAATCCTGATATGATTAGGCTCAATCTCGAGAGGCTATTCGTGTTCTTTGATTTGTTAGTTAAGCCTACTTTTAGGTCAGGGTGATACGTACATTTTGAGAACACGGTAGTGCAATTGAGTGGGAGCGCTATCATAAACATGGAATCTATAGCTTCTATCTGGCGAATAGTAAGCAAAGGATGATCTCCTTCGAGCTTGACCAAACGAACATAAATGGTGGAGTACTCATTTCACATAAGCTGAAATATCATTTATACGGGGTCAAGTGTTTTAAGGAATAAATACATTGTAGGGTGTAACGGTAATTTAATCCCTTTACAGTGTAGATCATTCATATAGAGGATCATTGATCACATTAGGATTATAACAATGGATAACTAATGATGTGTCTATATGGTGGAACATATAGAGCATTCTATATACTGAGAGTGCAATTCTAAGTTCTATGCGTGGATTCAACGAAGAATTAATAAGTTAGTGAATTTTAGTGCTAAATTCTTGATCTACTTATTGGAAGCTCGGTTATATAGACCCATGGTCCCCGCACTAGTTGAGATAATATTGCTTGTAAGACTCATGTAATTGGTTTTGATTAATCAATTATAATTCTCAAATTAGACTATTTCTATTTGTGAATTTTTCACTAAGTAAGGGCGAAATTGTAAAGAAAGAGTTATTAGGGGCATATTTGTTAATTATGATACTTTGTATGGTTCAATTAATAAATATGATAAATGACAATATTATTTAATAATTATTTATAGTTATTAAATAGTTAGAATTGGCATTTAAATGGTTGAATTAGAAAATTGGCGTTTTTGAGAAAATCAGATGCAGAAAAGATAAAACTGCAAAATTGCAAAAAGTGAGGCCCAAATCCACTATGTAGGGCCGGGCACTTTTGTAGGGTTTTTCCCTCTGATATTTTCATTATTTTAATGCCAAATAATTCAAACCTAACCCTAGTGGAATGCTATAAATAGATAGTGAAGGCTTCAGGAAAATTACACTTTCTTCTAACACTTCTGATTCAGAAAAAACTGAGCCTTCTCTCTCCGTATCTTTGGCCGAACCCACTCTCTCTTTCTTCTTCCTTAAATTTCGAAATTAACTTAGTGTATGAGTAGTGCCCACACACAGCAAGTGATACCTCAATCATAGTGAGGAAGATCGTGAAGAAAGACTTTCAGCAAGAAGGAGGTTTCAGCATCAAAGATTCAGAGAAAGAGATCCAGGTTCAGATATTGATAATGCTCTGCTACAGAAAGGAATCAAGGGCTAGATATCTGAACGGAAGGAGTCATATTATTCCGCTGCACCCAATGTAAGGTTTCCTAAACTTTATATGTGTTTATTTCATCGTTTTAGAAAGTTCATATTTAGGGTGTTAATAAACATACTTGTGAGTAGATCTAAGATCCTGGTAAAATAAATTCCAACATCTCCACCCCTATCAGTTCGCAAGATCTTTAATGATTTACCTAATTGGTTTTGGCCCAAAGCATGAAACTCCTGAAACTTTTCAAATGTTTCAGATTTCTTTTGCATTAGGTAAAGAAAACTATATCTAGAGAAATCGTCAATGAAAGTGACAAAATACTCATAACCACCTCGGGCTTTGACATTCAAAGGTCCGCAGACATCGGAATGCACTAACCCTAGAGGGATTTTGGCACGCTCTCCCTTTGTAGAGAAAGAACGTTTAGTCATTTTTCCTTCTAGGCAGGACTCGCATACTGGCAGTTCACCTAAGACGACATTTTTCAATGGACTGTCTTTGGTGAGCCTATTGAGTCTATCAAAGCCTATGTGACCTAAACGTAAATGCCATAGATAAGTTTTATCATCATTATCAATCTCTTTTCTTTTTAGGTTTCTAGGTCTAGCTACACTGAAAAGTTCACTATTTAGTGAGATTTGAGTACTCGGTCTTAAAACATAAAGCCCTTGTTCCATTATAGCAACACATATTTGAAATCCATTACGAGAAATTGAACAATTTGTACTCGAAAAATTCAATATATAAGATTGTGTTTGCAAACATGAGACACTAATCAAGTTTCTACTAAAGTTTGGAATAAATAAAACATTTTCTAAAATTAAAAATCTTTGTTGAAACTTGATGAGGGCTTTTCCTCTAGCTTTGACCGATACTAATTCGCCATTGCCAACTTTAAGCTTTAACTCACCTGGAAGCAGATTTTCCCAAGTTTCAAGCAACTGCAGTGAAGAACATACATGGTTAGTAGACCCAGAATCAACAATCCAGATGGATTTGTCGTTCTCTAAAACACATGATTCAAAGACAAAAGCATTACCTTCGTTTGAATTGTTTAGAAGCCTGGGACATCGTTTTTCATGATGTCCCTTTTCATTACAATTCAAACATAGAAGATTATGTCTGATAATTGTACTTGAAGAAGCAGTTTTGCTAGATCCTTCATACCTAGTCCTTTTCCTTCGATTATTGATTGCAAACCCAGGGGGACCCATTGCAATCAAGTTCCGTTCATGTGCTCGTAATTCTGCTTCGAGCTTATCCATGTCGGAGGAGTTAGAATTGTTGATCATGTAAGAGATAACAAATTCATTATACTCCGGAGGAAGACTATTAAGGATGAGTTGGACCCATTTTTCTCTTGATAACTCAATTCCTAGTAGATTTGCCTTTTGGAACTTGAGATTCATCATCAACAGGTGCGAGTTAATGCAACTACCAGGATGCATTTTCACACTATAGAGTTCTTTTGCTAAGATAGTAACTAGGAGAGGATCGGGGTGAGGGTTATTCATAATGACACTACAACACATCAATAAAACAGAAGTAAGGTTTTGGCTCATAAATTCATACACAATTTAGAAAATAACAAGTAATGACATATGTTATAGAAATACTAAATCTAACATAGTTTATTTTCCAAGGTATTTCAGCAAACTGATACAGTGTCCCGTTTAGGCGAGAGTCAAAGCATCATCCATTGAATAGAGTTGTCAGCTCATCTAAAATGATAACCATTCTAGCAACCTTTTATTCGATCAAGATTGGAATTCAGCGTTGTCCCGTTTAGGCGAGAGTCAAGGCAATTCTATCTTATGAGCTTCCACCATTGTTTCATAACTTGCAAGTCAAGTATGGTCGCCACCATTAGGGTGATCCATACCATACAAAACACTTACAAACTACTTATCATGCGAGGTTAAACGGTGCGAAATTGCTAATGAACGTTCCTCCATTAGGGAGGATTACTCACTAAAACAAACGCGGTGTAAAACCCACAATGGAGATCGACTGTCTCTTGATTAAAAGCTCATTATTTAAAATATTATATGTATTTTGTATAATCATTTTAATTCGATATTATAATAATGAAAAATTACAAATTAAAGTTGGTTTAAATAAAAAATCAACTTTAATTAATTTTCAATTATTATTTAAATTTGAAAAATAAATTCAAATAAATATCGAACAAGTTCCATAATATAATAATGAAAAATTACAAATCAAAGTTGGTTTAAATAAAAAATCAACTTTAATTAATTTTCAATTATTAATTAATTTCAAAAAATAAATGGAACAAATTTGAAAATATCTTGTTTAAGTTGTTTTAGAAGAATCTAAAAAAATCAACTTAAATATCTTTCAAATCAGATTTAATAAAATTAAAATTAAGTTATAACCACTTAACTTGAAGATATTCCATTTTAAGTTAATATTCGAAAAGATATTAACCTAAAAAATATCTAAAATATTCCATTTTAAGTTAATATTCGAAAAGATATTAACTTAAAAAATATCTAAAGAATCTTAATAACCAATGCCTAAAATTCCTCAACTTAATTTTGAAATTTCAAATCCAAAAGATATTCAGATTTAAGTTGGTTAGTTGTAAATAACTAAATTTCAAGTAAACTCTTGTTGTAGATTATCATATCAGTAAAACCCTGTGTCTGATAAATCTAGGAAACTTTATTCACATAGTCATGTTTACTTTCCAATGTGATGACAGCACAATAAACATGATCAAGTATGTGAAAAAGGTTTAAGATGAATTTATAAATCAAATAGACAAGCAATTGATAAAGTGAACCAAAACATACACAAATGAATAAAAAGTACTTCTGTTTCTTTATTGATGTTGAATAAAATAGATTACATTGAAATAGAGTTTTATTTAGGGCATAAAACCTAACAAGTAATTCAAGCTCGGGCGGTAAAAGGTCTAACAACAACAACATGCAATGGGAAAAAGGGAAAGTTCGCTGGCAAAGCCGAACAGGCCCCTAGAGACAATTCTTCCAAGTTCACTACTTTCTCTCTCTTGCCTGAAGATTTGGAGACCATTTACATGGCTACTCACTCAGTAGCTCCGTCCAAGAAACCTGCTCCCATGAAAGAGGACGTAAGTAAGAGATACATGTCCAAGTTTTGTCGTTTTCATGGGGATTATGGCCATGACACCAATGAATGCAACAATTTGAAGCGGGAAATTGAATTTCTAATTAGAAAGAATAACCCGCACATGCAAAAATACGTCAAGACTGATCAAAATCAGAGGGCCGCCCAGAAAAACAATAATCAAGATTCATTGCCACCACCAGTGGATGGGCATTTACAAGTCATTATTGGAGGCCCGCACATAGCTACAGATTCAGGCAAAGCCCGTGAAAGGTATGCCCGAACATTACAGCACGAGCAAGAAAAAGTGGTCCTGGCCGTCGAAGAAAGGAAGCCAAAAAATACCACGGGCAGGGGAACCCACCATAACGTTTAATGATGAAGATGCTGTCAAGATTCATTTCCCGCACAACGATCTGTTGGTCGTGGAAGTCCAGATAGCCAACAAAATGGTGGCCCGAACTATGATAGATAATGGAGCCTCTGAAAGTATCTTGTTCAAAACACCATATGAAAAAATGGGGCTCCAACTCAAAGATTTAACTCCCTGCCTTCAGCCCGTATATGGTTTCTCCGGCCAGAGTGCTGCACCTCTAGGGAAAATTCGCCTACCCCTCACTCTTTGGCAAGCTCTGAAGAGCATAACTGTAATGGCACAATTCTTAATATTGGATGTTCCATCAGCCTTTAATGTTATGTTAGGCTGACCAACCTTATATGACCTAAAGGCTGTTACATCGATATTTCATTCATGCCTTAAGTTTCCAATGAAGAATGGGGTCAGGTATCTGAGAGGAAATCAACAAGTTGCACGGGAATGTTATAACCTTGCCCTAACAAAGGCTAAAAAGGAAGTATCCTCTAGTCAGAGTTCAGACAAGGGAAAAGACATTGCTAAATAGGGAACCGCCCAAGGCGGGGATGAAGATGTGGATCCCCAACTTGGGGAATCGAATACAAATGTTGGGCCAGTGGAAGAACTCGAAGAAATCGGAATCGACCCAAATGTTCCAACCAGGAAACTCAAAATTGGAAAGGGTTTGTTGCTCGAAGTAAAATCAACATTGATAAAATTTCTGAGAGCATGGTCACATGAGGACATGGTCGGAATCGATCCTTCTATAATTTCACACGTCTTGAATATTGATATGAATTTTTGGCCTGTTCAACAAACAAGAAGATTGTTGGACAAGGAACGAGCCCTAGCACTAAAAGAAGAGGTAGAAAAGTTGCGCAACAACAATTTCATAATTTAAGCTTTCTACTCGGTCTGGGTTGCTAATCCCGTATTAGTACCCAAGCCGAACAAAAAATGGTGAGTATGTATTGATTTCACCGACCTCAACAAGGCGTGCCCAAAAGACTGCTTTCCACTTCCAAGAATAGATCAACTTGTGAACGCAACAGCAGAACACAAAATATTAAGCTTCATGGACGCCTATTTGGGGTACGATCAAATCAAGATGCATCAACCAGACCAAGAACATACAAGTTTCCGAACAGATATGGGCTTGTACTGTTATAAAGTCATGTGATTTGGTCTCAAGAATGTCGAAGCTACATACCAAAGACTGGTAAATAAAATGTTCAAAGACTAGATCGGACAAAATATGGAAGTGTACGTGGATGACATGCTCGTCAAATCTAGGAAGGCTGGGGGGCTTATAGATGACCTGGACAAATGCTTCAAAGTGCTCAGGAAATACAATATGAAACTCAATCCCTTAAAGTGCTCCTTTTGAGTCAGGTCGGGTAAGTTTTCGGGCTTTATCGTCAATGCCCGAGGAATTGAAGCCAATCCAGAAAAAATTCAAGCCCTCATAGATATGAAATCGCCAACAAAAACTAAGGAAGTTCAAAGTTTGACTGGTCGGATCGCCACACTCAGCAGATTTGTTTCAAAGTCAACAGACAAGTGTGTCCCATTCTTTAACATCTTACGAGGAAATAAGCAATTTGAATGGACGGAGGAATGCGAAAAGGCCTTCCAAGAACTAAAAATGCAGCTTGCAAAACCTCATGTGCTCTCAAAACCTTTGGATGGAGAAGAATTAGGAATATACCTTGCTGTTACGAAACATGCTGTAAGAGCAATACTGATTAGAGAAGAAAACAATATCCAACACCCGGTCTACTACATCAACAAAAGGCTCAATGAAGCTGAAGGCCGGTACCCATTGATAGAAAAGCTCACTTATTGCCTAATCCTACCAACGAGAAAGTTAATGCCTTACTTTCTGGCTCATCCTGCTGGGGTATACACTGACCAACCATTACGCCAAGTAATGCAAAAATTGGACGCCTCTGAACGATTACTCAAGTGGATAGTGGAGTTGGGCCAGTATGAAATAATCTTTCAGCCCCAAACAACGATTAAAGGTCACGCCTTAGTAGATTTTATGGTTGAATGTACAGGTAAAGAAAATAGCACTTCTGAAAGTAACCCAGAGCCAGTACACGTACCTCAGCCGAGCAATAGTGAAGACAAGCCGACTTGGAAGCTACATGTGGATGGGTCAGCTACATGTGCCCTTGTCACACCTGGGGGCAACACCTGAACGCTGCGGTCAAATTCAAATTTAAGGCATCCAATAATAAAGCTGAATATGAAGCTCTTATCGCCGGCCTAAGACGTGCTCGACAATTGAAAGCCGAAAACGTCGAGATCTGCAGTGATTCACAGTTGGTGGTAAATCATGTATCCGGAGAATACGAGGCTCAGGGAGAGAAGTGTTGGGTTTTATGCCCTAAATAAAACTCCATTTCAATGTAATCTATTTTATTCAACATCAATAAAGAAACAGAAGTATTTTTCATTCATTTGTGTATGTTTTGGTTCACTTTATCAGTTGCTTGTCTATTTGATTTATAAATTCATCTGAAACCCTTTTCACATACTTGATCCTGTTTATTGTGCTGTCAACACTTTGGAAAGTAAACATGACTATGTGAATAAAGTTTCCTAGATTTATCAAACACAGGGTTTAACTGATATGATAATCTACAACAAGAGTTTACTTGCATTTGGAGAAATTCTATGTTCTTTTCAGAACATTAGTTAAAGTAAAGCTCAGGTGGGATGCATGGAGTATGCATCGGAAGGGACCGATATTGAACTTTGACTTAGATTTATTAAACTTACCGTAAAATCTATTCAAGTCAATATCGCCTAGTTGATCCTAGATCAAATGATCTTAATCCTGTTATGATTAGGCTCAATCTCAGGAGGCTATTCGTGTTCTTTGATTTGTTAGTTAAGCCTACTTTTAGGTCAGGGTGATACGTACATTTTGGGAACACGGTAGTGCAATTGAGTGGGAGCGCTATCATAAACATGGAATCTATAGCTTCTATCTGGCGAATAGTAAGCAAAGGATGATCTCCTTCGAGCTTGACCAAACGAAAATAAATGGTGGAGTACTCATTTCACATAAGCTGAAATATCATTTATACGGGGTCAAGTGTTTTAAGGATAAAATACATAGTAGGGTGTAACGGTAATCTAATCCCTTTACAGTGTAGATCATTCATATAGAGGATCATTGATCAAATTAGGATTATAACAATGGATAACTAATGATGTGTCTATATGGTGGAACATATAGAGCATTCTATATACTGAGAGTGCAATTCTAAGTTCTATGCGTGGATTCAACGAAGAATTAATAAATTAGTGAATTTAATTAATAAATTCTTGATCTACTTATTGGAAGCTCGGTTATATAGACCCATGGTGCCCCCACTAGTTGAGATAATACTGCTTGTAAGACTCATGTAATTGGTTTTGATTAATCAATTATAATTCTCAAATTAGACTATGTCTATTTGTGAATTTTTCACTAAGTAAGGGCGAAATTGTAAAGAAAGAGTTTTAGGGGCATATTTGTTAATTATGATACTTTGTATGGTTCAATTAATAAATATGAAAAATGATAATATTATTTAATAATTATTTATAGTTATTAAATAGTTAGAATTAGCATTTAGATGGTTGAATTAGAAAATTGGCGTTTTTGAGAAATCAGATGCAAAAGTGATAAAACTGCAAAATTGTAAAAAAAAAGTGAGGCTCAAATCCACACAGCCATGGCCGGCCACTTTTATAGGATTTATCCTCTGATATTTTCATTATTTTAATGCCAAATAATTCAAACCTAACCCTAGTGAAATGTTATAAATAAGTAGTGAAGGCTTCAGGAAAATTACACTTTTCATTCAGAAAAACCTGAGCCTCTCTCTCTCTCTACCTTGGCCGACCACTCCTTCTCTCTCTTCTTCCTTAATATTTCCAAACACTTAGTGATTAGAGTAGTGCCCACACACAGCAAGTGATACCTCAATCATAGTGAGGAAGATCGTGAAGAAAGACTTTCAGCAAAAGGAGTTTCAGCACTAAAGAATCAGAGAAAGAGATCCAGGTCCAGATCTTGATAATACTCTGCGACAGAAAGGATACAAGGGTTAGAGATCTGAACGGAAGGAGTCATTTAATTCCGCTGCACCCAACGTAAGGTTTCCTAAACTTTATATGTGTTTATTTCATTGATTTAGAAAGTTCATATTTAGGGTGTTAATCAACATACTTGTGAGTAGATCTAAGATCCTGGTAAAATAATATTCAACAACTGGCCTCAGAGCCATGGTAATTGATTTGCTTGCAAGAAATTTGGACTTTAAAACGATTGTTTGATGTTTTGGATGGTATCATGTTGTATTGATTGTTATATGATGATTGATTGATGTTTTTAAATTTTCATGAAAAATAATTGAATATCTGTTTCTGGAATTATTTTTATTGGATAGTATGAAAAAAATTAAGCAATTTACTTTTTTACAGAACTCAATTTCGATTTAATTTGAATTAGTTATGATTTTTTGAAGTTTCGAAAAATATTTGAGTCGTGCAACTACACACGCGCGCGCGCACGAGGCTTGTCCCTCGGACAGCACGCGCGCAGACAAAGATTTTGTCTGAATTCCTGGGGTCCGCGCTGGCAGTATGCTTGGCATCCCTCCTGCGCTGGCATCCCTCGCCCATGCACCCTCTGATGCGCGCGCGGGCAGTATGCTTGGCATACTGTCTGTACAGCTTGCAAATTTTTTGTTTTTCTTCGATTTTTCATGCTATATCATGGATTTAACTTCCGATTTTTTGTCTGTATTTATACATTTACTATTCCTAACTCAATTCTAATTATCATAATTAAATTAATTAATATTTTTTAAATTTAATTCATGATATTAGTGTAATTTGAATTTGAAAAATAGTAAATATCTATCTTTTTTGCTTAATTATCTATCTTATTTTTAAATATGATTATATCTTATCTTATTTTTAAATTTAAGGTCAGATATTAAATTTTTTTAAAATAATTTGACCTTATTTAAATTTAAAATAAGATAACTATAATCATGTAATTTTAAATAGATGTAAGATATTTTGCTAACTTTTAAATTTTGTTATTTTATTTATTTAAAATCTGAAAAAGATATTTATTTATCTTTTTTAATTTTTTATTTAATTTTTATTTATAAAATAACATTAAATTTTTAAAAGTAGTTAGCAAATTTTGAAATGATATTTAGGTTGGTTGAAACCTAATTTTTCAAAATTGTAGGTTTAATTTTAAATTTTTTTTTATTAATTTCGAAATTTTTAAATTTTATTTTATTTTATAATTTTTGAAAATAATTTTTTTTATTTTTTATTTAATTATTTTTTTTCAAAATTATTTATTTAAAATTAAATAAATCCTACATCCAACTATCCAGCTAACCTTGTTGCAGGAGTATATGTTTTAGCTTGTTTGTAAGTTTTTAAAACCTATTATTGCTTGATTGCAAATAGTCATGGTTAACTTGTTGACAGATCCAATGATCTGATTTTAACTCATGGCTCCCTTGGTCAAGTAAATAATCGGTAATAGGTATATTTACAATCTTCTTTCATCTGTGTATGACCTAGCAACATGATAGGATCCATCCAAATTGTGTGCCTGTGTGAGCCTATGTGTTTAATTTCATTATAGATGCATATAGGTTGTTGTTGCTAAATAAAATATCATAGTTCTTGATAGATTTTATTTAGGCCCATTTAGTTCTTGGGCCTATTCAATTAATAACAGTTGTTCATTTTAAGGTTAAATTCATCTATTTTGGGCCTTGTGTGAGAGTTGGGAGCCATAGAAGTGGGTACGACATACTGAACCCAGCACCCACTCACATGAACCACCCCAATTGTGAAGGCTCATTTGCCTGATTTGAATAACTGTACTAGGTTAATTAAATTAGTTTAACCTAATAAAATTGATTAGCAACATAATTAATTTCATTTATTCTGAAATTAATTTAAGAAAACCATAGTTTAAAGAATTTTATATTTTAAGCTAAACTATATGTATTTTCTTGTATTTAATTAAAAATAGAATTATAACCATCTAGATTCTTTCTGAAGCTTAATTTAAATTTTTCATTAAATATACCTATTTAAGTTGCTATTTAGTTATCTATAACTGACCAGCTTAAATCTGAATATCTTTTGGATTTAAAATTCCAAATTAAGTTGAGGAATTTTAGGCATTGGTTATTAAGATTCTTTAGATATTTTTTAAGTTGATATTTTTTCAAATATTAACTTAAAATGAAATATTTTCAAATTAATTGGTTACAACTTAATTTTAATTTACTTAAGTCTATTTTGAAAAATATTTAAGTTGATTTTTTTTAGATTCTTCTAAAACAACTTAAACAAGATATTTTCAAATTTGTTCGATATTTATTCGAATTTATTTTTCGAATTTAAATAATAATTGAAAATTAATTAAAGTTGATTTTTTATTTAAACCAACTTTAATTTATAATTTTTCATTATTATAATATGGAATAAATGATTAAATACACATTTTAAAATAATGAGCTTTTAATCAAGAGACATTCGATCTCCATTGTTGGTTTTACATCGCGTTTGTTTTAGTGAGTAATCCTCCCTAATGGAGGAACGTTCATTAGCAATTTCTCACCGTTTAATCTCGAAAGATAAGTAGTTTGTAAGTGTTTTATATGGTATGGATCACCCTAATGGCGACCATATTTGACTTGCAAATTATGAAACAATGGTGGAAGCTCATAAGATAGAATTGCCTTGACTCTCGCCTAAACGGGACAACGCTGAATTCCAATCTTGATCGAATAAAAGGTTGCTAGAATGATTATCATTTTAGATGAGTTGACAACTCTATTCAATGGATGATGCTTTGACTCTCGCCTAAACGGGACACTGTATCAATTTGTTGAAAGACCTTGGAAAATAAACTATGTTAGATTTAGTATTTTTATAACATATGCTATTATTTGTTATTTTCTGAACATGTGTATGAATTTATGAACCAAAACCTTACTTTTGTTTTATTGATGTGTTGTAGTGCCAATATGAATAACCCTCACCCCGATCCTCTCCTAGTTAATATCTTAGCAAAAGAACTCTATAGTGTGAAAATGCATCCTGGTAGTTGCATAAACTTGCACCTGTTGATGATGAATCTCAAGTTCCAAAAGGCAAATCTACTAAGAATTGATTTATCAAGAGAACAATGGGTCCAACTCATTCTTAATAGTCTTCCTCCGAAGTATAATGAATTTGTTATTTCTTACATGATCAACAATTTCAACTCCTCCGACATGGACAAGCTCGAAGCAGAATTACGAGCCCATGAACGGAATCTGATTGCAATGGGTCCCCCTGGGTTTGCAATTCATAATCAGAGGAAAAGGATTAAGCATGAAGGCTCTAGCAAAGCTGCTTCTTCAAGTACAATTATCAGACATAATCTTCTATGTTCGAATTGTAATGAAAAGGGACATTAAGAAGAACGATGTCCCAGGCTTTTAAACAATTCAAACGAAGGTAATGCTTTTGTCTTTGAATCATGTGTTTTAGAGAACGACAAATCTGTCTGGATTGTTGATTCTGGGTCTACTAACCATGTATGTTCTTCACTGCAGCTGCTTGAAACTTGGGAAAATCTGCTTCCAGGAGAGTTAAAGCTTAAAGTTGGCAATGGCGAGTTAGTGTCGGTCAAAGCTAGAGGAAAAACCCGCATCAAGTTTCAACAAAGATTTTTAATTTTAGAAAATGTTTTATTTATTCCAAACTTTAGTAGAAACTTGATTAGTGTCTCATGTTTGCAAACACAATCTTATATATTGAATTTTTTGAGTACAAATTGTTCAATTTCTCGTAATGGATTTCAAATATGTGTTGCTACAATGGAACAAGGGCTTTATGTTTTAAGACCGAATACACAAATCTCACTAAACAGTGAACTTTTCAATGTAGCTAAACCTAGAAACCTCAAGAGAAAATAGATTGATAATGATGATCAAACTTATCTATGGCATTTACGTTTAGGTCATATAGGCTTTGATAGACTCAATAGGCTAACCAAAGGCGGTCCATTGAAAAATGTCGTCTTAGGTGAATTGCCAGTATGCGAGTCCTGCCTAGAAGGAAAAATGACTAAACGTTCTTTCTCTGCAAAGGGAGAGCGTGCCAAAATCCCCCTAGGGTTAGTGCACTCCGATGTCTGCGGACCTTTGAATGTAAAAGCCTGAGGTGGTTATGAGTATTTTGTCACTTTCATTGACGATTACTCTAGATATAGTTTTCTTTACCTAATGCAAAAGAAATCTAAAACGTTTGAAAAGTTTCAAGAGTTTCATGCTTTGGCTCAAAACCAATTAGGTAAATCATTAAAGATCTTGCGAACTGATAGGGGTGGAGAATATATGGATATGCAGTTCAAAGATCATTTAATTGAACTTGGAATTGAATCCCAATACACTGCCCCAGGCACTCCACAACAAAATAGAGTTGCAGAAAGAAGAAATCGCACTCTTTTGGAAATGGTTAGGTCTATGCTGAGTTATTCAACTCTGTCTACGTCCTTCTTGGGATATGCTATACAGATGGAAAATGACATTTTAAATGTTGTTCCATCTAAAGCAGTCCCTAAGACACCCGTCGAACTTTGGAATGGTCGTACACCTAGTTTACGCCACTACAGAATTTGGGAGTGCCCTGCTCATGTCTTAAGAAAGAAAGAAGGCAAACTTGAATCACGTACCGAAGTATGCATGTTTGTCGGAAATTCTAAAGAGACTAGGGGTGGACTATTTTATAGTCACAAGGATAATAAAGTGTTTGTCTCTACAAATGCTACTTTCCTTGAAGAGAACTATATTAAAGACAACAAACCGAAAAGTAAAGTTGTTCTAGAGGGATTGCTTTCAGATATAAGTCCTTCCAATGTTCCGTCCTCTTCCACTCGTGAAGAGGACAATCCCACTCCCTCAGTCGAACCAACTGAGAAATCTACTACTAAAGTTTCTGTTCAGAAGATCACCGCTCCTCGTCATAGTGGGAGGGTTTCAACAAAACCAGCTCGTTATGGCTTGGATGGTGAAATCAATATGGTCATTGGTGACGCTATTGAAGACGATCCATTGACCTATAAACAGGCAATGGCTAGTCCGCAACGGAAAGGATGGTCAGCCGGCATGGATTCAGAAATGGATTCCATGAAAAAGAACAAAGTCTGGGAATATGTAGACGCACCTGACGACCATCATCCGATAGGATGCAAGTGGGTTTACAAGAAGAAAAGAGGAGCTGGAGGCGAAGTCAAAACTTTTAAAGCTAGACTTGTAGCCAAGGGTTATACCCAAAGAGAAGGCGTGGACTATGAGGAAACTTTTAGTTCTATTGCCATGCTCAAATCCATCCGAATTCTTCTCTCCATAGCTGCTGCTTTCGATTATGAAATCTGGCAAATGGATGTCAAGACTGCCTTCCTTAATGGGGTACTTGAAGAAACCATCTATATGGAGAAACCAGAAGGCTATGTTCTTCGTGGGCAGGAAAAGAAAGTTTGCAAATTAAATAGGTCTATCCATGGACTTAAGCAAGCTTCTCGCTCATGGAACAAAAGGTTTGATGAAATCATCAAGACCTACGGCTTTCTTCAGAATGAAGATGAACCTTGTGTTTACCAACTCAAGGAAGACCAAGTAGTAGTATTCCTGGTCCTTTATGTTGATGACATTTTGATTATTGGAAACAATGCCAAGAAATTGACTCACATCAAGGAATGGCTCAACACTCAATTCGATATGAAAGATTTGGGTGAAGCAGCCTATGTTCTTGGTATTCAGATTATCAGAAACTAGAAGAACAGATCTCTTGCTCTCTCTCAAACAACCTACATTGACAAAGTTTTAGAGAGATTCTCCATGAACAACACCAATGAGGCAAACATGCCTTCTAGATATGGTATTCATCTATCTAAGGAATAGTCTCCGACTGATCCTCAAGAGATAGAGGACATGGCAAAAATTCCCTATGCTTCTGCAGTTGGAAGTCTAATGTATGCAATGTTATGCACTAGACCTGACATCTGCTATGCAGTGGGAATCGTGAGCAAGTATCAGTCTAATCCAGGACAAGAACATTGGAATGCAGTTAAGTATATTCTGAAATACTTAAAGAGTACAAGGAATCTTGTGTTAGTCTACAAGGGTGGTGCTTTAAATCCCATAGGCTACACTGATTCAGATTTCCAGGCAAGTCTTGAAGACAGGAAATCTACATCTGGGATGGTGTTTACTCTTGGGGGTGGAGCAGTGGTTTGGAGAAGTGCAAAACAAACCGCGATATCGGACTCGACTATGGAAGCTGAATACATAGCTGCAGCCAAAGCTGCTAAAGAACTTGTCTGGCTAAAAAAGTTCTTCACCAGCATCGGTGTCGTCCCTGGAATGGAAAAGCCTCTGGTCCTACTTTGTGATAATAATGGAGCGATAGCTAACGGTAAGGAACATCGAAGCCACAAGAGAAGCAAACACATTGAAAGGAAGTATCATATTATCAGAGAATACGAGGCAAGAGGGGATGTACTAGTTGAGAAAGTGGACACAGAGGACAACCTAGCTGATCCATTCACTAAAGTCTTGGCCGTGACTGCATTTGAAAAGCACCGTCAGAATTTAGGATTAATTGATATGTACTAATTAGTTTTATATTAGTGCAAGTGGGAGTTTGTTGGGTTTTATGCCCTAAATAAAACTCCATTTCAATGTAATCTATTTTATTCTACATCAGTAAAGAAACAGAAGTATTTTTCATTCATTTGTGTATGTTTTGGTTCACTTTATCAATTGCTTGTCTATTTGATTTATAAATTCATCTGAAACCCTTTACACATACTTGATCCTGTTTATTGTGTTGTCAACACTTTGGAAAGTAAACATGACTATGTGAATAAAGTTTCCTAGATTTATCAGACACATGGTTTTACTGATATGATAATCTACAACAAGAGTTTACTTGCATTTGGAGAAATTCTATGTTCTTTCCAGAACATTAGTTAAAGTAAAGCTCAGGTTGGATGCATGGAGTATGCATCGGAAGGGACCGATATTGAACTTTGACTTAGATTTATTAAACTTACCGTAAAATCTATTCAAGTCAATATCGCCTAGTTGATCCTAGATCAAATGATCTTAATCCTGTTATGATTAGGCTCAATCTCAGGAGGCTATTCGTGTTCTTGATTTGTTAGTTAAGCCTACTTTTAGGTCAGGGTGATACGTACATTTTGGGAACACGGTAGTGCAATTGAGTGGGAGCGCTAACATAAACATGGAATCTATAGCTTCTATCTGGCGAATAGTAAGCAAAGGATGATCTCCTTCGAGCTTGACCAAACGAAAATAAATGGTGGAGTACTCATTTCACATAAGCTGAAATATCATTTATACGGGGTCAAGTGTTTTAAGGATAAAATACATGTAGGGTGTAACGGTAATCTAATCCCTTTACAGTGTAGATCATTCATATAGAGGATCATTGATCAAATTAGGATTATAACAATGGATAACTAATAATGTGTCTATATGGTGGAACATATAAAGCATTCTATATACTGAGAGTGCAATTCTAAGTTCTATGCGTGGATTCAACGAAGAATTAATAAGTTAGTGAATTTAAGTAATAAATTCTTGATCTACTTATTGGAAGCTCGGTTATATAGACCCATGGTGCCCCCACTAGTTGAGATAATATTGCTTGTAAGACTCATGTAATTGGTTTTGATTAATCAATTATAATTCTCAAATTAGACCATGTCTATTTGTGAATTTTTCACTAAGTAAGGGCGACATTGTAAAGAAAGAGTTTTAGGGGCATATTTGTTAATTATGATACTTTGTATGGTTCAATTAACAAATATGATAAATGACAATATTATTTAATAATTATGTATAGTTATTAAATAGTTAGAATTGGCATTTAAATGGTTGAATTAGAAAATTGGCGTTTTTGAGAAAATCAGATGCAAAAGTGATAAAACTGCAAAATTGCAAAAAAAAGTGAGGCCCAAATCCACACTGCCATGGCCGGCCACTTTTATAGGATTTATCCTCTGATATTTTCATTATTTTAATGCTAAATAATTCAAACCTAACCCTAGTGGAATGCTATAAATAGGTAGTGAAGGCTTCAGGAAAATTACACTTTTCATTCAGAAAAACCTGAGCCTCTCTCTCTCTCTACCTTGGCCGACCACTCCTTCTCTCTCTTCTTCCTTAATATTTCGAAACACTTAGTGATTAGAGTAGTGCCCACACACAACAAGTGATACCTCAATCATAGTGAGGAAGATCGTGAAGAAAGACTTTCAGCAAAAGGAGTTTCAGCACTAAAGAATCAGAGAAAGAGATCCAGGTTCAGATCTTGATAATACTCTGCGACAGAAAGGATACAAGGGTTAGAGATCTGAACAGAAGGAGTCACTTAATTCCGCTGCACCCAATGTATGGTTTCCTAAACTTTATATGTGTTTATTTCATCGTTTTAGAAAGTTCATATTTAGGGTTTTAATCAACATACTTGTGAGTAGATCTAAGATCCTGGTAAAATAATTTCCAACAAGAAGATGATAGCATATCTAAGCCAAATACACGACATGCTCCCACAATTCAAAAGCTATGCTCTTAAGTAAATTCCAAGGGAAGAAACACAACTGCTGATGCATTAGCTCGACTTGCGAGCAATAACTTAAATGATAAAGCAAATCTAACTCCTATCCAGTTTCTCGAAAAACCTAGTCTCACCGGCACGGAAGAGGTTGAAATGATAGATACATCCCCAAACTGGATGACGCCAATAGCAGCCTACCTCAACACTGGGGAACTCCCAGATAACAAAAACGAAGCTCAGAAAATGAGGAGAAAGGCTGCACGGTACATCATTGTAGAGGGAGTTATGTAAAGAAGAGGATTCTCCATGCCACTGCTCAGGCATGTCACACCAGAAGAAGCTATACGACTTTTGTCAGAAGTACATGACGAATTTTGTGGCAACCACGCATCCAGGCAGAGTTTATCTAAGAAAATTCTAAGGTAAGGTTATTTCTGGCCAACCATGATTGAAGACTCCAAGGCCTACGTTAAAAAAATGTGATAATTGTCAGAGATTTTCATAGATATCTCGAGCACCGCCCAACGAACTAACTCAGATGCAAAGTCCTTGGCCTTTCGCCATTTGAGGAATTAACCTGATCGGACAGTTATCCAAGGGCAAAGGCGGAGTGCAGTACGCAGTAGTTGAAGTTGATTATTTCACAAAATGGACGGAAGCTGAGCCACTAGCAACCATCACATCCAAAAAGTGCAAGACTTCATTGTGAAGAATATCATTTGTCGGTTCGGACTACTTATAAGATAGTCTCGAACTATGGCAAACAATTTGACAGTCAATCTTTCACTGATTTTTGTGCGAACCATGGAATCATAAAAAGTTTCTCAGCAGTGGCGCATCCCCAGGTAAATGGTCAAGTTGAAGTAGTCAACAAGACACTCAAGGACACCCTAAAGAAGAAACTTGAAGATGCTAAAGGAAACTGGTCGGAGGAACTTCCTGAAGTTCTGTGGTCATTCCGCACAACCGAGAAAACAGCAACCGGACAGACTCCATTTTCCATGACATATGGATATGAAGCTATGCTGCCTGTAGAACTCGAACCGCCTTCCCACAGAAGATTAGCGTACAACCAAGAAGTTAATTAGGTACTTCTTGCAGAATTACTTGATGAAGTTTAAGAAAAACAAACCGTAGCAAACTTGAAACTGATAGCCCATCAGCAAAAGGTAGCTCGGTACTTTAACAAACAAGTGAGGGCACGAAAATTCTTTGTGGGAGATATGGTCCTAAGAAGAGTCTTTTTGAACACCAAAGACAGTACGGCATGTGTGTTTGGATAAAATTATCTACTCAGGTCAGATAACCACCTTTAAAAGTACGATTTTTATTTTTTGCAATTTGTTTTGTTTATGCTAAGCTAAAGATCAAATCAGATCAACATAATAGCTTTGATGTAAGTTACTACGGTAACAGACATATTTCCGATAAATGAATAAAGATGTTTATTTAAATTCAAATTGAATCGAGTTCATTAGCATGTTATAAATTTACCATCCAGTGCGTACAAAAGGTTTGGTCGTACCCTAAACCCTGAACAGACAAAAAAGCATACTTGTAAAAAAAAAAGTGACCAAGAGTCATAAGTCTGCTCGGTCACTTGGGGGGCACCTATACCTGCACAAAGCATTTGGTAAAAAACAAAACGAACACAATTGCACAATGATTATAAACAAAGGATGAATTCATTAAGAATAACAAAAGCATTAAAGCCTGGGATTAAAGGCTGTCTGGTCAGCCAGTTGTTCAAAAAATGAAAAATATATTCCAAATTTAAAGACCGCTTGGTCGGTCACCTTTTCTTAAAATAGGGCCTATTGGCCGAACAGACATAAAAAAAGATACTAAAAGGAAAGCAATTAAATGACAGGAGTCCCAGGCTCTTTGTGTGGGTCAACTGGATTTGAAGGAGCCAAAGGATCATCATTCTGGGTGGAACGAGCCTCAACACTCTGATCGGCAGGAGAGGTGGAAGTGGTTGCCTCAGGTTTCCTGTAGGCCGCCTGAGCAGCACAGTATTCGAGAAACATGTCTTTGGAAGTGCCCAGATAATCAAAGTTTTACTTGGGATTGGCCTTCCAAAAGTCATAAAATATCTCAAAACTAGCTGTCGCTAAGACATTAACCTTCTCTCCGATCCTCGCCACCTCGGACTTCTGGTTCTTAACCTCAGCCTTGAGTTCCTCCTCCATGGCCTTCTTCTCATCCTCCAACCTGCGAAGAAGAGTTTGGAGACCCTGTCTTTCATCTTGAAGACTGGTAACGTCCTGAGATAAAGAGGCAATATCAGCTTCGAGCTGCTCGGTTGGTGGCGTCTCCTGCAGTTCCTTGGTCAGCTCGGCAACTTTGGTCTCAATAGCGAGAAGTTTCTTATTGACCTCTCCCAGCTCTATCCGCACAGCTCCAAGTTGAACCTACGCATCCTTGACATCCTTTTTGGCCAAGTCCACTTTACGTTCGCATTGTGTTAGAAATGGCAAGGTTTTTAGCAGCAGCCGACTTAGCTCGGGAATAGGCGTATGCCATCTTCAAACTAGTCTGTGCGAAAAAAAAGGCATTAAAAATCCGAACTAGTCAAGGAAGAATAAAAGAAAAATGTCAGAAAAGACTTACATGCGAAAGCTCTTTCAAGACTCCTCCCATAACCAGCTCCAAAGACAACTCATTATCCGCCCCAGCCAATTGTTCGTTCACCTCTGGGACCGACCGGCTGACATAGTGGTTGAGCATGTCTCTGCCTCTTTTGGTCTCCGTCTGCAATACCAAAGGTGGGGCGGGAGCCTTAACTTGTTCAGACCCGCTTCTGATCAGCTCGGATCCACTTTTTTCCTGCTCAGGTTCGTGCAAACTCCCTCCTCGAGAACCTTTGGATTTAGTAACTTTCAAGGTAGGAGGGTCCACAGCAGTTTGCTCTTCAGAGAGATCAATGACCTCTCCAGCTGGTACTTTATCCTTAGATGGAGTTTCACCGCCCTTAGGTTTCTTGGCTGGAGGGGATAAGCCTAAGCTTCCTCCCACTCTCTTCTTCAAAGCCTTGATCATCTGCACGAAAGAAAAATAATATAGTCAGAAGAAAGTATAAAATATACGAAGGCATGAAAATTAAGAAAAATAAATGCAAGATGAAGTACTCTACACGCTGGCAGGAGCATTTTCCCGAACAAGCACAGATGGGGCATCATCGTCTGAAGAGTCTTCCTGCTCCTCCAAGACAGCTTTCCCCTTTCCTTCTACAGGGGTGGATGGCCGAGCAGGTAGATAAGGCTCTCTGATCCGGATAGTATGTTCGATGGGCCTCTGCCCGGTCGGGAGGGTTTTCTTCTTCTTGAGCGGCCTCTCTTGCTCTCAATATTCCTGAGCCTCCTTGTCTCGCTCAGAATATTCCTAAGCATACTGCTTGGCTCTCGCATCACCCTTCAACTTAGCCTCACGCTTGAGTTGAATGAGCTCCTTCTCTTGCTCAGCTCCCTCAGCCTGGCCAGCCCTGGACTTTTTCTTCCTCCCCTTTACAGGTTGGGGTAAAAAGTTTGCCTGATAAAGCTTGTACTCCACAAAGCTGTCCTTCGAGGTCAACAAAGTGATATTCTGAGCAGCATCCAGCAGTTGGACAATCTCCTGAGCCCTGTCCCTAAGTGCCAACGTGAAGGGTGGACGACAGTATATTGGGATCTATTGAAACTGAGTATAGGTGGTATCCATGCCTTCCACGAAGTAATACTCGTCAACAAAACCCCAAATCTTGCTCACATCCTTGTCCATGGTTCCTGTCAGCCACTTGAAGTCTGGCTGAGAGAAGTAGAATTACCCCAACCTCCTCTGCTTAAGGGTAGACTTCAAGTCAAAAAACCAATTGACCTCGTGTGGGGATGACACACCCCATCCTTGAATGGCGTGGAGGACGAACAGGGCAGACAAATACTTAATGCCCTTGGGAGTAAATTAGGACGGACAAAGGCAAAAATAATTCGCAACCCTCTTGAAGTACGGGTGCAAAGGCACCATTGCCCCTTCCTTAGTGTGAGCACCCGACCAAGCACACATCCCTTTCTGCAAGTTCGTTGCTCGGTGATTCGAAGAAGGGACGTAACACTTCAGTCCGCCCAAGTACCCAGCCTTATCCAAGGCTCTCATATGTGCCTCACTTATTTTTTACGGAGGGCTCAGCCATCTGGCCCCTAAGGCACTTTGCCTCCTGTGGGGAACTGCCTCGGTAAGCTCTGTTGGGTTTTATGCCCTAAATAAAACTCTTTACAATCTGATTAGTTATCAATATAAGAAATTTGAAGTGATTGATGTTTGCATGAATATTAAGTGCTAATGGTTTAATATGTTTAATATGTTTATTACTATTATACACAAAATCAGTTAAATCCAGATCATATGTTTATTCACAATTACAGTATCGTCAACACAGTGGAATGTGATTGTGATCATATGAATCAAAAGTCTTGGTCCCTGTTTCATCAGTGTTATTGGATTTACACTAATGTGATAATCAGCGATGATGTGTACTTACACTTGGAGTAAGTGTTATGTTCTTTCCAGGACATTAGTAAAGTATATTAGTTTCGAATGTATGGAGTATACATATTGGACTGGACCGATATTGCAACTAAGTTAAGATATTACAAACTTACCGTTATATATATCTTTCCAAGTCAATATCAGTAGTTGATCTTAAGATTAAAAGAATCTAAATCCTGATATGCTTAGGCTCAACTCAGGAGTATTATTCATGTTCTTTGATTTATTAGTTAAGCCTACTTTTAGGTCAGGGTGATACGTATATTTTGGGAACATGATAGTATGATTGACTGGGAGTGCTGAACATAAATATGGAATCTATAGCTTCTACTGGTGTATAGAAGTCAAGTGATGATTCCCTTCGAGCTTAGAAAATAGAAGTAAATGGATGAGCTCTTGTTTAACTGACTAATTATTAGATCACTAAACACCGTTTACAGGTAGCTAAGTGTTTTAAGGGGCAAAATACATTGAGGGGTGAGAACGGTAAACAAATCCCATCTCGATGTAGATCATCTATATAGAGGATCTTTAAATCACCATAAGATTATAACAATGGTTAAATGAGATAGCATATTGATATCGTGGAACATACAATATGCTCTATATAAGTCTGAGAGTGCAATTCTAAGTTCTAAGAGTGGATTCAACGAAGAATTAATAAGTAGGAATTTACTTGGTAAATTTGGTTCACTTATTGGAAGCTCAGCATATAGATCCATGATCCCCATTCTAGTTGAGAACATTCTGCTTGTAAGACTCATTAATTGATTCGTGATTGATCAATTATAATTCTAAAGTTAGACTATGTCTAATTTTATGAATTTTCACTAAGCAGGGGTGAAATTGTAAAGAAAAGAGTTTCTAGGTTTATTTATTTATTAATGGACTTTATATGTCTAATTAATAATTAAATTAAATGACAATATTATTTAATAATCTATTTTAGTTATTAAATAATTAGTTTTGGCATTTAAAAGCGTTAGAATTGGAAAATTGGCGTTTTTGAGAAAATAGAGATAAAATTTGATAAAACTGCAAAATCAAGTGGGGCCCACTACTACACCTTGGTCGGCCACTAATTGTGGAGTTTCAAATTGATTTTTTCATTATTTTAAGCCAAATAATTCTTAACCTAAACCTAGTAGTTGCCTATAAATAGAAAGTGATGGCTCAGTCAAATCACAAGTTTTGAATAACCTTTTCTGACAGAAATTTCTCTCTTCAGAAAAACTGAGCCTTCCCCACTTTCTATACTGGGCCGAAACCATCCCTCTCTTTTCTTCTTCATAAATTTCGAACCCTAGTGAAAGAGTAAGTGCCCACACACAACAAGCAGTAGCTCAATCATAGATTGGAAGACTGTGAAGGATCAAACTTGAAGAAGAAGGACATTCGGGCTCAGATCTTGATTATACTCTGCTACAGAAAGGATACAAGGGTTAGAGATCTGAGCGGAAGGAGACATTAATTCCGCTGCATCAATGTAAGGTTTTCTTAACTTTATATGTGTTTAATTTATCGTTTTAGAAAGTTCATATTTAGGGTGTTTAAACAACATACTTGTGAGTAGATCTAAGATCCTGGTAAAATAAATTCCAACAAGCTCCTCGGTGACATAGTCTTCCCCCTCGATGAAGACATCACCCTCTGCGGACATTGGCTCCCCGGCCTCATTATACCCTCCAAAATTTGGAGGTTCAGCCGCGCTTCCTCCTCAGCCTCGGAAGGGCTCCCAGGACGGACGTCGTCCTACTCCTCTATCTCTTGGACCTCAATGTCCCTCTCATGATCTCCCTCCTCCATGGCGGGCGGATCCTACTCGGCACTTGGCAACGTGGCAAGCTAAGACACGTGAGGATCAGATGCGTTGACTTTCCGCATCGTCTGCTTTGTGCAGGCCATCATTCTTCTCCTAGATGGATACTGATGTGTGTGTCGTGCAACAGTAACGGCAGGGACAGCTATTGGGATGCCGAAGTTACGAGAACTTGGACGGCCAATAGGAAGGGTATCAGCAACACCTGGCCGAACAATGTATGTCCAGTTGGACGGAAGATAACGCCTCCAACCCTTCTTCAATTCCCAAATGAAGCGGCCATACCCTTCTCCTGCGATCTACTTGGAGTAAGAGTGATGTTGCACTACGGGTTCTGGAGTAGGAGAACGATCACTACTCATTTCCCAATCTTCAAAGCTCGAGTTAGAAAGTCCGTCACTCGAGGAGGATAGACTAGCACGAAGACGAGGTTAATCCTCGTACAGAAGTTGAAGCAAATCCTAGTCAATTTGGTGTTTGCCTCCCAAGAACTCACTAGGGTTCATCTGCAAAAGACAACACACGAGATGAGTGTGTGGTCGGGATATCAAACAATAAATAGGCTAATACGCCGACCAGGATTACTCAACAGACTAAAAAGATGGAAAGTGCATAAAGAATAAGCTAGAACCTAGAAGTTTTGAATTTTTTGGGTTAAAGGCTAAATTTCACGAAGCTTCGAATGGGCAAGGTGAAAATCAAACAATGCAAGATTAAGGCAGAATGTCATAAACCACGAAGTTGTACGACATATTACAGAGAAAGCTATAAAGTTTCGAGCCTAGATTTTCTATGTATCTTCTACAACAAGTGAAGAATAATGGCATTTTCTACAATGGAAACCCAGAAATTAAAAATGCAAAGTTAAAATAGGAGAAGATTGAAAACTTACTCACTATTTGAAGCCTAAACGTAGTCTAGACAAAGCTGCTCGGATGCTTCTAATAAAAATCTCACGACAGACTTGAAGAAAATTCCTTTTTTGCTTTGAATTGTTTAGTGGAGAAAATGGTGAAAGTAAAATTATGAAGAAGTTCCAGCCTTATTTATAGGCAAATTGGTGAAAAGGGGTAATCATTTTGAAATACCTCAGACGTTTCGATTTCCCCCTAAAAGCAAATATTGGGAAATTAAAAACAATCAAGTGTAACCGTCAAAGCATGCAAAGAAAATCGTGTTTCGAGGCATTAATTAAGTCAGAGCATTAATTAGCCAAAAACCAAAGAGACGCCTGGTCAGACTCACATCGAATCACGAACAGACGCATACAACACGTGTCACCCATTCAAATGTAAGAGCAGCTCGGATAAAGTCTACACGCAACTTCAAAAGTCTCGTACAAACTTAGAGGGCAAATGTTATCCTAATTTTTGAAGTCTAACATGGCATCACACGCTGGTGACACGTGGAATTGACTCCCCATATCTGCCCGAAGGAGATGTTCCGAGCAGAACACCACATATATCTGCGCGGACGAAGTCCTCCCAGCCGAGCAGGGACAATTCGAACAGCATATCAACACTTAGCAATTTCAGCATTTGCATCGTGAAGAATAAGAATAATCCCTATAAATCTGGGATCATATCACAGAGATATGGCAAGCTGTCCAAATCCCTCAATCATTGTATTCTATATATTTAATGTGTAATCTTACCATTTATAGACATTGTAAACAAAAGGGAAACCTTCCCTCAAGCACATAGCCCTATAAATAGTGATCTATTCTCACTGGGCAAAAGGGGGAGAAAAATGATCTAAGAGAGGATACTCAGAGATATCACTGTAGTCTTTGTTCTTAAGTCAATACAAATCAAGGGGAGTAGGCTATTATCGAACTGCTCGGGGCCGAACCTCTTTAAAAACTCTGTGTTCTTTATTTATCTTACCATATTACATCTAAATTATATCACTTATCACTTACAATTAAGACCCATTGTCGTTGGCTAAAAGTGAGGTCAACAATCAGAATATGCACATAGTCTTGGATTAATCTACATTTGAGAAATTTACTATATGAATTTCTTAAAAACATAAATTCTGATTTCCAAACAACAATAATAATACTAACAAAGAAATACATGTAAGAAAAGCTCAAGATTGCCACCAATGGGGACTAGGTCAAGGTTTCCATCAAAATTAAATACGTGAATGCGACTACCTGAGCTACCAGCATAAAAAATAACGGCATAAGAAGCCTGGGATCTAAGTGATGTTGGCAAAACCTTGCGATTAGAAATGGAGTATTTACAATGCTTAGGCATCACGTAAATAATAAATGTAACGAGAAGCAAAGGCATAGAAATGAGCAACAAAATCTTTCTATACCTCTGGATCTTATCCCCTATAGAATCATGACCCAGAGGCCGACCCCCACCAGGACGCTTCGACATTTTCTCCAATTCAAAAAAGCTCTAACTATGATGATATGAAGATGATGATCCTGATCCTGATCTGACGGTGGAAAAATTGTATGACCTTCTAATAGCTCAGCAGATGATGACGATCGATATCGGATATGACCGTTTGTGGCCGCAGAACGGACCCTTCTACTTCCCTTCATATACGGTCTCCAACTCTCTCCTTCGTTAATTTTTGGCTTATGGCTTTATTATAGAATCTAATTCTTCAATTTTGAAAAATGATTTCATCAAATTTTAATACTTTAACAAGTCAGGGTTAGACATTTGGAAGGGGACAGTCCATATCGGAGATGGTGAGTTTTTGGGCGATGATCGAATGTGACACAATGCTTGATCAAGATTGTTACAACCAAATATGGAAGCATGGGAGGTTGAAAAGACTATGCCGAGATAAAATTGTTGGGTTTTATGCCCTAAATAAAACTCTATTTCAATGTAATCTTTATCTTTTAAATATCAATAAAGAAATAGAAGTATTTTCATCACTTATTGTGTCATTTAGATCATGTTATCATTTATTTGTTTATTTAATTTATAAATTCATCCAAACCCTTATCACATTTATATTCTTGTATATTGTGTCGTCAGCACAGTGGAAAGTAATCAAGATTATGTGATTAAATATATATTCCTAGATTTATCAGTACACAGGGTTTAACTGATATAATAATATAGAACATAGTTTACTTGCACCTTGGATAAATGCTATGTTCTTTCCAGGGCATTGGTTAAAGTAAAGTTTGGGTTGGATGCATGGAGTATGCATCGGAAGGGACCGATATTGAATTTTGAATCAGATATGATAAACTTACCGTAATATCTATTCAATTCAATATCACCTAGTTGATCCTAGATCAAATGATCTTAATCCTGACATGGTTAGGTTCGATCTCAAGAGTATTATACATGTTCTTTGATTTGTTAGTTAAGCCTACTTTTTGGTCAGGGTGATACGTACATTTTGGGAACATGGTAGTTCAATTGAGTGGGAGCGCTAAACATCGATATGAAATCTATAGCTTCTTTCTAGACATAGAAGTGAAATGATGATTTCCTTTGAGCTTAGCTAAATAGAGATAAATGGTTGAGTACTCATTTTAGTGATTATGTTTAGTTCACTAAAATATCATTTATAGGTGCCTAAGTGTTTTAAGGATAATATACATTGAAGGGTGTAACGGTAATTTAATCCCTATACAATGTAGATCATCTATAGAGGATCATTGATTATAGAGATTATAACAATGGATAACTAATAGCGTATCTATATCGTGGAACATATAGAGCGTTCTATATAACTGAGAGTGCAATTCCAAGTTCTATGAGTGGATGCAACAAGGAATTAATAAATCAGTGAATTTACTTGGTAAATTCTGGGTCTGCTTATTGGAAGCTCAGATATATAGGCCCATGGTCCCCATACTAGTTGAGACAATACTACTTTTAAGACTCGGTTAATTTATTTTGATTAATCAATTATAATTCTAAAATTAGACTATGTCTACTTTATGAATTTTTTCACTAAGCAAGGGCTTAATTGTGAAGAAAGAGTTTCTAGGGTTTGTTTGTTAATTAAGAGACTTTGATTAGTCTAATTAATAAATATATATTAAATGACAATATTATTTAATAATTAGTTTTTAGTTATTAAATAATTAGAATTAGCATTTAAGTGGTTAAATTGGAAAATTGGCATTTTTGAGAAAATAAGATGGAAAAATGACAAAATGGCAAAATTGCAAAGTGGGACCCATTATCCAACTCATGGCCAACCACTTATATAGCAATTTACCATTTATTTTTTTCATTATTTTAATGCTAAATAAATCTAACGTAACCCTAGGCGGTTTTCTATAAATAGGTACTGATGGCTTTAGGGAAAATATGATGCATCCCTTTCCTTCAGATAAAATTTGAGCCTTCTTCCTATACCCTCGCCGAAACCTCTCTTCTAAACTGAGCCTATAGTGAAAGGGTGATTGCCCACACACATCAAGCAGTATCTCAATCATAGTGTGTAAGGCTGTGAAGAATCCAGATTCAAGAGAAGGACATTCAGGCTCAAATCTTGGTGATACTCTACTACAAAAAGGATACAAGGGTTAGAGATCTGAGCGAAAGAAGACATTATATTCTGTTGCTACCACTGTAAGGTTAGTTATACTTTATATGTGTTTATTTCATATCATTTTAGAAGTTCATATTTAGGATGTTAAATAACATACGTATTAGTAAATCTAAGATCCTGGTAAAATAATTCCAACAAAAATTTCTTTAAAATTCAATGGGTGAAGATCAACTTTAATCGTATAGCACCATCGTTCAATCGCCAAGGCTCAAAACCTACAATAGGTGATTCATGATTGATATCACAGGAGTCTGGGTACATACGGCTTAAGGATTTAGTTTACATATATTTTAAAGTTAAGGGGAGGATCAATTTCTGTTAAGTTTAATAGAATAAAAAAATTAAAACACCGTTAAACCAAGAATTGACGTTACATAGTCATTTTTAATGTATAAAGATATAATAATAATACTATATATATTTTAGAATTATATATTTAGATGTCACATATATATCCCAAGTGTTTTTTTAACACTATATATATACTGAGTATTTAAGAATTAAGTGTAAATATTTTTTAATTAATTAATATTTATTAATAATACTAATAAAAAATAAAATGCTCAATAATACTAATTAAATACTTATTTTTAAATAGATATTTTAGAGTTATTATTTATTAAAGTAATAAAAAATTGATAAAAAAAAAAAGAGAATCAAGGAGAGAACAAATAATGCTAATTAGAGAAATATTAGAATAACATGTCACCGCTTCCTATCTTTCCTTTACATATATATATCTTTATATATATATATAGATAGGTAGATATATAGATTTTAAGATTTTTTAAATTAAAAAAACTATTTTTTTTAGAATTAAAAAAGAAACTATAATTTTAAAAATTGATAAAAATATCTTTATTTGTTATAAAAAGTAAAAAAAAAAATTATAAAGTTTTGTGAAATGTTAAACAATGTGAGAATATGATTATTAATTGAGGAAATTACATCAAATATGAGATTTTAAAAAGAAGATTGAAAAATATGGCAGTGTTTTATTAGGCCACATTTTATGGCATTTTAAGCTTTTTGGACTTTTTTATGGAAATGACATTTCCATATATTTGCAAAAGAAAAATAGAAAGCCCATATTTCTATTTTTTTTTGGGTAGAAGAGGTATTGGATCACTAATGCACTCCCTCAAACCTTTGAACGAGAACCAGAGAGACGATGAGCATCGTCTATGGTGAAACAGTGGCACTTGACGAGGCTGATTGGAGGGTCAAAACAACGCCATTCGATGGTGTGATTAATCGCAAGCAGTGAAGCTTGGGAGGGGATTCGATGGGAAAGGTGGTGGTGGGTTTAACTGCAATTGTTGATGCCAACCGTCATTGATTTGAATGTAGTAATTATTTTTTTGTTCGATTATCGTTTGTGCCAACCGTCTCTCTATATTGACTAGAGACTTTTTCATTGAAATGTAATTTGATTTTGCTTCCTATGTAATTTGATTTCATTTTTAATTTTAGTACGCTTTTTTCATTTCTTTGATTTTCAAGAATAGTTTATCATTTACGCTTCTTTTTTCACTTTAGTTACATTTCTTTTGATCATTATGAGCATATTTCACAATCTTTTTATACTACTTTGAATTTTTCTTTGGCTTGATGTATTCTTCTAAAATTAAAGACATTCTATTTTCATGTTATGATATTTTTTAGCATTAAAATTTCGTTTAATTGTAGCAAAAAGGAAAGGAAAAAAAAGTTGTAGTTTTGTTATTATGGTTTTGATTTTTACATTTCAAGTCAAAACTTGATAAGGATATGAACGAGTGATGAATTATAATGTGTGGATTTTAACTCTCTCTTAATAAATTTAGACTATTTTCTTTCATGTTAGTTATTAGTAAGTTTAGACTTAGGTTCTGTTATGTAAATTTTTTATTTTACTTAATTATTGAGAACTTTCATTTGATAAGTTAATATTTAAAGGGTGTTAGAGATATTGTTTGTTAACCGGTTTTGGTTTCTGTATCTAATAGTTGGTTTGTTGTTTTGGGTTTGAAGTTTAAATTTTTATTTTAATTATTTAGGTAATTAATTTTCGTCAATTAATTTTTAATTTATTTGTTTTTTCCGATTTTGTTATATTAGATTTCTGCTCAATTGTTTTATTGTAATTGTTTTTTGTGTTCCAATCGATTTTTTGATTGTTTTAGCTATTTTATGTATTTGTTTTATTTTTTTAGTTAGTTATAATAGTAATAAACTGGTTTCTGTGGTTAATTATTAGTTATGTTATTTTATGTAATTGAATTCAAAATTTCAGCTTTTAATTTAGTTTTTCAAGTAATTGGTTTTTATTTGGTTGATTTTTGTTACTAGTTTCTTTATGTTAAATTTCAGAACATATTGAACATGTATAATACTCTTGAGATCGAACCTAACCATATTAGGATTAAGATCATTTAATCTAGGATCAACAGGTGATATTGAATTGAATAGATATTACAGTAAATTTTAATATATCTAATCAAAATTCAATATCGGTCCCTTCCGATGTATACTCCATACATCCGATACTGGTAAACTTTGCCAATGCCCTGGAAAGGACATAACACTTATCCAAGGTGTAAGAATACCTATCACTGATTATATCATGCCAGTCTAAATCCAGTGAACTGACAAATCAGGAAATAAACTTTCGAACATATAATTAAGATTATATTCCACTGTGTTGACAACACTATAATCATTAACAAATTCATATGTTCTGGACTTAAATAGAATTCATACATTATATGCATATAATCATGAAATAAATCATGTGAACCATGCAACATAAAAATGTTATCTTTGATCTTTATTATTAAGTAAATCCACTACTACAATTTTTACATTTAGTGACACAATTTAGTGACACGCACAAAAACTGCATGTCACTAAATGTTTTAACTAATATTTAGTGACGCGCATTGCGTGACAGTAAAAAATTACATTATGATTCATAATGCGGGTCACTAAAACTTTGGAGTGTCACTAAAAGCTTATTTATTTATCTATTTATTTTTTAAAAATATAAATATACAGTGACGCGCACTGTACAACTCTAAAAGTGTTTAAAATCACACCATGCATGTCACTAAAGACTCAATATAAAATTAAAAAAATATACATAAAAAAAATAAAAAACATGTATTAAATTGTGAAATGGCCGGACACGGTACTCTAGGCTCCTTTTTTTTCTCTTAATTTATTTATTAAAGGCAATTAGGGAAAAATAAAATAAAAAAATAAATATGGTATAAAAAGGATGTGTTGAAACCCTAATCCCATTCCCACTAACTTTCTCTTACAAACAAAACTTAATCTCCTCTCTATCTCGTCCATATCTCTCTGACTCTACCTCCCGTTTTTTTGTTGCAGCGATGGTAAGCCATCAACTCTACCCCAAAAAATCAACACTCATCTCTCTTTCTCTCTTCCCTTGAACGACGGCACTGTCAGGCGCGAGCTTCATCGAACTTCCCTTGAACGACGGTTCATTCTCTCCCTCTGGTTTCTGGCCCGAGCTTCGCACAAACCTCAGTCTCCGGTCTTCTTCCCCAACGACAGGCTACCCGTCATCGTCCACGAGCCATCATCATCAACGAGCCATATTCCCACGAGCACTATGTTTAAGATCTGTTTTTTTTTTTTTAAAAAAAAAAATGAAACTCGTTTTAGATCTGGTTTTATAATTTCATTTTTGATGTATAAATTTTTATTAAGTTTAAGAAATTTTGGGGACGCAGGAAACGCGGAGTCGAAGAGCTGGAGCGGTTGGAGCAGGTGACTGGCGGCGCCGGCGACTAAGTTTAAGACTTATAACTTGAGATTTGTATTTAGGTTTTTGTTCTATTAATTTTTGTATTTTTTTTTCTTTAAAGATTAGGGATTTGAGATGTTTATCCCCATTTGTTTATAAATTTTGGATGTAAGTGTATTTTTTTTGAGAAATGATTTAAGTATTTTTTTTAGTTCTGTATATATTTTGTTATAATTTTATTATATAGGTTTTATATATAGTCAAATTAAAACATATTAAGTTTTGTATATAATAATTAAATTATATCATTAAATATTTTATTATATATAATTAAATCATTATTATAAATTTATAATATATAATTGAACTAAAAAATTTAAATATTATTAATTTTCTAAAAACTAAAATTGTAAAATTAAATAAAAAATATAAAAATATAATATTAATCTCTTAATTAAAAAAAATTATTAATTTTCTAAAAATAAATTATAAAAATTATTTTGAGAAAATTATATTATTTTTTTAAATTTTCTTTTTTAATATAGTGGCACTTTTTGTGTGTCACTATATCTCTAAAAATAATAATAAAGAATTAAAAAAAGAAAAAAAAAAGATATAGTGACACTTTTTGTGTGTAGCTGTTACTTTTCCAGTCTGACAAAATTTAACTTTAAACGCCTATAGTGACGCGCAGTGAGTGACTGTAAAAGGGTTAAGTGACACGCATGAAGTGTCACTAAAGATTGTCTTTCCAGTCACCCTCATTAGTGACGCGCGGTGAAGTGTCACTAAATAATTTTAGAGTCACTCAATGTGTATCACTAAAACTCATTTTTCTAGTAGTGATCTGATTATATTAAAATGAGTTTTATTTAGGGTACAAAACCCAACAAAAACATGTTTAATAGGTTTTATAGGTTTGAACTTATTTCACTGGGTTTACAAGTTTAGTACTGGTTTCACAGGTTCGATACTGGTTTCACAGTTTCAAAATTGGTTTCATAGGTTTTAAGGATTATGTCATGGGGCTGCTCCATTATATGATGTTATTGTATATTTTTTATTTTAAGTTTCTTTTTTTTTTATTATTATTTTGTTTCTAGGTTCAAAGCTGGTTTAGATTATATTTGCGATTAGTATTTTGTTATGCATTGTGTATTGTTTTGATTATATTTGTGATTAGTATTTTTTTTTTTTTGTATTTTTGTGTTTGTGTGTGTGCTTCTTTTTTTTATTAGGTTGATTGATGAAACTAGTTTCAGTCAACTTTAGTGTTCAATTTTTATTGGGTCGAGAAACTGGTTTCACAGGGTTCACATGTTTGAAACTAGTTTCACAGATTTGAGGGTTCTGTTAATGGGGTTGCTCCATATTATGATATTAGTGTATATTTTTTATTTTAAGTTTCTTTGTATTATTTTATTTTTAGGTACGAAACAGGTTTTTATGTATTTTTAATTGGTCATTTAATATAATTAGTCTCTATGATTTAATTCTATATAGATTTGTTTTAAAAAAATTGTGGTATGTCTTATTATTTTATTAATTTTCATAATTGGTTTCTTTTAAGTAACGAGTTTTCATAATTTGTTTTTTATTATTTTTCATTACTGAGTTTTAAGTTTCAGTTTTTTTTTTTGATTATTCAAAAAACTGGTTTTGCTTTACTAACTGGTTTCCCTATGTTAGAATGTTGACAAAGTGATAAACGAAACTGGTTTTTGACTACATATTATAATCTATTTTTTTGTTTTATGTGATTGTGGAGTGTTTGTTATTAAGTTTGTTGACTTGTTTATTCGTGAAAAAATTGATGAGATTCCATCTAAGATGGTCGATATGGTATCAAGATGATCTTGTTGTGAGTTTGTTTATTCATGCTACCAAAAAACAAGTTGGTGGTTACATAACAGATGATGAAACGTTGAAAAGAAAGGAAAAGACAAAGGATAAGGCAAAGGCAAATGAGAAAAGATGAATGATTAAATGTTTTTATAATTAGTTTCTTTTTGTTGGATATATATTTCTATATTGTTGAAAAACTAATTTCTTTTACTTGTCTTTTGAATTTAGTAGATAAATACAATGTTATATAGTTTAAATGGATATATTTTGTAAAGAGAGGATGTTGAATGAATCAACTTTTTATTACATTTATGTTACATGATTTTGATTTCTAGTTAAGTTTTTATTTATTTGTTTATTTTTTCAATAACTTTTTAAGAATATTTACTTCGTATTGATCTAATTTTTACACTGTATTACTTTATTTTATTAAAATATTGAAAGTATAGTTTAATTATTTTTTGTAGGTTAATTGTATTTAAAGCAGTTTTTTTGATAATATTTAAATGACATTATTTGATATTTGTAAGTAAGTTAGTTTTTGAATTTACTTTATACTTATTAAGTAAAATTAATTATATTTCATGCAATTTTATTACATACTTTAAATTTATTAATATCTAAAATATATGAAATACTCCAGATTTTTTAAAAGCAAAGTATATTACTTATTGTTTCTCATACTTGTCTGTTAAATTAATATACATTATATAATTTGTATTATATTTGTATTTATTTATTGCATCAACAATTTTTTTTTTTTTCAATCAATCATATAAATTTTTCACATAATGTTATTTACTATTATATTTTATTATATACAGAGATTTATATTAAGCAATAAAACAGAGAAAGAAAAAGGATTGTGGTATTGCATGAGAGAGCTGCTTCAAAAAATAATTTTGTTTTTTTAATGTTTTGTATGGCTTTTTTCATTTATAAACCCATATTTTTAGTTTGTTTTGTTAAGAAATGCCATATATTGTGACATTAAATTTTCATGCCATATTTATCTAAACTTTCTCATTTTTTTCCATAGTTTTGTAAATACCCCTTATTAATTAGAGAAAATTCATTATTCACTTATCGGTATTATTTTATCATATATATTTTAGTGTTTTACATATTTTTTTTAATACTAAAATTTTATAAAAATAATTAATAAATCTTTATAATTAATTAAGAAAAAATAAATTAAATAATAAAAATATTTTATTCAACTACTATATATATATAAAAAAACTAATTTTGTTACAAAGAAGATTAATACACTTTATTTATAAGTTGTTCTAAAATTATTTTTTTAGCAAAATTTCAATGTGAATAAGTTTAAAGGTCGTATCCGCTGATACGTTTTGCAGTCTCTCAGGTTTGAGAGTTTAGTTCTGAGTCTTGGTTTTTGTTCAATTCTGATTGGTTCGAAGGTCTTCAATGGCGTCCAGTAGCAGCGAGGAAAGAGGGCTAGATGCAGGGAGAGAAACGATCTCTTTGGATGAGGAAGAGACGGAAGTTCTACAGCTTCAAGGTATCAATACAGAGGAAGTGTCGATTGACACCAGATGGTGCTTAGTGGGCAAGCTTTTGACGGGCAGAGTCTCAGATTTTAATGTGTTCCAAAACATGATGGCATTCCTTTGGCAGCCGGGAATGGGAATGTACGTCAAGGAGCTTAATCCGAATCTGTTTCTCTTTCAATTCTATCACGAGATTGATATACAAAGAGTCATTGACGGAAGCCCATGGACATACGATCGTAAGCCTTTTATTTTTACAAGGTTGAAGGAAGGAGATAACCCGAGGATGATCGAAATCAACAACCTTGATATGTGGGTGCAAATACACAATCTACAAACGGGAAACATGACTCTTAGTGTTGTTATGGCACTTGGGAATTTCATTGGTACGTTCATAGACTCGGATCCTAACAACTTTGTGGGAGTTTGGCGAGATTACCTACGTGTGAGAGTCCGCTTGGATGTCAACAAACCTATCAAGCGACGAATGAAGATTAGCATTGACAACTCTTCCTGGTATTGGGCCAATTTCAAGTATGAAAAAATCCCAACTTTTTGTTTCATTTGTGGGATAATCGGTCACTCAGAGAAGTTTTGCCCCAGATTGTTCTTGAAGCCTTTACACTTACACGACAAACCTTACGGTTTGGATCAGAAGGCACAGATGCAGAGGCGACAGTCGACCCTTGGTGCTCAATGGCTCAGGTCAGGTGCGGTGGTGCGTGAAACTCCGGGAAGCAGCTCCGTACAGGGTGGTTTTCCTTGTCCTAGATCAGTGGAGAGAATCGGGGATTTGATAGGCAAGGATCATGGTAATGATAATCTTCATGATATTGTGCCAAGAGAGGGGCGGAATCTTAGCAAGATTACACAAGGAATAATTGAGGAAGATTTGACTTTAAATGTCAATAGTAATGGAAACTTTTTTGATTCCACAATCACCACAATGGTTGACTCTAAGAGAAGAAGACCCGATTCCACTTTAGGAAACTTTGGGGGTCCACGTATGAATGTAGTTTCGGCTACAGATGATGACATGGAGCAAGATGGTTCGAGGCTTTCAAAAAATGGGATGGTGGGCTCTGGTTTCCAGGCCCGCCAGGAGCAATGAGTTGTTTAAGTTGGAATTGCCGTGGGCTTGGGAACCTGCGGGCCTCACAATTCTTACGAGACCTTGTGTCTCAAAAGAAGCCCAATTTACTTTTTCTTTGTGAAACTTTATGTAATAAGGCTAGTTTGGAAAGTTTAAGAGCCCAACTGGGGTTTGAAGGTTGTTTTGTGGTGGAAGCCCGTGGTCATAGTGGTGGGCTTGCTCTTCTTTGGAAAGAAGCTAGTGAAGTTGTCATCCAAGGTTTCTCTTTTAATCATATAGATGCCACGGTCCATATGGTGGGGCTGCCTCCTTGGCGTCTCACTGGCATTTACGGGGAGCCAAAAAGAGAACTTCGGTCTCAAACTTGGGACCTCTTTCGGTCACTCAAAAATGATAGTCTTCTCCCATGGTGTCTCTTGGGCGATATGAACAACTTGGGGTCGCATTTAGAGAAGAAAGGAGGAAGGAAGTATCCAGACCGACTCATTGAGGGATTTCTTAAGGCTTTAGACGATTGTAATTTGATCGATATGCCTCTTCTTGGTTACCCGTTCACTTGGGAGAAAGGAAGAAACAGTACCGAGTGGATTGAAGAAAGACTTGATAAAGCTCTTGTCACCAACTCTTGGCTTTCAATATTTCCACAGTCTTCACTGCTCAACTTGGAATTCTCAACAAGTGACCATTGCCCTTTGTTATTATTCTTTAAAGGTAACACTCCTCTAGTTTCTCTTCGCACTTTTCGTTTTGAGAATGCTTGGCTCCGGGAACCTTTGTGTGAGAAGCTTGTTGAAGGTTGTTGGAAGAGTTCGGCTTCAGTCACCATTCAAGAGAAAATTCAGCATTGTGGCGAAGTTCTGGGGAGATGGGGTCGGGACATAACTGGAAATTTTCGAAAGCGCATCAACGAATGCAAGAGTCAAATCCGTAATTCCAAGTGGGGTAAAGACCCGATTTCCATCCAACAACATAAAGAAGGGAAGGATAAGTTGGCGGAAGTCCTGGCTCAAAAAGAAATATTTTGGAAGCAAAGATCGAAGCAATTCTGGCTCAACTCGGGTGATAAGAACAGTAAGTACTTTCATTCAATTGCTAATTCTAGGAAGAGAAATAATAGTATTTCCCGTATCCAAGACAGTAGTGGGGATTGGGTTACTTGGGAGACTGGTTTGGCTAACGTTATTACTAGCTATTTCCATGATTTGTTTTCTTCATCTAGTGTCAACTTGGGTTCGGTTTTGGATGGTATTCGGCCAACTGTTAGCCGTGAGCAAAATGAAGACCTCTTGAGAACAATCTCTGAGGAAGAAGTTAGAAGCGCCCTCTTTCAGATGCATCCTGATAAGTCTCCTGGTCCCGATGGTATGACACCAGCTTTCTTCCAAAAGCATTGGGAAATAGTGGGGACAGATGTGGTCAAGTTTGTTCGGGATTTCTTTGATTCGGGTCAGTTTCCGGATTCCATAAATGATACTCATATTGTTCTTATACCTAAGAAGAAAAATCCCTCTCAAATGGGCGACCTCCGGCCAATCTCGCTTTGTAATGTCCTTTACAAAGTCGCCTCCAAGGTAGTGGCCAATAGAATGAAGAATGTTCTCAATTTTGCAATCTCAGAAACTCAGAGTGCTTTTGTAGCGGGAAGACTAATTTCAGACAACATTATGGTGGCCTTCGAAGTCATGCATTACTTGAAAAGGAAGACTACCGGAAAAAAGGGATACATGGCACTTAAACTTGACATGAGCAAGGCTTATGATCGTGTTGAGTGGGGATTCTTGGAAGCTATTCTGCGGGTAATGGGGTTCAATAATCGATGGATTGGTTTGGTTCTAAGTTGCGTCAACTCGGTTAAATACCATGTCATCAATAGTGGTCAGAAACTGGGGCCGATTACTCCAACCAGAGGAATTCGCCAAGGGTGTCCTTTGTCTCCGTATTTGTTCATTGTTTGTGCGGAAGGTTTCTCATCGTTGATAAGGTCTTTTGAGTCGTCTCGATGGCTCACCGGTTGTAAAGTGGCTAGAAGCGCTCCCACCATCTCCCACCTCCTGTTTGCAGATGATAGTTATATTTATTGTCAGGCCACTGATGAAGAAGCAAGTCGTGTTCTTTCCCTCCTCCGGTTATTTGAAGACGCCTCGGGCCAGAAAGTTAATCTCCATAAGTCTTCAGCCTTCTTTAGTTCTAACACGAGTTCGGTTACAAGAAGAAGGATTTGCAACTCGATGCGTATCCAAGAAGCTGGGGTGGATAGTTCGTATTTGGGTCTCCCCAGTATTGTGGGTCGCAACAAAAATGCTGTTTTGGGGTTTCTAAAAGAGAAGATGAGGAAAAGGATCAATAGTTGGGAAGGCAAATTTCTCTCTCGGGCTGGGAAAGAGATTCTCATAAAATCAGTGGTTCAATCTCTTCCCTCATATGCTATGAATGTCTTTTTACTCCCGGTTGGAACTTGTAAAGAACTCGAAAAGATGATGGCCAGTTTCTGGTGGAAGTCTAATAATTCTTCGGGTAGTGGAAGTGGTATTATTTGGATGAATTGGGATAGATTGACTAAACACAAACTCGAAGGTGGTATGGGTTTTCGTTGCTTGCGGGATTTTAATCTTGCAATGCTTGGTAAGCAGGGTTGGAGATTACTGTTTCGTCATGAATCCATAGTGGGGAAAGTATTCAAAGCAAGATACTATCCTCATGGTGACTTTCTTTCTGCGGAGCTCGGGTCAAATCCAAGCTTTGTTTGGAGTAGTATCTTTGCGGCTCGGGATGTTGTACGAGCGGGTTTGAGGAAAAGGATTGGTGCGGGATTGTCTGTGAATATTACATCAGATCCATGGCTACCTATTGTTGATCGAGCTTCTCCAATTCCTATTGTTCCAGGCCTTGATCACTTCACGGTAAACAGCCTCTTCCAAACAAACAATAGAAGCTGGGATGTCGATGTGGTAAGGGACTTATTCTCTCCTGAAGATGCTTCTATTATTCTTGGAATTCCCTTAAGTTCAATTGATGCAGACACTTGGTATTGGGTCGCTGAGAAGAATGGCTTTTATTCAGTTCGTAGTGCTTACCATCTCCTCCAAACTCTAAAGCATTCGCCGGGCTTGTCTGTTCCAAATACCAATTGGAAGATTTTATGGTCTCTTAAGACACCACCGAAAGCTAAGGACCTTGTTTGGAGAGCGGCCTCTAATTGCCTCGCTACCAAAGCCAACCTTTGCATTAAGAAGGTCTTGATTGAAAATACCTGCCCCATGTGCGGAATCTTTGCTGAAACTGAATTACACGTCCTGGTTACATGTAACTTCGCCTGGGCGTGTTGGGAATACGCTGGTCTGGCAGCTGCAAACCGAGAAGCCTCCTCTCTTGGCCATTGGCTGAGCGATTCTTTTAGCCGCCTGCAAGGGGACCTTCATAGCAGAGTTATCATGGTGTGTTGGGCAATTTGGTGTGCTCGTAATGATCTCATTTGGCAGCAGCGATCTCGTAGTGTGCAGGACGTGGTTAATTTTGCTAATTTGAGTCTTGATCAGTGGTTGAAAGCTCAAGGAAAGGGTAACATTCCCTTGTTGTCTCCTCTCAAAGATGGAGATGGTGCGGAGCTTTGGTCGAAGCCGAATATAGGAATCAAGCTCAATGTCGATGCAGCCATTTTTGAAAGATCTTCATCGCACGGGTTCGGGTGTGTTGTCCGAGATACTGCAGGTACATTGACCGCTGCCTTTGCTGGTGTGAAAACTGGCAGCGTGTCCCCGGAGTTGGCCGAAGCTATGGGCATTCGGGAAGCTTTGAGTTGGCTGAAAAACCACCACTTCTCCCAAGCTATTGTCGAGACCGATAGCCTTGTGTGTGCTGAATCCATTCGTAGTGCAGAGGTGTTCGCCTCCTCCTTCGGTTCAGTGGTGGACGACTGCAAGAAACTCCTTGGGAGTTTGAGTAATGTATCTCTTTTGTTTGTTAAGCGTTCTGCGAATTGTGCTGCGCATTTTGTTGCCCGGCACTCTATTTCCCTTGCTGAACGCATGTTTCCTATTAATAGTGTTCCTACGGAATTGATGTCTATTCTTGCGAGTGATTGCTCGATTTAATAAAGAACACTTTCCTTCAAAAAAAAAAAATACACTTTATTTATAATGTATATTATAATAGTAAAATAGTTTTTAATTTTTAAATATTTATTATCAAACTTTCTTCATAAAACAAGTTCACAGATGAGTAAAAATAGAAAAAAAAATCATGATAACTAATTTTTGTTTTCTTTTCTTTATATAAAATGATAACTAATAATATAATTTTGAAATTTTTACATGAAAAATCCATTTTACACAATTTATTACACAATTACTCATACACGCCTATGTCTACATTTTTACTTACAAAGTTGGTTTTATTACACAAATACCACTTAGTCATCATTCCATCCATCATCAATCAAATCCTACTCTCTTCCATCTCTTTTTTCATTTTCTATCAATCAATCCATCATTTCACTCTCTTTTTTTATTCTTTTCTTTTTATTTTGAATTTTATTTAAGTTTTTAATTTTTAATTTTTAATTTTATTTAAGTTTTTAATTTTTTATTTTTAATTTTATTTTCAGTTTTTAATTTTTAATTTTTTTTCCATAACAATTCTTTTTTTCTTTTTATTTTTAATTTTATTTCAGTTTTTAACTTTTTATTTTTAATTTTATTTCAGTTTTTAATTTTTTATTTTTAATTTTATTTTCAGTTTTTAATTTTTAATTTTTTTTTCCATAACAATTCTTCTTTTATTTTTATTTTTAATTTTTAATTGTAAAGCTAGTTTCTTATATATTGTTGCTTAGGTCTAGGATTGACTTCTATCAATCAAGGGAGAACTATATATATACATATATGATATGCACACGTAGTGAAGATTTTTGAGACGTACACAATGATATTATTGTCAACATATATAGTAGATATTAGGAAATTAGGTATACCAATACCAACAGCACCACGATTCTAAGATTTTATTTTTAAAATATCTCAAAATCAGTCTAATATTATTTGTACAAATTAAAAACGCGCATGTTAGTGTGTCTAATTAAGTCAATAAAAATCACTATTGAAAGAGTGATGAACATATATAGCATTGCTATTGAAAAAACTGATGATATACAACATTCACGTGCAACAATATTAGAGAATAGTGTGCAGAGATTTCATTGTCAACGTTTCTGGGAAAAAAGATAATGTTGGTGCTGATGTTCGAACCGAGGTTTGTTTTCGGTTTCTTTTTGGTTTTCTCCCATATTTGAAATTTTACACCTTCTGTATGTATTTTTTTTAATATGTTTTTTATCTAGTTGTTTCCTGTCCATTTTTATATCATCAATGGGTAACAATGAGATTTATCATGGATGTTGATGTTCAAAGAGTTTTTCCTGTATTTTAGTTTGTATACAGTTGTTTTGTAGTTTTATTATAGTTTTGCTACTTGCATATGTTATTTCACTATAAAATTAATATGCAACTATTTGCACAAAACTTACTATGTATAACTACTATTTCTTAGTCCCCATCAAATTAAATTCTTGCATAATATATAAACTATCATAAAACTATAATGCAACTATAAGGCAACTATTTGCACTTGCATACAGTTGTTTTGTAGTTTTATTATAGTTTTGCTACTTGCATATGTTATTTCACTATAAAATTAATATGCAACTATTTGCACAAAACTTACTATGTATAACTACTATTTCTTAGTCCCCATCAAATTAAATTCTTGCATAATATATAAACTATCATAAAACGATAATGCAACTATAAGGCAACCAAAACAAAAAATAAATCAAAATGTAACTGTATATAACGTAGATGTATTATCCATGAGGTTTTTTTAAAAATTTTCACATCATACATTGTTTTGAATTTGGTGGGAGGTCCAGATCTGTTTGTTACAGATCTACATTTCATGAATCTGGATTTCGATATTAGGGGGAGTTGTTTTGATCGAATAAAACAGAAAACAAATGTGTAATTTCAGTTTCTTCACAGTTTTTCTGATTTTTTTTTTCGTCATTTTCAGTTTAGATCATTGCAGGTATTCTTTTCTAGTTGATTTTCCCAGAATTAATAGTTGTATTTTTCTCGTTTTGGTTTCATTTTGGTTGCTTTGCGGTTTTGAAACGAGCGCGTATTTTCATCTTCATGGTTCGCTCTGTACAGCTGAAGGCTTAGTGCATGTGGTATTTTTGTAAATATTTGTATGTGGACTGTATAAATGTTTAATGGGCCGGCCCAAAGTATTTTTGTAATTTTTTTTCCTTTTTTGTATTTTTTTGTTTTTTTCCCTATAATTTTTTCTTTTTGAAAAAAATATATATTTTGTTATATAGAAAATAATAATTTAGTTTGTTAAAAAAGAAAAATTTAATTTGATATCTGACGTGGAGTGATTTGATTGGTGGTATGAGGGAAGCACTAATTTAACCAGCGCTGAGGATGATGCCATCCAAGGTGAGCTTTAGGCCCCCCCGTTTGTTAATAAGTTTGGTCTATTCTGAAATTTCATCCAACTCCACTACTTTCTTTTCTTTTCTACTCCGACCCACACCTGAGCGAGCGACCCAGCGAGAAAGACAATTATCACAACCCAGCAACCGAGTCCGGACAGTTTCCCCTCCAGATCTTGAAAATGGCTCAGCCTCTGGTGAAGAAGGACGACGATCGCGACGACGAAGGTACGCTACACCATCTCCATATCCATCTCCTCATTCTCTCCAATTTCGATCTGATTTATTATTATAATCCGCTTTATTTCTTTACTTCTGGTCGTCACAGCTTCTAATCAGCCAGTTGTTTCTCAGATCTCTTGGTTTATGTGTTTTACATTTGAATCGTATCTTAGATTTGAGAGAATTGGGGTTTGTCTGTGATTGATCTGCTTTAGTTTCTGGTTGATCTGAGTTGTTTAGTTATGTTAAACTTACTTCTACTCGGAAATGGCAATGTAGATTTGTTTGGATTTAAGTGTATATCTTGGTTTGGTGTTGGATTCAATGTACAAAGCTTAGGAGTCTAGATCTTGTTGCTTCCATGATTTGGTTGAAGACCCATTTGATAATAGGGCTGGAATTGTAATTTATATGTGTATGACGAGCTTAATTTTGATGCAATACGATGTATTTGTCTATCGTTTCCACAGCGGATTACTCTCCGTTTTTGGGGATCGAAAAGGGTGCTGTTCTTCAGGAAGCTAGAGTTTTCAATGATCCTCAGCTTGATGCCAGAAGATGCTCCCAGGTGATTAATATACCTCAAGTGACTACTTGTTTGTGATTTTGATTATATCCTTTTGTGCTGATCAGGACTTATTTGGGTTGTTTTGTATTGATATAGGTTATTACGAAGCTTTTGTACCTACTGAACCAGGGAGAAACCTTTACTAAGGTAAGGTTTCTTACGTACTTTGTGTTTCATCAATTCCATTTTGTCCAGATCCAGACAATGGAATTTTACTGAACAATGGAAATTACAGAATCGTTATTGTATTCCATGTCATCTCTTGAGAAGTTTTTCTGTTAAATTAATAGGTTGAAGCTACTGAGGTTTTCTTTGCTGTGACGAAGCTTTTCCAGTCAAGAGATATAGGCTTAAGGAGAATGGTTTATCTTATGATAAAAGAGCTTTCTCCCTCTGCAGATGAGGTGACACACTCTGGAAATGGTTCTCTCATTTTCTATTTCTAAATCTGAAATCTGAATGTGTGAAAATCAGTACTAACTTTAATGATATTGCATTCACTTTGAAGGTGATTATTGTGACAAGCTCCCTTATGAAGGACATGAATAGTAAAACCGATATGTATCGGGCAAATGCCATTCGTGTGCTTTGTCGGATTACAGACGGAACACTTCTTACACAGATTGAGCGATATTTAAAACAGGCCATTGTTGATAAGAATCCAGTGGTTGCAAGTGCTGCTTTAGTTAGTGGCATCCATTTACTACAGGTATCTTTGCTCAATTCCTTGTGGTGAAATTGCATTTCATACTTGATTTCCTCCTCTGATATATGCTTTTTTTGATAGACAAACCCGGAGATTGTGAAAAGGTGGAGTAATGAGGTTCAGGAGGCAGTTCAATCTAGAGCAGCTCTGGTGCAGTTCCATGCACTTGCTTTGCTCCACCAGGTATGCTGGCATTGTGCCTTGTTATGACATATAAATAGGCTCTTATTACAGACATTTAGGTCTTTTTTGTAAATGAAATGCAATTCTTACGATGAGTTGACCATAACTTTTGTTCTATTTTCTTCTTTTCATTTCCTAGAATTTATGTGAAACTTTTTAATGATTGTTCCAAGGGATGAAAAGAACTTATGGCACGTTGAACACACATTGCAGTAATTCCTTTTCCTTGAGTTGATTGAGATTACATTTATTATGGGAGTTTTTAGATTTATATAATTATATAAGATTCCTGACTGCATAATTTATGTTGATCTTACTATGTTAGTATAAGAGTACTGATGGGGACACTTCCAGTGTACACAATCTAAATTAGACACTATGATGTGTCTATAATTTTCACTATGAAGTGTGTGTAGCATTATCTTTAGTATTATCAGTCTACTTTATGTTTCCAAATTTGTCATTGAGAAGCCACCAAAAAATGTGTTATTATATAGTTATAATATTAAAGAATTTCATTTGCAACACAGATTGTTCTAAACCTTTTTTTGTTTTGCTTTGAGAAGTTATTTTGTTCTAACCACCTAATTCATCACAGGAAGTTATTTGTTATTTCTAATGTACAAATTGCATGTTGCTGATAGAGTGAGTACCTTATAAAATGAACCTCTACTATGAAAACATAGGGCTAGTCTTGTGGGGTTCATAACTACTTCTGGGTTTGCTTTTCTGAGTGTTTCACGTTGAAATCTAGCTCACTTAAGTTGCAGTTGACAATTTATGGACTCTTACAAAATACTTACATACATAGCCATAGTGTACAGTAGATTGTATTATGTGCTGTCTTCTTGGTTACATGCTAGGGTCATCACATGCCATTAAAGTCATTCTTCAGCATTGTGTTTAGCGAATTGAAAGGTTGTAGAACATTTGTGGAAATTGCAGATACGGCAGAATGATCGATTGGCAGTGAGCAAACTGGTTACTAGCTTAACACGGGGAACTGTTCGCTCTCCATTAGCCCAGTGCCTGTTGATTCGCTACACTAGCCAGGTGAATATTTTTCTGGAGAGAGCAGTTGCATACAAGGCTTTATTACTGCTGATCTTATTATTAAGCATGTATCCAAATTTATACAGGTCATCCGAGAATCAAGTAACATCAACCAAACAGGGGACCGGCCGTTTTATGACTATCTTGAGAGTTGTCTGCGCCATAAAGCAGAGATGGTGATTTTCGAGGCTGCCAAAGCAATCACAGAGCTCAGTGGTGTAACCAACAGAGAATTAACTCCAGCCATCACTGTTCTTCAGCTCTTTTTAAGCTCTTCTAAGCCAGTGTTGAGATTTGCTGCTGTGCGCACTTTGAACAAGGTTCTCCCGTTATAAGTTGTGATAACTCTTGGTTTTATCCAGTTTTTTGTGCTCTAATTATCTGGAGAAATTAAACCATCTTGTGCAGCAGATACTATTTTTCATCATATCATTTCTACTTTATTTAGTCTGGAAAAAGTTGTCTACATTTTTAGCATTTGAAAATTGTTGATGCCAAGTATATATGTGAATGACTGATGCAGGTGGCAATGACACATCCGATGGCTGTTACAAACTGCAACATTGATATGGAAAGTTTAATATCTGATCCAAACAGAAGCATTGCCACTCTTGCCATCACCACACTTCTTAAGACAGGGAATGAATCAAGTGTGGATCGCTTGATGAAACAGATAACTAATTTCATGTCTGATATTGCTGATGAGTTCAAGATTGTTGTGGTGGAAGCAATAAGATCATTGTGTTTGAAGTTTCCATTGAAGTACAGATCCTTGTGAGTGGCTTATCACATTTTCTACGTTTATGCAATTCATAATTTGGGGGTCTGATTTTTATTTTTACACATGAGAAGGCTTAATTTTCTTTGTTTCTGTTTTCAACAGGATGAACTTCCTAAGCAACATTCTTAGAGAAGAAGGTGGATTTGAGTACAAAAAGGCAATTGTTGACTCAATTGTAATCCTTATAAGAGATATTCCTGATGCAAAAGAAAGTGGGTTGCTTCATCTCTGCGAGTTCATTGAAGATTGTGAATTTACCTATCTGTCCACACAGGTAAGATTTAAATTGATTATAAATTTGCTAAACAATATCTTTACTTTTGAGTTGTTTCTTAAATGATACTATAACTAACATTTTATTGTGGGATTGGAATTTTGATATTGTAGATACTTCACTTTTTGGGGATTGAAGGGCCAAAAACTTCAGATCCCAGCAAGTATATACGGTATATTTATAATCGAGTACATCTTGAGAATGCTACTGTCAGGGCAAGTGCGGTGAGCACATTAGCGAAGTTCGGTGCTCTTGTTGATTCCTTGAAGGTATAGCTTTCTTTTATTTTTTTTGCTTTTGCTGAATGAGCTGTCTTGTGTATCCGTTTTGGTTACTAGTATAACTTGAAATGATAATTCTTTTCTCTGCTTCAGCCCCGAATTTTCATTCTGCTGAGGCGATGTCTGTTTGACAGTGATGACGAGGTCAGTTATTTTTGATATATTGAATTCCAGATCACTGATATGTTTGATTTTAAATTATGACATGCATGCCTATACATTTTGAATGCATGTGGGCCTGCACGTGTTTTTAATTGTTTGCTTTGGCGGATAGATATTATATTTTATTGTATATAATGATGTATTTATATGTTTCAGTTTTCTCTATGGTTTTGATCTGAAATTTGATTTTGTAAACAAGCACAGTTCATTAGATACATAAAATTATGGCTGCAATTGATCTACTTTCTAGGTTCGTGATAGGGCCACACTCTATCTGAATACTCTTGAGGGAGATGGCTCCATTGTTGAAACTGATGAAGAAGTAAAGGACTTCCTCTTTGGATCTTTGGAAGTTCCACTTGCCAATCTAGAGACAAGTTTGAAAAATTATGTGAGTTATCCCAGTCTTTAATATAATATATAATTTTTTGGGCTTGCAATCTTATTGTTCTGTTTTTTTTTTCTTTTTAAATTTTGTTACAGGAGCCTTCAGAAGAACCTTTTGACATTAATTCTGTACCTAAGGAGATTAAGTCTCAGCCACTTGCAGAGAAGAAAGCTCCTGGTAAAAAACAAACTGGGTTGGGAGCTCCTCCAAGTGGTCCTCCATCCACTGTGGATGCTTATGACAAGCTGCTTTCCTCTATTCCAGAGTTCTCAAGCTTTGGAAATCTTTTCAAGGTACTGTGATGACTAAACTTTCCCTTATGCTTCACATACATTTGCAATTTAATTGTTACTGATCCATACTTGTGTGTTTATTATTGTTACCAGTCCTCGCCACCTGTGGAGTTGACGGAAGCAGAAACTGAATACGCAGTTAATGTTGTTAAGCATATTTTTGACAGCCATGTTGTGTTCCAGTATAACTGCACCAATACAATCCCAGAGCAATTACTGGAAAATGTAATTACTAAATTAGAAAAGGAAACATCCTTGTTCTTTTTGTGACTGGTAATTAGATCCTTAAAATGTATCTTCCGACCTGTTGGCAGGTCACTGTTTTAGTGGATGCTTCGGAAGCCGAGGATTTCACTGAAGTAGCATCAAAGCCTCTTAGAGCTCTTCCTTATGATACACCTGGACAGACCTTTGTGGCATTTGAAAAGCCTGAAGGAGTCTCTGCAGTTGGAAAATTTTCAAACATGTTGAGATTTATTGTTAAAGAGGTATCTAGTTCTTTCCTTTCATCTTTGACATTGCCTTGCATCTCTTTATATGTTTACTTGTTATTTTATATGGTTAAAACCATATATAGGATAAATATTTATATAGGTTGTAGAGAGTAAATATGATTTGAGCTGTGTGCTGACACACGGTTTGGTTTCTGTTGTCAATTTTGAAAATATGTGAAAGAACAACGTTGTTGTAGCAACTGCATAGTCTTATTTGAAGAAGGTCTAGACTTTAAGTGCTGAAATCATCTGTATTCTAATGTCTTTGGCCATATATTCTAATTTTAACACGTACCTAGCATGAATGATTTACTGCATATTATATTCTATGGCCACTGCTTACTAGAAAATCAACCACAAAGGTTAGGGATTTTTAAACAAGGTGGAATGAATTCTGAAGAAGGCTATATATAATGTGTTTTTCATGCATACTAGTTTTCTGGATTTTCCAGGTTGATCCTAGCACAGGTGAGGCTGATGAAGATGGTGTAGAAGATGAGTACCAGCTGGAGGACCTTGAGGTTGTTGCGGCAGATTACGTGTTGAAAGTACCAGTCTCCAATTTCAGGAATGCATGGGAAAGCATGGATCCTGACAGCGAGCAGGTGGATGAATATGGTCTTGGCCCTAGAGAGAGCCTAACTGAAGCTGTGAATGCAGTCATCAGCCTTCTGGGAATGCAGCCTTGTGAGGTAAGTTAATTGTATTTCCCATCAGTTCTTTTTTTGCTATGTAACATGTTATAAGGTACACTAGTAATATCCTCTGAAAAGACAAAAGTCTTTATAAGTATCAGACTGCTTCAGGCTATAGGGTATAGGGTGGTCGGTCACATCCAGTAAGTGCGTTGTATATGCAATAACTGAAAAATGATGAATAAAATATATTGGCTTTTGGAATATGTAAATAATTGAGACATTCCAGTCCGGCATGAAAATAATGTTTTTGAGTGTTTGGTAGGGTGTCAACTGTCAACTGAAAAGAAGGGTTTTGAGACATTAGGGGATGGATGTGTTTTGTACAAAGGATTTAGTAGAGAGATAAGATTAGTGGATGAATTAGTCTGCTATTTCAGCTAATATTTAATCTTTAAAAATATCACGTTAAGTGTGCTTTTGAGGGTCTTTTCTTTCCAAGATCTTAGTAGAGATTGGGGGAAGCATTCTACAGTAAGATACTAGTGCTTGCTTTATGTGGTTAGAGACAGGTTTTATGTATTTATGTAAGTTTTCCTAATGTTTTATGTGATAAGTTACCTTCATCTGCCATAAGTGAGGCTCTCTAATAAATTTGGGAGGTCATTCTTAGACATGTGATCTGTCTTTAAAAATAAAAATGGAAAAGACTACTGATAGAATGTGTACAAGGAAAACTTTTTTCTGCTTCTTTTAACTACCAAATAGTCATTTTCCTGACTTGCCCAAAAAAAAAGGGGGTTAACTTATTGACACATTCAATATTACGCTTGTAATGACCCCCTTAGTATCTCTGTCTATTCATATATGCCTCCCATACGACAGTGTGAAAATAAGAACCTTATCATTTCTAGCTTGCCTTCAAGAAGCTGTTAATTTCTTTGTCTTATATTTTTTTTTAACTTTGTTTCAGGGCTCTGAAGTTGTTCCCAACAACTCGAGGTCGCACACATGTCTACTATCTGGTGTTTACATAGGCAACGTGAAGGTGTTGGTTCGTTTGTCCTTTGGGATCGATAGTACAAAGGAGGTCGCAATGAAATTGGCCGTCCGATCTGACGATATCAGCATTAGTAGTGCAATACATGACATTGTGGCCAGCGGTTAGTTGGCCTCAAAGGGGTAAATGCTTTGCAGTTTACTGAGGCCTTTTCATATTCTTCATGAGATATAGGTAGCGGGTGGTCTTCCAAGAAAGGACCTTGCCATTCTGTAGAGAAAGATGTTCTTGAAACAACATTAAAATTTTAAAGGCTCTGCAAGAGATTAATTTGTCCTATGTTGTTGACATGGTAGGGCTATTCGTAATGTTCTACCCTTGCTTTATGCCATTATTTTTTCCTCTTCATTTGTTGTTTAGCTTCTCACTTTGCTTCGGTCAATTAAAGAAAAAGTTCACATTTGTTGACATTGAAATTTTGAGGCGCTGTCTTCATGACATACTAGTCAAATTGTATTGTTTGCAAACTCTGGTTATTGAACCTGACTGTGTATTGCTTTGGTATATTTTGTGATTTAATTGGACAATGAGAATAACGTCAAAATCTAACCACACTGCATAAACTGCATGTACGTTTAAAACCTTTTGTTGTGCGGTTTACAGTTTATAATTTCATAAGTATGGATTAAACAGTATCTCCTGTCAACGTACAGGTTGCACCAACTAATTAGGGGAAAACAGTGGCCAAACCCTACCTAGCATAGGGCTAGTTGACCATCAAGAGCCGCCTGTAATGGGGCTGGCTGGCCAAGGCTAGTCCAGCCTTCCAGGAGTGGCCAGCCAAACCCTAACACATTCAGGGTTGTAGCCCATTCAAGAAGGGCCAATCGACCAACGGATCATTCTGTGCAAGCACAATTGGATCAAATAAGGAACATGATCAAGGGCCTAGCTTGCCCAAAACTTTTAGACCTTAAAATTAGACAGGCCAAGGGGATCACAATTCTCGGCATATATTAATGCCTTGCCCTCGTCTAAGTTCAAGATGCCGGTATGGAAGATGTATACCGGGCGAGAAGATTTAGTGACATACATCAAGTATTTTAAGATGCAACTTGATATCCAGAAAATTATTGGTGATGTGCGGTGTTTGATATTCTTGACAATCTTGTCGGAAACAACTCAGTAATGGTACTTTAAGCTAGTTCTAGGAAGATTTAATTCTTGGAATGAGTTTTTCTGAGAATTCTACACACAGTTCTCATTCTCGAGGCTAATACCATAGCAGTTGGAAGACCTTGTCGAGGTCAAACAATGACAAGAACATTTAAAGTATTACATCCAAAGGTTCATGGCCAAGGCCACCAAGGTCAAAGGCCTAACAAAAGAAGGCCAGTATACGACTATATTGGGGGGCGTCCTTCCATTGGGTATTTTTGGAAAGATAACTGGAGGATCTCAACTAACAACATGAATGAGTTCCTTGACAAAGCTGACGACTTTATCAAGCTGGAGGAAGCTGTCTGACAAGCCCAGACAAGGCAAGTCGGCAATACCAGACAAGGCAAGTCGGCAATAGGCAGTCTCAGGGCAGCTGCAGTCCCACGACTTGCCAGAAGCGCATGCAGGCGCCAGCACTCCTGTGCAAACCTCTAGTGGCAAAAATTCTAGGGGCAAGTGCAACAACAATAGCTCTGAAAGAAATAGTGGCAAAATGAGAAGTATAATAATTCTCTCACGCCATGAAACTAAAAAGATGAGGAGGAGAAGTATACCTGCTTCACCCTCTTGATGGAAAAACTTGAAGCCATCTTCATGGCCACTCAGGGAACTGTCCCATACAAGAAGCCCCCTCCCATCAAAACAGAGATGAGCAAGAGGGACATGTCAAAGTTCTACCAGTTCACAATTACTTCGGCCATGACACCAACGAGTGTCAGAATTTGAAGAGAGAGATCGAATTCCTAATAAGGAAGAATAATCCCCACATGCGTCGTTATGTGCCGAACGACTAGACTCAGGCACAAGGTGCCCAAAATGGAGACCTTATGCCACCTCCAGTGGCAGGTAGGGGTGTGCATAAATCGATCCAATCCAATGACAACCGACCGATTCAATCACAACTGACCGCCAAACATTGGATATCCAATTGTGATAAGATCAGATTGGATGTTATTTTTGAATATCCAATTGGATCAGATCGGATGTTGGATGGAGTGTTTAAAAATCCAATACATCCAACATCCAATTAAACTAATTAGTATTTTCATTTAGTTTGGATGAGTAATTAGATTTTATAATGTTATACGTAAAATATATATGTATACATAAAAATTAACATTAAAATTTTACTCTTTTTTTCTTGGATTGGATGGATCCAGTCTAATCCAATACATATTGGACCTAAAATATTGGATGGATCCGATCCGATCCAAAAATACTAGTTTAAAATATTGAATAAATTCAAATTGAATCAATAAGTATATATGAAATACACCCAATGGATAGAACCGATCAAATCCAACATCCAATGGATGTTGGATCGATTGGATGACTGAAATAAATTGGATCGGATCGGATGGTAAAATCTAACATCCAATATATAATTGGATCGGATCTGGATGGGCATAAAAATATTGGATGTGATCCAATGAACACCCCTAGTGGCAGGTCACTTAGGGGAAATTATCGGCGGACCCCACATCACAAGCAAGACCAGCAAGGCTAGGGAGCGCTATGCTTGGACACTTTGTCATGAGCCTAAAAGTGACATCCTAGCTGTTGAAGAAAAGGGGCTCTAAACAACCAAAGCTTGGAGAACCCACATCTCTTTCACGGAAGGAGATGCTGCTCGAGTCAATTTCCATGACTGTCGCAAGATGCATGGTGGAAAATGGAGCCTTCTCCAACATTCTTTTTAAATCAACATACGAAAAGATGGGACTCCAGCTAACTGATTTAGCACCCTACACACAAGTAATGTATGGCTTCTTTGGCTAAGGCATTGCACCCATGGGGTACATTCTATTGCCCTTGACTGTTGGAGAGAATCCAACAACCAGAACTCTGATGGCTCAGTTTGTCATAATCGACGTACCCTCGACTTTCAACGCCACGATAGGTTGACCATCCCTATATGACCTAAAGGCGGTAAGATCCACCTACCACCTTTGCTTGAAATTTCTAAAAAGGCATGGAGTAGGATGTTTGAGGGGAGACCAACACTCTGCCCGTCATTGTTATAACTTGGCCTTATCTAAAGCCAAGAAAGACAAGATGCTTGCCAAGAGCTCTGAATAAGAGCCCAGCAAAGGGCAATGAAGTCTAGGCCAAAGCTGAGACGCAGACATAGATCCTCGCTTTGGGGATCCTGTAGATAGCTTTGGACCTGTAGAAGAGCTGGAGGAAGTTGAGGTCAATCCCACTTCTCCAGCTAGAATACTGAAGATCGGGAAAGGTTTAGCCCCGGAAACAAAATCAGTGTTGATAAATTTGTAAGGGCAAACCTGGACCTCTTCACATGGTCATATAGAGACATGGTTAGAATAGACCCCTTTATGATGAGTCATGCCCTCAACATCGATCAAAACTTTCGACGTGTACAATAGAAAAGGAGGTTGTTGGACAAAGAACACACCCAAGCGCTAAAAAATGAGGTCGAAAGACTACGGGCCCATGATTTCATCACCGAAGCATTCTATCCACTTTGGGTATCAAACCCTGTGCTGATGCCAAAACTGAACAAAAAGTGGAGAGTATTCATAGACTTCACTAACCTAAACAAAGCATGCCCAAAGGACTGCTTTCCACTTCTAAGAATCGACCAGCTGGTGGACGCCATAACTAGCCATGCAATCTTAAGTTTCGTGGACGCGTACTCAGGTTACAACCAGACCAAGATGCATCCGCCAGATTAAGAGCACACAAGCATCATGATAGAGTTAGGTCTATACTGCTACAAAGTCATGCCCTTTGGGCTAAAAAATGCAGGGGCCACCTACCAGAGGCTTGTGAACAAAATGTTCAAAGATCTCATTGGTCGCAATATGGAGGTGTATGTGGACGACATGATGGTCAAGTCAGAAAAGGCTGTGGGCATGTGGAAGATCCAGAAGAATGCTTTAAGATCCTTCGTAAGTACAACATAAAGCTCAACCCCCTCAAATGTTCTTTTGGAGTAGGCCCAAGTAAATTCCTTGGCTTCATAGTCAATGCCAAGGGAATAGAAGCAATCCCAGACAAGATCCAAGCCTTTTTGGACATGAAGTCGCCTATAACCATCAAGGAAGTACAAAGCTTGATAGGACGCATTATTGCACTAAGCAGATTTGTGTCCAAATCTACGGACAAGTGTGTACCATTCTTCAACATTCTCAGAGAAAACAAAAAATTTGAGTGGATAGAGGAGTGTGAAAAAACATTCCTAGAGCTGAAAAAACAATTGGCTCAACCACCTATCTTATCAAACCTCTGGACAATGAAGAGCTAGGCATGTACCTAGCAGTCACAAAACATGCTGTGAGTGCAGTCTTAACAAGAGAAGAGGACGATATACAACACCCTGTATACTACATCAGCAAGAGACTAATCGATGCTAAAAGTCGATACCCACTCATGGAGAAGCTGACCTACAGCTTGCTATTGGCATCCAAAAAGCTGAGGCCATACTTCCAAGCACACCCGATAGAGGTGTACACCGGCCAATCATTGTAGTAGATTTTACAAAAACATGAAGCATCTGGCCGACTACTCAATTGGGCCATTAAACTTGGCTAATTCGATATCACATATCAACTGAGAACGGCCATAAAGGGTCAAGCCCTTGTAGACTTCGTGGCTGTATGTACAAACACATCTATTAAAATCTCTTAAGATTCAGGAGAAAAGCAGGAGCCAGAGAAGAAGTGAGAGCAAGAGTAGCAACAAAAACCTAAAGAATCAACATGAAACTACATGTTGATAGAAGCTGCACTGACCAGTTGTCCAGTGCAAGCATTGCCCTCATAACACCTGGAGGGCAGCAGTTGCACGAAGTAATCAAATTTGGCTTCAAAGCCTTTAACAATGAGGCTGAATATGAAGCCCTGATTGCTGGCCTCGAGTTGGCGCATGAAGTACGGGCTGACACCTGGACATATACATCGAATCTCAACTAGTCGTGAATTAGGTGCTAGGTGAATACACAACTCGAGGTAAAAAGAATGATGGCTTACTTGAGCAAGATCCAAGACATGCTAGGTCAACTCAAAGGCTATACAACAATGCAGATCCCCAAAGAGTAGAATGACATAGCAGATGCACTTACTTATTTGGAAAGTAGCACCATTGCCGACAAGGCAAACTTGGTGCGAGTACAATTCTTGAAGGAACGAAGCATTACCATCCCTGAAGAAGTCAACATGTTGGATGAAAGTCCAACATGGATGACACCTATCGTAGCCTACCTCCAAACGTGAGCCTTACTTGAAAACAAGAATGATGCAAAAAAGATGAGAAGAAAGGCTGCTAGGTTATCTAATCCTAGATGGAGTAATGTACAGAAGGAGCTTCTCAATGTCGCTCTTAAGGCGTGTCACCAAGGCTGAAGCCGAGCAGTTGATGATAGAAGTGCATGAAGGCTTTTGCGACAATCATGTTGGGGGGCAAAGCCTATCCAAAAAAAATACTCCGACAAGGGTACTTTTGGCAAACAATGATTAAGGATTTGATGGAATATGTCAAAAAATGTGACAAGTGCTAGAGATTCTCGAAGATCCCTAGAGCTCCACCCAACGAGCTCACGATGATCCAGTCTCCTTGACCCTTTTGCAGTATGGGGAATAGAACTGATTGGTCAACTCCCAAAGGGAAAAGGAGGGGTGCAGTATGCCGTTGTCGCTGTAGACTACTTTACCAAGTGGGTAGAAGCTGAACCCCTGGCAATAATCACTTCTAAAAAAGTCCTTGACTTTGTTGCCAAGAACATCATATGTTGCTTTGGACTTCCACAAAAGATTGTGTCAGACAATGGAAAGCAGTTTGACAGTGACATGTTTACTGATTTCTGCAACAGACTGGATATCATCAAAAGCTTTTCTATCGTGGCCCATCCTCAAGCAAATGGGTAGGTAGAAGCTGTCAACAAGATCCTTAAGGAAACTTTGAAAAAGTGCCTTGAAGAGGAAAAAGGCAATTGGCGAGAATTACTCCCAGAGGTCCTTTGGTCGCATAGAACTACTGAGAAGATAGCCACCAGGCAAACTCCATTCGCTCTAACTTATGGCTATGAGGCGATGTTGCCTGTAGAGTTGGTGCCACCGTCTCACAGAAGGACAACCTTTTACCAGGATACAAACAACATCCTACTAGCAGAATCCCTTGACAAACTAGAAGAAAGAAGAGATCAAGCCGACCTAAAGTTGTAGGCTTGCCAGTAAAAGGTTGCAAGGCACTTCAACAAATAAGTCAAGGATAGGAAATTCTTCATAGGAGATCTTGTGCTTCAAAGAGTGTTCCTGAACACCAAAGATCCAACAACATGAGTGTTTGGACCCAACTGGGAAGGCCCCTACCAAGTTATAGAGATAACAAGCAAGGGAGCCTACAAGCTAGGGAGATACAATAAGAACATGGAGCTGGTTCTCCTACCAAGATATTGGAATGGGGAGCACCTCTGCAAGTACTACCAATGACCAGTGTTATACCCGAAATTTGGCTGGAGGACACGTGTAAAGATAAAGGGAATGTGAATCGATGCAATAGCTTTTCATGGAATAACTCATTAATTACGTAAGTATCAGAGTATATACGTAACCCGCTGACTGTAAGGTCTTAGGTAAGGAATCAATGTACAAACTGGCACTTAGTGTATTAGCAAGAAACCATATGTTGCTAAATATGAATAGCGAGGCACGAGAGAAAGTGACACGTATCAACCATGAAAGTCTTTAGCATGCAATGAACAAACTAAGTATAAAAGTCAGATCGGCTCAAGAGCAAGTAAGCGAGGTGACAGTCTCGCTATGGGAAGACTTCTTGTAGCTCTATCCAACTAGCGATAACACGACTTACAACCCTAGCGAGTCAGAAGAAGTCTTTTCAAGTAAGAACCGCAATCGACACCAGACCTACATTGTTGACCTCAAAAGAAAGAATGGGCCTAGCTTGCTATTGGGATCGCTGTAACCAAGTTTCTGTCGAGACATCTCTAGACACAACAAGTAAAGACGTATTTAATACACGATTGTCTTGACCCAGTAATAGCAGGAAAATCACAGCTATATGATTTTCAAATCATAAACTGCATTTACACTACGTGATATGTAATTCAAATCTCATGATCTTAGGGATGATTGTTGTAAACATATTCTGGTTAACTTTGTAATTAACTGTCCACTATGTAATTATAAATAGTGGCAGACAAGCTCAAAAAGGGGACGAAAAATCTTCTACAAGAAAGGCCCTAAAAAAACACACAATCAGAAATCTGAATAAGATTGACACGTGGACTATGCAGAATTTTAACTGCAAAAGCACGTAAAAAAAACCCTGTGTTCATATATTATTTTTCTATAGCTTTTATTATTTGCGTGTGGAATTATTATCGTGAGGCTCAAATTTAGTTAACGAAAATTTGCGTTAACAGTTTGGTGCTTTCATTGAGAGCTTCTGTGAAAAAGCTCAGAAAAAAACCCTCCCTTTTTTTTTTCTTTTTTTAAAAAAACAATCTCCTTCATGGCTGAAAATCTAGAAAATGTTAACACCACACATGAGGAAACCAATCATCGTTCTGGGAAAGAGCCCATGGGCTCCAGAAGACCTACCGACCTGCAATTCAGAAGGACCACTCGTTCCAGGAGGGTTATACCTGAGGGTGGCCCCACCGCACAGACCATACGCTCCCGAAGAACTCAACCTGACATTGGTCCTAGTATGCGGACAACACGCTCGAGGAGAACTCAGCGTGGGAATGGTCAGAATCCCACGATGAGGGATGAAGAGCTCAATCGTGGAGGTGCCCAATCTGTGGCAGAAGGAACTTATTAAATGAAAAGCTGCCGCCTGAGACGCCGTCTGGAAGAGGCGCAACGTCGAAACGCTGAGTTAGAATGTGAGGCAACCTCGGCCAGGGCGGCACAGGGGATGAATGTTGGAAGTTATTTTACCAGGATCTTAGATCTACTCACAAGTATGTTGATTTAACAACCTAAATATGAACTTCTAAAACGATATGAAATTAAACACATAAGAGTATCAGAAATCTTACAGTGATTGCAGCGGAATATATGTCTCCTCCCACTCAGATCTCTAACCCTTGATTCCTTTCTCAGAGCGCAGTATAATCAAGATCTGAGCCCGATAGTCCTTCTTTGTTGTTTCTGAATTCTGCACAGCCTTCCTCACTATGATTGAGGTATTACTTGATGTGTGTGGGCACTACTCTAGCACTTATACATTTCGAAACAGTGAAGGAAGAGAGAGAGAGAGGGTGGCGGCTCAGAGAGAATTATCTGAGAGAAAATTCTTTCAGAATAATGCTGTGAAAAGGTTGTACAGTTGCGTGTAACTCTGAAGCCTTTGCCTTCTATTTATAGAAGACCACCAAGGGCTATGATTGACATTTGGAATTGAAAAAATCAAAGAGAAAAGGAAGCTAAGTGGCCGGCCTAGGCATTGTGGAGACAAGGCTTGCCACTTTTCCAACTTTCCTTTTCCTACACTGATAGTTTCCTGTTTTGTGAAAAACTGCCAATTCCATTCTTCAACCACATTAATGACAAATCTAATTATTTAATAATTAAAATTAATTATCAAATAATATATTATCATTTATTTTATTAATAATGAAACTAATTAAAGTTTCCTAATTAATAAATATGCCCTTCAAAATCTCTATTTACTGTTTTGCCCTTAATAAGTGATAAATTCTTAAATAGACAAGTCTATCTTGAGAATTTTTAATTGATTAATTAAAATCAATTAAATGAGTCTTACAAGTAATATCATCTCAACTAGTGAGGGGACCATTGGTCTATATATCCGAGCTTCCAATAAGCAGATCTAGAATTTACCACTTAAATTCACTGACTTATTAATTCTTCGTTGAATCCACACATAAAACTCAGAATTGCACTCTCAGTATATAGAATGCTCTATATGTTCCACCATATAGACACATTATTAGTTATCCATTGTTATAATCCTAATGTGATCAATGATCCTCTATATGGATGATTTACACTGTAAAGGGACTAAATTACCGTAACACCCTACAATGTATTTTATCCTTAAAACACTTAACCCTGTATAAATGATATTTCAACTAAGTGAAATGAGTACTCAATCATTTATCTCGTTTGGTTAAGCTTGAAGGAAATCACCCTTTGCTTACTATTCGCCAGATAGAAGCTATAGATTTCATATTTATGTTAGCGCTCCCACTCAATCGCACTACCGTGTTCCCAAAATGTATGTATTGCCCAGACTAAAGATTAGGCTTAACTAACAAATCAAAGAACACGAATAATACTCTTGAAATTAAGCCTAACCATATCAGGATTTCGATCATGTGATCTAGGATCAACTTATGATATTGAATTGAATAGATGTTTACGGTAAGTTTCAAAATCTAATTCAAAGTTCAATATCGATCCATTCCAATGCATACTCCATGCATCCAACCTGAGCTTTACTTTAACCTATGTTCTGGAAAGAACATAACATTTCTCCAAATGTAAGTAAACTCTGTTGTAGATTGTCATATCAGTGAAACCCAGTGTTCTGATAAATCTAGGAATACTTTATTCACATAGTCATGTTTATTTTCCACTGTGTTGACAACACAATAAACATGTTCAAGTATGTGAAAAGGGTTTGGATGAATTTATAAATCAAATAGACAAGCAATTGATTAAGTGAACCAAAACATACACAAGTGAATGAAAAATTACTTCTGTTACTTTATTGATATTGAATAATCTGGATTACATTGAAACAGAGTTTTATTTAGGGCATATAACCCAACAAACTCCCACTTGCACTAATATAAAAAAAATCAGTACATTTCAATTAATCCTAAATTCTGACGGTGCTTTTCGAATGAAGTTACTGCCAAGACTTTGGTGAATGGATCAGCCAAGTTATCCTGCGTATCCACTTTCTCCACCAGTACATCCCCTCTTGGCACATATTCTCTAATAATATGATACTTTCTTTCTATATGCTTACTTCTCTTGTGGCTCCGAGGTTCCTTACTGTTGGCTATAGCTCCAGTGTTATCACAAAGTCGGACTAGAGGCTTTTCCATTCCAGGAACTACACCGAGACTGGTGAAGAACTTCCTAAGCCAGACAACCTCTTTAGCTGCTTCAGCCGCAGCTATGTATTCTGCCTCCATGGTAGAATCCGAAATCGCAGTTTGTTTAGCACTTCTCCAAACCACCGCTCCACCCCCAAGAGTAAACACCATCCCTGCATGTAGATTTCCTGTCTTCAAGACATCCCTGGAAATCTGAGTCTGTATAGCCTAAGGGATTTAAAGCACCACCCTTGTAGACTAATACATAATCTCTTGTACTCTTTAAGTATTTCAAAATATACTTAACAACATTCCAATGTACCCTTCCTGGATTTGACTGATACCTGCTCACGATTCCAACTGCATAGCAGATGTCAGGTCTAGTGCATAGCATAGCATACATTAGACTTCCAACTGCAGAAGCATAAGGAATTTTTGCCATGTCTTCTATCTCTTGAGGATCAGTAGGACACTGTTCCTTAGATAGACGGATACCATGTCTAGAGGGCATGTTTGCCCCTTTGGTATTGGTCATGGAAAATCTCTCTAGAACTTTGTCAATGTAAGCTGTTTGAGAGAGAGCAAGGGATCTGTTCTTTTGGTTTCTGACAATCTGAATACCAAGAACATAGGCTGCCTCACCCAAGTCTTTCATGTCGAATTGAGTGTCAAGCCATTCCTTGATGTGAGTCATTTTCTTGACATTGTTTCCAATGATCAAAATGTCATCAACATAAAGGACCAGGAATACTACTACTTGGTTTTCCTTGAGTTGGTAAACACAAGGTTCATCTTCATTCTGATGAAAGTCGTAGGTCTTGATGATCTCATCAAACCTTTTGTTCCATGAGCGAGAAGCTTGCTTAAGCCCATATATGGACCTATTTAATTTGCAAAGTTTATTCTCCTGCCCAGGAAGAACATAACCTTCTGGTTGCTCCATATAGATGGTTTCTTCAAGAAGCCCATTAAGAAAGGCTGTCTTGACATCCATTTGCCAAATTTCATAATCTAAAGCGGCAGCTATGGAGAGAAGAATTCGGATGGATTTGAGCATGGCAACAGGACTAAAAGTTTCCTCATAGTCCACACCTTCTCTTTGGGTATAACCCTTGGCGACCTGTCTAGCTTTGAAAGTTTCGACTTCGCCTCCAGCACCTCTTTTCTTCTTGTAGACCCATTTACATCCAATTGGACGAAAATCTTCAGGTGGTTCTATATATTCCCAGACTTTGTTCTTTTTCATGGAATCCATTTCTGAATCCATACCGGCTGACCATCGCTTCCGTTGCGGACTTGCCATTGCCTGTTTATAGGTCAATGGGTCGTCATCAATACCGTCACCAACGACCATATTGATTTCACCATCCAAGCCATAACGAGATGGTTTTGTAGAAACCCTCCCACTACGACGAGGAGCGGTGACCTTCTGAACAGGAGCTTTAGTAGTAGTTTTCTCAGTTGCTACGACTGAGGGAGTGGGATGTTCCTCTTCTTGAGTAGAAGAAGATGGTACATTTGAAGGAACAGTATCTGTGAGCATTTCCTCTAATACAATTTCACTTTTCAGTTTGTTGTCTTTCATATAGTTGTCTTCAAGGAAAGTAGCATTTGTAGAAACAAATATTTTGTTATCCTTGTGACTATAGAATAGTCCACCCCTAGTCTCTTTAGAATTTCCGACAAACATGCAAACCTCAGTTCGCGATTCTAGTTTGCCTTCTTTCTTTCTTAAGACGTGAGCAGGGCACCCCCAAATCCTATAATGGCGCAAACTAGGTGTGCGACCATTCCTAGTTCGAAAGGTGTCTTAGGGACTGCTTTAGATGGAACAACATTTAAAATGTCGTTTGCCTTTTGAATAGCATATCCCCAGAAGGACGTAGACAGAGTTGAATAACTCAGCATAGACCTAACCATTTCTAAGAGAGTGCGATTTCTTCTTTCTGCAACTCCATTCGCCGTGGAGTGCTTGGGGCGTATATTGGGATTCAATTCCAAGTTCAATTAAATGATCTTTGAACTGCATATCCATATATTCTCCACCCCTATCAGTTCGCAAGATCTTTAATGTTTTACCTAATTGGTTTTGAGCCAAAGCATGAAATTCCTGAAACTTTTCAAACGTTTTAGATTTCTTTTGCATTAGGTAAAGAAAACTATATCTAGAGAAATCGTCAATGAAAGTGACGAAATACTCATAACCTCCTCTGGCTTTTACATTCACCGGTCCGCAAACATCTGAATGTACTAACCCTAGGGGTTCTTTGGCAGGCTCTCCCTTTGCAGAGAAAGAATGTTTGGTCATTTTTCCTTCTAGGCAAGACTCGCAGACTGGCAGTTCTCCTAAGACGACATTTTTCAATGGACCGTCTTTGGTTAGCCTATTGAGTCTATCAAAACCTATATGACCTAAACGTAAATGCCATAGATAAGTTTGATCATCATTATCAATCTCTTTTCTCTTAAGGCTTCTAGGTTTAGCTACATTGAAAAGTTCAGTATTTAGTGAGATTTGAGTATCAGGTCTTAAAACATAAAGCCCTCGTTCCATGTTTGCAACACATATATGAAATCCATTACGAGAAATTGAACAATTTGAACTCAAAAAATTCAATATATAAAATTGTGTCTGTAAACATGAAACACTAATCAAGTTTCTACTAAAATTAGGAATATATAAAACATTCTCTAAAAGTAAAAACTTCTTAGAATTAAACTTGATTCGGCCGTTCCTCTTGCTTTAACCGATACCAACTCGCCATTTCCAACTTTAAGCTTTAACTCATCTGGGTGAAGATTCTCCCAAGTTTCAAGCAAATTTGCAATGAAGAACATACATGGTTAGTAGATCCAGAATCAACAATCCAGGAGGATTTGTCGTTCTCTAAAACACATGATTCAAATACAAAAGCATCACCTTCGTTTGAATTGTCTAGAAGCTTGGGACATTGTTCTTCTCTATGTCCCTTTCCATTACAATTCGCACATAGAACATGATGTCTGATAATTGTACTTGAAGAAGCGACTTTGTTAGAGCCCTCATGCTTAATCTTCTTCCTTACGATTAAAGCTTGCAATGCTAGGAGGTCTCATTGCAATCGCATTCCGCTCATGGGCCCTCAACTCAGACTCGAGTTTGTCCATGTCGGAGGAGTTAGGATTGTTCAATAAATAATATAGAACAAAACTGTTATACTCCTGAGGAAGACTATAAAGTATGAGTTTTACCCATTGTTCCTTTGATAAATCAATTCCTAGTAGATTTGCCCTTTGGAATTTCAGATTCATCAACAATAGGTGCGAGTTAATGCAACTACCAGGATGCATTTTCACACTATTGAGTTCTTTTGCAAAGATACTAACTAGGAGTGGATCGGGATGAGGGTTATTCATATTGGCACAACATATCAATAAACAGAAGTAAGGTTTTGGTTCTATAAATTCATACACAGGTTCAGAAAACAAATAATCACTTATGTTATAAAAATACTAAATCTAACATAGTTTATTTTCCAAGGTTTCCAACGAACTGATACAGTGTCCCGTTTAGGCGAGAGTCAAAGCATCATCCATTGAACAGAGTTGTCAATTCATCTAAAATGTCAAACATTCTAGCAACCTGTTATTCGATCAAGATTGGAATTCAGCGTTGTCCCGTTTAGGCGAGAGTCAAGGCAATTCTATCTTATGAGCTTCTACCATTGTTTCGCATTCTTGTAAGTCTTATATAGTCGCCACCATTAGGGTGGTCATGAACCATATAAATAAACCTATAAGAATACTTATCTTTCGAGATTAAACGGCGCTAACTTGCTAATGAACGTTCCTCCATTAGGGAGGATTACTCACTAAAACAATAGCTATGTAAAACCAACAATGGAGATCGAATTTCTCTTGATTAAAGCTCATTATTTAAACATGTATTTTGTTTAATCATTTATATTCCATATCTCAATAATGAAATATTACAAATTAAAGTAAAAACTTTAATTAAATTTCAAAAATGGAATAATTTTGAAAAATATCTTATTTAAGTTGTTTAGAAAAAATCTAAATACCCAACTTAAAATATTCTTCAAACAATGACTTAATTAAATATTACCAATTAAGTAGTAACCACTTAATTTAGAAGATATTCCATTTTAAGTTCCCATATTTAGAAAATATCAACTTAAAAAATATCTAAAGAATCTTAATAACCAATTCCCAAAATTCCTCAACTTAATTTATAATAGGAAATTCAAAAATATTCAAATCTAAGTTGATTTGATAGATTTAACTAAATCTCAACTTAAATAGGAATACTTAATGAAATTATAAAATTAAGATTCAGAAAGAATTTATATGGTTATAATTCCATATTTAATTAAAAACAAGAAAAATACATATAGCTTTCCAGAATATAACTATTCAAACTATGTTTTTCTTAAATTAATTTCAAGGAAGAATGAAATTAATTATGTTGCTAATCAATTTTTTATTAGGTCAAACTAATATAATTAACCTAGCACAGTTATCCAAATCAGGCAAATGGGCCTTCACAATTGGGGTTGTTCATGTGAGGGGGGGCTGGGTCCAGTATGTCGTACCCACTTCTAAGGCTCCCAACTCTCACACAAGGCCCAAAAGAGAGGAATTTAACCTTAAAATGAATAACTGTTATTAATTGAATAGGCTCACTACTAAATGAGCCTAAATAAAATCTATCAGTTACGATATTTTATTTAGCAACAACCACCTATATGTATCTATAATAGAAATTAAACATATAGGCTCACACAGGAATACACATTTGGATGGATCCTATCATGTTGCTAGGTCATACACAGATGAAAGAAGTTTGTAAAAATTACCTGTTACAAATTATTTACTTGATCTATCGTCAATTGAACCTTTGGTTAAAATTAGATCATCGGATCTATCATCAAGTTAACCAAGGCAATTTAGATCAAGCAATAATAAGTTTTAGAAAACTTACAAACAATCTAAAACACATACTCCTGCAACAAGGTTAGATTTGGATAGTTGGATGTAGGATTTATTTAATTTTAAACATTTATTTCGAAAATAAAATTAAAATTAAACCTACCATTTTGAAAAAATTAGGTTTTGGGTAACCTAAATGTCATTTCAAAATAAATTGCTAACTTTCCTTTTAAATTTCATGTTATTTAATAAATTAAATAATAAAATAGAAAATGGTAAATACATACCCTTTTCTTGTTTTACAATTTAATTTAATTAAAAAATAAAAAAATTTAAAAGTTAACAAAAATACCTTATTTACTCTTTTAAAATTATCATGATTATTATGATCTTATTTTAATTAAGGTTAAGTTACCAAAAAAAATTAATATCTGACATTAAAAAAATAAAAAAAAAATAAAATAATCAAATTTTAAAGGAAATAAGAAAAAAGGGTAAGCAAAACTTGATTTTTCCTATTTTCAAAATCAAATTACACTAATATCTAAAATTAATTTTAAAAATTAAAATTAATTTATTTCTGATAATTAGATTTGAAATTTGAAAAACAAAAATCAACATACAAAACTACACAAAAAATCGGAATTTAATTCCATGAAATAGCATGAAAAATCGAAAAAATTGGAAAATTGGATGAACTGTACGGATGGCATGCCATGCATGGCCATCCGCGCGCGTATCTGGGTGCTTGACCGAGAAATCACGGCGCAGGAAGGCTGCAAGCAGCCATTCCGCGCGCGTGATGAGGTTGCTCGTCACCCCGATTTTTCCAATTTTCAAAAATTCATAACTAATTCAAATTAAATCGAAATCGAGTTCTGTAAAAAAGTAAATTGCTTAGAATTTTGCAAACTATCCAACAAAAATAATTACAGAATAAGAACAGTAACCAGTTTTCCCAGAATTCACAAACAACAATCAAACATCAATATGACACTCAAAGCAACATGATACCATCCAAAAAACAAGCAAATCGTTTTAAGTCCAAATTTCTCAAGTAAATCAATTACCATGGCTCTGATACCAGTTGTTGGAAGTTATTTTACCAGGATCTTAGATCTACTCACAAGTATGTTGATTTAACAACCTAAATATGAACTTCTAAAACGATATGAAATTAAACACATAAGAGTATCAGAAATCTTACAGTGATTGCAGCGGAATATATGTCTCCTCCCACTCAGATCTCTAACCCTTGATTCCTTTCTGTAGCAGAGTATAATCAAGATCTGAGCCCGATAGTCCTTCTTTGTTGTTTCTGAATTCTACACAGCCTTCCTCACTATGATTGAGGTATTAATTGATGTGTGTGGGCACTACTCTAGCACTTATACATTTCGAAACAGTGAAGGAAGAGAGAGAGAGAGGGTGGCGGCTCAGAGAGAATTTTCTGAGAGAAAGTTCTTTCAGAATAATGCTGTGAAAAGGTTGTACAGTTGTGTGTAACTCTGAAGCCTTTGCCTTCTATTTATAGAAGACCACCAAGGGCTATGATTGACATTTGGAATTGAAAAAATCAAAGAGAAAAGGAAGCTAAGTGGCCGGCCTAGGCATTGTGGAAACAAGGCTTTCCACTTTTCCAACTTTCCTTTTCCTACACTGATAGTTTCCTGTTTTGTGAAAAACTGCCAATTCCATTGTTCAACCACATTAATGACAAATCTAATTATTTAATAATTAAAATTAATTATCAAATAATATATTATCATTTATTTTATTAATAATGAAACTAATTAAAGTTTCCTAATTAATAAATATGCCCTTCAAAATCTCTATTTACTGTTTTGCCCTTAATAAGTGATAAATTCTTAAATAGACAAGTCTATCTTGAGAATTTTTAATTGATTAATTAAAATCAATTAAATGAGTCTTACAAGTAATATCATCTCAACTAGTGAGGGGACCATGGGTCTATATATCCGAGCTTCCAATAAGCAGATCTAGAATTTACCACTTAAATTCACTGACTTATTAATTCTTCGTTGAATCCACACATAAAACTCAGAATTACACTCTCAGTATATAGAATGCTCTATATGTTCCACCATATAGACACATTATTAGTTATCCATTGTTATAATCCTAATGTGATCAATGATCCTCTATATGGATGATTTACACTGTAAAGGGACTAAATTACCGTAACACCCTACAATGTATTTTATCCTTAAAACACTTAACCCTGTATAAATGATATTTCAACTAAGTGAAATGAGTACTCAATCATTTATCTCGTTTGGTTAAGCTCGAAGGAAATCACCCTTTGCTTACTATTCGCCAGATAGAAGCTATAGATTCCATATTTATGTTAGCGCTCCCACTCAATCGCACTACCGTGTTCCCAAAATGTATGTATTGCCCAGACTAAAGATTAGGCTTAACTAAAAAATCAAAGAACACGAATAATACTCTTGAAATTAAGCCTAACCATATCAGGATTTCGATCATGTGATCTAGGATCAACTTATGATATTGAATTGAATAGATGTTTACGGTAAGTTTCAAAATCTAATTCAAAGTTCAATATCGGTCCATTCCAATGCATAATTCTAACTTAAATTAATTTTTTTATTTAATTAAATACCATGAAAATAACAATATTTAAGTATCGTGATGAAAATCAACTTAGATATTTAATTTTCAATTTAATTAAATTTATTAAACTCAAGAAATAAATAATTAAGTATAGAGGAGACTTAATTATTAATTCTATTTTAATACTAGGAAAAATATACTTAACTTAGATTGTACCAAAATTAATTGTTAAATTAATTTCACAATCTATGATATTTTCCTAATTTAATATTAGAAAATATAATTAGTACTAGGAATAACTATCTAGAATATATTTCAATAACTAAGTGTTTTCTAAAATTTGAAAAAGTATCTAATTTAAGTTGTTATATAAAAAAAATATCCAACTTAAATATTTTTCAAATAAAAATTTAATTAAATATCAAAATTAAGTTGTAACCACCTAATTTGAAAAATATTCCATTTTATGTTGATTTATATTTTTAAAAAAATATCAACTTAAAAAATATCTTAAGAATCTTCAATAACCAATTCCTAGAATTCCTCAACTTAATTTTGAAATTCAAAAGATATTCAAATTTAAGTTGATAAATAAAATTAGTTAGAAATAACTAATTTACAACTTAAATAGGAATATTTAATGAAATAATTAAAATAAGCTTCAGAAAGAATCTAGTTAGTTATAATTCTATATTTAATTTAATTCAAGAAAAATACAGATAGTTTATCTAGAAATAATTTTATTAAACTAAGAGTGTTTTACTAACAATTAACTTTAAAATATTGAAATGATAAATAAATTTCATATATTTTAAAAGTTAATTATGTTGCTAATCAATTTTATTAGGTTAAACTAATATAATTAACCTCATACAGTTATCCAAATCAGGCAAATGGGCCTTCACAGTTGGGGTAGTTCATGTGAGGGGGAGCTGGGTTCAGTATGTCGTACCCACTTCTGTTGGCCCCAAGTCTCACACAAGGCCCAAAAGAGAGGAATTTAACCTTAAAATGAACGACTGTTATTAATTGAATAGACCCATAAACTAAAGGGGCCTAAATAAAATCTATCATGGTGTGACATTTTATTTAGCAACAACCTATATACATCTAAACATAAAGTACACATATAGGCTCACACAGGCACACAGATTTGGATGGATCCTATCATGTTACTAGGTTATACACAGATGAAAGAAGAATGTAAAATTTACCTGCTACAAATTATTTACTTGACCTATTGACAATTGAACCATGGGTTAAAATCAGATCATTGGATCTGTCAACAAGTTAACCATGGCAATTTAGATCAAGCAATAATATGTTTTATAAAACTTACAAATAAGCTAAAACACATACTCCTGCAACAAGTTGAATTGGATAGTTGGATGTAGGATTTATTTAATTTTAAATTAATTAATTTATTAAATAAAAATTCGAAAAAATAAATAAATAAATAAAAAATATTTTTCGATTTTTAAAAAAAAATTAAATAAAAAATTTAAAATTAAAACCTACGATTTTGAAAAATTAGGTTTCAACTAACCTAAATATCATTTCAAAAAAAAATAAAATAAATAATTTGCTAACCATCTTTTAAATTTTCATGTTATTTTATAAATTTAATATTCAATAAAATAGAATGATAATAAATATCTTTTCTGATTTTATAATTTAATTTCAAAAAAATAACAAAATTTAAAAGTTAGCAAAATATCTTATTTCTATTCAAAATATCATGATTATAGTAATCTTATTTTAAATTTAAATAAGGTCAAATAATTTAAAAAAATTTAAAAAATATTAATATCTGACCTTAAATTTAAAAAATAATATAAAATAATCAAATTTAAAAATAAGATAAAAAATTAAGCAAAAAGATAGATTTTTACCTATTTTCAAGTTCAAAATACACTAATATCTTAAATTAATTTTTTAAAAAAATCAAATTAATTTATTTATGATTATTAGATTTGAAATATGAAAAGTAAAAATTAAAATACAAAAATACACAAAAAATCGGAAATTAATTCCATGAAATAGCATGAAAAATTGAAGAAAACGAAAAAATTTGCAAGTGGTACGGACAGTATGCAATGCATACTGTCCGCGCGCGCTCGAGGGGCAGCTTGACCGAGAAAACACGGCGCAGGAGGCTCCATGCAGCCTCTCCGCGCGCGCATCCTGGGTGGTTTAGACATCTTGCCGACAGACCAAGAAATCTCGGACAAGGCATGTCTGATTGCGCACGCGTCCGAGGAAAAAGAGGTGATCCGCGCGTGTGTGGGGGGTGATGCAACCCTGATATTTTCCGATTTTCAAAAATTCATAACAAATTCAAATAAAATCGAAATTGAGTTCTGTAAAAAAGTAAATTGCTTAATTTTTTCCAAACTATCCAATAAAAATAATTTCAGAAACGAAAATTCAATTATTTTTCACAAAATTTTACAAACATCAATTAATCATCATATAACACAGATCAACATGAAACCATCCAAATCAACACATATCATCGTTTTAATTCATATTTCATGAAAGTAAATAATTACCATGGCTCTGAGGCCAATTGTTGGAAATATTTTACTTGGATCTAAATTTACTACCATATGTATGTTTCATTAACATCCTAATATGAATTCTAAAACAATGAAATAAACACATATAAAGTTTAGGAAACCTTACATTGGGAGCAGCGGAATATAATGAATCCTCCCGTTCAGATCTCTAGCCCTTGATTCCTTTCTGTAGCAGAGCATCACCAAGATCTGAACCTGGATCTCTTTCTCTCCTTCCTTTGACGTTGAATCTCCTTCTTGTTGATTGGATTCTTCACAATCTTCCACACTATGATTGAGATACCACTTGATGTGTGTGGGCACTACTCTATCACTCAAGGGTTTGAAAATTGAAGAAGAAAAGGAGAGGGAAAGTGGCGGCTAAGAATTTATTCCGAAGGAATGAGATGCATCATCTTTTTCCTGAAGCCATCACTACCTATTTATAGGTAACCACCTAGGTTTAGGTTATAATTATTTGGCATTAAAATAATAAAAAATAAATGGTAAAATCCATTAAGTGTGGCCGGCCATGGATTGTGGATTGGGCCCACTTTGCAATTTTGCCATTTTGTCATTTTCCATCCCATTTTCTCAAAAATACCAATTTTCCAATTTAACCACTTAAATACCAATTCCAATTATTTAATAACTAAAAATTAATTATTAAATAATATTGTCATTTAATATATTTATTAATTAGACATATAAAGTCTCTTAATTAATAAATAAAACCTAGAATCTCTTTTCTTCACAATTTTGCCCCTTGCTTAGTGAAAATTCATAAACTAGACATAGTCTAACTTTAGAATTATAATTGATTAATTCCTTATTGAATCCACTCTTAGAACTTGGAATTGCACTCTCAGTTATATAGAACGCTCTATATGTTCCACGATATAGATACGCTATTAATTACCCATTGTTATAATCCTAATTTGATCAATGACCCTTTAATAGATGATCTACATTGAATAGGGACTAGATTACCGTTACACCTTCAATGTATTTTATCCTTAAAACACTTAGCTCCGTATAAATGATATTTCAGCGAAGTGAAATGAGATCTCAACCATTTATCTCTGTTTAGCCAAGCTCAAAGGAGATCATCGTTTCACTTCTAAATTCCTATGGAAGTTATAGATTCCATATTTATGTTAGCGCTCCCTATCAATTATACTATCATGTTCTCAAAATGTACGTATCACCCTGACCCAAAAGTAAGCTTAACTAACAAATCAAAGAACATGTATAATGTAACACCCTAACTATCTTAGGCATATTACGTGATTTTTAAACGTACTGTGCAGCTCGTTGCTAATCAACGAGGTTTATGGAAAAACGTGATTAATTAAAATTTTGCTTTTTCATTAACTTATAAACCATTTTACAAAAGTCTCGGGATCCCGATTTATAAAAATATTTACAAACGTTTTTACTGTTCAACTTTTACATCAAAATAAAGTCGTCTAACGACAATTACAAAATCTCAGCCGTGCTGTCCCGAGGATCGTACGCTCCAGGCCTAACCGCCCCGACATGTACAATCCCATAAGCTCGCTCACGGTCCATCAGCAACTGCCTTGCCTTTACCTACACATGAACATAAGCGCGAGTCGACGGACTCGGTAAGAAAAGCATACTAATATCATACATAAAACCGATCGCCGTGTCCAACACGATACTGAGTCCCGCTACTGCCATGTCCAACATGGTAGTGAGCACTACTGCCATGTCCAACATGGTGCGGGTTTTGAACGTTCGGGGGACGGTACTATTGACAAGTATCCTCCTGATCGGTCGAACCGGTCATACTCCGGCCGCTGGTCATACTCCAGCTGTACCGACGGATAGGTCAATAGCACGAACCACCAACCGGTGTCACTGATCGGTCGAACCGGTCATACTCCGGCTGCTGGTCATACTCCAGCCTGTACCGACGTGACAGGGTTGGGTGGTTCGAAGCCTAAATACATATCTAATGTAATCTAACAGGCTTCCTACATGCACGCTAAACATGTAATCTACATATGCATACTGTTATACTAATCTTACCTGGATTCCGATTTCAGGTGTGCCGATCAACCTGACTGGAACTGAAGCTGAACGGCGGATTACTGGCTCCTAAACCATAAAAATCACAACGCTATAAGTGACACGCTAAATCACTTCCCGGGGACTAAAACTCGAAACTAAAAGTTTTCCTATCGATAAAAAGCATGGCAATACCCCTAAAAACCCAAAAACGAGAAAAACTAGGGTTCTGAAAAATCCCCCATCCGGAAGACCGGTTGCCCAACCGGAATTCCGGTTCTGGGAAAATCTGAACCCCCATCCGGAATTCCGGATGCTCAACCGGAATTCCGGTTCCTCGCAGGCAGCAACATCAAAAATTCATAACTTGACCAATTCGAACCCAATTGATCCCAAACTTTCCAGACCTCCTCTATAGGTCCCAAATAACAATTCTAGAGCATCAAACCTACCCAGAAATCCCACATGCAAAATTCACCATTGAAGCTCAAGCTTTGAGTTCCAAACTCAAGCTTGAGCAAACCCAACTAAACAAGCAATCCACTATCTTAATTCACCTTAAACTAGCATAATATTACCTCAGAAAACATTTAGAAATAACAGCAATATCACAGAACAGAAACATAACAATTTCCTTCCAAAATTCATACTTTTTCAAAGAAAACTCAAGGCTTTAACAATCTAACCTACATGCTTCTAACATAGCTTAAACAACAACAATAATCATGCTTTAAACAACTTAAATTAACAACAAAACACAGCAGAAACATCTCTCAAAAATCACATGCATTATCATCCATTTTCATCATTTTCTTCAAGGAATTTAAAGAGAAAAGAACTATAAAACACATACCACAACAAGAGATCAATAGGTTGCAAATTAGGGCTTGAATCACCAAAGAAAATCCAGCCTTTTGAACCCCCAAGCCTCAGCCGAAAGAGAGGAAAAAGAGAGAGAGAGTTTTTTCTATTTTCTTTAAAATTTGCCTAAGTGTTGGAATTTTGAGAAAAAAGGGATTTATATCATTTTACTCATTTAATTTCAGCCAAGAAAAATAATTAAAATTAACATATAATTTCCATTTCATAAAGTCATATAAGACAAAATATTAATGGGACAAAAAGACCATTTTGCCCCTCCACCATAAAATCATGCAAAACATACTAAAGGGGTATTTTTGGGACATTCTAAATTCCCGGCCATTCCCGACATTCCCAATGTCTAAAACCCGTCCCCAAAATACTAACATACTAAGTTGTGATTTCTACTGAGCCAAACGCCGCGTTCCAAAATACCGGACACCGGAAATGCGAAATATAATAACTGCTGATAACATACTCATGCATATCTGAATTCCATAATAAATTATTTAAATGGCTATAAATAATTTCCTGATTAACATAAATAACTGCTAATTTCCAAATTAACTAAGCGGGCTTTACATATAATACTCTTGAGATCGAACCTAACCATATCAGGATTAAGATCATTTGATCTAGGATCAACAGGTGATATTGAATTGAATAGATATTACGGTAAATTTTAACATATCTAATCAAAGTTCAATATTGGTCCCTTCTGATGTATACTCCATACATCCGATACTGGTAAACTTTGCCAATGCCCTGGAAAGGACATACCACTTATCCAAGGTGTAAGAATACCTATCGCTGATTATCATGCCAGTCTAAATCCAGTGAACTGACAAATCAGGGAATAAACTTTCGAACATATAATCAAGATTATATTCCACTGTGCTGACAACACTATAATCATTAACAAATTCATACGTTTTGGACTTAAATAGAATTTATACATTATATATATAATCATGAAATAAATCATGTGAACCATGCAACATAAAATGTTATTTCTGATCTTTATTAATAAGTAAATCTGATTATATTGAAATGAATTTTATTTAGGGCACAAAACCCAACAAAGAGATCCTAACAAATATTGTAAATTCCATAAGGATATTGGGCATATGATCGATGAATGTTTCCAATTGAAAGATGAGATAGAAAGTGTCATCGCTCGAGGCCATTTTAAATAGTACGTGAAAAGACAGGGCCAGGGTTACAACCAGCCCACTCTGCCCAATAACCCAAACAACCATTGGTGACAACCTATTCCTGTGGAAGGAGAGGACATCCTGGTTATTTTGGGAGGACCACATATCACAGGGGAAAGCAATAACGCCCAGAAAAGATATGTGAAAGAAATAAAGAATGAGCAATCAGCCTTTGCCTCAGAACCTTCCAAGAAGGTGAAAATCGAGGAACCTCCCCATTGTATTCACGGAGGAAGATGAGAGAAACGTGAGGTATCCTCACGTCGATCCATTGATGATCACCATTCAACTCGCCAATAAGAGGATCAAGAGAGTGTTAATAGACAATGGGAGCTTAGTAAATATCCTTTATAAGGAGACTCTAAAGAAAATGGGGCTCAAAAAAGCCAAATTAAGGCCTTGTATGGTAAACCTTTGTGGATTCACCAGAGACAGCATCGCTAGCCTTGGCATAATCGAGTTCGCATTAACCTTAGGCGAGGCACCTTTTAACTGCTACCGTTATGCAAGACTTCTTAGTTGTCGACCTGCCCTCAGCTTACAACATATTGTTGGGTCGTCCAGTACTGGTAGGGCTAGGGGCAGTCAGTTTGATCAAGCACCTATTCTTGAAATTCCAAACGCTAGATGGTGTGGGAGTGGTGCGTGCCGACCAGATACTAGCTCGCGATTGCTATTGCATAGAGCTACATCATAGAAAAGCCGGTCATCCGTTGATGGCTATCTTGGCAGAAGAAACTTAGCAGAAAGACGAAGATCTTGACCCCCAAGTTCAAGAAGAGAGAAACCTATTGAAACCAATCAAGGAATTGGAAGAGGTCATTCTCGACCCAGGATATCCCGCAAAATGTGTATACATTGGGAAGAACTTGGACGAGCAACTCAAATAGTAGCTAACAAGCTTACTGAAGGCGAACTAGGATCAGTTTGCTTGGAGCCATGGAGATATAATAGGGATCGACCCTAATATTATCTGCCATCACTTTAATGTTGATTCAAACTACCCAGCAAAGAGACAGAAAAGGAGGCTCTTGGATTTCGAGAGGCAAGGGGCACTAAAACAGGAGGTTGACAAGTTGTTAGCCAACGACTTTCCAACCCTTCTTCATTTCCCAAATGAAGCGGCTGTACCCTTCTCCAGCGATCTGCTCGGAGTAATAATGGTGTTGTACTACAGGTTCTAGATTAGGAGAACGATCACTACTCACCTCCCAATCTTCAAAGATCGAATTAGAAAGTTCGTCACTCGAAGAGGACAGACTAGCGCGAAGACAAGACTGATCCTCGTACAAAAGTTGAAGCAAGTCCTGGTCGATTCGGTGTTCGCTTCCCCAAAACTCACCAGAGTTCATCTACAAAAGACAACACACGAGATGAGTGTTTGGCCGAAATATCGAACAGTAAACAGGCAAATATGCCGACCAGGAGTACTCAACAGATTAAAAGGATGAAAAATGTACAAAAAACAAGTCAAAACCCAGAAGTTTAAAATTTTTGGGTTTAGGGTTAAATTTCATGAAGCTTTGAATGAGCTAGGTGAAAGACGAACAATTTGTGATTAAAGGCAAACGTCGTAAACCGTGAAGCCGTATAGACTATTACAAAGAAAATCACAAAGTTTTGAGCCTAGATTTTCTATCTATCTTCCACAACAAGTCAAGAATGCATGTATGAAACCCAAAAATTAAACATGAAAAGTAAAAAGAGAAGAAGATTGAAAAACTTACTCACTGTTTGACGCCTAAGTTCAGTCTAGACAAAGCTGCTCGGATGCCTTTGGTGGGAATCTCACGATAGACTTGAAGTAAAAATCTTTTTTGCTTTGAATTTGTTTAGTGAAGAAATTAGTAAAAGTAAACTTATGAGGAAGAATCAACCTTATTTATAGGCAATATGGTGAAAAAAAGTAATCATTTCAAAATGCCTCAGACGCTTCGATCCCTCCCAAAAGCAAATATTGGGAAATCAAAATTAATCAATTGTAACCGTCAAAACGTGATGAGAAAAATCGGGTTTCGAGGCACTAATTAAGTCAGAGCATTAATTAGCTAAAAACTAAAGAGACACCTGGTCAGTCTCACATCGAATCACGAACAGACGCACCTAACACGTGTCACCCATTGAAATGCAAAGGCAGCTCGGATGAAGTCTACACTTAACTTCGGAAGTCCCGTACAGACTTGGGGGGCAAATGTTATCCCAATTTTGGCACTCCGAGGTGGCATCACATACCGGTGACACGTGGAATCGACTTCACATAATTGCTCGAAAGAGATACGCCGAACAGAGCATCACGAATTCCTGTACGAACGAAGCCTTCTTAGCCGAGCAATGGACAGTCCGAAGAGCATGCCAACACTTAGCAATTTCAACACTTGCATCTTGAGTCATAGAAGCAATCCCTATAATTTTGGGATCATATCACAGAGATATGGCAAGCTGTCCAAATCTCTTGATCAGTGTATTCAGTATTTAATGTGTAATCTTACCAATTACAGCCGTTGTAAATAGAAGGAAAACTTTTCCTTCAAAGCTTATAACCCTATAAATAGTGAGCTATTCTCACTGGGCGAAGGGTCGAAAAAACTTATCTAAGAGATATACTCAGAGATATCATTGTAAAAGCTCTAAGAGAAGTATCACTGCATTTTTTGTTCTTAAGTCAATACAAATCAAGGGGAGTAGGTTATTATCGAACTGCTCAGGGCCGAACTTCTTTAAAAACTCTGTGTCTTTATTTATTTCATTATATTACAATTATATTATATCATTAATTGCTTACAATTAAGATTCATTGTTGTTGGCCAAAAGCGAGGTCAACACATAACAAATTACATACTACATGATATACATTACAATGAATACATATTATAGAAAATAAATATAGAATGTAACATATAAATTACAACAAATAAATATATTACAAAAGGTTTTATTTAAAACAAATTAAATAATTAAATTAAAAAACATAAATTCTTTCGGATTCAAGAACCTTCTTGTGCGGCAGCCTCAACCTTCGAGAGCCTCATCTCCACCTCCTACGAAGCCCCTATTGCTCATCATCTCGCCTTTCTCCTCTTTTCATTTCTCTTCGCCTGAACCACCACCGCAACACCCTCACCGTTCGAACCCCAAGAACATCCCTTTCCTTTTTCTTGTTCCTAGAGCCACTACGACCACATCACCATCACCGCCGCTCCCGTCTCTGGCGCCACATGAAGGAGAGAAGGGAAGAGAGGGATCACGTGAGGGTGAGAAAATTAGAGAGAGAGAGAGAGAGAGAGAGAGAGAGAGAGAGAGAGAGAGAGAGAGAGAGAGAGAGAGAGAGAGAGAGAGAGAGAGAGAGAGAGAGAGAGAGAGAGAGAGAGAGAGAGAGAGAGAGACTGTGCTAGAATAATATGTATATAACAGTAAGGTTTAATGTGGGCTTTTTTCATTGGTTTTTGAATGAGCTCAATAGTCTCAGTTTAAAACCAAGACCAAAAGATCTTCTAGTGTCGATTATGAACCGACACTTATATTTGATCTGTATGTATATTTTTTTTAACTTTCTTTTTTCGTCTCAGTTATTATTTTAGTGTCTGTCTATTAATCGATACTTAAAGTCATAATATAGTGTCAGTTATAAATCGACACCTTAGAGCTGGGGTTGTATTTAAAATAAAATTAATTGACACCAAAAATCTATTTTATAAGTAGTAGTGAAATTGATAGGAATGTGTACCGACCCTAAAACACTGACGCTAATTACATACCAATAATAGCATCAAGGGAATCAATCACTCATTTTAATTAACGTCGGTGGTCGAAAAATGTGATTTTTGTAGTAATGCACCAAGCTTAATAGGAAGTACATTTATTGACCTGATGGGGTCTCAAGTGCGAAACACCATTCGGGTTTCCAGTTTTGGTAGGTAAGGACATTTGATGTTTGTATTAATTGGAATGATATATCTGCATCACGTGACAATAGTTGTACCAATATTAATTAGATCACAGCGAAGTTATTACAAGCTGTATATGTTACATCAAAACATTAGATCCCAATTATTACAAATTGGATATAAAAAGCTTGTAGTGTTAACGTTTCTCCCTCTTTTAATATATATATTTTTTGGGATAAGTCTCTCTCTAATATTTTAGTAGACAGAAAACGTACGCCTGTCCCATGAAATAGCAGAATAAAATAAGTTATTAATAAATTTTTCAATGTACAATTAATATATAAAAATGATAAGATTAAGAGATATATGCTGTTCTTGATCACGTGGATTAAACATAAACCTGGTATTACATTAATAAATTACAAAAAAACCAAAAAACACACACAGATACTGCAGCAAGATACATTCACGACTTGAACAAATTACAGTTACACATTTGATATACTCAACATTACAAACAATATTACATGTTATTACAGCCCCAGCCCCGTATATTTGGGTGTCACATGTATCTTAGGATCCGCCGATCTCACTCATCATTATTTTTTCTAACATGTGCTGAGTGGGTTACCACAGAGACAATCGTTGCTAGCAAACGACGACGCTTCCAAGTGATCGAATGGTGACCCAAGTGGGATAGCCCCACATAGATGGTTATGACTAATATCCAAGTGCCCGATAAACTTCGCCGCCGACAATGAGCCAGGTACCGGACCTTTCAAGTTGTTATACGACAAATCAAGTGCCATAAAGTAGGAATCGCCACCGAAAACGTCTGGTATGTTACCCTCTAAAGCGTTTCGGCTCAGGTTTAGTATCCCCATTCCTGAGCTCAAAAGGGCCGGAGGTATTTCACCAGAGATCAAGTTACTGTCGAGGTTTAGCGTCGACAGAACTCGCATTTTCCCGATACTGCTTGGGATCGGGCCTGAAATCCGGTTCATGGACAAGTCCAAATCCGCCAGACGCTTCATCCCGCAGATGGACTCCGGGATAGTCCCGGTGAGTTGGTTCCGGCCCAACAACGCCCGGCTAAGCATGCCGAGTTTACCAAAATTTGAAGGGATTTCCCCGCTCAGCTGGTTGTTGGTGAGGTCTAGGTGTTTAAGTCCTCCGATATCGACGATTCCTGCGGGGATCTCACCCTTGATGGTGTTGTCAGCAAGATTTAGTACGGTTAACTTTTGCAGCGAACCGATTTTGTCTGGAATTTTGCCGGAAATTTGGTTACCGGTTAAATCGAGGATACGTAGTGAAGAGAGAGAAGTGAGACAAGAAGGGAGCTCGCCAGAAACTCCCTTCCAGTCAGCAAGGATGAGCGTTGTGAGACTTTCGAGGTTACAGATCTCGGGTGAGATCCAACCCTTCATGTAACCGCACCGGCCTGCCTTGGCTATTATCGGGTCCTCGGACTCTCCCCGGAGGTTTATGTCAACGACCCGGCCAGTGGTCGGATCGCAGCTGACGCCGTACCATTTGTTGCAGCAGTCGGTTCCAGACCACGACTGGAAGATGCCCAAGTAAGGTTCAGAGAGGGCCGCCTTGAATGCCATCAGGGCTGCCTGGTCCGACGGCGGGCAGGAATTAGCGGCCGAGATAATGGTCATCAATGTTAAACTGAACATCAACAAAGTCATTGCTCTCCTCTCCTATTTTTTATTTCTTTTTTATCTTTCTCAATTATTTGAGATATATACTAGACGGAGCACTAGAGAGTATGTGAGAGTTTGGAATAATTGTAGAGGTGAGGAATTGAGTTTTTCTTGTTTATAGCAAAAAGAACTCGTCAGGAGTAAATGAAATTAATTGAGCTTCTGATTTATTGGATGGCGGATCATGTGAATCTGAATTTATTAAATATTTAAGCATACTGTATTCAGTACATAAATATTTTATAATAAAAGTTCAATTATATTTTGCTCGAGTGGACATTTGTCCTTTTCACATGCATGCACATGCACATGTAGCTTTGTCTATCCATTGGCAGTTTGTGTTTTCTATCTAATGCAATCACTTATTTTACTCATCCAATCTAATCTACAAAATGAATGAGTAAATTCATTGTTGAAAAAAAAAGTGTCCATTAATTACTTAGATCCATCATTCTTTTATCAAAATATTAAACTAATACCCTTTTTTTTTATTGTGATAATGGATATAGTTTAGTAATTTCAAACATTTCCTTCCAAAAAAGATTTCAAGTTTTAATATCAAAAGATACTTTTTTTTACTCAAATAAAATTTATAGTTTTAATTTTTGTAAAACAAAATTAATAATTAATATTTCATTGTAACTATTATCCAAATTTTCGTGAATGAGACAAGTGGCATGATCGGAGAGAAGAATATACCAGCGACAAGAATTAGTCAAGGTTGTCGAGAAAGGGAACGTCTCCCGGATCCGAAAAATAATAGGAGAGTACAATTCCTGAAAGTAACCTCCTTTAATGAAGGACCCGGAGCGCAATAAAGGTCTTGTAGACATTGGCCACGTTAGCATCTTGCAAAAGTCGCTCCATAGACGGTTACACCTTTTTTTGACACATGATCAGATTTTATCTCCTGTGCCAGATCATGGTAGTGCGCATAAGCACCCTCAAATATGTTTTTTGCCCAACGACCTGGTTAGAGAGTACTTTTCAAAGGAGAGACCTTGGCATGACGCGTGTCCTAGATCGTACAAAAATCCTCACAGCAACTGTATGACATAGATGAAGAAGGTTCTTATAAGCCAATGGTCAAATCGTCCTTCACAGTACTGGTCTTAGTAGCATATGGAGTACGAAACCCTAAGTAGGTAAGGGGTGCATTTTACCACATGTGCTCCTATAAAAAGTCCTATCCTTTCTTGAGGCAAAGGGAAACAATTTCACTTACAGACACTCTCCAAAAATTCCAAGAAAGCTCTCTCTCAAGTGGAGCAAAAGAAGCTAAGTAATCTTTACTGTAACCACCTTGTAATCTCAAAAACATTTGCCTAAAGAAGCCAATACAATAGACTCATGGACTAAGGATCATTAATGCCTGAACCACATAAAAATCTGTCTATTTATTATTTATTATTTCTTATTTCTTTAAGCTCTAAAAATATTTGGTTTCCAAAAAACTCAGTAAATATTTTGGTGCTTTCATTAAGAGCTGAAAGAAGTCTAGTAATGTTCGTCGTCCTTCGACCAGGGTTAAAACACAAAACACTACCGGTAAAGGAACTCCGTTGGATACAGTTATGGAGGAAGTCACCTTTCTTCCAGTCGATGCATAGGTGGAAAATGATGGAGAAGGCCCATGTGCTATAGGGAACCAAGAGAGGAACACCGAGAAGGTCGTAGAGGACCACGGTGATGGTCAAAATGTAGAGGATTATGAAGAGGACGATGATGATTACTACTATAGAGATGGATATTATAAAGATGGTTGCTATTATGAGCATGACCCTAGTCTAGTGTGAGTAACCGAAGAGTTGAAGCTACATAGGCAGCCCTAGAAGAGCAACAAAGGCTTACTGCTCAGATGAAAGAAACAATGCAGCAACTTTAGAGCAAGTTTGATAAGGGTAAGGGCAAGGTGATTGAACCTCCACAAAAATCTGCGCCTAAGCCTCCACGTAGAGATACACCCCTGGTTGAACAACCCTCGAGGACGCAGAAGGCCACCGATGATTTTGAGCATGGACGCCCCTTTGACCCTCGAGGCAAAACCCTGCTGAAGGGACCAGTCGCAAAGGTTCCTAGACCTAAGAGACGGGAAGATCCTCCCAGTGATTCCGTCAATCATGATGTGAGGATTCCTATCAGCCATTCTAGAGACAGTTGGTCCATGTCAGATCTGTGGCGGCAGTTGAATGCGAAATACGAGAGGTATAAAAGCGAGAAGACAAGGCCACGTGGTGTGACCTAAGAAATCATCTGAGTGACAAGATGAGGGGACGTGATCTCCCGGAAAGTGATACCAAGAGATTGGAGGAACAAATTGCTACTTTGACTAAGTTGGTCAGAAAATAAAATGGAGCGTTGTTAGACTCCGAGGATGAAGATCAGAAACCTTGTGTAAGTAGAATCACGGAAACTCCACTGATAGAAAACTTTAAGATTCCCCACATTGAATTGTATGAAGGGAGAACTGATCCACGAGCACATTTAGCCAAATATAATAAGATGATGCAGGTGGCCCGCGTTAGCGATGATGCTAAGTGGGGTCAATCATCAGTTGGAAAGACCTACAATCGGCTTTTCGTAAACAATTTATCGTCGCATGCAAAAAGGACATGGAAGTGAGCTCCCTAACCAATGTCAAGCAAGAACCTTTCGAAAGTCTGAACGCTTTCATTCAAAGAATGATGGAGGCAGCTACCAAAACCAAGGTCAGTGACGATCTGAAGTTGATGGCCCTCCAGTCTTGACTAGTTGTAGGTTCCTTGTTGTGGGGGGAGATGCAGAGAAAAAGAGCCGAGACCTTAAGTGAATTCATGGCTAAGGCATAGGGCATAATTAGCCTTGAGGATGCCTATATTCAGGCCTTTAGAGTCCCTCCTGCACGAACTCTAACTACAGCTGCTCCCAGTTTTGCATCCCGAAATCCTGCCCATCTTTGTCCCTTTTAGGACCCCAATTCTCTTTAATTATGTACAGACCCACTGCGTTCGGTCTCGTACCTATGTAGACCCGTTTCCTCAGGTACTGGGTAGCACAGACCAAGTGCACCGTAGCTCCCAAACAATCCAAAGCTGAGGTCTCGAATTCTAGTGTGGGGCATTTACGGGGTAAGATGGGAGGTAAGAATCACAACCATAATGATTCGGTAAAGAAACCAAGAAAGGATTACGATACGAAGTACACCAAGTACATAAGTTTGATAGATACTATTGAGAATGTTTATAAGGCAACGTGTAACATGGTTCATTATCAGAATCCCCCGTGCATGTTAAATGGTGGGAGGAACAGGCGAGATCAGAACAAGCAATGCGAGTACCATGGAAAAAAGGGCCACACCACAAATGAATGTGAATATTTGAAAGATGAGATTGAAATGTTGGTCTGAGTGGGGCATCTGGGCACTAGGTCTACATCCCAATTATTTATCCCGGACAGGGGGTAGTCTAGGAGCACGTGATGCTTCCCAGACAGTAGGGTGCCGTAAATCCCCTACAGGGGGTTGGGCGCCCTCAAGCTCCCAGATCGTCATTACCTGTTCTTCTTGCTCCACCAACTCTGACTTGGGTGGCTCTGCTTGCTCAAAGACTAGGAACTCCTCTTAGAATCGCTTTTCCACCTGTAGATGGACATGTTGCGTGGGCAGACCCCATCTTTCCGGAAGTACCCATAATGCTTAGAAGAGATATCTAAAGGACGTGGAGGAGGGAAAAATGTGGGCACTAGTATAGTCTCTTGCACATAGTCCAAGAATGATGAATCTCCCAATTACCTCCACTGAGGAATATGCTAAGAATGTGCGGTCCCCTCATAACAATCCTGTAATGCCCTAATGATTAGGCACACTACCCTAACATATTATGAAACCATAATCCCTTAAACTGGAATTACTAGAAAGGTAAGCGCGGGAAATTTAAAATTTATTTACAATAGCAAGAAAATTAAACTTGTAATAATTTTAACTTTACAAACAACTAAAAGATACATGTTTTGGGTGTTGGGTTTTATGCCCTAAATAAAACTCATTTCAATATAATCAGATTTGTTTATTAATATAGATCAGAAATAACATTTAATGTTGCATGGTTCACATGATTTATTTCATGATTATATGTACATAATGTATAAATTCATCTGAAACCCTTTTCACATACTTGATCCTGTTTATTGTGTCGTCAACACATTGGAAAGTAAACATGACTATGTGAATAAAGTTTCCTAGATTTATCAGACATAGGGTTTTACTGATATGATAATCTACAACAAGAGTTTACTTGTATTTGGAGAAATACTATGTTCTTTCCAGAACATTGGTTAAAGTAAAGCTCAGGTTGGATGCATGGAGTATGCATCGGAAGGGACCGATATTGAACTTTGACTTAGATTTATTAAACTTACCGTAATATCTATTCAAGTCGATATCGCCTAGTTGATCCTAGATCAAATGATCTTAATCCTGATATGTTTAGGCTCAATCTCGAGAGGCTATTCGTGTTCTTTGATTTGTTAGTTAAGCCTACTTTTAGGTCAGGGTGATACGTACATTTTGGGAACACGGTAGTGCAATTGAGTGGGAGCGCTATCATAAACATGGAATCTATAGCTTCTATCTGGCGAATAGTAAGCAAAGGATGATCTCCTTCGAGCTTGACCAAACGAACATAAATGGTGGAGTACTCATTTCACATTAGCTGAAATATCATTTATACGGGGTCAAGTGTTTTAAGGAATAAATACATTGTAGGGTGTAACGGTAATTTAATCCCTTTACAGTGTAGATCATTCATATAGAGGATCATTGATCACATTAGGATTATAACAATGGATAACTAATGATGTGTATATATGGTGGAACATATAGAGCATTCTATATACTGAGAGTGCAATTCTAAGTTCTATGCGTGGATTCAACGAAGAATTAATAAGTTAGTGAATTTTAGTGTTAAATTCTTGATCTACTTATTGGAAGCTCGGTTATATAGACCCATGGTCCCCCCACTAGTTGAGATAATGTTGCTTGTAAGACTCATGTAATTGGTTTTGATTAATCAATTATAATTCACAAATTAGACTATGTCTATTAGTGAAATTTTCACTAAGTAAGGGCGAAATTGTAAAGAAAGAGTTAACAGGGGCATATTTGTTAATTATGATACTTTGTATGGTGCAATTAATAAATATGATAAATGACAATATTATTTAATAATTATTTATAGTTATTAAATAGTTAGAATTGGCATTTAAATGATTGAATTAGGAAATTGGCATTTTTGAGAAAATCAGATACAAAAAGTGGTAAAATTGCAAAATTGCAAAAATCAAGGCCCAGTCCACCTAGCCTAGGGCCGGCCACTTATGTCATCTTTTTTAAATGATTTTTTCATTATTTTAATGCCATATAATTCAAATCAAGCCCTAGAGGAATGCTATAAATAGATAGTGAAGGCTTCAGGAAAATTACACTTTCTGAATCAGAAAAACCTGAGCCTCCACTCTCTTCTCTAGCCGCCACTCTCTCTCTCTTTTCTTCCTCAATATTTCGAACCTCTCTTAGTGATTAGAGTAGTGCCCACACACATCAAGTGATACCTCAATCATAGTGAGGAAGATCGTGAAGAAAGATCATCAGCAAAGGAGATTCAGCATCAAAGATTCAGAGAAAGAGATCCAGGTTCAGATATTGATAATGCTCTGCTACAGAAAGGAATCAAGGGCTAGATATCTGAACGGAAGGAGTCATATTATTCCGCTGCACCCAATGTAAGGTTTCTTAAACTTTATATGTGTTTATTTCATCGTTTTAGAAAGTTCATATTTAGGATGTTAATAAACATACTTGTGAGTAGATCTAAGATCCTGGTAAAATAAATTCCAACAACTGGCCTCAGAGCCATGGTAATTGATTTACTTACATGTAATTTGGACTTTAAAACGATTGTTTGTATGTTCTTTGGATGGTATCATGTTGTATTGAGTGTTATTTGATGATTGATTGATGATTGTGAAATTTTCGTGAAAAATAATTGTTATTTCGGTTCTGGCATTATTTTTATTGGATAGTATGGAAAAAATTAAGCAAGTTAGCCTTTTACAGAACTCAATTTGGATTTTATTTGAATTAGTTATGATTTTTTGAAGATTTGACAAAATCGGAAATTTTGTCTTGATAGTTTCCTGCGATCGCAGAACTGTCCGTACAGTTTCGAATTTTTTCAATTTTCTTCAATTTTTCATACTTTTTCATGGAATTAACTTCCAATTTTTTGTATGGTTTTGTATATATACTATTTCTATTCCTAATTCAATTCTAATTATCATTTTGAATTAATTTAAATTTTTTTTAATTTAATTCAAGATATTAGTGTAATTTGAATTTGAATAGAATTAGTATTTATCTTTTTGCTTAAAAATCTATCTTATTTTTAAATTTGATTATATTTTTTTAAATTTAAGGTCAGATATTTTAAGATATTTATAATATCTTTTAAGATATTTTAAAAATATCTTATCTTTTAAGATTTTTTAATTAAATCTTTTTAGATATTTTGACCATATTTAAATTTAAAATAAGATATTTATAATCATGTAATTTTAAATAGATATAAGATATTTTGCTAATTTTTTAAATTTTGTTATTTTATTTATTTAAATTACATTTAAAAATTTGAAAAAGATATTTATTTATCTTTTCTAATTTTTTATTTAATTTTTATTTATAAAATAACATTTAAAATTTAAAAGTAGTTAGCAAATTTTTGAAATGATATTTAGGTTGGTTGAAACCTAATTTTTCAAAAATTGTAGGTTTAATTTTAAATTTTTTTTAAATTTCGAATTTTTTTTTAAATTTTTTAAAAATTTTCGAAATTTTTTATTTTTTTTTATTTATTTAATTAATTATTTATTCGAAATTATTTATTTAAAATTAAATAAATCCTACTTCCAACTATCCAGCTAACCCTGTTGCAGGAGTATGTGTTTTAGCTTGTTTGTAAGTTTTCAAAACCTATTATTACTTGATTGCAAATAGCCATGGTTACTTTTTGCCAGATCTAATGATCTGATGGCTCCCTTGGTCAAGTTAATAATTTGTAACAGGTAAATTTTACAATCTTCTTTCATCTGTGTATGACCTAGCAACATGATAGGACCCATCCAAAGTGTGCCTGTGTGAGCCTATGTGTTTAATTTGATTATAGATACATATAGGTTGTTGTTGCTAAAATAAATTATCATAGTTCTTGATAGAATTTATTTAGGCCCATTTAGTTATTGGGCTTACTCAATAAATAACAGTTGTTCTTATTAAGGTTAAATTCCTCTCTTTTGGGCCTTGTGTGAGAGTTGGGAGCCATAGAAGTGGGTACGACATACTGAACCCAGCACCCCCTCACACAAACCACCCCAATTGTGAAGGCCCATTTGCCTGATTTGAATGACTGTACTAGGTTAATTAAACTAGTTTAACCTAATAAAATTGATTAGCAACATAATTAATGTCATTTATTTTTGAAATTAATTTAAGAAAATTATAGTTTAAAGAATTTTTTATTCTAAGCTAAACTATATGTATTTTCTTGTATTTAATTAAATATAGAATTATAACCATCTAGATTCTTTCTGGAACTTAATTTAAATTTTTCATTAAATATTCTTATTTAAGTTGATATTTAGTTATCTACAACTAACCAACTTAAATCTGAATATCTTTTGAATTTCAAATTTCAAAATTAAGTTGAGGAATTTTAGGCATTGGTTATTAAGATTCTTTAGATATTTTTTAAGTTAATATCTTTTCAAATATTAACTTAAAATGGAATATTTTTCAAATTAAGTGGTTACAACTTAATTTTTGATATTTAATTAAATTTAAATTTGAAAATATTTAAGTTCTAGATTTTTCTATTACAACTTAAATTAGATATTTTTTCAAATTTTGTGGAAAAGATACTTAGTCAAATAAGATATTTTCTAGATAGTTATTTCTAGACTACTTATTATTTCTAATATTAAATAGGAAAATATTATAAATTGTGAAATTAATTATTTATATAATTAATTTTGGTACAATTTATTTTAAGAATATTTTTCCTAGTATTAAACTAGAGATTAATAATTAAGCCTTCTCTACACTTAATTATTTATTTCTTGAATTTAATACATTTAATTAATTTGAAAATTAAATATCTAAGTTGATTTTATCATCATACTTAAATATTTCTTTTTCATGACATTTAATTAAATAGAAAATTATTTTTAGTTGAAATTTAATTTTTCAACTAAATTTAAATAATTTTCAAAATATATTTTTTCTTTATTTTATTAATCAATTTTCGAAATTGCATTTCTTAAATGCTAGAGTTTCGAATTTTATCTTGAAAAATAGATTAAGTTGTAAATTAATTATTTTAATTAATTCTTGGATCAACTTAAATCAATGATTTTTTCATTTATTGATTAATTTAAAATAAATTGAATTAAAGTATATTATTAGAAATTGAATTAATTAGTCAAAGGAAAATCTAGATAGGTGATATTTTTGCTTGAAGTATTTTTCTAGTGTATTTAATTAAATAGAAAATTAATATTTAAGTTGATTTTCATCATCATACTTAAATATTTGAAATTTTTCTTATATATTTAATTAAATAGGAAAATTATATTTTTTGTTGTAAATTAATTTTATTAATTAATTTTGGGCCAACATTAAATTAGAATAATTTTTCCAGGATTTATTTTTTATTTTAATATGCATTTTTCGAAAATTGTATTCTTATATACTTTAATTTTTCGAAATGCAATATATATTTATAGAAAATTAAATTTGAGTTGTAAATTAATTTAAATTAATTTTGTAACAACTTAAATATTTTTTCTAAATATTTATTGGAAATTATTACTAAGATGGAAATAATTCATATTATTTTCATATCCATCTAAGTAAAATTTATAAATATTAAATTAAAATTTATATTTAGAATTTTTCATTCTAAATTGGAAATTTTAATTAAATAAATATATATTTAAAATAAATAGAATAAATAAAGAGAATAAAAGAAAATACAACTCTTTTCAAATAATGAGCTTTATTATAGAGGCATTCGATCTCCATTGTGGGTTTTACACCGCGTTTGTTTTAGTGAGTAATCCTCCCTAATGGAGGAACGTTCATTAGCAATTTCGCACCGTTTAACCTCGCATGATAAGTAGTTTGTAAGTGTTTTGTATGGTATGGATCACCCTAATGGTGGCGACCATACTTGACTTGCAAATTATGAAACAATGGTGGAAGCTCATAAGATAGAATTGCCTTGACTCTCGCCTAAACGGGACAACGCTGAATTCCAATCTTGATCGAATAAAAGGTTGCTAGAATGTTTAACATTTTAGATGAGCTGACAACTCTATTCAATGAATGGTAGCCTTGACTCTCGCCTAAACGGGACACTGATATCAGTTTGTTGAAAACCTTGGAAATTATTTAGGATTGTAAGTTTTAGTATTTTCACTTGTCATTCCTACTTGCTATATGCTTATAATTTCTGAATTGTGTATGAATTTATATTGAACCATGTTATTTTCTGTTATTAAGTTGTAGTTTAATTTCGAATCTTCATTGTTGGTCTAACTTGGCTTGTTTATCTAATGAGATAAATCCCTAGTGGATTTTCACCATTAGACATACATAATAGTGTTAGATTTCGAAAGATAAATATTGTACATGCGACATCTAGCTGTTCATCAATTGATGACACCTTAGACTAGTATTTTTACGATATGAAACAAGAAGATTATATAAATAAGATTACTTTGACTTTCGCTAATCGAAGCATCGTTGGATTCTTATTTTAAACGAAATTATCCTAATTCCTCTTAGCTTATTCATTTCGAATTAGCTTTAAAAACATATCATTGGATGAATGGTCTATAAATCATTTCATGTCATTTTATATGACGCATATGATTATAATCCCGAAATTCTATTCCCAATTGATATAAATCCTCAATCTTAGAAATCTCCTACTTGTATGGGCAAATCTGACTTAGAGTTTGTATTAGTAGTGGTGGTCCAAGAAAGAATTACTCATTATATTTGGTTGAATTTAAGTCTTTGACTTTAATTTTAGAATCCAAATAGAAATTTTCTTATATTTCTAATTCCAGATACAATACAGTTACACTTTCTCAAGTGTTTAATATCCATCTTTTATTAATGGATTAAAACTGTATGGAATATGAGTTAGGTATTCTGTGACCAGGATCCACTTGCAGTATTCTAAGAACTCTTTGATGTAACTAAACCTATGTCATCATAGACACTACCACATTTTCTTAATCTATGGCATTTGTATCTTGTTCATAGTGGATTTGACAAGATCAATCTCTGCAAAGAGTTAATATGCCTATATCCAATCGAAAGTAGTTCATCTCATTCGCAGATGAATGTACATTCAGGGGTGGATATGAGTTTTTCGTTGTATTCTTAAAACGATAACTCTAGATTATACCTTATGCATAGAAATTTGAAATGTTTGAAAAATTTCATTAATTTCTAGCAATGGTTAAACACCATTAAGGTAAGTGGTTAAAGATCTTGCGAACTGATAGGGGTGGAGAAATAGTTAGTAGATATGCAGTTCAAAGATCATTAAATTGATTTTTGAATTATATCCAAACTTACCTCCCCAGAAATTTCGAGTTGCATATTGATGATTAGTTACTAGTCGTTGCCTAAATCCTTCTATGGTAATACAATTTCAGAATGATGTAATGGTTGTATACTTAATGTAAATCATTACTAGATTCATGGATGACCTAATCAAAATCTTAAGAAAAGCTAGAACTGTTAACCATGGTTTCTTAGCTATTCTAAGTGATTAGGGGTGGACCATCCCATTGTCAATAGATAAGAAAGTGTTTGTTCAAACAAATACTACTTTTCTAAGAAAATGACTAAGTCTGGAAAACAAGTAGCAAATAAAGGAGATATTTAATTCTTGATTCCAAAAGTGTTCTATCATCTTATATGACATATGATGATCCCACTGCCTCTGTTGTCTTGTCACAACCAAAGAGGTTAATACCATTTAGTTTTCTTCGACATAATTCGCGGTACCTTGTCGTAGTGGGAGAGTTTCTAGGAACTCACCTTCTTATGACTTGGGAGACACTAGTGATTAAAATCCATTGTGAGTTTAAACAAGTAATGGATTGTCAAGATAAGAAACTAAGAAGAAAGCCAATAGAACTATGGTTTAATCCATTCACATGGAATGACCTAAAGTTTTCTATTACAAGGACAGAAAAGGAAATTTTCGTTAATAAGTCTATTCTATGGACTTAACAAAACTTCCTGTTCCTAGTATTATAGGTTTGAGTTTATCTAAACCTATGGCTTGTGGTATACCTGGTAATTACTTACTCTAATGCAAGCAACTTACTTTAGTAAGATGCTGAAGCATTTTCTTTCTAATGGCAATCTATAGAAGCTTCACAACTTCTTAGGTATAGATTTTATTTATCTAAGGAAAAGTCTTAACTATTCCAGAAAAGATAAAGCCATGAAAGAATTTCTTACATCAACAGTGAGAGGTCTTAGATATGCTTTTGTATGCCTTAGACCAGACACTGCCGTTGAGTGGGAGTAATGAGTAGGTATCAGATTAATCCAGGAGAAGAACATTGGAAGACAATCAAGTAAATTTTAAGATTAAGAAGAGGAACTATATGTTAGTCTATAAGGGTGTGTTTAAAACTCTTAGACTACACCATATCAGATTTCGAAATTTGCCTATGTGCTAGTAAATATTTCTGATAAGATGGTGATTACTCTGGGGGTGGAATAGTGATTTTGGAGAAGTGTAAAAACCTATCTGAATTCTCTAAGTCTACCAGAGAGAGACTGAATGTTAAAGCTGCAGGAAAGTTACTTATTCAGTCTAAGGAAAGTTCTATACATCTTTGGCACCATTCCAAATTGCCTTAAACTACTAGTGTTAATTTCCTGATTAACCAAAAGTAGTTGCCAAAGGTATAGAATCCAGTATCCCAAGAGAGTAGACATATAGAGAGGAATTTCACATTATCAATGATTTTGTGATTAAAGGAAGAGTAATAGTGGAGAAAAGGTTGTGGTTAATTCAACCTTTCAGATCCTATTACGAGGAGTTTACTACTACTACACTTGATTTGTATATCAAGGTGTTGAGATTATTTGAAACGCACTTTTTGTTTTATATTAGTGCAAGTGGGAGTTTGTTGGGTTTTATGCCCTAAATAAAACTCATTTCAATATAATCAGATTTGTTTATTAATATAGATCAGAAATAACATTTAATGTTGCATGGTTCACATGATTTATTTCATGATTATATGTACATAATGTATAAATTCATCTGAAACCCTTTTCACATACTTGATCTTTTTGTTTATTGTGTCGTCAACACATTGGAAAGTAAACATGACTATGTGAATAAAGTTTCCTAGATTTATCAGACATAGGGTTTTACTGATATGATAATCTACAACAAGAGTTTACTTGTATTTGGAGAAATACTATGTTCTTTCCAGAACATTGGTTAAAGTAAAGCTCAGGTTGGATGCATGGAGTATGCATCGGAAGGGACCGATATTGAACTTTGACTTAGATTTATTAAACTTACCGTAATATCTATTCAAGTCGATATCGCCTAGTTGATCCTAGATCAAATGATCTTAATCCTGATATGTTTAGGCTCAATCTCGAGAGGCTATTCGTGTTCTTTGATTTGTTAGTTAAGCCTACTTTTAGGTCAGGGTGATACGTACATTTTGGGAACACGGTAGTGCAATTGAGTGGGAGCGCTATCATAAACATGGAATCTATAGCTTCTATCTGGCGAATAGTAAGCAAAGGATGATCTCCTTCGAGCTTGACCAAACGAACATAAATGGTGGAGTACTCATTTCACATTAGCTGAAATATCATTTATACGGGGTCAAGTGTTTTAAGGAATAAATACATTGTAGGGTGTAACGGTAATTTAATCCCTTTACAGTGTAGATCATTCATATAGAGGATCATTGATCACATTAGGATTATAACAATGGATAACTAATGATGTGTATATATGGTGGAACATATAGAGCATTCTATATACTGAGAGTGCAATTCTAAGTTCTATGCGTGGATTCAACGAAGAATTAATAAGTTAGTGAATTTTAGTGTTAAATTCTTGATCTACTTATTGGAAGCTCGGTTATATAGACCCATGGTCCCCCCACTAGTTGAGATAATGCTGCTTGTAAGACTCATGTAATTGGTTTTGATTAATCAATTATAATTCACAAATTAGACTATGTCTATTAGTGAAATTTTCACTAAGTAAGGGCGAAATTGTAAAGAAAGAGTTAACAGGGGCATATTTGTTAATTATGATACTTTGTATGGTGCAATTAATAAATATGATAAATGACAATATTATTTAATAATTATTTATAGTTATTAAATAGTTAGAATTGGCATTTAAATGATTGAATTAGGAAATTGGCATTTTTGAGAAAATCAGATACAAAAAGTGGTAAAATTGCAAAATTGCAAAAATCAAGGCCCAGTCCACCTAGCCTAGGGCCGGCCACTTATGTCATCTTTTTTAAATGATTTTTTCATTATTTTAATGCCATATAATTCAAATCATGCCCTAGAGGAATGCTATAAATAGATAGTGAAGGCTTCAGGAAAATTACACTTTCTGAATCAGAAAAACCTGAGCCTCCACTCTCTTCTCTAGCCGCCACTCTCTCTCTCTTTTCTTCCTCAATATTTCGAACCTCTCTTAGTGATTAGAGTAGTGCCCACACACATCAAGTGATACCTCAATCATAGTGAGGAAGATCGTGAAGAAAGATCATCAGCAAAGGAGATTCAGCATCAAAGATTCAGAGAAAGAGATCCAGGTTCAGATATTGATAATGCTCTGCTACAGAAAGGAATCAAGGGCTAGATATCTGAACGGAAGGAGTCATATTATTCCGCTGCACCCAATGTAAGGTTTCTTAAACTTTATATGTGTTTATTTCATCGTTTTAGAAAGTTCATATTTAGGATGTTAATAAACATACTTGTGAGTAGATCTAAGATCCTGGTAAAATAAATTCCAACATTGGGATCCCGTAAATATTTTCACAAAATATCACAAGTCTGTTTTACATGTCGACCTAAGCGAAAAAATTAGGATTACAAAATATGTCACTGGTAGATCCCAGCCCGCTTGGTGTAGTGTGACCCGAACATGTACAAGCATCGCCAAGCCCTCGCACTCATGGCTGATTAGTGGCAGATTTACCCTTTCTTGCACAGTAGAGCACCGGTCAGCCAAGCCCAGCAAGACAATATAAATATCAGTGATCATAATTATACATTTCACATACATTGTAATCATGCCATTACATTTATTGTCTATTTAGCATAGACCTGCATGCTACGTTCATGCGCATATCAATGTCTATGAGGCATAGACCTACGTGTTATGCTCACACGTCTAATTACAATAAGGCCTAACAGTTCATCTCGGTTCTAGTGACCAAGTTCAACCAAATTATGCCTTGAACGCATAATTATTATTCTCAATTACATATAGCATGGCATAGCATTTAAACTTTAACAATTACTAGGGTAATAACCCTAGACCATAAAACTACTCACTTCAGTGTAATAACCCTAATCCGGTTCTTAATCACAAATATCATATTCAATATAAGTGCCATCATGCATAACTCTATGTGCTAACTACTATCTTACTTGATGTCCCAAAAATATGGAGATTCCAAATCCCCGGGTGCTTCTGACCAAGTGTCGGTAATCCTAGTCACAATTTCTGATATTCACAAAAATGGCTAATCCCTAAATTCATTTTCACAGAATTATAAAATTGGCATTCTAATTCAAAAGAATCATATATAGGTCAGAACGAGCTTTCCAACGATATGTGGAACTCCCAAAACGGAGTCCGGATTACAAAGATACGAGCATTCGAATATTGCGTTCGAATCTGCCCAAAAACAAAGGGGCGGGCCGTGACACTCCCCACACAGGGCCGCGGCACCTGGGTTGGAAACCCAGGCTTTCAGCGAGGGCGGGCTGCGGTTCCCAATGAGTGGGGCCACAGCACTTGGGTTTCAAACCCAAGAAACCCCAATTTTCAAACTCGAACATAAGCACAAAACACACATAAACCACCCAAAACATGCATAGAACTCAAAATCGTAATCCATGGATTAATAGGTACCATAGTCGAGCATTAAATTACATAATACAAGCTTATTCTCATCCACACAAGCATCATAAAATCAGATTAGCAATAGTCCATAAAAAGCTCCAAACTTTGAGCTAAAAAATAACACAATTCCATCTTCAAAAACTTGCACAACCAAGCCATAAACTCATGCTTCAAATAAATAATTTCAGAGCTACGAACCATAATACTGTTCGGTTTTATGCCCTAAATAAAACTCATTTTAATATAATCAGATTTACCTATTAATAAAGATCAGAAATAACATTTTATGTTGCATGGTTCACATGATTTATTTCATGATTATATATATATAATGTATGAATTCTATTTAAGTCCAGAACATATGAATTTGTTAATGATTATAGTGTTGTCAACACAGTGGAATATAATCTTAATTATATGTTCGAAAGTTTATTCCCTGATTTGTCAATTCACTGGATTTAGACTGACATGATAATCAGCGATAGGTATTCTTACACCTTGGATAAGTGTTATGTCCCTTCCAGGGCATTGGCAAAGTTTACCAGCATCGGATGTATGGAGTATACATCAGAAGGGGCCGATATTGAACTTTGATTAGATATATTAAATTTACCGTAATATCTATTCAATTCAATATCACCTGTTGATCCTAGATCAAATGATCTTAATCCTCATATGTTTAGGTTCGATCTCAAGAGTATTATACATGTTCTTTGATTTGTTAGTTAAGCCTACTTTTGGGTCAGGGTGGTACGTACATTTTGGGCACATGATAGTGCAATTGAGTGGGAGCGCTAACATAAATATAGAATCTACAGCTTCTATCTGACAAATAGAAAGTAAAGGATGATTTCCTTCGAGCTTGACCAAACGAAAATAAATGATGGAGTACTCATTTCACTTAGCTAAAATATCATTTATACGAGGTTAAGTGTTTTAAGGATAAAATACATTGTAGGGTGTTGCGGTAATCTAATCCCTTTACATTGTAGATCATCTATATAGAGGATCATTGATCAAATTAGGATTATAACAAGGGATAGAAAAATGACAAAATGACAAAATTGCAAAGTGGGCCCAATCCACTATCCATGGGCGGCACACTTAGTGTGATTTTACTATTTATTTTTCTATTATTTTAATGCCAAATAATTTTAACCTAAACCTAGGTGGTTACCTATAAATAGATAGTGATGGCTCTCATTCACACTGAACTTTTCTCAAATGAAATTAAGCCTCCTATTCTCTATAGCCGAAACCACTTCCCTCTTCTTTCTTCTTGATTTTCGAAATCCTTGAGTGAATGAGTGAGTGCCCACACACATCAAGTGGTATCTCAATCATAGAGTGTAAGACTGTAGGAGATTCCAAACAATAAGAAGGAGAAGCAGCATCAAAGGAAGGAGAGAGAGAGATCCAGGTTCAGATCTTGGTGATGCTCTGCTACAGAAAGGAATCAAGGGCTAGAGATCTGAACGGAAGGAGTCATTATATTTCGCTGCACCAAATGTAAGGTTTTCTAAACTTTATATGTGTTTATTTCATTGTTTTAGAATTCATATTAGGATATTAATGAATCAAGATCCTGGTAAAATATATCCAACAAATACTAACACTAAATACCACCTAATTATTCACTTTGAAACCTACCCAAAGCAATAATCAATAGCTATAAACACAATCATGACCACAACAACAAAAACAACTCAATTATCACAAGCATGCAACTCAATAACACATTTCATGACTGTTGACCAAAAGTCAATCACTCACTTATTTTGATGATAAGCAAAAATTTGATTATTATTTGTTACTAATCTTTTCTTGATCATTTTGCAAGCAAATTCACAAAGTATCATTATTTGCTCGGTAAATTCAAACATAATAAAAAAAAAGTAGATTCAACAAGTATATCAACTACTTCATACTTCATAAGAGCAAAAGATTCATCAAGGGATCAAAAATTCAAGACCCTATTCAAAAGAGGTCTTCAAAAGCTCAGAGTCAAAAGTCCACCTGAAAGTCAAAGTCAAAGTCAAAGTCAACGCTCAGGAAAGGTCAACTTTGGATCAAAACATGAAAATCAAGCTTGGAAGCTCATCTACATCAAGACTACACACAATCAAATGGTATGAATTTGCTTTAGTCTTGTTAAAGTGATTTGCATACAAATATTGGCCCATTCACTAACTTGTGCAACAAGTTTTCTCACTGATAGTTCAAATTTTTTTTGATTGGATTTCTAAATCAAATTTCATATAACTAAGAGAAAAAAATTGGAATTTCTAAAATTGGATAATCGAGTAGAGAGTTATGGCCGTTTTAGTGCAAAAAATTGAACTTTTCCCACTGTCTGGATTTAGGTTGACCAGTTTCAAAGAGGTTATGTAATGCCCTAACAATTAGGCACGCTACCAAAGATGATTAAGAAACCCTAATCCCCTAAACGGGATTACTAATAAAATTAGCACAGGAAATTAAACTTTAAACAAAATGGAATGAAAATGAACTTGTAACAATTTTAACTTTACAATCAAAATTTACATGCTTTGGGATCCCAAAGATAATTCACAAAATATTAAAAGTCTTTTCCCCTTAGACGACCTAAGCGCAAAACAGAGTTACAAAAATTTCAACACTGGTAGACCTCAACCCGCTTGGTCTAGTGTGACCCGAACATGTACGTACGTCGCCCAGCTCCTGCACTCATGGCTGATCAGAAATAGATTTACCCTTTCCTGCACAGTAGAGCACCCGTGAGCCAAGCCCAGCAAGACAGTATAATTATCAATAATCATAACTAACACATCACATAAATATTAATTCCATTTCATATTTGTCTGTATAACACACACCCGCGTGTTACACTCACACGCCTATTTATGCCTATATGGCATAGACCTACATGTTACGCTCACACCTATATTTACAATAAGGCCTTAGAACGGTTCACCTGGGTTTAGTTACCGATTCCAACCCGATTATGCCTTGAACACATAGCCCTTAATTTCAATATACATCTATATACATCATGGCATAACAATTACATAATAACAATTTACTAGGGTAATAACTCTAAGCCAATAAACCGCTCACTTTAGAGTAATAACTCTAATCCTAGTTTCTAGTTTCTCATATATATCATATTTCATATAAGCGCCATTGCGCATATCTCTACCTGCTAACTACTGTCTTACCTGATGTCCTAGAAATATGGAGATTCCAAATCCTCGGGTGCTCTTGACAAAGTGCCGGTAATCCTAGTCACAATCTCGGGATACACAAGTATAGGGTTAATCCCTAAATCCATTTCCACAAATTACCAAATTGGCATTTAAATTACACATATTCACATAGAGCTCAAAATGAGCTTTCCAACGATGTAAAAAAACATCACAAACGGAGTCTCGAGTCAAAAGTTATGACAAAAAAAAACCCAAAAAATACAATAAGCTGCCATAAAATGGCCGCGGCTACTGGGTTCAAAAACCCAGGAAACCTAGTTTCCAGCCACGAATATTCATCCAAAAACACCAATTTTCATGCTAATGTTGGGTTTTGTGCCCTAAATAAAACTCATTTCAATATAATCAGATTTACTTATTAATAAAGATCAGAAATCACATTTTATGTTGCATAGTTCACATGATTTATTTCATGATTATATATATAATGTATGAATTCCATTTAAGTCCAGAACATATGAATTTGTTAATGATTATAGTGTTGTCAGCACAGTGGAATATAATCTTAATTATATGTTCGAAAGTTTATTCCCTGATTTGTCAGAACACTGGATTTAGACTGACATGGTATAATCAGCGATATGTATTCTTACACCTTGGAAAAGTGTTATGTCCTTTCCAGGACATTGGCAAAGTTTCCCAGTATCGGATGTATGGAGTATACATCTAAAGGGACCGATATTGAACTTTGATTAGATATATTAGAATTTACCGTAATATCTATTCAATTCAATATCACCTGTTGATCCTAGATCAAATGATCTTAATTCTGAAATGATTAGGTTCAATCTCAAGAGTGTTATTCGTGTTCTTTGATTTGTTAGTTAAGCCTACTTTTGGGTCAGGGTGATACGTACATTTTGGGAACACGGTAGTGCAATTGAGTGGGAGCGCTAACATAAATATGGAATCTATAGCTTCTATCTGGCGAATAGAAAGTAAAGGATGATTTCCTTCGAGCTTAACCAAACGAAAATAAATGGTGGAGTACTCAGTTCACTTAGCTGAAATATCATTATTACAGGGTTAAGTGTTTTAAGGATAAAATACATTGTAGGGTGTTACGGTAATTTACTCCCTTTACAGTGTAAATCATCTATATAGAGGATCATTGATCACATTAGGATTATAACAACGGATAATTAATGACGTGTCTATATCGTGGAATATATAGAGCGTTCTATATGACTGAGAGTGTAATTCCAAGTTCTAAGAGTGGATTCAATAGGGTATTAATAAGTTAGGGAATTTACTTGGTAAATTCGGTTCGACTTATTGGAAGCTCGGTTATATAGACCCATGGTCCCCATACTAGTTGAGACCATACTGCTTGTAAGACTTAGTTAACTGATTTTGATTAATCAATTATAATTCTAAAGTTAGACTATGTCTACTTTATGAATTTTCACTAAGCAAAGGCGAAATTGTAAAGAAAAGAGATTCTAGGTTTATTTTTTAATTAAGATACTTTATATGTCTAAATTAATAAATACATTAAATGGCAATATTATTTAATAATTATTTTTCAGTTATTAAATAATTAGAATTGGCATTTGAACGGTTAAATTGGAAAATTGGCATTTTTGAGAAAATGGGAATGGAAAAGTTGCAAAGTGAGGCCCAATTTTCTTATATGGGCCGCCCACTATGCATAGGCTTTTACCATTTTATTTTTCCATTATTTTAATGCCACACAATTCTAACCTAAACCTAGAGGGCATAATATAAATAGAAAGTAATAGCTTCAGGAAACAACACACAATTGCATCTCATTCTTTTCAGAGAGAATTCCTGAGCGCCACTTTCCTCTCTCTTTTCTTCTCTAAATTTCGAAATCCCTTGAGTGAATGAGTAGTGCCCACACACATCAAGTGGTACCTCAATCATAGTATGTAAGACTGTGGAAAATCAACCAACAAGAAGGAGAATTAGCATCAAAGAAGGAGAGAAAGAGATCCAGATTCAGATCTTGATAATGTTCTGCTACAGAAAGAAATCAAGGGCTAGAGATCTGAATGGAAGGAGTCATAATATTCTGCTGCACCCAATGTAAGGTTTTCTTAAACTCTTATGTGTTTATTTCATTGTTTTGGAATTCATATTAGGATGTTAATGAAACATACTTGGTAGTAAATCTAGATCCTGGTAAAATATTTCCAACAGCTGGCACCAGAGCCATGGTAATGATTTACTTTCATGTAATATGAATTAAAACGATGTTTTATATATTTTGTGTTGATTTGGATGGTTTCATGTTAGTTTATGTGCTTATGTGATGAATGTATATGTTGTACGAATTTTTTCCCTAAAAATATTTTTTTTATTTTTGAAAATATTTTATTTGGATTCCTTGTGAAAAATTAAGCAATTTTCGTTTTTACGGAACTCGATTCTGATAAAAATTGAAAGAGTTATGATTTTTGGAAAATCGGGGTTCAATGGTGTCCCCCACAAATTGCGTTTTTTTGGGTTTTTTTTCTCCAAAAATCCAATTTTTTCATTGGATTGTTTCCATAATTCAATTTTTCCAATTGTAGATTTTTTCAATTTGAAATATTTCTAATTTTTAATATTTCCAATTTTAAATATTTCCTATTATGGTAAGATTTAAAAATTTGTTAACTTCTTTAATATTTATATATTATTTAATTATAAGATTAGATATTTTGATATTTAACATATTTTAAATTAAAAGATAACTTTGTCTTTTTATTTAAAATATTATATTAAAATTATCTTATATGACAAATTAAATAATTAATAAATTTGAAATTAACATAGATATTTTTATAGATACACTTACCATAATATTTTCAAATTCAAAATTTGTTGTTTTGTTAAATATTTAATTATTTATAAATTATAAGTTTAACAATGATATTTTTCTATTTATATCATTTTTTTTTTCTTATTGGAAATTTATAAATTATATCTTAAATATTCAAATAACTTAGATATTTTGTAGAAATTTGAATATTGCTTAATTTGAGATATTTTGACATATAATTATGATAATTATTATTTTTTTATTATTTTATTCCTAAAATAATAATTATCTGACCAAATCTATTTTCAAATTGGTTTATTTTGTTACTTTAATTTTATTAAATTATAAGATCTGAAAGTGATATTGAAGATTCTTTCTTTCAAATCATTGGTCTTATTTGATATTTAATTTAATTTGGTTCAAATAAACCTAGATATTTTAAAATTAGTTTCTAATTTTAAGATTTTTGAGGTTTGTTTTTAACAACTCTAAATTATCAAAAATTTATTTGGTTAGTTTAAGAATAATAATTTAATTATATTAATATCTTATTTCACATCTGTTACATGGACAACGTTTGTTTATTTATTTATATTGTTTATTCATTTTTTTTAACAAACCTATTATTTATTTGATCTAAATTGCTATGATTAACTTGTTGACAGATCCAATGATCTGATTTTAATCATAGTCCAATTGTCAATAGATCTTATAAATAATTTGTAACAGGTAAATTTTGTACTTCTTTCATCTGTGTAAACCTAGTAACATGATAGGGCCCATCCAAATCATTTGACCTGTGTGAGCCTATATGTTTGCTATTGGGTTAGATGCATATAAGAAGCCCATTTAAGTTTTTTTTACTAAGTAAATAGACTAGGTTGCTAAAATAAAATTTGACATAAGTAATTTTATTTAGGCCCAATTAGATTTGGGCTTATTCAATGAATAACAATTGTGTATTTTAAGGTTAAATTCCTCTCTTTTGGGCCTTGTGTGAGAGTTGGGGGCCAATAGAAGTGGGTACGACATACTGAACCCAACTCCCCCTCACATGAACTACCCCAATTGTGAAGGCCCATTTGCCTTATTTAAATAATTGTATTAGGTTAATTATATTAGTCTAACCTAATTAAAATTGAATTAGCAACATAATTAACTTTTAAAATATGAAATTTATTTTTCTTTTAACATTTTAAAGTTAAATTTAGAAAAACACTTAGTTAATGATATGTATTCTAGATAGTTATTTCTATACTAGTTATTATTTCTAATATTAAAATAGGAAAATATCATTGATTGTGAAATTAATTGTTTAATAATTAATTTTGGTATAATCTAAGTTTAGAAAATTTTCCTAGTATATAACTAGAATTAATAATTAAGTTTCCTCTATACTTAATTATTTATTTCTTGAATTTAATACATTTAATTATATTGAAAATTTCAATATCTAAGTTGATTTTCATCATGATACTTAAATATTGTTATTTTCATGTAATTTAATTAAAGTTAAAAATTATCTTAAGTTTGGAATCTTATTTCAGAATAACTTAAATATAAATAATTTTCAAAATATATTTTATTTTATTTTATTAATCTTTTTCCCAAATTTTCAAAATTGCATTTCTTTAATGCAGAAATTTCGAATTTTATTTGAAAAATAGATTAAAGTTGAAAATTATTTATTTTAATTTTGGACCAACTTAAATCAATAATTTTTTCATTTAATGATTAATTAAAATAAATGAACTAAAATATATTAAAATTAGAAATTGAATTAATTAGTCAATGAAAGTCTAGATAGTTATTATCTGTTTTGCTTGAAGTATTTTTCTAGTGTATTTAATTAGATAGAAAATTAATATCTAAGTTGATTCTTAATCATGATACTTAAATAGTTGAAATTTTTCTTAAATATTTAATTAAATAGGAAAATTATATTTTTGTTGTAAATTAATTTTATTAATTAATTTTGGGCCAACATAAAATTAAGATAATTTTTCCAGAATTTATTTTAATTTTATTTTAAAGCATATTCGAAAGTAGTATTTTTATACACTTCATTTTTTGAAATGCAATATATATTTATATAAAGTTAAATTTGAGTTGTAAATTAATTTAAATTAATTTTGAAACAACTTAAATTGAATAATTTTCTAAATATTTATTGGAAATTATCACTAAGATGGAAATAATTCACGTTATTTTCATATCCATCTAAGTATAATTTATAAATATTACATTAAAATTTATATTTAGAATTTTTCATTCTAAATTGGAAATTTTAATTAAATAAATATATATATTTAAAATAAATAAATTAAAATAAGTTTCAGAAGAAAATACAAATTTCTTTAAATAATGAGCTTTATTATTATTAGGACATTCGATCTCCATTGTTGGTTTTACATAGCTTTTGTTTTAGTGAGTAATCCTCCCTAATGGAGGAACGTTCATTAGCAAGTTAGCACCATTTAATCTCGAAAGATAAGTATATTTGTAAGTATTTTATATGGTATTGATCACCCTAATGGTGGCGACTGTATTTGACTTACAAAATATGAAACAATGGTGGAAGCTCATAAGATAGAATAGCCTTGACTCTCGCCTGAACGGGACAACACTGGATTCCAATCTTGATCGAATAAAAGGTTGCTAGAATGTTTATTATTTTAGATGAGCTGACAACTCCATTCAATGGATGGTATCACTGACTCTTGCCTAAACGGGACACTGATATCAGTTTGTCGAAGACCTTGGAAATTATTTAGGATTGAATGTTTTAGTATTTTCACTTGTCATTCGTACTTGGTATATGTTTAATAATTTCTGAATTGTGTATGAATTTATATTGAACCGTGTTATTTTCTGTTATTAAATTGTAGTTTAATTTTGAATCTTCATTGTTGGTCTAACTTGGTTTGTTTTTCTAATGAGATAAATCCCTAATGGATTTTCACCATTAGACAAACATAATAGTGTTAGATCTCGAAAGATAAATATTGTATATGCAACATCTAGCTGTTCATCAATTGATGACACCTTAGACTAGTATTTTACAATATGAAACAAGAAGATTGTATAAATAAGATTACTTTGAGTCTCGCTAATCGGAGCATCGTTGGATTCTTATTTAAAACGAAATTATCCTAATTCCTCTTAGCTTATTCATTTCGAATTAGCTAAATGACATTTCATTGGATGAATGGTCTATAAATCATATAAAGTCATTCTATATTTTCTCTTAAGAAATGAAATGACGAATATGATTATATTCCCGAAATTCTATCCCGAAATGATATAAATCCTCAATCTTAGAAATCTCTTACTTGTATGGGCAAATAAACTTAGAGTTAAATTAGTAGTGGTGGTCCAAGATAGAATTACTCATCATATAGTTACACTTTCACAAGTGTTTAATAACCATTTTCTATCAATGGATTCAAACTGTATGAGTGTAGTATTCTGTGACCAGAATCCACTTGCACTATTCTAAGAACTCTTTGATGTAACTAAATCAAGTCATCAAGAGACACAACCAAATAAATCTATGGCTTTTGTATCTTGTTCATAGTGGTTTTGACAAGATCAATTTCTGCAAAGAGTTAATATGCCTATATCCACTGAAAGTAAGTTCATCTCATTCGCATATGGATGTACATTCAGGGGTGGATATGAGTTTTCGTTGTATTCTTAAAACGATCACTCTAGATTTTACCTTATGCAAAACAAATTTTAAATGTTTGAAAAATGTCATGAATTTCTAGCAATGGTGAAAAACTATCAAGGTAAGTGGTTAAAGATCTTGCGAACTGATAGGGGTGGAGAAATAGTTAGTGGATATGCAGTTCAAAGATCATTAATTTGATTTTTGAATTATATCCAAACTTACCTCCCCAGAAATTCGATTTGCAAATTGATAATTAGTTACTAGTCGTTGCCTAAATCCTTCTATTGTAATATAATTTCAAAATGATGCAATGGTTGTATACTTAATGTAAATCATTACTAGATTCATGGATGACCTAATCAAAATCTTAAGAAAAGCTAGAACTGCTAACCTTGGTTTGCATGTTTGTTAGCTATTCTAAGTGATTAGGGGTGGACCATCCCATAGTCATTAGATAAGAAAGTGTTTGTTTAAACAAATATTAATTTTCTAAGAAAATGACTAAGTCTGAAAAAATAAAGTAGCAAATAAAGGAGATATTTTTTGATTCCAAAAGTGTTCTATCATCTTTCTTTACAAGATGATCCCACTGCCTCTGTTGTCTTAACACAATCGAAGAGGTCAATACCATTTAGTTTTCTTAGACATAGTTCACGGTACCTTGTCGTAGTGGGAGAGTTTCTAGGAACTCACTCTTCTTATGACTCGGAAGACACTAGTGGTTGAAATCCATTGTGAGTTTAAACAAGTAATAGATTGTCAAGATAAGAAACTAAGAAGAAAGCCAAGAGAACTATAGTTTGATCCATTCATATGAGTAACCTAAAGTTTTCTATTACAAGGACATAAAAGGAAATTTTTGTTAATAAGTCTATTCAATGGACTTAACAAAACTTCATGTTTCTAGTATTATAGGTTTGAGCTTATCTAAACTTATGGCTTATGGTATACCTGGTAATTACTTACTCTAATGCAAGCAACTTACTTTAATAAGATGCTGAAGCATTTTCTTTCCAATGACAATCTATAGAAGCTTCACAACTTCTAAGCATAGATTTTATTTATCTAAGGAAAAGTCTCAACTATTCCAGAAAAGATAAAGCCATGAAAGAATTTCTTAAATAAACAGTGAGAGGTCTTGTTGGGTTGTATGCCCTAAAGAAAACTCTTTACAATCTGATTAGTTATCAATATAAGAAATTTGAAGTGATTGATGTTTGCATGAATTCTACATGCTAATGGTTTAAATATGCTTATTACATTTACACACACAGAATCAGTTAAATCTAGATCATATGTTTATTCACAATTACAGTATCATCAACACAGTGGAATGTGATTGTGATCATATGAATCAAAAGTCTTGGTCCCTGTTTCATCAGTGTTATTGGGTTTACACTAATGTGATAATCAACGATGATGTGTACTTACACTTGGAGTAAGTGTTATGTTCTTTCCAGGACATTAGTAAAGTATACTAGTTTCGAATGTATGGAGTATACATTGGACTGGACCGATATTGCAACTAAGTTAAGATATTACAAACTTACCGTTATATATATCTTTCCAAGTCAATATCAGTAGTTGATCTTAAGATTAAAAGAATGTAAATCCTGATATGCTTAGGCTCAACTCAGGAGTGCTATTCATGTTCTTTGATTTATTAGTTAAGCCTACTTTTAGGTCAGGGTGATACGTATATTTTGGGAACATGATAGTATGATTGAGTGGGAGTGCTGAACATAAATATGGAATCTATAGCTTCTACTGGTGTATAGAAGTCAAGTGATGATTCCCTTCGAGCTTAGCAAATAGAAGTAAATAGATGAGCTCTTGTTTAACTGACTAATCATTAGATCACTAAACACCATTTACAGGTAGCTAAGTGTTTTAAGGGGCAAACTACATTGAGGGGTGAGAACGGTAAAGAAATCCCATCTTGATGTAGACCATCTATATAGAGGATCTTTAAATCACAATAAGATTATAACAATTGTTAAATGAGATAGCATATTGGTATCGTGAAACATATAATATGCTCTATATAAGTTTGAGAGTGCAATTCTAAGTTCTAAGAGTGGATTCAACGAAGAATTAATAAGTAGGAATTTACTTGGTAAATTTGGTTCACTTATTGGAAGCTCAGCATATAGATTCATGGTCCCCATTCTAGTTGAGAACATTATTCTTGTAAGACTCATTAATTGATTCGTGATTGATCAATTATAATTCTAAAGTTAGACTATGTCTAATTTTATGAATTTTCACTAAGCAGGGGTGAAATTGTAAAGAAAAGAGTTTCTAGGTTTATTTATTTATTAATGGACTTTATATGTCTAATTAATAATTAAATTAAATGACAATATTATTTAATAATCTATTTTAGTTATTAAATAATTAGTTTTGGCATTTAAAATGTTAGAATTAGAAAATTGGCGTTTTTGAGAAAATAGAGATAAAATTTGATAAAACTGCAAAATCAAGTGGGGCCCACTACTACACCTTGGCCGGCCACTAATTGAGGTTTTTCAAATTAATATTTTCATTATTTTAATGCCAAATAATTCCTAACCTAAACCTAGTAGTTGCCTATAGATAGAAAGTGATGGCTCAGTCAAATCATTAGTTTTCAATAACCTATTCTGACAGAAATATCTCTCTTCAGAAAAACTAAGCCTTCCCCACTTTCTATACCTGGCCGAAATCCCTCTTCTCTTTTCTTCTTCATAAATTTCGAACCCTAGTGAGAGAGTAAGTGCCCACACACAGGAAGCAATAACTCAATCATAGATTGGAAGACTGTGAATGATCAAACTTGAAGAAGAAGCACATTCGGGCTCAGATCTTGATTATACTCTGCTACAGAAAGGATACAAGGGTTAGAGATCTGAGTGGAAGGAGACATTAATTCCGCTGCATCAATGTAAGGTTTTCTTAACTTTATACGTGTTTAATTTATCGTTTTAGAAAGTTCATATTTAGGGTGTTTAAACAACATACTTGTGAGTAGATCTAAGATCCTGGTAAAATAAATTCCAACAGGTCTCAGATATGCTTTTGTATGCCTTAGACCAGACACCTGCTGTTGAGTGGGAGTAATGAGTAGGTATCAGATTAATCCAGGAGAGGAACATTGGAAGACAATCAAGTAAATCTTAAGATTAAGAAGAGGAACTATATGTTAGTCAACAAGGGTGTGTTTAAAAATCTTAGACTACACCAAATCAGATTTCAAGACTTGCCTTTGTGCTAGAAAGTCTGCTGATAAAATGGTGATTACTCTGGGGGTGGAGTAGTGATTTTGGAGAAGTGTAAAAACCTATCTGAAGTCTCTTAGTCTACCAGAAAGAGACTGAATGTTAAAGTTGCAGGAAAGGTACTTATTCAGTCTAAGGAAAGTTCTATGCATTTGTGGCACCGTTCCAACTTGCCTTAACTACTAGTGTTACTTCCTGAATAACCATGAAGTAGTTGCCAAAAGTATAGAATCCAGTATCCCAAGAGAGTAGACATATAGAGAGGAATTTCACATTATCAAGGATTTTGTGATTAAGGAAGAGTAATGGTGGAGAAGAGGTTGTGTTTAATTCAACCTATTAGATCCTATTACGAAGAGTTTACTACTATTACACTTGATTTGTATATCAAGGTGTTGAGATTATTTAAATGCACATTTTGTTTTATATTAGTGCAAGTGGGAGTTTGTTGGGTTTTGTGCCCTAAATAAAACCCATTTCAATATAATCAGATTTACTTATTAATAAAGATCAGAAATAACATTTTATGTTGCATGGTTCACATGATTTATTTCATGATTATTTATATAATGTATGAATTCCATTTAAGTCCAGAACATATGAATTTGTTAATGATTATAGTGCTGTCAGCACAGTGAAATATAATCTTAATTATATGTTCGAAAGTTTATTCCCTGATTTGTCAGAACACTGGATTTAGACTAACATGGTATAATCAGCGATAGGTATTCTTACACCTTGGAAAAGTGTTATGTCCTTTCCAGGACATTGGCAAAGTTTACCAGTATCGAATGTATGGAGTATACATCGGAAGGGACCGATATTGAACTTTGATTAGATATATTAGAATTTACCGTAATATCTATTCAATTCAATATCACCTGTTGATCCTAGATCAAATGATCTTAATCCTGATATGATTAGGTTCAATCTCAAGAGTGTTATTCGTGTTCTTTGATTTGTTAGCTAAGCCTACTTTTGGGTCAGGGTGATACGTACATTTTGGGAACACGGTAGTGCAATTGAGTGGGAGCGCTAACATAAATATGGAATCTATAGCTTCTATCTGGTGAATAGAAAGTAAAGGATGATTTCCTTTGAGCTTAACCAAACGAAAATAAATGGTGGAGTACTCATTTCACTTAGCTGAAATATCATTTATACAGGGTTAAGTGTTTTAAGGATAAAATACATTGTAGGGTGTTACGGTAATTTAATCCCTTTACAATGTAAATCATCTATATAGAGGATCATTGATCACATTAGGATTATAACAATGGATAACTAATGACGTGTCTATATCGTGGAACATATAGAGCGTTCATATGACTAAGAGTGCAATTCCAAGTTCTAAGAGTGGATTCAATAAGGAATTAATAAGTTAGGGAATTTACTTGGTAAATTCGATTCGATTTATTGGAAGCTCGGTTATATAGACCCATGGTCCCCATACTAGTTGAGACCATACTGCTTGTAATACTCAGTTAATTGATTTTGATTAATCAATTTTAATTCTAAAGTTATACTATGTCTACTTTATGAATTTTCACTAAGCAAGGGAGAAATTTTAAAGAAAAGAGATTCTAGGTTTATTTATTAATTAAGATACTTTATATGTCTAAATTAATAAATACATTAAATGGCAATATTATTTAATAATTCTTTTTAAGTTATTAAATAATTAGAATTGGCATTTGAATGGTTAAATTAGAAAATTGGCATTTTTGAGAAAATGGGAATGGAAAATAACAAAATGGGAAAGTTGCAAAGTGAGGCCCAATTTTCTTATATGGGCCGCCCACTATGCATAGGCTTTTACCATTTTATTTTTCCATTATTTTAATGCCACACAATTCTAACCTAAACCTAGAGGGCATAATATAAATAGAAAGTAATAGCTTCAGGAAACAACACACAATTGCATCTCATTCTTTTTAGAGAGAATTCCTGAGCGCCACTTTCCTCTCTCTTTTCTTCTCTAAATTTTGAAATCCCTTGAGTGAATGAGTAGTGCCCACACACATCAAGTGGTACCTCAATCATAGTATGTAAGACTGTGGAAAATCAACCAACAAGAAGGAGAATTAGCATCAAAGAAGGAGAGAAAGAGATCCAGTTTCAGATCTTGATAATGCTCTGCTACAGAAAGGAATCAAGGGCTAGAGATCTGAATGGAAGGAGTCATAATATTCCGCTGCACCCAATGTAAGGTTTTCTTAAACTCTTATGTGTTTATTTCATTGTTTTAGAATTCATATTAGGATGTTAATGAAACATACTTGGTAGTAAATCTAGATCCTGGTAAAATATTTCCAACAGCTAAACCAGCCCACAATCATAGTAACCTTTCACCTAGCATAAATCGAGTAATTAGAGAAGAATTATACCTAATTCACTCTCCAACAACAACAAAAACCAACAACACAAAATCAGCCCAAACACACCTAAATCCAACCAAAACATGCTTCAATCCAACATAACCTCTTACACAATTAAACAACCATAATAGGGAGTTAAACCAAAAATTATAAAGCTCAAAATTACAGTCCACATGCATAGAAATTCATATTCAAACAACATAAAACCAAAGCTCCGAACTTAAGCACAATATCAACAAATTCAAGCTCACTCCTTGAATCTCAAATCCCCAAACATAAACTCAAGCACCACACTAAAATTAGAGCTGCATAACAGATTAAAAACACTTATAAAATCCCTAAAATCATCCCAAAAACATTACTCAAGCATCCTACATCAATTTCTAACGCAATCAAGCATAAGATGTAAAGATTACACCAATATCATCATACATGCATACCAAGAACATCATAACCTATTTTTCATGATTTTGAACAGTAAATTTCAGCAAGAGTTTCAACAAATAAAGGGGTTAAGAACTACCTCAAGCTCCAAACTAAGCTAAGCACAAAACCCACAAAGAATCCAAGCTTTCAAGATGATTTTTCCAACACTTAGCCAATTGAAAATATGGAGAAAAAGTAGGAGAGGGGGTTCGGCTAGGGCAGAGGAAAAAGACCAGAATTTTTCTTTCTAAAATCCAAAATAATTCTTTTTTGTTGCAATTAAACCAAAAGGCCAATTTACCTTCCCCTAGGGCCAAATAACACATAAAAGCATTCCAAGGATGACATAGTCATTTCCAACATAAATATTCCCAATTAAATTTCAAATTAATGACACTTAATTAAAATGCCAATAAATAATCCCAAAATTATATTTTAGCCCCGAACTCGGTTCGGCCCGAAATACCTGGTTGTGACTATACGGGGCCAAGTTGTCAGAACACACCTGAAAAAGGACAAAATAGGCATACTATATAATAATATAGTCCATAAGCACGTATTAAATTAAATTCACAGTTTTACCCTTCTCGGGTCAAAATTACTAAAATGCCCCTGGCTCACCAACGAGGTCTTAATATGTAATATTTCATAATAATTTGCATATAATAGATTATATAATAATATAATTCCATTATTAACTAGTTAGGAATTGCTAATCCATTTCATAATCTAGGGTATTATATTTACCCCCTCCTTATAGAAATTTCGTCTTGAAATTTACCTGAACAACTCCGGATATTTCTGCTACATGTCCGTCTCGAGTTCCCAGGTTGCCTCTTCTACTTTACTGTTCCTCCATAATACTTTTCACCAGTGAAATCTTCTTGTTTCTCAAGACTTTCTCCCTTTTGTCAAGTATTTGCACTGGTTGTTCTTCATATGATAAATCTGGATGTAGTTCCAATGCTTCATAACTCAGGATATGGGACGAATCTGAGACATACTTTCAAAGCATCGAAACATGAAACACATCATGTACAGCTGCTAGCACTGGGGCATAGCTAACCTGTATGCTACTTGCCCTATCCTCTCAAGGATTTTAAAAGGTCTAATGAACCTCGGGCTAAGTTTTTCATTTCTTACCAAAGCGTTTGATGCCTTTCATAGGCGATACTCAGAGAAATACCATGTCCCTGATATGAAAATCAATGTCCTGGCGCTTTGGATCAGCATAACTCTTCTGTCTGCTCTAAGCCGCGAGCATTCGCACTCTGATTTTATCAACTGCCTCACTTGTTCTCTGAACAGCCTCGGGGCCCAAGAACTTTCTTTCACCCACTTCATCCCAATGAATAGGTGATCTACACTTTCTTCCATATAAGAGTTCATAAGGAGCCATCCCGATTGTTGCCTGATAGCTGTTGTTGTATGAGAACTCCATTTGGGGAAGGTACTTTACCCATGATCCTTCAAGTCAAGAATGCATCCCCGTAGCATGTCATCTAAGATTTGAATAGTCCTCTCGGATTGTCCATCCGTTAGAGGATGAAATGTAGTGCTAAACTTTAACTGAGTTCCCATAGCTCGATGCAGACTCTCCTAGAATCTTGATGTGAATTTCGGATCTCTATCCAAAACAATGGACTTTGGGATACCATGAAGAAGAATAATTTCTCTAACATATAACTCAGCATACTGATCAATGGAGAAGTTCGTTCGAACAAGCAAAAAGTGCGCTGACTTTGTAAACCTGTCCACTATGACGCACACAGAGTCGTACTGTCCAGTGGTTCTAGGCAATCCTACCACGAAGTCCATAGCAATGTCTTCCCATTTCCACTCTGGAATATTCATTGGCTGCAGCAACCCTGCAGGCCTCTGATGTTCAGCCTTAACTTGCTGACAAGTAAGACACTTAACAACATACTCAACGATGTCATTCTTCATTCTTGGCCACTAGAACATGGCCTTGAGGTCTTGATACATCTTTGTTGACCCTGGATGAACTGAGTAGGGAGTCGTATGAGACTCATTCATAATCTCTCTTTTAATATCATCATCCATAGGCACACAAACACAATTCATAGATCGAAACATTCCCGTTTCATCCACTGTAAAGTCACTAGTCTTCCCAGGCAAAACCCCATCTTAGGATTTCATTTACTCTGGATCTTCCAATTTTGCTTCTCTGATTTGCTCTAAAAGAGTAGATTGCAGGGTAATATTAGCCAACTGCCCTACAACCAACTAGATTTTAGCTCTGATCATCTCATTTGCTAACTGCTGGGAGATTTGTTTCACCGTATTTATCTGACTCTAACCCTTTCTACTCAAGGCATCGACAAAAACGTTGGCCTTACCAGGGTGATAAAGGATCTCACAATCATAATCCTTCACCAACTCCAGCCAGCGTCTCTGTAACGCCCTAAATAATTAGGCACGCTACTCGAATTACTTAAAAAACCCGAATCCCCTAAACATGATTGCTAATCAAAAAGGCGCAGAATTTAAAATTTAATATTAAATGGAATGAAAATAAAACTTGTAATAATTTAAACATTACAACAGTTGGGATCCCAAAAATATTTACAAATTTTATTACAAATCTTTTTCTTTCAGCCGACCTAAGGGGCAACATAGAGTTTCAAAAAAATACATCACTAGTAGACCCTTAACTCGCTTGGTCAGATGTGGCCCAGACATGTACATTCTTTGCTTAGCTCCTGCACTCATGGCTGATTAGCTAAAGTCTTACCCTTTCCTGCAGAGTAGAGCACCCGTGAGCCAAGCCCAGCAAGACAGTATAAATAATAACAATAATATGCTCGTCATGCTATTTAAATGGTAATGCCATTCACATATATGTCTGTGTGACACAGACCTGCATGTTGCACTCACATGCCCATTTATGTCTATGTGACGTAGACCTATGTGTTGCGCTCACACATCTACTTATATCTACGTGGCGTAGACCTACGTGTTGCTCTCACACGTCTAGATACAATAAGGCCTTAGAATGGTTCATCTCGGTTATGATTGTCGAGTCCAACCTGATTATGCCTTGAACGTATAACCCTTGAATCTCAATATAATCACACACTTAACATGGCATAGAATTTACTCACTTATAACACTAGGGTAATAACCCTAGGCAATTAACTGTTCCTATTAGGGTAATAACCCTGATGTCGGTTACAATTGCTCACATATGTCATATTCAATATAAGCGTCACCGTGCATACTCTACGTGCTAACTACTGTCTTACATGTTGTCCTGCAATAAAAGAGATTCCAAATCCTCGGGTGCTCCTGACCAGGTGCCGGTAATCCTAGTCACACAATCTGGAATTTTCACAACTAGGGTTAACCCCTAATCTTAAACTCATAAAATATATTCATGGAATTTAAAATTTAGATAATAATATAGAGCCCGGAATGAGCTTTCCAATGATATAAAGAACTCCCAAATCGGAGTTCGGAATCAAAAGATATGCATTTTCAAAGTTTGAATTCAAAACTTCCCAAAAACTCAAGGGCGGGCCGCGGCATGCCCAAGCCATGCCGCGGCACCTGGGACCAATTCCCAGGTTCCACCAACAGGGGCGGGCCGCGGCCTGCTCAGACCATGCCGCAACACCTGGGTTTCAAACCCAGAAACCAGCCACGAATTCCACAAATTTTAGCTTTCAAAACCAATCCAAACTCATACAAATCACCATTAAAGCTTCAACTCTTCAAATAGGTCTTGAAATAATCATAAAGGGCATTTAACATACATGCTCAAGCATCAAAACCCAATATTAATCTCATAATTTCAGTCAAGATAACAAGTATAAACCAAGCTTTTAAACTAACAACCTTCAAGCTCAGCCAACATGAACTCCAACCCAATTAAATCAATTTCCAGCAGCAAAATACCTTAAAAACACATAGTTTCAAGCTAGAAAAATACCCTATAATCATACACCAAGCTCAACAAACATGAATCATGCAATTTCTCACTCAATTCACCAAAATCAACATCAAAACCATGAACATTAAGAACAAAACAACTTAAAACATGCTTTTCATCAACAAAATTCAGCAAGAAGGACATAAATAAAAATCTGTAAAAGCTACCTCAAAAATAGCTAGAAGTTCCTTAAATTCCAAGCTCAAAAATCTCCCAATTCCAAGCTCCAAGTCAAGCAATTTACCAAAAACCAAATTGAGATTTTAAGAGAGAGTTTGAGAGAGAGGGGTTCGGGTTAGGGGGTGATACAACAAGAAAATTCATTTCTTTTTCCTGAAAAATCCACTTTTATCACATGTAAATCAAATAAGGTCAAAAGACCATTTTGCCTCTACGGCCATATATCATGCTTTTACACTCACAAGGGCAAATATGATATTTCATGCACAATTCAATTCCAATTAATTTCATATTTCCCATTAATAAATAAAATGCCAACATTTAATCCCACATTGCATTTCGGGCCCGAACCCGGTTCGCCCAAAATACCTGGCTGTGACTATACCACGCCAACTTGTCAGAACACACCTGAAAAAGACAACAAAGGCATACTATATAATAATATAGTTCCAAAAGCACGTAATTAAGTAAATCTCATCAATTTACCCTTCTTCGGTCATAATTACTAAAATGCCCCTGGCTCACCAACGGGGTCTTAACATATAATTAATAACATTAATTCACATATATTGAACTATATAATAATACAATTCCTCAATTATTCTTAATTATCTAATTAGGGTTTTGCTAATCCATTTCTTAATTCTAGGGTATTACAGTCTCTATCTCATGTTCAGGTCTCTCTGGGTGAAGAAGTATTTCAAACTTTTATGATTAGTGTATATCTCACATTTCTCGCCATATAAGTAATGCCGCCAAATCTTTAGCTCAAATACTACTGCCGTGAGTTCTAAGTTGTGAGTGGGGTACCTCTACTCGTACTCCTTTAACTGCCGAGAAGCATAGGCTATTACCTTTCCAACCTGCATAAGAACACAGCCGAGACCTTGTCTCGAGGCATCACAATAAACAAAAAACTTTTCCTTATCTGAAGGAAGAGTTAACACTAGAGCGGTAATCAAGCGCTGCTTTAACTCCAGAAAACTTTTCTCACATCGATCAGTCCAAACAAATTTCAAGTTCTTTCGGGTCAACTCCGTTAAGGGTACAACAATCTTTAAAAAACCCTCAATGAATCGACGATAATACCCAGCTAAGCCTAGAAAGCTTCTAACTTCAGTAGCCAATTTTGGTATTGGCCAATCTCGAACAGCTTCAATCATGGCTGGATCCACCATGATCCCATCTTTATCTACTATGTGCCCCAAGAAAGAGATACGAGATACCTAGAATTCACACATTTTGAATTTATCATACAGCTTGTGGTCTCGTAACCGTTGCAATACTGATCTAAGATGCAACTCATGTTCCTCTTCCTATTTAGAAATAACCAAGATGTCATCAATAAACACGATCACACATCTATCCAGGTAGTCCTTGAATACCCAATTCATAAGATCAATGAATGTTTTTGGGGCATTGGTGTAATACCTTAAGATTATGAAAATGGATTAGCAAATCCTAACTAGTTAATAGTGTATTATTGTGGAATTATATTATTATATAATTTATTATATGTGGATTAATGAGATATGACATGTTAAGACCCCGTTGGTGAGCCAGGGGCATTTTAATAATTTTGACCGAGAAGGGTAAAACTGTGAATTTAATTTATTTATGTGATTATGAACTATATTATTAAATAGTATGCCTATTATGTCCTTTTTCAGGTGTGTTCTGACAAGTTGGCGTAGTATAGTCACAACCAGGTATTTCGGGCGAACTGGGTTTGAGGCCAAAATACAATTCTGGGTTAAATTATTTGCATTTTATTTATATGTGAGAAATCTGAAAATTAATTGAATATGTGGTGTGTGATCAAAGTGACCATTTTGTCCTTGAATGTTTTTACGTGTGAGATATGGCCCTAAGAGCAATTTGGTAAATTAGTATATTTTGTTTATTTGTAACAAAAGGATAATTTTAATTGAAGAAAAATAATTTTTTTCTGTTTCTAACACCCCAAGACCGACGCCTCTCTCTCTGCTTAGACTCATCTTCCCAAGTTTGATTTTGTTGAGAAATAGCTTGGATTCAAGCTTGGATCTTGGTGGTGCTTAGGTTTAATCTTTGATTGAAGCTTGAGGTAGCTCTTACAACTTTAATTCTTGATTTTAAAAGCTAAAATTGAAGTTGAATGTTGTGATTTTGAGCTTTTGAAGTTCTTGAAATGCATGTATGATGATATTGGTTTAATCTTGGTACCCCATGTGTGATTGTGTTAGAAAATTGATGTTTGATGCTTGGGTAATGCTTTAAGATGATTTTAAGGACTGTATTGTGTTTGTATTTGGGTTATGCATCTGGGAATTTTGATGCAATATTTAAGTTCTTGAAGTTGGGTTCTTGGTGAATCATGCTTTTGTTGAAGCTTATGTTTTATATTGTTTAAATCTGAATTTTGATGCATGTGAGCTTTGATTTTGAGCTTTAAATGTGTTTATTAGCTCTCTATTATGATAGTTATATTATGTGGGAAATGATTTTGGGATATATGCATGATTAGGGTTAATTTGGGTGAGTTTTGATGCCTTTTTCGAGCTGCTGAAATGGAGTTTCTGGGTTTTCAACCTAGGCCCCGGGACCCACCTTTTGGGCGCCGCGGCCCGCTCGCGTGGATAGATTGCACGTTAAACTTATTTTGTTCATAAATTTTGACTTGGGACTCTGTTTGGGGCGTTCTTTATATCGTTGGAAAGCCCGTTTCCAGCTCTATGTGAATATTTGTATTTTGAATGCCAATTATATATCTTGTAAAAGTGGATTTAGGGATTAACCCTATACTTGTGAATCTTGGAATTTTGAGTAGGATTACCAGCACTTGGTGAGGAGCTCCCGGGGGTTTAGAATCTCCATGTTTGCGGGACATCAGGTAAGAAAGTAGTTAACACGTAGAGTTATACGCAATGGCGCTTATACTGAATATGACATATATGAGTAACTGGAAACCGGGATTAGGATTGTTACCTTAAAAAGAGCAGTTTATTGGCCTAGGGTTATTACCCTAGTGAATTATTGATGAGTATTGATATGCTATGATATATGTATGTATATTAAGATTATGGATTATGCATTTAAGGCATAAACAAGCTAGACTCGGTAAACTAGTATCTTGAGTTTAATTAAATGCGGTCGAGGATTATTATCCTAGAATATTATGAAGGTAAGAAAGCGATGATATATGGTAATATTGTGAATCCAATGAAGGCATGAGTTAGGGCTAATACTCTTAATAGTTGTTATTTGAGCATATTATAATGTGTAATATGAGTAATTACTTAGTATGCAAGTTAGGGTTATCACCCAAAGATTTTATATGTTATGGTATATATTGAATGCACGCATGTATGTTAACAGTTATGTGTATAAGACATAACTGGGTTAGACCTTGTATATATCACCAGGATAAACCACCGAAAGAACGTAATGAATGGATTATGTAGATATATGAATAGGGTTGTGCGAGCAAGGTATAACAAGGTTATCTTGGTAACTATAACCGAGATAAACCCTACTAAGGCCTTATTGTAAATAGACGTGTGAGTGTAACACGTAAGTCTATGCCACATAGACATACATAGGCATGCGAGCATAACACGCAGGTCTATAGCAAATAGACAAATAGTGTGGTGCACAATTAATTATGTGTTATATATATTTTGTTTAAGGGTTATGCGTTTAAGGCATAATTAGGTTGGACTCGATGACCAGAATCGAGATGAACCGCTCTAAGGCCTTATTGTATATAGACGTGTGAGAGTAACACGTAGGTCTATGCCACATAGACATAAATAGACGTGTCCGCATGACCTATGCCACATAGACATAAATAGGTGTGTGAGCGTAACACGCAGGTCGATGTCATACACACAAATGATAAATAGCATTAATATTTACGTGATAAGTTAAGTATGATAATTAATATTTTATACTGTCTTGCTAGGGTTTTGTGCCCTAAATAAAACCCATTTCAATATAATCAGATATACTAATTAATATAGATCAGAAATCATTTTATGTTGCATGGTTCACATGATTTATTTCATGTTTATATTTAATGTATAAATTCTATTAAGTCCAGAACATATGTATTTGTTCATGATTATAGTGTTGTCAGCACAGTGGAATATAATCATGATTATATGTTCAAAAGTTTAATTCCCTGATTTGTCAGTTCACTGGATTTAGAGTGGCATGATAATCAGTGATAGGTATACTTACACCTTGGATAAATGTTATGTCCTTTCCAGGGCATTGACAAAGTTTACCAATATCGGATGTATGGAGTATACACTGGAAGGGACATATATGATTTAGTATGCATTAGACTAGACACTTGCTGTTGAGTTGGAGTAATGAGTAGGTATCAGATTAATCGAGGAAAGGAACATTGGAAGACAATCAAGTGAATCTTAAGATCAAGAAGAGGAACTATATGTTAGTCGATAAGGGTGTAGTTAATACTCTTAAACTACACCAACATCAGATTTCTAGACTTGCCTTAGTGCTAGAAAGTCTGCTAATTAGATGGTGATTACTCTAGGGGTGGAATACTTATTTTGGAGAAGTGTAAAAACCTATCTGAAGTCTCTAAGTCTACCAGAGAGACTGAATGTTAAAGTTGTAGGAAAGATACTTATTCAATCTAAGGAGAGTTCTATACATTTTTGGCATTGTTCCAAAATTTATTAACTACTAGTGTTACTTCCTGATTAACACAGAAGTAGTTGACAAAAAGTAAAGAATTCAGTATCCTTAGAGGAGTAGACATATAGAGTGGAATTTCACAATATCAAGGATTTTGTGATTAAGGACATGTAATGGTGGAGGAAAGGTTGTATTGAATAAAACTTGTCAGATTCTATTACGGAGAGTATACTACAAACTACACTTGATTTGGATATCAAGGTGTTGAGATTATTTGAAATGCACTTTTTGTTTTATACTAGTGCAAGTGGGAGTTTTTTGGGTTTTGTGCTCTAAATAAAACCCATTTTAATATAATCAGATTTACTAATTTATAAAGATCAGAAATCATTTTATGTTGCATGGTTCACATGATTTATTTCATGTTTACATTTAATGTATAAATTGTATTAAGTCCAGAACATATGTATTTGTTCATGATTATAGTGTTGTCAACACAGTGTAATATAATCATGATTATATGTTCAAAAGTTTAATTCCCTGATTTGTCAGTTCACTGGATTTAGACTGACATGATAATCAGCGATAGGTATACTTACACCTTGGATAAGTGTTATGTCCTTTCCAGGGCATTGACAAAGTTTACCAGTATCGGATGTATGGAGTATACATTGGAAGGGACAGATATTGAACTTGGATTAGATACAATAAATTTATTGTAATATCTATTCAATTCAATATCACCTAGTTGATCCTAGATCAAATGATCTTAATTCTGATATGATTAGGTTCGATCTCAAGAGTGTTATTTGTGTTCTTTGATTTGTTAGTTAAGCCTACTTTTTGGTCTGGGTGATACGTACATTTTGGGAGCATGGTAGTACAATTGTGTGGAAGCGCTAATCATAGATATGGAATCTATAACTTCTATCCGGACATAGAAGTGAAGTGATGATTTCCTTCGAGCTAGACTAAATAGAGATAAATGATAGAGCGCTCATTTTAGTAATTATATTAGTTCACTAAAATATCATTTATAAGTGGCCAAGTGTTTTAAGGATAAAATACATTGAAAGGGTGTAACGGTCATTTTATCCCTATGCAATGTAGATCATCTATAGAGGATCATTGATTATTGGGATTATAATAATGGATAATTAATAGCGTATCTATATCATGGAACATATAGAGCGTTCTATGTAACTGAGAGTGCAATTCCAAGTTCTATGGTGGATGCAATGAGGAATTAATAAGTTAGTGGATTTACTTTATAAATTCTAGATCTGCTTATTGGAAACTGGGTTATATAGACCCATGGTCCCCATACTAGTTGAGACAAACTGCTTATAAGACTCAGTTAATTGATTTTAGTAAATCAATTATAATTCTAAAATTAGACTATGTCTAGTTTATGAATTTCTCACTAAGATATGGCTTGATTGTGAAGAAATAGTGTTTTGGGGTTTATTTGTTAATTAAGAGACTTTATGGAGTCTAATTAATAAATATTATAAATGAAAAATTTTATTTGATAGTTATTTTAATTATTAAATAAATAGTTTTGGCATTTATAAGGTTGAAGTTGCAAAAAATGGTATTTATGAAAAATAGGTAAAATAATTGGGAAAATGACAAAACCCAAACTTGTGTGGGGCCCATTAAGTGGCCGACCATCAAGTGGTATTTTACCCTATTTTATCATTTTTTTTATTCGTAATAATTCAACCCTAACCCTATTGAAGATAGTATAAAAGGAAGGCTACAGTCTCATTATCCAACTAATGCCTCCAAAGCTAAAAACCTAGTTTTCTCTCTAGGTTGATGAGACCTCTTCCTTTTCTTCTTCTTCAATTCGAAACACCATAGCCTCTTCTTCACAAACCAAAATTCAGCTATTAGTGATTGAGTACATGCCCACAAATAACAAGTTGGTCCTCAATCATAGTGTGTAAGACTATGAAGAATCCACATTCAAGAGAAGGAGAATCGGGCTCAGTTCTTGATGATACTCTGCTACAGAAAGGATACAAGGGTTAGAGATCTGAGCGGAAGGAGTCATTTAATTCCGTTGCAACCACTGTAAGGTTTCTCAAACTTTATATGTATTTACATTACATTGTTTTAGAAATTCATATTTAGGATGTTAAGTAACATACATGGTAGTAAATCTGGATCCTGGTAAAATATAATCCAACACTATACTATGTAGGAAAGGGTAAATCTATCTCTGATCAGCCATAAGTGCGGGAGCTGGGCGATGTATGTACATGTTCGCGCCAAACTAGACCAAGCGGGTTGGGGTCTACCAGTGATGTTTTTCTGTAATTCTGTTTTGTCGCTTAGGTCGACTATTGGGAAAAGACTTGTAATAATATTTTGTAAAATATTCTTGGGATCCCGAAACATGTAATCTTTTTAATAAAGTTAAAGTTATTACAAGTTTTTATTTTAATTCTATTATCGTTTAAAGTTTAAAGTTCCCGAACTTTTCTGTATAGTAATCCCGATTATGGGATTAGGGTCCTTAATCACCTTGGGTAGTGTGCCTAATTATTAGGGCAGTACAATTTGGTATCAGAGCATCGTGGTTTTTAAACTTCCTGTAGACCGGCCGAAGATGTATAATCATCGTCAGAGACAAGCTAGACTCATGGTGCAATAAGTGTTGAGAGTAAATGCTTTACTGCTTATGTGATCATTTATTTACCACTTTCCATTTTAGATAGTATGCAAGCATCTAGAGTATTTATGTGATATGTGATGCCATACTTAGAATGATAGATGTTAAGTGTTTATTTTTATGGAGTAAATAGTTGAGTTAGGGTTTAAGACAATAAGTGCATAGTGTGGTATTGGTGCTTGACTCGCCGAGGTTGTTGATTACTGGGCTGTTTGTAAAATGGACCTTCCATAATTATCTAGACCACAGGGCGATCTAGTAGAGCCTGGTGTAGACCAGACCAATCCACCGGCATCGCCTGCAGCTCCACAAGATCTAGGGGATAATACGGAGGTTGGAAATGCTAATCCACCTGCTGATTGGCAGCAGATGTTTCAAGAAATGCGAGGTGTCATACTTCGTCAAGAGGAAGAATTACGTCGGTTAAGGTAACCGGCACTGGCTGCAACCTGTAACTTTTTGGGAGGTACAGACATAATTAAAGTTTAGTAGTGGATGAGTACAATCACCCGTATCCTTGATAATATGGGGGTGATGGGAGCAGAGAAAGTAAACTGTTCTACTTTCATGTTACAAGATCATGCCCGCATTCAGTGGGATATAGTGGGACAGACTCGAGATAAAAGTATGATAACTTGGAAAAAGTTGAAGAGTCTATTTGAGGAAAAATTTATAACATTGCTGTGAGGATTGAATGCCACAATCAGTCAGACGTGATGATTACCACTGCTCATGATACTTTATATAGGAAAGTGGTCGAACTAGCCTTAATTTTTGAGGAGGCTGAGCAACATGTAATAAAGGAGTAGATTGTAAAGGATGCCGCCATGGCATCGAACCCTCCTGCTAGTGGTAATATCAGTAAGGGGAGCGACAGTGGTAACCCTGATCACAAACGGAAGGCAAAAGCTTCTGGAACATCAAGGAGTATTAGAAAGCTTTGGGGAAACCAAGGTGGCTGTCAAGGTTACAGATCCTCTTTCAGATCATATCTGGAATATCCAAAATGCAAGAACACCATCAGGGTGAATGACCGGCCAAGGCTGCGTACTATATCTGATATGAATTATATGAATTAGATGTTCTAGGATTACCTAAACAAATGTGTGATTGTGTTTATTGACGACATCTTGGTTTATTTTGAATTAGAAGAGGAACACGAGTTGCATCTCAGATTAGTATTGCAATGGTTACGAGACCACAAGTTGTATGCTCAGTTCAAAAGTGTGAGTTCCGGTTATCTCGTGTCCCTTTCTTGGGGGCATATAGTAGATAAAGATGGGATCATGGTTGATCCGACCAAGATTGAAGTTGCTTGAGATTGGCCAACACCAAAATCGGCTATTGAAGATAGAAGCTTTCTGGGCTTAGCTAGATATTATTCTGGGCTTAGCTGACCCGAAAGAACTTGAAGTTTTTTTGGACTGATCGGTGTGAGAAAAGTTTTCTGGAGTTAAAGCAACGCTTGATTACTGTGATGCCTCGAGACAAGGTCTCGGCTGTGTTCTTATGCAAGCTGGAAAGGTAATAGCCTATGCTTCTCAACAGTTAAAGGGGTACAAGCAGAGGTCCCTACTCACGACTTCAAACTCGCAGTAGTTATATTTGCGCTAAAGATTTGGCAGCATTACTTATATGGCGAGAAATGTGAGATATACACTTATCATAAAAGTCTGAATTACTTCTTCACCTAGAGAGACTTGAACATGAGACAGAGATGCTGGCTAGAGTTGGTGAAGGATTATGGTTTTGAGATCCTTTATCACCCTTGGAAGGCCAACGCTGTTGCCGATGCCTTGGGTAGGAAAAAAAGTCGGAGTTAGATAAATACAGTGAAGCGAATCTCCCAACAGTTAGCAAATGAGATGACCCGAGCTAAAATTGAGTTAGTTGTGGGGCAATTGGCTAATATTACCCTGCAATCTACTCTTGTGGAGCGAATCAAAGAAGCACAATTGCAGGATCCAGAGTTAGTGAAATTCCGAGATAGGGTTTCAGCTGGGAAGACTGGTGACTTTACAGTGGATGAAACGGGAATGGTACGATTTATGAATCGGGTTTGTGTGCCTATGGATGATGGTATTAAAAGAGAGATTATGAATGAGTCACATACTACTCCTTACTCAGTTCATCCAGGGTCAACGAAGATGTATCAAGACCTCAAGGCCATGTTCTGGTGGCCAGGCATGAAGAATGACATCATTGAGTATGTTGCTAAGTGTCTTACTTGTCAGCAAGTGAAGGCTGAACATTAGAGGCCTGCAGGGTTGCTGCAACCATTGAATATTCCAGAGTGGAAATGGAAAGACATTGCTATGGACTTCATCGTAGGATTACCTAGAACCACGTGACAGTACGACTCTATATGGGTCATAGCAGATAGGTTTACAAAGTCAGCACACTTCTTACCTGTTCGTACAAACTTCTCCATTGATCAGTATGTTGAGTTATATCTTAGAGAAATTGTTTGTCTTCATGGTGTCCTAAAGTCCATTATTTTGAATAGAGATTCCAAATTTACATCAAGATTTTGAGAGAGTCTACATCGAGCTATGGGTATTGAGTTAATGTTTAGCACATCATTTCATCCTCAAATGGATGGACAATCCGAGAGGACTATTTAGATCTTAGAAGACAAGCTTCGGGCATGTATGCTTGACTTTGGAGGATCTTGGGTAAAGTACCTTCCCCTGATCGAGTTCTCGTACAACAGCAGCTATCAGGCAATGATCAGGATGGATCCTTATGAACTTTTATATGGAAGAAAATGTAGATCACCTATTTAATGGGATGAAGTGGGTGAAAAAAGGTTCTTGGGTCCCGAGGCTGTTTAGAGAATAAGTGAGGCAGTTGATAAAATCAGAGTGCAAACGGTCGCGGCTAAGAGCAGATAGAAAAGTTATGCTGATCCAAAGTGACGGGACATTAATTTTTAGATTGGGGACATGGTATTTCTCCGAGTGTTGCCTATGAAAGGCATCAAGCGCTTTGGTAAGAAAGGAAAGCTTAGCCCGAAGTTCATTAGACCTTTTGAAATCCTTGAGAGGATAGGGCAAGTAGCGTACAGGTTGGCTATGCCCCAGCGCTGGCAACTGTACATGAGGTGTTATATGTTTTTATGCTTTGAAAGTATGTCTTAAATTCATCCCATATTCTGAGTTATGAAGCATTGAAACTATAGTCAGATTTATCATTGAAGGAACAACTGTTGCATGTGCTTGATAGAAGGGAGAAAGTCTTGAGAAACAAGACAATTGCACTGATAAAAGTATTATGGAAGAACAGTAAAGAGGAAGAAGCAATCTCGGAACTCGAGACGGATATGCAGCAGAAATATCCGGAGTAGTTCAGGTAAATTTCGGGACAAAATTTCTATAAGGAGGGGGAAATTATAATATCCTAAGATTATGAAAATGGATTAGCAAACCCTAACTAGTTAATAGTGTATTATTGTGGAATTATATTATAATATAATTTATTATATGTGGATTAATGAGATATGACATGTTAAGACCCCGTTGGTGAGCGAGGGGCTTTTTAGTAATTTTGACCGAGAAGGGTAAAGCTGTGAATTTAGTTTATTTTTTTGCTTATCAACTATATTATTATATAGTATGCCTGTTATGTCTTTTTTTCAAGTGTGTTCTGCCATGTTGGCGCGGTATAGTCACAGCAGTGTATTTCGGACCGACCTAGGTTCGGGGCCGAAATATAATCCTGCGATAAATTATTGGCATTTTATATATATGTGAGAAATCTAAAAATTAATTGAATATGTGGTGTGTGATGAAAGTTACCATTTTGTGCTTGAATGCTTTTAAGTGTGAGATATGGCCATAAGGGCAATTTGGTAATTTTTTGCATATTTTGTTTATTTGCAACAAAAGGATAATTTTAATTGAAGAAAAATCATTTTTTTCTGGTTTCTTACACCCTAAGACAGACCCCTTTCTCTCCTTAAACTCATCTTCCCAAGTTTGATTTTGTTGAGAAATAACTTGGATTCAAGCTTGGATCTTGGTGGTGCTTAGGTGTAATCTTTGATTGAAGCTTGAGTTAGCTCTTACAACTTTAGTTCTTGATTTAAAATGCTAAAATTGAAGTTGAATGTTGTGATTTTGAGCTTTTTGAAGTTCTTGAAATGCATGCATTATGATATTGGTTTAATCTTTGTACCCCATGTGTGATTGGGTTAGAAAATTGATGTTGGATGCTTGGTTAATATTTTAAGATGATTTTAAGGACTTTATTGTGTTTGTATTTGGGTTATGTAGCAGGGAATTTTGATGAAATATTTAAGTTCTTGAAGTTGGGTTCTTGGTGAATCATGCTTTTGTTGAAGCTTATGTTTTGTATTGTTTAAATCTGAATTTTGATGCATGTGAGCTTTAAATGTGTTTATTAGCTCTCTATTATGATAGTTATATTATGTGGGAAATGATTTCGGCATATATGCATGATTAGGGTTAATTTGGGTGAGTTTTGATGCATTTTTTGAGCTGCTGAAATGGAGTTTTTGGGTTTTCAACCAAGGCGCCGTGGCCTGCTCGCATGGACAGATTGCATGTAGAACTTGTTTTGTTCATAAATTTTGACTCGGGACTCCGTTTGAGACGTTCCTTATATTGTTCGAAAGCTCGTTTTGAGCTCTATGTAATTATTTTTATTTTGAATGCCAATTATATATTTTATACAAGTGGAATTAGCGATTAACCCTATACTTGTGAATCCCGAAATTGTAACTAGGATTACCGGCACTTGGTAAGGAGCACCCAGGGATTCGGAATCCCCATGTTTGCGGGACATCAAGTAAGAGAGTAGTTAGCACGTAGAGTTATACGCAATGGCACTTATACTGAATATGATATATATGAGTAACTAGAAACCGGGATCAGGTTTGTCATATTAAAGTGAGCGGTTTATTGGCCTAGGGTTATTACTCTAGTGAATTATTAATGAGTATTGATATGCTATGATATATGTATGTATATTGAGATTATGGCTTATGCGTTTAAGGCATAAATAAGCTAGACTCGGTAAACTAGTACCTTGAGTTTAATTAAATGCAGTCGAGAGTTATTACCCTAGAATATTATGAAGGTAAGAAAGCGATGATATATGGTAATATTATGAATCCAGTGAAGACATGAGTTAGGGTTAATACACTTAATAGATGTTATTTGAGCATATTGTAATGTGTTATATGAGTAATTACTTAGTATGCAAGTTAGGGTTATTACCCTAAGATTTTATATGTTATGGTATATATTGAATGCACGCATGTATGTTAAGATGTGTATAGGACATAATTGGGATAGACCTGATATATATCACCAGGATATACCACTGAAAGAACGTAATGAATGGACTACGTATATATGAATAGGGTTATGCGAGCAAGGTAGAACCAGGTTAGACTCGGTAACTATAACCGAGATAAAACTTACTAAGGCCTTATTGTAAATAGACGTGTGAGCGTAACACGTAGGTCTATGCCACATAGACATATATAGGCGTGTGAGCGTAACACGTAGGTCTATAGCAAATAGACAAATAGTGCGGTGGCACCATTAATTATGTGTTATATATATTGCATTTAAGGGTTATGCGTTTAAGGCATAATCAGGTTGGACTTGGTAACCAAAGCCGAGATAAACTGCTCTTATGCCTTATTGTATATAGACTTGTGAGAGCAACACGAGGTCTATGCCACATAGACATAAATAGATGTGTGAGCGTAACACGTAGGTCTATGCCATATAGACATAAATAGGTGTGTGAGCGTAACATGTAGGTCGGTATCATACAGACAAATGATAAATGGCATTAATACTTATGTGATAAGTTAAGTATGATTATTAAAATTTTATACTGTCTTGATGGGCTTGGCTCACAAGTGCTATACTGTGCATGAAAGGGTAAATCTATCTTTGATCAGGCATGAGTGCGGGTCCCGGTCGATGTATATACATGTTTGGGCTACACTAGACCAAGCGGGTTAGGGTCAACCAGTGATGATTTTCTCTAACTCTGTTTTGTCGCTTAGGTCGACTATTGGGAAAAGACTTGTGATAATATTTTGTAAAAATATTCTTGGGATCATAAACCATGTAATTTTGGTTATAAAGTTAAAGTTATTACAAGTTTTTATTTTAATTCTATTATCGTTTAAAGTTTAAAGTTCCTGTACTATTCTGTTTAGTAATCCTGACTAAGGGATTAGGGTTCTTAATCACCTTCGCTAGCGTGCCTAATTGTTAGGGTGTTACAATTAGTGAGTCCAAAAGACATCACAAGAAATCCATAATGTCCATACCGAGTACGGAACGTAGTCTTCGGGACATCTTCCTCTCGAATTATCAGCTGATAATAGCCTAAGGGAAGATCGATCTTAGGGAAGACCGTCTTCCCCTTACGTTGATAAAAAAGATCATCAATTCGAGGTAAAGGATACTTGTTCTTGATGGTAAGCTTGTTTAACTCTTGGTAATCAATACATTTACAGAGACCCGTCTTTCTTCTTTACAAACAACAGCGGAGCACCCCAAGGAGAGTAGCTCAGCCTAATGAATCCTAGGTTCAGTAACTCTTGCAATTGTATCTTTAGTTCTTTCAATTCTACTGGAGCCATTCGATACGGTGCTTTTGATACTAGTTCTGCTCCCGGAACCAACTCAATTACAAATTCAATCTCCCAGGTAGGTGGCGATCCCACTAAATGTTTTGGAAAGACGTTAAAGAACTCGCACACTAATCTTGTATTTTCAAGTCAAGATGTCACAGGTCGGCTGGTATCCACTACAGTGAAGATGAATCCCAGACAACCTCTGCTCATCAGGACCTTAGCTTTCAAAAGTGTTATTCCTGGTATACGTGCCCCCTGAAATTTACCCACAAACACTGCTGGGTTAGCACTATCGGGCTCAAACACCACCATCTTCCGTTTGCAGTCGATCATTGCCCCATACTTGGATGGAAAATCCATTCCCAGGATTACATCAAAATAAGACAGTTGCAATTCTATTAGATTGGCGGTTAATTCACAACTGTCAATCCAGAAAGACAAGGATCGAATCCACCTTGTGGACACTATAAGGGTCTCCCGAAGGTAGCAAGGTACCGAACCCCGAAGCATATGCATCACAAGGTTTATGAAAACTTTCAATTACTCTACTCGATACGTAGGAATGAGTAGCTCCTGAGTCAAACAATATAGAATAAGAACTGCCATTTATAGATAACTGACCTGTCACACTGACGGACTAGCATCTACGTCAGCCTGAGTCATGGTAAAAAGTCATCCTGGGTTCTGAGTAGTATTCTTCTTAGGCTCCTCCTTCTTGGCTTGAGGAGAATCTCTGATAAAGTGGCCCACCATGCCACATTGGAAACAAGTCTTGGCCCGACATTCACCCTGATGGTGTTTCTTACATTTAGGACACTCAGGATAGGGTTGGAATGAAGATCCACGGCCCTGACGGCCACCTTTGTTTCCTCAAAAATTTCTATTACCCCTTGGTGTTCCAAACGCATTAGCCTTCTGTTTGTGATCAGGGTTACCGCCGTCGGTCCCTTTACTAACATTACCACTAGAAGGAGGATTCGATGCCATGACGGCATCGTTTGCAATCTGCTCCTTTATTACATGTTGCTCAACCTCCTCAGCAATTAAGGCTAGCTCTAAAAATTTCTTGTAGAAAGTGTCATGAGTAGTGGTAATGTTCAAGTTCCGAATGATTATGGCATTCGATCCTCTCACATACTTCTGTTTCCTGTTGAAATCTGTAGGCACCAAATCACTAACAAATTTGGACAGCCAGTTAAACTCCAGAGTTTATTTGGCCACATACATTTTCCCTTGAGTTAGCTTCACAAAATCTTCCATATGTGAAGTCCTCACAAGTCATTACACTGACATCTCGAGTCTATTCCACAATATCCAACTAGATGCGGGCATGGTGCACAATTAACTCTCTCTGTTCTCGTCACTCCCACATCATAAAGGATACAGGGGATTGTACTCATCCACTGCTCAGCTTTGATTATGTCAGTACCTCCCCAAAAAAGTTGGAGGTTGCAGCTTCACAAACCGTTCAAACACGGAGTCCTTATGTGGCATCATGAACCCCTGGTTACCCACCACTGGCACAGGTGTTGGTGGCAACACTTGCTCAATAGGGGCAGCCGGTGCTGGTTGCCTTAATCGACACAACTCTTCATTTTGACGAAGTATGATACCTCACATTTCTTGAAACATCTGCTACCAGTCAGCAGGCGGATTAGCATTGCCAACCCCTGCATTATCCCCCAGATTTTGCACAGGTGCAGGCAGTACCGGTGGATTGGTTTGGTCAACCCTAGGCTCTACTTGTTCGCCCTGTGGTCTAGATGATTGCGAAGGGTCCATTTTTTTACTAGTACCCCTGTAATCAACAACCCCAGCGAGTTAAGCACCAATACCACACTTATGCACTTATTGCCTTAAACCCTAATACAACTATTTACTTCATATAAATAAACACTTAACATATAGCATTTTAAACATGGCATCATATATCACATAAATACTTCAGATGCTCACATATTGCCTAAAATGGAAAGCGCTAAATAAATGATCACATAAGCAGTAAAGCATTTACTCTCAACAGTTACTACACATTAAGTCGAGCTTGTCTCTGACGATGATTGTACATGTTCGGCCAGTCTACAGGAAGTTTAAAAACCTTGGTGCTCTGATAACAAATTGTAATGCCCTAACAATTAGGCACTCTACCAAAGATGATTAAGAAACCCTAATCGCCTAAACGGGATTACTAATAAATTTAGCGCGAGAAATTAAACTTTTAACAAAACGGAATGAAAATGAACTGGTAATAATTTTAACATTACAACAAAAATTTACATGGTTCGGGATCCCAAAAATAATTCACAAAATATTACAAGTCTTTTCCCCTTAGCCGACCTAAGCGGCAAAACAGAGTTACGAAAATTTCAACACTGGTAGACCTCAACCCGCTTGGTCTAGTGTGGCCCAAACATGTACATACATCGTCAAGCTCCTGCACTCATGGCTGATTAGAAATAGATTTACACTTACCTGCACATTAGAGCACACGTGAGCCAAGCCCAACAAGATATTATAATTATCAATAATCATAACCAACACATCACATAAATATTAATGCCATTTCATATTTGTCTGTATGACACAGACCTACGTGTTAAACTCACACGCCTATTTATGTCTCTATGGCATAGACCTACGTGTTATGCTCACACATCTTTTACAATAAGGCCTTGGAACGGTCATCTCAGTTTTAGTTACCGAGTGCAACCCAATTATTCCTTGAACACATAACCCTAAATTTAAATATACATCTGTATACATCATGGCACAACAATTACATATTAACAATATTCTAGCGTAATAACCCTAAGCCAACAAACCACTCACTTTAGAGTAATAACTCTAATCTCGGTTTCTAGTTTCTCATATATATCATATTCCATATAAGCCCCATTGAACATATCTCTACGTGCTAACTACTATCTTAACTGATGTCTCGTAAATATGGAGATTCCAAATCCCTTGGTGCTCCTGACCAAGTGCCAGTAATCCTAGTGACAATCTCGGGATACACAAGTATAAGGTTAATCCCTAAATCCATTTCCAAAAATTATAAAATTGGCATTTAAATTAAATATATTAACATAGAGCTCGAAACAAGCATTCTAACGATATAAAGAACGTCCCAAACGGAGTCCCGAGTCAAAAGTTATGACAAAAACAAAAACCTAAAAAAATACAATAAGCTGCCATAAAATAGCTGCGACTACTGGGTTTAAAAACCCAAGAAAATGCATCCAAAAACACCAATTTTCATGCTTAACTAGCCCACAATCATAGTAACCTTTTACCTAGCATAAATCCAATAATTAGAGAAGAATTACACCTAATTCACTCTCCAACAACACCAAAAACCAGCAACACAAAATCAGCCCAAACACACCTAAAGCCAACCAAAACATGCTTCAATCCAGCATAACCTCTTACACAATTAAACAACCATAATAGGGAGTTAAACCAAAATTATAAAGCTCAAAATACAGTCCACATGCACATAAATTCAGATTCAAACAACATAAAACCAAAGCTCCAAACTTGAGCATAATATAAACAAATTCAAGCTCACACTCCTTGAATCTTCAAATCCCAAAACATAAACTCAAACACAACACTAAAATTAGAGCTGTATTACAGATTAAAAACACTTATAAAATCCCTAAAATTATCCCGACAACATTACTCAAGCATCGTACATCAATTTCTAACTCAATCAAGCATAAGATGTAAAGATTACACCAATATCATCATACTGTTGGGTTTTGAGTCCTAAATAAAACCCATTACAATCTGATTTGTTATCAATTTAGAATTTTGAAGTGATTTATGTTAACATGTATTTTTCATGATCATGGTTTAATATACATATTTAATATATGCACAAAATCAGTTAAGTCCAGAACATATACTCATTCACAATTACAGTATTGTCAATACAGTGGAATGTGATTGTGATTATATGATTCAAAAGACTAAGTCCCTGTTCATGAGTGTTTTGGATTTACACTGATGTGATAATTAGCGATGAAGTATACTTACACTTGGAATAAGTGTTATGTCCTTTCCAGGACATTGGTAAAGTATACTAGTTTCGAATGTATGGAGTATACATTCGACTGGACCGATATTGAACTTGGTCAATGATATTAAAAACTTACCGTTGTATCTTTCCAAGTAAATATCAGAAATTGATCTTAGATTAAAAGAATCTAAATCCTGATATGCTTAGGCTCAATATCAGGAGTGCTATTTGTAAAGACCGCTTAGTTTAATTTGGAAATTAGCAGTTAATCATGTTTAATTATGAAATTATTTATAGCTATTTAAATAATTATTTATACTGTTATTATTGAATTCTGAGATGCATTTTATGTCATTTAGTAGTTTTCATAATATTACATTTCCGGTGCCCGGTAACATGGAACTCGGTGTTTGGCTCAGTAAAATCACAACTTAGTATGTTAGTAGTGTGGGACGGATTATTAGACATTGGGAATGTCGGGATTGGCCGGGAATTTAGAATTTCCCGAAAATACCCCTTTAGTGTTATTTATGTGACTTTAGTGTGAAGGGGCAAAATGGTCATTTTTCCCCATTGTTAGTTTGTCTTTTTGTGACTTAATAAATTGGAAAATATATGTTATTTAAATATTGTTTTGGCTGAAGTAAAATGGGTTAATTGCCTTTCAATTTCATTTTCTTTCAAACTTAGAAAAATTACAAAATTTTAAACAGAAAAGCTCTCTCTTTTCCTCTCTCTATTCGGCCACTTGAGCAGCAAGAAAAGAGGATTTCCTCTTGGATTTCAAGCTGGTTTTTGCATTGATTTTGACCTCTTGTTGTTGGTATGTTTCCTCTAGCTTCTCTTTTAAGTTTTCTTGATGAATTTTGATGAAAATGATGTGTTGCATGCTTAGTTTTAGGTCATTGTTGTTGCTGGGATGTTGTTGATGTTTTCAGAGATTTAAGCTTGTTTATTTGAGTTGATTTGAGCTGTTTGTGATGCATGATAGTTAGGTTGAGTAAAGTTATGGTTTTTCTATGCAAAAGTTTAGTTTTCAAAGAGAAAATTGAGGATTTGGTGGCTGTGATTATTGCATGAGTTTAAGTTTGTTTTCTGCAGTGTTTTTATGCATGCTTATGTAGTTCTAATCTAGGTTTGATGCTTGTTATGTTGTTTAGTCAAGTTTTGAGTTTAGAACTCAATCTTTGACCTTTAATGGTGAATTGAGTTTCTGTGTGTGAAGCTCGATTTTGTTGCCTTAGAAATATTCTAGGGGATATATAGAACAGGTCTGGAAGGTTTGAGGTTAATTGGATTTGTTTTGGTTGAGTTATGATTTTTTGAAGTTCTGCCTGCGAGGAACCAGAATTCCGGTTGTGCATCCGGAATTCCAAATGGGTTTTGAAAATTCCCAGAACTGGAATTCTGCTTGGACAACCGGTCTGCCGGTTGGGTGATTTTCAGAAACCCTAGTTTTCCTCGTTTTTATGTTATTTGGGGTATTGCCATGCTTTTTATCGATAGGGAAACTTTTAGTTCCTAGTTTAAGTCCCCGGGAAGTGATTTAGCGTATCACTTATAGTGTTGTGATTTTTATGGTTTAGGAGCCTGTAATTGTTGGAAATTATTTTACCAGGATCTTAGATCTACTCACAAGTATGTTTATTAACATCCTAAATATGAACTTTCTAAAACGATGAAATAAACACATATAAAGTTTAAGAAACCTTACATTGGGTGCAGCGGAATATAATGACTCCTTCCGTTCAGATATCTAGCCCTTGATTCCTTTACGTAGCGAGCATTATCAATATCTGAACCTGGATCTCTTTCTCTGAATCTTTGATGCTGAAGCTCCTTTGCTGATGATCTTTCTTCACGATCTTCCTCACTATGATTGAGGTATCACTTGATGTGTGTGGGCACTACTCAAATCACTAAGGATTTCGAAATTCTAAGGAAGAAGAGAGAGAGTGGTCAGCTAAAGATAGGGAGAGAGAAGGCTCAGTTTTTCTGAATAGAAAAAGTCAGAAGAAAAGTGTGTAATTTTCCTGAAGCCTTCACTATCTATTTATAGCATTCCACTAGGGTTTGATTTGAATTATATGGCATTAAAATAATGAAAAAATCATTTTAAATTTCCTACAAAAGTGGCTGGCCCTAAACTTAGTGGATTGGGCCTTGCTTTTTGCAATTTTGCAATTTTAACACCTTTTGTATCTGATTTTCTCAAAAATGCCAATTTCCTAATTCAACCATTTAAATGCCAATTCTAACTATTTAATAACTATAAATAATTATTAAATAATATTGTCATTTATCATATTTATTAATTGAACCATACAAAGTATCATAATTAACAAATATGCCCCTGTTAACTCTTTCTTTACAATTTTGCCCTTACTTAGTGAAAAATTCACAAATAGACATAGTCTAATTTGAGAATTATAATTGATTAATCAAAACCAATTACATGAGTCTTACAAGCAATATTATCTCAACTAGTGGGGGGACCATGGGTCTATATAACCGAGCTTCCAATAAGTAGATCAAGAATTTAGCACTAAAATTCACTAACTTATTAATTCTTCGTTGAATCCACGCATAGAACTTAGAATTGCACTCTCAGTATATAGAATGCTCTATATGTTCCACCATATAGACACATCATTAGTTATCCATTGTTATAATCCTAATGTGATCAATGATCCTCTATATGAATGATCTACACTGTAAAGGGATTAAATTACCGTTACACCCTACAATGTATTTATTCCTTAAAACACTTGACCCCGTATAAATGATATTTCAGCTTATGTGAAATGAGTACTCCACCATTTATGTTCGTTTGGTCAAGCTCGAAGGAGATCATCCTTTGCTTACTATTCGCCAGATAGAAGCTATAGATTCCATGTTTATGATAGCGCTCCCACTCAATTGAACTACCGTGTTCCCAAAATGTACGTATCACCCTGACCTAAAAGTAGGCTTAACTAACAAATCAAAGAACACGAATAGCCTTTCAAGATTGAGCCTAATCATATCAGGATTAAGATCATTTGATCTAGGATCAACTAGGCGATATTGACTTGAATAGATATTACGGTAAGTTTAATAAATCTAAGTCAAAGTTCAATATCGGTCCCTTCCGATGCATACTCCATGCATCCAACCTGAGCTTTACTTTAACCAATGTTCTGGAAAGAACATAGTATTTCTCCAAATACAAGTAAACTCTTGTTGTAGATTATCATATCAGTAAAACCCTGTGTCTGATAAATCTAGGAAACTTTATTCACATAGTCATGTTTACTTTCCAATGTGTTGACGGCACAATAAACAGGATCAAGTATGTGAAAAGGGTTTCAGATGAATTTATACATTATGTACATATAATCATGAAATAAATCATGTGAACCATGCAACATTAAATGTTATTTCTGATCTATATTAATAAACAAATCTGATTATATTGAAATGAGTTTTATTTAGGGCATAAAACCCAACAAACTCCCACTTGCACTAATATAAAACAAAAAGTGCGTTTCAAATAATCTCAACACCTTGATATGCAAATCAAGTGTAGTAGTAGTAAACTCCTAGTAATAGGATCTGAAAGGTTGAATTAACCACAACCTTTTCTCCACTATTACTCTTCCTTAATCACAAAATCATTGATAATGTGAAATTCCTCTCTATATGTTTACTCTCTTGGGATACTGGATTCTATATCTTTGGCAACTACTTTTGGTTAATCAGGAAATTAACACTAGTAGTTTAAGGCAATTTGGAATGGTGCCAAAGATGTATAGAACTTTCCTTAGACTGAATAAGTACCTTTCCTGCAGCTTTAACATTCAGTCTCTCTCTGGTAGACCTAGAGACTTCAGATAGGTTTTTACACTTCTCCAAAATCACTATTCCACCCCCAGAGTAACCACCATCTTATCAGAAATATTTACTAGCACATAGGCAAATTTCGAAATCTGATATGGTGTAGTCTAAGAGTTTTAAACACACCCTTATAGACTAACATATAGTTCCTCTTCTTTATCTTAAGATTTACTTGATTGTCTTCCAATGTTCTTCTCCTGGATTAATCGATACCTACTCATTACTCCCACTCAGCCAGTGTCTGGTCTAAGGCATACAAAAGCATATCTAAGACCTCTCACTGTTGGTGTAAGAAAATTCTTTCATGGCTTTATCTTTTCGGAATAGTTAAGACTTTTCCTTAGATAAATAAAATCTATACCTAAGAAGTTGTGAAGCTTCTATAGATTGCCATTAGAAAGAAAATTCTTCAGCATCTTACTAAAGTAAGTTGCTTGCATTAGAGTAAGTAATTACCAGGTATACCACAAGCCATAGGTTTAGATAATCTCAAACCTATAATACTAGGAACAGGAAGTTTTGTTAAGTCCATAGAATAGACTTATTAACGAAAATTTCCTTTTATGTCCTTGTAATAGAAAACTTTAGGTCATTCCATGTGAATGGATTAAACCATAGTTCTATTGGCTTTCTTCTTAGTTTCTTATCTTGACAATCCATTACTTGTTTAAACTCACAATGGATTTTAATCACTTGTGTCTCCCAAGTCATAAGAAGGTGAGTTCCTAGAAACTCTCCCACTACGACAAGGTACCGTGAATTATGTCGAAGAAAACTAAATGGTATTGATCTCTTCGGTTGTGACAAGACAACAGAGGCAGTGGGATCATCATATGTTATATAAGATGATAGAACACTTTTGGAATCAAGAATAAATATCTCCTTTATTTGCTACTTGTTTTTCAGACTTAGTCATTTTCTTAGAAAAGTAGTATTTGTTTGAACAAACACTTTCTTATCTATTGACAATGGGATGGTCCACCCCTAATCACTTAGAAAAGCTAACAAACCATGGTTAACAGTTCTAGCCTTTCTTAAGATTTTGATTAGGTCATCCATGAATCTAGTAATGATTTACATTAAGTATACAACCATTACATCATTCTGAAATTGTATTACCATAGAAGGACTTAGGCAACGACTAGTAACTAATCATCAATATGCAAATCGAAATTTCTGGGGAGGTAAGTTTGGATATAATTCAAAAATCAATGTAATGATCTTTGAACTGCATATCTACTAACTATTTCTCCACCCCTATCAGTTCGCAAGATCTTTAACCACATACCTTAATGGTGTTTAACCATTGCTAGAAATTGATGAAATTTTTCAAACATTTCAAATTTCTTTGCATAAGGTATAATCTAGAGTTATCGTTTTAAGAATACAACGAAAAACTCATATCCACCCCTGAATGTACATCCATCTGCGAATGAGATGAACTACTTTCAGTGGATATAGGCATATTAACTCTTTGCAGAGATTGATCTTGTCAAAACCACTATGAACAAGATACAAATGCCATAGATTAAAAAAAAATGTGGTAGTGTCTTTGGATGATATAGGTTTAGTTACATCAAAGAGTTCTTAGAATACTTCAAGTGGATCCTGGTCACAGAATACCTAACTCACATTCCATACAGTTTTAATCCATTAATAAAAGATGGATATTAAACACTTGAGAAAGTGTAAGCCGTATTGTATTCTGGAATTAGAAATTTAAGAAAATTTCTATTTGGAATCTAAAATTAAAGTCAAAGACTTAAATTTATACCAAATATAATGAGTAATTCTATCTTGGACCAGCATTACTAATACAAACTCTAAGTCAGATTTGCCCATACAAGTAGGAGATTTCTAAGATTGAGGATTTATATCAATTGGGAATAGAATTTCGAGATTATAATCATATGCGTCATATAAAATGACATGAAATGATTTATAGACCATTCATCCAATGATATGTTTTGAAAGCTAATTCGAAATGAATAAGCTAAGAGGAATTAGGATAATTTCGTTTAAAATAAGAATCCAACGATGCTTCGATTAGCGAAAGTCAAAGTAATCTTATTTATATAATCTTCTTGTTTCATATCGTAAAAATACTAGTCTAAGGTGTCATCAATTGATGAACAGCTAGATGTCGCATATACAATATTTATCTTTCGAGATCTTACACTATTATGTATGTCTAATGGTGAAAATCCACTAGGGATTTATCTCATTAGAAAAACAAACATGTTAGACCAACAATGAAGATTTGAAATTAAACTACAACTTAATAACAGAAATTAACATGGTTCAATATAAATTCATACACAATTCAGAAATTATAAACATATAGCAAGTAGGAATGACTAGTGAAAATACTAAAACATACAATCCTAAATAATTTCCAAGGTTTTCAATAAACTGATACAGTGTCCCGGTAGGCGAGAGTCAAAGCATCATTTATTGAATAGAGTTGTCAGCTCATCTAAAATAAAAACCATTCTAGCAACCTTTTATTCGATCAAAATAAGAATCCAACGTTGTCCCGGTAGGCGAGAGTCAAGGTTATTCTCATTTTATGAGCTTCTACCATTGTTTCATGTTTCATAAGTTTATCTCTAAGTAGTCACCGTAGGGGAGAGTCTAATAGAGACGAAAACTTACAAAACACTTATCAAATGAAATCTTACGGTGTTAAATGCGTTCAACGAATAACCATCCATAGGGGGACGAAGTCTAGCGTCTCGAGGTTATATTGAAAACATTTAACTTTTGTAAGACCAACAATGGAGATCGAATATCTTAATAATAATCAAGCTCATTATTTAAAGTGAGTTGTATTTTCTTTGATTCTCTTTATTTAATTTATTTATTTTAAATATATATTTATTTAAAATTTCCAATTTAGAATGAAAAATTCTAAATATAAATTTTAATTTAATATTTATAAATTTTACTTAGATGGATATGAAAATAACATGTATTTCTTCCATCTTAGTAATAATTTCTAATAAATATTTAGAAAAATATTCAATTTAAGTTGTTACAAAATTAATATAAATTAATTTACAACTCAAATTTAATTTTCTATAAATATATTTTGCATTTCGAAAAATTAAAGTATTTAAGGATACAATTTTCGAAAATGCATGTTAAAATAAAAAATTAATCCTGGAAAAATTATTCTAATTTAATGTTGGCCCAAAATTAATTAATAAAATTAATTTACAACAAAAAATATAATTTTCCTATTTAATTAAATATATAAGAAAAATTTCAAATATTTAAGTATGATGATGAAAATCAACTTAAATATTAATTTTCTATTTAATTAAATACACTAGAAAAATACTTCAAGCAAAAATATCATCTATCTAGATTTTCCTTTGACTAATTAATTCAATTTCTAATAATATACTTTATTTCAATTTATTTTAAATTAATCAATAAATGAAAAAATCATTGATTTAAGTTGATCCAAGAATTAATTAAAATAAATAATTAATTTACAACTTAATCTATTTTTCAAGATAAAATTTGAAATTCTAGCATTTAAGAAATGCAATTTCGAAAAATTGATTAATAAAATAAAGAAAAAATATATTTTGAAAATTATTTAAATTTAGTTGAAAAATTAAATTTCAACTAAAAATAATTTTCTTTTTAATTAAATGTCATGAAAAAGAAATATTTAAGTATGATGATTAAATCAACTTAGATATTTTATTTTCAAATTAATTAAATGTATTAAATTCAAGAAATAAATAATTAAGTGTAGAGAAGGCTTAATTATTAATCTCTAGTTTAATACTAGGAAAAATATACTTAAAATAAATTGTACCAAAATTAATTATATAAATAATTAATTTTACAATTTATAATATTTTCCTATTTAATATTAGAAATAATAAGTAGTCTAGAAATAACTATCTAGAAAATATCTTATTTGACTAAGTATCTTTTCCACAAAATTTGAAAAAATATCTAATTTAAGTTGTATTAGAAAAAATCTAGAACCTAAATATTTTTCAAATTTAAATTTAATTAAATATCAAAAATTAAGTTGTAACCACTTAATTTGAAAATATTCCATTTTAAGTTAATATTCGAAAAGATATTAACTTAAAAAATATCTAAAGAATCTTAATAACCAATGCCTAAAATTCCTCAACTTAATTTTGAAATTTGAAATTCAAAAGATATTCAGATTTAAGTTGGTTAGTTGAAGATAACTAAATATCAACTTAAATAGGAATATTTAATGAAAAATTTAAATTAAGTTCCAGAAAGAATCTAGATGGTTATAATTCTATATTTAATTAAATACACGAAAATACATATAGTTTAGCTTAGAATATAAAATTCCTTAAACTATATTTTTCTTAAATTAATTTCAAAATAAATGAAATTAATTATGTTGCTAATCAATTTTATTAGGTTAAACTAGTTTAATTAACCTAGTACAGTCATTCAAATCAGGCAAATGGGTCTTCACAATTGGGGTGGTTTGTGTGAGGGGGTGCTGGGTTCAGTATGTCGTACCCACTTCTATGGCTCCCTACTCTCACACAAGGCCCAAAAGAGAGGAATTTAACCTTAATAAGAACAACTGTTATTAATTGAATAAGCCCAAAACTAAATGGGCCTAAATAAAATCTATCAATGACTATGACATTTTATTTAGCAACATTAACCTATATGCATCTATAATAAAATTAAACACATAGGCTCATACAGGCACACTTTGGATGGGTCCTATCATGTTGCTAGGTCATACACAGATGAAAGAAGATTGTAAATATACCTGTTACAAATTATTATCTTGACCAAGGGAGTCATCAGATCATTAGATCTGGCAAAAAGTAACCATGGCTATTTGCAATCAAGTAATAATAGGTTTTAAAAAACTTACACATAAGCTAAAACACATACTCCTGCAACAAGGTTAGCTGGATAGTTGGATGTAGGATTTATTTAATTTTAAATAAATATTTAATTTCGAAAATAATTAATTAAATAAATAAAAAAAAATAAAAAATTTCGAAAATTTTTAAAAAATTTAAAAAAATTCGAAATTTAAAAATTTAAAATTAAACCTACAATTTTTGAAAAATTAGGTTTCAACCAACCTAAATATCATTTCAAAAATTTGCTAACTACTTTTAAATTTTAAATGTTATTTTATAAATAAAAATTAAATAAAAAATTAGAAAAGATAAATAAATATCTTTTTCAAATTTTTAAATGTAATTTAAATAAATAAAATAACAAAATTTAAAAAATTAGCAAAATATCTTATATCTATTTAAAATTACATGATTATAAATATCTTATTTTAAATTTAAATATGGTCAAAATATCTAAAAAGATTTAATTAAAAAATCTTAAAAGATAAGATATTTTTAAAATATCTTAAAAGATATTATAAATATCTTTAAAAGATATTATAAATATCTTAAAATATCTGACCTTAAATTTAAAAAAAAATATAATCAAATTTAAAAATAAGATAGATTTTTAAGCAAAAAGATAAATACTAATTCTATTCAAATTCAAATTACACTAATATCTTGAATTAAATTAAAAAAATTTAAATTAATTCAAAATGATAATTAGAATTGAATTAGGAATAGTAATAGTATATATACAAAACCATACAAAAAATTGGAAGTTAATTCCATGAAAAAGTATGAAAAATTGAAGAAAATTGAAAAAATTCGAAACTGTACGGACAGTTCTGCGATCGCAGGAAACTATCAGCACAGCCCCGATTTTGTCAAATCTTCAAAAAATCATAACTAATTCAAATAAAATCCAAATTGAGTTCTGTAAAAGGCTAACTTGCTTAATTTTTTCCATACTATCCAATAAAAATAATTCCAGAAACGAAATCACAATTATTTTTCACGAAAATTTCACAATCATCAATCAATCATCAAATAACACTCAATACAACATGATACCATCCAAAGAACATACAAACAATCGTTTTAAAGTCCAAATTTCTTGCAAGTAAATCAATTACCATGGCTCTGAGGCCAGTTGTTGGAAATTATTTTACCAGGATCTTAGATCTACTCACAAGTATGTTTATTAACATCCTAAATATGAACTTTCTAAAACGATGAAATAAACACATATAAAGTTTAAGAAACCTTACATTGGGTGCAGCGGAATATAATGACTCCTTCCGTTCAGATATCTAGCCCTTGATTCCTTTCTGTAGCAGAGCATTATCAATATCTGAACCTGGATCTCTTTCTCTGAATCTTTGATGCTGAAGCTCCTTTGCTGATGATCTTTCTTCACGATCTTCCTCACTATGATTGAGGTATCACTTGATGTGTGTGGGCACTACTCAAATCACTAAGGATTTCGAAATTCTAAGGAAGAAGAGAGAGAGTGGTCAGCTAAAGATAGGGAGAGAGAAGGCTCAGTTTTTCTGAATAGAAAAAGTCAGAAGAAAAGTGTGTAATTTTCCTGAAGCCTTCACTATCTATTTATAGCATTCCACTAGGGTTTGATTTGAATTATATGGCATTAAAATAATGAAAAAATCATTTTAAATTTCCTACAAAAGTGGCTGGCCCTAAACTTAGTGGATTGGGCCTTGCTTTTTGCAATTTTGCAATTTTAACACCTTTTGTATCTGATTTTCTCAAAAATGCCAATTTCCTAATTCAACCATTTAAATGCCAATTCTAACTATTTAATAACTATAAATAATTATTAAATAATATTGTCATTTATCATATTTATTAATTGAACCATACAAAGTATCATAATTAACAAATATGCCCCTGTTAACTCTTTCTTTACAATTTTGCCTTTACTTAGTGAAAAATTCACAAATAGACATAGTCTAATTTGAGAATTATAATTGATTAATCAAAACCAATTACATGAGTCTTACAAGCAATATTATCTCAACTAGTGGGGGGACCATGGGTCTATATAACCGAGCTTCCAATAAGTAGATCAAGAATTTAGCACTAAAATTCACTAACTTATTAATTCTTCGTTGAATCCACGCATAGAACTTAGAATTGCACTCTCAGTATATAGAATGCTCTATATGTTCCACCATATAGACACATCATTAGTTATCCATTGTTATAATCCTAATGTGATCAATGATCCTCTATATGAATGATCTACACTGTAAAGGGATTAAATTACCGTTACACCCTACAATGTATTTATTCCTTAAAACACTTGACCCCGTATAAATGATATTTCAGCTTATGTGAAATGAGTACTCCACCATTTATGTTCGTTTGGTCAAGCTCGAAGGAGATCATCCTTTGCTTACTATTCGCCAGATAGAAGCTATAGATTCCATGTTTATGATAGCGCTCCCACTCAATTGAACTACCGTGTTCCCAAAATGTACGTATCACCCTGACCTAAAAGTAGGCTTAACTAACAAATCAAAGAACACGAATAGCCTTTCAAGATTGAGCCTAATCATATCAGGATTAAGATCATTTGATCTAGGATCAACTAGGCGATATTGACTTGAATAGATATTACGGTAAGTTTAATAAATCTAAGTCAAAGTTCAATATCGGTCCCTTCCGATGCATACTCCATGCATCCAACCTCGAAGCTTTACTTTAACCAATGTTACGGAAAGAACATAGTATTTCTCCAAATACAAGTAAACTCTTGTTGTAGATTATCATATCAGTAAAACCCTGTGTCTGATAAATCTAGGAAACTTTATTCACATAGTCATGTTTACTTTCCAATGTGTTGACGGCACAATAAACAGGATCAAGTATGTGAAAAGGGTTTCAGATGAATTTATACATTATGTACATATAATCATGAAATAAATCATGTGAACCATGCAACATTAAATGTTATTTCGATCTATATTAATAAACAAATCTGATTATATTGAAATGAGTTTTATTTAGGGCATAAAATCCAACAAACTCCCACTTGCACTAATATAAAACAAAAAGTGCGTTTCAAATAATCTCAACACCTTGATATGCAAATCAAGTGTAGTAGTAGTAAACTCCTAGTAATAGGATCTGAAAGGTTGAATTAACCACAACCTTTTCTCCACTATTACTCTTCCTTAATCACAAAATCATTGATAATGTGAAATTCCTCTCTATATGTTTACTCTCTTGGGATACTGGATTCTATATCTTTGGCAACTACTTTTGGTTAATCAGGAAATTAACACTAGTAGTTTAAGGCAATTTGGAATGGTGCCAAAGATGTATAGAACTTTCCTTAGACTGAATAAGTACCTTTCCTGCAGCTTTAACATTCAGTCTCTCTCTGGTAGACCTAGAGACTTCAGATAGGTTTTTACACTTCTCCAAAATCACTATTCCACCCCCAGAGTAACCACCATCTTATCAGAAATATTTACTAGCACATAGGCAAATTTCGAAATCTGATATGGTGTAGTCTAAGAGTTTTAAACACACCCTTATAGACTAACATATAGTTCACTCTTCTTTATCTTAAGATTTACTTGATTGTCTTCCAATGTTCTTCTCTGGATTAATCGATACCTACTCATTACTCCCACTCACCAGCAGGTGTCTGGTCTAAGGCATACAAAAGCATATCTAAGACCTCTCACTGTTGATGTAAGAAATTCTTTCATGGCTTTATCTTTTCTGGAATAGTTAAGACTTTTCCTTAGATAAATAAAATCTATACCTAAGAAGTTGTGAAGCTTCTATAGATTGCCATTAGAAAGAAAATGCTTCAGCATCTTACTAAAGTAAGTTGCTTGCATTAGAGTAAGTAATTACCAGGTATACCACAAGCCATAGGTTTAGATAATCTCAAACCTATAATACTAGGAACAGGAAGTTTTGTTAAGTCCATAGAATAGACTTATTAACGAAAATTTCCTTTTATGTCCTTGTAATAGAAAACTTTAGGTCATTCCATGTGAATGGATTAAACCATAGTTCTATTGGCTTTCTTCTTAGTTTCTTATCTTGACAATCCATTACTTGTTTAAACTCACAATGGATTTTAATCACTTGTGTCTCCCAAGTCATAAGAAGGTGAGTTCCTAGAAACTCTCCCACTACGACAAGGTACCGTGAATTATGTCGAAGAAAACTAAATGGTATTGATCTCTTCGGTTGTGACAAGACAACAGAGGCAGTGGGATCATCATATGTTATATAAGATGATAGAACACTTTTGGAATCAAGAATAAATATCTCCTTTATTTGCTACTTGTTTTTCAGACTTAGTCATTTTCTTAGAAAAGTAGTATTTGTTTGAACAAACACTTTCTTATCTATTGACAATGGGATGGTCCACCCCTAATCACTTAGAAAAGCTAACAAACCATGGTTAACAGTTCTAGCCTTTCTTAAGATTTTGATTAGGTCATCCATGAATCTAGTAATGATTTACATTAAGTATACAACCATTACATCATTCTGAAATTGTATTACCATAGAAGGACTTAGGCAACGACTAGTAACTAATCATCAATATGCAAATCGAAATTTCTGGGGAGGTAAGTTTGGATATAATTCAAAAATCAATGTAATGATCTTTGAACTGCATATCTACTAACTATTTCTCCACCCCTATCAGTTCGCAAGATCTTTAACCACATACCTTAATGGTGTTTAACCATTGCTAGAAATTGATGAAATTTTTCAAACATTTCAAATTTCTTTGCATAAGGTATAATCTAGAGTTATCGTTTTAAGAATACAACGAAAAACTCATATCCACCCCTGAATGTACATCCATCTGCGAATGAGATGAACTACTTTCAGTGGATATAGGCATATTAACTCTTTGCAGAGATTGATCTTGTCAAAACCACTATGAACAAGATACAAATGCCATAGATTAAAAAAAAATGTGGTAGTGTCTTTGGATGATATAGGTTTAGTTACATCAAAGAGTTCTTAGATAGTTTCAGTCAGGTTGACCGACACACCTGAATTCGGAATTGAGGTAAGATTAGTATAACAGTATGCATATGTAGATTACATGTTTAGCGTGCATGTTAGGAAGCCTGTTAGATTACATTAGATATGTATGTTGGCTTCGAACCATCCGACTGTGTCACATCGGTATAGGCTGGAGTATGACCAGCAGCTGGAGTATGACCAGTATGACCGAGTATAGGCTGACACTGTATCACATCGGCACAGGCTAGAGTATGACTAGCAGCTGGAGTATGACCAGTGTGCTGAGTATAGGCTGATACTTAGGTTGGTGGTTCCGTACTATTTGACGTATCACATCGGTACAGGCTAGAGTATGACTAGCAGCTGGAGTATGACCAGTTCGACCGAGTATAGGCTGATACTGTAACACATCGGTACAGGCTGGAGTATGACCAGCAGCTGGAGTATGACCAGTTCGACCGAGTATAGGCTGTTACTTGTCAATAGTACCGTCCCTATGAACGTTCAGGACTCAGTATCGTGTTGGACACGGCAGTGAGGGTTATGGTCAGGGGTATGGGCGTCTAATCATGACCAGGATTTATGTATGAGTATTATTATGCTTTTCTTACTGAGTCTGTCGACGCACAATGCTATGTTTATGTGTAGGTGAGGGCAAGGCTAGAGCTGATGGACCGTGAGCGAGCCGGTGAAGATTGTACATGTCGGGGCGGTTAGGCCTGGAGCGTACGATCATCGGGACAGCGAGGCTATTTTTGTAATTAGTTGCTAGGCGACAAATATTTTGTAAAGACAGTAAACTTTTGTAAATGGTTTTGTAATCTGGATCCTGAGTATTTTGTATAAATATTTTACAAGTTTAATTTAAAAGCAAAAATTTTAATTAATCACGTTTTCCATAAACCTCGTTGATTAGCAACGAGCTGCACAGAATCACGTAATACGCCTATGCTAGTTAGGGTATTACAATTTGGTATCAGAGCCGCCAGGTTGTCTTCCGAAGGTCGTGACGACATGTACAATCATCATCAGTAGTTAGCTCGTTCTACGGTTCAGTAAGCTTTTATTGCTTTAGTAGTTTATTTAATTTTTATGAATAAGAAAAGCCTGATAGGAAGCATGTTAGTAGCCTGATAGTAGAATAGGCGCATGTTTCGTTTTTATTTTCCAAATTAAGCGGCATTAGTAAGCTCTCCTTGAACACGACCTGATATGCCAACTCTTGGTTTCGCAAGTGGTTCCGACTAGATGGATGCCAGGCGAACTACCAGGAGCTAGGGCAATTCGGTAGGGTCGAATCAAGGTCAGGGAGCTCCGTTTCCCCCACCAGCTAGGGGCCGAGGTAGAGGTCCCATGGGCAGGGCTACCTAGGCTCCCCAAGCCGATCAGAGAGCCCAGAATTGGGAGGTTAGGTTTGCTGAATGCAAGCCAGAATTGAAGAGCAAGATCTCGAGATACAGAGATTTAGGCAGCAGGGTGCTCCTGCAGTGCCTGTGCCACAAGTTCCAGTGGCACCCGCCCCTGCTGCTCAGGCTGAAATAGTTGTGGCGGCTAGCAGAATGTAACCTTTGTAGGAAAGGTTTCGGAAACAAGCACCTCTGGTCTTTCTGGGAGGTCCAGGTGTGATGAAGGCCGAACAGTGGCTAACGGTGATCACCAAAATTTAGAATTTTATGGGTGTCACCGAGAACGACAGAGTGGTGTGTGCCACCTTCCAGTTCCAGGAAGACGCTCTTGTCTGGTGGGACATGGTGTCTTAGATCCATGACGTCACCACCATGACCTGGAAAAGGTTCCAGGAACTCTTCAACGCCAAGTATTAGAGGAAAGAGTTCACCCACCTGACCTAGCGGGAGAATATGAGCGTGACAGAATATACTGCTCAGTTCGACCGGTTGGCAAGGTTAGCCTCGGGTATAGTGCCAACTGACTTCAGCAAGAAAGAGAAGTACCTGGACGGGTTAAATGCGAAGATTAAACATGACTTGATGATCACCACTGACGACAAGACCACCTATGCTGAGATGGTGGAGAAGGCACTGCGAGCTGAGGGCGCAGTTGGGTGTTTGTCGGAGTCAGCTAGTACTCCGGCGAGTGGCGGGGCTCCTACCCCTCCTGCATCAGGCTTTAGCAGGGGGAGTAGTGGTTCGGCCATGGACCAGAAGAGGAGAGCATCGACTGCATCTGGTGGCTCGAGTCAGAACAAGAGGTTCCGGGGGAACCAGAATAGAGGTAGTCGTTCTAGTGGTGCAGAGACCCGGTTCTCCTATCCCGAGTGCCGCAGCTGCAAAAGGCACCATCGGGGTGAATGCAAAGGTCAGGGATGCTTTCACTGTGGCATGCCCGGACACTTCAAGAGGGATTGTCCCCAGCTCCGATCAGAGGCACCGAGGGCTCCAGCGATACCCACTCCAGCTAGGGTGTTCGCCATCACTCAGGCTGATGCAGATGCCATCCCCTCAGTTGTAACAGGTCAGCTTTCTGTTAATAACTCGTTTTACTCAGTGCTGTTTGATTCTGGGGGCTACACATTCTTATGTGGCAGCCAGAGTCTTTAGTAAATTGGATAGACCGTATGATAGATATGAATTAGGGTTTGGAACCCTATTACCTGGCGGAGAGTTAGTTATCTCCAAAAGGTGGATTAGGTCTATGCCGATCAGGATAGATGGTAGAGAGTTAAGTTCTGACTTGATAGAGATGATCCTAGTAGAGTTCGATATTATTTTAGGAATGGATTTCCTATCTAAATATTCGGCGAGTATTGATTGCAAAAGGAAGATGGTGATCTTCCAACCGGAAAGTGAAGAACCTTTTGTGTTTGTTGGTTCGGTTCGGGGATCTCGGATCCCAGTGATTTCGGCCATGTCAGCTAAAGAATTATTGCATGGTGGATGCTTAGGGTTTCTGGCCGTGGTGGTGGACACCACTCAGCCAGATACCATTCGGCCAGAGGACATCAAGGTTGTTCGGGAATTTTTAGATGTTTTTCCCGAGGAACTTCCAGGGTTACCACCTCAGCGGGAGATTGACTTCGTGATAGATTTGGCACCAGGGGTGGAACCGGTTTCCAAGGCTCCATATAGAATGGCTCCACCTGAACTTAAGGAATTAAAGATTCAGCTCCAGGGGTTGCTTGACATCGGATTTATTCGGCCTAGTGTGTCACCCTGGGGAGCCCCGGTTTTATTCGTCAAAAAGAAAGATGGAACTATGAGGATGTGCATCGATTACAGAGAGTTGAACAAGCTGACAGTGAAGAATAAATATCCACTACCTAGGATCGATGATTTGTTCGATCAGCTTCAGGGGAAGACAGTCTTTTCTAAGATTGATCTCCGCTCGGGTTATCATTAGTTGAAAATCTAAGAGGAGGACATTCCGAAGACGGCTTTCCGTACTAGGTATGGACATTATGAATTTCTGGTTATGTCGTTTGGACTAACCAATGCTCCTGCAGCATTTATGGACTTGATGAATAGAGTATTCAAGGATTTCCTCGATATCTGTGTGATTATATTTATCGACGACATCCTCGTGTACTCTCAATCAGAAGAGGAGCATGAATGACATCTTCAGATGGTACTGCAACGACTTCAGGAACACAAGCTTTATGCCAAGTTCAAGAAATGTGAATTTCGGCTGTCTCAGGTGTCCTTCTTAGGGCACATTGTTAGCAAAGATGGGATCAAGGTGGATCCCGGGAAGATAGAATCCGTCAGGGATTGGCCGAGACCGAAGACAGTGACGGAGATCAGAAGCTTCTTGGGATTAGCTGGGTATTATCGTAGGTTCATGGAAGGGTGTTCTAAAATTTCAACGCCCTTAACCGAACTTACAAAGAAGAATCAACGGTTTGCCTGGTCAGACAAGTGCGAAGCTAGTTTTCAGGAGCTGAAACAGAGGTTGATTACCGCTCCAGTGCTAGCTTTGCCTTCGGACAACGAGAAATTTGTAGTTTATTGCAATGCATCCAGACAGGGTCTGGGTGTGTACTGATGCAAGCCGATCGGGTTATCGCTTATGCCTCCCGTCAGTTAAAGGATTATGAACAGCGATACCTGACTCATGATCTAGAGTTGGCCGCGGTGGTTTTTGCATTGAAGATTTGGCGGCATTACCTTTACGGCGAAAGGTGTGAAATCTATACCGACCATAAAAGTCTCAAGTATTTCTTTACTCAAAAGGATTTGAATATGAGACAGAGGCGTTGGTTGGAATTAGTGAAAGATTACGACTGTGAGATTCTCTATCACCCTGGGAAGGCCAATGTAGTGGCCGATGCCCTAAGCAGGAAGGGTCCCGGGCAGATGGCTAGCATGGTTCAGATCTCACCTCAGCTAGCAGATGACATGGTAAGATCCAACATTGAGTTTGTGGTAGGTCAGCTTCACAACTTAACGCTGCAATCTGATCTGTTGGATAGAATTAAAGCCGCTCAGATGACTGATCCAGAGTTAGTGAAGATCAGAGATGAGGTTTTGGCTGGTCAAGCCAGGGATTTTTCAGTGTTAGACAACGAGATGCTTTTGTATAAAGCTAGGGTTTGCGTTCCGAATAGTGTGGAACTCAGGAATGAGATCTTTAAGGAGGCTCATTCTACCCCGTATTCTCTGCATCCCGGCACCACTAAGATGTACGAAGATCTTAAACCGTACTTCTGGTGGAGCGGTATCAAGAAGAATTTGGTAGAATTCGTATCGCGATGTCTCACTTGTCAGCAGATTAAGGCTGAACATCAGAGACCAGCAGGGTTGTTGCAGCCTTTAACCCTACCTGAATGGAAGTGGGAAGATATCACGATGGATTTCGTGGTCGGGTTACCTAGAACCACGGGTTTGTTTGATTCCATCTGGGTAGTGGTGGATCGATTCACAAAATCTGCTCATTTTCTGCCTGTTAGAACAACATTTTCAGTGGATCAGTTGGCAGAATTGTATGTCAGAGAGATTGTAAGACTTCACGGGGTACCGAAGTCTATAGTTTCGGATAGCGATCCAAAGTCACCTCCAAGTTTTGGCAGAGTTTGCAACGAGCAATGGGTACAAAACTGAAATTTAGTACAGCATTCCATCCTCAGACAGACGGTCAGTCCGAAAGGACAATTCAGATATTGGAGGACATGTTACGAGCCTGCGTTATGGATTTTGAAGGCTCTTGGAATAAATATCTTCCGTTGATAGAATTTTCTTACAATAACAGTTATCAGAGTACGATAGGGATGGCTCCCTATGAATTGTTATACGGTAGGAAATGCAGATCTCCCATCCACTGGGATGAAACAGAGGAGAGAAAATACTTGGGTCCAGAGTCAGTGCAGCGGACCAATGAGGCAATAGAGAAAATAAAAGCTAGAATGCTTGCCTCACAGAGTAGATAGAAAAGTTATGCAGATCCGAAACGCAGAGATGTTGAGTTCCAAGTAGGGGACCATGTGTTTTTACGGGTATCTCCAATGAAGGGGATCAAACGTTTCGGGAAAAGAGGCAAGTTATTCCCTAGATTTACAGGACCTGTTGAGATTCTCGAGAAGATAGGTCAAGTGGCATACCGGTTAGCATTGCCTCCAGCTTTATCAGCAGTTCACAACGTATTCCATGTCTCGATGTTGAGAAAATACGTTTCAGATCCCTCTCATATACTCAGTTATGAGAGCCTAGAACTGCAGCCAGATATGACTTACGAAGAACAGCCAGTGCAAATCCTGGATAGAAAGGATAAAGTCCTTCGAAATAAGACCATAGCGTTGGTCAAAGTTCTTTGGAGAAAAAACAAGTTGGAGGAAGCCACCTGGGAGCTAGAGTCAGATATGAGAGCTCAATATCCAGAATTATTCAGGTTAGATTTCGGGGACGAAATCCTTTTAAGGGGGGAATAGTTGTAAAGACCGCTTAGTTTAATTTGGAAATTAGCAGTTAATCATGTTTAATTATGAAATTATTTATAGCTATTTAAATAATTATTTATACTGTTATTATTGAATTCTGAGATGCATTTTATGTCATTTAGTAGTTTTCATAATTTTGCATTTCCGGTGCCCGGTAACATGGAACTCGGTGTTTGGCTCAGTAAAATCACAACTTAGTATGTTAGTAGTGTGGGACGGATTATTAGACATTGGGAATGTCGGGATTGGCCGGGAATTTAGAATTTCCCAAAAATACCCCTTTAGTGTTATTTATGTGACTTTAGTGTGAAGGGGCAAAATGGTCATTTTGCCCCATTGTTAGTTTGTCTTTTTGTGACTTAATAAATTGGAAAATATATGTTATTTAAATATTGTTTTGGCTGAAGTAAAATGGGTTAAGTGCCTTTCAATTTCATTTTCTTTCAAACTTAGAAAAATTACAAAATTTTAAAAAGAAAAGCTCTCTCTTTTCCTCTCTCTATTCGGCCACTTGAGCAGCAAGAAAAGAGGATTTCCTCTTGGATTTCAAGCTGGTTTTTGCATTGATTTTGACCTCTTGTTGTTTGTATGTTTCCTCTAGCTTCTCTTTTAAGTTTTCTTGATGAATTTTGATGAAAATGATGTGTTGCATGCTTAGTTTTAGGTCATTGTTGTTGCTGGGATGTTGTTGATATTTTCAGAGATTTAAGCTTGTTTATTTGAGTTGATTTGAGCTGTTTGTGATGCATGATAGTTAGGTTGAGTAAAGTTATGGTTTTTCTATGCAAAAGTTTAGTTTTCAAAGAGAAAATTGAGAATTTGGTGGCTGTGATTATTTCATGAGTTTAAGTTTGTTTTTAGCAGTGTTTTTATGCATGCTTATGTAGTTCTAATCTAGGTTTGATGCTTGTTATGTTGTTTAGTCAAGTTTTTAGTTTAGAACTCAATCTTTGACCTTTAATGGTGAATTGAGTTTCTGTGTGTGAAGCTCAGTTTTGTTGCCTTAGAAATGTTCTAGGGGATATATAGAACAGGTCTGGAAGGTTTGAGGTTAATTGGATTTGTTTTGGTTAAGTTATGATTTTTTGAAGTTGTGCCTGCGAGGAACCGGAATTCCGGTTGTGCATCTAGAATAACAGATGGGTTTTGAAAATTCCCAGAACCGGTTTGCCGGTTGGGTGATTTTCAGAAACCCTAGTTTTCCTCGTTTTTATGTTATTTGGGGTATTGCCATGCTTTTTATCGATAGGGAAACTTTTAGTTCCTAGTTTAAGTCCCCGGGAAGTGATTTAGCGTATCACTTATAGTGTTGTGATTTTAATGGTTTAGGAGCCTGTAATCCGCCGCGCAGATAGTTTCAGTCAGGTTGACCAGCACACCTAAATTCGGAATTGAGGTAAGATTAGTATAACAGTATGCATATGTAGATTACATGTTTAGCGTGCATGTTAGGAAGCCTGTTAGAATACATTAGATATGTATGTTGGCTTCGAACCATCCGACTGTGTCACATCGGTATAGGCTGGAGTATGACCAGCAGCTGGAGTATGACCAGTATGACCGAGTATAGGCTGACACTGTATCACATCGGCACAGGCTAGAGTATGACTAGCAGCTGGAGTATGACCAGTGTGCCGAGTATAGGCTGATACTTAGGTTGGTGGTTCCGTACTATTTGACGTATCACATCGGTACAGGCTAGAGTATGACTAGCAGCTGGAGTATGACTAGTTCGACCGAGTATAGGCTGATACTGTAACACATCGGTACAGGCTGAAGTATGACCAGCAGCTGGAGTATGACCAGTTCGACCGAGTATAGTCTGTTACTTGTCAATAGTACCGTCCCTATGAACGTTCAGGAGTCAGTATCGTGTTGGACACAGCAGTTAGGGTTATGGGCATCTGATCATGACCGGGATTTATGTATGAGTATTATTATGCTTTTCTTACTGAGTCTGTCGACTCACAGTGCTATGTTTATGTGTAGGTAAGGGCAAGGCTAGAGCTGATGGACCGTGAGCGAGCCGGTGAAGATTGTACATGTCGGGGCGGTTAGGCCTGGAGCGTACAATCATCGGGACAGCGAGGCTATTTTTGTAATTATTTGCTAGGCGACAAATATTTTGTAAAGACAGTAAACTTTTGTAAATGATTTTGTAATCGGGATCCCGAGTATTTTGTATAAATATTTTACAAGTTTAATTAAAAAGCAAAAATCTTTATTAATCACATTTTCCATAAACCTCGTTGATTAGCAACTCGCTGCACAGTATGTTTAAAAATCACGTAATACGCCTATGCTAGTTAGGGTGTTACACTATTCATGTTCTTTGATTTATTAGTTAAGCCTACTTTTGGGTCAGGGTGATACGTATATTTTGGGAACATGATAGCATAACTGAGTGGGAGCGCTGAACATAAATATGGAATCTATAGCTTCTACTGGTGTATAGAAGTCAAGTGATGATTCCCTTCGAGCTTAGTTAAATAGAAGTAAATGGATGAGCTCTGGTTTTAGTGACTATATATTAGATCACTAAAACATCATTTACAGGAAACTAAGTGTTTTAAGGGGCCAAATGCATTGAGCGGTGGAAACGGTAAATTTATCCCATCTCGATGTAAATCATTTATATAGAGGATCTTAAATCACATTAAGATTTTAACAATGGTTAAATGAGATAGCATATCTATATCGTGGAACATATAATATGCTCTATATAAGTCTGAGAGTGCAATTCCAAGTTCTAAGAGTGGATTCAACAAGGAATTAATAAGTTAGGGATTTACTTGGTAAATTCAGTTCAACTTATTGGAAGCTCAACAATATAGATCCATGGTCCCCATTCTAGTTGAGACCATACTGTTTGTAAGACTCTATAATTGATTTATAATTAATCAATTATAATTCTAAAAGTTAGACTATGTCTAATTTGAGAATTCTCACTAAGTAAGGATGTAATTGTAAAGAAAAGGGTTTCTAGGTTTATTTATTAATTAAGAGACTTTGTATGTCTAATTAATAATTATATTAAATGATAATATTATTTAATAATCTATTTTAGTTATTAAATAATTAGTTTTGTCATTTCAATAGTTAGAATTGGAAAAATGGCATTTTTGGAGAAATAGAAATAAAATTGTGGAAACTGCAAAATCCATGTGAGGCCCATTCACACCATGGCCGGCCACATGTTGTGTGTTTCCCAATTATTGTTTCCAATTTTTAATTGCCAAGTAATTTCTTACCTAAACCTAGTAGTAATAGTAAAGTGGTGGATCACACCAAATAAGGCAGTTAATCAATTACTTAGTAAAAGAGGAAACTTTTTATTTTGGAAAGTTGAGCTTCCCTTTTCCCTATATATAGCAGCCCTCCTCTCTTCCTCTTGTATGCATTATTCACACTCGAAATCAAGAGAGAAAAGAGAGAGAATTTTCGAAATCCTTTGTGAGAGAGAAGTGCCCACACACAACAAACAGTACCTCAATCATAGATTGGAAGAACTGTGAAGGATCACATCCATCTGAAGGACATTCGGGCTCAGATCTTGATCATACTCTGCGGCAGACAGGAATCAAGGGTTAGAGATCTGAGTGGAAGGAGACATATTATTCCGCTGCCATCACTGTAAGGTTTCTTAACTTTTTATGTATTTTATTTATCGTTTTAGAAGTTTATACTTAGGTTGTTAAATCAACATACTTGTGAGTAGATCTAAGATCCTGGTAAAATTAATTCCAACAACTGGCACCAGAGCCATGGTAATTTATTTGCTTGCAAGAAATTTGGACTTAAAACGATTTGTTTATGATTTGGATGGTTTCATGGTGTGTCATATTGATGTTTGATTGATGTTTGTGAATTCTGGGAAAAATAATTGATTTTCTGTTTCTGAAATTATTTTTATTGGATTGTTTGGAAAATTCTAAGCAATTTACCTTTTTACACAACTCGATTTCAATTTTATTTGAATTAGTTATGAATTTTTGAAAATCGGGAAAAATCTGGGTGGTGATCACCCTTCCCACGCGCGCGGAAGGGCTGCTTGCAGCCTCCCAGTGCCGAGGAAACTTGGCAGATCACCCCCCCATGCGCGTGGGTGGTATGCAATGCATACCATCTGTACAGCGTGCAATTTTTCTTCGTTTTCTTCGATTTTTCATGCTATTTCATGGAATAAACTTCCGATTTTTTGTGTATTTTAATTTTATTTTTCATATTTCAAAGCTAATTATCAAAAATACTAATTTGATTTTTCAAAATTAATTTTAGATATTAGTGTAATTTGAATTTGAAAATAGGTTAAAATCAAGTTTTGCTTACCTCTTTTCTTATTTTCTTTAAAATTTGATTATTTTATCTTATTTTTAAATTTAAGGTCAGAAATTAAATTTTTTTTATAAAATATTCCTTTTAAGAATTTTGACCTTATTTAAAATAAGATTACTATAATCATGGTATTTTAAAAAGGGAAATAAGATATTTTATTAACTTTTAAATTTTGTTATTTTTACTTAAATTAAATTATAAAATCAAAAAAGGGTATGTAGTTGTCATTTTCTATTTTATTGAATATTTAATTTATTAAATAACATGAAGTTTAAAAGGTAAGCTAGCAAATTTATTTTGAAATGATATTGAGGTTACTTAAAACCTAATTTTTCAAAATTGTAGGTTTAATTTTAAATATTATTTTATTTCAATTTTAAAAACCGAATTTTTTTTTTTTTTTTTCGAAATAAATTTTAATATTTTACAATTAAATAAATCCTACATCCAACTATCCAAATCTAACTTGTTGCAGGAGTATGTGTTTTAGATTGTTTGTAAGTTTTTCTAAAACCTATTATTGCTTGATCTAAATTGCCATGGTTAACTTGTTGACAGATCCAATGATCTGATTTTAACCCATGGTTCAATTGTCAATAGGTCAAGTAAATAATTTGTAACAGGTAATTTTTTACATTTTTCTTTCATCTGTGTATGACCTAGTAACATGATAGGGTCCATCCAAATCTGTGTGCCTGTATGCGCCTATATGTTTATTTTATTATAGATGCATATAGGTTGTTGCTAAATAAAATGTCACACCCTGATAGATTTTATTTAGGTCCATTTAGTTTTTAGACCTATTCAATTAATAACAGTTATTTATTTTAAGGTTAAATTCCTCTCTTTTGGGCCTTGTGTCAGGGTTGGGAGCCTTAGAAGTGGGTACGACATACTGAACCCACCTCCCCCTCACATGAACTACCCCAATTGTGAAGGCCCATTTGCCTGATTGGAATAACTGTACTAGGTTAATTAAATTAGTTTAACCTAATAAAATTGATTAGCAACATAATTAACTTTTAAAATATATGAAATTTATTTTCATTTTAATATTTTAAAGTTAATTTTAAGAAAAACACTCTTAGTTTAAGATATTATTTCTAGATAAACTATTTGTATTTTTCTTGTATTTAATTAAATAAAGAATTTTAATTAACTAGATTCCTTCTGAAACTTACTTTTATTATTTCATTAAATATTCCTATTTAAGTCATAAATTAGTTATTACTAATTTTCCTTATTAACTTAAATTTGAATATCTTTTGAATTTAATATTAAGTTGAGAAATTTTAGGAATTAGTTATTGAAGATTCTTAAGATATTTTTTAAGTTGATTTTAAACTTAAAATGGAATATTCTTAAATTAGGTATTTACCACCTAATTTTGATATTTAATTAAATTTTATTTGGAAAATTTTAAGTTGCTTATTTTAGATTCTTTCTATAATAACTTAAATCAGATATTTTCCAAATCTTGAAAAGATACTTAGTTAAATTAAGATATTTTCTAGATAGTTGTTTATATACTAATTATTATTTCTAATTTTAAAATAGGAAAATATCATTGATTGTGAAATTAATTGTTTAATAATTAATTTTGGTACAATTCAAGTTAAGGATATTTTTCCTAGTATTAAACTGGAAATTAATAATTAAACTATACATAATTATTTATTTTTTGAATTTAATACATTTAATTAAATTGAAAAATAAATATCTAAGCTGATTTTCATCATGATACTTAAATATTGTTATTTTCATGATATTTAATTAAATAGAAAATTATTTTAAGTTGGGTATTTTTATAACAACTTAAATTTGAATAATTTTCAAAATATATTTTATTTTATTAGTCAATATTTTCGAAATTGCATTTGATATGCAAGATGATTTTGAATTTATTTTGAAAAATAGATTAAAGTTGTAAATTAATTATTTATTTAATTAATTTTTTTGAATCAACTTAAATCAATGATTTTTTCATTTAGTGATTAATAAAGGAACTAAAATATATTATTATTAGAAATTGAATTAATTAGTCAAAGAAAATCTAGATAGATAGTATTCTTGCTTGAAGTATTTTTTCTAGTAAAGATTAATTTATTTTTTAATGTATTTCGAAAATTGTATAATTTTATACTTTAATTTTTCGAAATACAATATATATATTTATAGAAAATTTAAATTTGAGTTGCAAATTAATTTAAATTAATACAACTTAAATTAGGTAATTTTCTTAATATTTATTGTAAAATTAATACTAAGATGGAAATAATTCATTTTATTTTCTTAACCATCTAAGTTTAATTTTATAAATATTAAATTAAATTTTAGTTCGAGTTTTATTCTAAATTTAAAATTTAATAAATATATATATTGAAAATAAATAAATAATAGAAGAAAATATATTTTAAATAATGAGCTTTATTATTATTAAGATATTCGATCTCCATTGTTGGTTTTACATAGCTTTTGTTTTAGTGAGTAATCCTCCCTAATGGAGGAACGTTCATTAGCAAGTTAGCACCGTTTAATCTCGAAAGATAAGTATATTTGTAAGTGTTTTATATAGTATTGATCACCCTAATGGTGGCAACTGTATTTGACTTACAAACTGTTGTCGAGTGAATTTCGCAACACCAAAATGTATTATTTAATTAATATAAAGGAGAATTTTCAGGGAAGTGACAAGTGCGAGTATTCGACCTAGAATGGCGAGTACTCGACTGGGAATGCAAGAACAATCAACAAGGCTGGAAAATATCAATAAGACAAAGAATTATAGTGGTTCAGTCAGATTGTGATCTGCTTAGTCCACTGTAGCAAAGGATTCGTAGGTGCCATTTTCATGGTGGATCACCCCTTTATATACAAAGTAGGTGTCCAATCGGTTACATAAGGATCACATTCATTGTCCATCCATTATTTACATATTGAATTGCAATAATTAAACCCAAGCAACGTTAACATTAATAAATGTGTGACAGTTACTAAGTCCATCAACGTATGCGTCTTCCGCATCTGCGAGTTGACTGTTCATGTTCCGTTTGTTGAGCTCGCAGGGTCATCAGTACGTTTGGAACGTCTGCGCCCTTAGGTAATCGCCTCTTGTAGACATCGCATGTTGAGCTGGTAGAACCTAGACATGCGAATTTATATCGGTTTGTCAGGGCTATTGGGTCATTGGGACCAAATTGCATCATAGAGAGTTGGTCTCTATGCTCTCGCAGAAATATAGAGGGGATACTCGCATATGTCCTGACACATGCGAGTTGGATCTATTCCTACATAATGTGAATTACGGTTACGTGATTTGACTTAGGTCGTACTCGCAGTATCTCGCTGGTTTTATCCTGGGCGAGGTCTAAACTTCGAGAAGTTTCTCACGGACATTTCAGCTTTCATTGGAAATCTGAATACACGTGTCCTTTAAATAGGAGTCTGGTCTCGAGTTTCTAGGTGAGAGAAATCTCACTATAACACATGCCCCTAGTTTCGCGATGTGACAGGAGCGGTCACTGAGGGAAACTATTACTTGAGAGACAGGTGAAAGGTTGTCACGAGGAGGTGACCTTTTGGTTGTCCCATCGAGGGTTTCGAAAAATGACGGCTGTAATTATTAGTTTTCATTACATTTATGGTGCCACGTCACAAAACTCCTCGGTTTTTGTGTAGGCGTGGCCATCGTTGGCCGTTAGATTGGGCGACCTTAGGCATTCTGGCTACCACGTGTCGTAATCCCAATTAATAAGGGATATGGGTATTTAAATCCTTTGATACGAATCAAAAACTCCCATTTTTCCCTCTTGCTCTTAACTTCTTCTTTCCCTCCATTACAGAAACTTCGAAAATCCATTTCCAGATTTTCTACCACTTTTCCACAATATTCTCAATCTCAGAAGTGATCGAGAGCAATCGCAGAAATCAGAACTAAAGGTTGGTTTTCAAGTCATTGCATTTTCGTTTTCTGTTTGGAGAAAATATGCTTTACTTTCTGGGTTCGGGTATTTTAAAGGCTTTTTAGGAATGTATGCTAGTAGGTGTTTACGAGGCTATGTGTTTTAGGTAAGTAAACCTGGGTAAATTCATAGAATATGACCTGTAAACTGACATAACCGCACACAATTCATAGGCACTGTTTCACATCTTGAATACTCGCGGATATTTGGATGAACAATTTGAATATTCGCTGGTGGTCAGATGAACAGCTTGAATACTCGCGTATTGCCAAGATTTACTTCCATTTGACTGTTAGCTAAATCTTTTAGGATTTTTATATGTCGCGGGCTGAGTTGCGAGGGTATCAATCGCCGTTCCAAATGGTGGGTGTATCTCAGTATTCTAATGGTCATATATGTGATTATATGCCCATTGAGATACTGAGATACACCCAGCCATTTGCAACATGCGATGATACTCAAATGATCATACCTTTTGGCTGATAGGTAGTCTGGGAACGGTGGGGGTCTCCCAGTAACTTCAGGGTTATGCTCGAAAACGCACACCCCTTGAGTCACTGGGAAACTCCCAGCCGTTTCTGGAGGTATACCGCTTGGTCGAGGATGCGTGAATTACTTGCCCAAGATAGTTTTTTTTTTTTCTCTTCTCTCATATTGAGGGGATGGTCAGTATTCGCAAGGAGGCTGACCATTCTGTCGAGTGCGACTTTATAATCTAATGCGGCTGAGATCACTTACTTTGCTTTTCACACATCCATCACGCTGAAAAGATCTTCTATCTTTCAGATGAGCGATTTGTCGAATAGCCAACAGCTCGGCTCCGGAGGCCGTGCATTTGACGGTGAAGCTGACCAGGAGGAGGAAAGTTTTCTCCCCACTTCGCTTTCCGAAGAGGAGGCCGCTCCAATAGAGTTAGGTCCGATGTCTTCTGTGGACATCGAGAAGATGGTGCAAGAACTCTCAGAACCTGGGACCATCGATATTCGAGACAGCGAGTCCACAGTGTCGGCACGCGACTACCTTATACATTCGAGGCATGCTCCTGACATCGAGGTCGAGGAGATGGACGAGGAATGGACGACTCCAGTTCGCGAGTCAGGTGGGGAAGAGGAGGAGGCGGAAGGGAGTGGGGCAGATTCGGTCGACGATTCCCAACTGAACGAGCCCTTCGCGTGTGAGGATTTAATCTCGAGAGTTTCCAAATCAGACTTAACTACCTTTGTGAGGTTAAATTTGCTGCGACTCGCGTTTCAACGTCCTAAGCCATCTCAGAGAGCGCACCTTCCCTTAACTAACCCTGCGATCATTCCCACAGAGGATGTGGTAGTTTCAATACCCATTCTTCGGTGTGGGGTATCGGTCCCCTTTCACCCCTTCATCGCAGCTATTCTCAGGCGATATGATGTATCGCCCTTTCAGCTAACTCCAGAAAGTTACCGCACTGCCCTAGCCTTCTATGCGATGTACATGGAGTATGTCCATAGGGCTCCCTCAGTAGAAGAGTTCAGCTATTTCTACGACATAAAAAGCGTAGGTCTTCATAATGGCTTCTACTGCTTTAGCAAATGGGCGACTTCTGAAATCAACGGAGTTGAAGGAATGGTGTCGAACATGGGGGATTGGAAATCGAAGTGGTTTTATGTCTTTAAAGTTCCTGGGATTAGGACTGACTTTAATCGCAGACCTAGTATGTCGCGTATCTCTTGACTTAGACATTTTTTGCATTACTTTTGAGATCTTTTGCTTACTCGCTCTTTGTTGTTATCGCAGATAGACCAGTTCGTCCGACCCTTGACGCAACTAGCAAGGAGACAGCTGAAATCCTCGGGAGCCTTCCAGTACAAGATCGAGACTGGCGATTACTGTGTACAACTGCGAAGTTGCGAGAACATCAGCTGATTCCTAAGAATGCAAGTCTTCAAAGGGAGCCAGTATACAAAGAACCATCCGAGAAGCAGCAAGAGCGAATAGACAAGCGTCTTTCTAAGCAAACTCCTCGACAAATTTCAGGTAATTCATCTCTTGTTGTAAACTGTCAGGTAGGGTTTGACTTATACTTATCTTTCATTTATGTTCGCAGATATGACTTTTCTGAAGTCTGCCCCCGTCCTGAAGATCAAACCGAAGGGTGGGACAACGACGACTTCGCCGGTTGTCGCCCAAAAGAGGAAAAGTGATGCAATGGCTACACTTGTTGCAGACTCTTCCAAGAAGCTGGCCAAGACCACACAGGACAAGGGGAAGAAAGTCGTAATTGATCCACCTGTTCGAGCTCGCGACTTCCTAGCCATGCAAGAGAAGTTCTTGGCTGAGATTCCTTATGAGGATCTTGCTACGCGATCTGCTGAACTAGCCGCGCAATCGATGGCTCTGTTCATAAAAGCTGCTGCTACTCCTTCGAAGGAAGCTGACTCGCTGAAGAGGCCATACGCTCATTTTCAGGAGAACATAAAAAGCTGAAGCAAGAAGTGGCGAGGATGGAGAAAGAGCTCGAGGAACTCAGCAAGGCCAAGGAGAAGGAGCTCGAAGAACTCGGCAAGGCGAAGGAACAGGCGGAGCTTGAAGTCAAGAAATCGCAGGCGACGATTGTGGAGATGGCCCGCGATTTGGAGGCTGAGAAAGAGAATGGGAAGAAGCAGTATGATCAGGCAGTGTCTGATTATATCTATACCACTCTTTCCAAAGTTCCAAACTTCGACTTTTCTCTTCTCGGAACAGAAGCCGCTGAGATGGCTGAGGCTTTTCGTGCCATGTCGCCTACTCAGACTCAAGGTGGGGGAGGGAACCTTCTTGACGAGGTCGAGGGCGCATAAGCTGAAGAAGTCGAGAACGAGGTCATCAGCAAAGTCGCGGATGAGACTGCTCCAGATGAGACTACTCCTGCTGCTCCAGATGCTTAGTTATCCTCTAATTTATGTTGTTTCTTTAATTTCACTTCTCTCTTTTTTTTTTATATATGCGGTACAAGGGTACTCGCGCTTTTGTACTTGGACAAATTTTCTTTTTGTTTTGGACAAATTTATATCCTCGCGGGGATAGCTATCCTTTAACATTTACGCAGTACACGGGTACTCGCATTTTTTATATATATATTTGCGACTTCAATTACAGCTTGGTGTAATAAGTAGGAATATTTACAAAGCTGGTAAAATTTTTGAAAATTTAACAAGTAATTTCATTCATATAATCAATCAATAGTACATTCGGGCATATATATCCCCCTATACTTAGGATTTTTCCCTGTTGAATGAAAAATATCTAAGTATAAGTACAAGAATGAACATAATCGAATAATGCGAATACTATTGATAATAAAATTTCAAGCTCTCGCTATTCCATGCTCGTGGAATCGCAGTTCCATCGAGTGTTGCGAGTCGATACGTTGCGTAACCAATTTTATCTGCGATGAGGTATGGTCCTTCCCAATTATCCCCGAAGACCCCGTGCGACGGGTTTTTGGTGTTTGGCATTACTCTTTTAAGGACCAAGTCTCCTGCTCGCAGGGCTTTTACTTTCACTTTGGAGTTAAAGTATCTTGCAGTTCGCTGTTGGTAAGCCGTATTTTTTAGGTGCGCTTTATCACGCTTTTCCTCCAAAAGATCAAGGCAGAATAGCTGATGCTCGTTGTTCTGCGAGATGTTGAAAATAACCCTGCATAGGGAACCTGCCCCAACTTCAACTGGCAACATGGCCTCGCACCCGTAAGAAAGTGAGAAGGGTGTTTCGCCAGTTGTAGATCGAGGGGTCGTATTATAAGACCATAGGACTTGCGATAACTCGTCTGGCCAAGCCCCTTTGCGATCTTCTAGTTTTCCCTTTATGGTGTGTTTGATTATTTTATTAACGGCTTCAGTTTGTCCGTTACTCTGTGGGTAAGCAACTGCGGAAAAAGCCTTCTTAATCCCCAAATCATCGCATAGCTGTCGCATCTCTTTACAGTCAAACTGTTTTCCATTGTCTGAAATGAGTTTATGCGAAATGCCAAAACGACAAATGATGGAGGTATAGACAAACTCGCGCAATTTCGTTGCAGTGATGGTTGCGAGTGCTTTGGCTTCAGCCCACTTTGTGAAGTAATCAACTGCGACTACAGCATATTTGACTCCGCCTTTTCCCTTGGGTAACTCGCCGATTAAATCGATTCCCCATATTGCAAAGGGCCAGGGACTTGTGATAGAATGGAGGTTACTCGGAGGCTGGTGTGTGTAAGTGGCTATTCGCTGACATCTATCACACCTTTCTGCAAACGCGAGAGCATCTTGTCGCAATGTTGGCCAGTAATACCCTTGCCGCATAATTTTTAAAGCAAGGGAATTACCTCCGGTATGATTGCCACAAATCCCCTCGTGTACTTCACGCAGTATGTAACCGCAGTCTTCTCCACTGATACATTTGAGAAGCGGTTGACTAAAACTTCTGCGATACAACCTTTGGTCATATATCACATAACGGGCTGCTCGCTGTCGCAATTTTCTCGCTTCTACTTTATCATCGGGTAGGAGCCCCTTTTCAAGATATGCGAGGATAGGAGTTATCCAGGTAATCTCCTGAATATCATCTATCTCCATGATTGCTTCTCGATCTATGGTTGGGTGAGCCAATACGTCTACCGGAATCACATCGAGTAATTTGGCTTCTCTAGTTGAGGCCAAACGGGCCAATGCGTCTGTGTGGGCATTTTGAGCACGCGGTACTCGAGATACAACTACATTTTTGAACTTCTACATTATTTCGCGAACGATGGCTAAGTATTTAACCAATCTTCGGCCTCTTGCTAGGTATTCTCCATTCACCTGGCATACCACGATTTAAGAGTCGCTAAAAGCCTGTAGATACTCGATTTTCATCTCGAGGGCCAGTTTCAATCCTGCGATTAAAGCCTCATACTCGGCTTCATTGTTAGATGCAAAAAATTCAAAACGTAAAGCAGCGTGTACCTTGAAATTATTGTGACTGATTAACAAGATCCCACTGCCAGAACCTTCGTTACTTGAGGCTCCATCGGCGTACAATGTGTTGGGTTTTATGCCCTAAATAAAACTCATTTCAATATAATCAGATTTACTTATTAATATAGATCAGAAATAACATTTAATGTTGCATGGTTCACATGATTTATTTCATGATTGTATGTACATAATGTATAAATTCATCTGAAACCCTTTTCACATACTTGATCCTGTTTATTGTGCCGTCAACACATTGGAAAGTAAACATGACTATGTGAATAAAGTTTCCTAGATTTATCAGACACAGGGTTTTACTGATATGATAATCTACAACAAGAGTTTACTTGTATTTGGAGAAATACTATGTTCTTTCCAGAACATTGGTTAAAGTAAAGCTCAGGTTGGATGCATGGAGTATGCATCGGAAGGGACCGATATTGAACTTTGACTTAGATTTAATTAAACTTACCGTAAAATCTATTCAAGTCAATATCGCCTAGTTGATCCTAGATCAAATGATCTTAATCCTGTTATGATTAGGCTCAATCTTGAAAGGCTATTCGTGTTCTTTGATTTGTTAGTTAAGCCTACTTTTAGGTCAGGGTGATACGTACATTTTGGGAACACGGTAGTGCAATTGAGTGGGAGCGCTATCATAAACATGGAATCTATAGCTTCTATCTGGCGAATAGTAAGCAAAGGATGATCTCCTTCGAGCTTGACCAAACGAACATAAATGGTGGAGTACTCATTTCACATAAGCTGAAATATCATTTATACGGGGTCAAGTGTTTTAAGGAATAAATACATTGTAGGGTGTTACGGTAATCTAATCCCTTTACAGTGTAAATCATTCATATAGAGGATCAGTGATCAAATTAGGATTATAACAATGGATAACTAATGATGTGTCTATATGGTGGAACATATAGAGCATTCTATATACTGAGAGTGCAATTCTAAGTTCTATGCGTGGATTCAACGAAGAATTAATAAGTTAGTGAATTTTAGTGCTAAATTCTTGATCTACTTATTGGAAGCTCGGTTATATAGACCCATGGTCCCCCCACTAGTTGAGATAATATTGCTTGTAAGACTCATGTAATTGGTTTTGATTAATCAATTATAATTCACAAGTTAGACTATGTCTATTTGTGAAATTTTCACTAAGTAAGGGCGAAATTGTAAAGAAAGAGTTTTAGGGGCATATTTGTTAATTATGATACTTTGTATGGTTCAATTAATAAATATGATAAATGACAATATTATTTAATAATTATTTATAGTTATTAAATAGTTAGAATTGGCATTTAAATGGTTGAATTAGGAAATTGGCGTTTTTGAGAAAATCAGATGCAGAAAAGATAAAACTGCAAAATTGCAAAAAGTGAGGCCCAAATCCACTTGTATAGGGCCAGCCACTTTTGTAGGAAATTTAAACTGATTTTTTTTCATTATTTTAATGCGAAATAATTCAAACCTAACCCTAGTGGAATGCTATAAATAGATAGTGAAGGCTTCAGGAAAATTACACTAAAATTTCACACTTAAATTTTCTATTTTTCCTTCAGAGAAAAACCTGAGCCTTTCTCTCTCCCTATCTTTAGCTGCCACTTCTTCTTTCTCTTCCCTCTTGAATTAGAGTAGTGCCCACACACAGCAAGTGATACCTCAATCATAGTGAGGAAGATCATGAAGAAAGACTTTCAGCAAGAAGGAGGTTTCAGCATCAAAGATTCAGAGAAAGAGATCCAGGTTCAGATATTGATAATGCTCTGCTACAGAAAGGAATCAAGGGCTAGATATCTGAACGGAAGGAGTCATTATATTCCGCTGCACCCAATGTAAGGTTTCCTAAACTTTATATGTGTTTATTTCATCGTTTTAGAAAGTTCATATTTAGGGTGTTAATAAACATACTTGTGAGTACATCTAAGATCCTGGTAAAATAATTTCCAACAACTGGCCTCAGAGCCATGGTAATTGATTTACTTGCAAGAAATTTGGACTTTAAAACGATTGTTTGTATGTTCTTTGGATGGTATCATGTTGTATTGAGTGTTATTTGATGATTGATTGATGTTTGTGAAATTTTCGTAAAAAATAATTGCGATTTTATCTCTGGAATTATTTTTATTGGATAGTATGGAAAAAATTAAGCAAGTTAGCCTTTTACAGAACTTAATTTGGATTTTATTTGAATTAGTTATGATTTTTTGAAGATTTGAAAAAATCGGGGCTGTGCTGATATTTTCCTGCGATCGCAGATCTGTCCGTACAGTTTCGAATTTTTTTGTATTTCTTCGATTTTTCATGCTTTTTCATGGAATTGACTTCCAATTTTTTGTATAGTTTTGTATTTATACTATTACTATTCCTAATTCAATTCTAATTATCATTTTGAATTAATTTAATATTTTTTAAATTTAATTCAAGATATTAGTGTAATTTGAATTTGAATAGAATTAGTATCTATCTTCTTGCTTAAAAAATCTATCTTATTTTTAAATTTGATTATATCTTATTTTTTTTAAAATTTAAGGTCAGATTTTATAAGATATTTATAAAATCTTTTAAGATATTTTTTAAAATATCTTATCTTTTAAGATATTTTTAATTATATCTTATCTTTTAAGATTTTTTTTTTAAAATCTTTTTAGATATTTTGACCTTATTTAAATTTAAAATAAGATATTTATAATCATGTAATTTTAAATAGATGTAAGATATTTTGCTAACTTTTAAATTTTGTTATTTTATTTATTTAAATTAAATTTAAAATCTGAAAAGATATTTCATTTATCTTTTCTAATTTTTATTTAATTTTTATTTTTAAAATAACATTTAATTTTTAAAAGTAGTTAGCAAATTTTTGAAATGATATTTAGGTTGGTTGAAACCTAATTTTTCAAAATTGTAGGTTTAATTTTAAATTTATTTTTTTTAATTTTCGATTTTTTTTCAAATTCTTTTAAAATTTTCGAATTTTTTTTATTATTTAATTAATTATTTTCGAAATTAAATATTTAATTTAAAATTAAATAAATCCTACATCCAACTATCCAGCTAACCTTGTTGCAGGAGTATGTGTTTTAACTTGTTTGTAAGTTTTAAAAACCTATTATTACTTGATTGCAAATAACCATGGTTACCTTTTGCCAGATCTAATGATCTGATGGCTCCCTTGGTCAAGATAATAATTTGTAACAGGTATAATTTACAATCTTCTTTCATCTGTGTATGACCTAGCAACATGATAGGACCCATCCAAAGTGTGTCTGTGTGAGCCTATGTGTTTAATTTGATTATAGATGCATATAGGTTGCTGTTGCTAAAATAAATTATCATAGTTCTTGATAGAATTTATTTAGGCCCATTTAGTTTTTGGGCTTATTCAATTAATAACAGTTGTTCTTATTAAGGTTAAATTCCTCTCTTTTGGGCCTTGTGTGAGAGTTGGGAGCCATAGAAGTGGGTACGACATACCGAACTCCAAGACCCCCTCACACAAACCACCCCAATTGTGAAGGCCCATTTGCCTGATTTGAACAACTGTACTAGGTTAATTACACTAGTTTAACCTAATAAAATTGATTAGCAACATAATTAATTTCATTTATTTTGAAATTAATTTAAGAAAAATATAGTTTAAAGAATTTTTTTTATTCTAAGCTAAACTATATGTATTTTCTTGTATTTAATTAAATATAGAATTATAACCATCTAGATTCTTTCTGGAGCTTAATTTAAATTTTTCATTAAATATTCCTATTTAAGTTGATATTTAGTTATCTACAACTAACCAACTTAAATCTGAATATCTTTTGAATTTCAAATTTCAAAATTAAGTTGAGAAATTTTAGGCATTGGTTATTAAGATTCTTTAGATATTTTTTAAGTTAATATCTTTTCGAATATTAACTTAAAATGGAATATTTTCAAATTAAGTGGTTACAACTTAATTTTTGATATTTAATTAAATTTAAATTTGAAAAATATTTAAGTTCTAGATTTTTTCTAATACAACTTAAATTAGATATTTTTTCAAATTTTGTGGAAAAGATACTTAGTCAAATAAGATATTTTCTAGATAGTTATTTCTAGACTACTTATTATTTCTAATATTAAATAGGAAAATATTATAAATTGTGAAATTAATTATTTAATTAATTTTGGTACAATTTATTTTAAGTATAGTTTTCCTAGTATTAAACTAGAAATTAATAATTAAGCATTCTCTACACTTAATTATTTATTTCTTGAATTTAATACATTTAATTAATTTGAAAATTAAATATCTAAGTTGATTTTTATCATCATACTTAAATATTTCTTTTTCATGACATTTAATTAAATAGAAAATTATTTTTAGTTGAAATTTATTTTTTTTTCAACTAAATTTATATAATTTTCAAAATATATTTTTTTTTCTTTATTTTATTAATCAAATTTCGAAGTTGCATTTCTTAAATGCTGGAATTCGAATTTTATCTTGAAAAATAGATTAAGTTGTAAATTAATTATTTATTTTAATTAATTCTTGGATCAACTTAAATCAATGATTTTTTCATTTATTGATTAATTTAAAATAAATTAAATTAAAGTATATTATTAGAAATTGAATTAATTAGTCAATGGAAAATCTAGATAGATGATATTTTTTCTTGAAGTATTTTTCTAGTGTATTTAATTAAATAGAAAATTAATATTTAAGTTGATTTTCATCATCATACTTAAATATTTGAAATTTTTCTTATATATTTAATTAAATAGGAAAATTATATTTTTTGTTGTAAATTAATTTTATTAATTAATTTTGGGCCAACATTAAATTAGAATAATTTTTCTAGGATTAATTTTTTATTTTAACATGCATTTTCGAAAATTGTATTCTTAAATACTTTAATTTTTCGAAATGCAATATATATTTATAGAAAATTAAATTTGAGTTGTAAATTAATTTATATTAATTTTGTAACAACTTAAATTGAATATTTTTCTAAATATTTATTGGAAATTATTACTAAGATGGAAATAATTCATGTTATTTTTATATCCATCTAAGTAAAATTTATAAATATTAAATTAAAATTTATATTTAGAATTTTTCATTCTAAATTGGAAATTTTAAATAAATATATATTTAAAATAAATAAATTAAATAAAGAGAATCAAAGAAAATACAACTCACTTTAAATAATGAGCTTGATTATTATTAAGATATTCGATCTCCATTGTTGGTCTTACAAAAGTTAAATGTTTTCAATATAACCTCGAGACGCTAGACTTCGTCCCCCTATGGATGGTTATTCGTTGAACGAATTTAACACCGTAAGATTTCATTTGATAAGTGTTTTGTAAGTTTTCGTCTCTATTAGACTCTCCCCTAAGGTGACTACTTAGAGATAAACTTATGAAACATGAAACAATGGTGGAAGCTCATAAAATGAGAATAACCTTGACTCTCGCCTACCGGGACAACGTTGGATTCTTATTTTGATCGAATAAAAGGTTGCTAGAATGGTTTCTATTTTAGATGAGCTGACAACTCTATTCAATAAATGATGCTTTGACTCTCGCCTACCGGACACCTTTGTATCGGTTGTTGAAAACCTTGGAAATTATTTAGGATTGTATGTTTTAGTATTTTCACTAGTCATTCCTACTTGCTATATGTTTATAATTTCTGAATTGTGTATGAATTTATATTGAACCATGTTATTTTCTGTTATTAAGTTGTAGTTTAATTTCGAATCTTCATTGTTGGTCTAACATGTTTATTTTTCTAATGAGATAAATCCCTAATGGATTTTCACCATTAGACATACATAATAGTGTAAGATCTCGAAAGATAAGTATTGTATATGCGACATCTAACTGTTCATCAATTGATGACACCTTAGACTAGTATTTTTACAATATGAAACAAGAAGATTACATAAATAAGATTACTTTGTCTTTCGCTAATCGAAGCATCGTTGGATTCTTATTTATAAACGAAATTATCCTAATTCCTCTTAGCTTATTCATTTCGAATTAGCTTCAAAACATATCATTGGATGAATGGTCTATAAATCATTTCATGTCATTCTATATTTTCTCTTAAGAAATTAAATGACGCATATGATTATAATCCCGAAATTCTATTCCCAATTGATATAAATCCTCAATCTTAGAAATCTCCTACTTGTATGGGCAAATCTGACTTAGAGTTTGTATTAGTAGTGCTGGTCCAAGATAGAATTACTCATTATATTTGGTATAAATTTAAGTCTTTGACTTTAATTTTAGATTCCAAATAGAAATTTTCTTAAATTTCTAATTCCAGATACAATACAGTTACACTTTCTCAAGTGTTTAATATCCATCTTTTATTAATGGATTCAAACTGTATGGAATATGAGTTAGGTATTCTGTGACCAGGATCCACTTGCAGTATTCTAAGAACTCTTTGATGTAACTAAACCTATGTCATCAATAGACACTACCACATTTTTTTTAATCTATGGCATTTGTATCTTGTTCATAGTGGATTTGACAAGATCAATCTCTGCAAAGAGTTAATATGCCTATATCCACTGAAAGTAGTTCATCTCATTCGCAGATGGATGTACATTCAGGGGTGGATATGAGTTTTTCGTTGTATTCTTAAAACGATAACTCTAGATTATACCTTTTAGCAAGAAATTTGAAATGTTTGAAAAATTTCATTAATTTCTAGCAATAGTTAAAACCATTAAGGTAAGTGGTTAAAGATCTTGCGAACTGATAGGGGTGGAGAAATAGTTAGTAGATATGCAGTTTAAAGATCATTAAATTGATTTTTGAATTATATCCAAACTTACCTCCCCAGAAATTTCCAGTTGCATGTTGATGATTAGTTACTAGTCGTTGCCTAATTCCTTCTATGGTAATACAATTTCAGAATGATGTAATGGTTGTATACTTAATGTAAATCATTACTAGATTCATGGATGACCTAATCAAAATCTTAAGAAAAGCTAGAACCATTAACCATGGTTTGTTAGCTATTCTAAGTGATTAGGGGTGGACCATCCCATTGTCAATAGATAAGAAAGTGTTTGTTCAAACAAATACTACTTTTCTAAGATAATGACTAAGTCTGAAAACAAGTAGCAAATAAAGGAGATATTTAATTCTTGATTCCAAAAGTGTTCTATCATCTTATATAACATATGATGATCCCACTGCCTCTGTTGTCTTGTCACAACCGAAGAGATCAATACCATTTAGTTTTCTTAGACATAATTCACGGTGCCTTGTCGTAGTGGGAGAGTTTCTAGGAACTCACCTTCTTATGACTTGGGAGACACTAGTGATTTAAATCCATTGTGAGTTTAAACAAGTAATGGATTGTCAAGATAAGAAACTAAGAAGAAAGCCAATAGAACTATGGTTTAATCCATTCACATGGAGTAACCTAAAGTTTTCTATTACAAGGACATAAAAGGAAATTTTCGTTTATAAGTCCATTCAATGGACTTAACAAAACTTCCTGTTCCTAGTATTATAGGTTTGAGTTTATCTAAACCTATGGCTTGTGGTATACCTGGTAATTACTTACTCTAATGCAAGAAACTTACTTTAGTAAGATGCTGAAGCATTTTCTTTCTAATGGCAATCTATTGAAGATTCACAACTTCTTAGGTATAGATTTTATTTATCTAAGGAAAAGTCTTAACTATTCCAGAAAAGATAAAGTCATGAAAGAATTTCTTATATCAACAGTGAGAGGTCTTAGATATGCTTTTGTATGCCTTAGACCAGACACCTGCTGTTGAGTGGGAGTAATGAGTAGGTATCAGATTAATCCAGGAGAAGAACATTGGAAGACAATCAAGTAAATCCTAAGATTAAGAAGAGGAACTATATGTTAGTCTATAAGAGTGTGTTTAAAACTCTTAGACTACACCACATCAGATTTCGAAATTTGCCTATGTGCTAGTAAATATTTCTGATAAGATGGTGGTTACTCTGGGGGTGGAATAGTGAATTTGGAGAAGTGTAAAAACCTATCTGAAGTCTCTAGGTCTACCAGAGAGGGACTGAATGTTAAAGCTGCAGGAAAGGTACTTATTCAGTCTAAGGAAAGTTCTATACATCTTTGGCATCATTCCAAATTGCCTTAAACTACTAGTGTTAATTTCCTGATTAACCAAAAGTAGTTGCCAAAGATATAGAATCCAGTATCCCAAGAGAGTAGACATATAGAGAGGAATTTCACATTATCAATGATTTTGTGATTAAGGAAGAGTAATAGTGGAGAAAAGGTTGTGGTTAATTCAACCTTTCAGATCCTATTACGAGGAGTTTACTACTACTACACTTGATTTGTATATCAAGGTGTTGAGATTATTTGAAACGCACTTTTTGTTTTATATTAGTGCAAGTGGGAGTTTGTTGGGTTTTATGCCCTAAATAAAACTCATTTCAATATAATCAGATTTACTTATTAATATAGATCAGAAATAACATTTAATGTTGCATGGTTCACATGATTTATTTCATGATTGTATGTACATAATGTATAAATTCATCTGAAACCCTTTTCACATACTTGATCCTATTTATTGTGCCGTCAACACATTGGAAAGTAAACATGACTATGTGAATAAAGTTCCTAGATTTATCAGACACAGGGTTTTACTGATATGATAATCTACAACAAGAGTTTACTTGTATTTGGAGAAATACTATGTTCTTTCCAGAACATTGGTTAAAGTAAAGCTCAGGTTGGATGCATGGAGTATGCATCGGAAGGGACCGATATTGAACTTTGACTTAGATTTAATTAAACTTACCGTAAAATCTATTCAAGTCAATATCGCCTAGTTGATCCTAGATCAAATGATCTTAATCCTGTTATGATTAGGCTCAATCTTGAAAGGCTATTCGTGTTCTTTGATTTGTTAGTTAAGCCTACTTTTAGGTCAGGGTGATACGTACATTTTGGGAACACGGTAGTGCAATTGAGTGGGAGCGCTATCATAAACATGGAATCTATAGCTTCTATCTGGCGAATAGTAAGCAAAGGATGATCTCCTTCGAGCTTGACCAAACGAACATAAATGGTGGAGTACTCATTTCACATAAGCTGAAATATCATTTATACGGGGTCAAGTGTTTTAAGGAATAAATACATTGTAGGGTGTTACGGTAATCTAATCCCTTTACAGTGTAAATCATTCATATAGAGGATCAGTGATCAAATTAGGATTATAACAATGGATAACTAATGATGTGTCTATATGGTGGAACATATAGAGCATTCTATATACTGAGAGTGCAATTCTAAGTTCTATGCGTGGATTCAACGAAGAATTAATAAGTTAGTGAATTTTAGTGCTAAATTCTTGATCTACTTATTGGAAGCTCGGTTATATAGACCCATGGTCCCCCCACTAGTTGAGATAATATTGCTTGTAAGACTCATGTAATTGGTTTTGATTAATCAATTATAATTCACAAGTTAGACTATGTCTATTTGTGAAATTTTCACTAAGTAAGGGCGAAATTGTAAAGAAAGAGTTTTAGGGGCATATTTGTTAATTATGATACTTTGTATGGTTCAATTAATAAATATGATAAATGACAATATTATTTAATAATTATTTATAGTTATTAAATAGTTAGAATTGGCATTTAAATGGTTGAATTAGGAAATTGGCGTTTTTGAGAAAATCAGATGCAGAAAAGATAAAACTGCAAAATTGCAAAAAGTGAGGCCCAAATCCACTTGTATAGGGCCAGCCACTTTTGTAGGAAATTTAAACTGATTTTTTTTCATTATTTTAATGCCAAATAATTCAAACCTAACCCTAGTGGAATGCTATAAATAGATAGTGAAGGCTTCAGGAAAATTACACTAAAATTTCACACTTAAATTTTCTATTTTTCCTTCAGAGAAAAACCTGAGCCTTTCTCTCTCCCTATCTTTAGCTGCCACTTCTTCTTTCTCTTCCCTCTTGAATTAGAGTAGTGCCCACACACAGCAAGTGATACCTCAATCATAGTGAGGAAGATCGTGAAGAAAGACTTTCAGCAAGAAGGAGGTTTCAGCATCAAAGATTCAGAGAAAGAGATCCAGGTTCAGATATTGATAATGCTCTGCTACAGAAAGGAATCAAGGGCTAGATATCTGAACGGAAGGAGTCATTATATTCCGCTGCACCCAATGTAAGGTTTCCTAAACTTTATATGTGTTTATTTCATCGTTTTTGAAAGTTCATATTTAGGTTGTTAATAAACATACTTGTGAGTACATCTAAGATCCTGGTAAAATAATTTCCAACACAATGTCCATGCTTCTTTGCCTGCTATGACAATGTCATTTCTGTCCTCTACAACTGCCACCTCGGTGCTTGGAAATTCAAGTATAAAATCTGCCAAGGCTTGCCCCTTGATCGCAGTTCTCGGTTTATACTTGATGTCGAACTAACTCAACTCCATCGCCCACTTTAACGATCTCCCCGATGCTTCTGGTTTTGCTAAAACTTGTCTTAAGGGGAAGTTTGTCAAAACTTCAATGCTGTGAGCCTGGAAGTAGGGTCACAATTTTCTTGAGGATATTATCAAGGCGAAAGCCAATTTCTCCATTTGAGGATAACGCATCTCGACGTCTAGTAATCGCTTACTGACGTAATACACCGGGTATTGGCGTTAGTACTGAACTAATCGCATATTCGGAGACGGCCAAATAGATAGACAAAACTTCTCCGGACAACGGCTTCGATAAGATTGGAGGTTGCCCCAAATGCGTTTTTAAAGCTTGAAAGGCTTGCTTGCATTTTGGGTTCCAATGAAACCTTTTGTTGCCTTTCAAAGTCTGAAAAAACTCCTTACACTTATCAGAAGATCTGGATATAAAGCGGTTTAAAGCTGCGACTTTACCTGTGAGGCTTTGAACCTCCTTTGGCTTGGTCAGTGATGGCATCTCCACCAATGCCCTGATCTTCGCAGGATTGGCTTCTATTCCTCGCTGATTTACCATAAAACCAAGGAATTTCCCAGAGCCCACCCCAAAGACGCATTTCAACGGATTAAGACGCATCTTGTATCGCCGCAATATGTCGAACCTGGCCTGCAAGTGGGTAATATGATCCTTCGCATGTTGTGATTTTACGAGCATATTGTCAACATATACCTCCATTGTCTTTCCAATGAGATCTGCGAACATCATATTCACTAGCCTTTGATAAGTCGCACCTGCGTTTATTAAACCAAAAGGCATTACTTTGTAACAGTATAATCCTCGATCAGTAATGAACGAGGTATGTTCTTGGTCTGGTTCATACATCGGGATTTGATTGTATCCCGAGTACGCATCCATGAAGCTCAAAAGCGCGTGACCTGCAGTGGCATCGACAAGCTGGTCAATGCTAGGAAGAGGAAAGCTGTCTTTGGGACAGGCTTTGTTTAGATCCGTAAAATCAACGCATGTGCGCCATGAGCCATTAGGCTTTGGCACAAGTACGGGGTTTGCTAACCAGTTGGGGTAAAATGACTCCCGTATAAAGCCGCAGGCAAGGAGGCGGTCGACTTCTTCTTTCAGCGCTTGGTACCTCGCGGTGTCCATTTTGCGGCGCTTTTGTCGGACACCTCGCACTTCGGGGTCAATGTTCAAGCGATGACACATGACCTGTGGAGATATCCCGACCATATCTGAATGTTTCCAGGCAAAGATATCAAGATTTTTCTTTAAAAAGGTCGTTAATTGTTCTCGCAGCTGTAAATTTAATTTAGAACCAATTTTTAAAACCTTGTTATTATCTATAGGATCTATAGGTACCTCGATTGTGTCTTTCGCGGCTTGGGCTGCGGCGGTGTGATCGAGGATTCTTGGATCCAAGTCTGGTTCGTCCACGTGTGGCACCTCCTCGATCCTGAGGATCTCCTGGCGAGGCGGTGGTGCACCTAAAAGGTAGATAACATTTACCGTCCTTTTTTCTGCGAGTTTAACGGCTGCGTTATAACATTCTCGTGAGTCGAATTGGACTCCCCGCACCGAACCTACTCCAGCGGGAGTAGGGAACTTCATCGTCAGATGATAGATCGAGGTTATGATCTTCATCTCTTTTAGGATTGGTCGACCAATTACGGCGTTATACGCTGAGTATTGGTCGATTACTGCGAAGTCGGCCATCGACTTGGCTGTTACTGGGGCAGTTCCCAAAGTGATTGGGAGCTTGATCATTCCTTTAATTGTTATAACATCTCCCGAAAAGCCATAGATGCTTGATGTCATAGGTCGCAAATCCTTCTCTTGCAACCCCATTTGCTTGAAGGCTTGGAAATTCAACAAATTCACTGAACTCCCATTGTCAACCAGTATACGATGGACATTGTCCCCACCAATATTGGCGACTATTACCAGTGCATCAGAATGCGGGTGATGGACCCATCTCGCATCGCTCTCCATAAAGATGATGTCGTCGCATTCTTTCTTAAAGAGCTTCTCAGGCCGTTCACCAAGATTATTCACATTGGTAAGCGGCTTCTCCTTGGCTTCTCTGGCATACCGTTCTTGTGATTTGCGAGAGTCGCCTGCGATGTGTGGTCCTCCGATTATAGTTAGGATATTGCGAGGTGTTCTGGAGCCACTCGCGTTATGGGTTTCTCCTTTGCCATCCGCTTGGGGATGACTTTCCTCGCTCCTTTTATACTTGTCGAACTTCCCTCTCCGGATCAGCTCCTCTATCTCATCCTGCAAGACCCAACATTCTAGAGTAGTGTGACCAATGTCCTTGTGGTACTTACAGAATTTTTTAGGATCCCTCTGGTCGCAATTCCCCCTGATGGGGGGCGGCTTCTTGAAGACTCCGTTCCTTTCTTCAATCGCATAGATATGGTCTCGAGGTACGGCAAGTTCAGTATTGTAACACCCTAACTACCTTAGGCGTATTACGTGATTTTTAAACGTACTGTGCAGCTCGTTGCTAATCAACGAGGTTTATGGAAAAACGTGATTAATTAAAATTTTTCTTTTTTAATTAAACTTATAAACCATATTACAAAAGACTCGGGATCCCGATTTATAAAATCATTTACAAAAGTTTTAACTGTTTAACTATTACATAAAATTAAAAGTCATCTAACGACCAGTTACAAAAATTCAGCCTTGCTGTCCCGAGGATCGTACGCTCCAGGCCTAACCGCCCCGACATGTACAATCTCATAAGCTCGCTCACGGTCCATCAGCTATAGCCTTGCCTTTACCTACACATGAACATAAACTGTGAGTCGACAGACTCAGTAAGAAAAGCATAATAATATCATACATAATTCTAACTGCCGTGTCCAACACGATACTGAGTCCCGCTACTGCCATGTCCAACATGGTACTGAGCCACTACTGCCATGTCCAACATGGTACTGAGTTTTGAACGTTCATAGGGACGGTACTATTGACAAGTATCCTCCTGATCGGTCGAACCGGTCATACTCCGGCTGCTGGTCATACTCCAGCCTGTACCGACGGGATAGGTCAATAGCACTGAACCACCAACCAAATGTCAGCCTGATCGGTCGAACCGGTCATACTCCGCCATTGTCATACTCCAGCCTGTACCGACGTGACAGGGTTGGATGGTTCGAAGCCTAAATACATAACTAATGTAATCTAGCAGGCTTCCTACATGCACGCTAAACATGTAATCTACATATGCATACTGTTATACTAATCTTACCTGGATTCCGATTTCAAAGCTGTGGCCAACCCGACCGGAACTGAAGCTGAGCGGCGGATTACTGGCTCCTAAACCATAAAAATCACAACGCTATAAGTGACACGCTAAATCACTTCCCGGGGACTAAAACTAGGAACTAAAAGTTTCCCTATCGATAAAAAGCATGGCAATACCCCCTAAAACATAAAAACGAGGAAAACTAGGGTCCCTGAATTTTCCCCAACCGGAATTCCGGTTCTGGAAAATTCAGAACCCTCATCCGGAATTCCGGATGAACAACCGGAATTCCGGTTCCTCGCAGGCAGCAAACCAAATTTTCATAACTCGACCAATTCAATCCCAATTGGTTCCAAACTTTCCAGACCTGTTCTAAACTATCCCTAGAACATTTCTAAGGCCTCAAACTAACCCAGAAACCACAGAAACAAAATTCACCATTAAAGCTCAAGCTTTGAGTTCTAAACTCAAGCTTGAGCAAATCCACCTAAACATGCATTCCACAAGCTTATTTCTACTTAAACTAGCATAAAATCATCTCTGAAAACTAACAGAAACTACAGCAACAACACAGAAACATATTCACAATATTTTCCTCCAAAAATCACATTTTTGTAAAGAAAACTCAAACTTTAAACAATCTATCCAACATGCTTTCAACACAGCTCAATTAACATCAATTAACATGCTTTAAACCACATAAATTAACAACTAAATCACAGCAGCAAAATCAACTAAAAATCATGCAAGAATCATCATATTTCATCAAAATTCAAGAGAAAACTAAAGAAGCTAACCTAGCTTGAAGATTGCTTAGCTTTGGATGAGAATCCACTAGAAAATCAAAGCAAAAATCCACCCTTAATCACCCACATGCACAGCCGAGAGAGAGAGGAAAAGAGAGAGAGCTTTGAGTGAAATTTTGGAACTTTTCTTTCTTTTTTTTTTTCTAAACTTAGTGATTTTTGATAAAAAGAGAAATGAAATAAACCACATGCAATATTCATTTCAGCCAAGATAATTATTTAAAATAACATTTAATCCATTTAATAAAAATTCACTAAAAGACAAAAAGTCATTGGGGCAAAAAGACCATTTTGCCCCTCCACACTAAAATCACATAAAACATACTAAAGGGGTATTTTTGGGACATTCTAAATTCCCGGCCATTCCCGACATTCCCAATGTCTAAAACCCGTCCCCAAATTTCTAACATACTAAGTTGTGATTTCTACTGAGCCAAACGCCGAGTTCCAAAATACCGGACACCGGAAAAGCAAAATATAAAAACTACTGATGACATAAATAACAGTATCATAAATTATTTAAATAGCTATAAATAATTTTCATAATTAATCACAATTAACTGATAATTTCCAAATTAACTAAGCGGGCTTTACAAGTATAGTTGACGAAGCGAGGTCCTCCCTTCCTTTTTGGCAAGGACTTCTTCTTTGGGGGTGACTTAGCCAGCTTCGGGCTTCGCGGTCTGCGCGGGCTACGTCTTCTCGTGCTTCGGCCCCTGGAGTTCTTCCCTCGCGGACTGCGAGATCGTGACCGCGGTATGGGTGACCGACGTTTGTCTTTCCCCTTCTCTAACTCCGCCAGAGAGTTCTCGATTCTTTTGTGAGGTTCGGCCATGGCGAAAAATTCTACCAAGGACTCCGGCCTTCGAGCTTGTAGTTCCTTCCAAAAGTCGATCCTCGGCAAGATACCTGTTATCAACATACAAACAAGCAAAGACTCGGGGGCCTTCTCGACCTTTGTTACTTCTGCGTTAAAACGCTTGAAATAGTCTTGTAAAGACTCACCAGGTTCTTGTTTGATGTTGGCCAAAGTCGTATAGGGTGGTCTATACGTCATTGTGGCCTGGAAATGCGTGAGGAATAAGTCGACGAAGTTTTCCCACGTCGATATTGATGCCTCAGGTAATTGGGTGAACCAATCATGAGCATTTTCCTCGAGTGTTGCCGCAAGAATGCGGCACTTCGCGAGTTGTGGTACCTGGTCTACTTCCATTATAGTATTGAATTTTTCTAAATAGTCTATCGGGTTAGAAGTACCTTTATACTTGAGGGATTCGGATAAACGAAACCCTTTCGGAAGTTGAGCCTGCCGCACCTCTGTAGTAAAAGGCGAGGTGCCATGCAGCTTGTATATAGGCTTGCGCTGCTGCTCGAGCATCTTTAAAGCTTGCAGAAGCATGCTTTGGTCGATTCCTCCTGTCGCAGGGACTGGAGTCGCTGCGACTACGGGGCTCGCAACTACTGCAGCAAGGTTTGCTGGGATATTAATCCCAGTAGTCGCGATCGGCGCGATTGGCGGGTTATTACCTGCGTTGACACCCTGATCGCCCGCCTGGGGATCACGGAGTGTCTCAGTATTATGTGGGCCGCGGGAGCGTGCCCTGAAAACTGCGTTGAGATGATCACGTAGATCACCTCGGTGTACTTGATAACGTCCTCCCTGTTGTGTCTGTACAGAGCTGGACCCTGTATACCTGCTCGGAGTGCGTCCATGCGATGACGAAGAGGCTGACTCTGCATCGTTGTCTCTCGATGGACGACTGCGAGGATTACGGCGCTCAGGATCTTTGTCAATTTGTGCGCTCTGGTTAGGAAACCTTGCGGATTGATCTCTTGACATCGGGTGATTCAAGTCCACAGCTTCAGGGTCAGTTCTTCGTTCCCTGCGTACACGGTTAGTATGACGTCTAGAAGTTGTTACCTGAGGGTTATCGTTGCGAATGGCGGGAACTCGAGGAGGGCGTCGAGCTCGACTCTGTCCATCTACCTCGGCTTGTAGTGCCCGCAGTTGATCCTGAATTGCAGCATATTGATCAGTGGTGAGCTGGACCATTCCCTCGGATACTACCGCAGGAGTGACGGAGGGAAAATGCATGGTTGCTGGTGGTGTGGACGTGTCCCCGACTTGAGGGCCTGTCGTTTCTGGGAATAGGTTGAGAGGTCTAATATTGCTCCTCCCTACTCCGCCGTTGATGACGTCCACAGGTGGCACTCCAGCTCCAGGCAGTGGTACACTCATCATTCCAATATTGATGGACCCGTTGTTAGCTCCGTTAGCGTGATTTCCAGCCATGATGAATAGTGTTCTTTGAAGTGAATGAAATCTTTTAGTCGTTTCCCACAGACGGTGCCAAATGTTGTCGAGTGAATTTTGCAACACCAAAATGTATTATTTAATTAATATAAAGGAGAGTTTTCAGGGAAGTGACAACTGCGAGTATTCGACCTAGAATGGCGAGTACTCGACTGGGAATGCAAGAACAATCAATAAGGCTGGAAAATATCAATAAGACAAAGAATTATAGTGGTTCAGTCAGATTGTGATCTGCTTAGTCCACTGTAGCAAAGGATTCGTAGGTGCCATTTTCATGGTGGATCACCCCATTATATACAAAGTAGGTGTCCAATCGCTTACATAAGGATCACATTCATTGTTCATCCATTATTTACATATTGAATTGCAATAATTAAACCTAAACAACGTTAACATTAATAAATGTGTGACAGTTACTAAGTCCATCAACGTATGCGTCTTCCGCATCTGCGAGTTGACTGTTCATGTTCCGTTTGTTGAGCTCGCAGGGTCATCAGTACGTTTGGAACGTCTGCGCCCTTAGGTAATCGCCTCTTGTAGACATCGCATGTTGAGCTGGTAGAACCTAGACATGCGAATTTATATCGGTTTGTCAGGGCTATTGGGTCATTGGGACCAAATTGCATCATAGAGAGTTGTTCTCTATGCTCTCGCAGAAATATAGAGGGGATACTCGCATATGTCCTGACACATGCGAGTTGGATCTATTCCTACATAATGTGAATTACGGTTACGTGATTTGACTTAGGTCGTACTCGCAGTATCTCGCTGGTTTTATCCTGGGCGAGGTCTAAACTTCAAGAAGTCTCTCACGGACATTTCAGCTTTCATTGGAAATCTGAATACACGTGTCCTTTAAATAGGAGTCTGGTCTCGAGTTTCTAGGTGAGAGAAATCTCACTATAACACAAACGTATGAAACAATGCTGGAAGCTCATGAAATAAGAATGACCTTGACTCTCGCTTAAATGGGACAACGTCAGATTCTCTTTTCGATCGAATGAAAGGTTGCTAGAATGTTTGTCATTTTAGATGAGCTGACAACTCTATTCAATGGATGATAGCTTTGACTCTCGCCTAAACGGGACACTGATATCAGTTTATTGAAAATCTTGGAAATTATTTAGGATTGTATTTTTTAGTATTTTCTCTAGTCATTCCTACTTGCTATGTGCTAATAATTTCTGAATAAGATTTTGTGTTAAACCATAATTGATTTCTATTAATTATTTTGTAGTATCCTGAATTGCCATGTCGAATCCCATGTTGTCACTGTTGACTGAAAATAAGCTAAATGGATCTAAGTTCCCAAAATGGAGAGAGACATTAATATTGCTCTCATAGGTGAAAGTGCCCTGTTTGTGTTGACTGAGCCGTCTCCTGAACAGACGGGTGACGATGCAACCAAAGCTGTTAAAGAGAAGTTCGAGCGTTGGCAGAATGCTAACGAAAAAGCTCGATACTTCATGCTTTCCAGCATGGTTGACACCTTGAAAACAAGGTTTGCTAACGCTGTTACGGCTTCAGAAATTATGATGCAGTTAACTGAGCTATTCGGTATGGCATCTATCCAGTCTCGCTTTGATGCGACTAAGAAATTTATCAACGCACGGATGGAACCCCATCAGAATGTGCGTGATCACCTTCTCCAAATGGCAGGTTATTTCCAGGAAGCCCAGAATCATGGTGCTGAAATGGCTCAGACTACTCAAGTGAGTCTCATCTTGAATAGTCTGACTCCAGATTTTCTGCCCTATACATCAAATTATGTCATGAACAAGAAGGAACAAGACTTTCACACGTTAGTCAATGACCTTAGACATATGAAAATTTAATTGGAGGACCCAAGAAGAGAGGGAGTAAACCTCGAAATTCTGGAAATGGTAATAGGACGAATAATCCTGAGGCACACGTTGCCTCTACTTCCAAATCCAAGAATAAGAAGAAGTAGAAAAATGCCAAGAAGCGAGATCAAGCTGCGAAAGCAGCTAAGAACAAAAAGGCTGCGGCTTCTGGTGATACACCAAAAGGAAAATGTTTCTACTGCAATGAGAAAGGCCATTGGAAACCCCAATGTCCTAAGCTTCTTGCAAAGAAACAAGGTATTTCTTTCTATAAACTGATGTGTTTTAGTGAATTATTATCCATTTGGATTATTAATTCTGGACTACTAACCTTGTTTATTTTTCTTCTTATAACTCAAGCTTCTTAAACTCGGATGCTGTCTTAGCGAGTTGGATCTGAAAGCTGGATAATGGGATGGAGTTCGTCAAGATAAAGAAGAAGTTCATTATTTACTTTTGAATTAATTGTTTAAATTTTAAAACAATTTGAATTTCAAGTTTGGGATTTTATTCCCTGCTCTCATAATATTGCAAACATTTTTTTTATTTATTTATAATAAAAGTCTTTTTTAAAAATAAATTACAATCAATGAGTTGAGCTTCATTACTTTATCTTATAAATCAATTACCAATTATTATATTTATTATGTTTGTATGTGTATGTGTTTTTATTATTGATGCAAATTCTATAGTTATTTAAAATCCTTACAGAGTTATTACTACATAAACACTAGAAATCATTTCTATGTTTATGAATAATTGTTAATTCTAAAACAATTATTAAGAATTTGTTTAATAAAAAGATCTTTTGATCTGATAGGGGTGGAGAAAAAGTTATGAATAATATGCAGTTCAACGATCTTTTATATATAATGAACTCTGGATTATATTCAACTCCACATAATCTCTATCACACTTAGAGAATCATGATCTCTACAACCTTTAGGGGTGGATCATAATCTCTATATACTTAGGGGTGGACTTTATTCCACAATACTCTTTGTGACACATAATTTTAAACATGGAAATAATATAATAAATTAGCTATTATCAGAATAAATCCTTGATCTTGATTATATGTTCCAGTTTAGATTTACTATTGTAATAAATATTAATACCAATAAAGTTCTTTGATAATGTATCACACTACCTTAATTGAGTGGGAGAACATTAAAATTCTTTACCCATCTCCATTTGGTTGACACTTGTGATAGGAACTTAAGAACACCACTGATAAGACAAGTCTAACCATTCACGTGGATAGAAAAAACTTATCAGAATTATGAGAATAAGATAGAAGAATTCTTGCATAGTCTATTCGAATGACTTGAGTCAAGATTTCTAATCCTCATAACAATTTTATGGTATCTTAATTTGATTGCTTAATCTCTAGCAAGTATTTTACACTTCAAATACTAGACTGCTATGTTGATGACCTAGTCTTAAAGAAACTTACAATTTCAGACTAAGACAACGAGTCACAATGAGATATCTCTCTAAACAATAAAAAAAAGGTTAAAAGTTTTTTTTTAACCAGAAATCTACTATTTAGTGGGAGCCATCTAAGATGTGATCGAATAAGGAGCACTAAGGGACAATCAAGAAATATTTAAGAAAGTGACCTATATGTTAGATATTAAGGAACTATACATTAGTAATCCTAATATCCACACCAACTCATTTGAGATGGTGGTTACTCTGGGGGTGGAGGAGTTATTGTAGAAGAGTGTAAAAACCCATCTATAATAATTCAAGCTCCATCAAAGAATATATACACAACTTTGTAAATTAGAAATTACCAGAAAGTTATTTTACTGAAGAAAATTCTACACTGCATTATCTCAATTCCAAATTTTAAAATTTGAGAGATATGTCTTCTCTTTGTTCAGATGTACTTAATGGGCAGTAAGGATTTCAGTATCCCTTGATGAGTAAAGCATATAGTTAAGGATGTTTCATAAGTTTTATGAACCTGATTCCAGCAATATGGGTGGATTCAAATGTACTACACTTGATCTGAAGATCAAGACAAAAGATTGATTGTAATGCACAATTTGTTTTATGTTAGTGGAAGTGGGAGTTTGTTGGGTTTTGTGCCGTAAATAAAACCCATTACAATCTGATTAGTTATCAATTTAGAATTTTGAAGTGATTTATGTTAACATGTATTTTTCATGTTCATGATTTAATATACATATTTAATATATGCACAAAATCAGTTAAGTCCAGAACATATATTCATTCACAATTACAGTATTATCAATACAGTGGAATGTGATTGTGAATATAAGATTCAAAAGACTAAGTCCCTATTCATCAGTGTTTTGGCTTTACACTGCTGTGATAATCAGCGATGAAGTATACTTACACTTGAAGTAAGTGTTATGTTCTTTCCAGGATATTGGTAAAGTATACTAGTTTTGAATGTATGGAGTATACATTGGAATGGACCGATATTGAACTTGGTCAAAGATATTATAAACTTACCGTTGTATCTTTCCAGGTCAATATCAGAAGTTGATCTTAGATTAAAAGAATCTAAATCCTGATATGCTTAGGCTCAATATCAGGAGTGCTATTCATGTTCTTTGATTTATCAGTTAAGCCTACTTTTGGGTCATGGTGATACGTATCTTTTGGGAACATGATAGCATAACTGAGTGGGAGCGCTGAACATAAATATGGAATCTATAGCTTCTACTGGTGTATAGAAGTCAAGTGATGATTCCCTTCGAGCTTAGTTAAATAGAAGTAAATGGATGAGCTCTTGTTTCAGTGACTATATACTAGATCACTAAAACATCATTTACAGGTAACTAAGTGTTTTAAGGGGCCAAATACATTGAGGGATGGAAACGGTAAATTTATCCCATCTCGATGTAAATCATCTATATAGAGGATCTTTAATCACATTAAGATTATAAAAATCGTTAAATGAGATAGCTTATCTATATCGTGGAACATAGAATATGCTCTATATAAGTTTGAGAGTGGATTCAACAAGGAATTAATAAGTTAGGGATTTACTTGGTAAATTCGGTTCAACTTATTGGAAGCTCAGCAATATAGATCCATGGTCCCAATTCTAGTTGAGACCATACTGTTTGTAAGACTCTATAATCGATTTGTAATTAATCAATTATAATTCTAAAAGTCAGACTATGTCTAATTTGAGAATTCTCACTAAGTAAGGATGAAATTGTAAAGAAAAGGGTTTCTAAGTTTATTTATTAATTAAGAGACTTTGTATGTCTAATTAATAATTATATTAAATGACAATATTATTTAATAATCTATTTTAGTTATTAATAATTAGTTTTGGCATTTCAATAGTTAGAATTGAAAAAATGGCATTTTTGGAGAAATAGAAATAAAATTGTGGAAACTGAAAAATCCATGTGAGGCCCATTCACACCATGGGCGGCCACATGTTCTGTGTTTCCCAATTATTGTTTTCAATTTTTAATTGCCAAGTAATTGCTAACCTAAACCTAGCAGTATTAGGAAAGTGGTGGATCACACCAAATAAGGCAGTTAATCAATTACTCAGTAAAAGAGGAAACTGTTTATTTTGGAAAGTTGAGCTTCCCTTTTCCCTATATATAGCAGCCCTCCTCTCTTCCTCTTGTATGCATTATTCACACACGAAATCAAGAGAGAAAAGAGAGAGAATTTTCGAAATCCTTTGTGAGAGAGAAGTGCCCACACACAGCAAATAGTAGCTCAATCATAGATTGGAAGTACTGTGAAGGATCACATCCATCTGAAGGACATTCGGGCTCAGATCTTGATCATACTCTGCGACAGACAGGAATCAAGGGTTAGAGATCTGAGTGGAAGGAGACATATTATTTCGCTGCCATCACTGTAAGGTTTCTTAACTTTTTATGTGTTTTATTTATCGTTTTAGAAGTTCATATTTAGGTTGTTAAATCAATATACTTGTGAGTAGATCTAAGATCCTGGTAAAATTAATTCCAACACATACATGCATACCAAGAACATCATACCCTATTTTCATGATTTTGAACAATAAATTTAGCAAGAAATTCAACAAATAAAGGGGCTAAGTGTTTGGAATATGTTTTACCAGGATCTAGATTTACTACCATGTATGTTAAATAACATCCCAAATATGAATTTCTAAAACAATGTAAATAAACACATATAAAGTTTCAGAAACCTTACAGTGGGTGCAGTGAAATATTAATGGCTCCTTCCACTCAGATCTCTAACCTTTGTATCCTGTCTGTAGCAGGGTATCACCAAGATCTGAGTCCAAATCTCCTTCTCTTGAGACTTGTTTCTTCACAGCCTTACACACTATGATTGAGTACCACTTGATGTGTGTGGGCACTTACTCTATCACTAAAGGGTATGAAAATATGAAGAGAGGAAGAGAGAGCAGTGGTTTGAAAATAGCAAGAGAGATGCCTCAGGAAATTTTGACTGAAGGCTTGAATTTCATCATCTTTTAGTGTGAGCCATCACTATTTATTTATAGGCAACCACCTAGGTTTAGGTTAGAATTTATTAGGAATTAAAATATTGAAAAAATTAAATGGAAATTCCCTCATAAGTGGTCGGCCATAGGATGTGGGCCCCACTTTGGAATTTTGTCATTTTTCAATAATTTTTCCTTATTTTCTCAAAAATGTCATTTTTCTAATTTTAACCACTTAAATGCCAAAACTTTTTATTTAATAATTAAAATTAATTATCAAATAAAATCTCCATTTAATATATTTATTAATTAGACTCAATAAAGTCTCTTAATTAATAAATAAGCCCTAGAATCTCTTTTCTTCACAATTAAGCCCTTGCTTAGTGAAAAATCATAAACTAGACATAGTCAAATTTTAGAATTATAAATAATTAATTAAAATCAATTAATTGAGTCTTACAAGCAGTATGGTCTCAGCTAGTATGGGGACCATGGGCCTATACAACCGAGTTTCCAATAAGCAGAACTATAATTTACCAAGTAAATTCCCTGACTTATTAATTCCTTATTGCATCCACCATAGAACTTGGAATTGCACTCTCAGTCATATAGAACGCTCTATATGTTCCACGATATAAACATTTAACCATCGTTCTAATCTCAATAATCAAAGATCCTCTATAGATGATTTACACCGAGTATGGATAAATTTACTGTTTCACCCCTCAATGTATTTTATCCTTAAAACACTTAACTTCCTATAAATGATATTTCAGTGAGCTAATATAATCACTGAAACAAGGGCTCTTCCATTTATCTCTATTAAGCCAAGCTCAAAGGAAATTATTGTTTCACTTCTATGTCCAGATAGAAGCTATAGATTCCATATTTATGTTTAGCGCTCCCACTCAATTGCACTATCATGTTCCCAAAATGTACGTATCACCCTGACCAAAAAGTAGGCTTCACTAACAAATCAAAGAACATGAATAACACTCCTGAGATTGAACCTAAGCATGTTAGGATTAAGATCTTTTGATCTAAGATCAACCAGTGATATTGACTTAGAAAGATACAACGGTAAGATTATAGTATCTTTACCAAGATCAATATCGGTCCCAGTCCAATGTATACTCCATACATCCGAAACTAGCATAATTTGCCAATGTTCTGGAAAGAACATAACACTTATCCAAGATGTAAGTATACTTCATCGCTGATTATCACATCAGTGTAAATCTAGTGCACTGATGAATTAGGGACATTGTCTTTTGAAGCATATAATCACAATCACATTCCACTGTGTTAACAGTATTGTAATTGTGAATAACTATATGTTCTGGACTTAACAGATTTTGTGCATATTAAACCATAAACATGAAAACTACATGTAAACATAAATGACTTCTAATCTTTTATTGATAACAAATTAGATTATATTGAAATGGGTTTTATTTAGGGCATAAAATCCCAACACTAAGAACTACATCAAGCTCCAAACCAAGCTAAGCACAAAACCCACCAAGAATCCAAGCTTTCAAGATGAATTTTCCAACACTTAGCAAATTTAAAATATGGAGAAAAAGAGGGAGAGGGGGTTCGGCTAGGGAAGAGGAAAAAGCCCTGATTTTTTTTTTTCTAAAATGCAAAATAATTCCTTTTTGTTGCAATTAATCCAAAAGGCCAATTTACCAAAATGCCCCTAGGGCCAAATAACACATAAAAGCATTCCAAGGATGACATAGTCATTTTCAACATAAATATTCCCAATTAAATTTTAGATTAATCAAACTTAATTAAAATGCCAATAAAAAATCCCAAAATTGTATTTCGGCCCCGAACCCAGTTCGGCCCAAAATACTCGGTTGTGACTATACCGCGCTGACTTGTCAGAACACACCTGAAAAAGGACAAAATAGGCGTACTATATAATAATATAGTCCATAAGCACATATTAAATTAAATTCACAGTTTTATCCTTCTTGGGTCAAAATTACTTAAATGCCCCTGGCTCACCAATGGGGTCTTAACATATCATATTTCATAATAATTCGCATATAATAGATTATATATAATAATATAATTCCACAATAATACAAAATTAACTAGTTACGGATTGCTAATCCATTTCATAATCTTAGGGTATTACAGGTTAACTGGTGAACCAGTTTGCCCAGTGGCAGTCTCATTTTTCGCGTCCAATGGCTATAAATGTCTAGTTTTCATTCCTCCACTGTATAAACTAATTTTTCACTCAAAAATTAAGGTTAGTTGAGCTTCTATTCATCATATAACATAATTCTAAGTGTTCTAAGCTAAAGAATTATCATCTTTGCATAAACACACCAACCACACACACTTGAGCCAAACTTGTTCTTATCTTCTCTAGTGTGCTTGCAATTCTCTCTAGGATTTCACATTGTTTTTCATCTTATCAGAGAGAGTTTGGTTTTTATTTCAAAATTACATATTTATTGTATTAAGAGGTGAGGGCACCTGTAGAAAAACAAGTCGGTTGTAGGTGAGGTTGACACCAGTTTTTGTAAACAACCCGAGAAAAGTGAGATTGGCACTTTAACAATCCAGTGAGGTTGATAGTCCTTAGAATAAAACTATTGTGAGAGGTTTGGGAAAAACCTTGGTGAAAAATTTCTGGTTGTAAGGGTTAGTCAAGCCCGTTAACTTGGCTCGATAGTTGAACTCAAAGCTAGGTCCATAGCTTTAAAGACCAATGACGTAGGTGGCTTAGTTCTACCGAACCTTGTAAAAAATTGAGAGTTTGCAATTTCAATCCCTAAACTCTTTATATTTCTAGTTTGTTATTTGTTTATACTTGTGATTATCTTTGTTATTGCAGTAAACTTGAATATTTGCATGAATTATCTTTAGAGTTTTTAAATTTCTAAAATTATCTTCAATCTTTAACTCATCCCCCTTCTTGGAAACATATCTTGGACTAACCATTGGTATCAGAGCAAGGGCACTTATTTTTGGGTTGATTTCACAATCTAAGGGTATGTCGTTTCCAAGCAATTCATACAATAACATGCTAGAAGGTTTAAGCACAAGTAGGGCACCATTCTTTGATGGGGTAGACTTTTCGTATTGGAAAATTAGAATGAAAACTTATCTTCAATCCATTGATTATGATTTGTGGCTTATTGTCTGTTATGGTCCCTACATTCTTATGCATGTTGTAGATGATGTAGAAATTGTAAAGAAATATGATGCAAATGATGAAAATGATAAAAAGATGATGTCTAAGAATGCTAAGGCTAAGTATGCTTTAATACGTGGATTAGATAGAGATATATTTAAAAATATTGAGCAAGCCTCCTCTGCTCATGATATGTGGAAAATGTTAGAAGTAACTCATCAAGCAACTAGTGCCATGAAAGAAACTAAACTTCAACTTTTAGTTACTCAATATGAGAATTTCAAGATGTTACAACATGATACCATTGCTAACATGTATACTCATTTCACAACTATTACTAATGGTTTGAACCCTCTTGGCAAGGTACTTACACAAAAAGATATGGTGACCAAGATTTTGAGAAGTCTCACCAAAGCGTACTAAGGCAAGGTAGTTGCCATCCAAGAAGCCAAGGACCTCTCAACTCTACCATTAGCTCATTGGTTCTCTCATGAATCAAGAGATTTTCATGAATGCTCAAGAAGAAGAGGAAATTGATAAAAAGAAGAATAACACCATTGCATTCAAATCCACTTCACATGATGATAGTGAAGCTAGTGAGGATGGTGATAGTGATATGGAGGATATAACCCTACTCACAAAGAACTTTAGGAAGTTTTTGAAGTTCAAGAAGAATGCAAATAGATTTTACAAAGGGAGTAACTCAAGGGAGAGCTGAAGAAAAGATGATCAAATTATTTGCTTTGAATGCAAAAAGCCCGGTAATATGAAAATGGATTGTCCTTTGAGAAAGAGGAATAGAAGAAGGGCAATGATGGCTACTTGGAGTGAAAGCGAGAAAGAAAGTTCCGAATATGAACAACATGAGATAGCCAACACTTTCTTTATGTCCATTCTTGAAAAGGTAAGTAATCCTAACCATACAAGTGATTTTGAAAGTGAAAGTGATGATGATGCACTTGATATGTCTTATGATGAATTATTAAAATCCTTCAATGATTTGTTTGTTGATTTTGAAAAATTGCTTGTTAAGAACTCAACTCAAAGAAAGAAAATAAGTTTATTGCTTGAAGAAGTTGAGGCTTTGAAAGTAAAAGAAAAGGAGTTTTTGATTGAAACCCAATGCAAAATTGTTCCTTATTTGAAAAAGATGTTGTAAACTTGAAAGCTAAAATTGATGATTTAAACAAGGTGGTTTACAATTTTACAAAAGGGAAAGAGAATATACCAAAGGTTTTAAAGACTAACATTAAAAGACCCAAAGTTATGTGGGTACCAAAAATAAAGATATAAGTTTGTTTTGTAGGTATCAATAAAGAGGAACCAAGGTTGGCTCTTGGGTGTTGATGCTTAAAGAAGAATGTCAAGTTCCGACATTACCAACAAGTCTCAAAAATCATAGAAAAAGAATGTGTCAATTCTTGAACACAACCCAAATGAACAAATTTGAGAACTGGTAATATCGTTTTTATTCATTCTACTTATTTTGATGAGACTAAGATGCCTAGATGAAAAGAAATTGAAATTTGAAGTGTTTTGCTAATTGACTTGCTTTTGATCCTTCTTGTTCATTCTCTTACACATACATGCTTAATTGGTATGTCACATACTATTTCTATGAATAAAAGTTTTGATTAGTTGAGTTTTGACATTCTTGAACTATACATTCTGAAAAATTTAGATTATAGGCCATTATGCAAATTTTTGGTGAATTTTGGACATACCTTTGAACTAGTGAATATGTGAATTTTTACATGTTTGGCTGGTATATGTGTTTATATGTTTGAACATGTCCAAATGAGTGTATTTAGCATGCCTAAAGGTTTTTCTTGATTGAAATATGCTTTGAACAAAATTTTAATATGTTATTTGCTTATTTTCAACTTTTTAAGGTCATAATGGGTGCAATTTGCCAAAATTTCATAATATTGAGAAAATTATTGTTTTGAAAGCTTGTACATCTCTAAATACTCATATATAAACTGTCTCAAAAAGAATTTTTCAAAAATAATGCTCAAATCTTGATTTTGGTACTATCTTGCATAATTTTGACTTTTTAAAACCTAAAAGAGTGTTTTTCACCAAACTTGCTCAAGTTTCATTATTTTTCAATTCCATAAGTTTTTACACCTCATCTTTGATATTTTTGAACTACTGGAAAAAGAATTTTTCAATTTGGTTGCATAGGACTCATTTGGTAGAATTCTAGTTTTTAAGCAAATCGAAATGCTTACCGAAAAGTTATGATTTTTGACATTTTATTATTTTCTTATTTGACCATGTTTATTTTATCATATATCAACTGTCAAAAAAGATTTTGCATGAAAATTTTGCATAAAATCAATTTTTAGTAAGTAAGTTGCTTAAAATGACCTTCTATGACCAAAACGAGTAAAACTTGCCAAAATCTCTCATTTTTTAAGCTTTTTTGTTTTTCCAGCTTGTACATTTCATATTAATCATGTTTAAGCTAATGCAAAAAGAATTTTTCAAAAAGGATGCATAAAACTAATTTTTGGTACATATGTTGCTTTTGCATAAATTTTTTGAAAAACTTACCAAAAAAACTCCCAATTCTTGTCATCCAATTGATTTAAGTGCATGAACACATTTATTTTATCATACTTGAGGTATGAGAAAAGGTTTGAAATCATAATCATGCCATTATTTACCTGCATCTCTTACTTTCAAGGTTTTTGACATATTTTTTTGGTAGATTGAATGTTTAACTTGTTTTGACTATGAACTTTCATCTTTTTATGCATTTTGAAATTTCTCTTTACCTATTGTGCTTCATTGATACAAGTCATATCTTGTATGATTAAGGGGGAGAAATATATTTAGCTTGACCTTACTTCCTATCCCACCCTTTTTGATGAAATCAAAAGGCAGAGAAATATTGGAATTGATTATTTTGGCATTAATCATATTATGCTTTCAAGTATTAACAAGTTTATTGAGTGTATGATTAAGGGGGAGCTTTGTCATGTTAAGTAAAGTTAAAAATAAATATGCAAAAGTAAAATGGTATAAATCAATATATGCATATATTAAGGGGGAGCTAAACTCAACATGTTTCAATTTACTTTTTCTTTCCTTTAAAATAATCAAATATTTTGATATCATTAAAAAGAGGGAGAATGTTGACCAAAAGTCAATCACTCACTTATTTTGATGATAAACAAATATTTGATTATTATTTGTTATTAATCTTTTCTTGATCATTCTGCAAGCAAATTCACAAAGTATCAATATTTGCTCGGTAAAGTAAAACAAAATAAAAAAAAGTAGATTCAACAAGTATATCAACTATTTTATACTTCGTTAGAGCAAAAGATTCATCAAGAGATCAAGAATTCTAGACCCTATTCAAAAGAGGTCTTCAAAAGCTCAAAGTCAAAAGTCAACCCAAAAGTCAAAGTCAACTCTCGGGAAACGACAACTTTAGATCAAAACATGCAAATCAAGCTAGGAAGTTTATCTACATCAAGACTACACACAATCAAATGGTATAATTTTGCGTCTTGTTAAAGTGATTTGCATAGTACACTAGGGTTTATAAGTACAAATTTTAGCCCATTCACTAACTTGTGCACCAATTTTTCTCACCCGATAGTTAAAAATGTTTTCGATTAGATTTCTAAATCACATTTCATTTAACTAAGAGAACAAAATTGGAATTTCTGAAATCGGATAATTAAGTAGAGAGTTATGTTCGTTTTAGTGCAAAAAACTAGACTTTTCCTACTGCCTAGATTTAGGTTAACTGGTTTCAAAGAGAGTAACCGGTTTACCCAGTGGCAGTCTCGTTTTTTGCGTCCAACGACTATAAATGGCTAGTTTTCATTCCTACACTATATAAAGTCATTTTTTACTCAAAAATTAAGGTTGGTTGAGCTTCTATTCATCATATAACATCATTCTAAGTGTTCTAAGCTAAAGAATTATCATCTTTTCATAAACACACCAACCACACACACTTGAGCCAAACTTGCTCTTATCTTCTCTAGGGTGCTTGAAATTCTCTCTAGCATTTCACATTGTTTTTCATCTTATTAAAGAGAGTTGGCTTTGTATTTAAGAGGTGAGGTTGGCACCGATAGAAAAATAACTCGATTGTAGATGAGGTTGACACCATTTTTTGTAAACAACCCGAGAAAAGTGAGATTCACACTTTAACAATCCGGTGAGGTTGATAGTCCTTGGAAGAAAATTATTGTGAGAGGTTTGGGAAAAACCTTAGTGAATATTCCCCGGTTGTAAGGGTTAGTCAAGCCCGTTAACTTGGCTCGATAGTTGAACTCAAAGCTAGGTCTATAGCTTTGAAGACCAAGGATGTAGGTGGCTTAGTTCTACCGAACCTTGAAAAAAATTAAGAGTTTGCAATTTCTATCCCTAAATCTTTACATATCTAGATTGTTATTTGTTTATACTTGTGATTATCTTTGTTATTCCATTAAACTTGAATATTTGCATGAATTGTCTTCAGAGTTTTTAAATTTCTAAAATTAGCTTAAATTTCCAACTCACCCCCTCTTGGAAACATATCTTGGGCTAACAATGACATCACACATATTTTCATTTCAGAATTACAGCAACAAAAATACAATAACAAAAGATGGAAACTACCTCAAGATCTTCCCCACACAAGCACCAAAATCTAAAGTTTCAAGCACACAACAAAAATCCAATTGAAAGTGAATATCCAAGTGAAGAAAATTTTGAGAAAGAAAGAGGGAAAGGAGGGTCGGTTAGGGCTGATCAAAACCAGAAATGCATTTAAATTTCTCTAAAATTCCTTTTTGTTAAAAGCAACTCAAGTGGTCAAAATGACTAAATTGCCCCTAGGGCCTTAATGAAGCATATGCAAGAAACAAGGGTAAGAATGTCATTTTAATCACATACACGCTCAAATAATTTCAGGTTATTCATATATCAATAAAATGCCAATATAAAATCCCGAAAATGTATTTTGGCACCGAACCCGGTTTGACCCGAAATACCCGATTGTGACTATACCGCGCCGACCTGTCAGTGAACACCTGCAGAAGGACAAAACAATTATACTATATAATAATATAGTCCATAAGCACATCATAATATTAAAATTACAGTTTTTACCCTTCCGGGTCAAAATTACTAAAAATTCTCCTAGCTCACCAATGGGGTCTTAACCCGTCATTTATCAAATTAATTCACATATAATAAATTATATAATAATATAATTCCACATAAATACATATTTAACTAGTTAGGGTTCGCTAATCCATCTCCTTATCGTAGGATATTACAATTATCCCCTACTTATAGAAATTTTATCCCGAAATTTACCTGAACAACTCCGGATACTTCTGCTGCATATCCGTCTCGAGTTCCCAGGTTGCCTCTTCTACTTTACTATTCCTCCACAATACCTTTATCAGTGCAATTTTCTTATTTCTCAAGACTTTTTCTCTTCTATCCAGTACTTGCACTGGTTGTTCCTCGTATGATAGATCTGGTTGAAATTCCAATGCTTCATAACTCAGAATATGGGACGAGTCTGAGACATACTTCCGAAGCATCAAAACGTGGAACACGTCATGTACAGTTGCAAGCGCTGGGGGCTTAGCCAACCTGTACGCTACTTGCCCTGTCCTCTCAAGGATCTCGAAGGGTCCAATGAACCTTGGGCTAAGTTTCCCTTTCTTACAAAAACGTTTAATGCCCTTCATAGGTGACACTCAGAGAAATACCATATCTCTGATCTGGAAATCAATATCCTGACGCTTTAGATCTGCATAACTCTTCTATTTGCTCTGAGCCGCGAGCATTCACGTTCTAATTTCATCAACTGCCTCACTTGTTCTCTGAACAACTTCGGGGCCTAAAAACTTTCTTTCACCCACTTCATCCCAGTGAACAGGTGATCTGCACTTTCTTCCATATAAAAGTTCATAAGGAGCAATCCTCATTGTTGCCTAGTAGTTGTTGTTGTATGAGAACTCGACCAAGGGAAGGTACTTTACAGGCTTTTTTTCATATTTCTTTTGACTACGCGGGGATCTGTCGATATTGCTGATTAAATCTTCTTTTTACTATATGTTTTCAAGGAATAAATTACTATTCCCCTCCTTTACAAAAAAGGGTTTATTCTAATAAGAGACGTTTTAACTATTTCCAGACAATGTGATGTAAAATGGGTGTCAGAAAGAGGCTTTCAGTTATAGTTTACTATTATTTTTTTAATATTATTTATTAGACTGAAATTGAATATTGTAGTGAATTTAATAATAGGAAATTTTGTGATCCTTCAAAGTCAAGTACACATGCCCAAAGCATGTCTTCTAAAATCTGAATGGTCCTCTCGGACTGTCCATCCGTCTGAGGATGAAAAGTTGTCCTGAATTTCAATTTAGTGCCCATGGCTCGATGTAGACTCTCCCAGAATCTTGATGTCAACTTCGGATCCCTATCAGAAATGATGGACTTTGGACACCAGGGAGACGAACTATTTCTCTAACATACAGTTCAGCATACTGATCAATGGAGAGGTTCTTCCGAACAGGTAAAAAGTGCACTGACTTTGTAAACCTGTCAACTATGACCCACATAGAGTCGTACTTTCCCGTGGTCCCAAGAAATCCAACTACGAAGTCCATGGCAATGTCATCCCATTTCCATTCTGAAAGATTTAGTGGCTGCAGCAATCCTGCAGGCCTTTGGTGTTCAGCTTTCACTTGCTGACAAGTTAGACACCTTGCAACATATTCAGCAATATCATTTTTCATGCCTTGCCACAAGAACATGGCCTTAAGATCTTGATACATCTTCGTTGATCCTAGAAGAACTGAGTAAGGAGTCATATGAAACTCATTCAAGATCTCTCTTTTAATGTCATCATTCAAAGGCACAAACACAATTCATAAATCGTAGCATTCCCATGTCATCCACTATAAAGTCACTAGTCTTTCCAGCCAAAACACTATCTCGGGATTTCACTAACTCTGGATCTTGCAATTGTGCTTCTTTGATTCGCTCCAAAAGAGTAGATTGCACGGTAATAATACCCAATTTCCCTAAAACAAACTCAATTTTAGCTCGGATCATTTCATCTGCTAACTGCTTGGAAATCTGCTTCACTGTATTTATCTAACTCTGACCTTTTCTACTCAGGGCATCAGCCACAACATTGGCCTTCCCAGGATGATAAAGGTGTTGGAAATATTTTACCAGGATCTAGATTTACTACCAAGTATGTTTCATTAACATCCTAATATGAATTCTAAAACAATGAAATAAACACATATAAAGTTTAGTAAACCTTACATTGGGTGCAGCGGAATATAATGACTCCTTCCGTTCAGATCTCTAGCCCTTGATTCCTTTCTGTAGCGGAGCATCAGAAAGATCTGAACCTGGATTTCTTTCTCTCCTTCCTTGATGTTGATTCTCCTTCTTGTTGTTTGGATTCTCCTACAGTCTTACACACTATGATTGAGATACCAGTTGATGTGTGTGGGCACTACTCTATCACTCAAGGAATTTCAAAATTTGAAGAGAAGAAAAGAGAGAGAGGAAAGTGGCTATGGCTTTCTCTGAAAGAAACAATGTGCAAGTCATAAGTTTCCTGAAGCCAATAATTTCTATTTATAGAATGCCATCTAGGTTTAGGTTAGAATTGTATGGCATTAAAATAATGGAAAAATAAATGGTAAAAGGCTTTGCATAGTGGGCAGCCATATAAGGAAATTGGGCCTCACTTTGGAACTTTCCCATTTTGTTATTTTTCATTCCCATTTTCTCAAAAATGCCAATTTTCTAATTTTAACCATTTAAATGCCAATTCTAATTATTTAATAACTTAAAAATAATTATTAAATAATATTCTCATTTAATATTTATTAATTTAGACGTATAAAGTATCTTAATTAATAAATAAATCTAGAATCTCTTTTCTTTACAATTTCGCCCTTGCTTAGTGAAAATTTATAAACTAGACATAGTCTAACTTTAGAATTATAATTGATTAATTAAAATCAATTAACTGAGTCTTACAAGCAGTATGGTCTCAACTAGTATGGGGACCATGGGCCTATATAAACCGAGCTTCCAATAAGTTGAACCGAATTTACAAGTAAATTCCCTAACTTATTAATTCCTTATTGAATCCACACTTAGAACTTGGAATTGCACTCTCAGTCATATAGAACGCTCTATATGTTCCACGATATAGATACGTCATTAGTTATCCATTGTTATCATCCTAATGTGATCAAGGACCCTCTAATAGATGATCTACATTGAATAGGCACTAAATTACAGTTACACCTTCAATGTATTTTATCCTTAAAACACTTAGCTCCGTATAAATGATATTTCAGCGTAGTGAAATGAGATCTCCACTATTTATCTCTGTTTAGCCAAGCTCGAAGGATATCATCGTTTCACTTCTAAATTCCTATAGAAGTTATAGATTCCATATTTATGTTAGCGCTCCCACTCAATTATACTATCATGTTCCCAAAATGTACGTATCACCCTGACCGAAAAGTAGGCTTAACTAACAAATCAAAGAACATGTAGAGTACTCTTGAGATCGAACCTAATCATATCAGGATTAAAATCATTTGATCTAGGATCAACGGATGATATTGAATTGAATAGATATTACGGTAAATTTTAATATATCTAATCAAAGTTCAATATCGGTCCCTTCTGATGTATACTCCATACATCCGATACTGGTAAACTTTTCCAATGCCTTGGAAAGGACATAACACTTTTCCAAGGTGTAAGAATACCTATCGCTGATTATCATGTCAGTCTAAATCCAGTGAACTGACAAATCAAGGAATAAACTTTCGAACATATAATTAAGATTATATTCCACTGTGCTGACAACACTATAATCTTTAACAAATTCATATGTTCTGGACTTAAATAGAATTCATACATTATATATAATCATGAAATAAATCATGTGAACCATGCAACATAAAATGTTATTTCTGATCTTTATTAATAAGTAAATCTGATTATATTGAAATTGGTTTTATTTAGGGCACAAAACCCAACAAACTCCCACTTGCACTAATATAAAACAAAGTGTGCATTTCAAATAATCTCAACACCTTGATATACAAATCAAGTGTAGTAGTGGTATACTCCTCGTAATAGGATCTGACACGTTGAATTAAACACAACCTCTTCTCCACCATTACTCTTCCTTAATCACAAAATCCTTGATAATGTGAAATTCCTCTCTATATGTCTACTCTCTTTGGATATTGGATTCTATACTTTTGGCAACTACTTTTGGTTAATCAGGAAAATAACACTAGTAGTTAAGACAAGTTGGAACGGTGCCACAAATGTATAGAACTTTCCTTAGACTGAATAAGTACCTTTCCTGCAACTTTAACATTCAGTCTCTCTTTGGTAGACTAAGAGACTTCAGATAGGTTTTTACACTTCTCCAAAATCACTACTCCACCCCAAGAGTAATCACCATCTTATCAGCAGACTTTCTAGCACAAAGGCAAGTCTAGAAATCTGACGTGGTGTAGTCTAAGAATTTTAAACACACCCTTATCGACTAACATATAGTTCCTCTTCTTAATCTTAAGATTTACTTGATTGTCTTCCAATGTTCCTCTCCTGGATTAATCTGATACCTACTCTTTACTCCCACTCAACAGCAGATGTCTGGTCTAAGGCATACTAAAGCATATGTGAGACCTCTCACTGTTGATTTAAGAAATTCTTTCATGGCTTTATATTTTCTGGAATAGTTAAGACTTTTCCTTAGATAAATAAAATCTACACCTAAGAAGTTGTGAAGCTTCTATAGATTGCCATTGGAAAGAAAATGCTTCAGCATCTTACTAAAGTAAGTTGCTTGCATTAGAGTAAGTAATTACCATGTATACCATAAGCCATAGGTTTAGATAAACTCAAACCTATAATACTAAGAACAGGAAGTTTTGTTAAATCCATTGAATAGACTTATTAACGAAAATTTTCTTTTATGTCCTTGTAATAGAAAACTTTAGGTTACTCCATGTGAATAGATTAAACGATAGTTCTCTTGGCTTTTCTTCTTAGTTTCTTATCTTGACAATCCATTACTTGTTAAAACTCACAATGGATTTTAATCACTAGTGTCTTCCAAATCATAAGAAGGTGAGTTCCTAGAAACTCTCCCACTACGACAAGGTACCGTGAATTGTGTCTAATAAAACTAAATGGTATTGACCTCTTTGGTTGTGTTAAGACAACAGAGGCAGTGGGATCATCATGTAAAGATGATAGAACACTTTTGGAATCAAGAAAAAAATATCTCCTTTATTTGCTACTTTATTTTCAGACTTAGTCATTCTCTTAGAAAATTAGTATTTGTTTAAACAAACACTTTCTTATCTAATGACTATGGGATGGTCCACCCCTAATCACTTAGAATAGCTAACAAACATGCAAACCATGGTTAACAGTTCTAGCTTTTCTTAAGATTTCGATTAGGTCATCCATGAAACTAGTAATGGTTTACACTAAGTATACAACAATTGGATCATTCTGAAATTGTATTACCATAGAAGGATTTAGGCAACGACTAGTAACTAATCAATATGCAGAACAAAATTTCTGGAGAGATAAGTTTGGATATAATTCAAAAAAATCAAATTAATGATCTTTGAACTGCATATCTACTAACTATTTCTCCACCCCTATCAGTTCGCAAGATCTTTAACCACTTACCTTGATTGTTTTTCACCATTGCTAGAAATTCATGAAATTTTCAAACATTTCAAATTTCTTTTGCATAAGGTAAAATCTAGAGTGAACGTTTTAAGAATACAACGAAAACTCATATCCACCCCTGAATGTACATCCATCTGCGAATGAGATGAACTTACTTTCAGTGGATATAGGCATATTAACTCTTTGCAGAGAATGATCTTGTCAAAACCACTATGAACAAGATACAAATGCCATAGATTTATAAAATATGTGGTTGTATCTTTTGCCGACTTAGGTTTAGTTACATCAAAGAGTTCTTAGAATAGTGCAAGTGGATTCTGGTCACAGAATACTAAACTCATATTCCTTACTAACATACAGTTTGAATCCATTGATAGAAAATGCTTATTAAACACTTGTGAAAGTGTAACTGTATAATGAGTAATTCTTTCTTGGACCATCACTACTAATTTTAACTCTAAGTCTGATTTGCCCATACAAGTAGGAGATTTCTAAGATTGAGGATTTATATCATTTTGGGATAGAATTTCGGGAATATAATCACAAGCATCATCTTAAGAGAAAATATAGAATGACATGAAATGATTTATAGACCATTCATCCAACGATATGTTATTGAGCTAATTCGAAAAGAATAAGCTAAGAGGAATTAGGATAATTTCCTATTTAAATAAGAATCCAACGATGCTCCGATTAGCGAGAGTCAAAGTAATCTTATTTATACAATCTTCTTGTTTCATATTGTAAATACTTGTCTAACGTGTCATCAATTGATGAACAGCTAGATGTTGCATTTACAATATTTATCTATCGAGATCTAACACTATTATGTTTGTCTAATGGATGACAATCCGTTAGGGATTTATCCCATTAGAACAACAAAACAAGTTAGACCAACAATGAAGATTCGAAATTAAACTACAATTTAATAACAGAAAATAACATGGTTCAATATAAATTCATACACAATTCAGAAATTATTAAACATATAGCAAATAACAAAGACATGTGAAAATACAAAACAGGCACATCTTAAATAATTTCTAAGGTTTCCAACAAACTGATACAGTTTCCCGGTAGGCGAGAGTCAAAGTATAATTAATTGAATAGAGTTGTCAGCTCATCTAAAATGCAAACCATTCTAGAAACCTTTTATTCGATCAAAATAAGAATCCAACGTTGTCCCGGTAGACGAGAGTCAAGGTTATTCTCATTTTATGAGCTTCCACCATTGTTTCATGTTTTATAAGTTTATCTCTAAGTAGTCACCGTAGGGGAGAGTCTAATAGAGACGAAAACTTACAAAACACTTATCAAATGAGATCTTACGATGTTAAATGCGTTCAACGAATAACTATCCATAAGGGGGACGAAGTCTAGCGTCTCGAGGTTATATTGAAAACATTTAACTATTGTAAGACCAACAATGGAGATCGAATGTCCTAATAATAATAAAGCTCATTATTTTTTTTAAAAAAATGTATTTTCTTCTAATATTTATTTTAATCAATTTATTTTAAATATATATATTATTTAATTAAAATTACCAATTTAGAATGAAAAATTCTAAATATAAATTTTAATTTAATATTTATAAATTATACTTAGATGGATATGAAAATAACATGAATTATTTCCATCTTAGTAATAATTTCCAATAAATATTAAAAAAATATTCAATTTAAGTTGTTTCAAAATTAATTTAAATTAATTTACAACTCAAATTTAATTTTCTATAAATATATATTGCATTTCGAAAAAATTGAAGTATATAAGAATACAATTTTCGAAATTTCTTGTTAAAATAAAATAAAACTAAATCCTGGAAAAATTATTCTAATTTTATGTTGGCCCAAAATTAATTAATAAAATTAATTTACAACAAAAAATATAATTTTCCTACTTAATTAAATATTAAAGAAAAATTTCAAATATTTAAGTATCATGATGAAAATCAACTTAAATATTAATTTTCTATTTAATTAAATACACTAGAAAAGTACTTCAAGCAAAACAAATAATATCTATCTAGATTTTCTTTGACTAATTAATTCAATTTCTAATTATAATATATAATATATTTTAGTTCATTTATTTTAATTAGTCATTAAATGAAAAAATCATTGATTTAAGTTGGTCCAAAATTAAAATAAATAATTTTTAACTTTAATCTCTTTTTCAAATAAAATTCAAAATTTCTGCATTAAAGAAATGCAATTTCGAAATTGTGGGAAAAAGATTAATAAAATAAAATAAAATATATTTTGAAAATTATTGAGATTTAAGTTATTCTGAAATAAGATTCCAAACTTAAGATAATTTTCAACTTTAATTAAATAACATGAAAATAACAATATTTATGTATCATGATGAAAATCAACTTAGATATTGAAATTTTTAAATTAATTAAATGTATTAAATTCAAGAAATAAATAATTAATTATAGTGGAAACTTAATTATTAATTCTAGTTTAATACTAGGAAAATATTCTAAACATAGATTGAAACAAAATTAATTATTAAACAATTAATTTCACAATCAATGATATTTTTTTATTTTAATATTAGAAATAATAACTAGTATAGAAATAACTATCTAGAATATATATCATTAACTAAGTATCTTTTCAAGATTTGGAAAATATCTAATTTAAGTTGTTATAGAAATAATCTATAATAACCAACTTAAAAAGTTTCCAAATGAAATTTAATTAAATATCAAAATTAAGTGGTAACTACTTAATTTAAGAATATTCCATTTTAAGTTTAAAATCAAATTAAAAAATATCTTAAGAATCTTCAATAACCAATTCCTAGAATTCCTCAACTTAATTTTAAATTCAAAAGATATTCAAATTTAAGTTGATAAGAAAAATTAGTTAGTAATAACTAATTTATAACTTAAATAGGAATATTTAATGAAATAATTAAAATATACTTCAGAAAGAATCTAGTTAGTTAAAATTATTTATTTAATTAAATACAAGAAAAATACAATAGTTCATCTAGAAATTAATTCATTAAACTAAGTGTGTTTTTCTTAAATTAATTTCAAAAAAAAAAATTGAAATTAATCATGTTGCTAATCAATTTTATTAGGTTAAACTAATTTAATTAACCTTGTACAGTTATCCAAATCAGGCAAATGGGCCTTCACAGTTGGGGTAGTTCATGTGAGGGGGAGTTGGGTTCAGTATGTCGTACCCACTTCTATTGGCCCCCAACTCTCACACAAGGCCCAAAAGAGAGGAATTTAACCTTAAAATGAACAACTGTTATTAATTGAATAGGCCCAAATACTAAATGGACCTAAATAAAATCTATCAGGGTGTGACATTTTATTTAGCAACAACCTATATGCATATATAATAAAATAAACATATAGGCTCACACAGGCATACATATTTGGATGGATCCTATCATGTTACTAGGTCATACACAGATGAGACAAGAATGTAAAATTTACCTGTTACAAATTATTTATTTGATCTATTGACAATTGAACCATGGGTTAAAATCAGATCATTGGATCTGTCAACAAGTTAACCATGGCAATTTAGATCAAGCAATAATAGGTTTTAGAAAAACTTACAAACAATCTAAAACACATACTCCTGCAACAAGTTAGATTGGATAGTTGGATGTAGGATTTATTTAATTTAAAATATTAATTTCGAAAATAATAAATAAATAAAAAAATATTTTTAGTTTTAAGTAAAATAAAATAACATTTAAAATTAAACCTACAATTTTTGAAAAATTAGGTTTCTACTAACCTAAATATCATTTCAAAAAAAAATTGCTAACCACCTTTTAAATTTTCATGTTATTTTATAAATTAAATATTCAATAAAATAAAATGATAAATACATACCCTTTTGTGATTTTATAATTTAATTTATGTAAAAATAACAAAATTTAAAAGTTAACCAAAATATCTTATTTCCTTTTAAAATACCATGATTATAATAATCTTATTTTACATCTAAATAAGGTCAAATTACTTAAAATAGAATATTTTTTATAAAAGAAATTTAATATCTGACCTTAGATTTAAAATTAAGATAAAATAATCAAATTTTAAAAAAAATAAGAAAAGGGGTAAGCAAAAATTGATTTTTACCTATTTTCAAAATCAAATTACACTAATATCTAAAATTAATTTTAAAAAATCAAATTAATTTATTTCTGATAATTAGATTTGAAATATGAAAATTAAAAATCAAAATACAAAACTACACAAAAATCGAAAGTTAATTCCATGAAATAGCATGAAAAATCGAAGAAAAACGAAAAAATTTTGAGTTGTACGGACGGTCTGCAAAGCACACCATCCAGGTGCACATCCTTGGGCGCAAGGGGCTGCTTGGGCGCACAAAGGGTGCTGCCAGCAGCCAGCCACGCGCACAAGGGTGTGTCACCAACTCCGATTTTTTCAAAACTTCAAAAAATCATAACTAATTCAAATAAAATCGAAATTGAGTTCTGTAAAAAAAGAAATTGCTTAATTTTTTCCAAACTATCCAATAAAAGTAATTCCAAAAATGAAAAATCAATTATTTTTCATAAAATTTCATCAGCATCAATCAATCATCATATAACACACAGATCAACATGAAACCATCCAAATCAACACATATCATCGTTTTAATTCATATTTCATGAAAGTAAATCATTACCATGGCTCTGGTGCCAATTGTTGGAAATATTTTACCAGGATCTAGATTTACTACCAAGTATGTTTCATTAACATCCTAATATGAATTCTAAAATAATGAAATAAACACATATAAAGTTTAGTAAACCTTACATTGGGTGCAGCGGAATATAATGACTCCTCTGTTCAGATCTCTAGCCCTTGATTCCTTTCTGTAGCAGAGCATCACCAAGATCTGAACCTGGATCTCTTTCTCTCCTTCCTTGATGCTAATTCTCCTTCTTGTTGTTTGGGTTCTCCTACAGTCTTACACACTATGATTGAGATACCACTTGATGTGTGTGGGCACTACTCTATTACTCAAGGAATTTTGAAATTTGAAGAGAAGAAAAGAGAGAGAGGAAAGTGGCTATGGCTTTCTCTGAAAGAAACAATGTGCAAGTCATAAGTTTCCTGAAGCCAATACTTTCTATTTATAGAATGCCATCTAGGTTTAGGTTAGAATTGTATGGCATTAAAATAATGGAAAAATAAATGGTAAAAGGCTTTGCATAGTGGGCGGCCATATAAGGAAATTGGGCCTCACTTTGCAACTTTCCCATTTTGTTATTTTTCATTCCCATTTTCTCATAAATGCCAATTTTCCAATTTTAACCATTTAAATGCCAATTCTAATTATTTAATAACTTAAAAATAATTATTAAATAATATTGTCATTTAATATATTTATTAATTTATATAAAGTATCTTCATTAATAAATAAACCTAGAATCTCTTTTCGTTACAATTTCACCCTTGCTTAGTAAAAATTGATAAACTAGACATAGTCTAACTTTAGATTATAATTGATTAATTAAAATCAATTAACTGAGTCTTACAAGCAGTATGGTCTCAACTAGTATGGGGACCATGGTCCTATATAAACTGAGCTTCCAATAAGTTGAACCGAATTTACCAAGTAAATTCCCTAATTTATTAATTGCTTATTGAATCCACACTTAGAACTTGGAATTGCACTCTCAGTCATATAGAACACTCTATATGTTCCACGATATAGATACGTCATTAGTTATCCATTGTTATAATCCTAATGTGATCAATGACCCTCTAATAGATTATCTACATTGAATAGGCACTAAATTATCGTTACACCTTCAATGTATTTTATCCTTAAAACACTTAGCTCCGTATAAATGATATTTCAGCGTAGTGAAATGAGATCTCCACCATTTATCTCTGTTTAGCCAAGCTCGAAGGATATTATCGTTTCACTTCTAAATTCCTATAGAAGTTATAGATTCCATATTTATGTTAGCGCTCCCACTCAATTATACTATCATGTTCCCAAAATGTACATATCACACTGACCCAAAAGTAGGCTTAACTAACAAATCAAAGAACATGTAAAGTACTCTTGAGATCGAACCTAATCATATCAGGATTAAAATCATTTGATGTAGGATCAACGGGTGATATTGAATTGAATAGATATTACGGTAAATTTTAATATATCTAATCAAAGTTCAATATCGGTCCCTTCTGATGTATACTCCATACATCCGATACTGGTAAACTTTGCCAATGCCCTGGAAAGGACATAACACTTTTCCAAGGTGTAAGAATACCTATCGCTGATTATCATGTCAGTCTAAATCCAGTGAACTGACAAATTAGGGAATAAACTTTCGAACATATAATTAAGATTATATTCCACTGTGCTGACAACACTATAATCTTTAACAAATTCATATTTTCTGGACTTAAATAGAATTCATACATTATATATAATCATGAAATAAATCATGTGAACCATGCAACATAAAAGGTTTTTTCTGATCTTTATTAATAAGTAAATCTGATTATATTGAAATGGGTTTTATTTAGGACACAAAATCGAACAAAAGGATCTCGCAATCGTAATACTTTACCAATTCTAGCCAACACCTCTATCTCATGTTCACGTCTTTCCGGGTAAAGAAGTATTTCAGACTTTTATGATCAGTTTATATCTCACATTTCTCACCATATAAGTAATGCCGCCAAATGTTTAGCGCAAATACTACTGCTGCGAATTCTAAGTTGTGAGTAGGGAACATTTGCTCTTATTCCTTTAACCGTCGAAAAGCATAGGCTATTACCTTTCCATCTTGCATAAGAACATAGCCCATACCTTGTCTCGAGGCATCACAATAAACAACAAACCTTTCCTTATTAGAAGGAAGAGTTAACACTAGAGTGGTAATCAAGCGCTGCTTTAACTCCAGAAAACTTTTCGCACACCGATCAGTCCTAAAAAACTTCAAATTCTTTCAGTTCAGCTCTGCTAAGGGTACAACAATCTTTGAGAAACCCTCAATGAATCGAAGATAATACCCAGCTAAACCCAAAAAGCTTCTAACTTCTATAGCTGATTTTGGTGTAGGCCAATCTCGAACAGCTTCCATCTTGGCTGGATCAACCATGATCCCATCTTTATCCACTATGTGCCCTAAGAAAGAGACAAGAGATAACTAGAACTCACACTTTTTTAACTTGGTGTACAACTTGTGATATCATAATCGCTGCAATACCGATCTGAGATGTAGTTCATGTTCCTCTTCTGATTCAGAATAAACCAAAATGTCATCAATAAACACGTTCACACATCTGTACAGGTAATCCTTAAATACCCGATTCATGAGGTCCATAAATGCTGCCAAGGCATTAATGAGTCCAAAAGACATCACCAGAAATTTATAATGCCCATACCGAGTACACAACACAATTTTCAGGATATCTTCCACTCGCATTTTCTCAGTTGATGGTAACCTGAGCGAAGATCGATTTTAGAAAAGACCATCTTCCCCTTTAGTTGATCAAATAGGTCATCAATTCGAGGTAGATGATACTTGTTCTTGATGGTAAGCTTATTCAACTCTTGGTAGTCAATACACATCTAATGAACCCCAAGTTCAATAACTCCTGAAGTTGGATGTTTAATTCTTTCAATTCCGCTAGAGCCATTCGATGTGGTGCCTTCGATACTGGTTCCGCTCCCTGAACTAACTCAATCACAAATTCAATTTCTCGAGAAGATTTCGATCCCAGTAGATCTTTAAGAAAAACATCAAGAAACTCGCACACCAATCTTGTGTTCTCAGGTCCAGATGTCACAGGTTGGCTGGTATCCACCGTGGTGACAACCTCTGGTCATCAAATCTTTAGCTTTTAAAAGTGTTATCCTTGGTATGCGCGTCCCTTGAACTTTACCCACAAACACTGCCGAGTTAGCACTTTTAGGCTCCAACACCACCATCTTCCGCTTCTAGTCGATTGTTGCCCCATATAGACAGAAAATCCATTCCAAGGATTATGTCAAAATAAGACAGTCGTAATTCTATTAGATTGGTAGTTAATTCACAACCGTTAATCCAAAAGGATAAGGACTGAATCCACCTAGTGGATACTATTGTTGGGTTTTATGCCCTAAATAAAACTCATTTCAATATAATCAGATTTACTTATTAATATAGATCAGAAATAACATTTAATGTTGCATGGTTCACATGATTTATTTCATGATTATATGTACATAATGTATAAATTCATCTGAAACCCTTTTCACATACTTGATCCTGTTTATTGTGCCGTCAACACATTGGAAAGTAAACATGACTATGTGAATAAAGTTTCCTAGATTTATCAGACATAGGGTTTTACTGATATGATAATCTACAACAGAGTTTACTTGCATTTGGAGAAGTGCTATGTTCTTTCCAGAGCATTGGTTAAAGTAAAGCTCAGGTTGGATGCATGGAGTATGCATCGGAAGGGACCGATATTGAACTTTGACTTAGATTTATTAAACTTACCGTAATATCTATTCAAGTCAATATCGCCTAGTTGATCCTAGATCAAATGTTCTTAATCCTGTTATGATTACGCTCAATCTTGAAAGGCTATTCGTGTTCTTTGATTTGTTAGTTAAGCCTACTTTTAGGTCAGGGTGATACGTACATTTTGGGAACACGGTAGTGCAATTGAGTGGGAGCGCTAGCATAAACATGGAATCTATAGCTTCTATCTGGCGAATAGTAAGCAAAGGATGATCTCCTTCGAGCTTGACCAAACGAACATAAATGGTGGAGTACTCGTTTCACATAAGCTGAAATATCATTTATACGGGGTCAAGTGTTTTAAGGAATAAATACATTGTAGGGTGTAACGGTAATTTAATCCCTTTACAGTGTAGATCATTCATATAGAGGATCATTGATCAAATTAGGATTATAACAATGGATAACTAATGATGTGTCTATATGGTGGAACATATAGAGCATTCTATATACTGAGAGTGCAATTCTAAGTTCTATGCGTGGATTCAACGAAGAATTAATAAGTTAGTGAATTTTAGTGCTAAATTCTTGATCTACTTATTGGAAGCTCGGTTATATAGACCCATGGTCCCCCCACTAGTTGAGATAATATTGCTTGTAAGACTCATGTAATTGATTTTGATTAATCAATTATAATTCTCAAATTAGACTATGTCTATTTGTGAATTTTTCACTAAGTAAGGGCGAAATTGTAAAGAAAGAGTTTATAGGGGCATATTTGTTAATTATGACACTTTGTATGGTTCAATTAATAAATATGATAAATGACAATATTATTTAATAATTATTTATAGTTATTAAATAGTTAGAATTGGCATTTAAATGGTTGAATTAGAAAATTGGCGTTTTTGAGAAAATCAGATGCAGAAAAGATAAAACTGCAAAATTGCAAAAAGTGAGGCCCAAATCCACTAGTATAGGGCCAGCCACTTTTGTAGGAAATTTAAACTGATATTTTCATCATTTTAATGCCAAATAATTCAAACCTAACCCTAGTGGAATGCTATAAATAGATAGTGAAGGCTTCAGGAAAATTACACTTAAATTTTCTATTTTTCCTTCAGAGAAAAAACTGAGCCTTCTCTCTCCCTATCTTTAGCTGACCACTCTCTTTCTTCTTCCATTGAAATTTCAAAATTTCTTAGTGTATGAGTAGTGCCCACACACATCAAGTGATACCTCAATCATAGTGAGGAAGATCGTGAAGAAAGATCATCAGCAAAGGAGATTCAGCATCAAGGATTCAGAGAAAGAGATCCAGGTTCAGATATTGATAATGCTCTGCTACAGAAAGGAATCAAGGGCTAGATATCTGAACGGAAGGAGTCATTATATTCCGCTGCACCCAATGTAAGGTTTCCTAAACTTTATATTTGTTTAATTTATCGTTTTAGAAAGTTCATATTTAGGATGTTAATCAACATACTTGTGAGTAGATCTAAGATCCTGGTAAAATAATTTCCAACAACTATAAGGTCTCCTGAAGGAAACAGGGTACTAAACCCCGAAGCGTACACATCACATGGTTTATGAAAAGTTTCAATTACTCTACTCGACACGTAGGAATGAGTAGCTCCCAAATCAAACATCACAATGTAAGAATAGCCATTTATAGATAACTTGCCTATCACCACTGACGGACTAGCATCCGTGTCACCCCGAGTCATGGTAAATAGTCATCCCGGGTTCTGATTTGCATTCTTCTTTCACACTTCTTTCTTGGCCCGAGGACAATCTCTGATAAAGTGGCCCACCATGCCACACTAGAAACAACTATTGGCCCAACATTCACCTTGATAGTGTTTCTTTAATTTCGGACACTCAAGATATGATCGGAATGAAGATTCGAGGACCTGACGCCCACCTCTATTTCCCTGAAACTTTCTGTTACCCCCTGATGCTGCAGAAGCATCAACCTTCTCTTTGTGATCAGGGTTAGCACCGTCGGTTCCCTTACTGATATTACCACTTGCAGGAGGATTCGATGTCGTGGCAACATCCTTTACAGTCTACTCCTTTATTACATGTTGCTCAGCCTCCTCAACAATTAAGGCTAGTTCGACCACTTTCTTATACAAAGTGTCATGAGTAGTGGTAATCTTTAAGTACCGACTGATTGTGGCATTCAATCCTCTCACATATTTTTGTTTCCTGGTGAAATCTGTAGGCACCAGATCACCAGCAAATTTGGACAGCCGATCAAATTCTAGAGTGTATTCGCCCACAAACATTTTTCTTTGAGTCAATTTTACAAAGTCCTCCATATGAGACGTTCTCACGGCGATGTTATAAAATTTTTCCTTAAACAGACTCTGGAACTCTTCCCAAGTCATCACACTAACATCTCGAGTCTGCCCCCACTATATCCCACCAAGCACGGGCATGATCTTATAACATAAAGGTAGCACAGTTTACTCTTTCAGTTCCCATCACCCCCATGTTATCAAGGATGCGGGTGGTTGTACTCATCCACTGCTCAGGTTTGATTATATCAGTGCCTCCTAGAAAAGTTGGAGGTTGCAGCTTCATGAACTGCTCAAACACCGAATGTCTGTGTGGAAACATAAACCCCTAGTTACCCACAGTTGGCACAGGAGCTGGTGGTAACACTTGCTCTACATGGGCAGACGGTGCCCATTGCCTTAACCGATGCAATTGTTCCTCTTGATGAAGTATTATACCTCGCATTTCTTGAAACATCTACTGCCAGTCAGCAGGCGGATTAGTATTGCCAACCCTCGCATTATCCTCCGAATTCTACGGAGGTGCAGGCAGTGCCAGTGGATTGGTTTGGCTACACCAGGCTCTACTTGCTTGCTCTATGGTCTAGATGATTGGGGAGGGTGCATTTTTATAAATAACTCTTAAATCAACAACCCCGGCGAGTTAAGCACCAATACCACACTTATGCACTTATTGCCTTTAAACCCTAACTCAACTATTTCATTTCAATTAGATAAACATTTATGAATTAATATTCTAAGCATGGCATCATATCACATAAATACTCAGGATGCTCACAAACTGCCTAAAATGGAAAGCGGTAAATAAATAATCACATAAGTAGTTAAGCATTTACTCTCAACACTTACTGCACCACAAGCTGAGCTTGTCTCTGTCGATGATTGTACATGTTTGGCCGATCTACAGGAAGTTTAAAAACCTTGGCGCTCTGATACCAAATTATAACGCCCTAACGATGAAGCACGCTACCGAAATAGGTTATGAAACCCTAATCTCCTAAACTTGGATTACTAGAAAGGTAAGCGCGGGAAATTGAAACTTTATTTACAATAGGAAGAAAATTAAACTTGTAATAATTTTTACTTTACAAGCAACCAAAAGATAAATGTTTCGGGATCCCGTAAATATTGTCACAAAATATCATAAGTGTATTTTACGTGTCGACCTAAGTGACAAAATTAGGATTACAAAATACATCGCTGGTAGACGCCAACCCGCTTGGTCTAGTGTGGCCTGAACATGTACAAGCATCGCCAAGCCCTCTCACTTATGGCTGATGAGTGACAGATTTACCCTTTCCTGCACAGTAGAGCACCCGTGAACCAAGTCCAGCAAGACAGTATTAATATCAATGATCACAATTATACATTTCACATACATTATAATCATGCCAGTACATTTATTATCTATTTAGCATAGACTTGCGTGTTACGCTCACACGCCTATATATGTTTATGTGGCATAGACCTACGTGTTATGCTCACACGTCTAATTACAATAAGGCCTTAGAATAGTTCATCTCAGTTCTAATTATCGAGTCCAACCAAATTATGCTTTGAATGCATAATTCTTATTCTTAATTACGTATAGCATGGCATAGCATTTAAACTTTAACAATTACTAGGGTAATAACCTTAGACCATAAAACCGCTCACTTTAGGGTAATAACCCTAATCCTGGTTCTTAATCACAAATATCATATTCAATATAAGTGCCACTGCGCCTAACTCTACGTGCTAACTACTATCTTACTTGATGCCTCACAAATATGGAGATTCTAAATTCCTAGGTGCTTCTGACCAAGTGCCGGTAATCCTAGTCACAATTTCTAAGATTCACAAATAGGGTTAAACCCTAAATCCATTTTCACAAAATTATAAAAGTTGCATTCAAATTCTAGATAATAATATAGAGCTCGGAACGAGCTTTCCAACATTATGCGAAACTCCCAAAACAGAGTCCGGATCACAAAGATACGAGCATTCAAATATTGCGTTCGAATGTGCCCAAAAATTAAGGGGCGGGCTGCTGCTCTCCCCACATGGGGCCGCGGCACCAGGGTTGGAAACCTAAGCTTTCAGTAAGGGCAGGCCGCGACGCCTGGGTTTCAAACCCAGGAAACCCTAATTTTCCAGCTCGAACATAAGCACAAAACACACCTAAACCACCCAAAACATGCATAAAACTCAAAATCATAATCCATGGATTAATAGGTACCATAGCTGGGCATTAAATTACATAATACAAGCTTATTCTCATCCGCACAAGCACCATAAATAAAATTAGCAATAGTCCATGAAAGCTCCAGACATTGAGCTAAAAAACAACACAATTCCATCTTCAAAACCTTGCACAACCAAGCCATTAACTCATGTTTCAAGCAAATAATTTCAGAGCTACAAAATAATACTAACACTAAATACCACCTAATTATTCACTCCAAAACCTACCCAAAGCAATAATCAATAGCTATAAACACAATCACGACGACAACAACAAAAATAACTCAATTATCACAAGCATGCAACTCAAGAACACATTTCATGACTTCACACATATTTTCATTTCAGAATTACATAAACAAAAATTCAGTAACAAAAGATGGAAACTACCTCAAGATCTTCCCCACACAAGCACCAAAATCATAAGCTCCAAGCACATAGTAAAAATCCAATTGGAAGTGAATATCCAAGTGAAGAAAATTTTGAGAAAGAAAGAGGGGAATGAGGGTCATTAGGGTTGAGTAAAACCAGAAATGCATTTGAATTTCTCTAAAATTCCTTTTTGTTGAAAGCAACTTAAGTGGTCAAAATGACCAAATTGCCCCTAGGGCCTTAATGACGCATATGCAAGAAACAAGGGTAAGAATGTCAATAAAATGCCAGTATAAAATCCTGAAAATGTATTTTGGCCCCGAACCCGATTCGGCCTGAAATACCAGATTGTAACTATACCGCGTCGACGTGTCAGAAAACACCTACAGAAGGACAAAACAAGTATACCATATAATAATATAGTCCATAAGCACATCATAATATTAAAATTACAATTTTTACCCTTCTCGGGTCAAAATTAAGAAAATGCCCCTAGCTCACCAACAGGGTCTTAACATGTCATTTATCAAATTAATTCACATATAATAAATTATATAATAATATAATCCATATATATATTTAACTAGTTAGGGTTCGCTAATCCATTTCCTTAATATTAGGATATTACAATTTAACTAGTTAGGCCTCCTCTAGACAGAGCTATAATGACCTGCTAAGTCCTACAGGACATGACCTGCCAGGTCCTACAGCCCTTGACCTGCCTTGTCCTGCAGCCCTTGACCCGCAGGCCTTGTCCTTCTAGATCCTATAGGCCTTGTCCTGCTAGGTCCTGTACACCTTAACCAGCCAGGTCCTGCATACCTTGGGCGGCCTGACCTCCCTTGTAGGTCTATATGCAGCCATAATTACCTGGTAAGACTCTATAGTGGCCAGATTGATACAAGCATCCTAGTGGACACAAGTGGCAGGCCCATGCCTCTAAGAATAGGCCCACCATTGGTGCCTTTGACTGAAGGAAGAATGGCAACCCCCAAGAACAACAATTAGGTTTCTTCCCCGGTACTATGCAAGAGAGACGAGACCAAGAATTGGCCAGCCTCACATGGGCTTGGGAAAAGACCTTGAGTTGGCCAGACTCAGGGAAGTTTAGGCCGTGCGGGCCTTATTGAAGAACCATGCATTGTTGACTACGATATATTTGCTCAGTAGAGACGTGAATCCCTTAAAGAATCACGCACTCCTGACTGCGATATATTCGCTCAATTGAGAGGCAAATCCCTTGAAAAACCATGCACTACTGATTGCGATGTACTCACTTAGTAGAGATGCAAATTCTTGACATGGATGGATGACCAAGAGCACATCCTTTGATCTCACCAAAAAGAGTTAGATCACCACAACAGAGAGGCTAATGATCTAATAAGGCAATTCAACCAAAGTACCGATAGAAGAGATGAGAATCTCATTAGAGATCCACTTCAAGGAAGACTTGTTGATAGATCAGGGAGGGTCTATCGACATGCAGATCAACCCAGTTCCTCAGGAACTAGGATAGATCTTCCCTTGCCACATGGAGGACAGACCTTTCCTCAAAGGTGAAACAGCAAAACTATAAAATCTCGACAACCAGCGGCATGGGGCCAGCTAGGGTTCTTTGGCTTAGCAACAACTCCCTCTATCCATCCTGTAGCAGGCCAACCACCAACAGGAGTCCCCATGGCCGGCCAAACTCCTCCAACAGTCTCCATGGTCGGCCAGACTCCTCCAACAGTTGCCTTGGCTGACTAGACTCTTCAAATAGTCCCCATGGCCGGTTAGAGAAGAGGACTCCCTCCCCAAGGGGAGCGAGTCACCCGAAGGTCAATTTTAAATTGATGAGGACTGGCAGTGGGTGGAAATACCCAAAACAACAATTTGAGAAGTTAAGTTCATCACTTCAGACAGTTCGATCCACCAAACTCCAGTAATTGGTGTGATCTACCCTATGTAATTGCACAAGCTCCACCAGCTAGGCAAAGAAGTGTGGCCAGTAAGGCCCTACCAAGCTTAGGGCTAGATGACCATGTATGAGCACCAGACTCAGGGCTGGCCGACCTTGAGTATACCCTCTCCCAAGGTATGGCTGGCCAGGCTCTCTCCAATCTGAAACTTCAACTCAATTAAAGAAGGTCAATCCACTAGGCCCCTGCAGCAACAGACCCTTCTGTGCAAGCACAGTAGAATCGAATACGAGACATGCTCATGGGCCTAGCTGGTCTAAAACCTTCAGAACTTAAGCAAGACAAGGCGAGGGGATTGCCATTCTCGACATACATCCATGTGTTACCCTTGCCTAAATTCAAGATATCGTCTTGGAAGATGTACACCAGAAGAGAAGACCCTCTTGTACACCTGAAGTACTTTGAGATCCAAACAGATCTCCTACAAGTATCTAGAGATGTGCGATGTCGAATCTTTTCGACAACTCTTGCTAAAATAGCCCAACAATGGTATTTCAAGTTTCCCTCAGGAAGATTCAACTCTTGGGAAGAGCTCTCCCTAGTTCTATATTAAGTTCTCTGCTTCAAGATCAATACCTGCCTGATTAGAGGATCTTATCAAAATAAAGCAAAGATAAGACGAACCCTTGAAGAACTACATTGAACAGTTCATGGCTGAGGCCACCAAGGTCACAAGCCTGACAAAAGAAGGCTGATACATGGCCATACTCAAAGGCATCCTACCGTTGACTGACTTATGGAAAGATATCAATAGGACCTCAATTAAAAACATGGAGGAGTTCCTTGAGCGAGCTCATGGCTTCATACATTTAGAAGAAGTTGTCTGGCAAGCATAATGACAAACAAACATAGGGCCTCATAGCGCTGTCCAGCATGCCGACCAGCACAAACGATCTCTACCAATTCTAAAAAAATGAGAATGGTGGAGGCACGCGCAACTACGATGACTCAAACCAACGTAATGGAAAAAGAGGGAAATTCAAAGATCTCTTTATGCCATGAAGTCTAAGGAAGAAGGAGGAGAAGTGTGTAGCTTAACTCTTCTATCAAAACTCCCAAAGTAAGGCATGACCAGATATCCCAACAGGGGGAGTTAGCAACAGGCAATCAGAAGGCTGGCCTCCATCTCAGAAGGCTGGCCTCCATCCCAAAATGCTGGCCTCCATCTCCGAAGCTGGCCCCTACCCTCGAAGGCTAGCCTCCATCCTAGAAGGCTAGCATCCATCTCCAAACGGTGGCCTCCATCCCAGAAGGTTGGCCTCCATCTTTGAAGGCTGATCTCTGCCTCCGAAGGCTAGCCTCCATCTCTGAAGCTAGCCCTTGCCTCTGAAGGCTAGCCTCCATCCTAGAAGGCTGACCTGCATCTCTGAAGACTGATCTCTGCATCCGGAGGCTGGTCTCCATCTCCAAAGGATGGCATCCATCTTTGGCCATGAGTACAGGCAAGTACCACCAACTCTACCCAAACCTTAGATGGCAAGACACTTACGGGTCAACATTGGCAGACCCCATATTATAGGAGAGACCAACAAAGCCAGATAACGCTATGCTCGGACACTCCAATACGAACCCAAAAGCGATTTCCTGGTAGGCAAAGAACTAGGCTCTAAGCAACCAAAGCTTGGAGAGCCCACGATCTCTTTCTCAAAAAGGAGATCCTGTCCAAGACACTTTCTCGCACAACGACCCCCTAGTCGTAACTGCACAAATTGAGAATATGACCACAGTAAGATATATGGTTGAAATGGAGCCTCTTTCAACATTCTTTCAAAATTAACACATGAAAAGAAGAGGCTCTAACTTGCTGACTTGCCACCCTACAATCAAGTGATGTGTGGCCTCTCTGGCCGAAGCATCATGCTCATTTGGTATATCAGATTACCCCTCTATGTTGGAGAAGATCCAACTCTGATGGCACAGTTTGTCGTAATCAACGTTCCCTCAGTTTTTAACGCCATGATAGGCTGACTAGACCTATACAACCTGAAGGCAATAACATCCATCTACCACCTTTGCTTGAAATTCCCAATAAGGCATGAGGTAGGATGTCAAAAGGAGATTAGCAATTTTCATGTCACTATTGCAACTTGGCCTTGTCCAAAGCCAAGAAATAGAAGATGCATTCATCAAATCATGAGTACACAAGCTACATGATGTTCAATGGTCGTATCAGCCGCAACATGAAGGTGTGCGTGGATGGTATGCTAAACAAGTCCAAAAGGGCTTGGGGCATTTGGAGGACCTTCACAAATTCAAAATCCTCCGCAGCTACAACATGAAGAAGCTTAAACCCACACAAGATCTAAGCCCTTTTCAACATGAAGTCGCCCACAACAACCAATGAAGTACAAAGCCAAATAGGACGCACTACTGCACTAAGCAGTCTTGTGTCCAAGTATACAGACAAATATGTACCCTTCTTCAACATGAAGCAGAAGCAAAAAAAAAACTCGAGTGGAAAAAGGAATGTAAAACTGCATTCCAGGAGCTAAAGAAAAAAATTGGCTTGGCCACCTGTGTTTCCCAAATCCCTAAACAAAGAAGAGTTAGGCATGCACCAAGCAGTCACAGAACATGTTGTGAGTGTTGCTCTTACAAGAGAAGAAGACAATGTACAACACCCTTTATACTACACTAGCAAGAGACTGATCGACACTAAGTCGGTTTCCACTGATGGAGAAGTTGACCCGCAGCTTGCTCTTGGCTTCCAAAAAGCTAAGGCCATACTTCCAGATACACTTTATAAAGGTGTACACCAATCAACATTTGCGATAGGTTCTACAAAAACTCAGAGCCTTAGGCCAACTACCAAGTGAACCATTAAGACTCGACCAACATAAAAGCACCTAACAACCAAGCATGGCTACCGAAGGTAAGGCTCTCACTAGCTTCATGGCTGCTCATAGAAGCATATCTCCCCAAATCTCTCAGAGTTCAGGAGAAAAGCAAGAGCCTAAGAAGAATTGAGAACAAAAGCCCAAGAGGTGCATTGACCACCTGCTCGATGCAGGCATGGCCCCCGAGGCACCTGGGGGAAACTGATGCACAAGGCAATAAGATCATTTATAAAGCTTTTAACAATGCGGCTGAACATGAAGCTTTGAATGCTGGCCCTAAGGCTATCACACGAAGCGCAGGCTAACCACCTAGACATTCACCATGACTCTCAGCTAGTCGTAGGTTGTGTCCTAGGTGAATATACAACTTAGTATAAGAAGATGATGGCTTACCGAAGCTATTAAGATAGCTCAAAGGCTATACTAGAAGGCAAGCCCCCAAAGATGACACAACAACTGATGCACTGATTAAACTAGCCATTTTCACCTTAACAACTAAGGAAAACTTTGTACCTTCTCAATTCTTTAAAGAACTAAGTCCTTTTGTTTCAAAAGGAATAGACATGCTAGACAACCAGCATGGATACACCTACAGCAACATACCTTTAAACAAAGACCTTGCTAGAAAGCAGGGACTAGGAGAGCGGCTACAAGGTGTCTAATGTGTAAGTGTTTTTATTATTGATGCAAATTCTATAATATTTACAACTCTTCATAGAGTTATATTAAATAAACACTAGAAATTATTTCTATGTTTATTAATAATTGTTAATTCTCATACAATTATTAAGAATTTGTTTAATAAAAGGATCTTATGATCTGATAGGGGTGGAGAAAAGTTAAGAAAACTATGCAGTTCAACGATCTTTTATATCTAATGAACTCTGGATAGTATTCAACTCCACATAAACTCTATCACACTAAGAGAATCATGATCTTTACAACCTTTAGGGGTGGATCATAATCTCTATATACTTAGGGGTGGAGGTTATCCACAAGTACCATATATGTATATTCTTAGGGATGGAGTCAATTCCACAATTCCCTATGTAACACATATTTTCTTTAAACATGGAAGTAATATAATGAGTCAGCTATTGTCAATATAAATTCTTGATCTTGATTGTATGTTCCATTTCGTTTTACTGTTGTAAGTAAAAGTTTGATACCTTTGAAAGTTCTTTGTTAAAGTTTCACACTACCTTAATTGAGTGGGAGAATTTTAAAATTCTATTCCCATCTTCATTAGGTTGATACTTGTGATAGGTACTTAAGAACACTACTGAAAAGATAAAGAATAGCTTATAAGAATTATGAGAATAAGATAAAGAACTCTAATTCAGTCCATTCGAATGACTTGAATATAGAATTCTTAATCCTCATAAAATTTGATGGTATCTTAATTTTGATTACTTTATCTCTGGGCATGTATTTTTCACTTCAAATACTAGTCTGCTATGTTGATGACTTAGTCTTAACTTAAAGTTTCAGACTAATACAAAAGTCACAACTGGATAACTCTCTAAAAAATAAGAGGTTAAAAGTATTATTTAACCAGACATCTGTTATTGAGTGTGAGCTATCTGAGATGTAATCAAATAGGGAACATTAGAAGATATTCAAGAAAGATTTATGAAAGTGATCTATATGTTAGATATTAAGGAACTGTGTATCAGTTGTCCTGGTATCTCACCAACTCATTTCGATTTTTATGAGATGGTGCTTACTTTGGGGGTGGAGGAATTATTGCATAATAATTCAAGCTCTACCAGAGAAAAACTATAACTTTGTTTATTCGAAAATACCAGAAAGTTATATCACTGAAGAAAAGTCTACACTGTATTATCTCAATTACATATTTTAAAATATGAGAGATATGTCTTATGTTAATTCAGATGTACTTTTAAAAACAGTAAAAGATTTCAGTATCCCTTGATGAGTAAAGCATATAGTAAAGGATGTTTCATAAGAGTATTTATGAACTAGTTCCAGAAGTTTGGGTGGATTCAAATATACTACACTTGATCTGAAGATCAAGACATCAGATTGACCTATTTGCGCAGTTTGTTTTATATTAGTGCAAGTGGGAGTTTGTTGGGTTTTATGCCCTAAATAAAACTCTTTACAATCTGATTAGTTATCAATATAAGAAATTTGAAGTGATCGATGTTTGCATGAATTCTACATGCTAATGGTTTAAATATGTTTATTACATTTACACACAAAATCAGTTAAATCCAGATCATATGTTTATTCACAATTACAGTATCGTCAACACAGTGGAATGTGATTGTGATCATATGAATCAAAAGACTTGGTCCCTGTTTCAGCGGTGTTATTGGATTTACACTAATGTGATAATCAGCGATGATGTGTACTTACACTTGGAGTAAGTGTTATGTTCTTTCCAGGACATTAGTAAAGTATACTAGTTTCGAATGTATGGAGTATACATTGGACTGGACCGATATTGCAACTAAGTTAAGATATTACAAACTTACCGTTATACATATCTTTCCAAGTCAATATCAGTAGTTGATCTTAAGATTAAAAGAATCTAAATCCTGATATGCTTAGGCTCAACTAAGGAGTGCTATTCATGTTCTTAGATTTATTAGTTAAGCCTACTTTTGGGTCAGGGTGATACGTATATTTTGGGAACATGATAGTATGATTGAGTGGGAGTGCTGAACATAAATATGGAATCTATAGCTTCTACTGGTGTATAGAAGTCAAGTGATGATTCCCTTCGAGCTTAGCAAATAGAAGTAAATGGATGAGCTCTTGTTTAAGTGACTAATCATTAGATCACTAAACACCATTTACAGGTAGCTAAGTGTTTTAAGGGGCAAAATATATTGAGGGGTGAGAACGGTAAAGAAATCTCATCTCAATGTAGATCATCTATATAGAGGATCTTTAAATCACAATAAGATTATAACAATGGTTAAATGAGATAGCATATTGATATCGTGGAACATACAATATGCTCTATATAAGTCTGAGAGTGCAATTCTAAGTTCTAAGAGTGGATTCAACGAAGAATTAATAAGTAGGAATTTACTTGGTAAATTTGGTTCACTTATTGGAAGCTCAGCAGATCCATGGTCCCCATTCTAGTTGAGAACATTCTTCTTGTAAGACTCATTAATTGATTCGTGATTGATCAATTATAATTCTAAAGTTAGACTATGTCTAATTTTATGAATTTTCACTAAGCAGGGGTGAAATTGTAAAGAAAAGAGGTTCTAGGTTTAGTTATTTATTAATGGACTTTATATGTCTAATTAATAATTAAATTAAATGACATTATTATTTAATAATCTATTTTAGTTATTAAATAATTTGTTTTGGCATTTAAAAGGTTAGAATTGAAAAATTGGCATTTTTGAGAAAATAGAGATAAAATTTGATAAAACTGCAAAATCAAGTGGGGCCCACTATAACACCATGGCCGGCCACTTATCATTGGTTTTTCAAATTAATATTTTCATTATTTTAATGCCAAATAATTCTTAACCTAAACCTAGTAGTTGCCTATAAATAGAAAGTGATGGCTCAGTCACAACACATGCTTTCATAAGTTTTCAGATCATCTTTCTGACAGAAATTTCTCTCTTTAGAAAAACTGAGCCTTCCCCACTTTCTATACCTGGCCGAAATCCCTATTCTCTTTTCTCCTTCATCAATTTCGAACCCAAGTGAGAGATTAAGTGCCCACACACAGCAAGTAGTAACTCAATCATAGATTGGAAGACTGTGAAGGATCAAACTTGAAGAAGAAGGACATTCGGGCTCAGATCTTGATTATACTCTGCTACAGAAAGGATACAAGGGTTAGAGATCTGAGTGGAAGGAGACATTAATTCTGCTGCATCAATGTAAGGTTTTCTTAACTTTATATGTGTTTAATTTATCGTTTTAGAAAGTTCACATTTAGGGTGTTTAAATAACATACTTGTGAGTAGATCTAAGATCCTGGTAAAATAAATTTCCAACAATTGCTAGCAGAATCCCTTGACAAAAGGGAAAAAAGAATAGACCAAGCCAGCTTAAAGCAACATGATTGCGCACAAGGAGTTACCAGGCCCGTCAGTATAAAAAGATTGAGGAAAGAAATTCTTCGTAGGAGAATTACTCCCTGAAGAATATTCCCGTAACAAGCATGTTCGGATAAAACTGAAATGGTTTGCACCATGTTACAAGATAATAGTAAAGGTTCATACAAGTCTGGTGAGTACGACAAGAACTTGAAGTTAGAACTTTTACCCAAACATTGAAATAGGGAACATCTCGGTAAGTACTCTCACTAGCTAACTTATCAATTAAGTTCTTTTAATATTTCATTTGCAGGAACCCATAAAAAGGCTAGTGCCCACAACCTTCTTGGTGTGGTCTCCCATCGTTCTTCAACAGTGGCCTCTCCTTCGCTAAGCCAAGCAGGGGTAGCCATTGTGTGATTTGAAAAGTAGACACTAAGTTGTAAGCTTTTGTTACACGTTAGACCGACTGTGTCTAAACCACTTACTCGCAAGATTAACTTCTTAGAGTTACTCTTTCAGTGCCACATGCGTACTATTGATAACACCCCAAGGAAGAACCCAAGCAAAGTCTGTGAAACTTGGTGAATAGCAAGTGACCAAGAGACTTGCCTGCATGGTCACATGAGGGGTGCCCATACCGTACAACGCATCAAACTGTCACAAAGAACTTATGTAGCGAAATTTTAAGGATTAAAATAAGCTACTAAACCAGCCTCTAAATCGTGTAGGAATACTTTGGCTTGACAAAGTAAATCTAGACCCTTACCTATCAAGGCAATAAGAAGATAGCCAGGACGATTAGATGTTCGTCATAGATGGCTTTAAGGCTAAATAATAGTAGTGTTCATAAACAGAGAACCTATAGGCCAAAGCAAGAACATGAAAGCCTTAAGGTCAGATATGAGATTTGTTTGAATGCATGAGGCCAAGGCCCTGCTAGAACTGTGTAGCTAGAAAAAAACTTGGACAGAGCTCCTATAAGGGCCACATACCAGGCTAAAGCTAGCGTAGAGTTCCTTATAGGATCCAAGCCATGTTGAGTCTTAAGTTGAACATTTCACTATAAAAGACTCACCACTAAGCTTCATATAGAGTTTCTAAGGAAACCACATATGAGGCTAAGGTTGTATATACCTACAGAGCCAAATTCTTGCTGAAGTCACAAGAGGACAGAAAACTAGCTACACACTTGGAACCAAAGTCCATGCCAGCCAAGGTTCACAAGCCTTGAAAGGGTTAGCCAGGGTCCCATGACTCTGGCTAGGGTCACCAAACGAAGGCATGAATGGGAAAGCTTTATAGGGTAAAACCTTAAAGCTGGCCAACTCCCATGATAAAGCTTTAGGGCTGGCTAGGTCTCAAGCAAGCCCTCCTAGGTCGGCGAAGGTAAGTTTTGAATCCTAATGTGTATTTTTCTTTCAAAACTCAAATATGTGCCTCGTATTCTTAATGAGTCAAAGAGTAAAGAATCATAGGGAAGGCAAAATTTGAATCTTTTCTATCAAAAAGTCACACATTACACATTTCAAAACTATCATGAGGATCAATATAACAAAGGGATTACAAACTAACATGAGTCAAAAAGTTTCCAAAAGCTTAAAAAGCTTGAAACATGTTAATGGTAAGTACAAAGAAGAGATACCCAAGAAGGGAAGATGAGACGTATATAGAAAGAGAAGATTAAATATCCAAAAGCAGGCCATGCAAAAAGCCAACACTTGGCTAGAAAAGGCTACACAACAGAGACTACTACAAATAAGACAAGAGCTAGAAAGTCCCTATCTGACCTGATGTCTGCATAGGGACTTAGGGGGCAAATGTTATTACAATTTTTGTCCTTATGAGATGGCATGCTTACGTAGATAGAACCAGTGCCACGTGGCAGTACAACTTGCTAAAAGGAAGGCCAAGTCAACACTTGAGCAAACGAAGACCTCAACACTCAAATGGGGATTAAGCAACAGACCAACTCCCTCTCAGGAGCTGGCCAGCCACCCCTAGCCGGCTAGCCTTGGGAGAGCACCCTGGCTGGCAACCCTAGCCCGCCACCCTAGCAATCACAGGGGCCTAGCCGGCAAAGGAGTGCACTATAAGGCTTTGCTGGACAACTCTACACGTGGACAACAAATATGGGCTGGGAATTGGGCCTTAAAAGCCCAACAAAATGGCTGAATAATATTCAGATCGGAGGGCACATTAGTATTTAGTAATTATCTAACAACCTATGAAATATCTAAATTTAAACTTATAATCTAGGGTTTAGGCCTCCTAAGTTTGTAGTAGTCTAGAAACCTAAGTTGCCTCTAAGTCACTTAGCCTCAAAATAGCTCTAAGTCTGAAACCCATATTCTCTCTTCTCTCAATCTCTCTTTGGTACACGCCTAATAGGGCTCTCTTTCTCTCTTCTCACTTCATCTGTCACACACCTACCTAAGGTTGTCTAACACCCTAGGATGTCCACCACCCTAGGTTGTCCAACACCCTAGGCTGTCCAACACTTAAGATCTACCTACTGATTCATACTTTGTAATCAATCCTAAGGTTGCTATAGCAGATCCCACCTATAGTGATCTAGATAGTATTTCCCTTAGTATAAATACAATCTAAAGGGGAGTAAGTCATTACCTGCTATCACAATGGGGTCGAACCTCTATAACAAATCTTTGTGTTTATTATTTTTCATTCTTTGTTTGTGTAACTCATGGAAAGAATCAGATCCATATGACCACACTGCCGATTGATCACTTTTTTAGGTCAACACTTCCCATCGACAAGATACTTACGACCCTTCCCATAACCATTCCCTGCTCCAAGAGTCGTTACACTTGATCAAAGAGCTTCGGGAATACTCACAAGTTCAGTTCAAAATGTACCAAGGAAAAATTGCCCAGCACTTTAATTCAAAGGTGAAGAGTCATACATTTGATGTTGGCGATCTTGTTTTTAGAAGAGTATTCCCAGCTTTGCGAGAACTGGGAGTGGGGATACTTTGCCTAAATTAGGAAGGCCCCTATGAGATACTCAAGAATGTCGGCCAAGGTACTTTTTATTTGAAGAGAATGGGCAGATCGAGAGTCCTTCATTCCTGAATTGCAGACCACTTACGTCACTACTACCAATAGGCGGAGGACACAAGATCCTGATGAAACCTCAAAAGTTTTTATGTAAAGGTAAATGTAATTCACTATTGTAAGAATGGCCCTCGGGCATCATGAAATCAAAACAAAAAATAGTTTACATTTGAATTTATACATTGCGTTTTTAGGCCACAAGCTATGTTTAAAACAAGTGACCAGGAAGGTGGAAACATCCACACTTCTCATCTCACTTGGGGGTATCATATGCCTAAAACGTGTGTGCCCCAAAAAAATGTACTGTGTGCCATGTTTGTATCTTGTTTGTTTTGTTTATTAACATTCATAATTTTTTCTTAAAACAAGATACATTTTAAACCGAATTCCTTAAAAAGGAAGGTCGCTTGAATTCCTTCTTTAAGTTAAAATAAGCACATGTTTTTCAAGTAGAAGCATTTTTAGCCAAAATTCCTAGAAAAGGGAAGTGTCGCTTGAATCCCTTCTCAAAAAATGTATAAAAAGGAGTTGCTTAGAGTTTAAGAATTATTAGAACGAGAAGGCCTCGCTTAAAATCCTATAGACTTCGGCGTTATCTTGACCAAAAACTATTGTCTAAAGTCTATAGCGTGTGAAATCGGCCTCCCTAAATTATAACAAAGCTTAAACATCTGAAGAATGTCAAGGCTCCATGATCGTATAGTAATCTGGGAACAGCCCAAAAGACCATTTATGTTTTCAGAAACTTTTAGTTGGCTCAGGCTTAAAAATTTTATGAGGGGTTAAGACCAAATCCACCATGCCTAGTTTATAGTGTGAATTTTTCACCTAAAAACTCAAGACCAGGCTCCCGTAAAAATGACACATGGATTCACTCTCCTCGAGGAGTGCTGAGCTGTCAAAAGGAGATTACTTGAGTATAAGCCTCGCCTGAACCAGAGTCAGCGAGATGATGTGACCCTCACAGCGTCTAGTCGCATTATTATGCCTCGCACGATGCAAGACTGAAGGCCGAGTTTAAGACTCGCATATACCAAGATATATGTGATGTCCAAAAAGGTTTTCCTGTGAGTTAGTAAAGATCGATTCTTTACTCAGAGAGTTAGTCCAGATGACCTAACGCGCTCGATAACCCAATAAGGACTCGCATGTCCTAAGTTATCAACTTTCTGCAAGATATCTGTATACGCGACTCAAATAAGAAGCAGATATCTTAAACACATAAGACTCGAATAGTCTTGGACGCATCTTAAACTCGCAAGCTTATATGAGACTATGAACAGACAACTCGCACCACTAAGGTCGCATACGTTGTTGTAGTTAGTAAATTGGGTCGAAACTATTCTTCATTTATGATATTTAAGTTTTTATTGATTTAATGGTTAATATTTAATGTAGAAACGGATTGATAATTAATCAAGTTCTATATAATCAAAGGAGACTTACTTTGTATATAAAGGAGTGATCCGATATGAAATGGACAAGATAGAAATCCTTGCAACAATGGACTAAGTAGATCGTGATCTGGCTGAATCACTATACTTCCCTTGTGTTATTTATATTTTCCAATACGTCTGAGTGTCCATTTTTTGAATACTCACCATTTTAGGTCGAGTACTCACGTTATTTGCATTAAATAATTATATTCTTATCTTTATCTAGTGTTGTCAAAATTCCTCTAACAACATTTGGTGTCGTCTGTGGGAAAGAATTTTACTGTTGATTTTGGAGGAAAATCATAATGACTTGAAACTAGACAAATGGAGATAACAACACAACTTCTTTCAATGTCGAAATAATAAATGTTTTGCTTTCAAGTAATGGGATGAACCCTGTTGACACAATCAACAGAGGAGTGGGACGTACCACTTGTTGGGTTTTATCCCCTAAATAAAACTCTTTACAATCTAATTAGTTATCAATATAAGAAATTTGAAGTGATTTATGTTTGCATGAATTTTACATGCTAATGGTTTAATATGTTTATTACATTTACACACAAAATCAGTTAAATCCAGATCATATGTTTATTCACAATTACAGTATCGTCAACACAGTGGAATGTGATTGTGATCATATGAATCAAAAGACTAAGTCCCTGTTTCATCAGTGTTTTGGATTTACACTGATGTGATAATCAGCAATGATGTGTACTTACACTTAGAGTAAGTGTTATGTTCTTTCCAGGACATTAGTAAAGTATACTAGTTTCGAATGTATGGAGTATACATTGGACTGGACCGATATTGCAACTTAGTTAAGATATTACAAACTTACCGTTATATCTTTCCAAGTCAATATCAGTAGTTGATCTTAAGATTAAAAGAATCTAAATCCTGATATGCTTAGGCTCAACTCAGGAGTACTATTCATGTTCTTTGATTTATTAGTTAAGCCTACTTTTGGGTCAGGGTGATACGTATATTTTGGGAACATGATAGTATGATTGAGTGGGAGTGCTGAACATAAATATGGAATCTATAGCTTCTACTGGTGTATAGAAGTCAAGTGATGATTCCCTTCGAGCTTAGCAAATAGAAGTAAATGGATGAGCTCTTGTTTAAGTGACTAATTCTTAGATCACTAAACACCATTTACAGGTAGCTAAGTGTTTTAAGGGGCAAAATACATTGAGGGGTGAGAACGGTAAAATTATCCCATCTCGATGTCAATCATCTATGTAGAGGATCTTTGATCACAATAAGATTATAACAATGGTTAAATGAGATAGCATATCTATATCGTGGAACATATAATATGCTCTATATAAGTCTGAGAGTGCAATTCTAAGTTCTAAGAGTGGATTCAACGAAGAATTAATAAGTAGGAATTTACTTAGTAAATTCGGTTCACTTATTGGAAGCTCAGCATATAGATCCATGGTCCCCATTCTAGTTGAGAACATACTGCTTGTAAGACTCAATAATTGATTTGTGATTAATCAATTATAATTCTGAAGTTAGACTATGTCTGATTTGTGAATTTTCACTAAGGAAGGGCGAAATTGTAAAGAAAAGAGATTCTAGGTTTATTTATTTATTAATGGACTTTATATGTCTAGTGAATAATTAAATTAAATGACAATATTATTTAATAATCTATTTTAGTTATTAAATAATTAGTTTTGGCATTTAAAAGGTTAGAATTAGAAAATTGGCGTTTTTGAGAAAATAGAAATAAAATTTGTGAAAACTGCAAAATCAAGTGGGACCCATTCTATACACCTTGGCCGGCCACTTTATGTGGAATTTCAAATTGATTTTTTCATGATTTTAATGCCAAATAATTCCTAACCTAAACCTAGTAGTTGCCTATAAATAGAAAGTGATGGCTCAGTCAAAATCATAACTTTGAATAACCTTTTCTGTCAGAAAAATTCTCTCTTCAGAAAAACTGAGCCTTCCCTTTTCTATACCTTGGTCGAACCTCTTTTCCTCTTCTAAATTTCAAACCTTAGTGATAGAGTAAGTGCCCACACACAGCAAGTGGTAACTCAATCATATATTGGAAGACTGTGAAGGATCACACACAAAGAGAAGGACATTCGGGCTCAGATCTTGATAATACTCTACGACAGAAAGGATACAAGGGTTAGAGATCTGAGTGGAAGGAGACATTAATTCCACTACATCAATGTAAGGTTTTCTTAACTTTATATGTGTTTATTTTATCGTTTTAGAAAGTTCATATTTAGGGTGTTAAACAACATACTTGTGAGTAGATCTAAGATCCTGGTAAAATAATTTCCAACACCACTATCACTCCCTCAACTTGTTTCCTGAAACCACTGGTCATACTGGAGAGACTTCAACACCGGCGACCACTGTGGGACGCTTCCCGTCTATCACAAAGCCATGGTGTCTGAAGGGATTATTCAATTGGCCACAGCCTAGTACACGACACTACAAGAGAAAATGTAAGCTTTGTAGGCCGAGATTGATGGAAGGGTCAGGACCCGACGTCCTCCTCGAGCACTAAGCACGCGTTCAGACAACCCTCAGGTAACAACCATTAGGGGACAAACTAATAATAATCGTACTCGCAAGGAACATTGAAATGAACAGGAGGGATTCCACTTGAACCAACTGACACATAGGTAACAAGTCATACGAAACACTGATCGCAAAATACAACAGGAGGAGGATGCCAAGCGGTGTAACCCTCGAAGTTGAGCCCAGCTGCAAATTGAAGTAAACGATGTTGAATCCCATTCCTCTTCCTCTCATAGTTGTTCTCCAAGTGCTTATACCAGGTCTGGATCTGTGGAAATGCAACGAGGGGGAAGGTATCATGTCCACAGGGGTGATCTTCATGACCTGTAAGGTATCATGAACACTAAGGTTGAATAGGTAGAACTACTACTTTAGAGTAGTGTTCTGTAAGGTGATTATTGATAGTATTTGCAAAGGTGCTCTCTATTCTAGTATCTTGGTAGGTGAACGAGCTCCATGCTCTTGTTGTACCTTCCCAGCTTGTAGGCTCCCTTTCTAGTTATCTCTATAACTTATTAGGGGTCTTCACAGTTAGGTCCTAACACTCTTGCTGCTGAATCTTTAGTGTTCAGGAACACTCTTTGGAGCAGTAGGTTTCCTATGAATAATTTCCTGCTTTGACTTGTTTGTTGAAGTGCCTTGCTACCTTTTACTGGTAGGCCTCCATCTTTAGGTTGGTTTGATCTCTTCTTTCTTCTACCTTGTCAAGGGATTTCGCCAGCAGGGTGTTATTTATTTTATGGTCATAGGTTGTCCTCTTGTGAGACAGTGGAACTAGCTCTATGGGCAACATTGCCTCGTAGCCATAAGCTAGAGCAAATGGAGTTTGTCCAATGATCGTCTTCTTGGTAGTCTTATGCGACCATAGGACCTCTAGGAGAAACTCAAGCTTGTTGCTTTTTGCTTCCTTAAGGCACTTCTTCAGGGTGTCCTTAAGGGTTTTGTTGACAGCTTTTACTTGCTCATTTTCTTGAGGATGGGCCACGACAGAGAAGCTTTCGATGTTGCCATGCCTGTTGTAGAAATCGGTGAACATGTCACTGTCAAATTATTTCTTATTGTCTGACACAATCTTCTACGGAAGTCCGAATCGACATATGATGTTCTTGACAACAAAGTCAAGGACTTTCTTGGAGGTTATTGTTGCTAGGGCTTCAGCTTCTATCCACTTGGTGAAGTAGTCTATTGCAATTACATCAAACAATACCCATCCTTTTCCCTTTGGGAGTTGACCAATCAGGTCCATCCCCCATACTGCGAAGGGCCAAGGAGATTGCATCATCATCAACTCATTGGGTGGAGCTCTTAGAATTTTTTAGAATCTCTAGAACTTATCACATTTTTTGGCATAGTCCATTGAGTCCTCAATCATTATTGGCCAAAAGTACCCTAATTGGAGTATCTTCTTAGATTGGCTTTGCCCCTTGACATGGTTGCCACAGAAGCCTTCATGTACTTCTATCATTAGTCGTTCAGCTTCAGCTATGGTGACACAACTCAAGAGAGGTATGGAGAAGCTCCGTCTGTACATTACTCCATCTAGGATTAAATACCTAGCAACTTTTCTTTTTAGCTTGTTTGCTTCATCCTTGCCTTCCGGTAAGACTCTAGTTTGGAGGTAGGTTGTAATAGTAGTCATCCATGCTGGGTTCCTCTAGGAATTGTATTGCACCAGATTTGTCTTATCTGCCATGGTGCTACTTGGTAGATGGGTAAGGGCATCTATTGTGGCATTCTGCTCTCTAGGGATCTTCCTAATTGTGTAGCCTTTGAGCTGACTTAGTAAGTCATTGATTTTGCTCAAGTAAGCCACAATTTTTTCACATCGAGTTATGTATTCACCTAAGAATTGATTCACAACTAGTTGAGAATCATTGAATATGTCTAAATGGTCAGCCGTACTTCATGTGCCAACTTTAGGCCGACTATTAAGGCTTCATATTCGACCTCATTGTTTGAGGTTTTGAAGTTGAATTTATTGCTCTATGTAGTTTCTATCCCCAAGTGTTATAAGGGCAATGCCTACACTAGACAACTGGTCAGTGTAGCTTCCATCAATATGGACTTTCCATGTTAGTTCCTTAGGTTTTTACTGCTGCTCTTGCTCTCGCTTCTGTTGGGTTTTATGCCCTAAATAAAACTCATTTCAATATAATCAGATTTACTTATTAATATAGATCAGAAATAACATTTAATGTTGCATGGTTCACATGATTCATTTCATGATTATATGTACATAATGAATTCTATTTAAGTCCAGAAAATATCAATTGGTTAATGATTATAGTGTTGTCAACACAGTGGAATATAATCTTAATTATATGTTTGAAAGTTTATTCCCTGATTTGTCAGAACACTGGATTTAGACTGACATGGTATAATCAGCGAGATGTATTCTTACACCTTGGATAAGTGTTATGTCCTTTCCAGGACATTGGCAAAGTTTACCAGCATCGGATGTATGGAGTATACATCGGAAGGGACCGATATTGAACTTTGATTAGATATATTAGAATTTACCGTCATATCTATTCAATTCAATATCACATGTTGATCCTAGATCAAATGATCTTAATCTTGATATGATTAGGTTCAATCTCAAGAGTGTTATGTTGGGCTTTATGCCCTAAATAAAACACTTTACAATCTGATTAGTTATCAATATAAGAAATTTGAAGTGATTTATGTTTGCATGAATTTTACATGCTAATGGTTTTATATGTTTATTACATTTACACACAAAATCAGTTAAATCCAGATCATATGTTTATTCACAATTACAGTATCGTCAACACAGTGGAATGTGATTGTGATCATATGAATCAAAAGACTAAGTCCCTGTTTCATCAGTGTTTTGGATTTACACTGATGTGATAATCAGCAATGATGTGTACTTACACTTAGAGTAAGTGTTATGTTCTTTCCAAGACATTAGTAAAGTATACTAGTTTCGAATGTATGGAGTATACATTGGACTGGACCGATATTGCAACTTAGTTAAGATATTACAAACTTACCGTTATATCTTTCCAAGTCAATATCAGTAGTTGATCTTAAGATTAAAAGAATCTAAATCCTGATATGCTTAGGCTCAACTCAGGAGTACTATTCATGTTCTTTGATTTATTAGTTAAGCCTAATTTTGGGTCAGGGTGATACGTATATTTTGGGAACATGATAGTATGATTGAGTGGGAGTGCTGAACATAAATATGGAATCTATAGCTTCTACTGGTGTATAGAAGTCAAGTGATGATTCCCTTCGAGCTTAGCAAATAGAAGTAAATGGATGAGCTCTTGTTTAAGTGACTAATCATTAGATCACTAAACACCATTTACAGGTAGCTAAGTGTTTTAAGGGGCAAAATACATTGAGGGGTGAGAACGGTAAAGAAATCTCATCTCAATGTAGATCATCTATATAGAGGATCTTTAAATCACAATAAGATTATAACAATGGTTAAATGAGATAGCATATTGATATCGTGGAACATACAATATGCTCTATATAAGTCTGAGAGTGCAATTCTAAGTTCTAAGAGTGGATTCAACGAAGAATTAATAAGTAGGAATTTACTTGGTAAATTGGGTTCACTTATTGGAAGCTCAGCATATAGATCCATGGTCCCCATTCTAGTTGAGAACATTCTGCTTGTAAGACTCATTAATTGATTCGTGATTGATCAATTATAATTCTAAAGTTAGACTATGTCTAATTTTATGAATTTTCACTAAGCAGGGGTGAAATTGTAAAGAAAAGAGGTTCTAGGTTTAGTTATTTATTAATGGACTTTATATGTCTAATTAATAATTAAATTAAATGACATTATTATTTAATAATCTATTTTAGTTATTAAATAATTTGTTTTGGCATTTAAAAGGTTAGAATTGAAAAATTGGCATTTTTGAGAAAATAGAGATAAAATTTGTTTTAAACTGCAAAATCAAGTGGGGCCCATTATCTACACCTTGGCCTGCCACTTTATGTGGAATTTCAAATTGATATTTTCATTATTTTAATGCCAAATAATTCCTAACCTAAACCTAGTAGTTGCATATAAATAGAAAGTGATTGCTCAGTCAAAATACACTACTTTTCATAAAATCAATTTTTCAGAAAAACTGAGCCTTCACTTTTCTCTTCCTTGGCCGAAATCTCTCTCTCTCTCTCTCTCTTTTCTTCTTCTAAATTTCGAACCCTAGTGATAGAGTAACTACCCACACACAGCAAGTGGTAACTCAATCATAGATTGGAAGACTGTGAAGGATCACATACACAAAGAGAAGGACATTCACATCTTGATAATACTCTGCAACAGAAAGGATACAAGGGTTAGAGATCTGAGTGGAAGGAGACATTAATTCCGCTGCATCAATGTAAGGTTTTCTTAACTTTATATGTGTTTATTTTATCGTTTTAAAAAGTTCATATTTAGGGTGTTAAACAACATACTTGTGAGTAGATCTAAGATCCTGGTAAAATAAATTCCAACATGTTATTCGTGTTCTTTGATTTGTTAGTTAAGCCTACTTTTGGGTCAGGGTGATACGTACATTTTGGGAACACGGTAGTGCAATTGAGTGGGAGCGCCAACATAAATATGGAATCTATAGCTTCTATCTGGCGAATAGAAAGTAAAGGATGATTTCCTTCGAGCTTAACCAAACGAAAATAAATGGTGGAGATCTCATTTCACTTAGCTGAAATATCATTTATACAGGGTTAAGTGTTTTAAGGATAAAATACATTGTAGGGTGTTACGGTAATTTAATCCCTTTATAGTGTAAATCATCTATATAGAGGATCATTGATCACATTAGGGTTATAACAATGGATACCTGATGACGTGTCTATATCGTGGAACATATAGAGCGTTCTATATACTGAGAGTGCAATTCTAAGTTCTATGCGTGGATTCAACGAAGAATTAATAAGTCAGTGATTTTAAGATATAAATTCTTCATCTGCTTATTGGAAGCTCGGATATATAGACCCATGGTCCCCATACTAGTTGAGACCATACTGCTTGTAAGACTCAGTTAAATGATTTTGATTAATCAATTATAATTCTTAAGTTAGACTATGTCTACTTTGTGAATTTTCACTAAGCAAGGGTGAAATTGTAAAGAAAGAGATTCTAGGTTTATTTATTAATTAAGAGACTTTATATGTCTAATGAATAAATATATTAAATGACAATATTATTTAATTATTAATTTTTAGTTATTAAATAATTAGAATTGGCATTTAAATGGTTGAATTTGAAAATTGGCGTTTTTGAGAAAATCAGATGCAGGAATGATAAAACAGCAAAATTGCATAAGTCAGGCCCATTATCCAAGGCCCATGGCCGGCCACACTTATAGGCTTTTATCATTTATTTTTTCATTATTTTAATGCCAAATAATTCTAACCTAAACCTAGGTGGTTACCTATAAATAGGTAGTGATGGCGTCAGGAAAAAGATGATACATCTCATTCCTTCACAGAAATTTTTCTAGCCACCACTTCCCTCTTCTTTTCTTCTTCTATTTTCGAATTCCTTGAGTGAATGAGTGAGTGCCCACACACATCAAGTGGTATCTCAATCATAGTGAGTAAGACTATAGAAAACCATCCAACAAGAAGGAGAATCAGCATCAAAGGAAGGAGAGAAAGAGATCCAGGTTCAAATATTGATAATGCTCTGCTACAGAAAGGAATCAAGGGCTAGATATCTGCACGGAAGGAGTCATTATATTTCGCTGCACCCAATGTAAGGTTTCTTAAACTCTTATGTGTTTATTTCATTGTTTTAGAATTCATATCAGAATGTTAATGAAACATACTTGTTAGTAAATCTAGATCCTGGTAAACAACATACTTAACTTTATATGTGTTTATTTTATCGTTTTAGAAAGTTCATATTTAGGGTGTTAAACAACATACTTGTGAGTAGATCTAAGATCCTGGTAAAATAAATTCCAATAGCACATGATTTATTTCATGATTATATGTACATAATGTATGAATTCTATTTAAGTCCAGAACATATCAATTTGTTAATGATTATAGTGTTGTCAACACAGTGGAATATAATCTTAATTATATGTTCGAAAGTTTATTCCCTGATTTATCAGAACACTGGATTTAGACTGACCATGTATAATCAGCGATAGGTATTCTTACACCTTGGATAAGTGTTATGTCCTTTCCAGGACATTGGCAAAGTTTACCAGCATCGGATGTATGGAGTATACATCGGAAGGGACCGATATTGAACTTTGATTAGATATATTAGAATTTACATTAATATCTATTCAATTCAATATCACCTGTTGATCCTAGATCAAATGATCTTAATCTTGATGTGACTAGGTTCAATCTCAAGAGTGTTATTCGTGTTCTTTGATTTGTTAGTTAAGCCTACTTTTGGGTCAGGGTGATACGTACATTTTGGGAACACGGTAGTGCAATTGAGTGGGAGCGCTAACATAAATATGGAATCTATAGCTTCTATATGGTGAATAGAAAGTAAAGGATGATTTCCTTCGAGCTTAACCAAACGAAAACAAATGGTGGAGATCTCATTTCACTTAGCTGAAATAGTGGAGGGCATACTCCCATTGAGTGACTTCTAGAAAGACATCCAAAGGATCTCTACCAACAACATGATGGAGTTTCACGATAGAGTTGAAGGCTTTATCAAGCTTGAGGAGGGCATACGACTGGCCCAGACGGGGCATGTCAATAACAGGCATCCACGAGACATCCAGTAGTCTCCTGACCTACCATACGCACATGTAGACACCAATAACTCTGCCCAGACTTCTAGTGGCAAAAACACTAGAAACAAGCACAACACCAATAGCTCTGTGAGGAATAGTGGCAAAAAGGGAAAGATGAACACTTCTCCCATGCCACAAAAGAATAGAGAGGAGAAGTACACCTGCTTCACCCTCTTGACAGAGAAAGATGAGGCCATCTTCATGGCCACTCAGGGAACAATCCCATACCAAAAGCCCTTCCCTATCAAAAGGGACATGAGCAAAAGGGACATGTCGAACTTCTACTGGCATCACAACGACTTCAGCCATGACACCAATGAGTGTCAAAATAGTACGAGGGTTATTGAATTCCTCATAATGTGTAACAATCCCCACCTGCATCGTTATGTGCAAGATGACCAAACTCAGGTATAGGGTGCCCAGAACGGAGATCCAATGCCACCACCAGTGCAGGACATTTAGGGGTCATTTGGCGGACCCCACATTACAGGCGAGACCAGCAACACTAGGGAGCGCTATGCTTGGACACTTTGTCATGAGCCCAAAAGAGACATCCTAGTTGTCGAAGACAGGAGCTCTAAGCAACAAAAGCCTATAGAGCCCACGATCTCCTTCACAGAAGAAGATGCTGCTCAGGGCAGTTTCCCATACAATGACTCTTAGATCATTACTGTACACATCAGAAACATGACTGTATCAAGATGCATGGTGGACGATAGAGCCTCCTCTAATATTCTATTCAAATAAATATATGAAAAGATGGGGCTCCAGCTCACCAACCTGGCACCCTTCAATGAAATGATATATGGCTTCTTTGGCCAAGGCATCGCACATGTCGAGTATATCAAATTACCCCTCACAATTGGAGAAAATCCAACCCTTAGAGCTCTGATGGCATAGTTCGTCATTATTGATGTTCCCTCAGCCTTCAACGCCATGATAAGCCGATCGACCCTCAATGACCTAAAGGTGGTAACATCAATCTACGACCTATGCCTCGAATTTCCAACAAGGCATGGGGTGGCGTGTGTGAGGGGGGACCAACAGTCTGCTCGTCACTGTTAAAACTTGGCTCTATCCAAAGCCAAGAAAGAGAAGATGCCCGCTAAGGGCCCAAAAGACACGCCCAACAAAGGACAATGAAGTCTGGCCCAAAGTGGGGACACATACATAGATCCTTGCTCTGGGGATCCTGCAGAAATGTTTCGGCCTCTAAAAGAGTTGGAGGAAGTGGAGGTCGATCCCCCTTTATCAACAAGAAGACTGAAGATCAGGAAAGGTTTAGCACTAGAAATTAAATCAATACTGATAAAATTTATAAGGGCAAACTTGGACCTTTTTGCATGGTCACTGTCAGAATTGACCCATCTGTGATGACCCATGCACTCAACATCGATCCAAGCATCCGGCCTGTTCAGTAAAAAAGGCAGTTGTTGGACAAGGAGTGCGCCTAAGCACTCAAAGATGAGGTCGAGAGGCTACGAGCCCATGACTTCATAACAGAGGCATTCTATCCACTATATGTGTCCAATCCAGTACTGGTGCCCAAACCTAACAAGAAGTGGAGAGTATGCATCGACTTTACCAACCTGAACAAAGCATGTCCAAAGGACTACTTTCTGCTTCCTAGAATTGACTAGCTTGTAGATGCCATAGCTGTCCATGAAATCTTGAGTTTCATGGATGCATACTCAGGCTACAATCAAATAAAGATGCATCCACCAGATCAGGAGCACACTAGCTTCATGACTGATCTAGGCCTGTACTGCTACAAAGTCATGCCCTTCAGGCTAAGAAACACAGGGGCCACATATAAAGGCTGGTGAACATGATGTTTAAAGATCTCATTGGCTGCAATATGGAGGTGTATGTGGATGACATGCTTGTCAAGTCCAAAAAGGGTGGGGGCACGTTGAGACAAGATCCAAGCCCTTTTGGATATGAAGTCGCCCACAACAGTCAAGGAAGTACAAAGTCTGACAAGACGCAATGCTACATTAAGCATATTTATGTCCAAGTCTACAGACAAATGTGTACCCTTCTTCAACATTCTTAGAGCGAACAAAAAATTTGAGTGGACTGAGGAATGTGAAAATGCATTCCAGGAGCTGAAGAAATAATTGGCTTAGCCACCTGTGTTGTCTAAACCTATAGACAATGAAGAGCTAGGCGTGTACCTGATAGTCATAGAACATGCTATGAGTGTTATCCTCACAAGAAAAGAAGACAGTGTACAACACCTTGTATACTACATAAACAAAAGTCTTTTCGATGACGAAAGTTTGTATCCACTCATGGAAAAATTGACTTACAATTTGCTTTTGGGGTCCAGATAGGTAAGGCCCTACTTCTATGCACACACCATAAAGGTGTACACCGATTAATCATTCTGATAGGTTTTACAAAAACTTGAAGCATCAGGCCGACTACTCAAATGGGCCATTGAGCTTGGCCAGTTCGAGATGACATACCAACCAAGAACTGCCATAAAGGGTCATGCCCTTGCAGACTTTGTGGTTGAATGCACCAACTCAACTCTTGAGATCCCTCAAGACTCAGGAGAAAGGCAAGAGCCAGAGAAGAACCTGTTGGATATATTTTACCAGGATCTAGATTTACTAACAAGTATGTTTCATTAACATAGTGGAGGGCATACTCCCATTGAGTGACTTCTAGAAACCTAATCTTGCACATAACAATGCAGGTGGGGATTGTTACACATTATGAGGAATTCAATAACCCTCGTACTATTTTGACACTCATTGGTGTCATGGCTAAAGTCGTTGTGATGCCAGTAGAAGTTCGACATGTCCCTTTTGCTCATGTCCCTTTTGATAGGGAAGGGCTTTTGGTATGGGATTGTTCCCTGAGTGGCCATGAAGATGGCCTCATCTTTCTCTGTCAAGAGGGTGAAGCAGGTGTACTTCTCCTCTCTATTCTTTTGTGGCATGGGAGAAGTGTTAATCTTTCCCTTTTTGCCACTATTCCTCACAGAGCTATTGGTGCTGTGCTTGTTTCTAGTGTTTTTGCCACTAGAAGTCTGGGCAGAGTTATTGGTGTCTACATGTGCGTATGGTAGGTCAGGAGACTACTGGATGTCTCGTGGATGCCTGTTATTGACATGCCTGTTATTAACACATACATACATTCGAATATTCATATCACACATTATACACAGTTCTTACCTGTTTTCCAAATTCAAGTGTGCTGGCCGACCTGAACGGAATTCACGTGCTAGATGGATGCCCTAATCACAATAATAGTAATACAGATGAGTGACTCGCTAAATCACTTTCCGGGACTTAAAACTTGAAACTAAAAGTTTTATTATCGATAAACTTCATGGCAATACCCTAAATATCTCAAAATTGGCCAAAACTAGGGTTCTGGAAATTCCCCCAACAGGTAGATCGGTTCCCAACCGGCATCCCGGTTCTGGGTCACCAACCGGTCGACCGGTTGGTACAGGCCACCCAGAACCGGAATTCCAGTTCTACTGCTGGGAACCAAAAATCATCCCCCTTGATTCAATTCAATCCCAAACCTTACCAAACTCTCCAGTATACCTATACAATGCATACACAATGATTTCCAGGCAGTAATTCTCAGAATAAACCATCACAACTCAAGTTTCCATTAATGAACAAAGCTTTGCTCTTAGAACTTAAACTTGTATAAAACCAACAACACACTGTAAAACCAGCTACTAGGAGTTAAAATCAACTCAAAAGAACCCTAAAATTCGAACCCTAAACCTACCTAAACCTGACAGCCACTATATCACAAATTCATTAATTCAAACTAACATAAAACTTGAAAATTCACATATTCAAGGATTCTAGGGTTTACCTTAGTTAAATCCTCCTTGATTCCTTGCTAAAACTCAGAAAAACAAGATGAAAACTCTGGTTTAGGTCCTTGGTTTGTCCCAGCCGAAAGCAAGAGAGAGAGAGAGTTCAAGAGATAATCCAATTTTCCAATTTTTCTTCTTTATCTCTTAATTTCTCAAAGGGTTTTTTAATTAAATCTTGCTGAAAAGAAATGTGCTAGGTGTCACACACTCATGGCAGCCACCTAATCCACCTTAACAAAAGACTAAAATGCCCTTTAGACTTAAACTAGGGTATTTCTTTGAAACTAGGGGTAAAATGGTCAATTTCCATAACCCCGCTCAATCCCGATAATTTATTTTCTCTAAAATATTCCCCACCATGAAATAGGGTTCTAAACTTACCCATGTGATCAATCTAGCCATCCATCGCATTTTCCGTTGTCGCCGAGCAAAAATTACAAAATTAACATATTTCACATATAAGCTAAATAATACCCCTAGAGTTTAATAAAATCTCCGGAATTGAGAAATTATAACTCTAATATTTATTTCTAAATATTGGGGTCCACATTAAAAATTAATTCACAAATAATAATAAAATAATAAAAATTAGTGCTAATTGCCTTTTCTAATCCACATTACTAGAGCGGTCATTACAATTATCCCCCCGTTAATAGGATTTCGTCCCCGAAATCTAACCTGAATAGCTCTTGATGTTGAGTCCTCATTCTGACTCCAATTCCCAGGTGGCTTCTTCCACCTTACTGTTCCTCGAAAGCACTTTAACCAGTGCAATAGTCTTGTTACGAAGAACTTTTTCTTTTCTATCCAAAATCTGAACAGGTTGCTCTTCATAGGATAAGTCTGGTTGTAGTTCAAGGGCTTCATAACTCAAGACATGAGTCGGGTCTGACACGTATTTCCTTAACATAGAGATGTGAAATACGTCATGAACAGCTGATAATGCTGGTGGTAAGGCTAGCCGATACGCTACCTGCCCGACCTTCTCGAGTATCTGAAATGGCCCAATGAACCTAGGGCTTAACTTACCCTTCTTCCCGAAGCGCCTAATACCCTTCATGGGTGAAACTCGCAGGAAAACATGTTCCCCTGCCTGAAATGTGACATCTCTGTGCTTCGGATCAGCATAACTTTTCTGCCTGCTTTGAGAAGCAAGCATCCGAGCCTTGATCTTATCAATAGCTTCATTGGTCCTTTGCACTAACTCTGGACCCAGGTACTTCCTTTCTCCTGTCTCGTCCCAATGAATAGGAGAACGACATTTTCTACCGTATAACATCTCATAGGGAGCCATCCCTATTGTACTTTGGTAGTTGTTGTTGTAGGAGAATTCAATTAAAGGCAAGTACCTACTCCATGAACCCTCAAAGTCCATGACACAGGCTCGCAGTAGGTCTTCCAAAATCTGGATAGTTCTTTCTGACTGACCATCAGTCTGAGGGTGAAAGGTTGTACTAAACTTTAACTTGGTACCCATAGCCTTCTGAAGACTCACCCAAAACTTCGATGTGAACTTTGGATCCCTATCTGACACAATAGATTTAGGGGCTCCATGGAGACGAACTATCTCCTTCACATACAATTCAGCATACTGATCCACTGAATAGGTAACTTTCACTGGTAGAAAGTGAGCCGACTTTGTAAATCTATCCACAATGACCCATACAGAATCATACATCCCTGTAGTTCTAGGTAATCCAGTTACAAAGTCCATTGCGATGTCCTCCCACTTCCATTCTGGAAGGATTAAAGGTTGCAATAACCCGGCTGGCCTCTGATGTTCAGCCTTAATCTGCTGGCAGGTTAAACACTTGGACACATAGTCCACTACATCTCTTTTCATCCCATACCACCAGAAGTAGGGTTTCAAATCCTGATACATCTTGGTGGTTCCCGGATGCAACGAATAAGGCGTAGTGTGAGCTTCATCCAGTATTTCTTTCTTAAGCTCATCAACACTAGGAACACAAACTCGAGCTTTATATAACAACATTCCACCGCTCGAGACTGAAAAGCCTCTAGGCCGACCAGCCACTACTTCATCTCGAACTTTAACTAGCTCAGGATCTTCTAGTTGTGCCTTTTGGATTCTCTCCAACAGATCAGATTGGAGGGTTAAATTGTGTAATTTCCCGACCACGAACTCAATTCCTGCACTAACCATTTCCGAGGCTAGTTGTGGGGCTATCATAACCGTAGTGCACACTTGCCCGGGGCCCTTTCTGCTCAGAGCATCGGCCACAACATTGGCTTTCCCGGGGTGATACAGTATTTCGCAATCGTAGTCTTTAACTAACTCCAACCACCTTCTCTGCCTCATATTCAAATCTTTTTGGGTGAAAAAGTATTTAAGACTTTTATGATCCGTATAAATCTCACACTTTTCACCGTAAAGATAATGTCGCCAAATCTTTAAAGGAAAAACCACAGCAGCGAGCTCTAAATCATGAGTTGGGTAACGCTGCTCATAATCTTTCAGTTGACGAGAGGCATAAGCTATGACTCTGTCAGCTTGCATCAGAACACATCCCAGACCCTGTCTGGATGCATCACAATACACAACAAATTTCTCTTCATCTGATGGCAAAGCTAACACCGGAGCTGTTATCAAATGTTGCTTCAACTCTTGAAAACTTGACTCACACTTATCTGACCACACAAATCTCTGATTTTTCTTGGTCAGTTCAGTTAGGGGCATAGAAAGTTTAGAAAATCCTTCGACGAAACGTCGATAATACCCTGCTAACCCGAGAAAACTTCGAACTTCTGTCACAGACTTGGGCCTCGGCCAATTCTTCACTGATTCTATCTTATTTGGATCAACCATAATTCCATTTTTCCCAACAATATGACCCAGAAAGGACACCACGGACAACCAGAATTCACACTTTTTGAACTTGGCATACAGCTTGTGATCCCTAAGTCGCTGTAACACCATTCGAAGATGACGCTCGTGCTCCTCTTCTGACTGAGAGTATACAAGAATGTCATCGATAAACACTATAATGCAGTTATCGAGGAAATCCTTGAACACCCTATTCATGAGATCCATAAAGGCCGCAGGAGCATTAGTCAATCCGAACGACATTACTAGAAACTCATAATGCCCATATCTGGTTCTAAAAGCAGTCTTCGGTATGTCCTCCTCCCGAATTCTGAGTTGATGATAACCAGACCGTAAATCAATCTTCGAAAACACTGTCTTTCCCTGAAGCTGATCGAACAGATCATCGATCCTAGGCAACGGGTACTTGTTCTTAATCGTCAGCTTGTTTAGTTCCCGATAATCAATACACATTCTGAGGGAACCATCTTTCTTTTTCACAAAAAGAACCGGAGCTCCCCAGGGCGATACACTGGGTCGAATAAACCCAATATCAAGCATCCCCTGAAGTTGTAACTTAAGCTCCTTGAGTTCTGCTGGAGCCATCCTATATGGAGCTTTAGAAACAGGTTCGACTCCAGGTGCCAAATCAATTACAAAGTCAATCTCTCGCTGTGGCGGCAATCCCGGCAATTCCTCGGGAAACACATCAAGAAAATCTTTCACCACCCGGACTACCTCAGGCCCAAATGTTTCAGGTCTGCTGGAGTCAAAAACTACCGCTAGAAATCCTACACAACCATTGCATAGTAAATCCCTAGCTCTCAGCACAGAAATAACCGGGATCCGAGACCCCTGAACCGATCCAACATAAACAAATGGATCTTCACCTTCCGGCTGAAAAGTCACCATTTTACGCCTACAATCTATACTGGCCGAATACTTGGATAAAAAATCCATTCCCAGTATAATATCAAACTCAGTTAATTTCAATTCTATAAGGTCAGTACTCAATTCCCTATCTTCGATCCTAATCGGCATAGACCGAATGCGCCTATTAGAGATAACCAATTCCCCGCTAGGCATTAGGGTTCCAAACCCTCTTTCTAAAGTATCACAAGGCCTACCCAAAAGATCAATCACTCTTGTAGCCACATATGAACGTGTAGCTCCCGAGTCAAATAATACTGTAAATAACAAGTTGTTGACGGGAAGCTGACCTGTCACAACAGAAGGACTGGCTGCAGCATCAGCTTGGGTAATGGCAAACACACGAGCAGGAACCGGTTTCACCTCAGCTTTCTGCTCCTCTTTCTTTGCCTGGGGGCAATCTTTCTTGAAATGCCCCACCATGCCACACAGGAAGCATGTCTTCCGGTTACACTCTCCCGGATGATGTTTCTTGCACCTTCGACACTCAGGATAAGAGTAACCCTGACGTCCTCCTCTGCCTTGGTTCCCACGGAACCGCTTACTTTGCCCCGAGCCACCAGAAGCTGGAACAACTTTTCTTTTCTGCTCAGTGGTGGAGTCACCACCATCCCTACCATAAACAGGAGTAGGAATAGTGGGGGTTCCACCAACACTCGGAGTCACCCGGGGCTCCTGAAGAAATTTTACTGCACCCTCGGCTCTCAAAGCCTTCTCAACCATATCTGCATACGTGGTTGCTTCAGTAGTGGTAATAACCAGATCATGCCGGATCTTTGCACTCAAACCCGCTAAATATTTTTCTTTCTTACTGAAGTCCGTGGGCACAATTCTTGCCGCCAACTTAGCCAACCGATCAAACTTCGTTGTGTACTCAGTGACTGACATTCCCTCAGTCTGAACTAGATCAGTGAACGCTTTCCGCTTTGCACTGCGGACCGCTTCGTTGTAATACTTGGAGTTAAATAACTCCCTAAATTCTTCCCAGGTCATCAGCGTGACGTCCCGAGTGAGGGTTATCAACTCCCACCACACGAGAGCATCTTCATGAAACTGGAAAGTGGCGCAGGTCACCCGATCATTTCCAACCACTCCCATAAAGTTAAGAATGCGTTCAATCATTGAAAGCCACTGCTCGGCCTTCATCACATCAGGGCCTCCCAGAAACACTGGAGGTGCCTGTTTCTGAAATCTTTCATACAACGGTTCCATACGGTTGCCAACAACAGGTTGTTCTGCTGGCACCGCAGGAACTGCAACAGCCTGAACCACTTGAGGAGGCACAGCAGGAGGACCCTGCTGCCTCAATCTTTGGATTTCTTCGTCTTGCTGACGGATTCTATCTTGCATTTCAGCAAATCTTTGCTCCCAGTCAAGAGGAGCTTGAGGTGGATTTACAGGGCGACCACCCTGAGCTCTGCCACGGCCACGGCCGCGACCACGAGCATTTTGAGGATTCCCCTGACCGCCTCTGGTCTCAACCATGCCACCCTGACTTCTTGTATTTCGCGGGGCGTCCATTTAATAGGACTTAGCCTGCGAATCCATAAGCCAGGCAGGTTAGACAGCGATCAAAATTAACACCTCTCTTAATAACTTAAAGGCAACACACTTTCTTTTCTTTTTAAGGAAATATATTTAATTTAAATCTAATATGCTTCCTAACATGCTTTCACATCACACTTATTTAAAATACTAAACAAGTACAGGCTTACTGAACCGTGAACCGAGCTTTCTCTGATGAAGATTGTACATGTCATAGCAAGCTTCGGTAGACAAACCTGGCGGCTCTGATACCAAAATTGTAACGCCCTAATGTTAAGGCACGCTACAGTGCTTTTTCAATTATTGTGCAATCTTTGCTAATCAAAGAAATTTCTCGAAAAACGTGTCAATTTAAAATTTTTGCTTTAAATATTAAACTTTGTAATATAATATAATATTTACAAATCCCGGGATCCCGATTTCAAACTTCGTAAAATTTACTTTTTAAACTTTACATTTCAAAATACATAATTCACAGGTCGCACAGCGACTTTCAAAATATAACACCCAGATGTCCCGAGACCGAACACTTCAGGTCGCGCCGCTTGACATGTACAATCTCACCCGAGCTCAGGTTCATTCCTGTTCAGCCTTCGCCTTTCCTTTACCTACACATGGAAGTAGAAACTGTGAGTCAACAGACTCAGTAAGAAATGCATATAACATACCATATAATTTCCGACCTGTAAATAGGCGTCCATACACCTATTTACAGAGCTTAACAGATGAGTATGAACGTTCTAACTAGGATACGACCATGTACCATGTACCACATGCACTCAGTATACCATCGTACTAGTGTAGGTAGGGTATGGATCGCACCTTGAGTACCGTTAAGTGTTGTACCACAGACACCTCATACCTTTCCGTACCAGTGCTAGTAACACCATGATGTACTTCTAAACATCATACACCTTACCAATGCACTCTGTACCACAACCGTACAAGTGTTGGCAGTGTATGAATCACAACAAATAAGCATGTATATATATTAACACATACATACATTCGAATATTCATATCACACATTATACACAGTTCTTACCTATTTTCTGAATTCAAGTGTGCTGGCCGACCTGAACGGAATTCACGTGCTAGATGGATGCCCTAATCACAATAATAGTAATACAGATGAGTGACTCGCTAAATCACTTTCCGGGACTTAAAACTTGAAACTAAAAGTTTCCTTATCGATAAACTTCATGGAAATACCCTAAATATCTCAAAATTGGCCAAAACTAGGGTTCTGGAAATTCCCCCAACAGGTAGACCGGTTCCCAACCGGCATCCAAGTTCTGGGTCACCAACCGGTCGACCGGTTGGTACAGGCCACCCAGAACCGGAATTCCGGTTCTACTGCTGGGAACCAAAAATCATCCCCCTTGCTTCAATTCAATCCCAAACCTTACCAAACTCTCCAGTATACCTATACAATGCATACACAATGATTTCCAGGCAGTAATTCTCAGAATAAACCATCACAACTCAAGTTGCCATTAATGAACAAAGCTTTGCTCTTAGAACTTAAACTTGTATAAAACCAACAACACACTGTAAAACCAGCTACTAGGAGTTAAAATCAACTCAAAAGAACCCTAAAATTCGAACCCTAAACCTACCTAAACCTGACAGCCACTATATCACAAATTCATTAATTCAAACTAACATAAAACTTGAAAATTCACATATTCAAGGATTCTAGGGTTTACCTTAGTTAAATCCTCCTTGATTCCTTGCTAAAACTCAGAAAAACAAGATGAAAACTCTGGTTTAGGTCCTTGGTTTGTCCCAGCCGAAAGCAAGAGAGAGAGAGTTCAAGAGATAATCCAATTTTCCAATTTTTCTTCTTTATCTCTTAATTTCTCAAAGGGTTTGTTAATTAAATCTTGCTGAAAGGAAATGTGCTAGGTGTCACACACTCATGGCAGCCACCTAATCCACCTTAACAAAAGACTAAAATGCCCTTTAGACTTAAACTAGGGTATTTCTTTGAAACTAGGGGTAAAATGGTCAATTTCCATAACCCCGCTCAATCCCGATAATTTATTTTCTCTAAAATATTCCCCACCATGAAATAGGGTTCTAAACTTACCCATGTGATCAATCTAGCCATCCATCGCATTTTCCGTTGTCGCCGAGCAAAAATTACAAAATTAACATATTTCACATATAAGCTAAATAATACCCCTAGAGTTTAATAAAATCTCCGGAATTGAGAAATTATAACTCTAATATTTATTTCTAAATATTGGGGTCCACATTAAAAATTAATTCACAAATAATAATAAAATAATAAAAATTAGTGCTAATTGCCCTTTCTAATCCACATTACTAGAGCGGTCATTACATATGCCCTCCTCAAGCTTGATAAAGCCTTCAACTCTATCGTGAAACTCCATCATGTTGTTGGTAGAGATCCTTTTGATGTCTTTCTAGAAGTCACTTAATGGGAGTATGCCGAGGGTCACCTTGCACCTGCCGAGGTTTCTCGGCCAAGGATAATGTAGATCCCTCCTTCCGCGTGCGGGTATGGGCTTTTGCAGCCTCTCGAGGGATCTACATTATCCTTGGCCTTCCAACGTATACTCCATACCCACACTACTTTATCCCTCCACTATTTATATGTTCAAAAGTAGTTGAAACCTAATCTAAGTTCAATATCGGTCCCTTCCAACGTATACTCCATACATCCGATACTGGTAAAATTTGCCAATGCCCTGGAAAGGACATAACACTTATCCAAGGTGTAAGTATACCTATCGCTAATTATCATCCCAGTCTAAATCCAGTGAACTGAAAAATAAGGGAATTAAACTTTTGAACATATATTCATAATTATATTCCATTGTGTTGACAACACTATAATCATGAACAAATACATATGTTCTTGACTTAATAGAATTTATACGTTAAATATAAACATGAAATAAATCATGTGAACCATGCAACATAAAATGTGATTTCTGATCTTTATTAATTAGTAAATCTGATTATATTGAAATGGGTTTTATTTAGGGCACAAAACCCAACACACGCGGCACTAATTTTGTCCATGTAAGCATGCCACATCAGGTAAGCAAAACCCAGTGCACCAGGCCATATGTCAACATGGGTGGTGGGTGCTCTTTACAGAGATTTTGGGATGTCATTTTGACACTTCCAAGGTTCTTGAACTTGAGGATAAGGTATCCTACCCTGTTTTTGACAATTTTAAAGAGAACGCTTGAAGCAGAATTTGCATTTGAGTGATAGAAACCAATGCACCAGGTTGATTATCAACCTGAGCGCTAGGCCAAGCACTAGGTCAACATGGGCGATGGGCTCAGTTTTGATGCCCCTAGACTTGTCATTTTCTTCCCAAGTTTCCTTGTATCTTCTTTATTTTTGATGATGTAAAAAATGCCCGTTAATTTTTTTAGAAATAGCAATGGAAATTGTCAACATAGGCATTAGGCCTAGTGTTAGGTGTCAACCTGGGCACTGGGTCCAGTTTAAGGCCTCTTGGAAGTTCTGTTTTCTCCCTGAAAATAGTTGAATCTTAATCTTTGATGAAAATGGAGAATATGCCTGGAATAATTATCAGAAAAGCTTCTTAGAATTGGCCTAGGTTGACAAAATGTAAACTTAGGCATTGGTCTCTTATTTTGGCTGTTGGGTTTTATGCCCTAAATAAAACTCATTTCATATAATCAGATTTACTCATTAATAAAGATCAGAAATAACATTTTATGTTGCATGGTTCACATGATTTATTTCATGATTATATGTATATAATGTATGAATTCTTTTTAAGTCCAGAACATATGGGTTGGTTAAAGATTATAGTGTTGTCAGCACAGTGGAATATAATCTTTATTATATGTTCAAAAGTAGATTCCCTGATTTGTCAGAACACTGGATTTAGACTGACATGGTATAATCAGCGATAGGTATTCTTACACCTTAGAAAAGTGTTATGTCCTTTCCAGGACATTGGCAAAGTTTACCAGTATCGGATGTATGGAGTATACATCGGAAGGGACCGATATTGAACTTTGATTAGATATGTTAAAACTTACCGTAATATCTATTCAATTCAATATCACCTGTTGATCCTAGATCACATGATCGAAATCCTGATATGGTTAGGCTCAATTTCAAGAGTGTTACTCGTGTTCTTTGATTTGTTAGTTAAGCCTAGTTTTGTATCAGGGTGATACGTACATTTTGGGAACACGGTAGTGCAATTGAGTGGGAGCGCTAACATAAATATGGAATCTATAGCTTCTATTTGGCAAATAGAAGTAAAGGATGATTTCCTTCGAGCTTAACCAAACGAAGATAAATGGTGGAGATCTCATTTCACTTAGGTGAAATATCATTTATACAGGGTTAAGTGTTTTAAGGATAAAATACATTGTAGGGTGTTACGGTAATTTAATCCCTGTACAGTGTAAATCATCTATATAGAGGATCATTGATCACATTAGGGTTATAACAATGGATAACTAATGACGTGTCTATATCGTGGAACATATAGAGCGTTTGTATATGACTGAGAGTGCAATTCCAAGTTCTAAGTGTGGATTCAATGAGGAATTAATAAGTTAGGGAATTTACTTGGTAAATTCGGTTCGACTTATTGGAAGCTCGGTTATATAGACCCATGGTCCCCATACTAGTTGAGGCCATACTGCTTGTAAGACTCAGTTAATTGATTTTAATTAATCAATTAAAATTCTAAAAGTTAGAGTATGTCTACTTTATGAATTTTCACTAAGCAAGGGTAAAACAGTAAATAGAGAGTTTAAAGGTATATTTATTAATTGAGAAACTTTGATTAGTTTTTATTAATAAATAAAATAAATGACAATATATTATTTAATAATTAATTATATTTATTAAATAATTAGATTTGACATTTATGAAGTTGAAAGAGAGAATTGGCAATTTTGAGAAAATGGGAAACTAGAAATGATGAAATAGGAAAGTTTGAAAAGTGGAAGGATTTGTTTTCCTCAATGAATGGCCGACCACTTAATGCTTCTATTTCTCATTTTATTTTTTATTTTTAAATGCCAAATAATTCAACTTTAACCCTATGTGGTATCATATAAATAGAAGGCAAAGGCTTCAGGTTTGAGACATACTTCACAGTTTATTATCTCAAACACTATGAAACCGACACTCTCTCTCTTTCTTTCTTCTATGTTTTTCGAATTCCCTTGAGTGAATGAGTAGTGCCCACACACATCAAGTGGTATCTCAATCATAGTATGGAAGACTATGGAAACTCTGCATCAAAGAAGGAGAAAAGAAGATCCAGGTTCAGATCTTGGTGATGCTCTGCTACAGAAAGGAATCAAGGGCTAGAGATCTGAACGGAAGGAGTCATATTATTCCGCTGCACCCACTGTAAGGTTTTCTAACTTTATATGTGTTTATTTTCATTGTTTTAGAATTCATATTAGGTTGTTAATCCAACATACTTGTTAGTAAATCTAGATCCTAGTAAAATAATTTCCAACAACTGGCACCAGAGCCATGGTAATGATTTACTTTCATGTAATATGAATTAAAACGATGATTGCATGTTTCTGTGTTGATTTGGATGGTTTCATGTTGGTTTATGTGCTTATGTGATGAATGTTAATGTTGTACGAAATTTTTTCATGAAAAATATTTTTTCGATTTTTGAAAATATTTTATTTGGATTCCTTGTGAAAAATTGAGCAATTTTTGTTTTTACGGAATTCGATTCCGATAAAAATTGAGAAAGATATGAATTTTGGAAGATTGGAAATCATCGATTCCTTGTGAAAGATATGAATTCGATTCCCACAAATTGCGAATTTTTGAGATTTTTTTCCAAAAATCCAATTTTTTCATGGGTTTGTTTCCCAAAAATTCATTTTTCCTTTTTTAAATATTTCTAAATTGAAATGTTTCCAATTTTAAATATTTTCAATTTGGAATTTTTCCAATTTTAAATATTTCTATTTTGGATTGTTTCCAATTTTTAAATATTTCCTATTATGGTCAGATTTAAAAATTTGTTAACTTCTTTGATATTTATTTATTATTTAATTATAAGATTAGATATTTTGATATTTAAGATATTTTAAATTAAAAGATAACTTTGTCTTTTTATTTAAAATATTATATTAAAATTATCTTATATGACAAATTAAATAATTAATAAATTTGAAATTAATATAGATATTTTTATAGATATACTTACCATAATGTTTTCAAATTCAAAAATTTGTTATTTTGTAAAATATTTAATTATTTATAAATTATAAGTTTAAAAATGATATTTTTTCTATATATATCATTTTTTCCTTATTAGAAATTTATAAATCATATCTTAAATATTTAAATAACATAGATATTTTGACATATAATTATGGTAATTATTATTTAACCAAATCTATTTTAAAATTGGTTTATTTTATTAAATTATAAGATCTGAAAATGATATTGAAGATTCTTTCCTTTCAAATCATTGATCTTATTAGATATTTAATTTAATTTGATTCAAATAAACCTAGATATTTTAAAATTAGTTTCCTTTATTTGATTAGTTTAAGAATAATAATTTAATTATATTAATATCTTGATTCACATCTGTTACATGGACAATGTTTGTTTATTTATATTGTTTATTCAAAAATTTTTAACAAACCTATTATTTATCTGATCTAAATTGCTATGATTAACTTGGTTACAGATCATGATCCAATGATCTGATTTTAATCATAGTCCAATTGACGATAGATCTTATAAATAATTTGTAATAGGTAAATTTTGTACTTCTTTCATCTGTGTAAACCTAGTAACATGATAGGGTCCATCCAAATCATTTGACCTGTGTGAGCCTATATGTTTGCTTTTGGGCTTAGATGCATATAGGAAGCCCATTTAAGTTTTTACTAAGTAAATGGACTAGGTTGCTAAAATAAATTTTGACATAAGGAAATTTATTTAGGCCCAATTAGATTTGGGCTTATTCAATGAATAACAATTGTTTATTTTAAGGTTAAAATTCCTCTCTTTTGGGCCTTGGGTGAGAGTTGGGGGCCATAGAAGTGGGTACGACATACTGAACCCAGCTCCCCCTCACATGAACTACCCCAATTGTGAAGGCCCATTTGCCTTATTTAAATAATTGTATTAGGTTAATTATATTAGTCTAACCTAATTAAAATTGAATTAGCAACATTATTAACTTTTAAAATATATGAAATTTATTTTTCATTGTAATATTTTAAAGTTAATTTTAGAAAAACACTTAGTCAATGATATATTCTAGATAGTTATTTCTAGTACTAGTTATTATTTCTAATATTAAATAGGAAAATATCATTGATTGTGAAATTAATTGTCTCATAATTAATTTTTGTACAATCTAAGTTTAGAATATTTTCCTAGTATTAAACTAGAATTAATAATTAAGTTTCCTCTTTACTTAATTATTTATTTCTTGAATTTAATACATTTAATTAAATTGAAATTTCAATATCTAAGTTGATTTTCATCATGATACTTAAATATTGTTATTTTCATGTTATTTAATTAAAGTTGAAAATTATTTTAAGTTTGGAATCTTTTTTCAGAATAACTTAAGTTTGAATAATTTTCAAAATATATTTTATTTTATTTTATTAATCATTTTCCAAAATTTCGAAATTGCATCACCTTGATGCAGAAATTTCGAACCTTATTTGAAAAATAGATTAAAGTTGAAAATTATTTATTTAATTATGGACCAACTTAAATCATTGATTTTTTCATTTAATGATTAATTAAAATAAATGAACTAAAATATATATTAATTAGAAATTGGATTAATTAGTCTATGAAAGTCTAGATAGATATTATCTGTTTTGCTTGAAGTATTTTTCTAGTGTATTTAATTAAATAGAAAATTAATATTTAAGTTGATTTTGAATCATGATACTTAAATATTTGAGATTTTTCTTAGATATTTAATTAAATAGGAAAAGTATATTTTTTGTTGAAAATTAATTTTTATTAATTTTGGGCCAGCATAAAATTAGAGTAATTTTCCAGGATTTATTTTATTTTATTTTAAAGCATTTTCGAAATGCAATATATATTTATAGAAAGTTAAATTTGAGTTGTAAATTAATTTAAATTAATTTTGAAACAACTTAAATTGAATAATTTTCTAAATATTTATGGAAATTATTACTAAGATGGAAATAATTCACGTTATTTTCATATCCATCTAAGTATAATTTATAAATATTAAATTAAAATTTATATTTGGAATTTTTCATTCTAAATTGGAAATTTTAATTAAATAAATATATATATTTAAAATAAATGGATTAAAATAAATATTAGAAGAAAATACAACCCTTCATTAAATAATGAGCTTTATTATTATAAGGATATTCGATCTCCATTGTTGGTTTTACATAGCTATTGTTTTAGTGAGTAATCCTCCCTAATAGAGGAACGTTCATTAGCAAGTTAGCACCGTTTAATCTCGAAAGATAAGTAATCTTGTAAGTTTTTTTTTTTATATAGTTTATGCTCACCCTAATGGTGACGACTGTATAAGACTTGCAAGAATATGAAACAATGGTGGAAGCTCATAAGATAGAATAGCCTTGACTCTCGCCTAAACGGGACAACGCGGATTCACATCTTGATCGAATAAAAGGTTGCTAGAATGTTTGACATTTTAGATGAGCTGACAACTCTATTCAATGAATGGTAGCTTTGACTCTCGCCTAAACGGGACACTGATATCAGTTTGTTGAAAACCTTGGAAATTATTTAGGATTGTATGTTTTAGTATTTTCACTTGTCATTCCTACTTGCTATGTGCTTCATAATTTCTGAATTGTGTATGAATTTGTATTGAACCATGTTATTTTCTGTTATTAAATTGTAGTTTAATTTCGAATCTTCATTGTTGGTCTAACTTGATTTGTTTTTCTAATGAGATAAATCCCTAATGGATTTTCACCATTAGACTAACATAATAGTGTTAGATCTCGAAAGATAAATATTGTATATGCAACATCTAGCTGTTCATCAATTGATGACACCTTAGACTAGTGTTTTACAATATGAAACAAGAAGGTTGTATAAATAAGATTACTTTGACTCTCGCTAATTGGAGCATCGTTGGATTCTTATTTAAAACGAAATTATCCTAATTCCTCTTAGCTTATTCATTTCGAATTAGCTTAATGACATATCATTGGATGAATGGTCTATAAATCATATAAAGTCTTATTTTCTCTTAAGAAATTAGATGACGCATATGATTATATTCCCGGAATTCTATCCCTAAATGATATAAATCCTCAATCTTAGATATCTCCTACTTGTATAGGCAAATCATAGAGTTAGATTAGTAGTGGTGGTCCAAGAAAGAGTTACTAATTATACAGTTACACTTTCACAAGTGTTTCATAACCATTTTCTTTCAATGGATTTAAACTGTATGAGTTTAGTATTCTGTGACCAGAATCCACTTGCACTATTCTAAGAACTCTTTGATGTAACTAAAGTAAGTCATCTAAAGATACAACCACATATTTTATAAATCTATGGCATTTGTATCTTGGTCATAGTGGTTTTGACAAGATCATTCTCTGCAAAGAGTTAATACGCCTATATTCACTGAAAGTATAATCATCTCATTCGCAGATGGGTGTACATTCAGGGGTGGATATGAGTTTTTGTTGTATTCTTAAAACGATCACTCTATATTTTACCTTATGCAAAAGAAATTTGAAATGTTTGAAAAATTTCATGAATTTCTAGCAATGGTAAGTGGTTAAAGATCAAATCTTAAGAAAGGCTAGAACTGCTAACCTTGGTTTGCATGTTTGTTAGCTATTCTAAGTGATTAGGGGTGGACCATCCCATAGTCATTAGATAAGAAAGTGTTTGTTTAAACAAATACTACTTTTCTAAAAAAATGACTAAGTCTGAAAATAAAGTACCAAATAAAGGAGATATTTTTTCTTGATTCCATAAGTGTTCTATCATCTTATTTTACAAGATGATCCCACTGCCTCTGTTGTCTTAACACAACTGAAGAGGTCTATACCATTTAGTTTTCTTTGACATAGTTCACGGTACCTTATTGTAGTGGGAGAGTTTCTAGGAACTCACCTTCTTATGACTTGGAAGACACTAGTGATTAAAATCCATTGTGAGTTTAAACAAGTAATGGATTGTCAAGATAAGAAACTAAGAAGAAAGCCAAGAGAACTATGGTTTGATCCATTCACATGGAGTAACCTAAAGTTTTCTACTACAAGGACATGATAGGAAATTTTCGTTCATAAGTCTATTCAATGGACTTAACAAAACTTCCTGTTCCTAGTATTATAGGTTTGAGTTTATCTAAACCTATGGCTTGTGGTATACCTGGTAATTACTTACTCTAATGCAAGCATGAGATGCTGGAGCATTTTTTTTCCAATGGCAATCTATAGAAGCTTCAAAACTTCTAAGCATAGATTTTATTTATCTAAGGAAAAGTCTCAACTATTCCAGAGAAGATAAAGCCATGAAAGAATTTCTTAAATCAACAGTGAGAGGTCTCAGATATGCTTTAGTATGCCTGAGACCAGACACCTGCTGTTGAGTGGGAGTAATGAGTAAGTATCAGATTAATCCAGGAGAAGAACATTGGAAGACAATCAAGTAAATCTTAAGATTAAGAAGAGGAACTATATGTTAGTCAATAAGGGTGTGTTTAAAACTCTTAGACTACACCACATCAGATTTCGAGACTTGCCTTTGTGCTAGAAAGTCTGCTGATGAGATGGTGATTACTTTGGGGGTGGAGTAGCGATTTTGGAGAAGTGTAAAAACCTATCTGAAATCTCTTGGTCTACCAGAGAGAGACTGAATGTTAAAAGTTGCAGGAAAGATACTTATTTAGTCTAAGAAAAGTTCTATACATTTGTGGCAGTGTTCCAACTTGCCTTAACTACTAGGGTTACTTCCTGAATAATGAAAGAGTAGTTGCCCAAAAGTATAGAATCCAGTATCCCAAAAGAGTAGACATATAGAGAGGAATTTCACATTATCAAGGATTTTGTGATTAAGGAAGAGTAATGGTGGAGAAGAGGTTGTGTTTAATTCAACCTGTCAGATCCCATTACGAGGAGTTTACTACTATTACACTTGATTGGTATATCAAGGTGTTAATGATTATTTGAAATGCACCTTTTGTTTTATATTAGTGCAAGTGGGAGTTTGTTGGGTTTTATGCCCTAAATAAAACTCATTTCATATAATCAGATTTACTCATTAATAAAGATCAGAAATAACATTTTATGTTGCATGGTTCACATGATTTATTTCATGATTATATGTATATAATGTATGAATTCTTTTTAAGTCCAGAACATATGGGTTGGTTAAAGATTATAGTGTTGTCAGCACAGTGGAATATAATCTTTATTATATGTTCAAAAGTAGATTCCCTGATTTGTCAGAACACTGGATTTAGACTGACATGGTATAATCAGCGATAGGTATTCTTACACCTTAGAAAAGTGTTATGTCCTTTCCAGGACATTGGCAAAGTTTACCAGTATCGGATGTATGGAGTATACATCGGAAGGGACCGATATTGAACTTTGATTAGATATGTTAAAACTTACCGTAATATCTATTCAATTCAATATCACCTGTTGATCCTAGATCACATGATCGAAATCCTGATATGGTTAGGCTCAATTTCAAGAGTGTTACTCGTGTTCTTTGATTTGTTAGTTAAGCCTAGTTTTGTATCAGGGTGATACGTACATTTTGGGAACACGGTAGTGCAATTGAGTGGGAGTGCTAACATAAATATGGAATCTATAGCTTCTATTTGGCAAATAGAAGTAAAGGATGATTTCCTTCGAGCTTAACCAAACGAAGATAAATGGTGGAGATCTCATTTCACTTAGGTGAAATATCATTTATACAGGGTTAAGTGTTTTAAGGATAAAATACATTGTAGGGTGTTACGGTAATTTAATCCCTGTACAGTGTAAATCATCTATATAGAGGATCATTGATCACATTAGGGTTATAACAATGGATAACTAATGACGTGTCTATATCGTGGAACATATAGAGCGTTTGTATATGACTGAGAGTGCAATTCCAAGTTCTAAGTGTGGATTCAATGAGGAATTAATAAGTTAGGGAATTTACTTGGTAAAGTTCGACTTATTGGACGCTCGGTTATATAGACCCATGGTCCCCATACTAGTTGAGGCCATACTGCTTGTAAGACTCAGATAATTGATTTTAATTAATCAATTAAAATTCTAAAAGTTAGACTATGTCTACTTTATGAATTTTCACTAAGCAAGGGTAAAACAGTAAATAGAGAGTTTAAAGGCTATATTTATTAATTGGGAAACTTTGATTAGTTTTTATTAATAAATAAAATAAATGACAATATATTATTTAATAATTAATTATATTTATTAAATAATTAGATTTGACATTTATGAAGTTGAAAGAGAGAATTGGCAATTTTGAGAAAATGGGAAACTAGAAATGATGAAATAGGAAAGTTTGAAAAGTGGAAGGATTTGTTTTCCTCAATGAATGGCCGGCCACTTAATGCTTCTATTTCTCATTTTATTTTTTATTTTTAAATGCCAAATAATTCAACTTTAACCCTATGTGGTATTCTATAAATAGAAGGCAAAGGCTTCAGGTTTGAGACATACTTCACAGTTTATTCTCTCAAACACTATGAAACCGCCACTCTCTCTCTTTCTTTCTTCTCTGTTTTTCGAATTCCCTTGAGTGAATAAGTAGTGACCACACACATCAAGTGGTATCTCAATCATAGTATGGAAGACTATGGAAATTCTGCATCAAAGAAGGAGAAAAGAAGATCCAGGTTCAGATCTTGGTGATGCTCTGCTACAGAAAGGAATCAAGGGCTAGAGATCTGAACGGAAGGAGTCATATTATTCCGCTGCACCCACTGTAAGGTTTTCTAACTTTATATGTGTTTATTTTCATTGTTTTAGAATTCATATTAGGTTGTTAATCCAACATACTTGTTAGTAAATCTAGATCCTTGTAAAATAATTTCCAACATTGGCCTCCATGTTGGTTCCCCAAAAGAACTTGTTTTCCCATTTTTGATGAAGACGAAGAAGATGCATGAGTCAAATTTTTGGTTTGATGCTTGAAAATGGCCCAGGTTGGCAAATTGTCAATTTGAGCGAGCATGAGGTTCTCTGGGTGCTCAAAAATTAAAGTTCTTTGATTCTGATTCTGATGCCTCAAATATGTTTGTTGTATGTCTAGTTCATGTCCCAGTGCAATGTTTGACCCATTTCCACTAATATGATCTTGAAAATTGAAACGCTTGTTGGGTTGTCAACCTAGGTGCTTAGTGAAACCCTAAGTGCTTGAGTTGATTTCCTAGGTGATGTTTCATGTGCTTTCAGATTTTGGGTCCTAGATTTGGATGCTTCATGTCTTCATGGTATAGAATACAGAAAGATAGTGAGTTTGAAACAACTTTGGGGGATCCAAACATTGATTCCAAAGTTCTTGAAGTCAACCTGGGCGTAGGACTAGGGACCCTTCCCAGGTCAACTGCTATGACTCTGGACTACTCAACTCTGAGATGTTATATTTCTTACCACGTGTCAAACATTGATGTCCACATTACCAGAGAAAGTTTTTGGGTTAACAATAAATGTCAAATAACAGAGCACAGTTTGACAATGACCCCTTTATTGATTTTTGTGAGGGACACTAAATCATTAAGTGTTTCTCGGGAATTGCTTACCCACGAGAAAGTTGGCAAGTTGAAGTCATTAACCAAACTCTTAAAGATACACCAAAGAAGCACCATAGTCATACCGCATTACGAAAAAATAGCAGCCATTCATACTCCTTTTGCTTTAACTTACAGGTACAAAGTAATGATACCTGTAAAGCTCTCCTCACTGTCGCAACGAAGACTCAGTTATGATCAACACATAAATCATCAACTACTGCCTGAGTCTATAGATGAAATTGAAGAAAACAAACAGAACTCTGAACTCCGCAAGGCTATGCCATATGTCATCATTGATGCACTAAAACTCGGGAAATACAAGTTGGTTAGCTATGACTGCCACTTGAATCCAGTGCATGTACAAAGGTACTGGAATGGGGTACATCTAAAACGATACCACTAATAAAGCAGGTGTCTCCAAAATATCTCGCTTCACAGTGAGATTCACTTTACAATGCAAGTGAATCAATTGCCTCTGGAATTGAAAAGATGTAACAAAGTCATCTATAGGTCGAGGGGTCTAACGCAAAGTTATGGCCCCTACACTTTTAGTAAAACATGGCATCAATGTAGTGGGAATCAACTCAACTATTTATGATGAAATGCAAGTTTGTGAACACTTTATTTTTCAATTTAGCTAATGTAATTATATTTATTTTTTTATGAATAAAAACATTGAATGGAATATTTTTAGGTACATTATTGTTAATAATCAATTACATCTCACAAAATTGATGACACTCTAAAGCACTTTGTAAAGCTTGTAGATTTGGTCTTAAGGTAACTTCGATTATTTCTTTGGTGAGTTAAACACTACCAACCCATGAATCTACAAATAAGTGGACATTTGCTCAACATGTAACAATTCCTCAAGATTCATGATTAAGATAACCGAAAAGGATTTGGTATGGCAAGTGACAAATGAAGGCACTTCTTTGATCACTTATGTGGCATATACCCCCTAGTAAATGACAGCTAGTTATTACAGGGGCATGCAAAAAAAATTGCACACCTAAGTAGTACTTTCAAGGTAATGAAACGTTAAGAAATATTAATGTTACTCCCACTAATCGAGTTTCTTAAGACATGAAATATTGTGCAAGTGTTAAAGGTTGTGCTGTAACGGATAAAGTAAAAGCAAAAAAAAAAATATTAGAATAAAGTCTAATTGAATTGAAATTCATTTCTAATTAAATTAGAACAAATTCTGATAATGTTTTTACTAAGGCATATCCACACTAAAAGGTCACCCAAGACGACTGACTAACACATTAAAGCTAAAATGCTAATAAAAAAAGATGGACTAAGACAATGTCCTCAAAGAACTATTAGCTATCTAGTTTTGCAATATCTCCTCGATTTGTGTTGCATTCTCTTCTGGTACATTTTGACTGCGACCAAGTTTGGATGCTTAGGGTTGTAGCCTTCGACTCCCGCAGCATGTCTGACATCTTGGACATCACCATTCAAGTTAAAGTTGATGTCACAAAGAACTACCTCATTTGCGCAGCGGTCACATTGGCTCGAAAAGAATGTGATCTTGTCTTCACCGAAGGCTGCCCAGTTAAAGTCATCAGCTCCTCCATTGACTGACCAAGAGTTGTAAATGGCATCAAAGCAATAGCCCTCATAAAGGGCAATGTTTGCAGCTGCCTTTGCTTCTAGGGCTGCCACTTGGCCCTTAAGATGATGAATCTAGCCTTCCAATTCAATAACACTTAAGGTCTTTTCAGCAAGGGACTTGCGAAGGGACTCTTCTACTTCAGAAGTCTTCCTTCTCAAAGTTGTGAGCTCTTTTTACGATCCTTGGCATTGTTTGTGGCACCTCAAAGATTTGAGACGCTAGTTTCAAGCTCAGTGACTATGTTTTCTAAGTCAGTAACCTTGGTCTCCGCATCAAAAGCTCTTTGCTTGACGGATGGCAAATTCTCTGCAAGCTTAACAACTCTCTTATGCTCATTGTCTATAGAATAAGAAAAGGGGAAATTTACATGGTATACTATCTTTTGTAATTTTTTTACAAAAATACTGCCAGGTGGTACTTTTTACATTTTTACTGTGTTTTTTATAAGTTTCATACTGCAGTTTACTGTATTAAGTTTTCACTGGTATTCTACTGGTATTTTTTAGTTGTTCTACTGGTGTTTTGAGTTGTTCTATTTTGTGTGCAACTGGTGTTTTATAAAAACACAGTATTTTTGTAAACTTTTCTGTGTGACAGTATTTTCGTAAAAAGTACCTCAAATTCAAGTATTTTTGTAAGTTTCCCTAAGAAAAGCCCACACAAGCCTGAAAGTGATAAAATAAGCTCAAAAAATGACTTTAACAAAAAAAGGAAGTGAAAGTGGGATAAGATAGACACCCTGAAGATATCACTAAAACCCTTCTGGGCAATAACATGAGGAGGCTTGGTAGACACTAACTTCCCCTAGCTCTTTGCCTTAGAAGTAAACAAGGCCTCTCTAGATGCCAACAACATTGTGACTTGTGCACGCAAGTTCTCCTCAAGCTTCGACTTACAAGAACTCGACTCAGCTACATCTATTTCTATTGGAGAAATGACCATCGAAGAAGTAGAAGGCTCGTCCTCGATTTCAATAACCTTCTCTTTTTCTTTGTGTGAATCCCTCACTGGAGAAGAATTTTTAGTCACAATAGCTTTGTCCTTCTTCGTAGACTTCTTTGGAAGGGCAGAAAAAGCGGCATGAATGGCTTGCACGACCTTTAGATTAGGAGGTTGGTCAGTCCTGGTTGGAGGTTTCTTTCTCTTGGAATAGGAAGCCATGGAAGCAAGAAAACTAATCTTACCTGTGAAATAAAAGAACAAGTGGTTAGTACATAAGAAAAATATGGAAAGCAAGACAAGAAATCAAGTTAATGATGACTATGGCACCGGAACCAATAAATAATCAAGCTAATCAAGACAAATAATCAAGCTTCAATGCGACCCAAGTTTCAACTTTGGCTTCATCACTAGAACCAACTCCATTAACATTTTGGTCAAGAGACATAGATACTCTCCTTGAATAATTTGAGTCAATACGAGGAGGACCATCGTCTTCAGACATCACTTCAAACCCGATGACAGCACCACTTAGCCCATTTTCTTCATCTTCCAAGGGCATTATTCAAGAATTATCAGCAAAGCGAGCATCAACATACACTCGCTGGCAAGTCGCTATCAGCCCTGCATGATGAAGGTTGTCATCAGTTAACAACATCTTTCCATCTCTCTCCCATAAATCAATGTTAGCCAACGTGGCACGAGCTCTTTGTTTCATGTCAACCCATAGAGCAAGTCTTTTAAAGGGGCCAGCCTTTTGGAATGTGACATATCTTGAAGGAATAATGTGAGTTTATAGAGACTATAGTTGATCATAATGATGTTGTTAATGTACACACCAAACTGATAGATATGGTAGACGCCATTTTCTTTATGGATGGCACTTCTTTTCAAATCACATAGAAAATTGATCTCATGAGGAGTTGAATAGGCTAGTTCTGCATATGATAAATGATGAAAAAAGTTGACTGAATTTGGTAACTGTTTGGATTCATTTGATAAGGACATACCCCGAAGTAATTAGCGATCGACACAAACTACGGGTGTAGAGGCAAGAATGCACCTACGTTCATGTGAAATCTCAACCAAGCACTACAATAGGGATTTCGAGAACCACTAGGACACCTGATCCTGGATTTTTTGACAACAGTGTCAGGTAAATTATACTCATCTCAAACTATTAAACCCATATTTTACCAAAATATGTAGCAAGCGTACGGGGATCCACGTGGCAGAGGGGGGCCATTCATGGAGAGATCAACATTCTTTGTAGAATTACTCTACACCCAGACTCCCTGAGTAAAGGTGCATTTGGGAGTAGGTCTCCAATATCAAGATAAATGATCAAGCAAATATTTAGCCATTTGGGAGGTGCTATGCTCCTGGATTATAGGTCCTCCGAGACTCCATCATTTGCCTAATACAAATTCCAAAGCAGATCATTATACATGACTGTTGCAGCACATAATTAACATCATTACGCAACCAAACTATTTTGATGACTCATTCACCTAGGAAAGAAAATATGCACTGCCACATCAGTCGCACATGGAACAAATCTTCTCTCACAAAACTCCTACCACGAAGGCTAAGTAGCACCTAGAGACTTAAGGGAGATGTACCTTTTTTCCTCCCTTAACCCTTCTTTTTCCTATAAATACCTGGAACTGTAATGAGAAAAGGAAATTTTTGGACTCACACACAAAAGTGAGCTCTCATACTGTAACTTGAATATTCTCTAATCAAGAGAACATTCCAACCATAAATAAAAATGACTCGTAGACTACAGTTCCTTAATACTAGAACAAAGTAAAAATCCTTTCTCTAATTTTCTCAATCATCTTTACTAATACTTATTATGTGGTTGTCAAAAATCTCGGTCAATATTTTGGTGCTTTCATTGAGTGTTGTAAAAAAAAAAAGCAAACAAACAAACTTGCATCTGAATGGCGGCAACAAGAAACAGTCAGCGACCTCCAATATCTCTTGATGATCCAATACACCTAGAAGAGGGGGTAGCCTCCTAAGTAGATGGTGAAGGGGGTGATACTAATGATCCTGAATATTCATAAGAAGGAGAAACCTATGAAGACGGTGAAGAAGACAAGTATGTAGAACTCATGTCACTTAGAAAATAGGCTACACAACAAGATGCCAAGTTGGCAAAGCAAAAAGAAATGAAAAGGAGAATGCAAGAGGCATTAGCTGTCATGCAGCAAGCTTTGGCTTGGGCAAACCTCCATGTTGATCCAACCTCTCTCCCACCAACACTTGGTGAAAATGGAAAAGACCCCTTGCAACACTAAGAAAATCATAGACGGACATAAAAAATGCACAATCCCATCCGATATCCTTTCGAAGGTCCTCCATTCACGAAAGGCAACCCTACCACAATACCTAGGGTGAGCAGAACTCAGTAGGACTCTTGTAAGGTCCATTCTGATCTCCCACAAGGGAAAAATCTACAAGGGGATGTGTTTCCTCATAGTAAACATAAACCCCAAGAGAGTAAGGGGTGTCAAAGTGTGTTTGTACATTAGGGACAAAAAGGAAGGGGAAGGCAAAGCAAGCGAGACCCGCTAGTGGATTTAAGAGAAATGATCAAAGAAAAACAAGGGGAACTTAGGGAACACATTAACTCTTGAAAAGTTACTCAGGTAGTGCCAAAGAAATTTTAAATGAAGGCATCTTGGCATAAATGGTCATCCTCAGGAAAGACATAACTAAAGTGTCCCAAAGACAAAAAGGAGACAATTCTGAGTGTGATTGTGAGAATAGGGAGTCATGCACTAGAAACTTCCTAGAGGCGAAGCTCCCCAAAAACTTCAAAATGTTAGAGATGACTCAGTACACAGAGGACACGGATCCTAGTGACCATTTCTCAAGATTCAATAGAGTAATGACAGTGCTGAGAGTGAGCAATGATGCAAAGTGCATGTGCTTCCCATTAACCTTGAGAGGATTTGTAGAAGAATGGTTTAAAAAGTTAGAGCTAGGTTCTGTGAGTTACTGGAACAAACTACAAGCTAACTTCTGGAGGCAGTTTGTAGCTGCTAAAAAGATAAACCTCAAAGTCAATGCCTTGACAAATACCACAACTACCTACAGAAACCTTGTACTAATAAACCTTTTCCTTTGTCCTTTATGGGATCAGAAGTTCTGGGGTACGTAGGGTTTATTTTCTTTGTAGTATTATTTTTTCGAGGAGCAAGTTCACCAGGAATATTTTCATTAAGAGCCAATTTCTCTAATTCAATCATGACCTCCAATCTGGTTAAAGTTTCTTGCATTTGATGAGAGAAGTCTTCTGGTTCTGCCAATTTCTTTTTGGTTTAGCAAGTTCCTTAGCCATCGAATAACCTCGGGATCTGGCTCATAGTAATACCCTTCCTCTTCTTTGTTGTCACCATCACCTTCAAGATCGTCGTCCTCAGGATCATCATCTTGCTCTTCTGAGTTGCCTTCTTCATTGATGGGATTCTCATCAACATATTTCTCATTATGTTGAGTTTTCTTGGTAGGACAACAAGTTACTTCAGATGTATCTCCCACAACATCTACTTTTGCATGTACAGTAGGAGGGTTCATGTCATCCATCATGAGCACCCAATTTGCCAAAAGTGGTTCTTGTGGCTACCACTGTTGCAGTTTACAACTTGGGTATCAACTCTTTTTTTAGCTCTCAATAATGCACCAAAAAATTTACTGAGATTTTTAAAAATTGGGTATAATTATATTAAAGCTAAAGAAATAGATAAAAAATGAAGAACAATACAAGAGATTTTATGTGGTTTAAGGATTAATGACCTCTAGCCCATGAGTCAATATTATTATGACTGGAAAAGCCTTTGAGTATTACACAAATATTTGCCAAGTTAACAATTCCTAGAATTTGCCTTAGCTCTCAAGTATCACCCTTTGCATGAATGAGTTTTCTTATATTTATAGACTTAGGGTTCTTATCTATAAACTTTGCCTACTAATGGGGTAAATACAAATGACATATCGACTTTGGGTCCATCTGGTGGAGCTTAACCCATGAGACATTGATCTTTTGCTTACGTGGATGCCACATGATGTTGATATTGTCAAAATATGTCAAGGTTTTGTAAATAATAGAGACACATGAATGCTTTCTTGACAATTACTGTTGACTTCGCTTTTAGCCAACGACAATGAGTCTTTTTGATAAGCGATAAAAGATATGTCGTAATGGATATATATAATAAAGCAATAATAAGACACAGAAATTTTATAGAGGTTCAGCCCCGAGCAGTTCGATAATAGCCTAATCCTCGGTATTTGTATTGACTTAAGAACAAGGAAGAAGATTCCTTTTCTTATAGCTATTACAACAGTATCTCTGAATATATAATTCTTAGATAATAGTATAGCCTTAGCTTAGCTGCGTATCGGCTTATAATTTTTTGGTCCTTTGCCCAGTGAACATTCCTAACTATTTATAGGGCTGGGAAACTTGAGGAGGAAGAGTTTCCTCTCTCGTTACAATGCGCATAAACAGAAAGATCGTGTGATCAATGCTGAATGCAAGGATAGTGGGATTGAGGCTAAGTACACTGATAGTGGGATCGTGTGTATGCCATATCCACGTAAGTTGATCCCTGAGTTGTAGGGATTGAGCTGATGACTCATGGTGCGAAAGCTAAATTTGATAAGTGTTGATTGCCCTACACGGCTCGTTGAATATCTCATTCTAGATGTGTCAGCGAGGCGTCCTGCTCGGTCTATCAGTCCGAGCAGATGCTCCAAGTGAACTCCGCGTGTCACCATTCTCGTGATGCCACGTCAGAGTATAAAATTTGGGATAACATTTGCCCCCCAAGTCTGTACGGGACCTCTGAGGTTGCGTGTAGACTTATTCCGAGCTGGTTCTGCCTTTGTATGGGGACACGTGTCGAGCATGACCGTTCGAGACTCGATGTGAAGCTGACTGGGCATCCCTTTGGTTTTTGGCTAATTAATGCTCTGACAATTAATATTTTGAAATATGATTTTCTCTCTCCACGGCTGACGGTTGCACTTGATTACTTTTGATTTCCCATATTTGCTTTTGAGGCGGGAAGCCGAGGCGTCTGAGGTTCCTTTTGATACAGTTACCCCCTTTGCCTATAAATACCCATAGTACTGGCACATAACCCATTTTATCACCCTTCGTTGTTAAGTAAACTCCAGAGCGAAAAGAGAGTTTTCTGGCTTCAAAGTTGCCGAAGTTTCTGATTTCCTTTATGTTTTTCTTTGTATGTTTACACTTTGAATGCAACTATGCTGTAGAAGAATGCTTAGGAAACCTTAGGGGTAGAAACTTCTGCGACTCTTCTTTACCATGTCTTCATGTGGGCTTACAGCCGTAGAGCTTGTCTTTGAACCGCATTGTGTCTGTCTTCCATCTTGCTTATTCTAAGCTTCATGAACTTTTTTGCCCTAACTCAAGAAAACTTTCTAACTTCTTGAGCTTTGACTTTTCTTTAGACATAGTCGTTCTTTAATCTGTTGAGTACTCCTGGTCGGCATATTTTCTTGTTTCTCGTTTGATACTATGTCCAACACTCATCTTGTGTGTTGTCTTTTGTAGATGAACCCAGGTGAGTCTTGGGAACTCGGGCATCAGATCAACCAGCATTTGCTTCAACTTCTGCACGAGGTTCATCCTCGTCTTCGTGCTAGTCCTCCTTCTAGCGAAGGAAATTCTTCTGACCTTGTACCCACCCATAGGATAATGGCTCGTACAAAGAAAACCACGCGTCTGGCCGACACTTATGATCCTCAAGTGGCTCGGCTTGCCACTCTGCCCGACGCCGAACAGGATTCGGCCGTCCTGATGGAGGAGGACCGTGAGGGGGACGCTGAGGTCCAGGAGTTGAGGAGCTGGACAAGGTGCGTCCGGGCAGTCCTTCCGAGGTGGAGGGAGAGGAAGTGGTTGAACCCCCTAACTTCGGGGAGTACAACGAGGCTGGGCAGCCAGTTGATGCTGACGGAGACGTCTTGGTTGAGAGCGTGGACTATGTCAGTGTGGAGCTTGCTGAGGCGGTTCCTCATAGGAGGGAGGGTGCCTTGGGCGCCAGGTGGGTAAGTCCTCCGTCCAAGTTCGGAGGCACGCCTTCAAACTCTCGACCAGGACGGGTACCTGGGCGAGTTGGACTGCTACATTCCCACCCACGACAATCGTGCCACAAATCTTGATAAGGGAATGTGCACTTGGTCGGGGGCTCACGGCCAGTAAGGGGCGTTGATGCCCTTGCACAAGTACTTCAGGGATGTGGCAGACTTCTTTGGTCTCTACTCGGCCCAAATTACTCCAAAGGGCATTAAGTATTTGTTCGCTCTCTTTGCCCTCTACGCTTCCCAATGATGGGATGCTCCTTCCCCCCACGAGGTCGCCTGGTTCTTCGACTTGAAGTCTACCCCCAAGCAAGGTAGGTTGGGGTACTTTTACTTCTCTCAGCCAGGCTTCAAGTGGTTGAGCGGCACGGATGACAAGGCCATTAGCAAAATAGGGCGTTTTGTTAATGAGTACTTCATGGTGAAGGATCCAAGCATTACCCGGACTCAGTTTCAGCAGATTCTGACAGATCACCGTCCTCCCCTCACTCTTGCTCTTAGGGATAGAGCTCAAAAACTTGCCCGGTTGCTGGAGGAAGATAGGAATATCATCTAGTTGACCTCCGATGATAATCTGGTGAAGTATGGGCTTTACCCTTAGGACTTTTCTCCTAAGTCCGTGGCGGGGAAGAAGAGGAAGTTCGGTGCTGGCCGGCCTGAACGAGCTCATAAGGAGGATGAGCTCCTTCAACTTAAGCATGAAGCTAAGTTGAAGGGAGGTGTCAGGGCTAAGTAGTATGCTCATGAGCCTTTGGATGCTGAGGATGAAGCTGAGGCTGAGCAGATGACCCCATTGAAGAGGAAGAAGAAACTCTCGGCCACACCTAGGCCTGTTGAACATGCAATTCGCATAAGGGAGCCCACTTCACCTGTTCGGCCATCTCCCCCCTTTGCTGGAAAAGGGAAGGTTGTCATGTTTGAGACAAGATCAATGTTAGGTGATGATGGACTTCTGAGTCTCTGTGCGGGCGGTCACCTTGCATTTTACTTCTCTTTTGAGCTTCTTGACTTTCATGCCTTGTGTTTTCTGATGGCTATTTTCTAACCATACTATTTTTGTTCTATGTAGACATGTCTCAGCAGATGATCGATGCTCTGAGGAAGAGAATGGGCTGAAGCTCTAGTGCCTCTCCTCCGGCCAAGAAGTCAAAGGGCGGTGAGGGGTCCTCGGAGAAGAGACCTTTTGGAGAGGTCATTAAACTTTTCGAGGAGCTGACTGCTGCAAACCCTTCTACCCCTAAATCTGCCAAGTCCAAGGAGTCTGGACCACCAATGGCTGGGTCTAAACTGGTCAGGAGTACTCCTGAGCGGGTGCAGGCACCAACTCCGCCTTTGCCTGTGCTTCTAAAGGCCAAAAAAGGCAAGGAGATGCTGGCCCACTACATGAACCGACTGGTTCCCGAGGCCAGTGAGCAACTGGCTAGTGCTGATAGTGACTCATCCCTGGATGTGTTGGTGGGCGGAATCCTGAAGGAGTTTACCAGGGTAAGTCTTTTTTGATACTTCCCTTTAACTTTTCACACTTAGCTCCATATGCTGAATTTTTTTCTTTGTGCAGGCCGGTCTGAAGTTAGCCTACACTTACTCCCGGGCTAAGTCTGTTGCTTCCAAGAGTGCGGCTCTATTCGACACATTGAGGGCGGAGGTGGACTTGGCCAAAAAGGAAGCTGAGGGGGCCAGGGCGCAAGCTGGAGCTGTTCGGCTGGAGTTGGGCAAAGCCAACAAGAAGCTATTTGCTGCTGAGAAGAAGATCTCCGTGCTGACAAAGGATCTCGAAGCTGCTGATCGCTTTGAGGAGACCATCGAGATCTTATCTGCTGAAGTAAACAGTCTTCAGGATGAGAGGACTTCTCTGCGGCAGGTTCTTCTTCGGATGAAGGAGGAGAAGGAGGCCAAGGTGAGGGAGCTGACGACCGAGGTGGACAGGTTGAAGGAGAAGGTCAATGCCTTGGAGACAGTCAGCCTCGAGCTCTTCTTCGATTTCTAGAAAGCTAATCCCCGGGCCAACTTTGACTACTTGGGCGAGGCTAAGGACATGTACCTTGAGTACTGCGCGGCCCAAGTTGCTGATGGTGGGAACGAGGTGGTTGCTTCAACCTCTGGCCAAGCTGCTTCAACCTCTGGTCAGGCTGCTGATGCTTCTCCTGTTCAAACAACAGATCCTCCTGCTCCAGTTGGCCCAGAAGAACCGAACTAAGAGCCTGGGACTCCAGCTGTTTAAACACTTCTCTTTTTATCTCCTTTTTATATATATATATATCCTATTCGGCCTCAGGGCCTTTTTTAAGACATCATGACCAACCAAGCGGTCTTTGAACTTGGAATTATTTTTCATTTTTTAGACAACAGGCTAACCAGGCAGCTTTTAATCCCGGTACTACGTGCTTTTGTCATCCTTAATGAATTTCATTCTCTGTTTATAATTGTCGTGCAATTGTAATTGTTTTATTTTTACCAAATGCTTTGTACAGGTATAGGTGCCCCCCAAGTGACTGAGCAGACGTATGACTCTTGGTCACTTGTCTTTCGCAAATATATTGCTTATCTGTTCGGTGTTTTGGGTTCGACTAAACCTTTTGTACGCACTTTAGGTAAATTATAATCATGCTGATTTTTTCGACTCAATACAATTGGAAATACTATCTTTATTCATTTATTGATCGAAAATATATTTGTTACCGTGGTAACTTACATCAGAGCTATTTGATCTAATCTGATCTTTTAGCTTATCATGAAAAAAAACAAATTGTAGACATAAGAAATTGTACTTTAAAGTGGTCTTGCCAACCTGAGTACTTTGTTTCTGAAATCTTTGTGCGTAGTCCGCCCAGAAGGCCATTCACTTAGAAGCGAATGTTCATTTAGTACTTTAAAATGGTCTAGCCAATCTGAGTACTTTTAAGTGGTCAACCCGACCTGAGTACTTTGAAGTGGCCATCCTGACCTGAGTACTTTATTGGTAGTATTTCCTTAAATGTTCTCCATTCCAGTACCATGGTACTAGAATGAGTTGCATTTTTTCGTCATACTTACCTAATTTGTATGCTCCGGAGTCGAGAACTTCGACCACCTGGTATGGTCCTTCCCAGTTAGGTCCTAGTACACCTGATGTGCTATCTTTGGTGTTTAGGAATACCCTTCTTAGGACCATATCTCCCACGAAGAATTTCCGAGCTTTCACTTGTTTGTTGAAATACCGAGCAACTTTTTGTTGATGAGCTACCAACTTTAAGTTTGCAGTTGCTCGTTTTTCTTCGATTTCATCAAGTGATTTTGTAAGGAGTATGTGATTGGTACCTTGATCGTACATCAATCTTCTGTGGGAAGGTGGCTCGAGTTCGACGGGCAGCATAGCTTCATAACTTTCTGGCCAGGATAGCTGGATCGATCTCGATCTCTTCTAACTCTTCCACAAGTCCAACATTGCTGCTTGGGTTCCCAAGTCGAGGATCCACATCTTCATCCTAGCCTTGGGAAGTTTCCTACTTGGGAATATTTTTTCCCTTGTTTGGGCTCTAGCTGGAGGATATTTCCTTTTTAGCCTTGGCCACTGCAAGGTTGTAACATTCCCGAGCAGATTGCTGATTCCCTCTAAGACACCGTACCCCATTTTCGGTTGGAAACTTTAGGCACGAGTGAAATATTGATGTGACAGCTTTTAAGTCATACAAGGGTGGTCGGCCAAGCATTACGTTAAAGGCTGAAGGAACATCCAATATTAGGAACTGCGCCATGATAGTTATGCTCGTTGGAGCTTGTCCAACTGTGAGGGGTAGCCGGATTTGTCCTAGAGGTGCAACTCCTTGACCGGAGAAACCATAGACAGGCTGGAGGCATGGAGTCAGATCCTTGAGCTGGAGCCCCATCTTCTCATTAGCAGTCTTGAACAAAATGTTTGAAGAAGCTCCATTATCGATCATGGTTCTAGCCACCATTTTGTTTGCTATCTGGACTTCCACGACCAGCAGGTCATTGTGCGGGAATCTAATCTGGACAACATCTTCATCGTTGAAAGTTATGGTTGGCTCTCCTGCTCGTGGAACTTTGGGCTTCCTCTCTTCCACGGCCAGGATGACTTCTTCTTGCTCGTACTGAGCTGTTCGGGCATATCTCTCTTGAGCTTTTCCCGTATCTCCAGCGATGTGTGGGCCTCCAATAATGACTTGCAAGTGTCCATCTATCGGTGGAGGTAATAGATTCTGGTTGTTTTGGCCTTGGTTGGCCTTGACATACTTCTGTAAGTGTGGGTTGTTTTTCTTAACCAGATATTCTATTTCCCGCTTCAAGTTGTAGCATTCATTGGTGTCGTGGCCGTAGTCTCCGTGGAACCAACAAAATTTTGTCATGTCCCTTTTATTGGTATCTTTCTTCATGGGCCCGGGCTTCTTGTACGGAATTAACGACTGAGTTGCCATATACACACTCTCTATATCTTCAGTTAGAATAGTGAATGCAGTGTGTTTGGCATGATCACGGGGAGTCTGTCCGGATTTCTCGGTGAACTTTCCTTTCTTCCCGTTTCCTTGCTTGTGGTTGTTGCTTGAACGCTTGCCACTTGAATTGCTGGAATAATTGGGAAGTTGGGCGGATGTTCCAGTGGAAGGAGCCTTCGTTTTGCCCGACTTTTGCTCACCTTCTGCTCGTTGAATGGCTTCTTCGAGCTTGATGGAGCCTTCGGCTCGGTCAAGGAAATCACTCATTGAGTCGACCGGTCCGTTCTTCCTTATATCCTTCCATAGTTCACCAAGGACTTCAATGCCCCCCAGTATCGAGTATAACTTTCCATCCTCGGTTACCCGCGACACTTTAGTCACTTCCGTCATGAATCTGCTAATGTATGTCCGGAGTGGCTCGCCTGGTCGTTGCTTTACTTCGACCAAATCTCCCAGATGCAATGGGAGCTGACGTGAGGAAGAGAACTGTGCATGGAATTCTAAAGAGAAGGTTTTCCATGAACTAAACTTTCCAAGAGCCAACTTGAAATACCATTGCTGTGCGGCTTCCGACAGAGTGGCGGGGAAGATTCTGCAGCATACGTCCCCTCGTACTCCTTGTAAATCCATTTGCATCTCAAAATACTTGAGATGGGAAAGAGGATCTTCTCTCCCAGTATACATCTTCCATGTTGGCATTTTGAACTTGTGGGGCAGTGGCAGTAGATTGATCTCTGGTGAGAAGGGAGTTCCGCAAGCACAGTCTGACTCAAGATCATTCTTACGCTGTCTGGCCATGCCATGAAACATATTCTTCAACTCGTCAAGCTGGGCCTATACGGCTGGGTTGACTTGATTGGCGTTTTGGTCAGTTTGGATTACGTCAGCATCTTTCTGAGCAGGGATCTGAGTATGGGCTCCGGGCTGCACGATTGTTGTATTATTCTGCTCGTCTGTTCCCCTTCTTCTGTTTAGATCGTCCCTTAGGTCATGGGTCGTTCCCAACCTATCGAACACAGAAGAGCCTGGTTGCCTTAGCGATTGATTCGCTTGGTTGACAGACGGAATGACTCCATTATTCTGATTGGATCCGTCAGGTATGGCTCCTCCTGATGAATTCCTGGACAAGGTCTGCCCGCCTACCTCTTGGCCCACGAGTTGAACTCGTGACCGGGGATTGGACGGCTGACCATTGGTTGTCTGGGAGGCATTCATCGTTGAGTAATCCTCCGTTTCTCCCAGGGGAATGACGCTCGACGTTTGCTGGCCTACAGTCTAGTAGGCTCTTCGTATCAGCACGGTAGCTTACCGACTACGATCATTGATCTCTGCATGGTGAGCCCTTAATGCCTCCATCTCTTTATCTCTCCATTCAGCGAACATACGCCTCTGTTCATCCAAAGGGAGATTTACTGCGGCATGCAGTTCATCCTGATCATGATGCAGAGTGTTGCTATGACCCTGCATTCCGAGCGCAGCACAGAGATTTTGCAATTTGGTTGCATCTCCGATGGTTGTTTGGGCGTTGAATCCTGGCGGAATAGTCGTGTTATGAATGCCCTGGCTGTGTGTGGAACTGTTATTCCCAGTCTCTCGCACACCAGGCATAGTTTCAGTAACAGGAGTTGTCCCACCATTCACCACGCTTCCCGTCTGTCCAAGATTGACAGCAGGTGGAACCCTTGAACTCCTTGGGTCCTGCAATGTCGGATCCAGCGTCTGTGAATTTGCTGGGTCAGACAGGCCTCTACGAGTTTGCACCATCGTGTTGTATGTCGAAAAGAGCGATCTGCGATTCTCCTCTCAATGAAAGCACCAAAATGTTGACATCGCTTTTAGCCAACGACAATGAGTCTTTTTGATAAGCGATAAACGATATGTCGTAATGGATATATATAATAAAGCAATAATAAGACACAGGAATTTTATAGAGGTTCAGCCCCGAGCAGTTCGGTAATAGCCTAATCCTCGTTATTTGTATTGACTTAAGAACAAGGAAGAAGATTCCTTTTCTTATAGCTCTTACAACAGTATCTCTGAATATATAATTCTTAGATAATAGTATAGCCTTAGCTTAGCTGCGTATCAGCTTATAATTTCTCGGTCCTTTGCCCAGTGAACATTCCTCACTATTTATAGGGCTGGGAAACTTGAGGAGGAAGAGTTTCCTCTCTCGTTACAATGCGCATAAACAGAAAGATCGTGTGATCAATGCTGAATGCAAGGATCGTGGGATTGAGGCTGAGTACACTGATAGTGGGATCGTGTGTATGCCATATCCATGTAAGTTGATCCCTGAGTTGTAGGGATTGAGCTGATGACTCATAGTGCGAAAGCTAAATTCGCTAAGTGTTGATTGCTCTGAACGGCTCGTTGAATATCTCATTCTGGATGTGCTAGCGAGGCATCCTGCTCGGTCTATCGTTCCGAGCAGATGCTCCAAGTGGACTCCACGTGTCACCATTCTCGTGATGCCACGTCAGAGTGTAAAATTTGGGATATAATAATTAATGTGCGAGATACGATACTCAACATTTGAGGGCTCATTAATTACACTTCTAGAAGCACTACTTCGTGCTATCTAGAGACTTGCTGTGCTGGATATGAGTCATCTGTCCGTCATCCAGATTACTTGACTTTACTAATCGAGCCAGTCCATTAGCTTGGTTAGGCCTATGTTTGGGCCTGTAGTGGCTGAACTAAACAATATTGGATTACACGTGTTTCTTTTTGAAAATATACATAATATTTATCAAACAAAAATAAATTATATCTGAAATAGTATAGCAAAAAATTACACTAAAAAAAATAAAAAATATATATGTTTTAAAAAATTATAAAAATAAAATTAAAATAAGTGTTGAAATTAACAAAAAATAATGTCAGAACTCTTTTCTTAAAATAATGTTAAAGATAAATTTTAAAAATTATTTTAAGCTTATATTTTTTTAAATTAAAGGGAAATTTTGCTTAGCATGCTTAAATTAAAAATACTATATATGTACTTTTAATATCTTTTCCTCCCAAAAATACCCTTAGATTTTAAAAAAAAACTTCTCTCTAATTGTCTCACTCTTTGGCGTCAACCCCGACCCAAAACGCATACTGTCGAACACACAGACTCAAAACCCCGGTCGCAAGGCCTCGACGTCATCTTCTCTAACGATCTCTCCCATTCTTTGTGTTTCTTTTTTCTAGTTTACCAGATTTTTGCGATTTTTAGCGATGTATTTGCTATGATAGAACAAACTTCTCTCTAATTGTCTCACTCTTTGGCGTCAACCTTGACCCAAAACGCATACTGTCGAACACACAGACTCAAAATCCCGGTCGCAAGGCCTCGACGTCGTCTTCTCTAACGACCTCTCCCATTCTTTGTGTTTCTTTTTTCTAGTTTACCAGATTTTTGCGATTTTTAGCGATGTATTTGCAATGATAGAACAAATTTGAGGTTAGGGATGAAGTTTAACATGATTTGCAATATTTGGTGATGTTTTGCGTATTTAGCGATGTATTTGTGATATGAGACTAAAAAATACATATCACATTGCTAAACATCGCTAATCATCGTGAAAACTTGGGTATGATTTTGCGACATTAAGCGATGTGTAGCGATGTTGTGAATTAGAGACATTTAGCGATGTTCTACGATTTCGCGATGTTTCGCGACATTTAGCGATGTTTCACGACATCATCAAAAATCAGAAAAAAAAAATGCAAGAAACAAGTGAATTGAGAATTCCAACGATGGTTAGGGATTTCGGGGGTTTCGGGGTGGTTAAAGTCATAGATTTTGGGGCTTTGGGTTTTACAATTTCTCTTTGTGATTTTGCGACATCCTCTTTGATTTTGTCTTATGTTTCGTTTTCGAAGTGAGTTTCGCCGGAGCTAGTGTGGTGATCGTGGATTTGGTTTGGGTCTGGTTCAGTCTTGTTCTGTGGTCGTGGGTATCGGTTGGGTTTTGTAAGAGTTAGAGAGAGAGCCGAGAGAAAAAAAAAAGTATGAGGAGAGTATTTTAAAATTTAATTAATTTTAGAGTATTAAATTGCTATGTATTTTAATATGAGATACTAAAGAATATGAACAATTTTTAAGAATAAATTATCAAACATCCCATATTAAAATATACTTGCGGTAAAAGTAAAACTGATCAAATAAAAATAATATATGGTTGGCGTGGCTAACGTCTTTTCTTCGTCTTAATCCCAGCTCTCTCTCTGTTTGGCCAATGAAAGAATTTCAAGTTGAGAGGAAACATAAAATTAGGAAACAAAACACAAAACAACTGTGTGCGACTCCGGAGACTGGCATTCACACCCCCATAGTCTAGAAAACCCTTCCATGGAGGAGAAACGCCGGGACACCGGAACCCTAATGTCTCCCGCCGGTGAATTTTCTCCGCCTGCGGAGCCCACCTCTTCGCGGCGCCGGGGCGGAGCTCAGAAGAGAAAAGCTAACAACCTCGGCTCGTCCGGCTCTTCATCCACGTCGTCGAAGCGCATCACTCGCGAGAAAGCTTCTCTCGTTCACCCTCCGATCCACAACGGCCCACTAACCAGGGCTCGTCAGGGACCCAGCAATCTCTCCTCGGCTTCCGGGGCAGGTGTTGTAGCGGCGTCACCTACTGGGGCGAAGCCAGCTGAACACGCCAAGCATCCTGGTGGTTTAGTTGGGGAGACAATTGTTTCTGTAGCTGAGGAATTAAGAAAACAGAGCGAATTGGAAGCTTTGGAGGCTGGACTTGAGGCCAAGTTCGTGGCCACTAGATCTCGTAGTAACTGCGCCCATGTGGTTCCCAGTCATTGCGGTCAGTTTTAGTGCCTCCATATTTATTGGTTCTTTTGGTAAAGATATGAATTTTGAAGTTAGTAGTTATATGGATTTTATGCTTACGGATCTAGGTCAAGAAAATTAACTCTATTTAGAGCAGTAGTTAGAATTTGCTTTGGTTGAAAATGAATTTGTTTCTGAATCATAAATGCTTGTTTGTACGTACTTCTCTTTTAATTTGAATTTAACTTGAAGCTAAGGGAGCACTGGCTAGAGTTTTTTTGCAAGGGCATTGAATTTTGATAAAGTGGAAGCAAAATTGTATGAGCTTTTGCAATGAAAGTGATTTTTTTCTTTTTTCTTCTCAAGGATGGTTTTCATGGAAAAATGTCCACCCCATTGAGGAACGCACATTGCCATCTTTCTTTAATGGGAAGTCCGAGTCGCGTACTCCTGATGTGTACTTGGAAATTCGTAACGGGATTATGAAGAAATTTCATGCAAATCCAAACATACAAATTGAGTTGAAAGACTTGTCAGAACTTGAGGTTGGAGAATTGGATGCTAGACAAGAGGTAATGGAGTTTTTGGACCATTGGGGTTTAATTAATTTCCACCCATTCCCACCAACTGGTCCTGCCACTGGTGGTGCTGATGATAATGTTGCTTCAGAAAAGGGTTCATTGGCTGATAAGTTGTATCACTTTGAAACCCTGCAATCTTCTAAGCCTGTTATTCCCAAAAATAATATATCAGCTCCAGCTGTGTCATCAAGACTGTTTCCCGAATCATCAATTGCTGAAGAGTTAATAAGGCCTGAGGGTCCAGCTGTCGAGTACCATTGCAATTCTTGTTCAGCTGATTGCTCACGCAAGCGCTACCATTGCCAGAAGCAGGTTAGTTGTGTTTTCACTGGAGAATGTTTTTATCAAATTGTTGTTTTCCATAATGGTGCAATGCTCTCAAACCAATGTTTGGTTAAGTTAGGATTGCCAAGTTTAATTTTAATTACTCAAATCTATGCAGTACCCAAATTGCACAGTTCTTCGACATGAATTGCAATATAAATTTAGTTTTGCAATTTGGAGTTATATGTTCATGTATCAGTTTTGTAAATTTAGTTTTAATAAACCAAATCTTGGTAGTTCCTGAGTCGCGCTTTTCCCAGGCTTGGAGTTGAATTGTTTTTTGCATGTTAACTTTATATGTTTCTTGATCAGTTTTATAAAAACGCTAGGGTTTTTCTGAAATGCTTTATGAAAGATGAAATCTTTACTTAAGCATACGTGCAATTTTAAATTTATTCTGTAGGTTTGTTTTTTTGTTTTAGGATTTTTATTTTTATTTTTTTATCTAAACTTAAAACATGCCTTTTGATGATCATTCAATTCTGACAATGTACAGGTCCTTGTATTCCATCTCAATCTCTTTCATATTTTACATTCGTAAGCTCTATATTTAAAATCTGAAGATGGACAATAAACTAGAATGTAATGAGTGCATTATATGAGCTAGAAATCAAATTTGCTTACCAACTAGAAAGTATCATATTTAGGGAAGCAGTGGTATTGAACTGTCATATTGTTATTAGTGCGATTCAATAACGGGTCTTACATATTTTTATTTAGAGGAGTGCTAATCACAACCTCCTATTGTAATCTCTTAGTCAACCTACGCACCCGAAATCACATGCTGGAATATTTTTTTTTTCAATTTTCTTTTAATAGCGGTATTCGTTGTAGTTACAATACCTTATCCATCTAAATTTTTGAATAGTTTACAGTACTGAAAACAGAATTCTTGATGTTCTAGTTTACCTAAAACACTTCAAACCTATTTTCAACACTAAAAACTATTTGTAATTTTCTAAAAATTTACAGAGATAATGTTGTAACTATAACGAACATCGTCATGAAAATACATATTCCGGCACAGAGATTGGTTAAGAGGTTTAAATAGGAGGTTGATGGTAGCACTCAAATTTTATTTCACATGTAATATTAAAAACCACTAACCACTTATAAAGTTCCATCTCATGAGGTGTTGGGCACCCTAAAGTGGACACTTGTCTTAGACTAATCCCTTCTTATATATTGAAAACCCTCACTTTGTGGCGGAGGAAAATTGTGGTTACATACATTTAAGCATAAAACACCACACCAAAACACACAGAAACCAGAACAAACACAGTAAGAATATTCATATGAAGCAAAGCAATGAATACTACATCATTAATCTCCATTTTCTAATTAAGTCTAAAAATGAAAATTTTTCTTAATGCTTTGTCTTGTACACCCATGATGCTGTCCAAACACTACTGAACACTCATAACCTTCAAAGAATCTATTATTTCTTTCTAACCAACAGCCCACAAAAGTGCCACGAACGTCGATCTCCACAAGCATGAGCTCTATTTACTGCCATCCACCTTACTCACTAACATTTGGGGAAGCGAATAGGGCATGACCCATTGGATCTCAAATTCGTTCCTTAGCTTTATCCAAAGACTACGCGCAAGGCAACGACTTAGAAACAAATGTGCCATCCTGGTGACAAGCACAAGAAAGCTTTCTTTACATTCAGTTTATCTAGAGCCACCAACCACCCAAACACTTTAACTTTTAAAGGTCCCCTACTTTTCCATAGGGTCTTTGTCCAGAATAACTCATCAGAATTTTGGCTTGAGGTAAACCAACTAAATGCTGATTTAGAAGAAAAGATCCCACTAGAATCTGGTATCCAAAGACAACTATCATCTAGAATGTTAAGCACTCTAACTGTTCCAATTGTTGTAGCATTTGTACCAAGCTAGGAATTTCTCTTTCCACAATGTTTCTTCTAAATTTGAAGTCTCAGCTCGCCACACAGTTCCCCACCTCGCCTTCATTGACAATCAACTTCTGAATACTTTCATTCTTAGCCCTAGAAATAGTAGCTAAGTTCAAGAATCGATTCATCAATGAAGATTCCCCAATCCATACATCTTCGCAAAAGTGGATATTCACCCCATTTCCTACCTTGAATTTCACCAGTTTTCCATACTCTTCATGAAACTATGATATATCCTTCCATGGCCCTCTACTCTTCATGAAACTCTGATATATCCTTTCATGGCTCTCTTGGGGATAGTCTAGCGCCCCTTTTTGTATCACATAAGTTTTCTGCTTTGCCATAGCAACTTTTGATCACTTTGTGAAACATTGAATTTGTTTCTAAAGGGTATGTCCGTAGCCATTTCATAAGCAACCCTTTGTTTCTCATCTCTAGTCTTCCAATCGCTAGACCTCCCTCATTTCTTGGTTTACAGACCTCATCCCAAGCCACCAAATGATCACCACCTGCTATATCTCCACCTTCCCAAAGAAAGTCTAACATCATTTTTTCTAAAGCATTTATGACCTGCTTTGGAGCTTTGAACATAGAAAGATAGTATATTGGAAAGGAAGATAGGATAGTGAATAAGAGTGAGCGTACCCCCTCTAGAAAGGAAGGAGCATTTCCACCCATCCAATCTTTTCGCACATTTATCCAAAACAGGCTCCCAAAGTCTTTTTCCTTGGTGAACCACCAAGTGGCATTCCCAAATATGTCATAGGCCAGCTGCCTACCTCACATCCAATTTGCTCCGCACATTGGGCCACCGCCTCCTCATTCAGAAAAATTCCCAAAAGTTGACTCCTCTTCAGATTTACTTTTAACCCAAAAATACCACAAAAAGCTTCAACAATCTTAACCAAATTTTGGAGTGATGCCTTATTATTTACAAAAATTAGGGTGTCATTCTCAAACTGTAAATGGCTAAGTTGAATTTTGTCTTTACCTTGTCTAGACACCTAGTACCCTTTAATTTTCCTCTCGTTCTTCCATTAATGAAAATAGAAAATGATGTTGATGAGATACATCCTGTAATCCATTTTCTCCATAACTCCCCAAATCCTTTTTTCCTCAAAACCAAATCCAGGAATTCCCATTCCACCCGATCATATGGATAAGAAGGGTTCACCTTTCTTTCTTAATCTTGCTCTTGATTCAGTTGCATCATTTGAGTTAGTCAGAACATTGGCAAGTAACTCAGAGGTGTGTGATAGGTTCAAATTCTGTATTGCAAGACCCCATTAGAGAGTGGAGATTTATATTGTGAATGGAAAATTGTAGGGCCTAACTCTTGTATTTTGAGAAGTAAAAGGCCTTATGTGTGCTCTAATACTGTTTTTTCACAGTAATATTATGACACCACGGTTTTCCTCCAAGTGAGGGTCCCTAATAGTTATGGGAGGAGGTCTATCTCGACCTCTTTCTCGTTTTCAAAAAGATAAAGGAACATTGATAAATTTACCCAAGAACCTATCATAATTTACTTTGAGTAATGATGAATCTATGGTCTCTTAATTACGAGAGCATTTATAACTGCTACTTTAGTTTGGAATGAGCTATTCTATTTTGACTGATTATAATCATATTTGGCAGGCAGATTTTGATCTATGTACTGATTGCTTTAACAATGGGAAGTTTGACTCTGGTATGTCATCTTCGGATTTTATTCTCATGGAGCCTGGTGAGATGCAGGGTCTCAGTGGGGGAAAGTGGACCGATCAGGAGACTCTCCTCCTCCTTGAGGCATTAGAACTTTATAAAGAAAACTGGAATGAGATTGCTGAACATGTCGCTACGAAAACAAAAGCTCAATGCATATTACATTTTGTTCAAATGCCAATTGAGGATAGCTTTTTTGATAGTTGTGATGATATTGAAGCTGTGGATCCAGCTTCTAGTGATAAATTAAACCCCAAGGATGCTCTTGAAACAAATGATAGTGAGACTGCTATTAATGTAAATCAGTCCACTTCTTCCCCAATGGAAACTTCAAAAGAAGAAATGACTGAAGTTCAAGCTAGTCAGGACACTTCAAAACATGAAGATACAGACAAAGGAAAAGTTGACCAGGACACTTCAAAACTGGATGATGGCAGTGAATCTAAAGGTGGCAAGGATGCAGAAGAAAATTGTGCAATGAAGGCTCTCAAGGAAGCATTTGAAGCTGTTGGTTATCCTCTGATACCTGAACGACCATTTTCATTTGCTGAAGTGGGGAATCCTGCCATGGCATTGGTAAGTTGAATGCTCACATGTGACTCTGGGTTATTAGTAAGTGGGGTCAGTCATAGGAGAAGCTGTAATTACAGTTATCACGTGGCTGGGAAAATGTTGAATTTACATCCCAATGATAGCACCTTCAAGTTTGTTTTTTATTTTTTTGATTCCAGGAGTGTCATTTATCATCAAATAATTAAAATCTTATTTTTGTTTGCATTATGAATCTGCTATCCAGTATTTATTGTACTTGTGCATCTTTATTATAGTTATTCTCATGTATCTACCTATTTTTTATAGCTACTAATGCTTCTCTTCTTTTCTTCAGGCAGCTTTCCTGGCACATTTGGTTGGACCTGATGTTGCTACTGCTTCATCACACAATTCTTTAAAATCCCTATCTGGAAACTCCCCAGGCATTGAGCTGGCTTCAAGACACTGCTTTCTTTTGGAGGATCCACCAAATGACATTAAGGAACCAGCTGGGTTGCCTAGGTATTTCATTTTCTATGGATCGCATATTCCTCTTGTAGATCCATGGGTCTTATGTTAGCAACTTATTTTGCAGTGTGGTTGCTGAAGCTACTAATGAGAGCTTTGTGAATGAAAAAATCGAAGCAGACCTTCCGAAAGAAGATATACCAACTGATCATTGTGACAAGAAAAGTCAAGATTCTGTTCTTGAAGCGAAAACATTGGATGTCCCAAATGTTGAAACCTCCGAGATATATCACAGTGCGAAAGAACAAGATATTAAAGCTGGTAGTGATGAAGCTTCTGGTAGTGTAAGTACAGCAAACAAATCAAGCACTCCTGCGATAGTAAAGGATCAACCACTATCTACGGATGATTTACAATCTGAGGCAGAGATTCCGCCAAGTTTTGTGAAGGAGTCAGAAGCGAAAACAGAAGAGCCTCCTGAACCCAGAAAGACGTCAAAGGAAGTAGAAATGTCTGAAACTACCCCTGAAAAGAATGAGCTGCAAGAAACAGTTCCATCAGATGTATTAAAGGAACCTACCAATTCAGTAGATGCGCAAGTAGATGAACCTAATGATTCTTTGCATTCAAAAAATAATAAGGATCAGCATGTAACTGCCACTTCAGTTGGAAAACCTTCTTCTGAGGAACCAAGAGACATAGATATGGTGCCTCATTCGGGGAACTCAGAAAAGAATGAACCTTCACAGCCAGCTGAACCAAATGTAACAGGTGAAAAAGGTGCTACGTTCTCTCCTCTTCAGATCAATAAAACAAGCGATATTATAACAGTACTTGCTAGATATTTAGTTAAAAAATGTTTAATATTATATTTTGTTTGGGTTATTTGTGATGCGCAAGGATGATAGGAAGAGAATTTTTAGTGATGTTTTCTTGCTCAGATGTAATATACTAGGACTATAGTATGTGTCATTTTAGTTGGAAACATAATATAGATATCTTTGTCTTGGCCATAAAGAATTCAATTGTAGGTTTCTGAATACTGACTGATTTTGTCTCATACCTTTTTCCAGTTGTGGATCTTACTAAAGATCGTGACAAAAAGAATGGTATGGGTATAAAAGAAGACACCAAGATTGATAAAATAAAGTGTGCAGCTGTCTCTGCTATCTCTGCAGCAGCAGTGAAGGCCAAACTTCTAGCAGATGAGGAAGAAGACCAAATCCGACAACTTTCCATGTTACTGATAGAGAAGCAGGTAATCTATAGATTTACCTCTCCATAGTTGTTGTCTTAAAAAAGAATTTAAATTTTATCTACTGAAGGGCCTTTATTGTTGCAGTTGCTAAAACTGGAAACCAAGTTAGGGTTTTTTAATGAGATGGAAAATGTACTAATGAGGGTTAGGGAGCAATTAGATAGATCAAGGCAACGTCTTTACCATGAACGGGCGCAAATAATTGCAGCCAGACTTGGCTTACCCGCTTCCTCATCTCGAGGGGCGTCTTCATCTTTGCCTGCGAATAGGGTGAACATCAACGTTACTAACTCAGTTCAAAGGCCTCCATTTAGCATGGTTTCTCAGAGGCCTCCCTTGTCAAGACCCATGGGGACAGTGGCGCCTACCCCTTCAATACCATTGTCCACAACAACAGCAGGTAGCTCAATTGGACCTCCGAGCCAGGAAAAGCTTTCCTCTGTTTGAACAAAGTAAAACTTAATATATACATGTTGAAGTGCATCCAGTTTTATACACCACGATAGTACTTTCTACATCCAGTGAGTTCCTGATATTTATATAATTTTTTCATTTGGGGTGCTTTTAAGAAAATTCAACATCTATCCCACTGATACTGATTTTGGTAGATACTGTGGAAGGCAATAACTCGTAAGTTGATGGCTTGATTCTGGCTGAGAAGTATTTTGAGACCTAGTTTGTTTTCGTAGAGATGAAACAGGAAGAAAGTCAAAATTTTATGAGATATAAGAAAATTAAATATACTATTTTTCCATTCACCTAGGTGGTGTTCGGTTAGAGGTAATGAAATGGAAAGAAAATAATTTTTATTCTATTATTTTGGTGGAATGTTTATTCCATTTAAAAAAAAAAAATTCCAATGCAAGATAAGAATAAATTTTATAATCTTTTGTCAATTTTTTTTATGTTTTAAATTTGATTTCACTTCTATTCCCATTCTCATTTTTATTCTTTAATTTTAATTTCTTCCAACCAAACACTCCCTTGATTTCTCGAAAGCTTTTAATTTAACTATATGCTGTGGAATGCCCGACTCACAGAGACAAAGTTTCAGTGTGTGATTTATGAATGCACCGTCTTCATTTGGTTGGTAGTATCTGCCACTTGTCTGTCCTATTTTGTCTTACTATAAACCTTAAATTAACCGTTTGGCTTCTTCCTTTTTAAATTGCAATATCATATTCATATGAAATGCCTTAGTCTTATTTTTCTTCTCGTTTGACATGGCAGGTTCACAAATGCAAGGGTAGTTTACACATTGTCAAGAAGATTTTCCTCAAGCAGTTTCGAGATTAAAAGATTAGCAGTTTGCTCCCGTATCAGTGAGGCTGACTATACTTATTAGTGCGCTTGGAGTTCTGGTGATGACGATGTTGTTAGGTCTGAGTTCTTAGCAAACTTTTTTGACATCTTTGAACTCTGCTTGTGGTAGCTGTCCCTGCATCCGTCTTGTATTCCTCTGCAGTTTCTTATAGAGCTAAGAAATAAAAGGGATCACAAATTGTAATGGAAACTGGCTCTTGGAAGTACTAATGTTAGACTAATTGCCTGCTGACCGAGTAACTTGTATTCCTTTAGTGGATATTAAAATAGGTGATTTAGAGAGGAGATTCCGGTACTGATGTATTGGTTCGTTTGTTAAAATTATTTGCTAGTTTGAGTTGTATATTTGTATCAATACAGCGCCTATCGGAGATTGTAAAATCTCTCTTGATAGTGAAAGTTCACGAGTGTTGGACCAGATAATTTTATTTTATTCTTCGTATTTGAGAAGAAAAATTGCATGTGTTTGATACAAAAAGTTTCAGTGATTTTATTTTCTGTTAAGGTTATGTGTAGCATATAGAATAAAGATTCAAACTATCGAAGCAATAAACTTCAAGTATTGATGACATTGCAAAAGTTTTTCTTCCTCTTCAAACTTTCCTGGTTTCTATTTCTAGAGTCTTTTGGTGGTATGTGTACCAGTTCTCCGGTACCGAACATGGTGTTATGGTCCACCCAAACGAGTATTGTGGTGGCTTCGTTCCTCATCTATTCCATCGTCAAATCCCTTCTCATTTCAATTTCATTCCTGCACACTTAATTGCCACATTAATCACTCTGAGAATTACACTTTTCCTCCATCCCATCATAACCTTCTTTGACAGAGCATTAATTGTAACCTTTTCTTTTACCCTACGCGAAATTGTTCCACATGGCCTTCCTCTTTCTTCCTTTCCCCTTCTCATCGCAAAAGCCAAACAATTAACCCTGTCCAATGCTTTGTTCTTGGCAAAATGGAGGGGGATACTTAGAAACTTGAGGCTCCTCAAATCTCTTTCATCATTTGGGCTACTTCTCTTACGATTTGGGATGGGACTAGAAGATCCTCCAGGAGAATACAAAGAGCTTACTGGTTCTTCCTATTTAAGGCGCGTCTCAGGTATCGAGCTCCTTACCTTCACTTTTCCCTTGTTTCCTTTGTTAAAGTCCTGCTCTTGCCTCCTCTAAATTTCAATATGTAAGATTTCCATACTAATGTCTCTAACATACTAGTCTTGACCCCTGAAGAAAATACACTATACTTATGATGTTAGTTAGTTGATTCCCTTGTTACTTTCAACCTTTTTAGATTGCACGCAGTTAGGCATTTTAATCGTCCCTCCCTTATGAAAACCTTATATGAAATCTAGTCATCGCAGTGTCGTTTTCCTATTGCTGTTTCTGAGAATGCAGATGGCCTGTTTCTAGTTAGTTTTGGGTGTGAGGGGGATATAGGTAGAATTTTAGAAGGTTAGCCGTAGCATTTTGCTCAAAATCTTACTGTCTTTGCTGCTCTTGAAAGCCCTTTCCCTATCTCATGAGCATCTTCATTATATACCCTTCTGGATTCAGGTGTATGTGATTCCCTTCATGTGTAAGTCTTATGAACTTGCCAAGTTTATCGCGTTAGAAGTTGGTAATCTTATTGAAGTGGATAAAACCACTATTAAGGAGGGAACATGACCTTATCTGCAGATAAGAATGCTTTTAGATGTGAAGTTGCTTATTAGAAGGGGTATGAATGTTAGGTTTATCAAGATAGGAAGGGAGATTATCAAATGGTTGGACTTTAGATACGAGAGATTAACTGACTTTTGCTACTTCTGTGGGAAGCTTGATTAGAAAGTATTGTCATGCTTACCTGCAAAAATGTGATGAAAGCCTTGCTTCTCCTCCTTGTCCTTTTACTATCCTTCTTTGAGGAAAAGAAAAGGTCACTGATAAATCTATGCCCTTTCAGTACCCTCACCATCCTTCAATAACAATTGCTGATATGAACTTTGGTACCCTTCATCCTCCTTCCTCAATGCTTACTAACCAAGCTATCAACTTTCCTTCTTTTCTATCACCCACCTTACACTTTCCCAATCGCCCGCTGATGTAATGATTCCAACACCCATTAATCCCAATGTTTAGGCTTTGACTCCTCCTATTAGTGATGTTAGTTTTGATCTCTACTATGACCTCTTCTACCTACGTTTCTTATCCCACAAACTCTGTTCTTGTTGCAGATAACCCTAGTGGGGATGATCCAGATAGTTTGTTGAATACCCAATCCATTGCTGAAGCTCTTTCGGTTTTTGTTAAGGAGAGTTCTATTATGGTTAGTAATGGCTTAGGAGCTGCTGGTAGTCATCCAGTGGTTTAACTTGATCCTTCTGTGCGAGGCAAGGGCCTTTCTTCTGCTTCTAGTGTGAAGCATGCTTCTTTTCAACCCCACCATGCTTCTGTTGGCGACTCTCTCCGATCTATGCCTAAGAGAGCTCATGGTGGTGATCGAGATGATGGCTCCTCTTTCTATGGAACAGGTGGGTGATGCTATGCACACACACCCAAAAAAATGACCCTTATCAGCTGGAATGCACGGGGACTGGGGAGTAGCCGTGCATTCAGAAGACTCTCCCTGATGGTGAAGGAGCTTATATAAGCCTTCTGTTCTTTTTTTGATGGAGACTTGTTTACCTCCCATGTGGTTGATAGGATTCAGATCTCACTTGGTTTTGACTTTAGGTTTGAAGTCCCTAGGAAACATTTGTGGGGGGGGGGGGGGGGGGGGGCGGGCGGAGACTCATGCTTTCGTGGGTGCCAAATATTTATGTTAATATTTTCACTTTCTCTTTGTAATATTAGTTTTAATGATACTAGTATGTTTCATTTTACTGGTTTCTAGGGTTCTCCGGTACATAGCAAAGACCTATTACTTGGAATTTTCTTCATAAGATTTTTTATAATGCTCCTAATCTTCCTTGGCTTATAATGGGAGACTTTAATTCCTATCTTTTGAATAGTGATAAATCTGGGGGTAATTTTTATTCTAATGCTGACATGGAGTCTTTTGCTCATTTTCTTGAGAAATTTAATCTTTTCCCTCTTCCTTATATTGGGAATAAATATACTTGGAACATGGTTCTACTTATGAACATGGCTGTAAGCTCTGAGCCTTGGTGTGATCTCTTTCCTAATGCGATTCTTTACCATTTGCCCTTCTATGGGTTGGATCATCGAGCCTTGAAGATTTCTCTTAACATAAAGAATAATATTTGTCCTACTTTTGTTAATAAAAAATTTGGTTTTGAAAATATTTAGCTTAAAAATCTTGAATTTTTTTATATTGTCAAGGAGTCCTGGAGTATTACTAATCTTTCCAATAATAGTGCTTTTCCTCGTTTTCTCGAGAAGCAAAATTCTTGCATTTCCTATCTTAAGTCTTGGAATGTCTCCACTCGCCATCTCTTCAAAACTAGGATTAATGCTCTTAGCAAGGCTATAGGTGAACTTCAAAGTTCATTACCCTTTAATAGTAACTCTGCTAATCAAGTTAAAAGCCTACAATCTCAACTTGATGCTCTTTTGTATGAAGAAGAGGTTTATTGGCATCAAAGAGCTAGAATTACTTGGCTCAATGTTGGGGATAAAAATACTAAATTTTTTCATCGATTTGCGTCTTATTGGAAAAAGATCAATACTTGGAAAAAGATCAATACTATTCGGTTTCTTAAGGATGATAAGGGTAATATTGTTCATAATTTTGAGCGCATTTGCAATGTTGTTTGTTTCTTCTTATTTTTCTTCCCTTCTCCAATCCTAGGGTTGTGATGCTGATTCTACTATCCAAATTTTAACTAATTTAGTGCTAATGAGGTTAGGAGAGCTCTTTTTCAATTGTCTGGAGATAAGGCTGCTGGCCTTGATGGCCTTAATGCCTATTTCTATATAAAAAAAAAATTGATCTACTCTTGGTATGGATCTTGTTAATGCTGCCCTTGATTGTCTTAATAATGGTACTGAATTCTCTTCTATAAATTCTACCCTAATTGTTCTTATCCCTAAAATGCAGCATGCTCATGCCATTCAAGATTTCAGACCTATTAGCCTTTACAACACTCTTTATAAACTTTTTCTAAGGTACTTGCTAATTGTTTAAAGATTTTTTCGGACAAATTAATTTCACCCTCACAAAGTGCTTTTATTTTAGTTCTCTTCTATAAATTCTACCCTAATTGTTCTTATCCCTAAAAAGCAGCATGCTCATGCCATTCAAGATTTCAGACTATTAGCCTTTACAACACTCTTTATGAACTTTTTCTAAGGTACTTGCTAATTGTTTAAAGATTTTTTCGGATAAATTAATTTCACCCTCACAAAGTGCTTTTATTTTAGGACAAGTTATTTTTTATAACATTTGGTGCTTAATTTAAGGCCAATTCAAGCCTAGGGGTAAAATGGTCAAAAACAACATCTCCGCTCAAACTCGGTATTCTATTTTTCTCCAACATATATCCCACTATGAAAAAGGTTCTAGACTTACCCATGTGATTAAAATAGTCATCCATCAAATTTTTCGTTGTTGCCGAGCAAAAATTACAAAAATAACATAATTCAAATATAACTCAAATAATACACCTAGAGTTTGATAAAATTTCCACAATTGAGAAATTATAACTCTAATACCCACTTTTAATAATGGGACCCACAATTAAATAAATCCACAAATAATTATAAAAAAAAATCAATAATTAGTGCTAATTGCCTTTACTAATCCATATTTTAAAATGCGATCATTACAAGAAAATTCTGCAAAAATTTATAGAGAAGTACTACTACGTATCTTCATCTTGAAGAAATTTCTACAGGGTAAGTATTAGGGTTATCACTATTCTCTTTTCATCAATTTAAACATCGTTTCTTCCCCCGATAAATTTTCTTATTTTGTTTTTGGTTCACTTTGATCTAGGCTCTAAGCCACAAAAGATCTTCAAAAGTGAAATATAGCCAAAGGTAAAGTAAGAGAATTTAATTTCTCCATGCTGTTATGCTGTCAAATTTCTTATTGGTGATTTTTATGCTTCTCTTTGATTCCCTGGACTTCAGAAAATAAGTCAATGTGGAGGTGCATAATCAAAGACGAAAATAAAAATATTACACAAACAGAATTATTGTGCTGTTAAATTTCTTATTGATGATTTTTATATTTCTCTTTGATTCCAGAGACATCAAAAAGTAAATCAATATGGGATGCATAATCAAAGAAGAAAATAAAAATATAAAATAAAGAAAGATACCATGCTGTCAAAATCTTAATTGAGAAACAGTTGGTATATTTATACCTGCACCGAACGAATGGTGTAAAAACTGCAATTAATCAAAAAAGAAATTGACTAAGCCAATACTATAGTTGGGCTAAGTCAGAAATTAATTATTGTAACACAATAAAATAATTTTGGATAGGTTCAAAAGTTGAATGGAAAGCATACCGATCAAAAACGTCTCAAAGCTTTATATGTGCATGGTTTATATATGTGTATATACACATGGCAAAGATTTCACGCCAAATAAGAGAAAACTTGACCATATTTTGTGGTTCATTTATATATATAAATCAAGAAAAGATATTATTTAAAAATCCATATATAAACTATGGTATATCTAATTACTTATACGAAATTATGAATCTATGTCTTGTGTATATTTACTTGGTCACGAAGCAAAATTACACAATTAGATTTTTTGATGGGTGAAGAGTACATACAAAGATTTAACAACAAATGACATATATGATATGTTATGTATTGTTGATTGTACCTTTTTTTTTTAATTTACACTAAAAGATCAAAGAAATTAAAAAAAAGGTACAATCAGCTAAAATGAGAGGAAAATTAGAAGCAAAAATTCAAACATCAAATATATGACAAGATATAGAATGATATATATCTTTGTCATCCTTTCAATTCCTATTTATTCAAATTACTTTCGTAATTAAAGATACAAAGTCTAGTAAGCTTGAATGATTTCACATTTCTTATAAAATAAAATTGTATTCAATTGATCTCACAATTCGCTAAAGTGAGACTAAAAAAAAAGTTTTAATTAATCCAAAATAAACTCAATATCTCTAAAGAATCAAAATCAAAATCTTTGAACACATGAACTACGTTCGATTTGATTCCTTTCAAAACGTAAGCAACCTAATTGTAAAAATTAGGTAAAATCACAATTTCTAAAAAAAAAAACCTCCCACTTGAAATAAATCATGAAATAAATCATGTGAACCATGCAACATTAAATGTTATTTCTGATCTATATTAATAAGTAAATCTGATTATATTGAAATGAGTTTTATTTAGGGCATAAAACCCAACAAACTCCCACTTGCACTAATATAAAACAAAAAGTGCGTTTCAAATAATCTCAACACCTTGATATACAAATCAAGTGTAGTAGTAGTAAACTCCTCGTAATAGGATCTGAAAGGTTGAATTAACCACAACCTTTTCTCCACTATTACTCTTCCTTTAATCACAAAATCATTGATAATGTGAAATTCCTCTCTATATGTCTGCTCTCTTGGGATACTGGATTCTATATCTTTGGCAACTACTTTTGGTTAATCAGAAAATTAACACTAGTAGTTTAAGGCAATTTGGAATGATGCCAAAAATGTATAGAACTTTCCTTAGACTGAATAAGTACCTTTCCTGCAGCTTTAACATTCAGTCTCTCTCTGGTAGATCTAGAGACTTCAGATAGGTTTTTACACTTCTCCAAAATCACTATTCCACCCCCAGAGTAATCACCATCTTATCAGAAATATTTACTAGCACATAGGCAAATTTCAAAATCTGATATGGTGTAGTCTAAGAGTTTTAAACACACCCTTATAGACTAACATATAGTTCCTCTTCTTAATCTTAGGATTTACTTGATTGTCTTCCAATGTTCTTCTCCTGGATTAATCTGATACCTACTCATTACTCCCACTCAACAGCAGGTGTCTGGTCTAAGGCATACAAAAGCATATCTAAGACCTCTCACTGTTGATTTGAGAAATTCTTTCATGGCTTTATCTTTTCTGGAATAGTTGAGACTTTTCCTTAGATAAATAAAATCTATACCTAAGAAGTTGTGAAGCTTCTATAGATTGCCATTAGAAAGAAAATGCTTCAGCATCTTACTAAAGTAAGTTGCTTGCATTAGAGTAAGTAATTACCAGGTATACCATAAGCCATAGGTTTAGATAAACTCAAACCTATAATACTAGGAACAGGAAGTTTTGTTAAGTCCATAGAATGGACTTATAAACGAAAATTTCCTTTTATGTCCTTGTAATAGAAAACTTTAGGTTATTCCATGTGAATGGATTAAACCATAGTTCTATTGGCTTTTCTTCTTAGTTTCTTATCTTGACAATCCATTACTTGTTTAAACTCACAATGGATTTTAATCACTAGTGTCTCCCAAGTCATAAGAAGGGGAGTTCCTAGAAACTCTCCCACTACGACAAGGTACCGTGAATTATGTCGAAGAATACTAAATGGTATTAACCTCTTTGGTTGTGACAAGACAACAGAGGCAGTGGGATCATCATATGTTATAGTAGTATTTGTTTGAACAAACACTTTCTTATCTATTGACAATGGGATGGTCCACCCCTAATCACTTAGAATAGCTAACAAACCATGGTTAACAGTTCTAGCTTTTCTTAAGATTTGATTAGGTCATCCATGAATCTAGTAATGATTTACATTAAGTACCCAACAATTACATCATTCTGAAATTGTATTACCATAGAAGGATTTAGGCAACGACTAGTTACTAATCATCAACATGCAACTCGAAATTTCTGGGGAGGTAAGTTTGGATATAATTCAAAAATCAATTTAGTGATCTTTGAACTGCATATCTACTAACTATTTCTCCACCCCTATCAGTTTGCAAGATCTATAACCACTTACCTTAATGGTTTTAACCATTGCAAGAAATTAATGAAATTTTTCAAACATTTCAAATTTCTTTGCTAAAAGGTATAATCTAGAGTTATCGTTTTAAGAATACAACGAAAAACTCATATCCACCCCTGAATGTACATCCATCTGCGAATGAGATGAACTACTTTCAGTGGATATAGGCATATTAACTCTTTACAGAGATTGATCTTGTCAAATCCACTATGAACAAGATACAAATGCCATAGATTAAAAAAAAATGTGGTAGTGTCTATGATGACATAGGTTTAGTTAGGTCAAAGAGTTCTTAGAATACTGCAAGTGGATCCTGGTCACAGAATACCTAACTCATATTCTATACAGTTTTAATCCATTATTAGAAGATAGATATATATATTTTTTTTTGATCAATCAGTAAGTTCATTATCACTAGAAAAATTACACACTACCAGCACCTCAGCCGAGGCCTGCACAAGTAATCTATACATCAACTGACTATGAGATTCCTTGATCTCTATAATCTATACCTGCTATTTACACTATAAACTTCCTTTACAACACCTTTACAACACCTTATGGTAACACACTGAACTTCCTGGACATTTAAAACAACCTGCTAACCACAAACAACCAAACTGGCAGCAGTAACTAGCAGAAATGTCGACAGCACCAGGAAAAAACAGAAGCAGGTTTTTCACCTCCTGAAATTCAAATTTAAAAACCAATCCTTGTCGCTTTGTTTGGTTTTGCTTGGCCAACAGCTCAGTACTCTAAATTCCACATCCTCTATTGATTTCCTCACCACCTGCTCAACTGAAACTTGCTCAGAATTCCACAAAACTCCATTCCGGACTTGCCAAATCTGATATACAACAGCAGCTGATAAAACAGCTTTTCGAAATCTACTAATCTTTGCTCTTCCAATCCACCTAATCAACTTGTTCAATTCCATTGTTTCCACTCCCCAGTTCAGTCTAACTTTAATTTCAGCTAAGCAAGTATGAGAAAACGAACAGAGAAAAAATAGGTGCTTAGAGGTTTCAGTTTGATTACTACACAACAAGCATGAATCTTCCCCAATAATGTTCATTCTATGCAGCCTCTCTCTAGTTTTGAGTCTATCCTGTATAGCAATCCACAAACAATAGCTATGTCTAGGGATATTTAGTCTATTCCATACCTCATGACTCCAATTCACTTTGTCTTTTAATGGACAAAGAGCTTTGTAACCATTAGAGATCCGATAAGGAGTAGTTGAAACTTGTTGAATATCCATAACTTCTAAGACTTGGTTTTTGACAGCCACCAATCTTTTCCAATACCAACTGGCTTGAGAAGAAGCTTGATAGCTCCACCAATCCACTCCTTTCATGTACACACAATGTATCCACCTAATCCACAAGTTATCTTCTTTATTCGCAATTGCCCAAACATATTTAATCATCGCTGCTGTATTCCATTCGGCAATCTTTTTTAGGCCAATCCCCCCAGCTTTCTTTGGTTGGCAAAGCCTTTCCCAAGCTATAGGGGCCGCCCCCACTGACACATGATGACCCTTCCACAAATAGGCTCGACAAATTGCCTCAATATCTCTAATTGTCTTCTTAGGTAACACCATAATTTGACTCCAGTATGAGTGAATGGACATAAGAACCGATTGAACTAGTACAACCCTTCCAGCAAGAGACAAGTTCCTTGAACTCCAAATCTTGATCCTGGCTGTCATCTTCTCAGCTAATACAGCACATTCTTTCCCTGAAATTCTTTTAGCACAAATAGGGATACCTAAGTATTTGAAAGGTACCTCTTTTTAGCAAAATCCGGAACAATCAGTGATGCGTTGAATCTCATTCTCAGACATACCACAACAATAAATTGCAGACTTATGAGGATTCGGATGGAGTCCAGAAGAACTTGAAAATAACTTCAGGCCTTGGAGGACATAATATATGCTCTTAAAATCTCCATGACAGAACATAATGACATCATCAGCAAACATGAGATGATTCAGCTTCAGCTCAGCACACCTTTCATGAAATTTGAACTCCGAGTTAGAACCTATCTTCAAGAGGATTCTTGAGAGATACTCCATTCCTAGAACAAATAGGAGAGGAGACATTGGATCACCCTGCCTTAGCCCTCTTTTCTGTAACACCCTAACTAATTTAGGCGTATTACGTGATTTTTAAACGTACTGTGCAGCTCGTTGCTAATCAACGAGGTTTATGGAAAAACGTGATTAATTAAAATTTTGCTTTTTCATTAAACTTATAAACCATTTTACCAAAAAGTCTCGGGATCCCGATTTATAAAAATATTTACAAACGTTTTTGCTATTCAACTTTTACATCAAAATAAGGTCATCTAACGACCGTTACAAAAATCTCAGCCCTGCGGTCCCGAGGATCGTACGCTCCAGGCCTAACCGCCCCGACATGTACAATCCCATAAGCTCGCTCACGGTCCATCAGCAACTGCCTTGCCTTTACCTACACATGAACGTAAACTGTGAGTCGACAGACTCAGTAAGAAAAGCATACTAATATCATACGCAAAACTGACTGCCGTGTCCAACACGATACTGAGTCCCGCTACTGCCATGTCCAACATGGTACTGAGCACTACTGCCATGTCCAACATGGTACTGAGTTTTGAACGTTCAGGGGACGGTACTATTGACAAGTATCCTCCTGATCGGTCGAACCGGTCATACTCCGCCGCTTGGTCATACTCCGGCTGTACCGACGGGATAGGTCAATAGCACGAACCACCAACTAGTGTCGGCCCCTGATCGGTCGGAGCCGGTCATACTCATTCTTGGTCATACTCCGGCCTGTCTGCAGACGTGACGGGGTTGGGTGGTTCGAAGCCTAAATACATATCTAATGTAAACTAACAAAGCTTCCTACATGCACGCTAAACATGTAAACTACATATGCATACTGTTATACTAATCTTACCTGGATTCCGATTTCAGGTGTGCCGGTCAACCTGACTGGAACTGAAGCTGAACGGCGGATTACTGGCTCCTAAACCATAAAAATCACAACGCTATAAGTGACACGCTAAATCACTTCCCGGGGACTAAAACTCGAAACTAAAAGTTTCCCTATCGATAAAAAGCATGGCAATACCCCTAAAAACCCAAAAACGAGGAAAACTAGGGTTCTGAAAAATCCCCAACCGGAAGACCGGTTGCCCAACCGGAATTCCGGTTCTGGAAAAATCTGAACCCCCATCCGGAATTCCGGATGCTCAACCGGAATTCCGGTTCCTCGCAGGCAGCAACCAAAAATTCACATATCTTGACCAATTCGAACCCAATTGATCCCAAACTTTCCAGACCTGCTCTATAGGTCCCAAATGACCATTCCAAGGCCTCAAACCTACCCAGAAACCTCACAAGCAAATTTCACCATTGAAGACCAAGCTTTGAGTTCAAGAACTCAAACTTGGTTAAACCCACTAGCATGCACCCTAGCCTAGTTAATTCTACTTAACTAAGCATTAAAACACCTCTGCAAACTAACAATAACAACCAGCAATAACACAGAAACTAAACATAGCATTTTCTCACAAAAATCATCAATTTTCACATATAATTTAAAAGCTTGAACAATCTAGCTACTCATGCTTCACACAACTCATTTAACATCAAAAATCATGCTTTGAATCCATAAATTAACAACAAAATCACAGCAGCAAGAACATTTCACAATCACATGCATTTCATCCATTTTCATCATTTTTCTTGAATAAAACACAAAGGGAAATAAAAGGAATCAAACCTAGACTTGAATTACACTTAGAGGAGGAGAAAATCACAAGCTTTGAAGAGGAAAATCTCTGCCCTAGCAGCCCAACACCAAACCGAAAAGAGGGAGGAAGAGAGAGCTTTGAGTGATTTTTTCTAATTTCTTTAAAATGACTAAGTGTTGAAATTTGAGAAAAGGGAAATATAAATCACATAAATCATCTATTTCAGCCAAATAAACACTTAATTAATTATTTATTTTCCATTTCATAAAGTCATAAAAGACAAAATACTAATGGGGCAAAAAGACCATTTTGCCCCTCTACCAAAAATCACCAAAATCATACTAAAGGGGTATTTTTGGGACATTCTAAATTCCCGGCCATTCCCGACATTCCCAATGTCTAAAACCCGTCCCCAAAATACTAACATACTAAGTTGTGATTTCTACTGAGCCAAACGCCGAGTTCCAAAATACCGGACACCGGAAATGCGAAATATAAAACTGCTGATGACATAATTATGCATATCTGAATTCCATAAATAACAATGATAAATTATTTAAATAGCTATAAATAATTTCCTGATTAATCATAAATAACTGCTAATTTCCAAATTAACTAAGCGGGCTTTACAACTATTCCCCCCTTAAAAGGATTTCGTCCCCGAAATCTCACCTGAATAACTCTGGATATTGAGCTCGCATATCTGACTCAAGCTCCCAGGTGGCTTCTTCCACCTTACTGTTTCTCCAGAGAACCTTGACCAACGCTATGGTCTTATTCCGAAGGACTTTATCCTTTCTATCCAGGATCTGCACTGGCTGTTCCTCATAAGACATATCTGACTGAAGCTGAAGGCTCTCATAACTGAGTATATGAGAGGGGTCTGAAACGTATTTTCTCAACATTGAGACATGAAATACGTTGTGCACTGCTGATAAAGCTGGAGGCAATGCTAACCGATATGCCACTTGACCTATCTTCTCGAGAATCTCGAAAGGTCCTGTAAATCTAGGGCATAACTTGCCTCTTTTCCCGAAACGTTTGATCCCCTTCATCGGAGATACTCGCAAAAACACATGGTCCCCTACTCGGAACTCAACATCCCTACGTTTCGGATCTGCGTAACTCTTCTGTCTGCTCTGGGAGGCAAGCATTCTAGCTTTAATCTTCTCTATTGCCTCATTGGTCCGCTGAACTGACTCTGGACCTAGGTATTTCCTCTCCCCTGTCTCATCCCAGTGGATAGGGGATCTACACTTCCTACCGTACAACAGTTCGTAGGGTGCCATCCCTATCGTACTCTGGTAACTGTTGTTGTATGAAAATTCCACTAACGGTAGGTATTTACTCCATGAACCCTCAAAGTCCATAACACAGGCTCTCAGCATATCCTCCAAAATCTGAATTGTCCTTTCGGACTGACCATCTGTCTGAGGATGGAATGCTGTACTGAATTTTAGCTTCGTACCCATTGCCCGTTGCAAACTCTGCCAAAATTTGGAGGTGAATTTCGGATCCCTGTCCGAAACTATAGACTTCGGTACCCCGTGAAGTCTCACTATCTCCCTGACATATAACTCTGCCAACTGATCCACTGTAAACGTTGTTCTAACCGGCAGAAAGTGAGCAGATTTCGTAAATCGATCCACCACTACCCAGATGGAGTCATACATACCCGTGGTCCTAGGTAACCCGACCACAAAGTCCATCGTAATATCCTCCCATTTCCACTCTGGTAGGGTTAGAGGCTGCAACAACCCTGCTGGTCTCTGATGTTCAGCCTTGATCTGCTGACACGTGAGGCATCTCGAAACGAATTCTACCAAATTCTTCTTCATACCGCTCCACCAGAAGTACGGTTTCAAATCTTGTTACATCTTGGTGGTGCCGGGATGTAGAGAATATGGAGTAGAATGAGCCTCCTCAAAGATCTCGTTCCTCAAGTCCACACTGTTCGGGACACAAACCCTGGCTTTATACAAAAGCATCCCACTGTCTGTCACTGAAAAGTCTTTGGCTTGACCAGCCAATACCTCATCTCGGATCTTCACTAACTCCGGATCTGTCGTCTGAGCAACCTTTATTCTTTCTAACAGATCAGATTGCAGCGTTAAGTTGTGAAGCTGACCTATCACCAACTCAATGCTGGATCTAACCATATCCTCTGCTAGCTGAGGTGAGATCTGAACCATGCTAGCCACTTGCCCGGGACCCTTTCTGCTCAGGGCATCGGCCACTACATTGGCTTTCCCGGGATGGTAAAGGATCTCACAATCATAGTCCTTCACTAACTCCAACCAACGCCTTTGTCTCATGTTCAAATCTTTCTGAGTAAAGAAATACTTGAGACTTTTATGGTCGGTATAGATCTCGCACTTCTCTCCATACAGATAATGCCGCCAAATCTTCAGTGCAAAAACCACTGCGGCCAATTCTAAATCATGAGTCGGGTATCGCTGTTCATAATCCTTTAACTGACGGGAGGCATAAGCGATAACCCGATCGGCTTGCATCAATACGCACCCCAAACCCTGTTTGGATGCGTCACAATAGACCACGAACTTCTCCTCGTTCGAAGGCAAAGCTAGTACCGGAGCAGTAATCAATCTCTGTTTCAGCTCCTGAAAACTAGCTTCGCATTTATCTGTCCAGATAAATCGCTGATTCTTCTTCGTAAGCTCGGTTAGGGGCATAGAAATTTTGGAGAACCCCTCCACGAACCTACGGTAGTACCCAGCTAATCCCAAGAAGCTTCTGATCTCTGTCACTGTCTTCGGTCTCGGCCAATCCCTGACGGATTCGATCTTCCCGGGATCCACCTTGATCCCGTCCTTACCCACAATGTGTCCTAGGAAGGACACCTGAGACAACCAGAACTCACATTTCTTGAACTTGGCGTAGAGTCTATGTTCTCGAAGTCGTTGCAGTACCATCTGAAGATGTAACTCATGCTCCTCTTCTGACTGAGAGTACACGAGGATGTCGTCGATAAACACAATCACACAGATATCGAGGAAATCCTTGAATACTCTATTCATCAGGTCCATGAATGCTGCAGGAGCATTGGTTAGTCCGAATGACATAACCAGGAACTCGTAGTGTCCATACCTAGTGCGGAAAGCCGTCTTTGGAATGTCCTCCTCTCGGATCCTCAACTGATGATAACCCGAACGGAGATCAATCTTAGAAAAGACCGTCTTCCCCTGAAGCTGATCGAACAAGTCATCGATCCTAGGTAATGGATATTTATTCTTCACCGTCGGACTTGTTCAACTCTCTGTAGTCGATGCACATCCTCATAGATCCATCCTTCTTCTTCACGAACAAAACCGGGGCTCCCCAGGGTGACACACTGGGCCGAATGAACCCTATGTCAAGCAACCCTTGGAGCTGAATCTTTAACTCCTTAAGTTCAGCTGGAGCCATCCTATACGGGGCTTTAGAAACCGGATCCACCCCTGGTGCCAAGTCAATCACAAAGTCAATCTCCCGATGAGGTGGTAACCCTGGAAGTTCTTCGGGAAAAACGTCCAAAAATTCCCGAACCACACTGATGTCCTCTGGCCGAATGGTGTCTGGCCGAGTGGTGTCCACCACCACGGCCAGAAACCCTAAGCACCCACCGTGCAATAATTCTCTCGCTGACATAGCCGAGATCACCGGGATCCGAGATCCCTGAACCGAACCCACAAATACGAACGGTTCTTCACTTTCCGGTTGGAAGACCACCATCTTCCTCTTACAGTCAATGCTCGCCGAATATTTAGATAGGAAATCCATTCCTAAAATAATATCAAATTCGACTAAGCTCATCTCTATCAGATCAACGCTCAACTCTCTACCATCTATCCTGATCGGCATAGACCTAATCCACCTATTGGAGATAACCAATTCTCCGCCAGGTAACAGGGTTCCAAACCCTGATTCATATCTATCAAAGGGTCTACCCAACTTACTAAAGACTCTGGCCGCCACATAAGAACGTGTAGCCCCAGAATCAAACAGCACTGAATAAAGCGAGTCGTTAATAAGAATCTGACCTGTAACAACTGATGGGCTGGCATCTGCATCAGCCTGCGTGATCGCGAATACCCTGGCTGGAGTGGGTATCGCTGGAGCCCTCGGTGCCTCTGACCGGAGCTGGGGACATTCCCTCTTGAAGTGCCCGGGCATGCCACAATGAAAGCATCCCTGCCCCTTGCACTCTCCCCGATGGTGCCTCTTGCAGCTAGGGCACTCTGGATAGGAGAAGCGAGTCTCATTACCACCAGGACGACTCCCTCTGTTCTGGTTCCCCCGGAACCTCTTGTTCTGACTCGAGCCGCCGGAAGCAGTGGGTGCCCTCTTCCTCTGATCAATGGCCGAACCACTACTCCCCCTGCTAAATCCTGATGCAGGAGGGGTAGGAGCTCCGCCACCAACCGGAGTACTGGCTGAATCTGACATACATCCCACTGCGCCCTCAGCTCGCAGTGCCTTCTCCACCATCTGAGCGTAGGTGGTGCTGTCGTCAGTGGTAATCATCAGGTCATGCCTGATCTTGGGATTCAACCCGTCCAGATACTTCTCCTTTCTGCTGAAGTCGGTTGGCACAATTCCCGAGGCTAACCTCGCCAACCGGTCAAACTGAGTAGTATACTCAGTGACGCTCATGTTCTCCCGCTGGGTCAGGTGAACGAACTCTTTCCTCTTGGCGCTTCTAACCGCCTCATTGTAGTACTTCGCGTTGAAGAGTTCTTGGAACCTCTCCCAAGTCATGGTGGTGACGTCATGGATCTGAGACACCATGTCCCACCATACCAGGGCGTCCTCCTGGAACTGAAATGTGGCGCACACCACTCTGTCGTTGCCGGTGACACCCATAAAGTTCAAGATTCTGGTGATCACCGTAAGCCACTGCTCGGCTTTCGACACATCTGGACCTCCCAGGAATACCGGAGGTGCTTGCTTCCGGAACCGCTCATATAAAGGTTCCAATCTGTGGGCCGCCACTACCATCTCGGCCTGGGCAGCAGGGGCAGGTGCCGCTGGAACTACTGGCACTGGAACTGCAGGAGCACCCTGCTGTCTCAACCTCTGAATCTCGAGGTCTTGCTCTTCGATCCTGGCTTGCATCTCCGCAAACCGTAACTCCCAGTTCGGGGCTCCCTGATCGGCTGGGGGAGCCTGGGCAGCCTGTGGCGGGTTCTCATCACCCCGACCACGAGCCCTGCCTCGGGGACCTCTACCTCGGCCCCTAGCAGGTGGGGGAAACCGAGCTCCCTCTCCCTGATTCGACCCCACGGAGTTGCCTCGACTCCTGGTAGTCCGCCTGGCGTCCATCTAGTTAGAACCGCCTACGAAACCAAGAGTTGGCATATCAGGTCGTATTCAAGGCGAGCTTACTAATGCCGCTTAATTTGGAAATTAGAAATGAAACATGCGCCTATTCTACTATCAGGCTACTAACATGCTTCCTAACAGGCTTTTCTTTTTCATAACTGAATAAAATAAACTACTAAAGCAATAAAGGCTTACTGAACCGTGAACCGAGCTAACTGCTGATGATGATTGTACATGTCGTGACGATCTTCGGAAGACAACCTGGCGGCTCTGATACCAAGTTGTAACACCCTAACTAATTTAGGCGTATTACGTGATTTTTAAACGTACTGTGCAGCTCGTTGCTAATCAACGAGGTTTATGGAAAAACGTGATTAATTAAAATTTTGCTTTTTCATTAAACTTATAAACCATTTTACCAAAAAGTCTCGGGATCCCGATTTATAAAAATATTTACAAACGTTTTTGCTATTCAACTTTTACATCAAAATAAGGTCATCTAACGACCGTTACAAAAATCTCAGCCCTGCTGTCCCGAGGATCGTACGCTCCAGGCCTAACCGCCCCGACATGTACAATCCCATAAGCTCGCTCACGGTCCATCAGCAACTGCCTTGCCTTTACCTACACATGAACGTAAACTGTGAGTCGACAGACTCAGTAAGAAAAGCATACTAATATCATACGCAAAACTGACTGCCGTGTCCAACACGATACTGAGTCCCGCTACTGCCATGTCCAACATGGTACTGAGCACTACTGCCATGTCCAACATGGTACTGAGTTTTGAACGTTCAGGGGACGGTACTATTGACAAGTATCCTCCTGATCGGTCGAACCGGTCATACTCCGGCTGCTGGTCATACTCCAGCCTGTACCGACGGGATAGGTCAATAGCACTGAACCACCAACCAGTGTCGGCTGATCGGTCGAACCGGCCATACTCCGGCCGCTGGTCATACTCCACTCGTACCGACGTGACAGGGTTAGGTGGTTCGAAGCCTAAATACATATCTAATGTAAACTAACAGGCTTCCTACATGCACGCTAAACATGTAAACTACATATGCATACTGTTATACTAATCTTACCTGGATTCCGATTTCAGGTGTGCCGGTCAACCTGACTGGAACTGAAGCTGAACGGCGGATTACTGGCTCCTAAACCATAAAAATCACAACGCTATAAGTGACACGCTAAATCACTTCCCGGGGACTAAAACTCGAAACTAAAAGTTTCCCTATCGATAAAAAGCATGGCAATACCCCTAAAAACCCAAAAACGAGGAAAACTAGGGTTCTGAAAAATCCCCAACCGGAAGACCGGTTGCCCAACCAGAATTCCGGTTCCGGAAAAATCAACCCCATCCGAATTCCGGATGCTCAACCGGAATTCCGGTTCCTCGCAGCAGAACCAAAAATTCACATATCTTGACCAATTCGAACCCAATTGATCCCAAACTTTCCGCACCTCGCTCTATAGGTCCCAAATGACCATTCCAAGGCCTCAAACCTACCCAGAAACCTCACAAGCAAATTTCACCATTGAAGACCAAGCTTTGAGTTCAAGAACTCAAACTTGGTTAAACCCACTAGCATGCACCCTAGCCTAGTTAATTCTACTTAACTAAGCATTAAAACACCTCTGCAAACTAACAATAACAACCAGCAATAACACAGAAACTAAACATAGCATTTTCTCACAAAAATCATCAATTTTCACATATAATTTAAAAGCTTGAACAATCTAGCTACTCATGCTTCACACAACTCATTTAACATCAAAAATCATGCTTTGAATCCATAAATTAACAACAAAATCACAGCAGCAAGAACATTTCACAATCACATGCATTTCATCCATTTTCATCATTTTTCTTGAATAAAACACAAAGGGAAATAAAAGGAATCAAACCTAGACTTGAATTACACTTAGAGGAGGAGAAAATCACAAGCTTTGAAGAGGAAAATCTCTGCCCTAGCAGCCCAACACCAAACCGAAAAGAGGGAGGAAGAGAGAGCTTTGAGTGATTTTTTCTAATTTCTTTAAAATGACTAAGTGTTGAAATTTGAGAAAAGGAAAATATAAATCACATAAATCATCTATTTCAGCCAAATAAACACTTAATTAATTATTTATTTTCCATTTCATAAAGTCATAAAAGACAAAATACTAATGGGGCAAAAAGACCATTTTGCCCCTCTACCAAAAATCACCAAAATCATACTAAAGGGGTATTTTTGGGACATTCTAAATTCCCGGCCATTCCCGACATTCCCAATGTCTAAAACCCGTCCCCAAAATACTAACATACTAAGTTGTGATTTCTACTGAGCCAAACGCCGAGTTCCAAAATACCGGACACCGGAAATGCGAAATATAAAAACTGCTGATGACATAATTATGCATATCTGAATTCCATAAATAACAATGATAAATTATTTAAATAGCTATAAATAATTTCCTGATTAATCATAAATAACTGCTAATTTCCAAATTAACTAAGCGGGCTTTACATTTTCCCTTCGAAGAAACCATGTAATGATCCATTAAACATGAGTGAATATCGAGGAGTACGCACACAGATCATTATTAGGTTGATGAACTTCTCGGGGAATCGAAAAGCTTGAAGCATTTCTTCCAAAAAATCCCAGTCAAGAGAATCATAGGCTTTTTGAATGTCCAATTTAATCATACATCCAGGTTTGGACCCTTTCCTACCATAGTGTCGAATCAGATCCTGACAGATCATAATATTGTGTGCTATAAACCTGCCTGTAATAAATCCTCCCTGATTCTGAGCAACTAAATCAGGTAAGATAACTTTAAGCCTCGAACAGATGAGTTTAGTAGCCACCTTGTATAAAACATTACAACAAGCAATGGGTCTAAATTCACTAACTGTATTAGGACACTTACATTTAGGTATGAGTGTAAGAACAGTAGTGTTGATCTCCTTGAGCATCTGCCCTGAATGTAGGAATGTAAGTACTGCTTCACTGATGTCATCTCCCAGTAATTCCCAATTGTCTTGAAAGAAACAACTAGAAAAACCATCTGGCCCCGGAGCTTTGATTCCAGGAATATCAAATACAGCTTTCTTGACTTCCTCCTTAGAGAACTCTTTTAGTAAGTATTCTGCTTGTAAATTGGTTACTAAAGGGCCAAGCTTCATGACTTTTGAATTAACCTTCTTCCTGAATTCCATTTTAGAACCGAGCAATTGGTGATAAAATGAAATAAAGGCTTCAGATATCTTCTTTTGGTCATCTGTTCTCATCCCCTGATTATCTTCAATGGACAGTATACTGTTCATTTTCCTCCTCTCCTTGATACTAGCATGAAATAAGGCTGAGTTTTCATCTCCTTCCTTAACCCAACTAATCTTGGATTTTTGACGAAGAAAGGAGTGCAAACCTTTGAGTAATTGCCCATATTTTTGTCTTGCTGCCAATTCTTGTTCAATTAACTCATGACATAACGGATCTTCTTGCAATTTCCTTTGAATCTCAGTTAGACCCTTTCTGGCTTCTTCTGTCGCTTCTTGAATGTTTGAAAAGCTCCTCCTATTCAACTCTTTGAGAGCCACTTTTAATTTCTTTAACTTTGAAGTGACTTGGAACATCTTAGAGCCTACCACCTTCTGCTTCCATACATCACCTACAATCTCTTTGTATCTTGGATGGGAGGTCCACATTTTAAAATACTTAAAAGGCTTCTTCCCATTTAGAATTCCATGAGACAAAGTTACTATAGCTGGGGAATGATCAAATAACTCCTCCATTGCAAAAATAGCTTCAGCAGTAGGGAAGTTATGTAACCATTGTGGATTGGCTAGAACTCTATCAATCTTTGAGTAAATTCTTTCATTTCCTTGTCTTTTGTTGTTCCATGTGAAAAAACTGCCTCTAAATTTAATATCTTCTAGCTGACATTGCTCTACACAATCGATAAAATCAGTGGCTGAGCTATACTTTACTCTTTTCCCAACTCTTTCTTCTTTGGACAAAATATCATTAAAATCACCCAAAACCATCCAAGGTTCTCTGTTACTCAATTGCTTTAGATCTGCCCACAACACCTTTCTCCCTTCAACATCATTAAACCCATAAACAAATGTAGCTAGAAAGTCAAACTTACCATCTAAAGTAGCAGCTTGCAAATGGATAAGCTGGCTGGTACATTTGAGAATGTTCACTGAAAAACTACACGGGTTCCATGCTACTATAATCCGCCCTCCTTCGTGCCACGCTATATTCGATGTGAAACACCACCCTTGGAAAACATTAAGATATAAGGCCCCAAGCTTTGAGGCCTTTGTTCTCGTCTCGAGGAGGCCAACAAGCCCAGCTTTATGGACATGTAACATGTTCTTAACAAGATTTTGCTTACTTGGGTCATTGATTCCTCGGACGTTCCAACATACTATTTTATCCATCTCCAAGAGGAGGTGCTCCCCCCCCCCCCCCTCTTTTCTTGTCAACTATGGATGATTTAGGCTTGCCACTAGTGACTGTAACTGCTCCAATTACCACATCAATTCCATGCTCCGAAAGTCCTTCCAGAGCATTGTAAGAGTTTGCAATGTGAGTTTCAGCCAAGACCTCTTTTCCTCTAACTTTACTCCCTTTCATAACTTCCTTAAAACCCTCATTTCCCCCAACAACCGGTTGTACTGACGCCTCTCCTTCCTTAAAATCTGCTTCTCTATTCACCTCAGAATTCTCTTCTAATCTCTCTGTAACAGCCGAATCTTGATTCCCTTTAGATCCTTTAATCACCCATTTTTGTTCTTTCACTGTCTTTTTCTTACAATCCACCGTAGCATGTCCTAATCCTTTGCAGTATTGACAAAGAATAGGTTTCCATTCATAGGTAATTGAGGCATAAACATCATAACCATACTCATCTTCAAAAGGTATTCTTGCTGGAAAATCTTGCTGAATATCGACTTCAACTAGCACCCTCGGATAATTGAGTTTATTCCTCGCCTTAGTCATTTCATCAACTTGAAGAAGCTTCCCCAACTGCCCAACAATTTTAAACAGAGATTTTTCTCCCCAATACTTCAGTTCTAAATCTGGCAATTGTATCCAAATCGGAACCAACCTGATATCTTCTTTCTTGAAGCTTGTTTCAGAATCCCAAGCCTTCATTACAACCGGTCTATTGTTGAAGAAAACATATCCCCCATTAAGTATTTCATCTCTAGTTTCAATAGAATCAAACCGGACTAGGAACACCCCATAAGACAACGCACCAACCTTATCAACTTTCCCTTTCCAAACCCTCCTAATAAATCCTTCAATCACAGACAAAGGAGGATTGGAACCTAGAACGTAGCATACTATAGAAGGACTCCAATAATGAACCTCATCCTCAATGTCCTCTAAGGTTATCTTCACCTTGCTAGAGCTACCAGTATTCTTAAAGGTATTTTCTAAATTCCTCACTACATTTCCAGAACGCAGAATAGGAGGAGTAATAGGATTACCTTCTTTTAGAGCAGTCGCACAGGATCGGTTAGCTTGAAGGAAGAATTGAAAATCCCTGCTGATTTCATCTTGTCTCCTGATTGATTGCAGAGAAGATCTAGGTGATAAAGCCGGCACCATATCGATATCCTCCCTCCCATCGTCATTCACCTGCTCAGAATCATCGTTTTCTTCCTCCTCTGAAAATTCCACTGGTTCAATACCAATAATTGCATCCATGGTCTTCGTTTTACGAACCTTATCAGATGATGAAGGCCCTCGCTTCTTTGGTTTCTTGATCGCAGAACTCAATTTCCCCTGCCTCGCCCTAGTTTTCGCCATAGCACCAGCCCAGCAAGAGCTGAACGAGAGAGAGAAAGGGAAAAAGTTTCTAGAAGATAGATATTAAACACTTGAGAAAGTGTAACTGTATTGTATCTGGAATTAGAAATATAAGAAAATTTCAGTTTGGATTCTAAAATTAAAGTCAAAGACTTAAATTTATACCAAATATTATGAGTAATTCTATCTTGGACCACCACTACTAATACAAACTCTAAGTCAGATTTGCCCATACAAGTAGGAGATTTCTAAGATTGAGGATTTATATCAATTGGGAATAGAATTTCGGGATTATAATCATATGCGTCATTTAATTTCTTAAGAGAAAATATAGAATGACATGAAATGATTTATAGACCATTCATCCAATGATATGTTTTGAAGCTAATTCGAAATGAATAAGCTAAGAGGAATTGGGATAATTTCGTTTATAAATAAGAATCCAACGATGCTTCGATTAGCGAAAGACAAAGTAATCTTATTTATGTAATCTTCTTGTTTCATATTGTAAAAATACTAGTCTAAGGTGTCGTCAATTGATGAACAGCTAGATGTCGCATATACAATATTTATCTTTCGAGATCTAACACTATTATGTATGTCTAATGGTGAAAATCCATTAGGGATTTATCTCATTAGAAAAACAAACATGTTAGACCAACAGTGAAGATTCGAAATTAAACTACAACTTAATAACAGAAAATGACATGGTTCAATATAAATTCATACACAATTCAGAAATTATAAACATATAGCAAGTAGGAATGACTAGTGAAAATACTAAAACATACAATCCTAAATAATTTCCAAGGTTTTCAACAAACTGATACAGTGTCCCGGTTGGCGAGAGTCAAAGCATCATTTATTGAATAGAGTTGTCAGCTCATCTAAAATAGAAACCATTCTAGCAACCTTTTATTCGATCAAAATAAGAATCCAACGTTGTCCCGGTAGGCGAGAGTCAAGGTTATTCTCATTTTATGAGCTTCCACCATTGTTTCATGTTTTATGAGTTTATCTCTAAGTAGTCACCGTAGGGGAGAGTCTAAATAGAGATGAAAACTCACAAAACACTTATCAAATGAAATCTTACGGTGTTAAATGCGTTCAACGAATAACCATCCATAGGGGGACGAAGTCTAGCGTCTCGAGGTTATATTGAAAACATTTAACTTTTGTAAGACCAACAATGGAGATCGAATATCTTAATAATAATCAAGCTCATTATTTAAAGTGAGTTGTATTTTCTTTGATTCTCTTTATTTAATTTATTTATTTCAAATATATATTTATTTAAAATTTCCAATTTAGAATGAAAAATTCTAAATATAAATTTTAATTTAATATTTATAAATTTTACTTAGATGGATATGAAAATAACATGAATTATTTCCATCTTAGTAATAATTTCCAATAAATATTTAGGAAAATATTTAATTTAAGTTGTTACAAAATTAATATAAATTAATTTACAACTCAAATTTAATTTTCTATAAATATATATTGCATTTCGAAAAATTAAAGTATATAAGAATACAATTTTCGAAAAATGCATATTAAAATAAATCCTGGAAAAATTATTCTAATTTAATGTTGGCCCAAAATTAATTAATAAAATTAATTTACAACAAAAAATATAATTTTCCTATTTAATTAAATATATAAGAAAAATTTCAAATATTTAAGTATGATGATGAAAATCAACTTAAATATTAATTTTCTATTTAATTAAATACACTAGAAAAATACTTCAAGCAAAAATATCATCTATCTAGATTATCCTTTGACTAATTAATTCAATTTCTAATAATAAACTTTAATTCAATTTATTTTGAATTAATCAATAAATGAAAAAATCATTGATTTAAGTTGATCCAAGAATTAATTAAAATAAATAATTAATTTACAACTTAATCTATTTTTCAAGATAAAATTCGAAATTCTAGCATTTAAGAAATGCAATTTCGAAAATTGATTAATAAAATAAAGAAAAAATATATTTTGAAAATTATTTAAATTTAGTTGAAAAAATAAATTTCAACTAAAAATAATTTTCTATTTAATTAAATGTCATGAAAAAGAAATATTTAAGTATGATGATAAAAATCAACTTAGATATTCAATTTTCAAATTAATTAAATGTATTAAATTCAAGAAATAAATAATTAAGTGTAGAGAAGGCTTAATTATTAGTCTCTAGTTTAATACTATGAAAAATATACTTAAAATAAATTGTACCAAAATTAATTATATAATTAATTTCACAATTTATAATATTTTCCTATTTAATATTAGAAATAATAAGTAGTCTAGAAATAACTATCTAGAAAATATCTTATTTGACTAAGTATCTTTTCCACAAAATTTGAAAAAAAAATATCTAATTTAAGTTGTATTAGAAAAAATCTAGAACTTAAATATTTTTCAAATTTAAATTTAATTAAATATCAAAAATTAAGTTGTAACCACTTAATTTGAAAATATTCCATTTTAAGTTAATATTCGAAAAGATATCAACTTAAAAAATATCTAAAATATTCCATTTTAAGTTAATATTCGAAAAGATATTAACTTAAAAAATATCTAAAGAATCTTAATAACCAATGCCTAAAATTCCTCAACTTAATTTTGAAATTTGAAATTCAAAAGATATTCAGATTTAAGTTGGTTAGTTGTAGATAACTAAATATCAACTTAAATAAGAATATTTAATGAAAATTTTAAATTAAGTTCCAGAAAGAATCTAGATGGTTATAATTCTATATTTAATTAAATACAAGAAAATACATATAGTTTAGCTTAGAATAAAGAATTCTTTAACTATAATTTTCTTAAATTAATTTCAAAATAAATGAAATTAATTATGTTGCTAATCAATTTTATTAGGTTAAACTAGTGTAATTAACCTAGTACAGTTGTTCAAATCAGGCAAATGGGCCTTCACAATTGGGGTGGTTCATGTGAGGGGGTGCTGGGTTCAGTATGTCGTACCCACTTCTATGGCTCCCAACTCTCACACAAGGCCCAAAAGAGAGGAATTTAACCTTAATAAGAACAACTGTTATTAATTGAATAAGCCCAATAACTAAATGAGCCTAAATAAATTCTATCAAGAACTATGATAATTTATTTTAGCAACAACAACCTATATGTATCTATAATCAAATTAAACAAATAGGCACACACAGGTACACTTTGGATGGGTCCTATCATGTTGCTAGGTCATACACAGATGAAAGAAGATTGTAAATATACCTGTTACAAATTATTAACTTGACCAAGGGAGCCATCAGATCATTAGATCTGGCAAAAAGTAACCGTGGCTATTTGCAATCAAGTAATAATAGGTTTTGAAAACTTACAAACAAGCTAAAACACATACTCCTGCAACAAGGTTAGCTGGATAGTTGGATGTAGGATTTATTTAATTTTAAATTAAATAATTAATTTCGAAATAATTAATTAATTAAAAAATAATTTTTCGAAAATTAAAAAAAAAAAAAAAATTGAAATTTAAAAAAAAAATTAAATTTAAAATTAAACCTACAATTTTGAAAAATTAGGTTTCAACCAACCTAAATATCATTTCAAAATTTGCTAACTACTTTTAAATTTTAAATGTTATTTTATAAATAAAAATTAAATAAAAAATTAGAAAAGATAAATGAATATCTTTTTCAAATTTTAAATGTAATTTAAATAAATAAAATAACAAAATTTAAAAAAAAATTAACAAAATATCTTATATCATTTAAAAATTACATGATTATAAATATCTTATTTTTAAATTTAAAATAAGATAAGATATAATCAAATTTTAAAATAAGATAGATTTTTAAGCAAGAAGATAGATACTAATTCTATTCAAATTTCAAATTACACTAATATCTTGAATTAAATTTAAAAAATATTAAATTAATTCGAAAAGATAATCAGAATTGAATTAGGAATAGTAATAGTATAAATACAAAACTATACCAAAAATCGGAAGTTAATTCCATGAAAAAGTATGAAAAATCGAAGAAAAACAAAAAAATTCTGAACTGTACGGACAGTTTCGCGATCGTAGGAAAATTTCAGCACAGTCCCGATTTTTTCAAATCTTCAAAAATTCATAACTAATTCAAATAAAATCGAAATTGAGTTCTGTAAAAGGCTAACTTGCTTAATTTTTCCCATACTATCCAATAAAAATAATTCCAGAAACAAAATCGCAATTATTTTTCACGAAAATTTACAAACATCAATCAATCATCAAATAACACTCAATACAACATGATACCATCCAAAAAACATACAAACAATCGTTTTAAAGTCCAAATTTCTTGCAAGTAAATCAATTACCATGGCTCTGAGGCCAGTTGTTGGAAATTATTTTACCAGGATCTTAGATCTACTCACAAGTATGTTTATTAACATCCTAAATAAGAACTTTCTAAAACGATAAATTAAACACATATAAAGTTTAGGAAACCTTACATTGGGTGCAGCGGAACATAATGACTCCTTCCGTTCAGATATCTAGCCCTTGATTCCTTTCTGTAGCAGAGCATTATCAATATCTGAACCTGGATCTCTTTCTCTGAATCTTTGATGCTGAAACTCCTTTGCTGATGATCTTTCTTCACGATCTTCCTCACTATGATTGAGGTATCACTTGCTGTGTGTGGGCACTACTCATACACTAAGGATTTCGAAATTCAAGAGGGAAGAGAAAGAAGAAGTGGCAGCTAAAGATAGGGAGAGAGAAAGGCTCAGTTTTTCTGAATCAGAAGTGTAGAAAATTTAGTGTAATTTTCCTGAAGCCTTCACTATCTATTTATAGCATTCCACTAGGGTTAGGTTTGAATTATATGGCATTAAAATAATGAAAAAATCAACTTAAAAACCTTCAATAGGTGGCCGGCCAAGCATTAGTGGATTGGGCCTTGGGTTTTGCAATTTTGCAATTTTAACACCTTTTGTATCTGATTTTCTCAAAAATGCCAATTTCCTAATTCAACCATTTAAATGCCAATTCTAACTATTTAATAACTATAAATAATTATTAAATAATATTGTCATTTATCATATTTATTAATTGAACCATACAAAGTATCATAATTAACAAATATGCCCCTATAAACTCTTTCTTTACAATTTCGCCCTTACTTAGTGAAAAATTCACAAATAGACATAGTCTAACTTGTGAATTATAATTGATTAATCAAAACCAATTACACGAGTCTTACAAGCAATATTATCTCAACTAGTGGGGGGACCATGGGTCTATATAACCGAGCTTCCAATAAGTAGATCAAGAATTTAACACTAAAATTCACTAACTTATTAATTCTTCGTTGAATCCATGCATAGAACTTAGAATTGCACTCTCAGTATATAGAATGCTCTATATGTTCCACCATATAGACACATCATTAGTTATCCATTGTTATAATCCTAATGTGATCAATTATCCTCTATATGAATGATCTACACAGTAAAGGGATTAAATTACCGTAACACCCTACTATGTATTTTATCCTTAAAACACTTGACCCCGTATAAATGATATTTCAGCTTATGTGAAATGAGATCTCCACCATTTATTTTTGTTTGGTCAAGCTCGAAGGAGATCATCCTTTGCTTACTATTCGCCAGATAGAAGCTATAGATTCCATGTTCATGCTAGCGCTCCCACTCAATTGCACTACCGTGTTTCCAAAATGTACGTATCACCCTGACCTAAAAGTAGGCTTAACTAACAAATCAAAGAACACGAATAGCCTTTCAAGATTGAGCCTAATCATAACAGGATTAAGATCATTTGATCTAGGATCAACTAGGCGATATTGACTTGAATAGATATTACGGTAAGTTTAATAAATCTAAGTCAAAGTTCAATATCGGTCCCTTCCGATGCATACTCCATGCATCCAACCTGAGCTTTACTTTAACCAATGTTCTGGAAAGAACATAGTATTTCTCCAAATACAAGTAAACTCTTGTTGTAGATTATCATATCAGTAAAACCCTGTGTCTGATAAATCTAGGAAACTTTATTCACATAGTCATGTTTACTTTCCAATGTGTTGACGGCACAATAAACAGGATCAAGTATGTGAAAAGGGTTTCAGATGAATTTATACATTATGTACATATAATCATGAAATAAATCATGTGAACCATGCAACATTAAATGTTATTTCTGATCTATATTAATAAGTAAATCTGATTATATTGAAATGAGTTTTATTTAGGGCATAAAACCCAACACCCATTTCTATGAAATGAACAACTATTTATAGGCTAACAAGAAAATCAATTTCGTTGATCTAGAGTGAGTCATCTTTGTTCAGTCGGTCAGGCCGATTAGATGATCACTTTATGTCTTGTTCGTAGAGAATTAGGTACCTTCATTGGTTGGTTATTCATAATGTTAGAAAATGAAAATGTCATTTGTTACCATTTTCTCACTTTTGCTATTTCCTTTATGTCATTTATGTAAATTAGTTATTCTTTGCACGATTTTCCAATCATTGCACTCTGTACAAATTCTCTCTCTTTTCGGTTATAAATGTCAGAGAGAATATTCTCTTCTTTTGTCTGTACATTAACCTTTTGGGAGTAAGGTGTAATTATTCTAGAATGTACTATTGCTGCCCTAGAGGCTATATAATGAAAAGTTTGCACAGCAGCTTATTGAGCTGATTTTTCCAATTACCATTTTCCTATTTTCTTACCTTGGTATCAGAGCACCAATTCGTTCTAATGGCCACTGGAGAACAAACCCCAGGAAATGGTTCAGCTCAAGCTGGTAGCAATGTTGCTAACCAGACTTCAATTGTGTATGGTGCCTCATCCTCCACTCTCTCTGTTCCACACTTTGGGAGCACATTGAATTAGCCATTTGCTCTCAAGCTTGATAAGAACAATTTCTCTTTGTGGAAGACAATGGTTATGGCCATTGCTAGAGGACATCGGCTTGATGGCTACTTGATGGGAGCCAGATCAAGACCAGAAGAGTTTTTACCTGTTCTCAATGTTGAAGAACAGCAGGGTGTTGGATCTGAGATAAACCCTGAATTCGAACAGTGGATTGTCAATGACCAGCTGTTAATGGGCTGGCTTTATGGCTCTATGACTGAGAGCATTGCTACTGAGGTGATGGGATCTCTAACTTCTGCAGATCTGTGGAGTAGTCTAGAAGCACTGTTTGGTGCTCATTTAAAATCTAGAATGGATGAGTACAGAAATAAAATACAAACTGTCAGGAAAGGATCTATGAACATGACTGCGCATTTGAAGCAAAAGAAGCAATGGGCTGATGTTTTAGCCCTGGCAGGTGATCCTTACCCTGAACCATTACTCATTTCTAATGTCTTATCTAGTTTGAATATGGAATATTTGCCCATAGTTCTGCAAATTGAAGCTCGAGAGAGAACAACTTGGCAGATCCTTGAAGATCTGTTGCTAAGTTTTGATAGCAAGTTGGATAAACTTAGTTCTTTTTCTAGAAACACCAAGCACTCAAACAATGCCTCTCCTACTGCAATTTTGCAAACAAGGGTGCTTTTGGAAATGGTGGAAACTTTGGCCAAGGAAACAACAGAGGCAGAGGAGGAACCAACAACAATGGAAATCGTGGCAGATTTGGTGGCAGAGGCAGAGGTGGTAGAGGAGGACCAAAACCCACTTGCCAAGTGTGTGGGAGATATGGTCATTCAGCAGCTTATTGTTACAACCGCTATGCTGAGTCATTCATGGGAACAACACCACTTGGAAACACTAATGACAGCAACAAACCAGGACAGAATGCTGCAGCATTTGTTGCCACACCAGAAATGCTTCAAGATGATGCTTGGTATGCAGACAGTGGTGCCAGCAACCATGTTACTTCTGAAGCTGCAAATCTGAATCAGAAAAATAAGTACAATGGCAAGGATTCTCTCATTGTTGGTGATGGTAATAAATTATCTATCAAGCATATTGGTTCTGGTTTCATGCCTACTGATGATGGTAGTTCCCTTGTTTTAAAAGAGATGTTGCATGTTCCTAGCATAACAAAAAATCTTGTTAGCATTTCTAAACTAACTGTTGATAATAATGTTACTGTCGAATTCTCATCTGATGATTGTTGTGTGAAGGACAATCAAACAAAGAAGAAAGTGCTTCAAGGGAAGCTTAAAGAAGGACTCTATTAGTTTGATTCCACATGTGTCAAGTCATCCCACCAAAACACCACTTCTGTCTCCTCTGCTCAGCCTAAATCCACATGTTTTTCTGCTTTTATCTTCTGTTTTAAGTCAAAATGTAACTCAGCCTACTGAGAATGTGTCTAAGTTTAATTCAATCAAGGATAAGTGGTATAGGAAACTAGGCCACCCATCCAATCATGTTTTAAACCTTGTTTTAAATCAAATGAATGTTAAGAATTTAAAAGGCAGTGAGTTCCATTTTTGTGAAGCATGCCAATATGGCAAGTAAGATGCTTTACCTTTCTAGTTAAATCATGAAAAAGCTCAATTTCCCCTTGAATTGGTCCATACTGACATTTGGGGTCCCGCACCTATTATGTCAAATACCAATTTCAAGTTTTATATTCACTTCATAGATGATTTTAGTAGGTACACTTGGCTTTACCCTTTAAAGGCAAAATCTGATGCTTTTCAAGCCTTTACACAGTTCAAATGAAAACCAATTTGACAGAAAAATTAAAAAGCTAAAATCAGATTATGGTGGTGAATACCAACCCTTTTCGAAACTTGTCATAGAAAGTGGCATTGATTTCCAACATTCATGTCCTCACACCTCAGCTTAAAATGGAAGAGCTGAGCGAAAGCATAAACATATTGTTGAAATGGGACTCACTCTTCTTGCCCAAGCTAGCATGCCACTTAAATATTGGTGTGATGCTTTCCTCACTGCTGTTTATCTTATAAACAGATTGCCTACACCAGTTTTAGGCAACATCTCACCCTTAGAAACTCTGTTTTCAAGAAAGCCTGACTATAACCATCTCAAAACCTTTGGCATAGCTTGCTTCCCTTGTTTGAGACCCTACCAATCACACAAATTTCAGTACCACTCCACCAAATGTGTGAACCTAGGGTATAGTGAAAACTTTAAAGGACACAAATGCTTAAGTAGTACATGAAGAGTTTACATTTCTAGGAATGTTATTTCTAATGAAAATGAGTTTCCATTCAAGCATGGTTTTCTTAACAATTTTCATAAAGAAAAACCTATTCAAGTTCATTTTCCTTCCTGGTCTGCCTCTGTAAATGTCCCAGTACAATCTCCACAACCTCAAACCAAACACAACTATCCTCTTCAAACTGATAGTACTCCAACTCTTGATAGCAATGAAGCACCTTCACACAACAGTCACTTTGATCAGGGAATACATGATGATCATGACAGCAGTTATGTTTTTGAACATACTAACATTCCTGGAGAAAATACTGGTGATAACATACTTGAACAGGAACATGAAAGTAATGATCAGCAAGATGAAAACCAGATCAGTGAACAATCTGTTGCCCCCACTGTTGCTCCCTTAGCTCCAACTCATCCTATGATGACAAGAGCTAAGTCTGGCATTTTTAAGCCTAAGAATTACATAGGAAAAACTGCCATTATGAATAAACTGGAACTGCCCAGTTCATTAGCAGAAGCTTTAGCTCATGCTGGTTGGAACAAAGCTGTGGGAGAAGAGGTGTATGCCTTAAAGAAAAATAATACGTGGGTGTTGGTTCCAAAATTGCCAACCATGAACATTGTGAGAAACAAGTGGGTGTATAGAATCAAGCTCAATTTCGATGGGTCTGTTGAAAGACTTAAAGCTAGGCTTGTTGCCAAAGACTTTAGTCAAAGACCTGGTATAGATGATGGAGAAACATTCAGTCCTGTTGTGAAGGCTTGCACTATTAGAATCGTTCTAACCATAGCTGTGTCAAGGTCATGGGAAGTGAGACAACTTGATATAAATAATGCATTTCTAAATGGATGCTTGACTGAGGATGTTTATATGGAACAACCTGCTGGATTTGAAGATAAGGAACATCCTGGTTATGTTTGTAAGCTGTTAAAATCCTTGTATGGACTGAGACAAGCTCCAAGAGCATGGTTCGACAGATTGAAACACACTTTGGTTGATTGGAAATTCTGTAACTCTAAGGCTGACTCCTCATTATTTTTCTACAGAATCACCACTAATATTGTGTTTGTGCTTATCTATGTTGATGACATAATTGTCACATGTAACAACTTGGAAAAACTCAAACAGTTTACAAGCAAGCTAAACAGAGTGTTTGCTCTAAAGGATCTTGGCACCTTACATTATTTCCTTCGAATCGAAGTTCACAGAGATGAGACTGGAATGTATTTATCTCAGGAAAAATACATAATAGATCTCTTAAAGAAATGCAACATGACACACCTAAAATCCTATCCCACTATCATGACAGTAAGCAAAACTTTGTCCATTCAAGATGGTACTCTCATGAAAAATCCAACAGAGTACAGAAGCTTAATTGGAGCACTTCAGTACCTCACTCACACCAAGCCTGATATAAGTTTTTCTGTAAATAAACTGAGTCAGTTTTTGAAGGCACCAACAGATGTTCATTGGTCTGCAGCAAAGAAAATTCTCAGGTACTTAAAAGGCACTCAAGATCACAGCCTACACATCAAATACAATGACAGATTGACTCTTACAGGCTATACTGATGCAGATTGGGCTTCTTGTCCTGATGACAGGAAGTCTGTAGCTGGTTATTGTGTTTACTTTGGAGACTCACTAGTGTCGTGGTCATCAAAGAAGCAAGCTGTCATCTCTCGATCAAGTACAGAATCAGAATACAGGGCACTTGCTCAAGTGGCTGCTGAACTTTCCTGGATTCGATCTCTGCTGCAGGAAATAAAATTTCCTCTCAATCATACTCCAATTATTTGGTGTGACAACATGGGAGCAAGTTCCTTGGCCTCAAATCCTGTTTATCATGGTAGGACCAAGCATATTAAGTTGGATGTACACTTTGTTAGGGATAAAGTTCTTGCCGAAGAACTCGACATCAGATATATTCCATCCCATGATCAAACTGCGGACTGTTTAACAAAAAGTCTATCCAACAGCAGGTTCCATTTTCTTGTTGACAAACTAGGTGTGGTTTCCACCCCGCTTAGTTTGAGAGGAGGTGTTAGAAAATAAAAATGTCACTGGTTACCATTTTCTCACTTTTGCTATTTCTTTTATGTCATTTATGTAAATTAATTATTCTTTGCATGATTTTCAATCATTGCACTCCGTACATGTGACAGTCAGTAGTCCCGTGATCCGTAAGGGGAAACACTGGGTAAGCTGTGCAATCCCACACCGCCTGGGGAAGGTCAAGTGGGATGATTCAGAGACTGTGTAGGTATGGGACTACACAGTTGAAGAGGGCTTAAATAGATTGATTGGTACTACCTATATCAACAAGGTGCATCTTGTTTTTCGGTAGTCCATCTCGAAAGAACTCCACAGTTAAGCGTGCTTGGCCTGGGGCAATTTTAGGATGGGTGACCTCCTGGGAAGTTTTCCCAAGAAGCGTGCGAGTGAGGACAAAGCACGCTAAAAACACTCGTGTTGGTCTGTAGGGTCAGTCATTAGTCCATAAAGCAGCCAGAGTGGCGTACTCGTGTATAAGAGCCATTTGTCCATGGGTGTAAGGACCCAATGGAGGCTTGAAACGGGGACGTTACAGTACAAATTCTCTCTCTTTTCGGTTATAAATGTCAGAGAGAATATTCTCTTCTTTTGTCCGTACTCCAACCTTTTGGGAGTGAGGTGTAATTATTCTAGAATGTACTATTGCTATTATATAATGAAAAGTTTGCACAGCAGCTCATTGAGCTGATTTTTCCAATTACCATTTTCCTATTTTCTTAACTCACAAGTCGTCTTACGTCATCTAGCCAAATGCGAATCACTGTTCGGTCACCATGTTAGGATGATCTAGCTAATTCAACAAGTCTAATATAGCACATTGTACTTCCATGTCTCTCTCTTGATCCATCCAGCATTAGCACAATTTTGATGTGCTAAATGTCGTGCAGCTGCCTATTTACTGTGCCACGTGTCATTTTATTCCATGCCACATCATTTAGACAGTTTTTGAGATAACACTTATGATGTCCAATCTTGAGACATGTTATAATACAATTTAATAGCCAATCTATCATATTTTATATTTTTTTCTCTTCTTTTGAAATAAATTTAAATTTAAATTCAAATAAAAGAGGTTCAATATTTATTTACATAGGAAACTATACATTTTAACATTTTTTTTCAAAAATCCATAAGAAAAAGCAATATTGGAAATTGGAATGCATAATGAGAAATGCTTGGATTTACACCACTTTTGAGCTATCGTGAAATTTTCGAGCTCACACATATGTAAATTATCCCAAAATTAGCGAACTAAAATAAATAAAAGTCGAAATCGAAGAGATTCCCACAGCCCACCCACGCACAAACTCTCCCGCGATCATCTTCTCGTTCCCCATTTCCTTGCACTTTTATTAAAATGGATCTTCCGGTGATCGATCTTTCCGACTACTTGTCGACAACGGCTACATCAGATGCCCAACTCAGTGAGCTATGCGGCGTAGTGAGCCGCTCCCTAAGGGAGACTGGGGCTCTGCTTGTCAAGGATCCAAGGTGCTCTGCTCAGGACAACGATCTTTTCATTGATATGATGGAGAGGTACTTTCAGTCCCCCCGTGATTTCAAGCTTCTGCAGGAGAGACCCCATTTACATTACCAGGTATTCATGGAGAAAAACAAATATGACAATTTTCAGTTGGGTTTTCTTATTAGATTTTTATTATGGGAAGAAAACAAATAAAAAGTTACTTGAATTAGTTGACCCTTTGAGTACTCATTCTTCCATGGAATTGAGTTGGTAGCATGAGTAAATTGTATGTTGGTTAAAGTCTGAAATGGGATTTGTTAAAAATAGAGCAATCGTGTACTACAGTGGGATTACAAAAGTGGAGGGAATTTTTTTTTTGTTGATGCGTTATCAATGGTTATCATTTATGGTGTAACCACAGATTGATTATGCTTGCAATTAAAATAACAGGTTGGGGTGACCCCAGAAGGGGTGGAAGTCCCCAGAAGTTTGGTTGATGAAGAAATGCAGGAAAAATTAAGAGCCATGCCGGAAGAATATCGGCCATCCTCTCCAAAGGGCCCAGATTGTAAGTGGCGGTACATGTGGAGAGTGGGTCCTCGGCCCTTACAAACCAAATTTAAGGTCTCTCATTGTTCTCTTCATTTCACACCAATGTAATTTGATTGCTTTCTTTTTTTATGTTTTCCTTCTGTTGTTTCAGGAACTCAATGCAGAGCCCGTCATACCTGAAGGTTTTCCCAAGTGGAAGGATACCATGGACTCTTGGGGTTACAAAATGATATCGGCCATAGAGGTAAAGCAGTAATGTGGTCTATTTATCTGTAATTTATGATTCGTTACGCATTTTTTATTTTATTTTTTAAAAATCAAATTGTTGACCTTCTCCCCAGGTTGTTGCTGAAATGGCAGCCATTGGATTTGGTCTGCCTAAGGATGCATTCACTTCCCTAATGAAGCAGGTGATAGGTCTTTGTGACTAGAAACTTCAACTTTACTGGAGTTCGTTTCTTAACGTAACTGTGATAGTTATATCGATTACATTATGTCCTCATACATATGCAGTGTGTCTGATTTATTCTCTTACTATTAGTAGTATAATCGCAACATTACTCTCCTCTCTTAAGGGATACGAGTGTACTTGTCTACATGTAACCAGTATTTTGTATTTCATGAAACTGTACATTTTCATCTGTCGCTTCCTGTTTAGCTTAATAAAATTTATGGCTTACTTTTATTTGCAAACCTCAGGGACCACATCTTTTAGCTCCCACAGGAAGTGACCTTCAAACTCACGGCCGAGAGGGAACTGTGTTTGCAGGATATCACTATGACCTTAACTTCTTAACAATTCATGGCAGAAGTAGATTTCCTGGTTTAAATATCTGGCTTAGAAATGGGCGAAAAGTTGAGGTGAAGGTTCCCGTAGGATGCCTTCTCATTCAAACTGGAAAACAGGTTAGAGTACTTGAGAGTCATGTGCATAAATCATAACAATTCTTTTAACTTGGTTCTTTCATTTTGAAGCTACGCGAGCTTTTGATTACATAAGAGGAACATATATTCTATAATGTTAAATTTTTACAGCAATGAAGATTAACCATCACAATTTGTTTTAGTGATGTTGTAGAATAGATAAATGATCATATTTTGTGTTGAATTTATCCATTTTGATTTTGAGTGTGATAGTTACTGTTAGTTTTATTTTTTGGTCATATTTGTATTAGATATGAAGTTTCATAAGAGCCCTCCCTTAGCTGTATTTAGTGTACCTAATTTATCACGAAGGATCCAGCTATGCCGATGTTATGACAACAAAAATTGATTCATGAGGATAATAAACTTTTGTCAGATTGAACTTTTTAGATTTTCATTTTGTTCCACAATATGCTATGATCACTCGTTAAGCATAGTGGTATTAGTTTTCGTGCTAATTCCTTATGTCACTTATTGTATGCACAGATAGAATGGTTGACTGCAGGAGATTGTATAGCTGGAATGCACGAAGTTGTTGTGACAAGCAGGACAACAGATGCAATCAAACTAGCATCCGAGCAAAATCGGAGCCTTTGGAGAGTGTCGTCTACAGTGAGTGAAGCTATCAGCTTCATTGAAATTGCAATATATGAAGTTTCTTTCCATCTAATTGGCATTTAAAGATTATTTTTTTCTCCATATTTCTGCATGGCATTTTGTATAAGAGTTTGAGTATGAAGAACTCAAAAAGTCAGCAAACATAAAATAGAAAAGATGAATGACTTCCCTCAAACATCTTAAGCTTATAATTTTCTTATTTTTTCTTTTGGCAGTTGTTTGCTCATATAGCGTCTGATGCTATCCTGAAACCCTTAGGCCACTTTGCAGAATCTCCACTTGCTAGCAAATATCCTCCCCTGTGTGCAGGAGAGTTTGTGGAGAAAGAGCTTGCTGTAATCAATCTGAAAGGACAAAGTAAAGAGAGCTAGTAACTTCTAGCAAGTGAATTCTTTGTTTTGGCCATGTCAAACTGAACAGAATTTATGTTGTTTTAATAAAATTGAGTGCTAATTGCAACAAGGATGCTCCAGACATGTTTGTCTTCTAGCTGCAGAAACTTGGTTACTGGAGGATTCATTTTATCTTGTTACACAACATTTTCCTTCTCACTCTACTATGTAATATTCAACATTTGCGCTTGCATGGTAGATGTTTCTCATGTTTTAAAACATCTTTTGTGAATTACTATACTTGTTTGGCCCTTTTCTAATTCCATAATGTGTTCAAATTTCTTCTACTGAAAAGAAAATTTGTTGGAAGTATTTGGTTGATATGGATATTATATACTAACCTAAATTCTTTTATATGATGTACATTGTTGTTCTTGCATGCAATTGGCTAATTTTAAAAATAGCGAATCCAAATTTATTTTTGATATTACAAATTCTTAAAAAATTTTCAAATAACATTTATATTATAGTCGCGGTAATATTTTTGTTTTAAATTTTTTGATCACAAAAATAAAAATATTTTTTTTGTTTTTGAAAAACAAAAATGTATTCTACAATTACTTTTATTTTTCAATTTTAAAAATAAAAAATAATAGTATGTCTGTAAAATTCATTTTTTATTTTTATTTGTTGATTTTATTTAATTCGGGTTTGAAGTTGGGTCCAAGTCTTGGTTCGAGTTCGGTTTCTAAGGTCTAAGTTGGGGTTTGAGTTAAAAATATTGATTAAAAATAAACTGTTTTAAAAATAATTTGAAAGTGATTTTTTTTTTTTAAATTTAGATTCTTAATTAAAAAATAAAAATGTTTTATAGAACATGATTATGAAAAATATTTTCACTTTTCTAATTTTAAAATCAAAACACTGATTAAAAAAATATTACCAAACCAACTATATATAAATCCTAATATATAAATGTCTATTTATTGTGCATTTAACATAATATTGTGTATTTAACAGAATTTATCTAAACAGAAAGTTAACTTTAAAATAATGTATTGCATCTTCTTAGACAGATACAACAACCATTCACAATAATTATCTTTCAATGTCTTTAAAACTGCAGTATATAATAATTCTATGAACATGTACCGAAACATGAAACTCTCCTCATTAGATTTTTTTTTTAAACAACTTGCCTTAATATATTATAATAATTAATTCCATATATTAACAACTACAACCATCAACACATGATGTGGAAAAGGTACAACTAATGTGCAGTGTTATCCATATTTTTGTAATCATAATACGTGAATTTTAATCAAGAAAGGCTACAAAGTCATTAGCTCTGACTAGCGATAAAGGCCTCAACTTCACGGGAAGAATTTCCGTGATAGGAAGTTCCCTGACTGCTAGTAACATAGAGGGTATCCATGAGTCGAAGTCTTTCCCAGTTCTAAGAACCAAAGACATCAGCTCCCGAGAAGAGTGTGGAATTTCCCAGAAGGGCCAAGGTAGTTTGAGATGCGTCAAACCAAGCTACACCCTTAGCCTGCGGAGGCTCTGCCTATACGTGTCAGACTATGAGCCTAGTGAGCAAGCTTTTTCAGGTACGACGTCAAAGGTTTTCTCCCACGACACGCTATTGTACAGAGCATGTGTGTCCTTATGTACCTGACTAAATGATCCAACGACTAGGGATAAGGAAAATTCAAAAAGGAAAAGCCCTAAGATGACACGCGTATGAGGCCCAACCTATACAATCTGGCACTCATAAATGCCATATGGGAAAAATGCCACCTAGCAATCTAATGGTTAGATTTCGCCCCAACGTTGATCAATCCAAGGCAGCACATGAAGAGAGGTTGGCCTATAAATACCGTGGTAAAGCACAAGAGTGGGGGACTTTTGGGAGAGACTCTTTTACTGGGGCAAGATTCATTGTTCACCATTTTGGGCAAACACACTTGTATTAAGCGAGATAGTATTACACTTAAAGAACTCCAGAATATTCTCACTAAGCTTCCTCTTCTTCAAAAAGAGCACGGGGGAAAAGGGGTTTCAGTCCATTGTATCTCTATTTGTATAAATAGTAATCGACCGATGGGCCTAATAAAATAGACTCGTGGACTAAGGGCAGCTAACGCCTGAACCACGTAAGAATATCTTATTTGTTATCTTGTTATTTATATCATTATTACTTTCTTAAGCTCTAAAAATATTTAGTTGCCGAAAATCTCAGTAAACATTTTGGTGTTTTCATTGAGAGCTGAAGAAAGAAACATGCACAATGGTCGTCGATGCAAGCCTGTAAAAAGAAGGGCCTGTGCGAGAGAAGGAAGGCCACCTGAATGCCTGTTAGGGTCCGGCCAGAGGTTAGGAGGGTCTTGGTCAGAGGTATTGTCGAGACTGAAGGCCTATGCCCTCGACCGTCCGAAGAAGGTGCAGAAGATAAATGCATACGATCTTAAAACACTCATTGTACTCACGTTTGCCCCTAAAATCTCAGATCTGGCCAGTAAACTCCCTTGAGAGATGACCGGCCACTAGCATCCTCAAGCTCGTGTCCTCCGCCGTCCTCTACGGCATAACTACGCAGACACGACGAGGTGCAAAAGGTGTTGGTGTTGGAGATTTTCTTCCCAGGATCTAGATTTACTACCATGTATGTTGTTTAACATCCTAAACATGAATTTCTAAAACAATAGAATTTATTCACATATAAAGTTCAAGAAACCTTACATTGATTACAACGAAATTAAATGACTCCTTCCACTCAGATCTCTAACCCTTGATCCTTTCTGTCGTAGAGTATTATCAAGATCTGAGCCTAATTCTTTTTCATGTGTTGGATTCTTCACAGTCTTACACGCTATGATTGAGTACTAACTTGCTATGTGTGGGCATGTACTCACTAACTAAGAGGCTCGAAACTCTCAAGGGATTTCGAAATAGAAAAAGGAGGTCTCAAAACTCTATAGTTGTCTGAGAATTTGTAAACTAGGTTATGAGTCATTAGTTTGGAGAATGAGATCTGTTGGAAATTTATTTTACCAGGATCTTAGATCTACTCACAAGTATGTTGTTTAAACACCCTAAATATGAACTTTTTAAAACGATAAATTAAACACATATAAAGTTAAGAAAACCTTACATTGATGCAGCGGAATTAATGTCTCCTTCCACTCAGATCTCTAACCCTTGTATCCTTTCTGTAGCAGAGTATAATCAAGATCTGAGCCCGAATGTCCTTCTTCTTCAAGTTTGATCCTTCACAGTCTTCCAATCTATGATTGAGTTACTGCTTGCTGTGTGTGGGCACTTACTCTCTCACTAGGGTTCGAAATTGATGAAGGGAAAAGAGAATAGGGATTTCGGCCAGGTATAGAAAGTGGAGAAGGCTCAGTTTTTCTGAAGAGAAAAATTTCTGTCAGAAAGGCTTGTGAAAACTTGTCAAAAGCATGTGTTGTGACTGAGCCATCACTTTGTATTTATAGGCAACTACTAGGTTTAGGTTAAGAATTATTTGGCATTAAAATAATGAAAATATTAATTTGAAAAACCAATGATAAGTGGCCGGCCATGGTGTTATAGTGGGCCCCACTTGATTTTGCAGTTTTATCAAATTTTATCTCTATTTTCTCAAAAACGCCAATTTTCCAATTCTAACCTTTTAAATGCCAAAACTAATTATTTAATAACTAAATAAGAATATTAAATAATATTGTCATTTAATTTAATTATTAACTAGACATATAAAGTCCATTAATAAATAAATAAACCTAGAAACTCTTTTCTTTACAATTTCACCCATGTTTAGTGAAAATTCATAAAATTAGACATAGTCTAACTTTAGAATTATAATTGATCAATCACGAATCAATTAATGAGTCTTACAAGCAGAATGTTCTCAACTAGAATGGGGACCATGGATCTATATGCTGAGCTTCCAATAAGTGAACCAAATTTACCAAGTAAATTCCTACTTATTAATTCTTCGTTGAATCCACTCTTAGAACTTAGAATTGCACTCTCAGACTTATATAGAGCATATTATATGTTCCACGATATCAATATGCTATCTCATTTAACCATTGTTATAATCTTATTGTGATTTAAAGATCCTCTATATAGATGATCTACATCGAGATGGGATTTCTTTACCGTTCTCACCCCTCAATGTATTTTGCCCCTTAAAACACTTAGCTACCTGTAAATGGTGTTTAGTGATCTAATCATTAGTCAGTTAAACAAGAGCTCATCCATTTACTTCTATTTGCTAAGCTCGAAGGGAATTATCACTTGACTTCTATACACCAGTAGAAGCTATAGATTCCATATTTATGTTCAGCACTCCCACTCAATCATACTATCATGCTCCCAAAATATACGTATCACCCTTACCTAAAAGTAGGCTTAACTAATAAATCAAAGAACATGAATAGCACTCCTGAGTTGAGCCTAAGCATATCAGGATTTAGATTCTTTTAATCTTAAGATCAACTACTGATAGTGACTTGGAAAGATATGTATAACGACAAGTTTGTAATATCTCAACTTAGTTACAATATCGGTCCAGTTTAATGTATACTCCATACATTCGAAACTAGTACACTTTACTAATGTCCTGGAAAGAACATAACACTTACTTCAAGTGTAAGTACACATCATCACTGATTATCACATTAGTGTAAATCCAATAACACTGATGAAACAGGGACCAAGTCTTTTGATTCATATGATCACAATCACATTCCACTGTGTTGACGATACTATAATTGTGAATAAACATATGATCTGGATTTAACTAATTTTGTGTGTAATAGTAATAAACATATTAAACATATTAAACCATTAGCATGTAAAATTCATGCAAACATCAATCACTTCAAATTTCTTATATTGATAACTAATCAGATTGTAAAGAGTTTTATTTAGGGCATAAAACCCAACAAACTCCCACTTGCACTAATATAAAACAAACTGTGCAAATAGGTCAATCTGATGTCTTGATCCTTAGATCAAGTGTAGTATATTTGAATCCACCCAAACTCCTGGAAACTAGTTCATAAAAACTCTTATAAAACATCCTTTACTATATGCTTTACTCATCAAGGGATACTGAAATCTTTACTGTTTTAAAAGTACATCTGAATTAATAGAAGACATATCTCTCATATTTTAAAATATGTAATTGAGATAATACAGTGTAGACTTTTCTTCAGCAATATAACTTTCTGGTATTTTCGAATAGACAAAGTTATAATTCTTCTCTGGTAGAGCTTGAATTATTATTCAATAATTCCTCCACCCCCAAAGTAAGCACCATCTCATAGAAATCGAAATGAGTTGGTGAGATACTAGGACAACTGATACACAGTCCCTTAATATCTAACATATAGATCACTTTCATAAATCTTTCTTGAATATCTTCTAATGTTCCCTATTTGATTACATCTCAGATAGCTCCCACTCAATAGCAGATGCTGGTTAAATAATACTTTTAACCTCTTATTGTATGGAGAGTTATCTAGTTGTGACTTTTGTATTAGTCTGAAACTTTAAGTTAAGACTATGTCATCAACATAGCAGACTAGTATTTGAAGTGAAAAATACATGCCAGAGATAAAGTAATCAAGATTAAGATACCATCAAATTTTATGAGCATTAAGAATTCTTGGTTCAAGTCATTCGAATGGACTGAACTAGAGTTCTTTATCTTATTCTCATAATTCTGATAAGCTATTCCTATCCATGTGAACGGTTAGATTTGCTTTTCAGTAGTGTTCTTAAGTACCTATCACAAGTATCAACCTAATTAAGATGGGTATAGAACTTTAAAATTCTCCCACTCAATTAAGGTAGTGTGAAACTTTATCAAAGAACTTCCAAAGGTATCAAACTTTTACTTACAACAGTAAGAAACGAAATGGAACATACAATCAAGATCAAGAATTTATATTGACAATAGCTGACTCATTATATTACTTCCATGTTTAAAGAAAAAATATATGTGTTAAATAGGGAATTGTGGAATAGACTCCACCCCTAAGAATATACATATAGGGTACTTGTGGATAACCTCCACCCCTAAGTATATAGAGATTATGATCCACCCCTAAAGGTTGTAAAGATCATGATTCTCTTAGTGTGATAGAGTTTATGTGGAGTTGAATACTATCCAGAGTTCATTAGATATAAAAGATCGTTGAACTGCATAGTTTTCTTAACTTTTCTCCACCCCTATCAGATCATAAGATCCTTTTATTAAACAAATTCTTAATAATTGTATGAGAATTAACAATTATTAATAAACATAGAAATAGTTTCTAGTGTTTATTTAATATAACTCTATGAAGAGTTGTAAATATTATAGAATTTGCATCAATAATAAAAACACTTACACATACAAACATACAAATATAATGGGGTAATAATTGATGAAGAGAAATTAAATGAAGCTCAATCTCATAATTTGCAATAGTAAATTTCAAAAATTAGAAACTTTATTAATAGAAAAAATGTATTGCAACAATATGAGAGAAAATGGATAAATATCCCTAACTTAAATTTGAAATCCAAATTGTCTTTAAACTAAAACAATTAATTCAAAATAAAATTGAAGAGCTTCATCTTCATCTGGACGATTTCACCCTTGGTCCAGCTTTCCGATCCAACTCATCTGAGTTCAAGTAGCTTGGCCTATAAGAAGAAGAAAACAAATAAACAAAGTTAGTCCAGAATCATAAATTCAATTGGATAATAATTCACTAAAACTCTTAAAGTTTATAAATGGAAATACCTTGTTTCTTTGCAAGAAGTTTAGGACATTGGGGTTTCCAATGACCTTTCTCATTGCAGTAGAAACACTTTCCTTTAAGTGTAGCATCACTAGAAGGAGCATCCTTTTTATTCTTCATGGCTTTTGTTCGCTTCTTGGTGTTGTTCCACTTCTTCTTCGATTTGGGCTTTGAAGCAGAGGAAACATTTGCTTCAGGTTTCATCGTCCCATTACCATTCCAGGATTATGAGGTTTACTCCCTTTCTTCTTGGGTCCTCCAATCAAATTTTCATAAGTTTGAAGGTCATTGACTAATTCATGAAAGTCAATTTCCTTATTATTCATGACATAATTTGAAGTGTATGGTAGAAATGCTGGAGTTAGGCTATTCAAGATAAGACTTACTTGAGTAGCACTATCCATTCAGCACCATGATCCTGGGCTTCTTGGAAATAACTTGACATTAGGAGAACATGGTCACGCACGTTTTGATGAGATTCCTTCCGTGCATTAATGTACTTCTTAGTCGCGTCAAAGCGTGACTGAAGTGATGCCTTACCGAATAGCTCATTTAACTTCGTCATAACTTCAGCAGCCTTCTCAGTTTTAGAAAACCGAGTTTTGAGGGTGTCAACCATGCTAGAAAGCATAAAGTATAGAGCTTTGTCATTTGCTTTCTGCCAACGCTCATACTTTTCTTTCACAGCTTTGGAAGCATTGTCCCCAGGCACTTCAGGTGACGGCTCAGTTAAAACAAACAAGGCACTTTCTCCTATGAGAGCAATATTAATGTTCTCATTCCACTTATTAAAGTTAGATCCATTCAGCTTGTTTTCAGTCAATTGTGATAACATGGGATTCATTTTGATAATACAGGATACTACAAAATAATAAAAATCAACAAGTAGAAATTAATAATGGTTTAACACAAAATCAATTCAGAAATTATAAGCACATAGCAAGTAGGAATGATATGAGAAAATACGTAAAAAATTCAATCCTAAATAATTTCCAAGGTTTTTCAACAAACTGATATCAGTGTCCCGTTTAGGCGAGAGTCAAAGCTACCATCCATTGAATAGAGTTGTCAGCTCATCTAAAATGTTAAACATTCTAGCAACCTTTTATTCGATCAAGATTGGAATCCAGCGTTGTCCCGTTTAGGCGAGAGTCAAGGCTATTGTATCTTATGAGTTTCTACCATTGTTTCGCAATTTGCAAGTCAAATATGGTCGCCACCATTAGGGTGATCTATACCATATAAAACACTTACAAACCACTTATCATGCGAGATTAAACGGTGCGAAATTGCTAATGAACGTTCCTCCATTAGGGAGGATTACTCACTAAAACAAACGCGATGTAAAACCCACAATGGAGATCGAATATCTTAATAATAATAAAGCTCATTCTTTAAAATGTATTTTCTTTATTATTCTAATAAATTAATTCTCATTAAATTCGAATTTTAGAATTGAAATTCTAAAGGAAGAATTTAATATAATATTTATAAAATTATACTTAGATGGTGATTGAAATAAAATTAATTATTTCTATCTTAGTAATAATCTTAAATATAAATATTAAGGAAATTAATGTAAGTTGAATTAAATTAAATAATTAGCAACTTAAAAATTTCCTTTGAGAATATATTTATTGAGTTCGAAAATTTAAAGTATAAAAACTATACAATTTTTGAAAATATAATAAAAATAGAAAAGAAATACTTCAAGCAAAAATATCACCTATCTAGATTTTCTTTTGACTAATTAATTCAATTTCTAATAATATATATATTTTAAATTTATTTATTTTAAATTAATCAATTAAATGAAAAAAATCATTGATTTGAGTTGGTCCAAGAATTAATTAAAATAAATAATTAATTTACAACTCAATCTATTTTTCAAAAAATTTTTCGAAAATATTGCATGATTAAAATGCAAATTTCGAAATTGATTAATAAAATAAAGAAAAATATATATTTTGAAAATTATTTAAGTTTAAGTTGAAAAATTAAATTCAACTTAAAAATAATTTTCTATTTAATTAAGTGTCATGAAAAATAAATATTTAAGTATCATGATGAAAATCAACTTAGATATTTAAATTTTTCAAGTTAATTAAATGTATTAAATTCAAGAAATAATAATTAAGTGTAGGGAAGGCTTAATTATTAATTTCTAGTGTAATACTAGGAAAAATATACTTAAATAAAATTGTACCAAAATTAATAATTTAAATAATTAATTTCACAAAGTATAATATTTTCCTATTTAAATATTAGAAATAATAAGTAGTCTGGAAATTACTATCTAGAAAATATCTTATTTGACTAAGTATCTTTTCAACAAAAATTTAAAAAATATCTAATTTAAGTTATATAGAAAAAATCTAAAACTTAAATAATTTCAAATTTAGATTTAATTAAATATCAAAAATTAAGTTATAACCACTTAATTTGAAGATATCTTTTTAAGTTAATATTCGAAAAGATATTAACCTAAAAAATATCTAAAATATTCCATTTTAAGTTAATATTCGAAAAGATATTAACTTAAAAAATATCTCAAGAATCTTTAATAACTAATGCCTAAGATTCCTCAACTTAGTTTAAAATTTAAATAAAATATTCAAATTTAAGTTAGATATGAAAAATCAGTTGATATAACTGATTTATAACTTAAATAGGAATATTTAATTAAATAAGTTCCAGAAAGAATCTAGTTAGTTAAAATTCTATATTTAATTAAATACAAGAAAAATACAAATAGTTTGTCTAGAAATAATATCTAAAACTAAAAGTGTTTTTCTTAAAATTAACTTTAAAATATTAAAATGAAAATAAATTTTCATATATTTTAAAAGTTAATTATGTTGCTAATTCAATTTTATTAGGTCAAACTAATATAATTAACCTAGTACAGTTATTCAAATCAGGAAAATGGGCCTTCACAATTGGGGTAGTTCATGTGAGGGGGTGTTGGGTTTAGTATGTCGTACCCACTTCTATGGCTCCCAACTCTCACACAAGGCCCAAAAGAGAGGAATTTAACCTTAAAATAAATAACTGTTATTAATTGAATAGGTCCAAGAACTAAATGGACCTAAATAAAATCTATCATGGTGTGACATTTTATTTAGCAACAACCTATATGCATCTATATAATACAATAAACACATAGGCTCACACAGGTACACACTTGGATGGATCCTATCATGTTGCTAGGTCATACACAGATGAAAGAAGATTGTAAAATTTACCTGTTACAAATTATTAAGTTGACCAAGGGAGCTATCAGACCATTAGATCTGGCAAAAAGTAACCATGGCTATTTGCAATCAAGTAATAATAGGTTTTGAAAACTTACACACAAGCTAAAACCACATACTCCTGCAACAAGGTTAGCTGGATAGTTGGAAGTAGGATTTATTTAATTTTAAATAAATAAAATTCGAAATTAATAATTAAATAAAAAAATATTTTATTAAAAAAAATAATTTAATTTTCGAAAAAAAAATAAAATAAAAAATAAATATTTATTTTCGAAAATAAAAAAAAATATTAATATAAATTTTGAAATTATTTTAAAAATAAATATTTAAAATTAAACTTACAATTTTGAAAAAATTAAGTTTCAACCAACCTAAATATCATTTCAAAAAATTTGTTAACTACTTTTAAAAATTAAATGTTATTTTATAAATAAAAATTAAATAAAAATTAGAAAAGATAAATTATATATCTTTTCAGATTTTAAATTTGATTTTAAATGAATAACAAAATTTAAAAGTTAGCAAAATATCTTACATCTATTTAAAATTACATGATTATAATTATCTTATTTTAAATTTAAATAAGGTCAAAATATTTTAAAAAAATTAATTTAAAAAATTTAATATCTCACCTTAAATTTTAAAAAAAAGATATAAGATATAATCAAATTTAAAAATAAGATATATAATTAAGCAAAAGGATAGATATTTACTAATTTCAAATTCAAATTAAACTCATATCTTGAATTAAATTTAAAAAATATTAAATTAGTTCATTATGATAATTAGAGTTGAATTAGGAATAGTAAATCTATAAATACAAAACTACACAAAAAATCGGAAGTTAATTCATGAAAAAGCTTGAAAAATTGAAGAAAAACGAAAAAATTGTGAGCTGTACGGACAGTTTTCGCGATCGCAGGAAAATTTCAGCACAACTCCGATTTTTTCGAATCTTCAAAAAATCATAACTAATTCAAATTAAATCGAAATTGAGTTCTGTAAAAAAGTAACTTGCTTAATTTTTTCCATACTATCCAATAAAAATAATTACAGAAACAGAATCGCAATTATTTTTCACAAAAATTTACTAACACCAATCAATCAACAAATAACACTCAATACAACATGATACCATCCAAAAACAAACAAACAATCGTTTTAAAGTCCAAATTTCTTGCAAGTAAATCAATTACCATGGCTCTGAGGCCAGTTGTTGGAAATTTATTTTACCAGGATCTTAGATCTACTCACAAGTATGTTGTTTAAACACCCTAAATATGAACTTTCTAAAACGATAAATTAAACACATATAAAGTTAAGAAAACCTTACATTGATGCAGCGGAATTAATGTCTCCTTCCACTCAGATCTCTAACCCTTGTATCCTTACTATAGCAGAGTATAATCAAGATCTGAGCTCGAATGTCCTTCTTCTTCAAGTTTGATCCTTCACAGTCTTCCAATCTATGATTGAGTTACTGCTTGCTGTGTGTGGGCACTTACTCTCTCACTAGGGTTCGAAATTGATGAAGGGAAAAGAGAATAGGGATTTCGCCCAGGTGTAGAAAGTGGGGAAGGCTCAGTTTTTCTGAAGAGAAAAATTTCTGTCAGAAAGGCTTGTGAAAACTTGTCAAAAGCATGTGTTGTGACTGAGCCATCACTTTGTATTTATAGGCAACTACTAGGTTTAGGTTAAGAATTATTTGGCATTAAAATAATGAAAATATTAATTTGAAAAACCAATGATAAGTGGCCGGCCATGGTGTTATAGTGGGCCCCACTTGATTTTGCAGTTTTATCAAATTTTATCTCTATTTTCTCAAAAACGCCAATTTTCCAATTCTAACCTTTTAAATGCCAAAACTAATTATTTATAACTAAAATAGATTATTAAATAATATTGTCATTTAATTTAATTATTAATTAAACATATAAAGTCCATTAATAAATAAATAAACTTAGAAACTCTTTTCTTTACAATTTCACCCCTGCTTAGTGAAAATTCATAAAATTAGACATAGTCTAACTTTAGAATTATAATTGATCAATCACGAATCAATTAATGAGTCTTACAAGCAGAATGTTCTCAACTAGAATGGGGACCATGGATCTATATGCTGAGCTTCCAATAAGTGAACCAAATTTACCAAGTAAATTCCTACTTATTAATTCTTCGTTGAATCCACTCTTAGAACTTAGAATTGCACTCTCAGACTTATATAGAGCATATTATATGTTCCACGATATCAATATGCTATCTCATTTAACCATTGTTATAATCTTATTGTGATTTAAAGATCCTCTATATGGATGATCTACATCGAGATGGGATTTCTTTACCGTTCTCACCCCTCAATGTATTTTGCCCCTTAAAACACTTAGCTACTTGTAAATGGTGTTTAGTGATCTAATCATTAGTAAGTTAAACAAGAGCTCATCCATTTACTTCTATTTTCTAAGCTCGAAGGAAATCATCACTTGACTTCTATACACCAGTAGAAGCTATAGATTCCATATTTATGTTCAGCACTCCCACTCAATCATACTATCATGTTCCCAAAATATACGTATCACCTTGACCTAAAAGTAGGCTTAACTAATAAATCAAAGAACATGAATAACACTCCTGAGTTGAGCCTAAGCATATCAGGATTTAGATTTTTTTAATCTTAAGATCAACTACTGATATTGACTTGGAAAGATATGTATAACGGTAATTTTGTAATATCTTAACTTTGTTGCAATATCGGTCCAGTCCAATGTATACTCCATACATTCGAAACTAGTATACTTTACTAATGTCATGGAAAGAACATAACACTTACTCCAAGTGTAAGTACACATCATCGCTGATTATCACATTAGTGTAAATCCAATAACACTGATGAAACATGGACCAAGTCTTTTGATTCATATGATCACAATCACATTCCACTGTGTTGACGATACTGTAATTGTGAATAAACATATGATCTGGATTTAACTGATTTTGTGTGTAATAGTAATAAACATATTAAACATATTAAACTATTAGCATGTAAAATTCATGCAAACATCAATCACTTCAAATTTCTTATATTGATAACTAATCAGATTGTAAAGAGTTTTATTTAGGGCATAAAACCCAACAAGATCATCCTATTCTTTTTATACTATTTTACCTAGGGTTAGATTTAAATTATATGGCATTAAAAAATTGATAATAATTGGGAAAAAAAATACCTTAAGTGGCCGGCCACATAGTAAATTCTCCAAGTAAATTCACCAAGTAAATTCTCCAACTTATTAATTCCTCCTTTCACCACTATAGATTTTGAATTACACTCAATTGTATAGAACACTCTATATGTTCCACGATATAGATACACTATGAAAAATTAACCATCTTTCTAATTCTAATAATCAAAGATCCTCTATAGATGATTTACATCGAGTAGGGATAAATTTACCATTTCACTCCTCAATGTATTTTATACTTAAAACACTTATCTTCCTATAAATGATATTTCAGTAAACTAATATAATTACTAAAATAAGAGCTCTTCCATTTATCTCTATTAAGCTAGGCTCAGAGGAAATCACCATATCACTCTATGTCCAGATAGAAGCTATAGATTCCATGTCTAAGATTAGAGCTCCCACTCAATTGTACTATCATGTTCCCAAGTTGTACGTGTTATTTGAAACAAATGGTAGGCTTTAACTAACAACTCTAAGAACATAAATAACACACTTGAGATCGAACCTAACCATGTCAGGATTGAGATCTTTCGATCTAAGATCAAGGAGTGATATTGACTTAGAAAGATGCAATGGTAAGATTATAATATCTTTACCAAGATCAATATCGGTCCCAATCCAATGTATACTCCATACATCCGATACTAGCATACTTTGCTAATGTCCTGAAAAGAACATAACACTCATCCAATGTGTAAGTAAGCTTTATCGCTGACTATCACATTAGTGTAAATCTAGTGCACTGATGAATCATGGGACATTAACTTTTGAAGCATATAATCACAATTACCTTCCATTGTATTGACATCACTGTAATTGTAAATACATATATGTTGTGGATTTATCAGAAATTGTATACTAAATCATAAACATGAAAACTACATATAAATTTAAATGACTTCAAATCTTTTATTAATAACAAATAAGATTATATTGAAATGCATTTTATTTAGGCCATAAAATCCCAACAAACTCCCACTTGCACTAACATAAAACAAGAAGTGTATTTCAATTAATCCATTGTCTTGATATCTAGATCAAGTGTAGTGTGTTTGACTAAACCCAAATAACAGGAACTGTAAGGCTATGGTAAGCAACTGATTTATCCACCATTACTTCCTTTGTGTTCATAAAACATTATGCAACATCATATTTCTATATGTATTACTCCTCTAGGGATACTGAATTCTTTATTGCTTGTTAAGTGCATCTGAATAAATAGAAGACATATCTCTAATTCTATCCAAAATGAAATAGAGAAAGAAATAGTTTAGAAATTTCTTCAGTTTAAATAACTTTCCAGTGCTTTTCGAAAGCAACAAAGTTGTTTAGCTTCACTGGTAAAACTAAATTATTATAGATGAGTTTTTACATCCTTCTAGAATAATTCCTCCACCCCCAAAGTAACACACCATCTTTGATATTAAGTTCTGAGCTGGTACAGATAAAAGGATTCTAATATACACCCCAATGATATAACATATAGGTCACTTTCATAATTCTTTCTTGATTCTCTCCCAATGTCCCTTGTTTAATTAATCTTAGATAGCTGTCACTCAATAGTAGGAGTCTGGTTAAGTTTATACACTAGTGCGCATTAAACCTCTTACTATTGGTGCTTAGGGACCTTTTGTTGTGACATCATGTTGAGAATATTTTACTAGGATCTAGATTTACTAACAACTATGTTGAATTTATACCCTAAATATGAATGTATCTAAAATAATAAAATTAAACATATAAGAGTTTAGAAAACCTTACATTGATTGCAGCAGAATATTATGACTCATTTCGCTCAAATCTTTAACCCTTGTTCCTTTTTGTCGCAGAGTTTTATTAAGATCTGAGTCTGGATCTCTTTCTCTCCTTTGGGTTGGTTACCACCGTCTTCTGCACTATAGTTGAGTACTTGACTTGCTTGTGAGGGCATGGCACTTTTATGCATACATTAGGGGTTAATATTTTCTCTAAACCTAAAATAGGGGGTATTGGTAAAATGGGACAACATTTACTTAATTCCCACATTACCCCCCCCCCCCCCCAATTTGAAATCTACCCTCTCTCTTTCGCTTCTCTTTCTCTCTCGCTCGGTGTTTCCTCTCCTCGCCGCACCCACCGACGAAAAACCACCCACGCAGCCCACCAGCCTACGTGACCCACGGTCGACTGCCCCCCTCAACCCACATCACCCACATCAATTTTTTCCTATAATTTTTGGTGCTTAAATTCATGAAATAGAATAATATGTTGCAATTTTATGTGAAATATGTTAGTTAGGGTTCGATTTTGGAAGATTAGGAAGAGATCTGTCGAAAATGGGATTTTTTAGATCGAGCCTGATAGGGCTTGATGACCGTCTGATGGTCGGGTCCGATGGGGGCTTGGCTGGAGGTTGAAGTTGATTGCCTGATAGGCCCGATTGCCCGATATAAGGTCCGTTTTAGGGTTCAATGCACCCTTTGGCTTGTGCTTGGGCCCGATGCCTTGGGCCCGATGGGTTCGGGTGGGAAGATGATGGGAAGAGAGGAGTTGATGTGATTGGGGAGGATATTTTGGAGAAAATAATAAAGTTGTCATATATTAGAAATATTGGTAAGTATAAGTTTAGGGAAATTTTTTTAAGGTAATGTAAGCATAAAAAATCAAACTTCCCTTCTATAGAAGGTGTCTCTCATCTACTAGTTGTCAGAAAATGAAAACTAAGTTTGATTTGGTTGAAGTGAATAGTTGGATGAAATGAGAGCATCATGTTCCTTTTATAGTGTTTTAACTAGGGCTTTGGTTTGACATATATGGATTAAAAAATAATAAAATATTAGGCAAAAATTCACTAGAGTGGCCGACCACTTAAGGACCAATCTTTAGTTAAAATTTTGCCACTTTATTTCAACCATTCTTCTTTCATAATACCATATTTTCTAATTTCAATCCTATAAATACCAAAACTATTTATTTAATAATTATAATTAATTATCAAATAAAATTATCATTTATATTATTTATTAATTAGACCATATAAAGTCTCTTAATTAACAAATAGACCCGAAAACCTCTTTTCTTCACAATTAAGCCCTTACTTAGAGAAAATTCATAAATAAGACATAGTATAATTTTAGAATTAAAATTGATTAATTAAAATCAATTAACTGAGTCTGGAAGTAGTATTATCTCAACTAGTGAGGGGACCATGGACCTATATAACCGAGCTTCCAATAAGAAGACCTAGAATTTACAAAATAAATTCCCTAACTTATTAATTCCTCCTTGCGCCACTATAGATTCGGAATTGAATTGCACTCTCAAGCATATAGAACACTCTATATGTACCAAAATATAGATATGCTATGATTATCCTAACTTATTAATTCCTCCTTGCACCACTATAGATTCGGAATTGAATTGCACTCTCAAGCATATAGAACACTCTATATGTACCAAAATATAGATATGCTATGTTATCCAATGTTACAATCCAAATGGTCAAAGATCCTCTATAGATGATCTACATCGAAAAGGGATAAATTTACCATTCTACCCTTCAATGTATTTTAGCCTTAAAACACTTAGCTACCAATAAATGATATTTCAGTAAACTAATATAATTACTGAAATGAGATCTCACTACAAGAAAGGGGACCTTTTATCCCACTTTTTTAGTTAACAAAAATAAAAAATGGGATAAAAGATATATTGAGACTTTTTATCACACTTTTAGATTTGGCGCGTCAAATATGCAGTAAATATTTTTTTAGACAAGAGCTCTGTTTGGTAGAAAGTTAAAAAAAAAATATTAACGGCAAAAAAATAATTTCAAGATTCGATTTTTATGAGTTTTCCAAACAGGGGTTAAATTTTTTAGGGAAACCTTTTATCCCGGTTATTAGTTAAAAACCGATATAAAAGGGTTTAGTTTGAAACCCTTTTATCCCGGTTTTAACTAAATAACCGTGATAAAAAGTCATCCCTAAAATCCCAAACGTCAACCTCGACATATTAGCATGGTCGAAAACCCCCAAGTCCCAAACCAGAAAGAAACCGTCTCGCCCAAACCCATAAACCCTCGCTCAAACCCTCACGCAAACCCAGATATTAACCCTCGCCCAAACCCAAAAATTAACCCTCGCCAAAACCGACATGGGCGGCGCCGTAGAAGATAACGCCAGCAAAGTCCCGTTTGGTCTTTATTCTCAGGTTTGCTCTTTCTTTTTATTTCTTTCTATTTTCTTACTTTATTTAATCTGTTGTTGTTGCTGCTGTTTCTTTTCATATATACCTGTTAATTACATCTTTTATTGATGAGTGAGAACACAAAACACACTCACACATCTGTTGTGTTAGATCTAGCTAGATAGAAATCGATCATGGCTCTCACTCAACTCTATATGTGTTGTTGTAGTTGGACGCCATCCAGTTATTTTACTGGGAAAATACCAGCCACATACACGAATTTAACAAATCTTCGCTGGCTGTAAGTACCTCTATTATTTTTAAGATTTGACAAATATAAATTAGTTTGTTCTTGACAAAAAAATGATCAATGCAGTGAGTTTCTGGGAATGAGTTATCAGGTTCGTTGCCTAACATAAAGAACTGGTCAAAGATCGAATCTATGTAAGTTTATTCAATATAAATTACCCATGAAATATGATGTAATAAAATAGAGCACTTCAGAGTATCATATAGTTGTTGTAATATTGGGAAAGTATTATTTTTACTAATTCATAACTTAAAAGCTAAATCTTATTTTGATGGATTTAATGTATTATAAAATGATCTAATTCATTACTAAATACACTGCAATTTTAAAGAACAGTGTTGAGCACCCCTTATCACAACAATTTAATTACATTTTAAATAATATTCGTACTATATCTCTAATAATTATTTAGTTTGCAATATATATTTCTAATGGCATTTAGTATTGATTGTGTGAGGTTGGGCCCGAAATTGGTGTTCTTGATCCTAATTTGAGTTGAAAAGCTCTTATCAAAAGAATAAGTATTGGTGTAGTAGTTGTTTTCAATGTTTGTAGATGAGCATTGGCTTAATAAAATGACCTGTGGAGACTTAACAAGAGTAAATATCAAAACTATAAATGTAATGAGTACACAAATTAGAAAAACAACCACATATGTATATATGATGGTCACTATATGTATATATACTTATGGATATATGTGTATGTATGTATTTTTAATTTGCTTTGTGGTGAGATCACTTATGGGGAGAGGTTATTTATAGTATTTGGTTTGTTGTTTAGGATGGAAATTTGGTCAAATATTGGATTTAATTATTAATGTTAATTAGTTTTGGAAACGCGTGTGTATATATATATATATCATTATAGTTTAACTTTTAATTTCTGCATCTGTTTTTAACTTCTCTCAACTTGTGTGAGTTTCAATTTTATATTTCTTACAAAATTGTTTTGTATATGCTAGTGTTTGTTACAGTAAAACCTTTATAAATTAAAAATTTTATGACCTGACAACTTGACAAAAGTATAATTTGACCGAGGCTATTAATTTATCAAGGCTATTTTGTATAATTATTTGTGTTGTAATGGTGTTGATGATGATGATTATTATTATTTTGTATAATAAATTACAGATGTAATTAGCATTATTATTAAATCATTTTTATTTACAAAAGTAATAATATAGGTTTTAGAAATAATTTTAGTGATCAAGTCTAACTATCAAAAATTAACATTTATTTTTCTTATGGCACTCATTGTTTTGTTAACAACAATTTATTTACTTAGCTAACATTGGTTTATGTAATAGTCAGTAACTAATAGTCCTTGAAAAAGTCATTTTGAATGTGATGCAGCAGAAACTAATAAAATAAAATTAATAAAATTACAATTAGCTTATTATATATATTTATTAGTAGTTTAATTTAATTTAATTTAATTACAACAGATGATGAGAGAAAGGTGAAGTTTCTGAAAAGCTTTCCAGGAGCTAAGACAAGGTTGGTTCTGTTCGCTGATATTTACACTCCTTATTTTACCAATTATAAAGCTATTAGAGGAGTTTGAATATGTTAGACATTCATCCGTAGTGAAGTAGATTCTGCGATATCAATGTACTGCGGTTGGATGGGTGACAATTATTATATTGTTAAATGCTATTTTGATTATTTTTATTGTTATCTGATTTACTTGCGTGCATTGTTAGATAGTTATTAAATTGGGAAATGTTGTAGAAATAGGGGAAACTCTGGCCAATTTTATTTAGGATTCTTAAATGAACATGTGTTTTAATATTTAATTACTAAGTGTGCTTAGGATTTTTCTAGCAACTTGTAAGTTTTTTATTTCAATCTTGTTTGTTAGGAATTTTATTTTTATTTTTAAAATGGATAAGTCACGGATGGAAGAGAAGAGAGAAACCCCACAATTCGTAGAAGGATTTAATAAATTTTTAGAGTTTGCCCTAAAGAATTGTAGCGATCCTGAAAAAATTCGCTGTCCTTGTATCGATTGTGGTAATATATCAAAAGGAAATATTACCATGTTAAAGAATCATGTATTTTTTCGTGGAATCGATAAAAGTTATACTAAATGGTATTGGCATGGGGAATCGATGAAGGGTGACCCATATTCGTTAGGTAGGCGAGGGGTCGATGATCATTTTGAAAGTAATGATTATGATGATCATCCTACAGAATTGCTTGATGATACTCAAGAAGAGTTTATTCAAGATCCTGAAAAAATTGATAGCATGGTTAGAGATGCAGATAAGTCGTTATTTAGTGGCTGTGAAAAACGCCGACTATCAACTATGGTGAAATTTTATAACATAAAGGCGGAGAATGGAGTAAGTGATAAGTGTTTTAGTCAATTTCTATATGCTTTTAAAGAGATCCTGAGTATAGTAATCTATCAGGGTTGAGCACAAAAGGCTATGAAGGTTGTCCTATTTGTTGTACCAATACACGAGCTCGTCGGTTGTCAAATGGACGCAAACTATGTTACATGGGCCATAGACGATATTTGCCCCTAAGTCACCCTGATAGAAATAAAAAACAAGCATTTGACGGTACTGTAGAACGAGAAGTTGCACCTTTGCCACTTTCAAGGCGACAAATTCTTGAAGAAGTTGAGAAAATAGATTTCAAGTATGGAAAGGGCAAGAAAAAGAGAAACCCCAATGGATGTTTTCAAAGAAAATCAATTTTCTTTCGTCTTCCATACTAGAAAGATTTACTTGTTAGACATTGTTTGGATGTCATGCACATAGAAAAGAATGTGTGTGAAAGCATTGTCGGTACGTTACTTGATATCCCTGGTAAAAGTAAAGATGGTTTGTTGTCTAGTCGTTTAGACCTTGTTGAGTTGGGTATAAGACACTGTTTGGCACCTGTGGATAAAGGCAAACGTACATATTTACCTCCTGCAGCTTTCACATTGTCTAAAGAAGAGAAACAAGCCGTATGCAACTCATTTGCAAAGATGAAAGTAACTGATGGGTATTCATCTAACGTTCAAAACTTAGTGTGTATGGAGGAATTAAAGTTAATGGGTATGAAATCGCATGATTGTCACACATTAATGCAACAATTACTTCCCATTGCCATTCGATCAGTCTTACCTAAAAAAGTTCGACACACTTTGACAAAGGTTTGCATATTCTTTAATCAATTGTGTGGGAAAGAATTAGAAATGAAGAAATTGAATTCATTGCATGATGACATAGTTAAAACTCTATGCAATCTTGAAAAATATTTCCCTCCATCATTCTTTTACATCATGATACAACTAACGAGGATTAGGCTATTACCGAAATGCTCGGGGCTGAACCTCTATAAAATTTCTGTGTCTTATTATTATTATTGCTTTACTACGTATTCATATTACGACATATCGTTTATCGCTTATCAAAAAGACTCATTGTCGTTGGCTAAAAGCGAAGTCAACATTTTGGTGCTTTCATTGAGAGAAGAATCACAGATCGCTCTTTCGACACGATGGTGCAAACTCGTAGAGGCCTATCCGACCCAGCAAACTCACAGACGCTGGATCTGATGTTGCAGGACCCAGGGAGTTCGAGGGTTCCACCCGCTGTCAATCCTGGACAGACGGGAAGCGTGGTGAATGATGGAACAACTCCTGTTACTGAAACTGCAGCTGGTGTGCAAGAGACCGGAAACAACGGTTCCGCACACAGCCAGGACGTTCATAACATGACTGTTCCACCAGGCATCAACGCCCAGATGACCATCGGAAATGCAACTGAATTGCAAAACCTCTGTGCTGCGCTTGGACTCATGCAGGGTCACAACAATACCCTGCATCACGATCAGGAGGAATTACGCGCCGTAGTAAACCTCGTGTTTGACGAACAGAGGCGTATGTTTGCCGAGTGGAGGGACAAAGAGATGGAGGCATTAAGGGCTCACCATGCAAAAATCGAAGATCGTAGTCGGCAAGCCACTGTGCTGATACGAAGAGCCTATCAGACTGTAGGCCAGCAGGCGCCGAGCGTCATTCCCCTTGGAGAAACCGAGGATGACCCAACGGTGAATGCTTCCCAGACAGCCAACGATCAGCCATCCAAACCCCGGTCACGAGTTCCACTCGTGGGCCAAGAGGTAGGCGGACAGACCTTGTTCGGAAATTCATCAGGAGGAGTCATGTTCGATGGATCCACGCAAAATAATGGAACCATTCCACCTGCCAACGAAGCGAACCAATCGCTAAGGCAGTCAGGTTCTTCTGTGTTCGAAAGGTTAGGAACACCCCGTGACCTAAGGGACGACCTAAACAGAAGAAGGGGAACAGACGAGCAGAATACTACAACGAATGTGCAGTCCGGAGCCCATACTCAAATCCCCGCTCAGAAAGACGTTGACGTAGCCCAACCCGACCAGAATGCCAATGAAGTCAGCCCAGCACTACAGGCCTAGCTTGACGAACTGAAGAATATGTTTCATGGCATGTTCGGGCAGCGTAACAATGATCTTGACTTACACCGTGCACGCGGAACTCCCTTCTCGCCAGAAATCAACCTCCTGCCACTACCTCACAAGTTCAAGATGCCAACGTGGAAGATGTACACTGGGAGAGAAGATCCTCTATCTCATCTCAAGTATTTCGAGATGCAAATGGATTTACAAGGGGTGCGAGGAGACATATGTTGTAGAATCTTCCCCGCAACTCTGTCAGAGGCCGCAGAGCAATGGTATTTCAAGTTGGCTCCAGGAAAGTTTAGTTCATGGAAAACCTTCTCTTCGAAATTCCATGCACAATTCTCTTCCTCACGCCAACTCCCATTGCATCTGGGAGATTTGGTCGAAGTAAAACAGCGACCAGGCGAGCCACTCCGGGCATACATCAGCAGATTCATGACGGAAGCGACCAAGGTATCACGGGTAACCGAGGATGGAAATTTATCCGCGATACTAGGGGACATTGAAGTCCTTGGCGAACTATGGAAGGACATAAGGAAAAACGGACCGGTCGACTCGATGAGTGATTTCCTTGACCGGGCCGAAGGTTTCATCAAGCTCGAAGAAGCCATTCAGCGAGCAGAAGGTGAGCAAAAGCCGAACAAAACGAAGGCTCCTTCTAATGGAACTTCCGCCCAGCTTCCCCAATATTCCAGCAATTCAAGTGGCAAACGTTCAGGCAACAACCATAAGCAAGGGAACGGGAAGAAGGGAAAGTTTGCCGAAAAACCTGGACAGACTCCCCATGACCGCGCCAAACACACTGCATTCTCTATATTAACTGAAGATATAGAAAGTGTGTACATAGCGACTCAGTCGCTAATTCCGTACAAGAAGCTCAGGCCCATGAAGAAAGATACCAGCGAAAGGGACATGAAAAAATTTTGTCGGTTCCATGGAGACTACAGCCACGACACCAACTAATGCTACAACTTGAAGCGGGAAATAGAACTTCTGATCAAGAAGAACAACCCGCACTTACAGAAGTATGTCAAGGCCAACCAAGGTCAGAATAACCAGGATCTGATGCCTCCACCAATAGATGGACACTTGCAAGTCATCATTGGAGGCCCGCACATCGCTGGAGACACAGGCAAAGCTCGGGAACGATATGCCCGCACAGCTCAATATGAGCAAGAAGAAGTCATCCTGGCCGTGGAAGAAAGGAAGCCCAAAGTTTTACGAGCAGGAGAGCCAACCATAACATTCAACGACAAAGATGCTGTCCAGATAAGGTTTCTGCACAACGACCCGCTAGTCGTGGAAGTCCATATAGCAAACAAAATGGTGTCCAGAACCATGATCGATAATGGGGCTTCTTCAGATATTTTGTTTAAGACTGCTTACGAGAAGATGGGGCTATAGCTCAAGGATTAAACTCCATGCCTTCAGCCCGTCTATGGTTTCTCCGGTCAAGGAGTGCGCCTCTGGGACAAATCTACCTACCCCTCACAGTTGGACAAGCTCCAACGAGCATAACTATCATGGCACAATTCCTGATATTGGATGTTCCTTCAGCCTTTAACGTAATGCTACGCCAACCAGTCTTGTATGACTTAAAAGCTATCACATCAATATTCCACTCGTGCCTGAAGTTCCCAACCAAAAATGGGGTAGGGTGTCTTAGAGGGAACCAGCAATCTGCTCGGGAATGTTACAACCTTGTAGTGGGCAAGGCTAAGAAGGAAGTATCCTCCAGCCAGAGCCCGGACAAGGGAATAAATAATCCCAATAGGAAACTGCCCAAGGCGAGAATTAAGATGTGGATCCTCGACTTGGGGACCCAAGCAGCAATGTTGGACCTGTGGAAGAATTAGAAGAGATCGAGGTCGATCTAGCTATCCCGGCCAGAAAGCTGAAAATCAGAAAGGGTTTGTTGCTCGGAGTAAAATTGGAATTGATTAAATTTCTGAGAGCAAACCTAGACGTTTTCGCCTGGTCACATGCGGATATGGTCGGAATCGATCCTTTTATTATTTTGCACGTCCTGAATATCGATCCTAATATCCAGCCAGTTTAGCAAAAATGAAGATTGCTGGATAAAGAACGGGCAGTACCCCTGAAAGACGAAGTGGAAAAGCTGCGCAATAACAACTTCATCATTGAAGCTTTTTACCCGGCTTGGGTTGCGAACCCCGTACTCGTGCCTAAGCCGAACAAGAAATGGCGAGTCTGTATTGACTTCACAGACCTCAACAAAGCTTGCCCTAAAGACTGTTTTCCACTTCCAAGAATCGATCAGCTCGTCGATGCAACAGCCGGGCTACAATCAAATCAAGATGCATCTGCCAGACCAAGAACATACAAGTTTCCGGACAAATATGGGTGTCTACAGCTACAAAGTCATGCAATTGGTCTTAAAAATGCCAGAGCTACATACCAAAGACTGGTCAACAAAATGTTTAAAGATCAGATTGGCAGAAATATGGAAGTGTACGTGGATGATATGCTCGTCAAATCCAGAAAGGCTGGGGGGCACATAGATGACCTGGACGAATGTTTCAAAGTCCTCAGAAAATACAACATGAAACTGAATCCCCTAAAATGCTCCTTCGGAGTCAGCTCGGGAAAGTTTCTAGGCTTCATCGTCAACGCTCGAGGAATTGAAGCCAATCCGGAAAAAATCCAAGCCCTCCTGGATATGAACTCACCAACAAAAACCAAAGAGGTACAAAGCCTAACTGGTCGAATTGCCGCACTTAGCAGATTCGTGTCAAAATCAACGAATAAATCTGTCCCATTCTTCAACATCCTGTGAGGAAACAAAAAGTTTGAATGGACAGAAGAATGTGAAAGAGCTTTTCAAGACCTAAAGGCACAACTCGCAAAACCTCCCGTCCTCTCTAAACCTCTGGACGGTGAGGAACTGGGGATATACCTGGTAGTAACGGAGCATGCCATAAGCGTCGTACTAATCAGAGAAGAAGATGGCGTGCAACATCCAGTCTATTACATCAGTAAAAGACTCATCGAAGCCGAAGGCCGATATCCGTTGATAGAAAAGCTCGCCTACTGCCTCATCTTAGCAACAAGAAAGCTAAGACCTTATTTTCAAGCTCATCCTGTTCGGGTGTACACCGACCAACCACTACGGCAAATACTACAAAAGCCAGATGCCTCTGGGCGATTACTCATGTGGGCGGTTGAATTGGGGAAGTACGAAATCAACTTCCAACCCCGAACAGCTATCAAAGGCCAAGCCTTCGCCGACTTTGTTGTGGAATGCACAGGAAAAACTGAAAGCATCCCAGAAGGCGATCCCGAGCCAACACCACAACCGAATAGCACTGAAAACAAGCCGACCTGGAAGCTTCACGTGGATGGATCGGCCACAGATCAGCTATCCGGCGCAGGAATCGCCCTTGTCACACCTGGGGGGCAACACCTGCATGAAGCGGTCAAATTCGTTGCCCTTGTCACACCTGGGGGGCAACACCTGCATGGAGCAATCAAATTCGGATTCAAAGCCTCCAACAATGAGGCCGAATACGAAGCCCTAATCGCTGGACTCAAACTAGCGAAGGAAATGAAAGCCGAGCACATCGAGATCTGCAGTGACTAACAGCTAGTGGTAAATCATGTATCTGGCAAATACGAGGCTCGGGGAAAACAATGATAGCATATCTGAGCAAAATACATGATCTACTCGCACAATTCAAAAGCTATAGCCTCAAGCAGATTTCAAGAGAGGAAAATACAACAGTCGATGCGCTAGCCCATTTGGCGAGCAGCAATATAAGTGACAAGGCGAACCTGGTCCTGATCCAGTTTCTTGAAGAGCCTAGCATCACCGGCACGGAAGAAATTGAAATGATCGACGCATCTCCGAACTGGATGACGCCAATAGCAGCCTATCTCAACTCTGGGGAACACCCAGATAACCAAAATGAAGCTTGGCAAATGAGAAGAAAGGCAGCACGGTACATCATCGTAGACAAGATCATGTACAGAAGAGGATTCTCGATGCCATTACTCAGGTGCGTCACACCAAATTCAGCTGCACGGCTTCTATATGAAGTTCATGACGGATTTTGCGGAAATCATGCAGCCGGACAGAGCTTATCAAAGAAAATTCTAAGGCAAGACTACTTCTGGGCGACGATGATCGAAGATTCGAAAGCTTATGTCAAGAAGTGCGACAAATGCCAGAGATTTTCAAAGATACCATGAGCTCCACCCAACGAGCTGACACAAATGCAAAGTCCGTGGCCCTTTGCCATCTAGGGAATTGACCTAATCGGACAATTACCTAAAGGTAAAGGCGTGCAGTACGTTGTGGTAGCAGTTGACTACTTTACAAAGTGGACTGAAGCCGAACCACTCGCAACTATCACATCAAAGAAGGTTCAAGACTTTATAGTGAAGAACATCATATGCTGGTTTGGACTACCGTACAAAATAGTTTCGGACAACGGCAAGCAGTTCGACAGTCAATCTTTCACTGATTTCTGCGCGAACCATGGCATCATTAAATGCTTCTCCGCAGTGGCACATCCACAAGCAAATGGTCAAGTTTAAGCAGTCAACAAAACCCTGAAGGACACACTAAAGAAGAAGCTTGAAGATGCCAAAGGAAATTGGCCGGAAGAACTCCCCAAAGTTCTATGGTCATACCGTACAACGGAAAAAACAGCAACCGGTCAGACACCGTTCTCAATGGTGTACGGTTATGAAGCTATGCTGCCCGTCGAACGCGAACCACCATCCCACAGAAGGTTGACGTACGATCAAGGTACCAATCACATACTCCTTGCAGAATCACTTGATGAAATCGAAGAAAAATGAGCAACTACAAACTTAAAGTTGGTAGCTCATCAACAAAAAGTAGCTCGGTATTTCAACAAACAAGTGAAAGCTCAAAAATTCTTTATGGGAGATATGGTCCTAAGAAGGGTATTCCTAAACACAAAAGACAGCACGTCAGGCGTACTAGGACCCAATTGGGAAGGACCATATCAGGTGGTCGAAGTTCTCGACTCCGGAGCATACAAACTGGGTAAGTATGACAAAAAAATGGAACTCATTTTAGTACCACGATACTAGAATGGAGAACATTTAAGGAAATACTACCAATGTGTACTCAGGTCGGGTAGACCACTTCAAAGTACTTAGGTCAAATAGACCATTTCAAAGTACTCAGGTCGGGCAGACCATATTAATGTACTATTGAACATTCGCTTATAAGTGAATGGCCTCTTAGGCGGACTACGCGCAAAGGCTTCAGAAACAAAAGTACTCAGGTCAGGTAGACCACTTTAAAGTACAGTTTCTTATTTGTTTTATGTCATGTTAAGCTAAAAAGATCCATTGGATCACTAGCTCTGATGTAAGTTACTAGGTAACAAATACATTTTCGATCAACAAAAGAATAAAGTTAGTATTTCCAATTCTATTGAGTCGAAAAAATTAGCATGATTATAATTTACCTAAAGTGCGCACAAAAGGTTCAGTCGAACCCAAAACACCGAACAGAAATGAAATATATTTGCAAAAGACAAGTGACCAAGAGTCATACGTCTGCTCGGTCACTTGGGGGGCACCTATACCTGTACAAAGCATTTGGTAAACATAAAACAATCACAATTGCACTACAATTATAAACAGAGAATGAAATTCATTAAGGATAACAAGAGCATAAAGTACCGGGATTAAAAGCTGCCCGGTCAGCCCGTTGTCCAAAAAATGAAAATTAATTCCAAGTTTAAAGACCGCTTGGCCGGTCATGATGTCTTAAAGGCCTTAAGGCCATATATAATATATATATAAACAGGAGAGATAAAAAGAGAAATGTTCAAATAGCTGGAGTCCCAGGCTCTGGATTTGGTTCTTCAGAGCCGACTGGAGCAGGAGGATCTGTTGTTTGAGCAGGAGAAGCATCATCAGCCTGGTCAGAAGCTTGGCTAGAAGTTGAAGCAGCCACCTCTTTCCCACCATAGGCAAGTTGGGCCGCGCAGTACTCGAGGTACATGTCCTTGGCATCACCCAAGTAGTCGAAGTTGGCCTGGGGATTAGCCTTCCAAAAATCAAAGAAGAGCTCGAGGCCGAAAGTCTCCAAAGCATCGACTTTCTCCTCAAGCAGTCCGCCTCGGTCGCCTGAGCGTCCTTATCATCCTTCAGCCGAAGAAGGACCTGCCGCAGAGAAGTCCTCTCATCCTGAAGACGCTCAACTTCAGCAGATAAGGTCTCGATGGTTTCCTCAAAGCGATCAGCAGCCTCGAGGTCCTTTGTCAGCACGGTGACCTTCTTCACAGTGGCAAACAACTTCTTGTTGGCCTCACCCAACTCATGGCGAACAGCTGCAGTCTCCGCCCTGGCCTCCTCAGCTTCCTTCTTGGCCAAGTCCGCCTCCGCCCTCAAGGTGTCGGACAGAGCCGTACTCCTTGAAGTAGCGGATTTAGCCCGGGAGTAGGTATAAGCCAACTTCAAACCGGCCTGCATAAAGGAAAAAGTCAGCATATGGAGCTAAGTATGAAAAGCCAAAAGGGAAATGTCGAAAAGAAAAGACTAACCCTGGTAAGCTCCTTCAAGACTCCGCCCACCAACACATCCAGAGATGAGTCGTCAGCACCAGCCAGCTGCTCACCGACCTCAGGAACCAGCCGGTTCATGTAGTGAGCCATCACCTCCTTGCCCTTCTTGGCCTCAGGCAGCACGGGCATGGTGGAGTTGGTGCCAGAACCCGCTCAGGAATCCTCCTGACCAGCTCGGACCCAGATGTTGGTGGCCCAGACTCCTTAGACTTGGCAGACTTGGGAGTGGAAGGATTTGCAGTAGTCAACTCCTCAGAAAGGTCAATGACCTCTCTAGAAGGCCTCTTCTCTGAAGACCCCTCTCCGCCCTTAGACTTCTTGGCGGAGGGGAGGCGCTAGAGCTTCCGCTCATCCTCTTCCTTAAGGCGTCCATCATCTGCCAAGACATGTCTGCACAGAGCAAAAAAATCGTGGTTAGCAAAAACCAGCAAAAAATACAAAGTATGAAAGTCAAGAAGCTGAAAAAGAAGTAAAGCGCGGAGTGACTGCCCGCCCAGAAAGTCAAAAGTCCAGCATCACTTGATATCTCAGCCATAACGGCCTTCCCTTTTCCAGCATAAGGATGGGATGGCTGAACAGGTGAAATGGGCTCCCTTATGCGAATGGCATGTTCAACGGGCTTGGGCGTGGCCAGGAGTTTCTTCTTCCTCCTCAAAGGAGCCACCTGCTCAACCTCAGCCTCAGGCTTAGCTTCATCTTCAGGATTCATGGACTCCTGAGCATACTGCTTTGCCCGAGCACCTCCCTTCAACTTAGCTTCACGCTTCAGTTGAATGAGCTCATCCTCCTTATTAGCTCGTTCAGGCCGGGCAGCAGCAGATTTCCCCTTCTTCCGCGTCACGGACTTAGAAGAAAAGTCCTCTAGGTAAAGCCCGTACTGCACCAGATTTTCATCGGAGGTCAACTGGATGATATCCCTGTCTTCTGTCGGTAATCGGGCAAGTTTTTGAGCCCTATCCCTAAGGGTAAGGGTGAGGGGAGAATGGTGATATGTCGGAATCTGCTGAAACCGAGTCCGGGTGATGTTCGGATCCTTCACCATGAGGTACTCATCAACAAAACGCCCTATTTTGCTGATGGCCTTGTGGTCCATCCCGCTCAACCAATTGAAGCCTTGCTGAGAGAAGTAAAAATACCCTGACCTGCCTTGCTTGGGGGTAGACTTCAGGTCGAAGAACCAAGCGACTTCGAGGGGAGAAGGAGCGCCCCACCCCTGGGAAGCGCAGAGGACGAAGAGAGCGGACAAATACTTAATGCCCTTGGGAGTAATCTGAGCCGGGCAGAGGCCGAAGAAGTCCGTCACATCCCAGAAGTACTTGTGCAAGGGCATCACCGCCCCTTGCTGGCCGTGAGCCCCCGACCAGGCACACATCCCCTTATCAAGATTTGTAGCGCAATTGTCGTGGGCGAGAATGTAGCAGTCCAGCTCGCCCAGGTATCCGTCCTGGTCGAGAGTGTAGAGGCGTGCCTCCGAAATCTTGGACGGAGGACTCACCCAACTGGCGCCGAAGGCACCCTGCATCCTATGAGGAACCGCCTCAGCAAGCTCCTCAGTGATGTAATCAACGCCCGCAACCAGGATGTCCCCGTCAGCATCAACTGGTTGCCCAACCTCATTGTACTCCCCATAGTTAGGGGGTTCAATCTCTTCCTCTCCCTCAGCAGCGGGAGGGCTGCCCGGACGCGCCTCGTCCAGCTCCTCAATCTCCTGGACTTCAGCGTCCCCCTCACGGTCTTCCTCCATTGAGACCGCCAAATCCTATTCGGCGTCAGGCAGAGTGGCAAACTGAGCCACCTGGGGGTCAGAAGCATCAGCCAGACGCGTAGTTTTCTTCGTACGAGCCATCATTCTATGGCTGGGTACGGAATCAGAAGGAGAATTAGCACAAAGATGAGGGTGGACTTCATGCAGAAGTTGAAGCAGCTTCTGGTCAATTTGATGCTCGGGCTCCCAAGACTCACCTAGGTTCATCTACAAAAGACAACACGCAAGATGAGTGTTGGACGGAGTATCAAGCGAAAAAACAAGCAAGTATGCCGACCAAGAATACCCAACAGATTAAAGAACGATCATGTTCAGAGAAAAGTCTAAACTCAAGAAGTTGGAAAGTTTTTCTTGAGTTAGGGCAAAAAAGTTCATGAAGCTTGAAAAAAGCAGAATGGAAAAACAGACGCAATGCAGTTCTAAAACAAGCCTTACGGCTGAAAGCTAACGCAAGGACATGGAAAAGAAGAGTCACAGAAGTTTCAAACCCTAGGGTTTCTTATAGTGTTCTTTCTACAGAAAAGTTACATTCAAAGCACAAGCATGCAAAGGAAAAACATAAAGGGAATCACAAACTTACTCAAAGATTCAAGTGTCCGAGTTCAAGCAAGCCAGGAATCGTCTGTAAACTCTTCAGCAACTTTGAAGCCTGAAAACTCTTTCTTTTTGCTCTGAAGTTTGCTTAACAACGAAGGGTGATGAAATGAGGTAATGTGCCAGTACTCCAAGTATTTATAGGCAAAAGGGTGTACATAAAGGAACCTTAGACGCCTCGAGTTCCCGCCTTGAAAGCAAATATGGGAAATCAAAATAATCGAGTGCAACCGTCAGCCGTGGAGAGAGAAATTGGGATTTTCAAAATATTAATTGTCAGAGCATTAATTAGCCGAAAACCGAAGGGATGCCCAGTCAGCTTCACATCGAGTCTCGAACGGTCATGCTCGACATGTGTCCCCTTCCAAAGGTAGAGCCAGCTCGAAATAAGTCTATACGCAACCTCAGAGGTCCCGCACAGACTTGGGGGACAAATGTTATCCCAAAATTGGCCGTCTGACGTGGCATCACAAGAATGGTGACACGTGGTATCTACTTAGAGCACCTGGTCGGATCAACATGTCGAGCAGGATGCCTTGCTGGCATGTCCATAATGGAATACTCAACAAGCCGTGCAGAATGAGCAACACTTAGCGAATTCAACCAAGCACTTCGTGAGTCACCAGCTCAATCCCTATAACTCAGGGATCAACTTGCGTGGATGTGGCATACACACGATTCCACTATCAATGTATCCAGCCTCAATCCCACGATCCTAGCATTCAGCATTGATCACACGATCTTTCTGTTTATGCGCTTTGTAACGAGAGAGGAAACTCTTCCTCCTCAATTTTCCTGCCCTATAAATAGTGAGGAATGTTCACTTGGCAGGGGATCGGATCGAAAAACTGTAAACAGAGATTATACGCCGAAACGCTATAAGATAAGGCTATCTAAGAATTATATATTCAGAGATATTATTGTAAGAGCTATAAGAAAAGGAGTCTTCTTCCTTATTCTTAAGTCAATACAACTAACGAGGATTAGGCTATTACCGAACTGCTCGGGGCTGAACCTCTATAAAATTTCTGTGTCTTATTATTATTATTGCTTTACTACGTATTCATATTACGACATATCGTTTATCGCTTATCAAAAAGACTCATTCTTGTTGGCTAAAAGCGAAGTCAACATTTAGTTTACTAATAATGTGTTAATACAAATGATGTTTAGTGAGTAAGTATGATGTTTAGTTTACTAATAATGTGTTAATACAAATGATGTCTAGTGAGTAAGTATGATGTTTTCAGTGATGTTTCCTACTAAACGATTTAATTTGTGTATCTCTTGCAGATGACAAATCAAAAAGATGCAAATAAGCCAAAAGGACGAGGCATGACAAAAAAGAATGACATCAACAATCTGAAAGCTCAAGGACGCAAGACAAAACTAGAGTGGAATGAGAAAGGAGAACCTATAGGAACAGCATATGCAGATATGCAATCATGGATTGGGGTTAAAGCAAGATCTACAATCCCTCTAAATTATGATGATTGGAGACATGTAGATTCGAAACTCAAGGAGAAAATATGGAAAAACACATACGTAAGACTTAAATTTTGTATGTATATATTTCAACACATTTAATTCCACATTGTTAATGGGTACTAATAAATTCTTTTTGTGATTTTAGGATGCTTTCGAGCTTCCAGAAACGTATAAGCCTAAACTACTATCAGATGCGGGGAAAATGATGAAAAGTTTCAAGAAGCTCCTGACCCGAACGATTATCCTCCCGATTGCTAAAAGTGGTAGGATAGAAGAACTTCGTGCTACTCCAGAGAAGTATCCAGAACTTAACAATGAAGAATGGAATGACTTTGTTCTAACTCGTCTTACCCCTGAATTTCTGGTACAATTCCACTTAATAATCTTTGTTGATAGTTTATTTTATGAAATTGTTTCTAATTTTGATTATATTGTGTAGGCTTTGAGTGAAGCGCAAGTCCCCAGAGCCAACATGAATCTATCTCATCATCGTTCATCTCGTAGAGGCATGCCCAACGTCGAACAAGATTTGGTAAGTAGTTTGTATCACTTCTTTTACAATGTTAAGTTTTAATCACGCCAACAGAATTTAATCTAGTTTTTATATATAGAAAAAAGAACTCGGTGTTGACAATGTTGAGAGATACCAACTCTGGATGAGAGCACAGACAAAGAAAAATACTTTGATCGCAAAATATGACAAGGAAATTGAGCAGAAAATAGTAAGTATGTCAATTATGGTAAGAATAAACAATAATAATATGTAAGTTACTAACTTCGTCATTGGTTTGTTTCATAGAATTAATTAAAAGAGAAAGTTAGTACTGGTGAAATCGAAGCTAAGGGTCGGAATGATATCTTAACGCAAGCTTTAGGCACACCTGAGCACCGAGGTCGTACTAGAGCTGCTGGGTATGATGTTTCTTTAATTGAGTCATATTACTTCTTTTTATATATATTTAGAGTCTAACTAAGTTGGTACATTATGTTGCAGGTAATTTGCCAAGATTTCTACCGTGTTTAAGTCTATGGAAATATCTTCCCATTTCCACTCCGGTGTATTCAATGGTTGCAGCAGCCCTGCCGGCCTCTGATGTTCAGCTTTTACTTGCTGACAAGTTAAACACATAGCAACATGCTCAGCAATATCATTCTTCATGCCTAGCCACCAAAACATGGCTTTGAGATCTTGATACATCTTTGTTGATCCTAGATGAACTGAGTAAGTAGTCGTATGAGACTCATTCATGATCTCTCTTTTAAGATCATCATCCATAGGCACACAAACACGATTCATCCACTGTAAAGTCACTAGTCTTCCTAGTCGAAACTCTATCTCGAGATTTGACTAGTTCTGGATATTTCCGTTGTGCTTCTCTAATTCACTCCAAAAGTGTAGATTGCAGGGTAATATTAGCCAATTTCCCCGCAACCAACTCAATTTTAGCTCGGGTCACTTCATTTGCTAACTGCTGGGAGATCTGGTTCACTGTATTTATCTGACTCTGGCCTTTTCTACTCAGGGCATCGCCAACAACGTCGGCCTTCCCAAGGTGATAAAGGATCTCACAGTCATAATCCTTCACTAACTATAGCCAACGTCTCTGTCTCATCACTACAAGAAAAATCCCCTTTTAAGTCCATCAATATTGGACTAGATAAAGTTTTGGAGTCCCTTTTGTGTTGGACACTATAGCCTGGGACATAAAAGGGGTGTTTTTTTAGTCCAACATTATTGGACTAGAAAAACATTTCTAGTCCAACAATATTGGACTAGAAAAATATTTCTAGTCCAACATTATTGGACTTAAAAAGCAATCCCATAACATGAAACTTAATTGTTGGACTAGAAAAATATTTCTAGTCCAACAATGTTGGACTTGAAAGGCGATCTCACACTATAAACCCCTTTCTAGTCCAGCTAAATTGGACTTGAAAGTAGATTTTTTGTTTTTTTTTTTAAAATAAATGCTGCAAAATTAATTTTATTTCTTTATTTTTATATTATATTATAAATAATTATTTATATTATATAATATATTTTTTTTCCAACAAACTATTTATAAATAACGTTTAATACACATAAAAAAGTGTAAATATATATATAAAAAAATTAACTATCATAGATATCACAAAGTTTATAATATTTGATAAAGATATATACATAACGAAATTAATGAATATTGAATTAAAAAAAAAGAATATATCTTTAACTGGTATTGTAACTAAATATTTGTCATGAATAAATTTTATTTAAAAAAATTAACTAATGACCCATAATGCGATGACTCTGCAAGTGTGGAAGCATATATGTCGCCCACTCTTCTCTCATCTCGTCAATCATAGCTTTTGGATATGGCTTTTTGTCTATTAGCTACAAAATATAAAAGAAAAATAAATTAATTATATAATAAATATAAATAAAACATAAATTTATATTTGATAATTATTTTATAAATATTTATGTACCTCTTTCTTAATATAGTCACGTCGATTAGGCGATTGAACTAGTTCTTTTATCATCCTCATAACATAATAGCCACACTCTATATTACTTGGTTGATGAGGACACTACAATAATTTATAATTTAAATAAATACATTAATAATTTATTAAAATCTTAAATTATTATTGAAATTTACATATACTTACTACGAGTTCCTTGATACTTAAGTTTTTTGGGATCTCCATGCTCCTTCTCATTAAGTATGTGTCATATGCTTCCTTGATCGTTTTTAGAATGATAGGACGATTTGTTATGGGTGCATTAAGAGGGTCTAAGTAATATACGTGGTATGCTTGTGGTACCAATATAGCACACACCCAATGCTTCCTATAAGAAAAATAAATTATGTATATTGAACATATATTATACTATCATGCTCATAATATATATATATACTTATTAATTAAACTTACCCATGATTCCAAGGAACAACCATGAATTGTTGTTGGTTGACAAGTGAAAAAAAAATTTCCACCAAGAAACTAACTCGGTCGTCATGCTTAGTTGTCAAAATTGCAACTTGATTTGGATTTACAAACATCCACAAGTGTTGTCTATTGTTATTGACAAGCCAAGTATATAAATAACTACATAAGAAAATAATATTCAAATATAGTTGGCTAATTTTATTTGTCAAATTAAATAAATAAACATAAATAGATTAAGTTTGATCTATGATACCTTAAGTAGCAGCAAATCACACCCTGCCCTATTTTATTCTCTGCAAGAAACTCAAATATGTCATCCTTTTCTATGAAAAATCCCGTCATATCTTCGTGAAATATAGCGTTTGAGATTATCACATCTGCAACTTCTCCTTTAGGCCATGTTGATACAATTTCATAAATTGCTCTCAAATTGTGTGGTAAAAGTTCTGGTTGGATATTCTGTGTAAGAGATCCTTTCTTTGGACGTTTTTCTCGTGATTGAATTTGAGTTTTAGGTTGTGTCATAGAACGTTTTGATTTACTTTTCTTTGTTTGATTTGGGTTGCTTAGTAAAAGTTCCTGTAAAGCATGACAAAGATTATTTTATTAGTACATATATTTAGTAAAGTATTGAATGTAATATAAGTATAAGTTTACCTCGTCAGTCCAATCATCATATATGATCAAGTTCTGTAACGCCCTGTCCAACAGGGACGCCACGTGTGTGCACTTTATTTAAAATACCAATAATTATATAAGATGTAATTATACTAAAAGTGTGGGTAATTAAAATTTTGATAGTTAAAACTCAACCTTAAAATTGTTTAACAAAAGATAAGTAACATGATTTATGGGGTCCCCCTGTTTTCAAAATATTTACAAACTGGTTTCAAAGTATTTTACAACATAAACTTTATATTTTCCAAAATACAATCAAAATAGAGCATCCTGTAAACTGTATGTACATTGCTGCTGTGACCATAACTCATGGTTGCTCGACTTTAGCTTTTCCTCTACCTGCACCATAAAGCACCAGTGAGTCACAGAGACTCAGCAAGAAAGTGATCAAAACAATAATTGAAAGAAAAATGATTATCCACTTAATCTCATGCCATTATGTTTACTCACTATTCGATAATAACAAGCATTTTCTTAAACATCATACATTCCTGGTACTTAATAAAGTACCACTTTTACCACTCGTTACATACGAGCTGAATATGTCACTATCGTTGCCCGATAACGCAAACGATAAGTAAGAAACCTAACCGCGGTTTCAAGAGTAATTACTCATAACGGTAATAACCGTTTCCAACCCTAGGTAATAACCTAGGCTTAATAAGCTTTAATCAACATCATGATAATAATCAGGATCACCTCCATTCATTCATTGATTTTTAACCACATACGGTGCTTACCACTTTTCTTACCTTAATTCAGAAGTCAAGAATATGACCGACCTGGGTGGAAAAACAAGCTAGGCAATCCCGGTCCTATGTCACGACAATTGAGAAACACAAATAAATACCTTAACATAATATTCCGGATTAAAACCCTAATTCTAAACCGATTAGACTTAGCCTTCACCATCAATATAATAATTCAAATAACTCAAAATTATTCAAAGGCAGATACTAGGTTCAACCCCGAGCTAAACACGGATCAGAGAAAAACCCGAGAATTGTTCCCCGTCAGAATCGGCCGACCGGCTCGATACAGAACCAACCCGGCCGACGGCTGTCGCTGCAGAACAATTCTGGTTTTTCTCCTCCAGCTCGAACCAAAACCAAATCATACCTAAGAACCTACCCTAACTTCAGCTTATACCCCAGCTCTGAATAAATGAAAACCCTCACCAAAACCTAATCTAAACTCATGGAAACCAACCAAGAAAAGAGTAGAAACCTTACCTCCACTTAGCTAGCTCCTAGGGTTAGGATTAGCTCAAGAATTTGAAGAAAAAGAAGTGAGTTTTTCCCCGGTTCCACCGCTACAAGTGATCGGCGAAGGAGAAGAAGAGAAAAGCTTGGAGTTGTTGTTTTTTTTTTTGAAAAAAAATGATTCCTTGCCTTGGAAGGCAACTTCTTTAAATAAGGGTTTTTTTTTTTTTTTCCTTTGCAGCCACAAAATAAATAAGTAAAGAAAAGAGATTGCCAAAAATAAAATGACTAAACTATCCCTCAAAATAACCTAAACTTAAATTATAACCTAGGGGCATTTTGGTAATTTTACTAATTCCCCAATCCGACATTCTAATAAAATTCTAACTTAATCCGGGATATTCTCCAAAATAATTCTTTCATTTAATGTCGTGACATTGCTAACCACATAGCTAAAATTCCACAATTGCCGGGCCCAAAATAACGTATTTCATTAAATAATTTCTCAAAAATTCATCTAAGTAAGATCATAATCCTACTTCATTTTCCAAGTAATTACATATTTAATAAAATATGTCCATTTAAATATTATTTATTTTCTGGGATATTACAACTATCCCCCACTTATAGGAATTTCGTCCTCAAAATTTACCTGAAAAGCTCGGGATACAACTCCCGCATCTGCGACTCTAATTCCCAAGTCGCTTCTTCAACTTTGCTATTCCGCCACAACACTTTGACTAGTGAAATAGTCTTGTTTCGCAACACCTTTTCTTTCCTGTCTAAGATCTGTATTGGTTGTTCTTCATACGACAGGTCGGTTTGAAGCTCAATATTTTCATAACTTAAGATATGAGTTGTATCAGATACATATTTCCGAAGCATCGAGACATGAAACACATTATGAACCCCGCATAAGGCAAGGAGGTAGAGCCAACCGATAAGCTACCTGACCTACTTTCTCAAGAATCTCAAATGGACCAATAAATCTGGGACTCAACTTTCCTTTCTTCCCGAACCTTCGAATTCCCTTCATTGGGGACACCCGAAGAAAAACAAAATCCCCAACTTGGAATTCAACATCTCTACGCTTTGGATCCGCGTAGCTTTTCTGTCTACTTTGGGAAGCAAGCATACGAGCTCGAATCTTCTCAATAGCCTCGCTCGTTCTTTGGACAGCTTCAGGTCCAAGATACCTACGTTCACCACCTCATCCCTGAATAGGTGATCGACATTTCCTTCCATAAAGCATCTCATACGGAGCCATGCCAATGGTACTCGATAACTATTGTTATAAGAAAATTCAATCGAGGTAGGTACTTGTTCCAAGAACCTTCAAAGTCCATTATACATGCTCTCAACATATCCTCAAGTATCCGGATAGTTCTTTCGGATTGTCCATCGGTTTGAGGATGAAAAGACCGAATTTTAACTTAGTACCCATTGCTTGCCGTAAACTTTCCCTTAATTTGGATGTAAATTTTGGATCTCGATCTGAAACTATCGACTTTGGGGCACCATGAAGTCGAACTATCTCTTTAATATACAAATCAGCATATTGATCCACTGTATACGTTGTCCTCACCGGGAGAAAGTGAGCAGACTTCGTATATCGATCCACTATCACCCAAATAGAATCATAATACCCTACTGTTCTGGGTAATCCCACCACAAAATCCATGGTGATGTCTTCCCATTTCCATTCAGAATCTTTAGAGGTTGAAGCAAACCCGCCGCCTTTGGTGTTCGCTTTAATTTGTTGACGAGTTAAGCATTTTGACACATATTCAACAATATCCCTCTTCATACCCGGCCACCGCATAAAGCTTTCACATCATGATACATCTTGGTTGTTCCCGGGTGTAAGGAGTACGGTGTAGTATGAGATTCATCAAGAATCTCTTGTCCGATTTCTTTGTCAACCGTACACGTATTCGTTTTTGTATCGCAACAACCCATCAGATAAGCATGAAAAGTCTCTTGCCAATCCAGCCTCTAACTTCTCCTTATGTCCCTGTAGCTCAAGGTCACCTTGTTGGGCTACTCTAATTCTTTCCAATAGATTAGATTGTATGGTGATATTAGCAAGTTTTCCAATTACAAATTCAATTCCCGCTCTCGTCATATCCTCAGCCAACTTGGCTGAAATTTCCTTTAATTCACAAACTTGCCCTGGTCCTTTCCGACTTAGAGCATCCGCTACCACATTTGCTTTACCAGGGTGGTAGAGAATCTCGCAGTCATAATCTTTGACCAGTTCTAACCATCGTCGTTGCCTCATATTTAAATCCTTCTGAGTGAAAAAGTACTTGAGGCTTTTGTGATCTGTATAAATTTCACACTTCTCACCGTACGTATAGTGACGCCAAACTTTTAGTGCAAAGACAACCGCTGCTAATTCAATATCATGGGTAGGATATCGTTGTTCATACTCCTTCAATTGCCTGGATGCATAAGCAATCACTTTCCCTGACTGCATAAGAACACAACCTAACCCTTGTTTGGATGCATCACAATAAATCACAAACTTTTCATCACCTTTTGGTAAGGTTAGCACAGGAGCGGTAATCAACCTTTGCTTCAATTCCTGGAAACTACCTTCACACTTGTCAGTCCAAACAAACTTACAATTCTTTCGGGTCAACTCAGTTAAAGGCGTAGAAATCTTTGCAAAGCCCTCAACAAATCTTCGGTAATACCCTGCTAACCCCAGGAAACTTCTAACTTCAGTTGCTGACTTAGGTCGAGGCCAGTCACGCACTGCTTCAACCTTTACTGGATCCACTAAAATACCATCTTTACTCACCACATGCCCCAAGAAACTCACCTGAGGTAACCAAAATTCACATTTCTTAAATTTGGCATACAACTTATGCTCCCTGAGACGTTGTAATACCATTCGAAGATGTCTTTCGTGAGTCTCTTCCGAGTGTGAATAAATTAGAATATCATCGATAAAGACAATAACGAAATCATCCAGAAAATCTCTGAACACTCGGTTCATCAAGTCCATAAATGCTGCCGGGGCATTTGTCAATCCGAAGGACATTACCAAGAATTCATAATGACCATACCGGTCCGAAAAGCCGTCTTGGGAATATCCTCCTCTCGAATCCTCGGTTGGTGATAACCGGATCGAAGATCAATCTTAGAAAAGACAGCTTTTACCACCGCAACCGATCAAATAAATCATCTATTCTTGGCGAGGGTACTTGTTCTTCACTGTTAATTTGTTTAACTCCCGATAATCTATACACATTCGTAATGTTCCATCTTTCTTTTTCACAAACAAAACTGGTGCACCCCAAGGTGAAGTGCTAGGTCTAGTGAATTTTAAATCCATCATCCCCTGTAATTGAACTTTTAGCTCTTTCAGCTCTGCAGGTGCCATCCTATAGGGAGCTTTCGATACAGGCTCAGCTCCTGGTATTAAATCAATCTCAAAATCAATTTCACGTTTTGGTGGCAACCCACGGTAACTCTTCGGGGAACACATCCGTAAATTCTCGAACCACCGGGACATGCTCCGTCCCGCTAGTGGTTCCCTCGGAAATATCCACAACACTTGCTAAGAAACCAATGCACCCCTCACACAACAAATCCCTTGCCTTAAGGGCTGAAATTAAGGGAATCCGAGATCCTTGCATCTTACCCACAAATACAAAAGGGTCCTCGCCCTCAGGCTGAAAAGTTACCATCTTTCTTTTACAATCAATGGTGGCGTTGTATTTAGCAAGCCAATCCATCCCCAAAATAACATCAAAATCCTCCGTATTTAATTCTATCGCATCAATCGATAACTCTCTTCCTTCCACAAACACTGGAAGGGATCGAACCCACCTGCTGGAGATAACCAACTCCCCAGTAGGCAACAAGGTTCCAAAACCTCTAGAAAGCACATCACTAGGTTTATTCAGCTGCTCAATTATTCTACTTGAAATATAAGAATGCGTCGCACCAGAATCAATTAATACAGTCAATAAAGTACCAGCAACAGAAAGCTGACCTGTCACAGTAGAAGGACCAGCATCAGCCTCAGCTTGAGTCAGGGCAAATACTCGAGCAGGAGCGGGTGTATCATCCTTCTTTTGCTCTAACCGTAGCAATTGTGGGCAATTTCTCTTCATATGACCCACCATTCCACAAGGAAACAGGCCCTAGCCTGACACTCGCCCAGGTGATGCCTTTTACACCTCGGACATTCAGGAAAAGTCCGCCAGTTTTCATTCCCACTACGACGGAAACCTTGGTTACCCTGGAATCTCTTGTTTGGGCCTGCTGCTGATGTTTCATTAGGTCTTTTCTTGCGGTCACCAAGATCAGTACCCCTACCCGAACCAGCACCTGCTGTTTGTTTCCACGAATCTCTTCTGGCAATATTTTTCTTTCGTATCTGAGCCTCTGCACCCTCAGAAACTAAAGCCAACTCAACTATCTGAGCATAAGTTCGGGCAACCCCCGGTTGTTTAGAAGCAACAATCACATCCCGGGCGATGTGTTCATCTAGCCCCCGAATAAACTTTGCTTTTCTAGCAGCTTCAGTAGCCACCTCATCTGAGGCAAACTTTGCCAGTCGATCAAACTTAGTAGCATACTCTGTCACAGTCATACTACCCTGAGTTAACCGTATAAACTCTTCTGCCTTTGCTGCCTTAATAGACTCATTATAATACTTCTCAAAAAATAAGGCCCGAAAAGTTTCCCAGGTCATATTATTCAGATCATGGCCCTGAGATACAATCTCCCACCAAATACGGGCATCATCTCGTAGCATATAGGTAGCACACCTGACTCGGTCATTATCTTCAACTCGCATAAAATCAAAAATGGATGTTATCATACTCATCCATTGCTCTGCTTTGAGTGGATCAGCACCACCCTCAAACACTGGCGGGTTCTGCTTTCTGAACCGTTCATATAATGGTTCCAAACGATTTCCTGCATCCGGTGGCTCTACTAGAGGTGCCGGAGGATCGGATTCGCATTTAGAGCAGGCTGAGCTCGCTGCTCTCTTAATTCTCTGATTTGTTCACCCTGCTGCCGAATAGTTTCTTGCATAGCAGCATATAACTGTTCCCAATTAGGTGGTGGTAAAGGGTTCTCTCCCTCACCGGCAGCCCTGAGCCCAGCTAGCTCGCGGGCACCCCTACCAGTCCGCCTTGGGTGCATAACTATACACCTGCGATCACATTCCAAGTAATAACAATACTGATAAGTATTTCCATATATTATAATCCTTCCCACAACATTCTGATATCGACATAATTCAGATAATCAGGTAATCAGAAAATTAACAAGCTGTCTGTTAACATAAAACTTACTAAACCATGAGTCGATCAGGTCCTTGCAGCCAATGTACATATCAAACCAATCTTCAGGATCTAAAAACCTTGGCGCTCTGATACCATGTTGTAACGCCCTGTCCAACAGGGACGCCACGTGTGTGTGCACTTTATTTAAAATACCAATAATTATATAAGATGTAATTATACTAAAAGTGTGGGTAATTAAAATTTTGATAGTTAAAACTCAACCTTAAAATTGTTTAACAAAAGATAAGTAACATGATTTATGGGGTCCCCCTGTTTTCAAAATATTTACAAACTGGTTTCAAAGTATTTTACAACATAAACTTTATATTTTCCAAAATACAATCAAAATAGAGCATCCTGTAAACTGGGCTGCCTGCGGCTGGTATGTACATTGCTGCTGTGACCATAACTCATGGTTGCTCGACTTTAGCTTTTCCTTTACCTGCACCATAAAGCACCAGTGAGTCACAGAGACTCAGCAAGAAAGTGATCAAAACAATAATTGAAAGAAAAATGATTATCCACTTAATCTCATGCCATTATGTTTACTCACTATTCGATAATAACAAGCATTTTCTTAAACATCATACATTCCTGGTACTTAATAAAGTACCACTTTTACCACTCGTTACATACGAGCTGAATATGTCACTATCATTGCCCGATAACGCAAACGATAAGTAAGAAACCTAACCGCGGTTTCAAGAGTAATTACTCATAACGGTAATAACCGTTTCCAACCCTAGGTAATAACCTAGGCTTAATAAGCTTTAATCAACATCATGATAATAATCAGGATCACCTCCATTCATTCATTGATTTTTAACCACATACGGTGCTTACCACTTTTCTTACCTTAATTCAGAAGTCAAGAATATGACCGACCTGGGTGGAAAAACAAGCTAGGCAATCCCGGTCCTATGTCACGACAATTGAGAAACACAAATAAATACCTTAACATAATATTCCGGATTAAAACCCTAATTCTAAACCGATTAGACTTAGCCTTCACCATCAATATAATAATTCAAATAACTCAAAATTATTCAAAGGCAGATACTAGGTTCAACCCCGAGCTAAACACGGATCGAGAAAAACCCGAGAATTGTTCCCCGTCAGTAATCGGCCGACCGGCTTCGATACAACAGAACCAACCTGGCCGACCGGCTGTCGCTGCATCGTAACAATTCTCGGTTTTTCTCCTCCAGCTCGAACCAAAACCAAATCATACCTAAGAATCTACCCTAACTTCACTTATACCCCACTTCCGAATAAATGAAAACCCTCACCAAAACCTAATCTAAACTCATGGAAACCAACCAAGAAAAGAGTAGAAACCTTACCTCCACTTAGCTAGCTCCTCGGGTTAGGATTAGCTCAAGAATTTGAAGAAAAAGAAGTGAGTTTTTCCCCGGTTCCAAATGCTACAAGATCGGCGAAGGAGAAGAAGAGAAAAGCTTGGAGTTGTTGTTTTTTTTTTTGAAAAATGATTCCTTGCCTTGGAAGGCAACTTCTTTAAATAAGGGTTTTTTTTTTTTCCTTTGCAGCCACAAAATAAATAAGTAAAGAAAAGAGATTGCCAAAAATAAAATGACTAAACTATCCCTCAAAATAACCTAAACTTAAATTATAACCTAGGGGCATTTTGGTAATTTTACTAATTTCCCAATCCGACATTCTAATAAAATTCTAACTTAATCCGGATATTCTCCAAAATAATTCTTTCATTTAATGTCGTGACATTGCTAACCACATAGCTAAAATTCCACAATTGCCGGCCCAAAATAACGTATTTCATTAAATAATTTCTCAAAAATTCATCTAAGTAAGATCATAATCCTACTTCATTTTCCATGTAATTACATATTTAATAAAATATGTCCATTTAAATATTATTTATTTTTTCTGGGATATTACAACTATCCCCCACTTATAGGAATTTCGTCCTCAAAATTTACTCCGAAAAGCTCGGGATACAACTCCCGCATCCGCGACTCTAATTCCCAAGTCGCTTCTTCAACTTTGCTATTCCGCCACAACACTTTGACTAGTGGAATAGTCTTGTTTCGCAACACCTTTTCTTTCCCGTCTAAGATCTCGTACCGGTTGTTCTTCATACGACGTTCGGTTTGAAGCTCAATATCTTCATAACTTAAGATATGAGTTGTATCAGATACATATTTCCGAAGCATCGAGACATGAAACACATTATGAACCCCAGATAAGGCAGGAGGTAGAGCCAACCGATAAGCTACCTGACCTACTTTCTCAAGAATCTCAAATGGACCAATAAATCTGGGACTCAACTTTCCTTTCTTCCCGAACCTTCGAATTCCCTTCATTGGGGACACCCGAAGAAAAACAAAATCCCCAACTTGGAATTCAACATCTCTACGCTTTGGATCCGCGTAGCTTTTCTGTCTACTTTGGGAAGCAAGCATACGAGCTCGAATCTTCTCAATAGCCTCGCTCGTTCTTTGGACGCTTCAGTCCAAGATACCTACGTTCACCAGCCTCATCCCAGTGAATAGGTGATCGACATTTCCTTCCATAAAGCATCTCATACGGAGCCATGCCAATGGTACTCTGATAACTATTGTTATAAGAAAATTCAATCAGAGGTAGGTACTTGTTCCAAGAACCTTCAAAGTCCATTATACATGCCCTCAACATATCCTCAAGTATCTGGATAGTTCTTTCAGATTGTCCATCGGTTTGAGGATGAAAAGCTGTACTGAATTTCAACTTAGTACCCATTGCTTGCTGTAAACTTTCCCAGAATTTGGATGTAAATTTTGGATCTCGATCTGAAACTATCGACTTTGGGGCACCATGAAGTCGAACTATCTCTTTAATATACAAATCAGCATATTGATCCACTGTATACGTTGTCCTCACCGGGAGAAAGTGAGCAGACTTCGTATATCGATCCACTATCACCCAAATAGAATCATAATACCCTACTGTTCTGGGTAATCCCACCACAAAATCCATGGTGATGTCTTCCCATTTCCATTCAGGAATCTTTAGAGGTTGAAGCAAACCTGCCGGCCTTTGGTGTTCTGCTTTAATTTGTTGACAGGTTAAGCATTTTGACACATATTCAACAATATCCCTCTTCATACCCGGCCACCAGTATAAAGCTTTCACATCATGATACATCTTGGTTGTTCCCGGGTGTAAGGAGTACGGTGTAGTATGAGATTCATCAAGAATCTCTTGTCTGATTTCTTTGTCAACCGGTACACAGATTCTGTTTTTGTATCGCAACAACCCATCAGATAAGCATGAAAAGTCTCTTGCCAATCCAGCCTCTAACTTCTCCTTATGTCCCTGTAGCTCAAGGTCACCTTGTTGGGCTACTCTAATTCTTTCCAATAGATTAGATTGTATGGTGATATTAGCAAGTTTTCCAATTACAAATTCAATTCCCGCTCTCGTCATATCCTCAGCCAACTTGGCTGAAATTTCCTTTAATTCACAAACTTGCCCTGGTCCTTTCCGACTTAGAGCATCCGCTACCACATTTGCTTTACCAGGGTGGTAGAGAATCTCGCAGTCATAATCTTTGACCAGTTCTAACCATCGTCGTTGCCTCATATTTAAATCCTTCTGAGTGAAAAAGTACTTGAGGCTTTTGTGATCTGTATAAATTTCACACTTCTCACCGTACAGATAGTGACGCCAAACTTTTAGTGCAAAGACAACCGCTGCTAATTCAATATCATGGGTAGGATATCGTTGTTCATACTCCTTCAATTGCCTGGATGCATAAGCAATCACTTTTCCTGACTGCATAAGAACACAACCTAACCCTTGTTTGGATGCATCACAATAAATCACAAACTTTTCATCACCTTTTGGTAAGGTTAGCACAGGAGCGGTAATCAACCTTTGCTTCAATTCCTGGAAACTACCTTCACACTTGTCAGTCCAAACAAACTTACAATTCTTTCGGGTCAACTCAGTTAAAGGCGTAGAAATCTTTGCAAAGCCCTCAACAAATCTTCGGTAATACCCTCGCTAACCCCGAAACTTCTAACTTCAGTTGCTGACTTAGGTCGAGGCCAGTCACGCACTGCTTCAACCTTTACTGGATCCACTAAAATACCATCTTTACTCACCACATGCCCCAAGAAACTCACCTGAGGTAACCAAAATTCACATTTCTTAAATTTGGCATACAACTTATGCTCCCTGAGACGTTGTAATACCATTCGAAGATGTCTTTCGTGAGTCTCTTCCGAGTCTGAATAAATTAGAATATCATCGATAAAGACAATAACGAAATCATCCGTAAAATCTCCGAACACTCGGTTCATCAAGTCCATAAATGCCGCCGGGCATTTGTCAATCCGAAGGACATTACCAAGAATTCATAATGACCATACCGGTCCGAAAAGCTGTCTTGGGAATATCCTCCTCTCGAATCCTCGCTTGGTGATAACCGGATCGAAGATCAATCTTAGAAAAGACAGCTTTTACCCCGCAACCGATCAAATAAATCATCTATTCTTGGCGAGAGGGTACTTGTTCTTCACCGTTAATTTGTTTAACTCCCGATAATCTATACACATTCGTAATGTTCCATCTTTCTTTTTCACAAACAAAACCGGTGCACCCCAAGGTGAAGTGCTAGGTCTAGTGAATTTTAAATCCATCATCCCCCGTAATTGAACTTTTAGCTCTTTCGGCTCCGCAGTGCCATCCTATAGGGAGCTTTCGATACAGCTCGGCTCCCGGTATTAAATCAATCTCAAAATCAATTTCACGTTTTGGTGGCAACCCACGGTAACTCTTCCTGGGAACACATCCAGAAATTCTCGAACCACTGGGACATGCTCCGGTCCCGCTAGTGGTTCCCTGGAAATATCCACAACACTTGCTAAGAAACCAATGCACCCCTCACACAACAAATCCCTTGCCTTAAGGGCTGAAATTAAGGGAATCCGAGATCCTTGCATCTTACCCACAAATACAAAAGGGTCCTCGCCCTCGAGCCGAAAAGTTACCATCTTTCTTTTACAATCAATGGTGGCGTTGTATTTAGCAAGCCAATCCATCCCCAAAATAACATCAAAATCCTCCGCATTTAATTCTATCGTATCAACTCGATAACTCTCTTCCTTCCACAAACACTGGAAGGGATCGAACCCACCTGCTGGAGATAACCAACTCCCCAGTAGGCAACAAGGTTCCAAAACCTCTAGAAAGCACATCACTAGGTTTATTCAGCTGCTCAATTATTCTACTTGAAATATAAGAATGCGTCGCTCCAGAATCAATTAATACAAATAATAAAGTACCGCAACGGAAAGCCGACCGTCACAGTAGAAGGACCAGCATCAGCCTCAGCTTGAGTCAGGGCAAATACTCGAGCAGGAGCGGGTGTATCATCCTTCTTTTGCTCTAACCGTAGCAATTGTGGGCAATTTCTCTTCATATGACCCACCATTCCACAGTGGAAACAGGCCCTAGCGACACTCGCCTGTGTGATGCCTTTTACACCTCGGACATTCAGAAAAGTCCGCCGCTTTTCATTCCCACTACGACGGAAACCTTGGTTACCCCGGAATCTCTTGTTTGGGCCTCGCCGCCGATGTTTCATTAGGTCTTTTCTTGCGGTCACCAAGATCGGTACCCCTACCCGAACCAAGACTCGCCGTTTGTTTCCACGAATCTCTTCGGCAATATTTTTCTTTCGTATCCGAGCCTCCGCACCCTCGTAAACTAAAGCCAACTCAACTATCCGAGCATAAGTTCGGGCAACCCCCGGTTGTTTAGAAGCAACAATCACATCCCGGCGATGTGTTCATCTAGCCCCCGAATAAACTTTGCTTTTCTAGCAGCCTTCGGTAGCCACCTCATCTGAGGCAAACTTTGCCAGTCGATCAAACTTAGTAGCATACTCTGTCACAGTCATACTACCCTGAGTTAACCGTATAAACTCTTCTGCCTTTGCTGCCTTAATAGACTCATTATAATACTTCTCAAAAAAATAAGGCCCGAAAAGTTTCCCAGGTCATATTATTCAGATCATGGCCCTGAGATACAATCTCCCACCAAATACGGGCATCATCTCGTAGCATATAGGTAGCACACCTGACTCGGTCATTATCTTCAACTCGCATAAAATCAAAAATGGATGTTATCATACTCATCCATTGCTCGCGAGTGGATCGGCACCACCCTCAAACACGGCGGGTTCTCGCTTTCGAACCGTTCATATAATGGTTCCAAACGATTTCCCGCATCCGTGGCACTACTAGAGGTGCCGGAGGATCAGATTCGATTTAGAAGCGGTGAGCTCGTCGCTCTCTTAATTCTCCGATTTGTTCACCCCGTCGCCGAATAGTTTCTTGCATAGCAGCATATAACTGTTCCCAATTAGGTGGTGGTAAAGGGTTCTCTCCCTCACCGGCAGCCCTGAGCCCAGCTAGCTCGCGGGCACCCCTACCAGTCCGCCTTGGGTGCATAACTATACACCTGCGATCACATTCCAAGTAATAACAATACTGATAAGTATTTCCATATATTATAATCCTTCCCACAACATTCTGATATCGACATAATTCAGATAATCAGGTAATCAGAAAATTAACAAGCTGTCTGTTAACATAAAACTTACTAAACCATGAGTCGATCAGGTCCTTGCAGCCAATGTACATATCAAACCAGTCTTCAGGATCTAAAAACCTTGGCGCTCTGATACCATGTTGTAACGCCCTGTCCAACAGGGACGCCACGTGTGTGTGCACTTTATTTAAAATACCAATAATTATATAAGATGTAATTATACTAAAAGTGTGGGTAATTAAAATTTTGATAGTTAAAACTCAACCTTAAAATTGTTTAACAAAAGATAAGTAACATGATTTATGGGGTCCCCCTGTTTTCAAAATATTTACAAACTGGTTTCAAAGTATTTTACAACATAAACTTTATATTTTCCAAAATACAATCAAAATAGAGCATCCTGTAAACTGGGCTGCCTGCGGCTGGTATGTACATTGCTGCTGTGACCATAACTCATGGTTGCTCGACTTTAGCTTTTCCTCTACCTACACCATAAAGCACCAGTGAGTCACAGAGACTCAGCAAGAAAGTGATCAAAACAATAATTGAAAGAAAAATGATTATCCACTTAATCTCATGCCATTATGTTTACTCACTATTCGATAATAATAAGCATTTTCTTAAACATCATACATTCCTGGTACTTAATAAAGTACCACTTTTACCACTCGTTACATACGAGCTGAATATGTCACTATCGTTGCCCGATAACGCAAACAATAAGTAAGAAACCTAACCGCGGTTTCAAGAGTAATTACTCATAACGGTAATAACCGTTTCCAACCCTAGGTAATAACCTAGGCTTAATAAGCTTTATTCAACATCATGATAATAATCAGGATCACCTCCATTCATTCATTGATTTTTAACCACATACGGTGCTTACCACTTTTCTTACCTTAATTCAGAAGTCAAGAATATGGCCGACCTGGGTGGAAAAACAAGCTAGGCAATCCCGGTCCTATGTCACGACAATTGAGAAACACAAATAAATACCTTAACATAATATTCCGGATTAAAACCCTAATTCTAAACCGATTAGACTTAGCCTTCACCATCAATATAATAATTCAAATAACTCAAAATTATTCAAAGGCAGATACTAGGTTCAACCCCGAGCTAAACACGGATCAGAGAAAACCCGAGAATTGTTCCCCTGCGCCGACCGGCTCGATACAACAGAACCAACCTCGACCGAACAATTCTGGTTTTTCACCTCCAGCTCGAACCAAAACCAAATCATACCTAAGAACCTACCCTAACTTCACTTATACCCCACGAATAAATGAAAACCCTCACCAAAACCTAATCTAAACTCATGGAAACCAACCAAGAAAAGAGTAGAAACCTTACCTCCACTTAGCTAGCTCCTAGGGTTAGGATTAGCTCAAGAATTTGAAGAAAAAGAAGTGAGTTTTTCCCTGGTTCCAACAAGCCATGATCGGCAGAAGGAGAAGAAGAGAAAAGCTTGGAGTTGTTGTTTTTTTTTTTGAAAAAATGATTCCTTGCCTTGGAAGGCAACTTCTTTAAATAAGGGTTTTTTTTTTTTTTTTTTTCCTTTGCAGCCACAAAATAAATAAGTAAAGAAAAGAGATTGCCAAAAATAAAATGACTAAACTATCCCTCAAAATAACCTAAACTTAAATTATAACCTAGGGGCATTTTGGTAATTTTACTAATTCCCCAATCCGACATTCTAATAAAATTATAACTTAATCCGGGATATTCTCCAAAAGAATTCTTTCATTTAATGTCGTGACATTGCTAACCACATAGCTAAAATTCCACAATTGCCGGGCCCAAAATAACGTATTTCATTAAATAATTTCTCAAAAATTCATCTAAGTAAGATCATAATCCTACTTCATTTTCCAAGTAATTACATATTTAATAAAATATGTCCATTTAAATATTATTTATTTTCTGGGATATTACAAGTTCTTAGGCCAAGATATAGGCACACCAATAGCCTGAACAATAGTAAAAACTTCTGCTTCGGGGATAGATTTAGGTATTAAAGCCACTGGATTCAGAGCATGTTTGATTATCACCCGACAATATAATCCGGCTAGTGGCAATGTATGAATAGTGGATTCCCCTGTCTCCACTTGTAATGCAAATGCAACAATGTGATCAATTGATCCAAGTGCTAGTCGACATTTACGCTCCTACAACATTAACATATACAAAAGGGACATATAAGTAATCATGAAATAATAATAAAAGGAATACTTTAGCAAAAAAATTAATACCTGAGGCGTTGACAGTGGATAATCTACAGGAGAAGACATCGGAACATAGAAATCTTCTACATGTTGTTGTGGTGGCTCAGGTACATAGGTAGATCCACTATAACTTTGTTGCTGTGGATTTTCTCTTGTTGCTTCAAGCATTGATTTCACCAACTCTTCTTGTTGACGAAATCGATCTTCATACTCATTACGTATTTGTTCTTCTTGCTCATGCATTAGTCGATCCAAATCATCATGTCCAACTTTCTTTTTTCCTTTCTCTTTTTCGGATGTAGGCTGTGGAGTGTGAAAATATTGAGTGGGGGTTACTCCATAACCCACCCCACGAACATAGCCTCGTGTCTCAAGATTGCCCAATGCCATAGTCAGCACATCATCAGAACCTTCAGGTTCCCATTTACCCTCTACTTCTAGTTGTCGGTAATGATCCTGCCATATAAGATGCATATAAGTTAATTAATTTAAATAATTGACAATGATGAATATCATAGTATGCGTTTAAATTTATTTTACTTACAATTCTTTCTTTTACTTGTGATGCATTACCATCAAGCTCTCCTTTCTTGTTTTTTCGACCTAATGCCCATAAATCAGCTCTATCCATTTTAGATGCTTTGTCCCCAAGCAACTCTCTAGCACGTTGGTATCCTCCTCTTGATAGGTGGTGGTTATATTCATTTTTGCACGAAGAGCTTGCATCTTCTCCCTTAATTCTATCCACTCCGGAGTCAATCTTGAATTAACAAATTTAACCCAATCCTCTTGTGTAATGACACCCTCATATCCCCTTGGTCTTGTTGGTGGAAATTCTCCTGGATTTTTCTCCAATTTCTTGTGCACATGTTCTCTTGTAAGATTTGTCTTATAATCTTTATATCGTTTTCTTGCTTGTTGCAAGAATTGCTTTTTATGTTGGGGTTGTAATTTAAACGTACTCTGCAAATTAAGAAATTATCAAACACATATAGAAAAATATTATCAATATTGGAAAAAGAAACAATGAAGAAGTGAATGTACCTTCATTATTTCCCATATTTGTGTCTTATCTTCTTTTGGGACCTTAAACCAATTCTCATGAAGAATTGATACAATTCTACGAACAGTAGATCCAAGCATAGATGCAAAGCTCACCCTACCCGTCCCAACCAATTGACCTCTTTCATTATACTCAACTGGTATTAGATGTCCCTCACTTCTACATCTATTAATGTTTGGCAACCATGATGGTCCTCTACCAGTTGGTATGCTACCATGGTCCTCATGTTCATCTATATCTATATTCTCATCTTCACTTTCCTCTATATTCTCATCTTCAATTTCCTGTATATTCTCATCTTCACTTGAATTTTCATCCAAAGGATCATAAGATGACATCTGTATAATAACATCATAAGTGAATGCAAAACAACATATTAATTGAGAATAACATGGAACAGAATAATATAGGCAACCATACAAAATAAGTTTGCCATAATCACCAATAATTCAAAAATACTAAATTGTTACAAAAGCAAACAAATATTACATATTGATTGAGAATAACAAGAAGAAATGAGATAAAGAAACTAATTGTCCAAATATTTTCGATATTACATAAACCTACGAATCAACCCATAAACCTTCACCATCTTCACGATAACATATGCTATCATCATCAAGTTGATCATCATTTTCTCGTAAAGTGATCGGGACATGTTGTTCTTCAAGAGGTAGATTATCATCTTCATCATACCAGTCTCTTGATTGCGTTGCAAGCACGACAGACCATTGGTCGTTTGCAGGATCCGGCACATAAAAAACTTGTGTGGCTTGTGATGCTAGAACAAATCGATCAGTTTTGTGCCCTAATCGATTTAGATTAACTAATGTAAAGCCTATATTATCATTTTTTACTGCACTATCACTTTTAGCCCAATCACATAAGAAAACAGGTACTTGAGTAATGATATAATCTAACTCCCAAATTTCTTTAACTACTCCATAGAAAGTCATGTTACATTGAACTGGATTACGATCCTTTGAACTCGACACTTGCAAAGCACTAGCGACAAGGCTAATACCACTATTTTGTGTGGTTTTGCTTTTATCACGCTCTTGAGTGGTGAACTTTCTGCCATTTACAGTATATGATGAAAACTTGGTGACATTAAAAGAAGGACCACGTGAAAGCCATCGAACGATGTCGGTCACATTATTAGGTGTACTTCTCAATTCACATACTACTTAATAAGACACAAAAACTAATTAAAATACACATTACGCGAAGCAAATATACAAAAAAAAGTGAATAACACATCTAATACCTTATTTTTAAACCAACTACTAAAAGTACGATAATGTTCATCTTGCAACCATTTTTTATTTCTGGACTTAGACGAAAACTTTACCTTAATCCAATTGAAATGTTCCCTTGAAGCACATATGGTATATCGTTAGATAATACTTAATATATTGAAATGCATATTAATTAATAGGGGTAAAGATACACTTACTCAATATATGGTTGAATATCATTTGTATTTTGCAACACTAGTCGATGTGCTTCATCTAATTCATTTTTGCCAACAGTGCATACAACACTACCTCGCCGATTGACAATATTACTTGATTTTACTTCATCATTAAGCCCAATACTTTGTACACCAGACATGTATTCAGAACAAAACTCAACTGCCTCTTCAGCAATATAACATTCAACAATGCACCCTTCAGGTCGACTTCTATTCCTAACATATCCCTTGAGAATTTTCATATATCTCTCAAATGGATACATCCATCTGAAGTAGACTGGACCACAAAATCGTAATTCTCTAACCAAGTGAACAGTGAGATGAATCATTATATCAAAGAAGGCAGGTGGGAAGAATTGCTCTAGTTTACACAATATGTAAGTAATATCTTGTTGTAGCTTGTCCAACGAGGAGATATCTACCACTTTAGAGCATAACGATTTGAAAAACAAACACAACCTTGTGATTATCTCTCGAACATTCTTAGGCAAAACTGATCGAATAGCCACAGGAAGCATGTGTTGCATTAGAACATGACAATCATGAGATTTCAAGCCAGTCAAAGTATAGGTTTTCGTATCTACAATTATATGTATTAAGAGAATATGCCCTTAATTTATATTGATAAGAAGTAATAATATATACATAAATAAATACAGAATATACTACACAATTATATGTATTATGAAAAATACATTTCTCATTCATGTGTTTTTTCTTTTAAAAGTTCATTCATGTGGTTTAGATGAATTTTTGAATTTGTATTTTGTAAAATGAATGATATATGATCAAAAGTAATTTTAATATCCTTAATTTTATTTTTCTTCTATAAAAATTTAGGTTTCAAATCAGAAATATCTTTAAATTCAAGAGCTAAAAAGAAGATGAATATTATTTATAGGAAATTAGATAATTGCAAACAACTGAAAGTTACCATGAAAACATGTTAAGAGCAAGTATAAACTAGAGCTTACCACAAAAGTTGGCCCCAAGAGAATAAAAGTGAGAATATTCTTTGAATCTTGAGCATCTATACGTAAAATCCAAAAAGAGAACAAAACTGAAGGTTAGATTCTCATAGAAAAAGACAACCTTAAAATGAAGTAAAACATGGCCTAATCTCTAAGTGGCTATTGAAAAAATCAAGAGTTCTCAACTCAATACAAGCAAATAAAACATTATTAAGACTATCTAATTATGCTTGACATTAGAAACTAAGTGTGTTCACTATATATATTTATATATGCCAAATATCATAATGAAATAACATGCTGCAAATTGCAGAAGGTATCTGCAAATGCATGGCTATTTTGGCATATTAGGATGAGATCAAAGTTTTGCATTATAGAAAAAGTTATTCTCATGTTTTGTTTGTTTCTTTAAAGTTATAATCTTTAAGAAGATCATCAAAATAATTATTGGGATCTTGAAAGTACAACCAAAAAGAAATTATAATAACCACTCTTTTCCATTTATTAATTTAAATGTTAGTATAAGTATTGGAATAAACAAACAATAAGAAGTTGTCATAGTGTGAGTTGTCACACTCACAATCAAACTCATTTTCACGGCCCTATAATTAGACTCACTCCTCTTTGGTTGAAAACTCAAAATAAAGCAAAGCAAAAGTTTTATTATGCCATTACTATTTATAAGCACACCTCTATCCATCAGAAGCACACATTCCTATGCTAATAATACACAGCACATAATAATAATAGATATATATTTTCCCTTATTTTGAACAAATATATGGCAAAAATCAAAAAATACACATAAACAGGTGTTATTCTCAATGTTCAACATCTATTCTAAAAAATTATTTGTTAATGTTTCTTAATACTAGGCCTCTTCTTGCCTAACTAGGTGTGTTCACTATATGTATATTAAATATGCCAACTCATAACGAAACAGCAGCTGCAAATTGCAGAGGTATTTGCAGAGGGTACCTGCAAATGCATTGTTATTTTGGCAAATTGGGATAAGATCAAAGTTTTGCATAATAGAAAAAGTTATTCTCATGTCTTGTTTTAAAACACTTTCTAACTTTTCTTTCTTTTTCAATGACAATTATAGTAGTGGTTTTGAGTGAATTGTGTGACTGGTCCATTGACTCTCGTGTCAATTTCATACACACAAATGCATTAATACATTGACCGGTCCATTGACTCCCAATAGTTTTCAATACATAAAACCCCATTTACAGTACTAAAAATTTCTGCAAATATAATGATAAATACATGAATATATGTATAATGAGAATGTAGAGTAAAAGGAAGAGAGATCGAGAGAAAGTATATATAAAAGAGAGATTGAGTAATAGAGAAACTCCCTTTAATCAAATACAAGTAAAAATGCAAAAATCTCACTCAAACATCAATTGATTTCAATATACATTTTGATGCTAATGAATCAAAGTAAAGGATTTACAGAATCCACTTTCTAGGATTCGAAGTCACAAATCCAGAATAATAAAAAAAAAAAAAAAACTCACCTGATGTGGGTGCAGCAAAATCAAAATCAAGGCAGTTTGAGGAGAGAGTTTGGTGGACAATGATTTGGGCTTCCTCTTCTCAGAGGTCGATCGTTAGAGGTGAGAAATAAGGAATTTCTCAACAATAACAATAGAGAAATAAAGTAAAAAAAAAATAAAAAAGGAAAATAGTTTAAAACAAAGGAAAAAAAGCAACAAAAAGAGGCAAAGTGAAAAATTAAGCGCCAAAAATTGAGTCACCCCCTTTTGTCTTAGTTTATATACTAAAATATAAATAATTAATTATTATTATTATTATTATTATTATTATTATTATTATTATGTAATTTCTAAAAAAAAAGTATATATATAACTATTTAATGAATTCCACCCCAAATGGACACATCCCTCTTTTAGGAAATTTTTTTTATTTTTTTTTAGTTTTAACTTATTGTGTCTAAACACATTTTTTTAGTCCATTAATATTAGACATAATATGTTTTTTTTCCTAGTCCATTAATGTTGGACATGAAATTTTTGGAAAAAAAAATTATGTCCTACACTTTTTTTGTTGGACATGAAAAAGGGACATAGAAAAGGTTATTTGTAGTAGTGCATGTTCAGGTCTCTCTGGGTGAAGAAGTATTTCAAACTTTTATGATCAGTGTATATCTCACATTTCTCGCCATACAAGTAATGCCGCCAAATCTTTAGCGCAAATAATACTGTTGCGATTCTAAGTCATGAGTAGGGTACATTTGCTCATACTCCTTTAACTGTCGAGAAGCATAGGCTATTACCTTTCCAGATTGCATAAGATAACAGCCCAGACCCTGTCTCGAGGCATCATAATAAACAACAAACTTTTCCTTATCTGAAGGAAGAGTTAACACTGGAGCGGTAATCAAGCGCTGCTTTAACTCCAAAAAACTTTTCTCCCACTAATCAGTCCAAACAAACTTCAAGTTCTTTTGGGTCAGCTCTGTTAAGGGTAAATCAATCTTTGAGAAACCCTCAACGAACCGACGATAATACCCAGCTAAACCCAAAAAGCTTCTAACTTCAGTAGCTGATTTTGGTGTTGGCCAATCCCGAACAGCTTCAATCTTGGTCGGATCAACCATGATCCCATATTTATCAACTATGTGCCCCAATAAAGAGACGCGAGATAACCAGAATTCACACTTTTTGAACTGAGCATACAACTTGTGATATCGTAACCGTTCCAATACTGATTTGAGATGCAACTCATGTTCCTCTTCTTATTCAGAATAAACCAATATATCATCAATAAACACAATTACACACATGTCCAGATAATCCTTCTACACTCGATTCATAAGATCCATGAATGTCGCCGGGGCATTGGTGAGTCCAAAAGACATCACTATAAATTCATAATGTCCATAGCGAGTACGGAATGCAGTTTTTGGGATATCTTCCTCTCAAAATTTCAGTTGATGATAGAATGAGCAAAGATCAATCTTAGAGAAGACCGTCTTCCCCCATCAGTTGATCAAAAAGATCATCAATTAAAGGCAAAAGATACTTGTTCTTGATGGTAAACTTGTTTAACTCCCGGTAATCAATACCTATTCAAAGCGACCCATCTTTTTTTTTTTTTACAAACAAAACCGAAGCACCCCTAAGAGAGTAACTTGGTCTAATGAACCCCAGCTTCAACAACTCTTGCAACTTGATCTTTAACTCTTTCAATTCCGCTGGAGCCATCCGATATGGTGCTTTTGATACTTTTTTTGCTCTCGGAACTAACTCACAAATTCAATCTCTCAGGTAGGTGGCAATCCCAGTAGATCTTCTAGAAAAATGTCAATGAACTCGCATAACAATCTTGTATTCTCAGGCCTAGATGTCACAGGTTGGCTGGTATCCACTGCAGTGACTATGAATCCCAGACAAGCTCTACTCATCATATCTTTAGCTTTCAAAAGTGTTATCCTTGGTATGCGTGTTCCCTAAACTTTACCCACAAACACTATCGGGTTAGCTCTATCGGGCTCAAACACCACCATCTTCCGCTTGTAGTCGATCGTTGACCCATACTTTGACAGAAAATCCATTCCCAGGATTATATAAAAATTAGACAGTTGCAGCTCTATTAGATTGGCGGTTAATTGACAACCGTCAATCTAGAAAGACAAAGACCGAATCCACCTAGTGGATACTATAAGGTCTCTTGAAGGTAACAGGGTACCAAACCCAAAGCATATACATCACATGGTTATGAAAACTTTCAATTACTCTCTCAACACATAGGAATGAGTAGCTCCCAAGTCAAACAATACAGTATAGGAACAACCATGTATAGATAACTTACTTGTCACCACTGACGGACTAGCATCAGTGTCAGCCTGAGTCATGGTAAAAAGTTGTCCCGGGTTCTAAGAAGTATTTTTCTTCGGCTCCTCTTTCTTGGCTTGAGGAAAATCTCTGATAAAGTGGCCCACCATCCCACACTGGAAACAAGTCTTGGCCCAACATTCACCCTGATGGTGTTTCTTGCATTTCAGACACTTAGGATAAGATCTCAATAAAGATCCGTAGCCCTGACGACAACCTATATTGCCCAATAACTTTCTATTACCCCCTAATGTTCTGAAAGCATTAGCCTTCTGTTTGTGATCAGGGTTACCACCATCGGTCCCCTTACTGATATTACCACTTATAGGAGGATTCAACGCCGTGGAGGCATCCTTTGCAGTCTGACCCTTTGTTACATGTTGCTCAGCCTCCTCTGCAATTAAGGCTAGCTCTACCACTTTCTTGTATAAAGTATCATGAGTAGTGGTAATTTTCAAGTCCCAACTAATTGTGGCATTCAGTTCTCTCACATATTTTGTTTTCTGGTGAAATCTGTAGGCACTAGATCACCAGCAAATTTGGACAGCCAATCAAACTCCCGAGTGTATTCGACCACAGACATTGTCCCTTGAGTCAGTTTTACAAAGACCTCCATATGTGAGGTTCTCACAGCGATGTTATAAAATTTTTCCTCAAACAGACTCTTGAACTCTTCCCAAGTCAACACATTGACATCACGAGTCTGGCCCACCATATCCCACCAGACGCGGACATGATCTTGTAACATAAAAGCTGCACAATTTACTCTCTTTGTCCCTATCACCCCCGTATTATCAAGGATACAGGTGATTATGCTCATCCACTGCTCAGCTTTAATTAAATTAGTACCTCCCAGAAAAGTTGGAGGTTGCAGCTTCACGAACTGCTTAAACACTGAGTCTCTATGCGGCAACATAAACCCCTAGTTACCCACCACTGGCATAAAAGCTGGTGGTAACACTTGCTCAACAGGGGCAGCCGGTGCCAATTGCCTCAACTGACGTTATTCTTCCTCTTGACGAAGTATGATACCTCACATTTCTTGAAACATTTGCTGCAAGTTAGCAGGTGAATTAGCATTGCAACCCCCGCGTTATCCCCCAGATTCTGCAGAGGTGGATGCGGTGCCTGTGGATTGGTCTTGTCTGCACTAGGCTCTAATTGCTTGCCCTGTGGTCTAGATGATTGCGGAGGATCCATTTTTACAAGTACCCCTGTAATCAACAACCCCATCGAGTTAAGTACCAATACCACACTTATGCACTTATTGCCTTTAACCCTAACTCAATTATTCATTCCAACTAAATAAACATTTATCATATAACATTTTAAGCATGGCATCATATATCACATAAATGCTCTAGATGCTCGCATATTGCCTAAAATGGAAAGCGGTAAATAAATAGTCATATAAGCAGTGAAAGCGTTTACTCTCAACACCTACTGCACCACGAGTCGAGCTTGCCTCTGACGATGATTGTACATGTTCAACCGGTGTAAAGGAAGTTTAAAAACCTTGGCCCTCTGATACCCAACTGTAGCGCCCTAACAATTAGGCACGTCACAACAACTAATTATGAAACCCTAATCCCCTAAACTAGGATTACTAAGAAGATAAGTGCAGAAAAATTAAACTTTAATCTAAAACAGAATGAAAATACAACTTGTAATAACTTTAAACTTTACAATCAAAAGTGACATATTTTGGGGTCCCAAAAATCTTTTACTAAATATTACAAGCCTTTTCACTAGCCGACCTAAGTAGTAAAATCGAAGTTACAAAAGTACATCGCTAGTAGACCCCAACCCTCTTGGTCTAGTGTGGCCCGAACATGTACAAGCACCGCCAAGCCCTCGCATTCAGGGCTGATTAGAGACAGATTTACCCTTTCCTGCACAGTAGGGCACCCGTGAGCCAAGCCCAGCATGACAGTATAATATCAATAATCATAACTATCATATCACATATACGATAATGCCATTTATAATTGTTTATTTAATATAGACCCGCGTGTTAAGCTCACACACCTATTTATGTTTTTGTGGCATAGACCCACGTGTTACGCTCACACGTCAACATACAATAAGGCCTTAGAATGGTTCATCTTAGTTCTAGTTACCGAGTCCAACCTGATTACGCCTTAAAGGCATAACCCATAATCTCAATATACATACATAAATCATGGCATAACAATACTCATTAACAATTCACTAGGGTAATAACCCTAGGCCAATAAACTGCTCTCTCTAGGGTAATAACCCTAATCTTGGTTTCTAGTTACTCACATATATGATATTTAATATAAGCATCATCGTGCATAACTCTACGTGCTAACTACTGTCTTACCTGATGTCCCGCAAACTTAGAGATTCCAAATCCCTGGGTGCTCCTGACTAAGTGCCAATAATCCTAGTCACAATTTCCAGGATTCACAAGTATATGGTTAATCCCTAAATCCACTTTCACATAATTTAAAATTGGCATTCAAAATACAGATAATCACATAGAGCTAGGAACGGGCTTTCCAACGATATATAAAGCTCCCGAAACGGTGTCTAGATCACAAAGTAACGAGGATTCAAATAACGCGTTTGAATCTGCCCAAAAAAAAATGAAGGGCGGGTCGCGACACTCCCTACATGGGGCCGCGACACCTATGTTTAAAATCAAGGATTTCAATAGAGGCGGGACGCGGCGCCCAGAGATCTGGGCCACGACTTCTAGGTTTCAAACCCATAAAACCCCAATTTTCCTGCTCGAAAACATGCTCAAAAACACACCCAAACTGAGTCAAAAGCATGCTCACACACCATAATTAATTCCACAATAATAACCAACATAACAGATAGCTATCACACACATTTTAAGCTCTAAATCACAGCATACATGCATCATAAAGTCAAATTTAAACATACTCCAACATAAGCTCAACACATGAGCAAATCTTCACACTATACAAATTCAACAACTTGAATATCACAACATGCTTCACCATCATCCAAACAACAATAAATAGAGTCAATAATCCGATTCTTAAACTTGGGAAATAACCCTAAAACTTGCTAGCAAACATGGGTGCATAACCCATAATTTAAACAAGTTCAAGTTACAAAGTAATCACCATTAGCTCCCTTTTCAACCCTCATGCATTCAAAGCCCAAAGACATGACTCTCAACTTTAATTCAGCAAGAGAAATTAGATTTAAAATAGTAAGAACTACCTCAAATTCTAGCAAAGAACAACTCCAAGTTCCAAGCACCAAAAGCTAGCAAAAATAAAGCTTGAACCAAAGTACTTTCTCAAAAATTTAACAATTCGATAGGGTGAGTAAAGAGGGAGAGAGAGTCGGTCCAAGAGAGAGAGAGAACCAGAAAATAATTCAATCCTCTACCAAAAATCTTTTTTGTTGTAAAATAAACCAATTATGCAAAATTACGATAATGCCCCTAAAGCCATATAACACACATATAGACATTCAAGGGCAAATATGTCATTTCCATCACACGACACCTTATTCAAATAATTTTTAGAATATTTACATATCAATAAAATGCCAATACAAAATCCTGAAAATGAATTTCGGCCGAGAACCCGGTTTGACCCAAAATTCCCAATTGTGACTATATCGCGCCGATCTGTCAAACAACACCTAAAAAAAGACAAGACAAGTATACTATAGAATAATATAGTCCATAAGCATATCATAATATAAATTTCACAGTTTTACGCGTCTCGGGCCAAAATTACTAAAATACCTATGGCTCACCAACGGGGTCTTAACATGCCATATATCATATTAATTCACATATAATAAATTATATAATAATATAATTCTATAATAATACACATATAGCTAGTTAGGGTTTGCTAATCTATTTTCTTAATCTTAGGGTATTACATTTACGTCCTTCAATCTGTTACACTTAGTTAGTATAATGTTTATTATACGCTAAGTGTTTTAACAGTCAATTCACCCTGTCAACACTTTTGTACACATAGCGAGGATGTTGTTTTGCTATGCATTATCGATGTCATCCTTACGGTTATGTTCTCTGACGCAAAATAGTTTCTCGTCAATACGCGAATCAATAGTTTGTACATCTTTGTCTCGCTAGAGACTATGCAATTTGCGAGTTATAGATATGCTCTATTAACTCTGCATTTAATGAGTTATTTCATTTAACATCTTTTAATATAATTACCATTATCTTTTTTTAAACCTCTCCTTTTTTCTCAAAAAATATCTCATTTTTATTTTTACTAAATTTTCTCTTTTAAAATATTTTCTCAAGTCTTTTCAATATTTTTCTCATTTTTTTTTAATGTTTTGCTTATTTTTTTAAGTTTTTCTTTTTATTTGTTTATTAGTAAATATATAATAGTGTAGAAAACTGTAAAGACCGCTTAGTTTAAATTGGAAATTAGCAGTTAATCACGTTTAATTATGAAATTATTTATAGCTATTTAAATAATTTATTATACTGTTATTATTGAATTCAGAGATGCATTTTTATGTCATGTAGTAGTTTTCATAATTTTGCATTCCGATCCCCGGTATTTTAGAACTCGGTGTTTGGCTCAGTAAAAATCACAACTTAGTATGTTAGTAGTTTGGGACGGTTTATTAGACATTGGGAATGTCGGGAATGGCCGAGAATTTAGAATTTCCCAAAAATACCCCTTTAGTGTTATTTATGTTATTTTAGTGTGGAGGGGCAAAATGGTCTTTTTGCCCCAATGATATTTTGTCTTTTAGTGATTTTATTAATTGAAAAATAAATGTTTATTAAGTTATTATTTGGATTAAAGTAAGTGTGTTATATGCCTTAAAATTCCTTTTCATTCACATTTTCAACACTTAGTCAAAAATAGAAAAATTTCAAAGAAAGCTCTCTCTCTCTTTCCCTCTCCATTTCGGCTCCTTTGTGCAGCAAGGAAAAGGAGATTTTTCCTTGTGAATCTAGTAATTTTCAGCAACTTTTGGGTGATCTTTGAAGAGGTATTCCTTCGTCTAGTCTTCTTCCTTTGTTTTCTTGAATTTTTTATGAAAAAGATGAGTGATGCATGCATGATTATTTGAGGTTGTTGCTGCTGTGATCTTGTTGTTGTTTTCTGTGATTTAATCATGTTGATTAGAGTTTAATTAAGCTTCTTGTAGTGCTTAATTGTTAGGTTATCTAAAGTTATGATTTTTCTATGCTAAAACTATGATTTTTGAAAGAAATGTCTTGAATCTGTTGCTGTGATGTTGTTGATGTTTGTAGTTATTTTCAGAGGCTTAATTATGCATGATTAAGTAGATTTATGTTGGTTTGATTGCATGTTAGCTAGGTTTACTCAAGTTTGAGTTTAGAACTCAAAGCTTGAGCTTTAATGGTGATTTTTGATTATGTGCAATCTGGGTGGTTTTGAAGCTTTAGAAATGTTCTAGGGGATATATAGAACAGGTCTGGAAGGTTTCATGTGAATTGGAGTTGATTTGAGCAAGATATGAAATTTTGATGTTGCTGCCTGCGAGGAACCGGAATTCTGATTGTACATTCAAAATTCCGGATGGGGTTCTGAAATTTCCCAGAACCGGAATTCTGGTTGGGCAACCAGTCTACCGGTTGGGGAAAATTCAGGAACCCTAGATTTCATCGATTTTATGTTTTTAGAGGTATTGCCATGCTTTTTATCGATAGGGAAACTTTTAGTTCCTAGTTTAAGTCCCCGGGAAGTGATTTAGCGTGTCACTTATAGTGTTGTGATTTTTATGGTTTAGGAGCCTGTAATCCACCGCGCAGTTAAGTTCCAAATAAAGTTGGACCAAGCACACACCGAATTCGGAATCCAGGTAAGATTAGTATAACAGTATGCATATGTAGATTACATGTTTAGCGTGCATGTAGGAAGCCTGTTAGATTACATTAGTTATGTATGTTGGCTTCGAACCATCCAACCCTGTCACGTCGGTACAGGCTGGAGTATGACCAGCAGCCGGAGTATGACCAATTCGACCGATCAGGCTGACACTTAGGTTGGTGGTTCCGTACTATTGACGTATCTCGTCGGTACAGGCTGGAGCATGACCAGCAGCCGGAGTATGACCAGTTTGACCGATCAGGCGGATACTGTAACACGTTGGTACAGGTTGGAGTATGACCAGCAGCCGGAGTATGACCGGTTCGACCGATCAGGCTGTTACTTGTCAATAGTACCGTCCCTATGAACGTTCAGAACTCAGTACCGTGTTGGACACGGCAGTTAGGGGGACTCAGTATCGTGTTGGACACGGCAGTTAGGGTTATGATCAGGGGTATGGGCGTCTGATAATCACCGGGTTTATGTATGAATATTATTATGCTTTTCTTACTGAGTCTATCGACTCAAAGTTCTACGTTTATGTGTAGGTAAAGGCAAGGCTAAAGCTGATGGACCGTGAACGAGCTTATGAAGATTGTACATGTCGGGACGGTTAGGCCTGGAGCGTACGATCATCGGGACAGCAAGGCTAATTTTTGTAACTAGTCGCTAGGCGACAATTATTTTGTATGAACAGTAAACTTTTGTAAATGATTTTGTAATCGGGATCCCGAGTCTTTTGTATAAATATTTTATAAGTTTAATTAAAAGGAAAAATTTTAATTAATCACGTTTTCCATAAACCTCGTTGATTAGCAACGAGCTGCACAACATGTTTAAAAATCACATAATACGCCTATGTTAGTTAGGGTGTTACAATTTGGTATCAGAGCCGCGAGGTTGTCTTCCGAAGATCGTCACGACATGTACAATCATCATCAGCAGTTAGCTCGTTTCACGGTTCAGTAAGCCTTTATTGCTTTAGTAGTTTATTTATTTATTTATAAAAAAAAGAAAAGCCTGTTAGGAAGCATATTAGTAGCCTGATAGTAGAATAGGCGCATGTTTCGTTTTTAATTTCCAAATTAAGCGGCATTAGTAAGCTCTCCTTGAATACGACCTGATATGCCAACTCTTGGTTTCGCAGGCGGTTCTGACTAGATGGATGCCAGGCGGACTACCAGGAGTCAAGGAAACTCAATAGGGTCGAATCAAGGTCAGGGAGCTCAGTTTCCCCCGCCAGTTAGGGGCCGAGGTAGAGGTCCCCGAGGCAGGGCTCGTGGTCGGGATGTTGAGAACCCGCCACAGGCTACCCAGGCTCCCCCAGCAGATCAGGGAGCCCAGAATTGGGAGGTTCGGTTTGCGGAAATGCAAGCCCGGATAGAAGAACAAGACCTCAAGATTCAGAGGTTGAGACAGCAGGGTGCTCCTGCAGTTCCAGTGCACGTAGTTCCAGTGGCACCTGCCCCTGCTGCCCAGGCCGAGATAGTGGTGGCGGCCAATAGATTGGAACCGCTGTCTGAACGGTTCCGGAAGCAAGCACCTCCAGTTTTCTTGGGAGGTCCAGACGTGATGAAGGTCGAACAGTGGCTGACGGTGATCACCAAGATCTTGAACTTCATGGGTGTCACCAGTAATGATAGAGTGGTGTGTGCCACTTTCCAGTTCTAGGAGGACGCTCTGGTCTGGTGGGACATGGTGTCTCAGATTCATGACGTCACTACCATGACTTGGGAAAGGTTCCAGGAACTCTTCAATGCCAAATACTATAATGAGGCGGTCAGAAGCACGAAGAGGAAAAAGTTCGCTCACCTGACCCAGCGTGAGAACATGAGCGTGACCGAGTATACTACTCAGTTCGATCGGTTGGCGAGGTTAGCCTCGGGAATTGTGCCAACCGACTTCAGCAAGAAAAAGAAGTATCTGGATGGGTTGAATGCAAGGATCAAACATGATTTGATGATCACCACGGACGACAAGACCACCTATGCTGAGATGGTGGGGAAGGCACTGCGAGCTGAGGGCGCAGTTGGGTGTATGTCGGAGTGAGCTAGTACTCCGGCAAGTGGCGGGGCTCCTACCCCTCCTGCATCAGGCTTTAGCAGGGGGAGTAGTGGTTCGGCCATTGATCAGAGGAAGAGAGCACCCACTGCATCCGGTGGCTCGAGTCAGAACAAGAGGTTCCGGGGGAACCAGAATAGAGGTAGTCGTTCCGGTGGTACTGAGACCCGATTTTCCTATCCCGAGTGCCCTAGCTGCAAAAGGCACCATAGGGGTGAGTGCAAAGGTCAGGGATGCTTTCACTGTGGCATGCCCGGACACTTCAAGAGGGACTGTCCCCAGCTCCGTTCAGAGGCACCGAGAGCTCCGGCGATACCCACTCCAGCCAGGGTGTTTGCCATCACTCAGGCTAATGCAGATGCCAGCCCATCAGTTGTGACGAATTCGGCTTTACGTTAATAACTCGCTTTACTCGCATCTTGTTTGATTCTGGGGCTACACATTCTTATGTGGCAGCCAGAGTCTTTAGTAAATTGGATAGACCGTACGATAGTTATGAATCAGGGTTTGGAACCCTATTACGTGGCAGAGAATTGGTTATCTCCAACAGGTGGATTAGGTCTATGCCGATCAGGATAGATGGTAGAGAGTTAAGTGCTGACTTGATAGAGATGAGTTTAGTAGAGTTTGATATTATTTTAGGAATGGATTTCCTATCTAAATATTCGGCGAGCATTGATTGCAAAAGGAAGATGGTGATCTTCCAACCGGAAAGTGAAGAACCATTCGTGTTTATTGGTTCAGTTCGGGGATCTCGGATCCCGGTGATTTCGGCCATGTCAGCTAGAGATTTATTGCTTGGCGGTTGTTTAGGATTTCTGGCCGTGGTGGTGGACACCACTCGGCCAGATACCATTCGGCCAGAGGACATCAAGGTGGTTCGGGAATTTTTGGATGTTTTTCCCGAAGAACTTCCAGGATTACCACCTCAGCGGGAGATTGACTTCGTGATAGATTTGGCACCAGGGGTGGAACCGGTTTCCAAAGCCCCATATAGAATGGCTCCAGCTGAACTTAAGGAATTAAAGATTCAGCTCCAAGGGTTGCTTGACATAGGGTTTATTCGGCCCAGTGTGTCACCCTGGGGAGCCCCGGTTTTATTCGTCAAGAAGAAAGATGGATCTATGAGGATGTGCATCGACTACAGAGAATTGAACAAGCTGACGGTGAAGAATAAATATCCATTACCTAGGATCGATTATTTGTTCGATCAGCTTCAGGGGAAGACGGTCTTTTCTAAGATTGATCTCCGTTGGGGTTATCATCAGTTGAGAATCCGAGAGGAGGACATTCCGAAGATGGCTTTCCGCACTAGGTATGGACATTACGAATTCCTGGTTATGTCATTCGGACTAACCAATGCTCCTGCAACATTTATGGACTTGATGAATACAGTATTCAAGGATTTCCTCGATATCTGCGTGATTGTGTTTATCGACGACATCCTCGTGTACTCTCAATCAGAAGGGGAGCATGAATTACATCTTCAGATGGTACTGCAACAGCTTCTGGAACACAAGCTTTATGCCAAGTTCAAGAAATGTGAATTTTGGTTATCTCAGGTGTCCTTCCTAGGGCACATTGTCAGCAAAGATGGGATCAACGTAGATCCCGGGAAGATCGAATCCCTCAGGGATTGGCCGAGACCGAAGACAGTGACAGAGATCAGAAGCTTCTTGGGTTTAGCTGGGTACTACCGTAGGTTCGTGGAAGGGTTCTCTAAAATTTCAATGCCCCTAACCGAGCTTACAAAGAAGAATCAGCGATTTATTTGGTCAGACAAGTGCGAAGCTAGTTTTCAGGAGCTGAAGCAGAGGTTGATTACCGCTCCAGTGCTAGCTTTGCCTTCAGACAGCGAGAAGTTTGTAGGTTATTGTGACGCATCCAAACAGGGTTTGGGGTGTGTGTTGATGCAAGCCGATCGTGTCATCGCTTATGCCTCTCGTCAGTTAAAGGATTATGAACAGCGATACCCGACTCATGATCTAGAGTTGGCCGCAGTGGTTTTTGCATTGAAGATTTGGCGGCATTACCTTTATGGAGAAAAGTGTGAAATCTATACCGACCATAAAAGTCTCAAGTATTTCTTTACTCAGAAGGATTTCAATATGAGAGAAAGGCGTTGGTTGGAATTAGTGAAAGATTACGACTGTGAGATCCTCTATCACCCGGGAAGGGCCAATGTAGTGGCCGATGCCCTGAGCAGAAAGGGTCCCGGGCAAGTGGCTAGTATGGTTCAGATCTCACCTCAGCTAGCGGAGGATATGGTTAGATCCAGCATTGAGTTTGTGGTAGGTCAGCTTCACAACTTAACGCTGCAATCTGATCTGTTGGAAAGAATAAAAGTCGCTCAGATGATGGATCCAGAATTAGTGAAGATCAGAGATGAGGTGTTGGCTGGCCAAGCCAAGGACTTTTCAGTGTCAGACAGCGGGATGCTTCTGTATAAAGCTAGGGTTTGTGTTCCGAATAGTATGGAACTCAGGAATGAGATCTTGGAGGAGGCTCATTCTACCCCGTATTCTCTGCATCCCGGCACCACTAAGATGTACCAAGATCTGAAACCGTACTTCTGGTGGAGCTGTATGAAGAAGAATTTGGTAAAATTCGTATCGAGATGCCTCACTTGTCAGCAGATTAAGGCTGAACATCAGAGACCAGCAGGGTTGTTGCAGCCTCTAACCCTACCAGAATGGAAGTGGGAAGATATCACGATGGATTTTGTGGTCGGGTTACCTAGGACCACGGGTTTATTTGATTCCATCTGGGTAGTGGTGGATCGATTTACGAAATCTGCTCATTTTCTGCCGGTTAGAACAACATTTACAGTGGATCAGTTGGCAGAGTTGTATGTCAGAGAGATCGTAAGACTTCACGGGGTACCGAAGTCTATAATTTCGGACAGGGATCCGAAGTTCACCTCCAAATTTTGGCAGAGTTTGCAGCGAGCAATGGGTACAAAGCTGAAATTTAGCATAACATTCCATCCTCAGACAGATGGTCAGTCCGAAAGGACAATTCAGATATTGGAGGACATGTTGCGAGCCTGTGTTATGGATTTTGAAGGCTCATGGAATAAGTATCTACCGTTGATAGAATTTTCTTACAACAACAGTTATCAGAGTACGATAGGGATAGCTCCCTACGAACTGTTATACGGTAGGAAATGTAGATCTCCCATTCACTGGGATGAGACAGGGGAGAGGAAATACCTAGGTCCAGGGTCAGTGCAGCGGACCAATGAAGCAATAGAGAAGATAAAAGCTAGAATGCTTGCCTCACAGAGTAGACAGAAGAGTTACGCAGATCCGACACGCAGAGATGTTGAGTTCCAAGTAGGGGACCATGTGTTTTTTACGGGTATCTCCGATGAAGGGGATCAAACGTTTCGGGAAAAGAGGCAAGTTATGCCCTAGATTTACAGGACCTTTCGAAATTCTCGAGAAGATAGGTCAAGTGGCATACCGGTTAGCATTGCCTCCAGCTTTATCAGCAGTTCACAACGTATTCCATGTCTTGATGTTGAGAAAATACGTTTCAGATCCCTCTCATTTACTCAATTATGAGAGCCTTGAGCTGCAGCTAGACATGACTTATGAAGAACAGCCAGTGCAGATCCTGGATAAAAAGGATAAAGTCCTTCGGAATAAGACCATAGCATTGGTCAAAGTTCTCTGGAGAAATAGCAAGGTGGAGGAAGCCACCTGGGAGCTAGAGTCAGATATGAGAGCTCAATATCCAGAGGTATTCAGGTTAGATTTCGGGGACGAAATCCTTTTAAGGGGGGAATAGTTGTAAAGACCGCTTAGTTTAAATTAGAAATTAGCAGTTAATTACATTTAATTATGAAATTATTTATAGCTATTTAAATAATTTATTATACTGTTATTATTGAATTCAGAGATGCATTTTTATGTCATGTAGTAGTTTTCATAATTTTGCATTCCGATGCCCAGTATTTTGGAACTCGGTGTTTGGCTCAGTAAAAATCACAACTTAGTATGTTAGTAGTTTGGGACGGTTTATTAGACATTGGGAATGTCAGGAATGGCCGAGAATTTAGAATTTCCCCAAAATACCCCTTTAGTGTTATTTATGTTATTTTAGTGTGGAGGGGCAAAATAGTCTTTTTGCCCCAATGATATTTTGTCTTTTAGTGATTTTATTAATTGAAAAATAAATGTTTATTTAGTTATTATTTGGCTGAAAGTAAGTGTGTTATATGCCTTAAAATTCCTTTTCATTCACATATTCAACACTTAGTCAAAAATAGAAAAATTTCAAAGAAAGCTCTCTCTCTCTTTTCCTCTCCATTTCGGCTCCTTTGTGCAGCAAGGAAAAGGAGATTTTTCCTTGTGAATCTAGTAATTTTCAGCAACTTTTGGGTGATCTTTGAAGAGGTATTCCTTTGTCTAGTCTTCTTACTTTGTTTTCTTGAATTTTTTATGAAAAAGATGAGTGATGCATGCATGATTATTTGAGGTTGTTGCTGCTGTGATCTTGTTGTTGTTTTCTGTGATTTAATCATGTTGATTAGAGTTTAATTAAGCTTCTTTTAGTGCTTGATTGTTAGGTTATTTAAAGTTATGATTTTTTTTATGCTAAAACTATGATTTTTGAAAGAAATGTCTTGAATCTGTTGTTGTGATGTTGTTGATGTTTGTAGTTGTTTTCACAGGCTTAATTATGCATGATTAAGTAGATTTATGTTGGTTTGATTGCATGTTAGCTAGGTTTACTCAAGTTTGAGTTTAGAACTCAAAGCTTGAGCTTTAATGGTGATTTTTGATTATGTGCAATCTGGGTGGTTTTGAAGCTTTAGAAATGTTCTAGGGGATATATAGAACAGGGTTGGAAGGTTTCATGTGAATTGGAGTTGATTTGAGCAAGATATGAAATTTTGATGTTGCTGCCTGCGAGGAACCGGAATTCCGGTTGTACATCCGGAATTCCGGATGGGGTTCTAAAATTTCCCAGAACCGGAATTCCGGTTGGGCAACCGGTCTACCGGTTGGGGAAAATTCAGGAACCCTAGATTTCCTCGATTTTATATTTTTGGGGGTATTGCCATGCTTTTTATCGATAGGGAAACTTTTAGTTCCTAGTTTAAGTCCCCGAGAAGTGATTTAGCGTGTCACTTATAGTGTTGTGATTTTTATGGTTTAGGAGCCTGTAATCCGCCGCGCAGTTAAGTTCCAGTCAGGTTGACCGGCACACCTGAATTCGGAATCCAGGTAAGATTAGTATAACAGTATGCATATGTAGATTACATGTTTAGCGTGCATGAAGGAAGCCTGTTAGATTACATTAGTTATGTATGTTGGCTTCGAACCATCCAACCCTGTCACGTCGGTACAGGCTGGAGTATGACCAGCAGCCGGAGTATGACCGGTTCGACCGATCAGGCTGACACTTAGGTTGGTGGTTCCGTACTATTGACGTATCCCATCGGTACAGGTTTGAGTATGACCAGCAGCCGGAGTATGACCGGTTCGACCGATCAGGCGGATACTGTAACACGTCGGTACAGGCTGGAGTATGACCAGCAGCCGGAGTATGACCGGTTCGACCGATCAGGCTGTTACTTGTCAATAGTACCGTCCCTATGAACGTTCAGAACTCAGTACCGTGTTGGACACGGCAGTTAGGGGGACTCAGTATCTTGTTGGACACGGCAGTTAGGGTTATGATCAGGGGTATGGGCGTCTAATCATGACCGGGTTTATGTATGAATATTATTATGCTTTTCTTACTGAGTCTGTCGACTCACAGTTCTACGTTTATGTGTAGGTAAAGGCAAGGCTAAAGCTGATGGACCGTGAACGAGCTTATGAAGATTGTACATGTCGGGGCGGTTAGGCCTGGAGCGTACGATCATCGGGACAACAAGGCTAATTTTTGTAACTAGTCGCTAGGCGACAATTATTTTGTATGAACAGTAAACTTTTGTAAATTATTTTGTAATCGGAATCCCGAGCCTTTTGTATAAATATTTTATAAGTTTAATTAAAAAGGAAAAATTTTAATTAATCACGTTTTCTATAAACCTCGTTGATTAGCAACGAGCTGCACAGCATGTTTAAAAATCACGTAATACGCCTATGTTAGTTAGGGTGTTACAAAAACTATACGAGAAGACTATACGAGCATACATATAATATTAATCTATTTTGTATTCTTACTTTACTTTTTTTTTTTCTAAAAATTTGTGTTAATTATTGTTTTATTTTTCTTCTAAACTTGTCTTATTTGTATATAATAGTAGAGAAAATTATATGTACATACATTTAGACAAAATTACTGACGACCTTAGTTTGCATAAGCAAACCTATATCTCTTTGTTTAAACTTAATTTGTTTTTAACAATTGTGTAAACATAATTAATGAAAGTAAAATATATAATTATATAAACCACATGCTTTGACGGACTTATGTGCGTGTAGCACATTTACCACACTACATTTACCACACCACATTTACCACACATAGTGTATATATATATATTAGTTAAAGAATGTATCTATACATTCATATTGATGAAGTGTACAAAATAAGAGCAATTTAGTTAAAAAAACTGTATTTAGTTTTAATATATTTATAATATGTTATATATATATATTGTTTTTTTAAAAAAAAATATATACATTTGCATTCGATTAGACCCGACCCGATTTAGGCGGTTCGGGGTTGACTATCCCTGATTCATAAAGCTTAAAAGGGACTGATCCGCCCCATTTACATTCATAATACCTACAAAGAGGCAGTGGTAAATAAAGGTTTTACATGTGTAGATTATTTTTCTTATTGTAAGCAATTTGTTTTTTCTTTTTTAAAAAAATTGTACAAATAAATTTAAATTTAAAATGATAAAATAAATTAATGTATAATGTTAAAATATTTTATCACATTGAAAAAGTGATAATTAATATTCTTAAATATTTGTTATTTCAAAATTTATTATTTTAATTTGCGTAACAATTAGTTTGTGACTATATATATATTTATAAAACTAATCCTACTAACACCGTTAAATTTAACGGAATATTTTTATATTCTTAAAATATATTAAACTAACAAAAACTGCTAGAGAGCCATATTTTCAAAATTTTATAAATTAAAGAAAACCATTTAATTTTATAAATATTTAAAGTCTTAAAAATTTGAGGAAAAGAAATATAAAATTTTAAAAGATTAAAATTAAACATACTCTCAATATTAAAAATAAGAATAAAAAATAATAATATTAGAAATAATAATATTTTTAAATATAAAAGTTAAAAATATTAAGGTGGCGTTTGGTAACACTTTTGTTTTCTAATTTTAAAAACTAAAAAATAAAAGTAGATTTTTTATTTTTAAAATTTTGTTTTTGAAAAATAAAAATGTATTCTATAACCACTTTTGTTTTTAAATTTTAAAAACAGAAACAAAAGTATGTTCTGTAACCACTTTTGTTTTATAATTTTAAAAACACAAAATAAAAATATGTTCTGTAAATATTTTTATTTTTCAATTTTGAAAACAAAAAACATAATTTTAATTTTTTTTTTGTTTTTTAAATAAAAAAATTATGAATATCATTTATTTTTATTTTTAATCAAATATATAAAAATTATAAAAAAAAATCAAGTAAAAAATACTCATTAACATCTTAAAAAAATTCAAGTAATTTAAAATCACGAAACTCATTATCTATAACATAAAATCGACAAAGTCATAATAAAATATGAACTAATAATTGTTCAATCTTGAAGAAAAATATTAAAAATTTTCTAATTGTTAATAAGTTTCACTCATTATCTTCATCGTCGATTTGCTCTCCATAATCCATAGATGATCAGCAATTTCATCATTGATATTCGCCATTTTCACTAATTTGATCTCTTGAAATGCTAAACCCAACAATATCATTCAAAGTTTCGTGAGTGCTTTGTATAGTAGCATCTTGTACTTCATAGATGTCTTCATCTCCATCAAAATATATGTCTTTTTCTACATTTGTCCTTATAAAATTGTGAATTCCACAACAGGCAAGCACGATGTACTTCTGTATTTTCAAATCATACAAAGGCATTTGCTTTAAAATTAAAAAACGAGCCTTTAATACGCCAAAGTACCGCTTGATGATATTTCTCAAAGACGAATGTCGATAATTGAACTCCTTTTTTCCTGAATGATTATGATCTGTATATTGATTCAAATGATATCTTTCTCCTCGATATGGGAAAAGAAAACCAGGCATATTTGTATATCCAGAATCAATCAGATAATATTTTTCTAAACAATGTTAATTGATATTATTTTTTCATATAAATTATCTAATCAAAATTCAAAGATAGATAACTTCTTAAAAGTAACTTCTCATCCTAATTAGCCTCATGCCAACCTAAAAACAGTAAGCAATTGCTACAGCTAGCCATGACCCATACATCATTCTTTTCATTCTAAGAATACTTCAGATTCATTATTTCATTTCATAAAATAGTCAATAAAGATGCAAACAGGAGATACTACAGAACAATCGTCCATATTTTGCAAGTACTGAAACAACATGAACTTTATTAAGACAGACCAAAACCTTGAATAAGCAAATCAACATATCAACATGTAAATTTGAATTAATAGACAAGAAATATAATTACACTAGAAATCATATGGGTATCTTTGGATTAGTAATGTTAGGCAAGCTTGAGTTAAATAGTATAATTACATATTATAAAACACACAATTAACATTTTACAACACATACAGGTTATTGAGAGATTTAACCAAACAGTTCATATGCACACAAATTTTAAAAAGAACAAAGTATATTAGGGGTGGGCATGGCCTCCCGTTGTTCCCCCTATCTCCGTCAGCTTGCAACACTTTATCAAACATCAAATAGAAGATGTCAAACATATTAACACAGTGTATTTCTATTACTAGCAAATGTCAATTTATAACCAAATAAATCTTTTAGTTGTGAAATTCAGTTGTCCTCAGCAAAATAGATAAGATATCTCCATTTTATGATTTTATATTAGCCTAAAATAAGGCCTTCTACCTTTCATTCTAAAAAACACATAGATTCATTAACACTTACAGCTCAAAGCACAAAACAATAGGTGAAAACTATGGGATTCATCGTTGCTCAGAGTGAACTCTTTATATGGTTTTGATGAACAGAGAGATGGGAATAATAACAAGACAACACTTAATGACTGCATTTAGCACAAACCCACATGGAAACAAAACACTAAAGACATATTTAAGAAAATATCTTATCCTAATACCAAGATTTAGCTAGTGGTATTTTGATTAATCTGTGGTCTGAAATAAAATCCAAATCTTAATAATGACAATTAAGAAAGAAACCCATATGAGGAAAAAGAAAATGAAAGAGTATACCAAATTAACTTTCTATAATTATGCAGATCCAAAGCCACCATATAACACTATTTTGAATCTTTAGAAAAAAAAAAAAGACTAACAAAAAGACTACACAGTACACAGTATGTGAATCAACATATCTTTATTAAGTGCCAAATAAGAATTCCTTCACATCTACCTAAAGAAATCTATATATAAGCTATATGAATTCCATCTAATCTTCCTATCGAAACACACAATAGTTGCAATCTCAAATAAAGTCAAAATAAATTAAACATCTTACACCAGGAAAGGACCACGATGCAACTCTTATTCAACACATTAGAACACTAGCATAAAATATTATTCTTTTCAATTTTCCACCATCTAAATTTCTTTCCTAAACAATAAATATATTTTAAAGTGTGTATATAAGAGAATGGTCACAATTAATTATAAGAGTAAAGTGTCCAGTAATGAGTATTGAGTTTTTTTTCCCCAAATCCTTCTATTTTTGCTATCAAACCAAAATCATGGTAAAGAACAAATATGTTTATCCCAAATTAAAAGGAATGAAAAAGAAAATACTCATGGACAAGAAAATATCAAGGCTTCAGTATGTGGATCTACCAAAGAACTCATCCAATGAATGATTCAACAAAGAAAGCTATTTATAATTGGAAAAAAGTTATTAAAAAATAATATGGGAGAAGTACATACCAACCTTGTTGTAGTCCGTCACCTGAGAAAGGCCATGAATATACAGCCGACATCGCCTAATAGAGCTTGCGTGCGTAATGCCAGAAAGACTTGGACCTTCGGCTATGACGGTGTCGCCGGAAACGAGTACTTCAGAAACGACACCCCAAGCTTCGAATTCAGCGAGAATACTATGAGGTAAAAAATGTAGAACCCAATTCAGAGTAAAATACTAAAGTCTCATTTCAGAGATTAAATCCTAAATCTCATTAAACTAAAAATCTTTCAGAGAGAGAAAGGTGGGGAGAGAGAGAGACTGAGAGCGATATACATAGAGGAAGAGATTACCTGAATGGAAGCCATTGAAGATCATTGAAATTGCAGAACTAGAGAGCGAGAGAGAAGCGAGAAAAGAGGAAAAAAGTGTTTTTAAAAATTTTTAAAATCGTTCAAAATCTGTTTTTAAAAATTTACATAAATTTGATTTTAAATTAGAAAAACAAAAAATAAAATATTTTACCGAACGTACTTTTATTTTAAATTACTAAATATTTGATTAAAAAAACAAAAAATCATTTTTAAAATGATTACCGAACAGCCCCTAAAATTAAATATACTCTCAATATTAAAAATAACAATAAAAAATAATAATGTTACAAATTATATATCAATATTTACATATATTTAAATTAATTTAAAATTGATGTTCAATTAACTAAAACCAAACAATATTAATATTTATAAATATTAATTTCAGAAAAAAATATTTATATATATTAAATTAATGTAAAATAAATAATATTAATATTTATATATATTTATAAAACTAATCCTACTAACACCATTAAATTTAACGGAATATTGTTATATTTTAAAATATTCTGTTTAACTAATAAAAACTGTTAAATATAGCTGTATTTTATATATAAAACTATTAATTTTTCTGTACATATATCATATGAAGATTATTATTTTATCCAAATATTGATGATGTATATATATATTCAAATAATTTATTGATAGGTAATGGAATTGTAACACCCTAACTAACATAAGCGTGTTATCGTGATTTTAAACGTACTGTGCAACTCGTTGCTAATCAGCAAGGTTATTGAAAATCCTGAATAATTAAAATTTGCTTATTTAATTAAAAACTTAAAGTATTACATATATGACATTTCGAGATCCCGTTTACAAATACTTTACAAAAATTTGCTATACATATAATCAAAAGTTTGTCGCTTAACGACTATACAGCGAAAGCCTCGATGTCCCAAAGATCGTACGCTCCAGGCCTAACTGCCCTGACATGTACAATCTTCACCTGCTCGTACTCACGGGTCGTCAACTTTAGCCTTGCCCTTACCTACACATAAAGACAACACTGTGAGTCGACAAACTCATTAAGAAAAGCATAACAGATAACATGGAACTAACCTGGGTTATAACCTGGCGCCCATACACCCGATCATAACCCTAATCCCCATGTCCCACACGGTACTGAGTCTAGAACGTTCATACGACAATACTATCGACCATAATGTAAGCCTATACTCAATATGCTAGTCATACTCTAGCCATATTGATGTGACAACATCGATCAGTATTTCAGCCAACATACATTTATCAGTAATCAGTACAACTCTATGTATACTATTACTGATATCAATGTAATCTAACAAGCATAAACAACATGTACGCTAAACATGTGATAACATATGCATAACATTATACTAATCTTACCTTGATTCCAAATTCAGGTGTGCCGGCCAACCTGAGTGGAACAACTGCTCGGCGAATTACAGGCTCCTAAATCACAACAATCATAACATAGGTAACTTACACGCTACATCACTTTTCGCGAATTTAAACTTGAAACTAAAAGTTTCCCTATCGATGGATAACATGGAAATACCCTAAACATCTCAAAAAATGGGAAAAACTAGGGTTTCCAAAACTGCCCCAACCGGTAGACCGGTTCCCAACTGGAATTCTGGTTTCGAGGGGTTTCCTGGGGACCAACCGAAATTTCGGTTCCTACAGGTCCCCCTGAACCGGAATTTCGATTCAGTGCAGGAAAGGCTCAAAAATTCATAACTCCCTCAAATCAACCCCAATTCAAACCAAACCTTCCAGACCTGTTATTAAGACTATGAAGAACATATCCCAAGCAACAAAACCAACTAACATGCTCAGAAACACAAACTACCATTAAAGCTCCAAGTTTGAGTTCTAAACTCAAAACTTGGTTAATTCTAACTAACAACCATTATAACCTGTTTGAATCCACATATCTAAACATAAATAAGCTTCAGAAAACAAAACCATACACTAACAGCAGCTACAACAACATAAACCACAAAGCATGCATAATTCCATAACTTAAAACCCAAGAAATCAAAGAGGAGGTTAATAAAGACTATACCTTAGCTTGGATTCACTAGAAACTTGCTGAAAATCACCTTGAATTGCTAAAGAAAAATCAAAACCTAGTTGGGTTCTAAGAGGGTTCGAAAGAGAGAGAGAGCTTTGAGAGAAAATGTGATTTTTGCTTACTTTTTCTAATTTTTTTAAAATTAAAGGAATCGCATAGGTTTTATTAAATCAAACTCAGCCAAATACATTTAAAAAATCTGCTTGTATTTAATTAATTAGCTCCAATAAAGACAAAATACAAAATGGGCAAAAAGACCAAAATGCCCTTGCCTACACTAAACTATCTTTAAACCACTTAGGGGTATTTTGAAAAATTCTAAAATCCCAACAAAACCCGACATTCCCAATGTATAAACTATATCGCTCCCCTATACTAAAAATACTATGATGTGATTCTAATAGTCAAACACCGCGTTTTAATATTGTCGGACACTAAATATGCAAAATTATGAAATTTCCATATATGACATATAAAATGTTAGAGATATTATTACAATGGAAGATAAACCAAGATATATACAACTCAATTGTAAAAATAATACAAGGACAATAAAAGAGATTTGATGAAATATATGTTACAATACATATATATACACTATAAATTATATATATATATATATGAAAGGTAGAAGAGAAGATTACAACACATGCATGTAATATAATATATGTATATATAACAAGAGAATAATATATATATAAACACTCACTCACAACCTTGAGTGTAGATTAGTGGGGATCACCATGACTTGAACAAGGTATTACACCTTTGTCCAAAAGCTTATTTCCCCCTATCTCTAAGCACTAAGGGAACTCTCTAGGAAATAGCTTTGGGAATTATCAAGCCTTTTAGGGTTTTCTAGCAAAGTGCTTTCTTGATAGAAAACTTCTTCTCCAAAATGAGCATCTTAGACCTCTTTATATAGTGTTTAGGATATCATCACCATTTGAAATTCAAACTCATAACCCCATAGATGTTATGGACTCAAATGTAACTCCTACACACACCATAACTCCTATAGCATTAAGAATTTCAAATTAAGATGTGTAACATCTTCTTACACTCTTAATGTTGGTGATGATGGTGGAGGTTACTCATAGTAACAAGTAACTCCCAAATGTTACAAAAAGATGACAACTAATATACATTGTCATATGTTACATATTATTAGTTTATTACACATATTTAATCTATATATTATATTATTATAAATAATATAACAATCCCCCACTAGATTAAATATTATCTCTTTAGTAACAAACTTGTAACTTTTGTAACATTTATTTAATCAATCAAAAATATTATATCAAAATATAACATTCCCCCACTTTGATTGACTAAATACACACTTTTAAGAAGTCTTGCTTAGGTGCATTAGATAAAATGTCTTTCGACTTGAATTTTATTTTAGTGTAATTACCACAAAGTTTGATGAAATTTTGGTTGCCGTAGCATTGAACCATTATTCCTTTAATACAAACCGGTGATAACACACACACCCTCGCTAATGCTCACTTGAGACCGCATGTCTCGCTCTTGCACCGTTAATGGCCATGTGCAAAATTCCAATTCATGGACTCTCTAGAGAATAACTCCCAATTCTCATAAAAGGCGGCACCACCTCTAGTCCATATAGGTGGATTTTTAGTGTCTCACCACTCGTTAGACACTTCTTAAGCTTAAGTGAGTTTTCTTAAGCTTAAGCTCCATTAAAAAACCTTTTGGTTTTAACCCTCAATTTTACAACATGTACTCATCCATAGATGGGACAATTGAGTACCACATTCACTCTATTGACTTGTTATTACCTATTGAACTTAAGACTAAATTTTTACTAGTGTTAAGATAGGTTACCATCAATGAGCAAAACGCTAAGGGAGTTTAGGTCCCATCCTCGAAAATTCATGCTTTAATCTTGTACGGAGATTAAGCGATTTGTTATAACCTCTCACTATTGATTCCATGTGAATCATGCATGCCAAAAATATAGTGTTCACTTTGTGACCACTTTTCTCCTTAAGTACTTAAGCTTTGAAAATTTAATCATAAAAGATTAATTTTCACACAACTCAAATTCTCAATAATTTTGATACCAAACATATCAAAAATACACCAATTTAGACACCAAACATGTCTAAATTCTCATATTTTATTTTTAGACACCAAGTATGTCTAAACTTTCTCATATTAGAGTATACACCCCCACACTTTCACATTTCATTATTAAGACAATATCTTGATTTTAAAATATAGAAGACCACTTTGTCTCTATAACTCTTTTAATTAATTTCCTTCTTGAAATTATTTTCACTTAACTTTGACACCAAAATATGTCAAAATTTTACATATACACATAGCCAAATTTGATTTAGAATTTGAATCCAAAATCAATAAATTAATCAATAATGTCTCAACACATTTTGATTAAATTTGTGGCTCACCCCCACATTTTTACCATAAAGTGTATATAAAATATCACTTTTGTGTATTTTCCTCTTCAAATGACTCTTTAAGGCCACTTTAAAAATACCATTTGACATTTTTAGTTTTCTCAACAAAACTAAAATATCAAACTCACATTACTACTCATAAAATAATGTGATTATTTTTACTCATAATTTTAAGGTTATCTCCTTATTGAGATTAGCCCAAAATTATACCAAAGTTAACAAAATTCTCATCAATTTTGTTCACAACTTTGATCATTTAAGATTCAAAATTGCTTCTTCAATTTTGTTATCTTTTTACTATTTTTGAATCCACATTGATTCATTTACTTTTGAGTCCAAAATTGCTCTTCCAATTTAGGGCTCATTTCACAAGTTTGGGTTCACTTTTAATCCATTTGTTCTTGCTTATGACAATGCAAGTCCAATAAAAGTGTAACTCTCATAGTCCACTTTTTCTTATCTCAAATATGAGATGCTTATCTCTTATAACCCAATAAAAGATGTAACTTCTCAAAAGCCGTCTTTTATTATCTCATAAAGTGAGATGTTCACTACCAAATTGAAAAAGAATTTAAAATATTCTTTATTCACAAAATAGATGATAATAATTTCCACATCAATAGCAATAAATAATATTATATTATTACTATCAACATTATTATCATACTATATAACTCATACATTAATATAATATGTATGTTACTAATCACATCTCATATGTAACTTACACATAATATCAATATTAAATTCATAATATATAAGTTACATATCTCATATATATATATAACATATATACTATAATATACATATATATATCATACACACATAATATATACATTAATTACACAACTATATATGTTACATACCTCACACATATATAACATATATATACATATTAATATACATGATATATATTATATATCTCACATATATACATACAATAACATGATATAAAATTTAAATATCATATATATAATATGATATAAACACATGATCGCATATATATAACTCATATATATATCATATATATTACTATCATATAAAAAATATAGTAAATCACATAATATACACCACCATGCTCACCCATGAATGGTTTTCACATATAATCTCTTATCCTTGTGTTCTCACACTTGATTTATCACCTCTTCCATTGAAAAGGGATAAGCTTTTGATTGTTAGAGATATTATTACAATGGAAGATAAACCAAGATATATACAACTCAATTGTAAAAATAATACAAGGACAATAAAAGAGATTTGATGAAATATATGTTACAATACATATATATACACTATAAATTATATATATATATATATGAAAGGTAGAAGAGAAGATTACAACACATGCATGTAATATAATATATGTATATATAACAAGAGAATAATATATATATAAACACTCACTCACAACCTTGAGTGTAGATTAGTGGGGATCACCATGACTTGAACAAGGTATTACACCTTTGTCCAAAAGCTTATTTCCCCCTATCTCTAAGCACTAAGGGAACTCTCTAGGAAATAGCTTTGGGAATTATCAAGCCTTTTAGGGTTTTCTAGCAAAGTGCTTTCTTGATAGAAAACTTCTTCTCCAAAATGAGCATCTTAGACCTCTTTATATAGTGTTTAGGATATCATCACCATTTGAAATTCAAACTCATAACCCCATAGATGTTATGGACTCAAATGTAACTCCTACACACACCATAACTCCTATAGCATTAAGAATTTCAAATTAAGATGTGTAACATCTTCTTACACTCTTAATGTTGGTGATGATGGTGGAGGTTACTCATAGTAACAAGTAACTCCCAAATGTTACAAAAAGATGACAACTAATATACATTGTCATATGTTACATATTATTAGTTTATTACACATATTTAATCTATATATTATATTATTATAAATAATATAACAATCCCCCACTAGATTAAATATTATCTCTTTAGTAACAAACTTGTAACTTTTGTAACATTTATTTAATCAATCAAAAATATTATATCAAAATATAACATAAAATGCATTCTGAATTTAAATAAATCATCATAAAATAATAATTTAGAATTAATAAATAATTTTCATAATTAAACCCTAATCATCTGCTAATTTTCAAATTTAAGCTAAGCGATCTTTACAGGAATCGTTTTGTCTATACACATATAGAAGTCTATTGTTGTTTTCTATTCAACTTGTATTGGTACATTGGTTCAGTTTGTTGTTTTGTATCCAATGTATTAAGTTCTCATCCCAATCTAAGGAAATACAATGCTATTGACGATTAGATGGAGTAAAAAATTTGCAATCAGTAGTAATATAGTATATACAACTTATGTTAATGTAAATATAAGTATATTTTACGTCAAAAAGAAAATAATAATAAAATATAAGTATATTCCATTTATAAATATGTTTTTACTTTTGATAATTAACGGTGGAGTTTAGCAACCTTCAAATATTGTTATAGTTCCTCCCTCCTCTCCTTTTTTTTTTTTTTTTGAGAAAAATAGATTATAGGTTTAAATCTTTGAAAGTTTCATACACACTTGTAAAAAACTCAAAGCTCTTACAATAACCTTTACAAGTTCATGTGCAGTCCAACTAATATATATATATATAGATTATATTTCTTTGATTACCAATATACTCTCTTCAGGTTGAGAAACAATTCCATAAAAGATAATGCACCAACTATAGAATTTCCCTACCTATTTATATCTTCCTGGTAGACAGTATCTTTTTGTATTAAATATATCGTAGAACTTCTATTTAACAATACTTTATTCAAGAATAACCTCTAATTTATTATAAAAAAAATCAAGTCCCAATTTGGGCAAGTTATAAATAAGAATAACCTCTAAATTGTAATTAGTTATACATTTTCTAAGTCCCGTATTCATAAAGTATACCTCTATATAAGATTATTTACATTTTAATAAAATATATACATATATTTTTTTAAATTTATTTACGTAGAATTAATTTTTTACTTCAAATTGTAATACATGTATAAACATTATATTTACTCAAAATTAATTCTATTATAATATAGTATTAATGATTATTTATTGTTATTATTATTACATTGATATTTTTTGGAATTTGATTTTTTTTTTCTTGAGTAACTCTATTTAGTTATTACCTGTTAATTAGAATATAATTTACTTAGTCTCAAATGTATTTTTAGATAGAAATTCTACTTTATGAGACAAGTATTAATCAATAAATTTTGCATTGTTTTATTGGAATAGATGTACTAAAGAAGCCTTGAAATTTGAACTCATATAATTGGGTATTTTATTAAGGTTAATTAGGATTTTTGACCCATGAACTTTGACATGTACCAAATCATGTCCCCTGAACTTTTAAGGTCGTTAAAAATGCCCCCCGAACTATTGAGATTGTTGGATTTAAGGACTTTTGTCTAATTTCATTCAATTTTACTATTTCATTGAGTGTTTATGTACTAAACCATGCTCCCCAAACTTTGATATCTACCAAATCATGCCCCTCAAACTTTGACATATACTAAATTATGACCCCTGAACTTTCATCCATGTTTACTTGTTTACTAAAATTGAAAAAAAGTTCTTAAATCTAACAATCTCAATAGTTCAGTAAGCATTTTTAACGACCTTAAAAGTTCAGGAGGTATGATTTGGTATATGTCAAAGTTCAGGGAGCAAAAATCCTAATTAGCATTTTATTAATGTGTAGCAGACGGGGTAAAAATAACAATGGGGATACAGTATTTTGGACAGCAGTAATTAAAATTTATTTAAACAAAATCATTTGTAGAATTGATTAGAGGGTTTGAAAGGAAGGTTAATTTTGTTTTTTGTTTTTTTTTTTAAAAAAAAAAGTATGATTTGGAATGACATAGAATACAAATATGTAATAGAGAAAGAGTAGGTAAAACACTGTATTTTTCAATCTATAAAATTGTAGTAAGAAGGATGAAATGAAATGAAAACATACATTAGTTTTTATAGCTGGCCAATTTCTAGTTTTATTACAATAATTATCTTTGGATAGTTGGCATTTTGTGATTTAAGATTAAATTTTAGAATAAGAATATATTGCTTTTGTTTTTTGTTTTCCAAGTAGTAATGCATAGTCTATTCATCAAATTGATAGAGGTTCATGAAATTTAACTCCTACAACTGCCTCCCTTACACGCTAATCATATTTTGGTGCCAAGTTCAGATGACAATTTTAATTTAAACAAACGGCATAAGATGTGTGATACCTGGGTTAGGATGCCAATGAACAATTGCATGACATTGCAATATCAACCCTTAAAACTCCTATATAATCTATAAAGAACCCAATTGATGTACACTTATATACAATCAAAGTTGAATTAAGGAAGAAGGAAAAAATAATGAAGCATTTTAAAAGCCTGACAATGCTAGTTTTGGCGCTTATGTTGTTGGAAAGAGTGAGAAGTTTGGAAGAGCAACAAGTGCCCATCCCAACTTGTGCAAGCACTTTCTTCTCAGCACTCATTCAGCTAATACCATGCAGAGCTGCAGTTGCTCCTTTCAGCCCTATCCCTCCAAGCGAAGCCTGCTGCAACTCCCTTAAGGCTCTAGGACAGCCATGCTTGTGTGTCCTAGTCAATGGTCCTCCAATCTCTGGCGTTGATCGGAACATGGCTTTACAGCTCCCTGAAAAGTGCACTGCTAACTTTGAACCATGTAGTACTCTCTATCCTCTTTAACAAGAATTTTTCTTTTCTTTTCTTTTCTTTTTTTTTTCCACAACTCTTTAGCAGTCATATTATTTGTTAGGACATAATATTTTTTTTATTTCTTTTAAGCATGTCAAGAAACATCTATAAATCTTCAAATGGTTCAACTTATTTCAGAGCATAATTGTAACAAATGATTTTTTGTTAGTACCTCACTAATTGTATAAAATTTTCTTTCTCCTTGCAGGTGACACCATGAACTAGAAAGCAGTAGAAGAGTGGAGTTTAGATAGATTTGAAGAAAATAAGTGCTTGAAAAGGTTCAAGACCAATTCCAAATTAGCTCTAATAAGAGGACACACATGTTATAAAATTATATACTTATTATATTATTTGTCTTTATTTTACTTACTTTAGAGTTTATTCCATATTTTGTAGCTTGTTAGCTGTCTAATTTCTGTCATACTAAAAATAATAAATTTGTCTACTTCTTCTCTAACTTCTTATCATCATTGTTGGCAATGAAATTTTAAGAATAAGTTCATTTTTATTTCTTGTTGTTCAAAATTTTCAAAATGATTAAAAGTTTCATGAAATAAATCTTAGGCAAACTCAGCTAATTTAAGTGGCCTTCCTCGAGTTCATAAAATTGTATTAAATAAGAAAATTTGTGCTAAAAAATGCCTGCACCCTTAAAAATATAGTTGCACCGATGTACTTTTTTTTTTTTTTTATGAACCGTTATAATCTCATTTTTTTTTTATATATTATGGTGCATATTGAAGTTATTCAAAACATTCTACTTAATTTTGAGAAATTTAAAATAATATATTACAACACAAAATGTAAGGTTCAAAAAATTTATTTAACACGCGTATAACATAAAAATGACACGTGCAATAAATCACTATTTGAATCTTATTTAAACTTTTAAATAACTATGTTGTAAACTATCAGATAAAAAGAATTAAGACCAAAACTCTGGATATCGAAACATAAGGGGGATGTCGAAAACTCTAGACAGTGCACCATAGGATTTTTCCATATCACTTGAAAGTTGTTCATCGAGATTTTTAAAAATCGATTACGAGTAATAGTAAGCTGAAGAAAAAGATTAAATATGGATATTTACAAGAGTTTTTACTTAATTAGCACATAAAATGGGACTTAGTCTACAAGTTAATAATACTATCTGTTGACTTCGCTTTTAGCCAACGACAATGAGTCTATTTTATAAGCGATAAACGATATGTCGTAACAAATATATAATAAAGCAATAATAAGACACATGCATTTTATAGAGGTTCAGCCCCGAGCAATTTGGTAATAGTCTCATCCTCGTTATTTGTATTGACTAAACAACAAGGAAGAAGATTCCTTTTCTTATAGCTCTTACAACAGTATCTCTGAATATAATTCTTAGATAATAATATAGTCTTAGATTAGCTGCGTATCGACTTTCAAACTCTCGGTTCCCTTGCCTAGTGTGTTGGGTTTTGTGCCCTAAATAAAACCCATTTCAATATAATCAGATTTACTTATTAATAAAGATCAGAAATAACATTTTATGTTTCATGGTTCAAATGATTTATGACCAGAACATATGAATTTGTTAATGATTATAGTGTTGTTAGCACAGTGGAATATAATCTTAATTATGTGTTCGAAAGATTATTCCCTGATTTGTCAGTTCACTGGATTTAGACTGACATGATAATCAGCGATAGGTATTCTTACACCTTGGATAAGTGTTATGTCCTTTCTAGGGCATTCGCAAAGTTTACCAGTATCGGATGTATGGAGTATACATCGGAAGGGACCGATATAGAACTTTGATTAGATATATTAAAATTTACCCTAATATCTATTCAATTCAATATCACCCGTTGATCCTAGATCAAATGATCGTAATCCTGATATGATTAGGTTCGATCTCAAGAGTACTATATATGTTCTTTGATTTGTTAGTTAAGCCTACTTTTGGGTCAGGGTGATACGTACATTTTGGGAACATGATAGTATAATTGAGTGGGAGCGCTAACATAAATATGGAGTCTATAACTTCTATAGGAATTTGGAAGTGAAACGATGAAATCCTTCGAGCTTGGCTAAACAGTGATAAATGGTGGAGATCTCATTTCACTTCGCTGAAATATCATTTATACGGAGCTAAGCGTTTCAATGACAAAATACATTGAATGTGTAACGGTAACTTAGTACCTATTCAATGTAGATCATCTATTAGAGGGTCACTGATCAAATTAGGATTATAACAATGGATAACTAATGACGTATCTATATCGTGGAACATATAGAGCGTTCTATATGACTGAGAGTGCAATTCCAAGTTCTAAGTGTGGATTCGATAAGGAATTAATAAGTTAGGGAATTTACTTGGTAAATTCGGTTCGACTTATTGGAAGCTCGGTTAATATAGGTCCATGGTCCCCATACTAGTTGAGACCATACTGCTTGTAAGACTAGGTTAATTGATTTTAATTAATCAATTATAATTCTAAAGTTAGACTATGTCTACTTTATGATTTTTCACTAAGCAAGGGCGAAATTGTAAAGAAAAGAGATTCTTGGTTTATTTATTTATTAAGAGACTTTATATGTCTAAATTAATAAATATATTAAATGGCAATATTATTTAATAATTAATTTTTAGTTATTAAATAATTAGAATTGGCATTTAAATTGTTAAATTGGAAAATTGACATTTTTGAGAAAAAGGGAATGAAAAATAACAAAATGGGAAAGTTGCAAAGTGAGGCCCAATTTCATTATATGGCGGCCCACTATGCAAAGGGTTTACCATTTTATTTTTCCATTATTTTAATGCCATACAATTCTGATCTTGATAATGCTTTGCTACAGAAAGGAATCAAGGGCTAGAGATCTGAATGGAAGGAGTCATTATATTCCGCTGCACCCAATGTAAGGTTTTCTTAAACTCTTATGTGTTTATTTCATTGTTTTAGAATTCATATTAGGATGTTAATAAAACATACTTGGTAGTAAATCTAGATCCTGGTAAAATATTTCCAACACATATCTGGTTGCATCTCAAGATTCTCATAACTAAGTACATGAGCTGGGTCTCAAAACGTATTTTCTCAACATCGGGACATGAAATACGTTGTGAACTGCTGAAAGAGCTGGAGGCAAAGCTCAACGATATGCCACTTGTCCAACCTTCTTGAGAATCTCGAAAGGTCCGGTACACCTAGGGCATAACTTACTTCTTTTCCCGAAACGTTTGATCCCCTTCATAGGAGACACCCGTAGGAATACATGATCCCATACTTGAAATTCTACATCTCTACGTTTCAGATCTACATAACTTTTCTGCCTGCTTTGAGAAGCAAGCATTCTGGCTTTAATCTTCTCAATTGCTTCATTGGTCTGTTGCATTGAATCCGGACCTAAGTATTTCCTCTCCCCTGTCTCATCCGAATAGATGGGAGATCTACACTTTCGGCCATACAACAGTTCATAAGGAGCCATTCTTATCGTACTCTGGTAACTGTTATTGTATGAAAATTCTACCAACAGTAGGTATTTACTCCAAGAGCCTTCAAAATCCATAAAACAGGCTCGCAACATATCTTTCAGTATCTAAATCGTCCTTTCGGACTGTCCATCTGTCTGAGTATGGAAAGCTGTACTAAACTTTAGTTTGGTACCCATAGCCCGTTGTAAACTTTGCCAAAAATTCGAAGTGAACTTCAAATCTCTATCTCAAACTATGGATTTTGGCACACCATGTAGTCTTACAACCTATTTAACATACAAATCTGCATATTGATCCACTGTAAAGGTTGTTCTAACTGGTAGAAAGTGAGCAGATTTCGTAAATCGGTCCACCACTACCCAGATTGAGTCAAATAAACCCATGGTTCTGGATAATCCAACCACAAAGTCCATTGCGATATTGTAACACCCTAACTAGGATTGGCGTATTACGTGATTTTTAAACATACTTTGCAGCACGTTGCTAATCAACGAGGTTTGTGGAAATCGTGATCAATTAAAATTTTTGCTTTTTAATTAGACTTATAAAATATTTTATACAAAAATACTCGGGATCCCGATTACAAAATACTTTCCAAAAGTTTACTGACTAATACAAAATACTTGTCGCCTAGCGACTAATTACATAAGCACTTTTGTCTCGAGGATCGTACGCTCTAGGCCTAACCGCCCCGACATGTACAATCTTCATAGGCTCGTCCTCACGCTTGCACAGCTTTGGCCTTGCCCTTACCTACACATGAACATAGCACTGTGAGTCGACAGACTCAGTAAGAAAAGCATAATCAATTATCATACATAAATCCTGAGTTATGATCAGACGCCCATACCCCTGACCATAACCCTAACTGCCGTGTCCCACACGATACTGAGTCCCGAACGTTCATAAGACGGTACTGTTGACAAGTAACAGCCTATACTCGGTATACTGGTCATACTCAAGCTGCTAGTCATACTCTAGCCTGTACCGATGTGTTACAGTATCAGCCTATACTCAATACACTGGTCATACTCCAGCTGCTAGTCATACTCTAGCCTGTACTGATGTGATACGTCAAATAGTACAGAACCACCAACCCTAGTATCAACCTATACTCGGTACACTGGTCATACTCCAGCTGCTAGTCATACTCTAGCCTGTACCGATGTGATACAGTGTCAGCCTATACTCGGTACACTGGTCATACTCCAACTGCTAGTCATACTCTAGCCTGTACCGATGTGACATAGTCGGAGGGTTCGAAGCCAACATACATATCTAATGTAATCTAACAGGCTTCCTACATGCATGCTAAACATGTAATACATATGCATACTGTTATACTAATCTTACCTCGATTCCGAAATCAGGTGTGCCGGTCAACCTGAGTGGAATTAACTGCACGGCGGTTTACAGGCTCCTAAACGATAACAATCACAACACTGATAAGTGATACGCTAAATCACTTCCCGGGGACTTAAACTAGAAACTAAAAGTTTCCCTATCGATAAAAAGCATTGCAATACCCCAAATAACATAAAAACGAGAAAATCTAGGGTTCTTAAAAAATTCCCAACCGGCAAACCGGTTGCACATCCGGAATTTCGGTTCTTGGAAATCCTGAACCCTCATCCGGAATTCCGGTTCCTCGCAGGCAACAAGCAAAAATTCATAACTCTTTCAAATCAAATCCAGTTCACCCCAATCCTTCCAGCTTCTATTTAGACCCTAAGGAACATTTCTAAAGCATCAAAACCGAGCTTCATGTGAACAAACCAAATTCACCATTAAAGCATCAAGCTTTGAGTTCCAAACTCAAACTTGATTAAACAGCACTATCATGCATTCAAATCAGTTCAAACCTACTTAAACATGCATAATATAACCTCTGAAAACTACAACAATCATCAACAAAACAACAGCAACAGATTTCAACAATTTCTCTTGAAAAACCATAGTTTTGAGCCAAAATTTCATATCTTGATAAAACCAAGTAATCACCAACACATTCATGCTTGAACCAACAAAAACATCATAATTAAACCTCTGAAAACCTTTCACAAAATCACAGCAACAACATCACCTAAACTAAGCATGCAAAACATCACCTAGTGGATGGGAGATCTACACTTCCTACCGTATAACAGTTCATAGGGAGCCATCCCTATCGTACTCTGATAACTGTTGTTGTAAGAAAATTCTATCAACTTTAGATATTTATTCCAAGAGCCTTCAAAATTCATATCGCAGGCTCATAACATGTCCTCCAATATCTGAATTGTCCTTTCGGATTGCCCATCTGTCTGAGGATGGAATGCTGTACTGAATTTCAGTTTTGTACCCATTGCTCGTTGCAAACTCTGCCAAAACTTGGAGGGGAACTTCGGTCTCTATCCGAAACTATAGACTTTGGTACCCCGTGAGGTCTTACAATATCTCTAACATACAATTCTGCCAACTGATCCACTGAATAAGTTGTTCTAACAGGCAGAAAATGAGCAGACTTCGTGAATGGATCCACCACAACCCAGATGGAATCGAACAAACCCGTGGTTCTAGGTAACCCAACCACGAAATCCATCGTGATATCCTCCCACTTCCATTCAGATAGGGTTAAAGGCTGCAACAATCTTGCTGGGCTCTGATGTTCAGCCTTAATCTGCTGACAGGTGAGGCATTTCGATGCAAATTCTACCAAATTCTTCTTCATACTGCTCCACCAGAAGTACGGTTTAAGATCTTGGTACATCTTAGTGGTGCCGGGATGTAGAGAATAAGGGGTAGAATGAGCCTCTTCAAAGATCTCATTCTTGAGTTCCACACTACTCCGAACACAAACCCTAGCTTTATACAAAAGTATCACGTTGGCTGACACTGAGAAATCCCTGGCTTGACCAGCCGAAATCTCATCTCTGATTTTCACTAACTCTGGATCAGTCATCTGAGTAGTTTTAATTCTTTCCAACAGATCAGATTGCAGCGTCAAGTTGTGAAGCTGACCCACCACAAACTCAATGCTGGATCTAATCATGTCCTCTACTAACTGAGGTGAGATCTGAATCATGCTAACTACCTGCCCGGGACCCCTCCTACTCAGGGCATCGGCCACTACATTGGCCTTCCCAGGGTGATAGAGAATCTCACAATCGTAATCTTTCACTAGTTCCAACCAACGCCTCTGTGTCATATTCAAATCTTTCTTAGTAAAGAAATATTTGAGACTTTTATGGTCGGTATAAATTTCACACCTTTCTCCATAAAGGTAATGCCGCCAGATCTTCAAGGCAAAAACTACCGCGGCCAACTCTAGATCATGCGTTGGGTATCACTGTTCATAATCCTTTAACTAACGGGAAGCATGAACGATAACCCGATCGGCTTGCATCAGCACGCACCCCAGACCCTGTCTGGATGCATCGTAATAAACTACAAACTTCTCTTTGTCTGAAGGCAAAGGTAGCACTGGAGCGGTAATCAATCTCTGTTTCAGCTCCTGAAAACTAGCTTCGCACTTATCTGACCAGACAAACCGCTGATTCTTCTTTATAAGTTCGGTTAAGGGTGTTGAAATCTTAGAAAACCCTTCCACGAACCTACGACAATATCCGGCTAAACCTAAGACGCTTCTAACTTCTGTCACTGTCTTCGGTCTTGGCCAATTCCTAACGGATTCTATTTCCCCAGGATCCACCTTGATCCCATCTTTGCTAACAAGGTGCCCTAAGAAGGACATCTGAGACAGCCAAAATTCACATTTCTTGAATTTGTCATAAAGCTTGTCTTCCCGAAGCCATTGCCAAACCATCTGAAGATGTAACTCATGCTCCTCTTCTGATTGAGAGTACACAAGGATGTCATCGATAAACACAATCACATAGATATTGAGGAAATCCTTGAATACTCTATTCATCAAATCAATAAATGCTACAGGAGCATTGGTTAGTCCAAACGACATAACCAAAAATTCGTAATGTCCATACCTAGTACGGAAAACCGTCTTCGGAATGTCCTCCTCTCGGATTTTCAACTGATGATAACCCGATCGGAGATCAATCTTGGAAAAGACCGTCTTCCTCTGAAGTTGATCAAACAGATCATCGATCCTAGGTAATGGATATTTATTCCTCACTGTTAGCTTGTTTAACTCCCGATAATCTATACACATCCTCATAGTTCCATCTTTCTTCTTGACGAACAAAACCGGGGCTCCCCAGGGTGACACACTAGGTCGGATAAACCCTATCTAAAGTAACCCTTGAAGCTGAATCTTTAATTCTTTAAGCTCAGCTGGAGCCATTCCATACGGAGCCTTGGAAACCGGTTCCACTCCTGGTGCCAAATTTATAATAAAATCAATCTCCCGCTGAGGTGGTAAACCTGGAAGTTCTTCGGGAAAAACATCTAGAAATTACCGAACCACCTTGATGTCCTCTGGCCGAATGGTATCTGGCCGAGTGGTGTCCATCACCACGGCCAGAAACACTAAACAACTGCCATGCAATAACTCCATAGCTGACATGGCCAAAATCAACGGGATCTGAGATCCCCGAACCGAACCAACAAACACAAATGGTTCATCACCTTCCTATTAGAAGATCACCATCTTCCTCTTGCAATCAATACTAGCTGAGTATTTAGATAGGAAATCCATGCCTAAAATAATATCGAAATCTACTAGGCTCATCTCTATCAAGTCAGCACTTAACTCTCTACCATCTATTCTGCTCGGCATAGACCTAATCCACCTTTTGGCGATAACTAACTCTCCGCCAGGTAATAGGGTTCCAAACCCTGATTCATAGCTATCACACGGTCTATCCAATTTACTAAAGATTCGGGCTGCCACATAAGAATGTGTGGCCCCAGAATCAAACAAAACTGAGTAAAAAGAGTTGTTAACTCAGAGCTGACCTGTCACCACTAAAGGGCTGGCCTCTGCATCGGCCTACGTGATGGCAAACACCCTAGCTGGAGCGGGTCTCGCCGGAGCCCTTCGTGCCTTTGTTCTGAGATGGGGACAATCCCTCTTATAAAGTCCGGGCATGTCACACTGGAAGCATCCCTGACCTTTGCACTCACCCGGATGATGCCTTTTACAACTGTGGCACTCTGGGTAAGAAAATCGGGTCTCAGTACCACCCTGACGACTGCCTCTACTCTGGTTCCCCCAGAACCTCTTGTTCTTCCCTGAGCCACCGGATGCAGTGGATGCTTTCTTCTTCTGGTCCATGGCCGAACCACTACCTCCCATGCTAAAGCCTGATGCAGGAGGGGTATGAGCCCCGCCACTCACTGGAGTCCTAGCCGACTCCGACATACATCAATTGTGCCCTCACCTCGTAGTGCTTTCTCCAGCATCTCAGCATAGGTGGTCATGTCGTCCGTAGTGATCATAAGGTCATGCTTGATCTTAACATTAAGTCCATCAAGATATTTTTCTTTCTTATTGAAATCGGTTGGCACAATTCATGAGGCCAACCTCGCCAACCGATCAAACTGAGTTGTGTACTCGGTCACACTCATAAAATTCAATATCCCCGTAATAACTGTTAGCCACTGCTCGGCTTCCATGACGTCCAGACCTGCCAGAAAAATTGGAGGTGCCTGCACGCGGAACCTTTCATACAGGGGTTCCATTCTATTCGCCACTACTCTGGTTCGGCCTGGACAACAGGGGCAGATGCCACTGGAACTTCTTGCACAGGCACTGCAGGAGCACCCTGCTGTCTCAATCTCTGAATCTCATTATCTTGCTCCTCTATTCTGGCTTGCATTTCAGGAAACCTAACTTCCCAATTTTTGGCTTCCTGATTGGCTTGGGCAGCCTGGGTAGCATGTGGCGGGTTAACATCACCCCGACCACGAGCCCTGCCCCTGGGACCTCTACCTCGACCCCTAACATTTGGGCAAAACTGAGCTCCCTGAACTTAATTTGACCCGACCGAGTTGCCCTGACTCCTGATATTTCGTCTGGCATCTATGTAGTCTGAACAGCCTCGAAACCCCGAGTTGGCACATCAGGTCATGATCAACGAGAGTTTACTAATGCCGCTTAATTTGGAAATTTAAAACATGCGCCTATTCTACTATCAGGCTACTAACATGCTTCCTATCAGGCTTTTCTTATTTCATAATAATTAAATCAATTGCTAAAGCAATAAAAGCTTACTGAACTGTAGAACGAGCTAACTGCTGATGATGATTGTACATGTCATGACGATCTTCGGAAGACAACTTGGCAGCTCTGATACCAAATTGTAACACCCTAACTAGGATAGGCGTATTACGTGATTTTTAAACATACTGTGCAGCTCCTTGCTAATCAATGAGGTTTATGGAAATCGTGATTAATTAAAATTTTTGCTTTTTTATTAGACTTATAAAATATTTTATACAAAAATACTCGGGATCCCGATTACAAAATACTTTCCAAAAGTTTACTGATTAATACAAAATACTTGTCGCATAGTGACTATTTACATAAGAACTGTTGTCCCGAGGATCGTACGCTCCAGGCCTAACCGCCCCGACATGTACAATCTTCATAGGCTCGTCCTCACGGTTCCACAGCTTTGGCCTTGCCCTTACCTACACATGAACATAGCAATGTGAGTCGACAGACTCAGTAAGAAAAGCATAATCAATTATCATACATAAATCCTGAGTTATGATCAGACGCCCATACCCCTGACCATAACCCTAACTGTCGTGTCCCACACGATACTGAGTCCTGAACGTTCAAAAGACGGTACTATTGAAAAGTAATAGCCTATACTCGGTACACTGGTCATACTCCAGCTCCTAGTCATACTCTAGCCTGTACCGATATGTTACAGTATTAGCCTATACTCAGTACACAGGTCATACTCCAACGTCTAGTCATACTCTAGCCAGTACTTATGTGATACGTCAAATAGTACAGAACCACCAACCATAGTATCAGCCTATACTGGGTACACTGGTCATACTCCAGCTGCTAGTCATAGTCTAGCCTGTACCGATGTGATACAGTGTCAGCCTATACTCGGTACAATGGTCATACTCCAGCTGCTAGTCATACTCTAGCCTGTACCGATGTGACAAAGTCGGATGGTTCGAAGCCAACATACATATCTAATATAATCTAACAGGCTTTCTATATGCAGGCTAAACATGTAATACATATGCATACTGTTATACTAATCTTACCTTGATTCCGAAATCAGGTGTGCCGGTCAACCTGAGTGGAATAAACTGCACGGCGGTTTACAGGCTCCTAAACCATAACAATCACAATACTGATAAGTGATACACTAAATCACTTCCCGGGGACTTAAACTAGAAACTAAAAGTTTCCCTATCGATAAAAACCATGGCAATACCCCAAATAACATAAAAACGAGAAAATCTAGGGTTCCTAAAAATTTCCCAATTGGAATTCTTGTTCTGGGAAATCCTGAACCCTCATCCGGAATTCCGGATGCACCACCAGAATTCCGGTTCCTCGCAGGCAACAATAAAAATTTCATAACTCTTTCAAATCAAATCCAATTCATTCCAAACCTTCTAGACCTGCTATTTAGACCCTAGGAACATTTCTAAAGCATGAAAACCGAGCTTCATGCGAACAAACCAAAATAACCATTAAAGCATCAAGCTTTGAGTTCCAAACTCAAACTTGATTAAACAGCACTATCATGCATTCAAATCAGTTTAAACCTACTTAAACATGCATAATATAGCCTCTGAAAACTACAGCAATCATCAACAAAACAACAGCAACAAATTTCAACAATTTCTCTTGAAAAACCATAGTTTTGAGCCAAAATTTCATATCTTGATAAAATCAAGTAATCACCAACACATTCATGCTTGAAAACCAACAAAAACATCATAATTAAACCTCTGAAAACCTTTCACAAAATCACAGCAACAACATCACCTAAACTAAGCGTGCAAAACATCACCTTTTTCATCATTTTCCACAAAAACCAAGAACAAGGTTAAGGATCTTACCAAGCACTTTGAACAACACTTAGATTGAATGAAAATGGCTTGAAAAATCAAAAGAAATCCCAGCCCTAGCACACCACACCAGCCGAGAGAGAGAGAGATGGAAAAGAGCTTTGATTTTTTTTCTAAATTTCTAATTTTTACTTTGAATGAAAAAATGAGAGAAACATGCAAATACTAAACCTTATTTCAGCCAACAATTATCATTTAAAATCAAATAATCTCATCACATAATGTCCACTAAAGGACAAAATAACAATGGGGTCAAATGACCAATTTGCCCCTCCATGCAAAAATAACATAAAGAGCACTAAAGAGGTATTTTGGGAAATTCTAAATTCCCGGCCAATCCAGACATTCCCAATGTCTAATAAACCGTCCCACAATACTAAAATACTAAGTTGTGATTTTACTGAGCCAAACACCGAGTTCCATGTTACCGGGCACCGGAAATGCAAAATTATGAAAATCACTATATGAATAAAATGCATTTCAGAATTCAATAATAACTGCATAAATAATTATTTAAATATCTATAAATAATTTTCATAATCAAACATAATTAACTGCTAATTTCCAAATTAAACTATACGGTCTTTACAGATATCTTCCCATTTCCACTCAGGTAGGGTTAAAGGCTGCAACAACCCTACCGGTCTCTGATGTTCAGCCTTAATCTGCTGACAAGTTAGGCATTTCGATACGAATTCTACCACATTATTCTTCATTCCGCTCCACCAGAAGTAGGGTTTCAAATCTTAATACATCTTGGTGGTGACGGGATGCAGAGAATAGGGAGTGGTATGAGCCTCTTCGAGAATTTCATTTCTGAGTTCCATACTATTAGGAACACAGACTCTGGTCTTAAATAACAACATTCCACTATCTAAGACTGCTAAGTCTTTGGCTTGGGCACCCGAAACTTCCTTTCTAACTTTAACTAACTCGGGATCAATTAACTGAGCAGCTTTAATACGTTCTAACAGATTAGATTGCAGCGTCAAGTTATGAAGTTTGCCTACAACAAACTCAATGCTTGATCTGACCATATCTTCTGCTAACTGAGGTGAAATTTGAACCATGCTAGCTACCTGCCCGGGACCCTTTCTGCTCAGGGCATTACCCACCACATTGGCTTTCCCAGGATGGTAAAGGATATCACAATCGTAATCCTTAACCAACTCTAACCAACGCATGTGTCTCATATTCAAATCTTTCTGAGTAAAGAAGTATTTGAGACTTTTATTATCTGTATAGATATCACATCTCTCCCCGTAGAGATAATGCCGCCAACTCTTTAGAGCAAACACTACTGCGGCAAGTTCTAGGTCATGAGTCGGGTATCGCTATTCGTAATCTTTCGACCGACGGGAAGCATAGGCAATAACCCGATCGGCCTGCATCAGAACGCACCCCAGACTCTGTCTGGATGCATCACAGAAAACTACAAACTTTTCTTTACCAGAAGGCAAAGCTAGCACTAGAGCTGTAATTAACCTCTATTTCAATTCCTAAAAACTTAATTCACATTTATCCGTCCATACAAAATGCTGATTCTTTTTGGTGAGCTCAGTTAAGGGTGTTGAAATTTTGGAAAACCCTTCAATGAACCAATGATAGTAGCCCGCCAGACCAAAGAAACTTCTAACTTATGTCACTGTTTTTGGTCTTGGCCAATCCTTGACGGATTCTATCTTTCCCGGATCCACCTTGATCCCATCCTTGCTAACAATGTGTCCAAGAAAGGACACCTGAGGCAGCCAAAATTCACACTTCTTGAATTTGGCATAAAGCTTATGTTCCCGGAGTTGTTGTAGAACCATTCAGAGATGTTGCTCATGCTCCTCTTCTGACTAAGAGTACACAACGATGTCGTCGATAAATACAATAATGCAAATATCGAGGAAATCCTTGAATACCCTATTCATCAAGTCCATAAAAGCTATAGGAGCATTGGTCAGTCCAAAAGACATAACCAGAAATTCATAATGTCCATACCTAGTGCGGAAAGTTGTCTTTGGGATATCCTCCTCTCAGATTCTCAACTGATGATAGCCCGATTGGACATCAATCTTTGAAAAGACAGTTTTTGTAAAGACCGCTTAGTTTAATTTGGAAATTAGCAGATATTTAAGGTTTAATTATGAAAATTATTTATTGATATTTAAATAATTATTTACGTTGATTTATGTGAATTCAGAATGTATTTTATGTCATATAGTAAAATCTCATAATTTTGCTTTGTCGGTGCCCGGCAACATGGAACGCAGTGTATGGCTCAGTAGAATCACAATCTAATATTTTAGTATAGTGGGACGGTTTAATTAGACATTGGGAATGTCAGCATTAGTCGGGAATTTAGAGTTTTCCCAAAATACCCCTTAGTACTTTTTATCCCTTTTGTGTGGGAGGGGCAAAATGGTCATTTTGCCCCATAAGCCTTTGTCCTTTAGTGGACTTAGTGTTATGTAGTTATTTGTTTTATTTTGAGTATATTGGCTGAAATAAGTGAATTAAGTTGGTAATTGATCATTTTTATTGAAAAAAAAATCAAAGAAGGCAAAAATCTCATTTTCTCTCAAATTCTCTCTCTTTCGAAACCCTCAAAAACCAGCTGGGATTGCTGGATGTTTTCTCCATTTTCTTGTTGATTCAAGCAGATTTTGAGGGATCTTGAACTCTTGGTAAGTCTTTAACTTTGTCTCTTTGAGTTTCTTAAGTTGTAAGAAAATAATTTTGCAAGCTTTGGGGTTTTTCTTGTTGCTGCTACTGTATGTGTTTGTTTTTGTTTTCTTAGGCTTGATTATGTTCAGATGAATGGGTTAGAATAGGTTGTGGTGGTTGTTAATTGTTTTTATTCAATTTTGGAATTTTAAACTCAAAACTTTGGTTTTATGGTAATATGGTGATTTAGCTACTGTGGTGGTTGTGTATGCTTGAGTTTAGTTTCTGGATGTTTCTTATGTTGTTTTAGACTGAATTAAGCTAGTTGTAGTGGCTGTTAGTGGGATTTAACCAAGCTTGAGTTTTGAACTCAAAGCTTGGAGCTCACATGGTGGATTTTGATTCTGTGCATGCTGGGTTGTTTTGTTGCTTTTGAATTGTTATTTGGAGTATTTGGAGCAGGTATGGAAAGTTTGAATTGGTTTGGGTTTGATTTGGTCGAGTTATGGAATTTTGAAAATTCCTGCACTGAACCGGAATTCCGGTTCAGGAAGGCCAGTAAGAACCGGTCGACCTGTTGGCTTCCAGGAATTTTTCCCCAAACCGGAATTCCTGTTGAGGAACCGGTCTACCGGTTGGGATAATTTTGGGAACCCTAGTTCTTCCCATTTTCGTGTTGTTTAGGGTATTGCCATGCTTTTTATCGATAGGGAAACTTCTAGTTTCGAGTTTAAGTCCCCGGAAAGTGATTTAGCGTGTCACTTATCACTGTTGTGGTTATTATGACTTAGGAGCCTATAATTCGCCGAGCTATTCGTTCCACTCAGGTAGACCGGCACACCTGAATTCGGAATCAATGTAAGATTAGTATAATGTCTTGCATATGCTTATACATGTTTAGCGTACATGTCAGTTGCCATCAGATTAACATATTAGATATATGTTATGCAAATTTTATATAGCCGCCAGATTAGCATATCAAGGCAATAGTGAGGTGTACATAGTGTTGCACCGAGTTGCCAACAGATATATGCTAGGCTATCAGTTAGTATGGATTAACTGCTACCACATCAGTACGACTAGAGTACCGAGTATAGGCTGGATTTGCGGTTAAATCATACGTTGTCATGGACGTCCCTGATTTAGTTAGGGTTATGGTCAGGTGTATGGGCGCTTGGTCATAACCCAGGATTTATGTATGTTTATGATTTATGTTTTTCTTACTGAGTCTGTCGACTCACAGTGCTATGTTTATGTGTAGGTAAGGGCAAGGCCAAAGCTGAGGAACCGTGAGGACGAGCCAATGAAGATTGTACATGTCGGGGCAGTTAGGCCTAGAGCGTACGATCCTCGGGACAACAGCGCTTTTGTAGTTAGTCGCTGGGCGACGAATATTTTGTAAAGAACTAGTAAACTTTTGTAAAGTGTTTTGTAATCGGGATCCCGAAATATTTTGTATGAAATATATGTAAGTTTTAATTAAATAAGAAAATTTTAATTAATCACGATTTTCATTAACCTCATTGATTAGCAACGAGCTGCATAGTACGTTTAAAATCATGTCAACACGCCTATGCTAGTTAGGGTGTTACAATTTGGTATCAGAGTCTCCAGGTTGTCTTCCGAAGATCGTCATGACATGTACAATCATCATCAGCAGTGAGCTCGTTCTACGGTTCAGTAAGCTTTTATTGCTTTAGTAGTTTATTTTAAAATAGTATGATTTAAGGAAAGCCTGTTAGGAAGCATTTTAGTAGCTTGATAGTATAATAGGCGCATGTTTTTAATTTCCAAATTAAATGGCATTAGTAAGCTCACGTTGATCATGATCTGATATGCCAACTCTTGGTTACGCAAGCTGTTCATGTTGGGTTTTGTGCCCTAAATAAAACCCATTACAATCTGATTAGTTATCAATTTAGATTTTTGAAGTGGTTTATGTTAACATGTATTTTTCATGTTTATGGTTTAATATATATATGCACAAAATCAGTTAAGTCCAGAACATATATTTATTCACAATTACAGTATTGTCAACACAGTGGAATGTGATTGTGATTATATGATTCAAAAGACTAAGTCCCTGTTCATCAGTGTTTTGGATTTACAGTGATGTGATAATAAGCGATGAAGTATACTTACACTTGGAGTAAGTGTTATGTTCTTTCCAGGACATTGGTAAAGTATACTAGTTTCGAATGTATGGAGTATACATTGGACTGGACCGATATTGAACTTAGACAAGACATTATAAACTTACCGTTGTATCTTTCCAAGTCAATATCAGTAGTTGATCTTAGATTAAAAGAATCTAAATCCTAATATGCTTAGGCTCAATCTCAAGAGTGTTATTCATGTTCTTTGATTTCTTAGTTAAGCTTACTTTTGGGTCAGGGTGATACCTATATTTTGGGAACATGATAGCATGATTGAGTGGGAGCGCTGAACATAAATATGGAATCTATAGCTTCTACTGGTGTATAGAAGTCAAGTGATGATTCCCTTTGAGCTTAGTTAAATAGAAATAAATGGATAAGCTCTTGTTTCAGTGACTATATATATTAGATCACTAAAACATCATTTATAGGTAACTAAGTTTTTTAAGGGGCCAAATACATTGAGGGGTGAAAACGGTAAATTTATCCCATCTCGATGTAAATCATCTATATAGAGGATCTTTGATCACATTAAGATTATAACAATGGTTAAATGAGATAGCATATCTATATCGTGAAACATATAGAATGCTCTATATAAGTCTGAGAGTGCAATTCCAAGTTCTAAGAGTGGATTCAACAAGGAATTATAAGTTAGGGATTTACTTGGTAAATTCGGTTCAACTTATTGGATGCTCAGCAATATAGATCCATGGTAATTACTAAACTAAACCTAGCAGTTATCTATAATAGGAAAGTGGTGGATCACACCAAATAAGGCAGTTAATCAATTACTCAGTAAATGAGGAAACTCTTTATTTTGGAAAGTTGAGCTTCCCTTTTCCCTATATATAGCTGCCCTCCTCTCTTCCTCTTGCATGCTTCATTATACACGAAATATACAGTGCAAAAAGAGAGAGAATTTCGAAATCCCAAGTGAGAGAGAAGTGCCCACACACAGCAAACAGTACCTCAATCATAGATTGTACCTCAATCATAGATTGGAAGACCGTGAAGGATCACATCCAACTGAAGGACATTCGGGCTCAGATCTTGATTATACTCTGCGACAGAAAGAAATCAAGGGTTAGAGATCGGAGTGGAAGGAGACACATTATTCTGCTGCACCCACTGTAAGGTTTCTTAACTTTTTATGTGTTTTATTTATCGTTTTAGAAGTTCATATTTAGGTTGTTAAATCAACATACTTGTGAGTAGATCTGAGATTCTGGTAAAATAAATTCCAACAAGTGGCACCAGAGCCATGGTAATTGATTTGCTTGCAAGAAATTTGGACTTAAAACGATTTGTTTGTGATTTGGATGGTATCATGGTGTGTCATATTGATGTTTGATTGATGTTTGTGAATTCTGGGAAAAATAATTGATTTTATGTTTCTGAAATTATTTTTATTGGATAGTTTGGAAAATTTTAAGCAATTCAATTTTTTACAGAACTCGATTTCGATTTTATTTGAATTAGTTATGAATTTTTGAAAATCGTAAAAAATCAAGGTGGTGATCACCTCTCCCACGCGTGCGGAAGGGCTGCTTGCAGTCTCCCAGCGCCGTGGAAACACGGCTGGACACCCCTCCTGCGCGCGCGGGTGGTATGCAATACATACCATCCGTACAGCGTGCAATTTTTCTTCGTTTTCTTCGATTTTTCATGCTATTTCATGAAATTAACTTCCGATTTTTTGTGTAGTTTTGTATTTTGATTTTATTTTTCATATTTCAAATCTAATTCTCAGAAATAAATTAATTTGATTTTTCAAAATTAATTTTAGATATTAGTGTAATTTGAATTTGAAAATAGGTTAAAACCAAGTTTTGCTTACCTCTTTTCTTATTTTCTTTAAAATTTGATTATTTTATCTTATTTTAAATATAAGGTCAGATATTAATTTTTTTATTAAATATTTCTTTTTAAGTAATTTGACCTTCTTTAGAATAAGATTACTATAATCATGGTTTTTTAAAAAGGGAAATAAGATATTTTTGTTAACTTTTAAATTTTAATATTTTTACTTAAATTAAATTGTAAAATCAGAAAAGGGTATGTATTTATCATTTTCTATTTTATTGAATATTTATTTTATTAAATAACATGAAATTTGAAAGGTAAGTTAGCAAATTTATTTTGAAATGATATTTAGGTTACTTAAAACCTAATTTTTCAAAATTGTAGGTTTAATTTTAAATATTATTTTATTTCAATTTTAAAAAAATGAAATTTTTTAATTTTATTATTTTCGAAATATATTTAATATTTTAAAATTAAATAAATCCTACATCCAACTATCTAAATCTAACTTGTTGCAGGAGTATGCGTTTTAGATTGTTTGTAAGTTTTTCTAAAACCTATTATTGCTTGATCTAAATTGCCATGGTTAACTTGTTGACAGATCCAATGATCTGATTTTAACCCATGGTTCAATTGTCAATAGGTCAAGTAAATAATTTGTAACAGGTAAATTTTACATTCTTCCTACATCTGTGTATGACCTAGTAACATGATAGGGTCCATCCAAATCTGTGTGCCTTTGTGAGCGTATATGTTTATTTTATTATAGATGCATATAGGTTGTTGCTAAATAAAATGTCACACCCTGATAGATTTTATTTAGGTCCATTTAGTTTTTGGACCTATTCAATTAATAACAGTTATTTATTTTAAGGTTAAATTCCTCTCTTTTGGGCCTTATGTGAGAGATGGGGGCCAATAGAAGTGGGTACGACATACTGAACCCAGCTCCCCCTCACATGAATTACCCCAATTGTGAAGGCCCATTTGCCTGATTTGAATAATTGTACTAGGTTAATTAAATTAGTTTACCCTAATAAAATTGATTAACAACATAATTAACTTTTAAAATATATGAAATTTTATTTTCATATTTTAAAGTTAATTCTAAGAAAAACACTCTTAGTTTAAGATATTATTTCTAGATAAACTATTTGTATTTTTCTTGTATTTAATTAAATAAAGAATTTTAACTAACTAGATTCTTTCTGAAACTTACTTTTATTATTTCATTAAATATTCCTATTTAAGTTATAAATTAGTTATTACTAATTTTCCTTATTAACTTAAATTTGAATATCTTTTGAATTTAATATTAAGTTGAGTAATTCTAGGAATTGGTTATTGAAGATTCTTAAAAGATATTTTTTAAGTTGATTTTAAACTTAAAATGGAATATTCTTAAATTAGGTGGTTACCACCTAATTTTGATATTTAATTAAATTTTATTTGGAAATTTTAAGTTGCTTATTTTAGATGCTTTCTATAACAACTTAAATCAGATATTTTCTAAATCTTGAAAAGATACTTAGTTAAATTAATATATTTTCTAGATAGTTATTTATATACTAATTATTATTTCTAATTTTAAAATAGGAAAATATCATTGATTGTGAAATTAATTATTTAATAATTAATTTTGGTACAATTTAAGTTAAGAATATTCTTCCTAGTATTAAACTGGAAATTAATAATTAAGCTTTCTCTATACTTAATTATTTATTTCCTGAATTTAATAGATTTAATTAAATTGAAAATTAAATATCTAAGTTTATTTTCATAATGATACTTAAATATTTTTATTTTCATGATACCTAATTAAATAGAAAATTATTTTAAGCTGGGTATTTTTATAACAATTTAAATTTGAATAATTTTCAAAATATATTTTATTAATCATTTTTCGAAATTGCATTTGATTATGCAAGATGATTTTGAATTTATCTTGAAAAATAGATTAAAGTTGTAAATTAATTATTTGAATTAATTTTGAATCAACTTAAATCAATGATTTTTTCATTTAATGATTAATTTAAAATAAAGGAACTAAAATATATTATTAGAAATTGAATTAATTAGTCAAGACAATCTAGATAAATAATATTCTTGCTTGAAGTATTTTTAGTAAAGATTAATTTATTTTAATGTATTTCAAAAATTGTATATTTTATACTTTAATTTTTTTTTTGAAATACAATATATATTTATAGAAAGTTTTAATTTGAGTTGCCAATTAATTTAAATTAATACAACTTAAATTAAGTAATTTTCTTAATATTTATTGGAAAATTAATACTAAGATGGAAATAATTTATTTTATTCTCTTAACCATCTAAGTTTAATTTTATAAATATTAAATTAAATTTTATTTAGAGTTTTATTCTAAATTTAAAGTTTAATAAATATATATTTAAAATAAATAAAGCTTAAAAGAAAATATATTTTAAATAATGAGCTTTCTTATTACTAAGATATTCGATCTCCATTGTTGGTTTTACATAGCTATTGTTTTAGTGAGTAATCCTCCCTAATGGAGGAACGTTCATTAGCAAGTTAGCACCGTTTAATCTCGAAAGATAAGTATATTTGTAAGTTTTTTATATTAGTATTGATCACCCTAATGGTGGCGACTATATAAGACTTACAAACGTATGAAAAAATGGTGGAAGCTCATGAAATAGGAATGACCTTGACTCTCGCCTAAACGGGACAACGTCGAATTCTCTTTTCGATCGAATAAAAAGGTTGCTAGAATATTTATTCTTTTAGATGAGCTGACAACTTTATTCAATGGATGATAGCTTTGACTCTCGCCTAAACGGGACATCGATATCAGTTTGTTGAAAACCTTGGAAATTATTTAGGATTGTATTTTTTAGTATTTTCTCTAGTCATTCCTACTTGCTATGTGCTAATAATTTCTGAATAAGATTTTGTGTTAAACCATAATTGATTTCTATTAATTATTTTGTAGTATCCTGAATTGCCATGTCGAATTCCATGTTATCACTATTGACTGAAAATAAGTTAAATGGATCTAACTTCCCAAAATGGAGAGAGAACATTAATATTTCTCTCATAGGTGAAAATGTCCTGTTTGTGTTGACTGAGCCGTCTCCTGAATAGCCGGGTGACAATGCAACCAAAACTGTTAAGGAGAAGTTCGAGCGTTGGCAGAATGCTAACAACAAAGCTCGATACTTCATGCATTCCAGCATGGTTGACACCTTGAAAACAAGGTTTGCTAACGCTGTCACAGCTGCAGAAATCATGACGCAGTTAACTGAGCTATTCGGTATGGCATCTATACAGTCTCGCTTTGACGCGACTAAGAAATTCATCAACGCACAGATGGAACTCCATCAGAATGTGCGTGATCACCTTCTCCAAATGGCAGGTTATTTCCAAGAAGCCCAGAATCATGGTGCTGAAATGGATCAGACTACTCAAGTGAGTCTCATCTTGAATAGTCTGACTCCAGATTTTCTGCCCTATACATCAAATTATGTCATGAACAAGAAGGAACAAGACTTTCACATGTTAGTAAATGACCTTCAGTCATATGAAAATTTGATTGGAGGACCCAAGAAGAAAGGGAGTAAACCTCAGAATTCTGGAAATAGTAATAGGACGAATAATGCTGAGACACATGTTGCCTCTAGTTCCAAATCCAAGAATAAGAAGAAGTGGAAAAATGCTAAGAAGCGAGCTCAAGCTGTGAAAGCAGCTAAGAATAAAAAGGCTGCAGCTTCTGGTGATACACCAAAAGGAAAATGTTTCTACTGCAATGAGAAAGGCCATTGGAAACCCCAATGTCCTAAGCTTCTTGCAAAGAAACAATGTATTTCTTTCTATAAACTGATGTGTTTTAGTGAATTATTATCCATTTGGATTATTAATTCTGGATTACTAACCTTGTTTATTTTTCTTCTTATAGCTCAAGCTTCTTAAACTCAGGTGCTGTCTTAGCGAGTTGGATCGAAAAGATGGATAAAGGGATGGATTGGTCAAAAATAAAGAAGAAGCTCATTTGTTTATTTACTTTTGAATTAATTGTTTCAATTTTAAAACAATTTGGATTTTAAGTTTGGGATTTTATTCCCTGCTCTCATAATATTTCAATTTTTTATTTTAATTTATAATAAAGTTTTTTTTACAAATAAATTACAATCTATGAGTTGAGCTTCACTACTTTATCTTATAAATCAATTACAAATTATTATATTTATTATGTTTGTATGTGTATGTGTTTTTATTATTGATACAAATTCTATAGGTATTTAAACTCCTTACAGAGTTATTACTACATAAACACTAGAAATTATTTCTATGTTTATGAATAATTGTTAATTCTAAAACAATTATTAAGAATTTGTTTAATAAAAAGATCTTTTGATCTGATAGGGGTGGAGAAAATGTTAAGAATAATATGCAGTTCAACGATCTTTTATATCTAATGAACTCTGGATTATATTCAACTCCACATAATCTCTATTACACTTAGAGAATCATGATCTCTACAACCTTTTGGGGTGGATCATAATCTCTATATACTTAGGGGTGGACTTTATTCCACAGTATTCTTTATGACACATAATTTTAATAATATAATAAATTAGCTATTATCAGAATAAATCATTGATCTTGATTATATGTTCTAGTTTAGATAAACTATTGTAATAGATAATGATACCAATAAAGTTCTTTGATAATGTATCACATTACCTTAATTGAGTGGGAGAATATTAAAATTCTTTACCCATCTTCATTTGGTTGACACTTGTGATAGGAACTTAAGAACACCACTGATAAAACAAATCTAACCATTCACGCGGATAGAAATAACTTATCAGAATTATGAGAATAAGATAGAAGAATTCTTGCATAGTTTATTCGAATGACTTGAGTCAAGATTTCTAATCCTTATAACAATTTTATGGCATCTTAATTTGATTGCTTAATCTCTAGCAAGTATTTTACACTTCAAATACTAGACTGCTATGTTGATGACCTAGTCTTAAAGAAACTTACAATTTCAGACTAAGACAATAAGTCACAACGAGATATCCCTCAAAACAATAATAAGAGGTTAAAAAGTTTTTTTTTTAACCAGACATCTAGCATTGAGTGGGAGCTATCTGAGATATAATCAAATAAGGAACATTAGGGGACAATCAAGAAAGATTTATGAAAGTGACCTATATGTTAGATATTAAGGAGCTATACGTTAGTAATCATAATATCCACACCAACTTATTAAGAATTTTGAGATGGTGGTTACTCTTGGGGTGGAGGAGTTATTGTAAAAGAGTGTAAAAACCCATCAATAATAATTCAAGCTTCATCAGAGAAGATACACATAACTTTGTAAATTCGAAATTACCAGAAAGTTATTTTACTGAAAATTTTAATTAATCACGATTTTCATTAACCTCATTGATTAGCAACGAGCTGCATAGTACGTTTAAAATCATGTCAACACGCCTATGCTAGTTAGGGTGTTACAATTTGGTACCAGAGTCTCCAGGTTGTCTTCCGAAGATCGTCATGACATGTACAATCATCATCAGCAGTGAGCTCGTTCTACGGTTCAGTAAGCTTTTATTGCTTTAGTAGTTTATTTTAAAATAGTATGATTTATGAACCTGGTTCAGGAAATATGGATGGATTCAAATATACTACACTTGATCTGAAGATCAAGACAAAAGATTGATTGTAATGCACAACTTGTTTTACGTTAGTGCAAGTGGGAGTTTGTTGGGTTTTGTGCCCTAAATAAAACCCATTACAATCTGATTAGTTATCAATTTAGATTTTTGAAGTGGTTTATGTTAACATGTATTTTTCATGTTTATGGTTTAATATATATATGCACAAAATCAGTTAAGTCCAGAACATATATTTATTCACAATTACATTATTGTCAACACAGTGGAATGTGATTGTGATTATATGATTCAAAAGACTAAGTCCATGTTCATCAGTGTTTTGGATTTATACTGATATGATAATCAGCGATGAAGTATACTTACACTTGGAGTAAGTGTTATGTTCTTTCCAGGACATTGGTCAAGTATACTAGTTTCGAATGTATGGAGTATACATTGGACTGGACCAATATTGAACTTAGACAAGATATTATAAACTTACCGTTGTATCTTTCCAAGTCAATATCAGTAGTTGATCTTAGATTAAAAGAATCTAAATCCTGATATGCTTAGGCTCAATCTCAGGAGTGCTATTCATGTTCTTTTATTTATTAGTTAAGCCTACTTTTGGGTCAGCGTGATACGTATATTTTTGGAACATGATAGCATGATTGAGTGGGAGCACTGAACATAAATATGGAATCTATAGCTTCTACTGGTGTATAGAAGTCAAGTGATGATTCCCTTCGAGCTTAGTTAAATAGAAGTAAATGGATGAGCTCTTGTTTCAGTGACTATATATATTAGATCACTAAAACATCATTTACAGGTAACTAAGTTTTTTAAGGGGCCAAATACATTGAGGGGTGAAAACGGTAAATTTATCCCATCTCTATGTAAATCATCTATATAGAGGATCTTTGATAACATTAAGATTATAACAATGGTTAAATGAGATAGCATATCTATATCGTGAAACATATAGAATGCTCTATATAAGTCTGAGAGTGCAATTCCAAGTTCTAAGAGTGGATTCAACAAGGAATAATAAGTTAGGGATTTACTTGGTAAATTCAGTTCAACTTATTAGAAGCTCAGCAATATAGATCCATGGTCCCCATTCTAGTTGAGACCATACTATTTGTAAGACTCAAAAAATTAATTTATGATTAGTCAATTATAATTCTAAAAGTTAGACTATGTCTAATTTGTGAATTCTCACTATTTAGGGATGAAATTGTAAAGAAAAGGGATTCTAGGTTTATTTATTAATTAAGAGACTCTACATGTCTAATTGATAATTACATTAAATGACAATATTATTTAATAATCTATTTTATTTATTAAATAATTAGTTTTTTCATTTAAATGGTTAGAATTGGAAAAATGACATTTTTGGAGAAATAGAAATAAAATTGTGGAGACTGCAAAACCCAAGTGAGGCCAAAGTCACACCATGGCCGATAACTATTGTGTGTTTCCAATATTTTTTATTTTCAATTTTTTAATTTCCAAGTAATTACTAAACTAAACCTAGCAGTTATCTATAATAGGAAAGTGGTGGATCATACCAAATAAGGCAGTTAATCAATTACTCAGTAAATGAGGAAACTGTTTATTTTGGAAAGTTGAGCTTCCCTTTTCCCTATATATAGCTGCCCTCCTCTCTTCCTCTTGCATGCTTCATTATACACGAAATATACAATGCAAAAAGAGAGAGAATTTTGAAATCCCAAGTGAGAGAGAAGTGCCCACACACAGCAAACAGTACCTCAATCATAGATTGGAAGACCGTGAAGGATCACATCCAACTGAAGGACATTCGGGCTCATATCTTAATTATACTCTGCGACAGAAAGGAATCAAGGGTTAGAGATCGGAGTGGAAGGAGACACATTATTTCGCTGCACCCACTGTAAGGTTTCTTAACTTCTTATATGTTTTATTTATCGTTTTAGAAGTTCATATTTAGGTTGTTAAATCAACATACTTGTGAGTGGATCTTAGATCCTGGTAAAATAAATTCCAAAAGTTTAGACTAGATGGACGCCAGGTGAAATACCAGGAGTCAGGGCAATTCAGTCGGGTCAAATGAAGGTCAGGGAGCTCAGTTTCCCCCAAATGCTCGAGGGCGAGGTAGAGGTCCCAGGGGCAGGGCTCGTGGCCGGGGTGATGTTAACCCGCCACACGCTGCCCAGGCTGCCCAAGCTACTCAGGAAGCCCAAAATTGGGAAAATAGGTTTGCAGAAATGCAAGCGAGAATTGAGGAACAAGACAGTGAAATCTAGCGACTAAGACAGCAGGGTGCTCCTGCAGTGCCTATTCCAGAATTTCTAGTGGCACCTGCCCCTGTTGTCAAGGCCGAACCTACAGTTGCAGTGAAACGGATAGAACCTCTGTACGAAAGGTTCCGCAAGCAGGCACCTCCTGTTTTTCTAGGAGGTCTAGACATCATGAAAGTCGAGCAGTGGCTAACAGTGATTACTTAGATTTTGAATTTCATGGGCGTCATCGGGAATGATAGAGTGGTCTGTGCCACTTTGCAGTTTCAAGAAGAGGCATTAGTATGGTGGGACATGGTGTCCATGATACACGATGTCACAACAATGACCTGGGAAAAGTTCCAGGAACTTTTCAATGCGTAGTACTATAATGAGGCCGTCAGAAGTGCCAAGATAAAAGAGTTTACTAACCTGACCTAGAAAGAAAACATGAGCGTTACTGAGTACACAACGCAATTTGATCGGTTGGCGAGGTTAGCCTCGAGAATTGTGCCAACCGATTTCAGTAAAAAGGAAAAGTATCTCGATGGATTGAATGTGAAGATTAAACATGACTTGATGATTACTACCGACGACAAAACCACCTATGCTGAAATGGTGGAAAAAGCACTACGAGCTGAGGGCGCAGTTGGGTGTATGATTGAGTTGTTAGGTTTTATGCCCTAAATAAAACTCCGTTTCAATGTAATCTATTTTATTCAACATCAATAAAGAAACAGAAGTATTTTTCATTCATTTGTGTATGTTTTGGTTCACTTTATCAATTGCTTGTCTAATTGATTTATAAATTCATCTTAAACCCTTTTCACATACTTGATCATGTTTATTGTGCTGTCATCACATTGGAAAGTAAACATGACTATGTGAATAAAGTTTCCTAGATTTATCGACACGTGGTTTTACCGATATGATAATCTACAACAAGAGTTTACTTGTATTTGGAGAAATACTATGTTCTTTCCGAACATTGGTTAAAGTAAAGTTTCGGGTTGGATGCATGGAGTATGCATCGGAAGGGACCGATATTGAACTTTGAATTAGATTTAATTAAAGTTACCGTAAAATCTATTCAAGTCAATATCGCCAAGTTGATCCTAGATCAAATGATCTTAATCCTGTTATGATTAGGCTCAATCTTGAAAGGCTATTCGTGTTCTTTGATTTGTTAGTTAAGCCTACTTTTAGGTCAGGGTGATACGTACATTTTGGGAACACGGTAGTGCAATTGAGTGGGAGCGCTAGCATAAACATGGAATCTATAGCTTCTATCTGGCAAATAGTAAGCAAAGGATGATTTCCTTCGAGCTTGGCCAAACGAAAATAAATGGTGGAGATCTCATTTCACATAAGCTGAAATATCATTTATACGGGGTCAAGTGTTTTAAGGATAAAATACATGGTAGGGTGTTACGGTAATTTAATCCCTTTACTATGTAGATCATTCATATAGAGGATCATTGATCAAATTAGGATTATAACAATGGATAACTAATGATGTGTCTATATGGTGGAACATATAGAGCATTCTATATGCGAGAGTGCAATTCTAAGTTCTATGCGTGGATTCAACGAAGAATTAATAAGTTAGTGAATTTTAGTGCTAAATTCTTGATCTACTTATTGGAAGCTCAGTTATATAGACCCATGGTCCCCCCACTAGTTGAGATAATATTGCTTGTAAGACTCATGTAATTGGTTTTGATTAATCAATTATAATTCACAAATTAGACTATGTCTATTTGTGAAATTTTCACTAAGTAAGGACGAAATTGTAAAGAAAGAGTTAACAGGGGCATATTTGTTAATTGTGATACTTTGTATGGTGCAATTAATAAATATGATAAATGACAATATTATTTAATAATTATTTATAGTTATTAAATAGTTAGAATTGGCATTTAAATGATTGAATTAGGAAATTGGCATTTTTCAGAAAATCAGATACAAAAGTGGTAAAATTGCAAAATTGCAAAAATCAAGGCCCAGTCCACCTAGCCTAGGGCCGGCCACTTATGTTATCTTTTTTTTTTAAATGATTTTTTCATTATTTTAATGCCATATAATTCAAATCAAACCCTAGAAGGAATGCTATAAATAGATAAAGTGAAGGCTTCGGGAAAATAACACTTTCGAATCGGAAAAACACGAGCCTCCACTCTCTTCTCTAGCCGCCACTCTCTCTCTCTTTTCTTCCTCAAAATTTCGAACCTCTCTTAGTGATTAGAGTAGTGCCCACACACATCAAGCAATACCTCAATCATAGTGAGGAAGATTGTGAAGAAAGATCAACGACGAGGAGATTCGGCATCAAGGATTCGAGAGAAGAAGATCCGAGGTTCGGCATCTTGATAATACTCGCTACGAAAGGAATCAAGGGTTAGAGATCTGAACGGAAGGAGTCATTATAATTCCGCTGCACCCAATGTAAGGTTTCTTAAACTTTATATGTGTTTAATTTATCGTTTTAGAAAGTTCATATTTAGGATGTTAATAAACATACTTGTGAGTAGATCTAAGATCCTGGTAAAATAATATCCAACAACTGGCCTCAGAGCCATGGTAATTGATTTACTTACATGAAATTTGGACTTTAAAACGATTGTTTGTATGTTCTTTGGATGGTATCATGTTGTATTGAGTGTTATTTGATGAATGATTGATGTTTGTTAAATTTTCGTGATAAATAATTGTGATTTCGATTCTGTAATTATTTTTATTGGATAGTATGGAAAAAATTAAGCAAGTTAGCCTTTTACAGAACTCAATTTGGATTTTATTTGAATTAGTTATGATTTTTTGAAGATTTGACAAAATCGGGGGTACATCTTGATATTTTCTGCGATCGCAGAACTGTCCGTACAGTTTCGGTTTTTTCCCTTTTTCTTCAATTTTTCATACCTTTTCATGGAATTAATTTCCAAATTTTTGTATGGTTTTGTATATATACTAATACTATTCCTAATTCAATTCTAATTATCATTTTGAATTAATTTTATTTTTTAAATTAATTCAAGATATTAGTGTAATTTGAATTCGAATAGAATTAGTATTTATCTTTTTGCTTAAAAACCTATCTTATTTTTAAATTTGATTATATTTTTTAAATTTAAGGTCAGATTTTATAAATATTTTAAAAGATATTTTGACCTTATTTAAAATAAGATATTTATAATCATGTAATTTTAAATAGATATAAGATAAAAAGTAGGTTTAATTTTTTTTTAAATTTTTTTTTTAAATTTTCGAAATTTATTTTTTTAATTCCGAAATTATTTTTTTTTGAATATTAAATTTCTATTTAATTATTTATTTATTCGAAATTTATTTTAAAAAAAAAAAAAAAAAAAAAAAAAAAAAAATAAATCCTACTTCCAACTATCCATTAACCCCTGTTGCGGGAGTATGTGTTTTAACTTATGTGTAAGTTTTCAAAACCTATTATTACTTGATTGCAAATAGCCATGGTTACCTTTTGCCGGTATCTAATGATCGATGGCTCCCTTGGTCAAGATAATAATTTGTAACGAGTATAATTTACAATCTTCTTTCATCTCGTGTATGACCTAGCAACATGATAAAAGGACCCATCCAAAGTGTGCAATGTGCGAGCCTATGTGTTTAATTTTATTATAGATGCATATAGGTTAATGTTGCTAAAATAAATTATCATAATTATTGATAGGATTTATTTAGGCCCATTTAGCTTTTGGGCCTATTCAATTAATAACAGTTGTTCTTATTAAGGTTAAATTCCTCTCTTTTGGGCCTTGTGTGAGAGTTGGGAGCCATAGAAGTGGGTACGACATACTGAACCCAAAGACCTCACACAAACTACCCCAATTGTGAAGGCCCATTTGCTCGATTTGAATGATCGTACTAGGGTTAATTACACTAGTTTAACCTAATTAAAATTGAATTAGCAACATAATTAATTTCATTTATTTTGAAATTAATTTAGAAAATCATAGTTTAAAGAATTTAATATTCTAAGCTAAACTATATGTATTTTCTTGTATTTAATTAAATATAGAATTATAACCATCTAGATTCTTTCTGGAACTTATTTTAAATTTTTCATTAAATATTCCTATTTAAGTTGATATTTAGTTATACATAACTAACCAACTTAAATCTGAATATCTTTTGAATTCAAAATTTTAAATTAAGTTGAGGAATTTTAGGAATTGGTTATTAAGATTCTTTAGATATTTTTTTTTTAAGTTGATATTTTTCAAATATTAACTTAAAATGGAATATCTTAGATATTTTTAGGTTGATATCTTTTTTGAATATTTAACTTAAAATATCTACAAAATTAAGTGGTTACAACTTAATTTTGAATTTAATTAAATCTGATTTGAAAGATATTTAAGTTGATTTTTTAGATTCTTTCTAAAACAACTTAAACAAGATATTTTCAAATTTGTTCCATTTAAAAATTCAAATTTTTGAATTTAATTAATAATTGAAAATTAATTAAAGTTGATTTTTTATTTAAATCAATTTTGATTTTTAATTTTTCATTATTATATTATGGAACTTATTCGATATTTATTTGAATTTATTTTTCAAATTTAAATAATAATTGAAAATTAATTAAAGTTGATTTTAATTAAACCAACTTTAATTTGTAATTTTTCATTATTATAATATCGAATATTATGATTATACAAAATACATATATATATTTTTTTTAAATAATGAGCTTTTAATCAAGAGACATTCGATCTCCATTGTGGGTTTTACACCGTGTTTGTTTTAGTGAGTAATCCTCCCTAATGGAGGAACGTTCATTAGCAATTTCGCACCGTTTAACCTCGCATGATAAGTAGTTTGTAAGTGTTTTGTATGGTATAGATCACCCTAATGGTGGCGACCATACTTGACTTGCAAGTTATGAAACAGTGGTGGAAGCTCATAAGATAGAATTGCCTTGACTCTCGCCTAAACGGGACAACGCTGAATTCAAATCTTGATCGAATAAAAGGTTGCTAGAATGTTTATCATTTTAGATGAGCTGACAACTCTATTCAATGAATGATGCTTTGACTCTCGCCTAAACGGGACACTGTGTCAGTTTGTTGAAATACCTTGGAAAATAAACTATGTTAGATTTAGTATTTCTATAACATATGTAATTACTTGCTATTTTCTAAATTGTGTATGAATTTATGAGCCAAAACCTTACTTCTGTTTTATTGATGTGTTGTAGTGTCATTATGAATAACCCACACCCCGATCCTCTCTTAGTTACTATCTTAGCAAAGAACTCTATAGTGTGAAAATGCATCCCGGTAGTTGCATTAACTCGCACCTCGTTGATGATGAATCCGAAATTCCAAAAGGCAAATCTACGGGAATTGATTTATCAAGAGAACAATGGGTCCAACTTATCCTTAATAGTCTTCCTCCGGAGTATAATGAATTTGTTATCTCTTATATGATCAACAATTCTAACTCCTCCGACATGGACAAGCTCGAAACGGAATTACGAGCCCATGAACGGAACTTGATTGCAATGGGTCCCCCGGGTTTGCAATCAACAATCAAAGGAAAAAGGACTAGGTATGAAGGATCTGAAAAGCGCTTCTTCAAGTACAATTATCGACATAATCTTCTATGTTCGAATTGTAATGGAAAGGGTCATCATGAAGAACGATGTCCGTGCTTCTAAACAATTCAAACGAAGGTAATGCTTTTGTCTTTGAATCATGTGTTTTAGAGAACGACAAATCCATCCGGATTGTTGATTCGGGTCTACTAACCATGTATGTTCTTCACTGCGTTATGAAACACCCGGGAAAATCTACTTCCGGGGAGAGTTACAAACCTTAAAGTTGGCAATGGCGAATTAGTATCGGTCAAAGCTAGAGGAAAAGCCCGCATCAAGTATCAACAAAGATTTTTAATTTTAGAAAATGTTTTATTTATTCCAAACTTTAGTAGAAACTTGATTAAGTGTCTCATGTTTGCAAACACAATCTTATATATTGAATTTTTCGAGTACAAATTGTTCAATTTCTCGTAATGGATTTCAAATATGTGTTGCTATAATGGAACAAGGGCTTTATGTTTTAAGACCGAGTACTCAAATCTCACTAAATAGTGAACTTTTCGGTGTAGCTAGACCTAGAAACCTAAAAAGAAAAGAGATTGATAATGATGATCAAACTTATCTATGGCATTTACGTTTAGGTCATATAGGTTTTGATAGACTCAATAGGCTCAACAAAGACGGTCCATTAAAAAATGTCGTCCTAGGTGAACCGCCGCATGCGAGTCCCTAGAAGGAAAAATGACTAAACGTTCTTTCTCTCGCAAAGGGAGAGCGTGCCAAAATCCCTCTGTGGTTAGTGCATTCCGATGTCTCGGACCTTTGAATGTCAAAGCCCGAGGTGGTTATGAGTATTTTGTCACTTTCATTGACGATTTCTCTAGATATAGTTTTCTTTACCTAATGCAAAAGAAATCGAAACGTTTGAAAAGTTTCAAGAATTTCATGCTTTGGCCCAAAACCAATTAGGTAAATCATTAAAGATCTTGCGAATCGATAGGGGTGGAGAATATATGGATATGCAGTTCAAAGATCATTTATTTGAACTTGGAATTGAATCCCAATACACCGCCCCCCTTACTCCACAACAAAATGGAGTTGCGGAAAGAAGAAATCGCACTCTTTTGGAAATGGTTAGGTCTATGCCGAGTTATTCAACTCTCGTCTACGTCCTTCCGGGGATATGCTATACGGATGGCAAATGACATTTTAAATGTTGTTCCATCTAAAGTAGTCCCTAAGACACCCGTCGAACTTTGGAATGGTCGAACACCTAGTTTGCGCCATTACGGAAATTTGGGGGTGCCACGCTCATGTCTTAAGAAAGAAAGAAGGCAAACTTGAATCACGTACCGAAGTATGCATGTTTGTTGGAAATTCTAAAGAGACTAGGGGTGGACTATTTTATAGTCACAAGGATAATAAAGTGTTTGTTTCTACAAATGCTACTTTCCTTGAAGAGAACTATATTAAAGACTACAAACCGAAAAGTAAAGTTGTTCTAGAGGAATTGCTATCAGATATAAGTCCTTCCAATGTTCCGTCCTCTTCCACTCGTGAAGAAGACGATCCCACTCCCTCGCCTGAACAAGGCGAGAAATCTACTACTAAAGTTTCTGTTCAGAAGACAACCATACCTCGTCGTAGTGGGAGAGTTTCAACAAAACCTGCTCGTTATGGCTTGGATGGTGAAATCAATATGGTCGTAGGTGACGGTATTGATGACGATCCATTAACCTATAAACAGGCAATGGCTAGTCCGCAACGGAAACGATGGTCAGCCGGAATGGATTCAGAAATGGATTCCATGAAAAAGAACAAAGTCTGGGAATATGTAGACGCACCTGACGACTATCATCCGATAGGATGCAAGTGGGTTTACAAGAAGAAAAGAGGAGCTGGAGGCGAAGTCGAAACTTTCAAAGCTAGACTTGTAGCCAAGGGTTATACCCAAAGAGAAGGCGTGGACTATGAGGAAACTTTTAGTCCTGTTGCCATGCTCAAATCCATCCGAATTCTTCTCTCCATACCGCCGCTTTCGATTATGAAATCCGGCAAATGGATGTCAAGATTGCCTTCCTTAATGGGGTACTTGAAGAAACCATCTATATGGAGCAACCAGAAGGTTATGTTCTTCCTGGGCAAGAAAAGAAAGTTTGCAAGTTAAACAGGTCTATCTATGGACTTAAGCAAGCTTCTCGCTCATGGAACAAGAGGTTTGATGAAATCATCAAAACCTATGGCTTTCTTCAGAATGAAGATGAACCTTGTGTTTACCAACTCAAGGAAGACCAAATAGTAGTATTCCTGGTCCTTTATGTTGATGACATTTTGATCATTGGAAACAATGTCAAGAAAATGACTCACATTAAGGAATGGCTCAACACTCAATTCGATATGAAAGATTTGGGTGAAGCAGCCTATGTTCTTGGTATTCAGATTATAAGAAACCGGAAGAACAGATCTCTTGCTCTCTCTCAAACGACCTACATAGACAAAGTCTTAGAGAGATTCTCCATGAGCAACACCAATGGGGCAAACATGCCTTCTAGATATGGTATTCGTCTATCTAAGGAACAGTCACCGCCTGATCCTCAAGAGATAGAGGACATGGCGAAAATTCCCTATGCCTCTGCAGCTTGGAAGTCTAATGTATGCAATGTTATGCACTGTAGACACGACATACGTTATGCCTTTATTGGAATCGTGAGCAGTATCACGGTCTAATCCAGGACAAGAACATTGGAATGCAGTTAAGTATATTCTGAAATACTTAAAGAGTACAAGGAATCTTGTGTTAGTCTACAAGGGTGGTGCTTTAAATCCCATAGGCTACACTGATTCAGATTTCCAGGCAAGTCTTGAAGACAGGAAATCAACATCTGGGATGGTGTTTACTCTTGGGGGTGGAGCAGTGGTTTGGAGAAGTGCTAAACAAACCGCAATATCGGACTCAACTATGGAAGCTGAATACATACAAGCCGAAGCCGCAAAAGAACTTGTCCGCTAAGAAAGTTCTTCACCAAAAGATAGGAGTTGTTCTGGAATGGAAAAGCCCTCTTGTACTACTCTGTGATAACAATGGAGCAATAGCAAACAGTAAAGAACCTCGAAGCCACAAGAGAAGCAAACACATTGAAAGGAAGTATCACATTATCAGAGAATACGTGGCAAGAGGGGACGTACTAGTTGAGAAAGTTGACACAGAGGACAACCTAGCTGATCCATTTACCAAAGTCTTGGCCGTGACAGCCTTTGAAAAGCACCGTCAGAATTTAGGATTAATTGATATGTACTAATTAGTTTTATATTAGTGCAAGTGGGAGTTTGTTAGGTTTTATGCCCTAAATAAAACTCCATTTCAATGTAATCTATTTTATTCAACATCAATAAAGAAACAGAAGTATTTTTCATTCATTTGTGTATGTTTTGGTTCACTTTATCAATTGCTTGTCTAATTGATTTATAAATTCATCTTAAACCCTTTTCACATACTTGATCATGTTTATTGTGCTGTCATCACATTGGAAAGTAAACATGACTATGTGAATAAAGTTTCCTAGATTTATCAGACACGGGGTTTTATCGATATGATAATCTACAACAAGAGTTTACTTGTATTTGGAGAAATACTATGTTCTTTCCCGAACATTGGTTAAAGTAAAGCTCGGAGTTGGATGCATGGAGTATGCATCGGAAGTGGACCGATATTGAACTTTGAATTAGATTTAATTAAAGTTACCGTAAAATCTATTCAAGTCAATATCGCCAAGTTGATCCTAGATCAAATGATCTTAATCCCGTTATGATTAGGCTCAATCTTGAAAGGCTATTCGTGTTCTTTGATTTGTTAGTTAAGCCTACTTTTAGGTCAGGGTGATACGTACATTTTGGGAACACGGTAGTGCAATTGAGTGGGAGCGCTAGCATAAACATGGAATCTATAGCTTCTATCTCGGCAAATAGTAAGCAAAGGATGATTTCCTTCGAGCTTGGCCAAACGAAAATAAATGGTGGAGATCTCATTTCACATAAGCTGAAATATCATTTATACGGGGTCAAGTGTTTTAAGGATAAAATACATGGTAGGGTGTTACGGTAATTTAATCCCTTTACTATGTAGATCATTCATATAGAGGATCATTGATCAAATTAGGATTATAACAATGGATAACTAATGATGTGTCTATATGGTGGAACATATAGAGCATTCTATATACTGAGAGTGCAATTCTAAGTTCTATGCGTGGATTCAACGAAGAATTAATAAGTTAGTGAATTTTAGTGCTAAATTCTTGATCTACTTATTGGAAGCTCGGTTATATAGACCCATGGTCCCCCCACTAGTTGAGATAATATTGCTTGTAAGACTCATGTAATTGGTTTTGATTAATCAATTATAATTCACAAATTAGACTATGTCTATTTGTGAAATTTTCACTAAGTAAGGACGAAATTGTAAAGAAAGAGTTAACAGGGGCATATTTGTTAATTGTGATACTTTGTATGGTGCAATTAATAAATATGATAAATGACAATATTATTTAATAATTATTTATAGTTATTAAATAGTTAGAATTGGCATTTAAATGATTGAATTAGGAAATTGGCATTTTTCAGAAAATCAGATACAAAAGTGGTAAAATTGCAAAATTGCAAAAATCAAGGCCCAGTCCACCTAGCCTAGGGCCGGCCACTTATGTTATCTTTTTTTTTTAAATGATTTTTTCATTATTTTAATGCCATATAATTCAAATCAAACCCTAGAAGGAATGCTATAAATAGATAGTGAAGGCTTCAGGAAAATAACACTTTCTGAATCAGAAAAACCTGAGCCTCCACTCTCTTCTCTAGCCGCCACTCTCTCTCTCTTTTCTTCCTCAAAATTTCGAACCTCTCTTAGTGATTAGAGTAGTGCCCACACACATCAAGCAATACCTCAATCATAGTGAGGAAGATTGTGAAGAAAGATCAACAGCAAAGGAGATTCAGCATCAAGGATTCAGAGAAGAAGATCCAGGTTCAGATCTTGATAATACTCGCTACGTAAAGGAATCAAGGGTTAGAGATCTGAACGGAAGGAGTCATTATAATTCCGCTGCACCCAATGTAAGGTTTCTTAAACTTTATATGTGTTTAATTTATCGTTTTAGAAAGTTCATATTTAGGATGTTAATAAACATACTTGTGAGTAGATCTAAGATCCTGGTAAAATAATATCCAACATGAGTCTGCTAGGACTCCAGTGATTGGCAGGGCTCCTACCCCTCCTGCATCGGGCTTTCGCAAGGGAGGTAGTGGCTCGGCCATGGATCAGAAAAGGAAGGCATCCACTGCAACAGGTGGCTCGAGTCAAAACAAGAAGTTCCGAGGGAACCAGGGTCGAGGCAGTCGTCAGAGTAGTTCTGAGACCCGTTATACTTACCCAGAGTGCCCCAGTTGTAAAAGGCACCATCTGGGTGACTGTAGAGGACAGGGGTGCTTCCAGTGTTGCATGTCAGGACACTACAAGAGGGATTGCCCTCAACTTAGAACAGAAGCACCAAAGGCTCCGGCGAGACCCACTCCAGCATGGGTGTTCGCCATTACTCAGGCTGATGCAGAAGCCAGTCCTTCAGTGGTGACAGGTCAGCTCTCGCACAACAACTCCTTTTACTCTGTATTATTTGACTCTGGGGCCACACATTCTTATGTGGCAGCCAGAATCTTTAGTAAATCAGATAGACCGCATGATAGATATGAATCAGGGTTAGGAACCCTATTACCTGGCGGAGAGTTAGTTATCTCCAAAAGGTGGATTAGGTTTATGCCGATCAGAATTGACGATAGGGAGTTAAGTGCTGACCTAATAGAGATGAGTTAAGCAGATTTTGATATCATACTAGGGATGGATTTCCTATCTAAATATTCAGCCAGTATTGTTTGTAAGAGGAAGATGGTAATCTTTCAGCCAGAAGGTGAGGAACCGTTTGTTTTTGTCGTTCGGTTCAGGGATCTCGGATCCCGGTGATTTCGGCCCTGTCAGCTAGAGGATTATTGTGTGACGGTTGTCAAGGGTTTCTGGCCGTGGTGGTAGACACCACTCGGCCAGACACTATTCGGCCAGAGGATATCAAGGTGGTTCGGGAATTTCTAGATGTTTTTCCTGAAGAACTTTCGTGTTTACCATCTCAGCGAAAAATTGATTTTGTTATTGATTTGGCACCGGGAGTGGAACCGGTTTCCAAGGCTCCTTATAGAATGGCTCCACCTAAGCTTAAAGAATTAAAAATTTAGCTTCAAGGGTTACTTGACATAGGGTTTATCCGGCCCAGTGTGTCACCCTGGGGAACTCCGATATTATTTGTCAAGAAGAAAGATGGGTCTACGAGAATGTGCATCGATTATCAGGAGTAAAACAAGCTAACAATTAAAAATAAATATCCATTACCTAGGATCGATGATCTTTTCGATCAACTCTAGGGGAAGAAGGTCTTCTCTAAGATTGATCTCCGATCGGGCTATCATCAGTTGAATCCAAGAGGAGGACATTCCGAAGACAGCCTTTTGTACTAGGTATGGACATTATGAATTCTTGGTTATGTCATTTGGACTAACCAATGGTCCTACAGCATTTATGGACTTGATGAATAGAGTATTCAAGGATTTTCTCGATATCTGTGTAATTGTATTTATCGACGACATCCTTGTGTACTCTCAATCAGAAGAGGAGCATGAGGTACATCTTCGAATGGTTCTGCAACGGCTTCGAGAACACAAGCTTCATGCCAAATTCAGGAAATGTGAATTTTGGCTATCTCAGGTGTCTTTCTTAGGGCACATTATTAGCAAGGATGGGATGAAGGTGGATCCAGGAAAAATAGAATCCGTCAAGGATTGGCCTAGACTGAAAATAGTGACAAATATTAGAAGCTTCTTGGGTCTAGCCGGTTATTATCGTTGGTTTGTGGAAGGGTTTTCTAAGATCTCAACACCCTTAACCGAGCTTACCAAAAAGAATCAGTGGTTTGTATGGTCAGACAAATGTGAGGCTAGTTTTCAAGAGCTGAAACAGAGATTGATTACAGCTCCAGTACTAGCTTTGCCTTCTAACAAAGAAAAGTTCGTGGTTTATTGTGATGCATCCAGATAGGGTCTGGGGTGTGTACTGATGTAGGCCAACCGAGTTATCTCTTATGCCTCCTGTCAGTGAAAGATTACGAACAGCGCTACCCGACACATGACTTAGAATTGGCCGCAGTAGTATATGCTTTGAAGATCTGGCGGCATTACCTTTATAGAGAAAGGTGTGAAATTTATACCGACCACAAAAGTCTCAAATACTTCTTTACTCAGGAAGATTTGAATATGAGACAGAAGCATTGGTTGGAGTTAGTAAAGGATTACGATTGTGAGATCCTTTATCACCCCCGGGAAGGCCAATGTAGTGGCCGATGCCCTGAGCAGAAAGGGTCCCGAGCAGGTAGCTAGCATGATTCAGATCCCACCCCAGTTAGTAGAGGAATTGGTCAGATCTAGCATTGAGTTTGTGGTAGGCAAGCTTCACAACTTGACGCTGCAATCTGATCTGTTAGAAAGAATTAAAGTCGCTCAGATGACTGATCTAGAGTTACTAAAAATCAGAGAAGAGGTTTCAGCTGTTGAAGCCAGGGATTTTTCAGTGTCAGACAATGGGATGCTATTGTATAAAGCTAGGGTTTGTGTTCCAAATAGTATGGAACTCAGGAATGAAATTTTTGAAGAGGCTCATACTACCCCTTACTCCCTACATCCTAGCACCACCAAGATGTATCAAGATCTTAAACCTTATTTCTGGTGGAGCGGTATGAAGAAGAGTTTCGTAGAATTCGTATCGAGATGCCTAACCTGCCAGCAGATTAAGGCTGAACATCAGAGACTAGCAGGGTTGTTGCAGCCTTTAACCCTACCTGAATGGAAGTGGGAGGACATCACGATGGATTTTGTGGTTGGATTACCTAGAACCACAGGTTTGTTCGATTCCATCTGGGTTGTGGTTGATCGATTCACGAAGTCTGCTCATTTTCTGCCAGTTAAAACAACCTATTCAGTGGATCAGTTGGCAGAGTTATATGTTAAAGAAATAGTAAGGCTTCATGGGGTACCAAAGTCTCTAGTTTCGGATAGAGATGCGAAGTTCACCTCCAAGTTTTGGCAGAGTTTGCAACGAGCAATGGGTACAAAACTAAAGTTCAGTACAGCATTCCATCCTCAGACAGATGGGCAGTCCGAAAGGACGATTCAGATATTGGAGGACATGTTACGAGCTTGTGTTATGGATTTTGAGGGCTCTTGGAGTAAATATCTACTGTTGATAGAATTCTCATACAACAACAGTTACCACGGTACGATAGGGATGGCTCCCTATGAGTTGTTATACGGTAGGAAGTGTAGATCTCCCACTCATTGGGATGAGATAGGGGAAAAGAAATACCTAGGTCCAGAGTCAGTGCAGCGGACCAATGAGGCAATTGAGAAAATTAAAGCTAGAATGCATGCCTCTCAGAGTAGACGAAAGAGTTATGCAGATCCGAAACGCAGAGATGTTGAGTTGCAAGTAGGGGATCATGTGTTTTTACGAGTATCTCCGATGAAGGGGATCAAACGTTTCGGGAAAAGAGGCAAGTTATGCCCTAGGTTTATTTCGAGATTCTCGAGAAGGTTGGTCAAGTGGCATATCGATTAGCTTTTTCTCCAGCTCTTTCAGCAGTTCACAACGTATTCCATGTCTCTATGTTGAGAAAATACGTTTCAGACCCTACTCATATACTTAGTTATGAGAGCCTTGAGCTGCAGCCACACATGACATATGAAGAACTGCCAGTACAGATCCTTGATAGAAAGGATAAAGTCCTTCGGAATAAGACCATAGCATTGGTCAAGGTACTCTGGAGAAACAGCAAGGTGGAGGAAGCCACCTTGGAGCTAGAATCGGACATGAGAGCTCAATACCCAGAGTTGTTCAGGTTAGATTTCGGGGACGAAATCCTTTTAAGGGGGGATAGTTGTAAAGACCGCTTAGTTTAATTTGGAAATTAGCAGATATTTTAGGGTTTAATTATGAAAATTATTTATTGATATTTAAATAATTATTTACGTTGATTTATTTGAATTCAGAATGCATTTTTATGTCATATAGTGAAATCTCATAATTTTGCTTTTTCGATGCCCGGCAACATGGAACGTGGTGTATGGCTTAGTAGAATCACAATCTAATATTTTAGTATAGTGGGACGGTTTATTTAGACATTAGAAATGTCGGGATTAGTCGGGAATTTAGAGTTTTCCCAAAATACCCCTCAAGTGCTTTTTATCCCTTTTGTGTGGGAGGGGCAAAATGGTCATTTTGCCCCATAAGCCTTTGTCCTTTAGTGGACTTAGTGTTATGTAGTTATTTGTTTTATTTTAAGTATATTGGCTGAAATAAGTGAATTAAGTTGGTAATTGATCATTTTTATTGAAAAAAAAAAATCAAAGAAGGCAAAAATCTCATTTTCTCTCTTTCGAAACGCTCAAAAACCAGCTGGGATTGCTGGGTGTTTTCTCCATTTTCTTGTTGATTCAAGCAGATTTTGAGGGATCTTGAACTCTTGGTAAGTCTTTAACTTTGTCACTTTGAGTTTCTTAAGTTGTAAGAAAAGAATTTCGCATGCTTTGGGGTTTTTCTTGTCGCTGCTACTATATGTGTTTGTTGTTGTTTTCTTGGGCTTGATTATGTTCAGATGAATGGGTTAGAACAGGTTGTGGTTGTTGTTGGCTGTTTTTATTCAAGTTTGGAATTTTAAACTCAAAACTTTGGTTTTATGGTAATATGGTGATTTAGCTACTGTGGTGGTTGTGTATGCTTGAGTTTAGTTTTTGGATGTTTCTTATGTTGTTTTAGACTGAATTAAGCTAGTTGTAGTGGCTGTTAGTGGGATTTAACCAAGCTTGAGTTTTGAACTCAAAGCTTGGAGCTCACATGGTGGATTTTGATTCTGTGCATGCTGGGTTGTTTTGTTGCTTTTGAATTGTTATTTGGGGTATTTGGAGCAGGTCTGGAAAGTTTGAATTAGTTTGGGGTTGATTTAGTCGAGTTATGGAATTTTGAAAAATTCCTGCACTGAACTGGAATTCCGGTTCAGGGAGGCCAGTAAGAACCGGTTGACCGGTTGGCTTCCAGGAATTTTTCCCCGAACCGAAATTTCGGTTGAGGAACCGGTCTACCAGTTGGGGCAATTTTGGAAACCCTAGTTCTTCCCATTTTTGTGTTTTTTAGGGTATTTCCATGCTTTTTATCGATAGGGAAACTTCTAGTTTCGAGTTTAAGTCCCCGGAAAGTGATTTAGCGTGTCACTTATCACTGTTGTGGTTATTATGCCTTAGGAGCCTGTAAATCGCCGAGCTGTTCGTTCCACTCAGGTTGATCGACACACGTGAATTCGGAATCGAGGTAAGATTAGTATAATGTCTTGCATATGCTTATACATGTTTAGCGTACATGTGAGTTGCCATCAGATTAACATATTAGATATATGTTAGGCAAATTTTGTATAGCCGTCAGATTAGCATATGAGGGCAACAATAAGGTGTACATAGAGTTGCACCGAGTTGCCAACAGATATATGCTAGGCTATCAGTTAGTATGGATTAACTGCTACCACATCGGTACGACTAGAGTACCAAGTATAGGCTGGATTCACGGTTAAATCATACGTTGTCATGGACGTCGCTAATTCAGTTAGGGTTATGGTCAGGTGTATGGGCGCTTGGCTATAACCCGGGATTTAGTATGTTTGTTATATTATGCTTTTCTTACTGAGTCTGTCGACTCACAGTGCTATGTTTATGTGTAGGTAAGGGCAAGGCCAAAGGTGAGGAACCGTGGGGACGAGCCAATGAAGATGGTACATGTCAGGGCAGTTAGGGCTGGAGCGTACGATCCTCGGGACAACAGCGCTTTTGAAGTTAGTCGCTGGGCGACGAATATTTTGTAAAGAACTAGTAAACTTTTGTAAAGTGTTTTGTAATCGGGATCCCTAAATATTTTGTATGAAATATAAATAAGTTTTAATTAAATAACAAAATTTTAATTAATCACAATTTTCATTAACCTCGTTGAATAGCAACGAGCTGCACAGTACGTTTAAAGTCACGTCAACACGCCTATGCTAGTTAGGGTGTTATAGTTTTCCCCTGAAGTTGATCAAAAAGATCGTCGATCCTAGGTAAAGGATATTTATTCTTGATTGTTTGCGTATTCAATTCCCGGTCGTCAATGCACATCCGCAAAGATCCATCTTTCTTCTTAACAAACAATATCGGAGCTCCCCAAGGTGACACACTCGGTCGGGTAAACCCTATGTCAAGCAGCCCCTGAAGTTGAATTTTTAATTCTCTAAGTTCTGCTGGAGCCATTCTATAAGGAGCCTTGGAAACCGGTTCTGCACCAGGTGCCACGTCAATAACGAAATCAATTTCTCGCTGAGGTGGTAAACCTGGAAGTTCTTCAAGGAAAACATCTAGAAATTCCCTAACCACCTTGATGTCTTCTGGCCAAACAGTATCTGGCCGAATGGTATCTACTACCACGGCCAGAAACCCTAGACATCCATCACACAACAATCCTTTTGCTGATAAGGCCAAAATCATCGGGATCCGAGATCCCTGAACCGAACCAACAAAAAAAAAACGGTTCTTCACCTTCAGGTTGGAAGATTACCATCTTCCTCTTACAGTCAATACTGGCTGAATATTTGGATAAGAAATCCATTCCCAGTATGATATCAAAATCCCGTAAATTCATCTCTATCAAATCAGAGCTCAACTCTCTATCCTCTATTCTGATTGGCATAGACCTAATCCACCTTTTGGAGATAACTAATTCTCCACCAGGCAGTAGGGTTCCAAACCTTAATTCATAACTATCATGCGGTCTATCCCATTTACTAAAAACTCTAGCCGCCACATAAGAATGAGTGGCTCCAGAGTCAAACAACACAGAGAAATAAGAGTTGTTGACCGAGAGCTGACTTGTTACCACAAAGGGGCTGGCTTCTACATCAGCCTGAGTAATGGCAAACACCCTTGCTGGAGTGGGTTTCGCTGGAGCCTTTGGTGCTTCTGTTCTGTGTTGAGGGCAATCCCTCTTGTAATGCCCTGGCACGCCACACTGAAAGCACCCTTGTCCTCTACACTCCCCCAGATGGTGCCTTTTACAACTGGGGCACTCTGGGTAAGTGTATCGGGTATCAGAACTACCCTGAGGACTGCCTCAACCCTGGTTCCCCCAAAACCTCTTGTTCTGACCCGAGCCATTGGTTGCAGTGGATGCCTTTCTTTTCTGGTCCATGGCCGAACCAGTACCTCCCCTGCTAAAACCTGATACAGGAGGGGTAGGAGTCCCACCAACAACCGGAGTCCCACCAGACTCTATCATGCACCCCACTGCGCCCTCAACTCGCAGTGCCTTATCCACCATTTCCGCATAGGTGGTTCTATCGTACGTAGTATTCATCAAGTCATGTCTGATCTTTGCATTTAATCCATCTAGATATTTTTCTTTCTTGCTGAAGTCAGTTGGCACAATTCCCGAGGCCAACCTCGCCAATCGGTCAAATTGCGTTGTATACTCAGTAACACTCATATTTTCTTTCTGAGTCAAATGAGTGAATTCCTTCCTCTTAGACTCCTAACTGCTTCATTGTAATATTTTGCATTAAAAAGTTCTTGGAACTTTTCCCAAGTCATTGTCGTGACATCATGTATCATAGATACTATGTCCCACAAGACCAGTGCATCCTCTTGAAACTGGAAAGTGGCACAGACCACCCTGTCATTTCCGGTGACACCCATAAAGTTCAAGATTCTAGTAATCACTGATAGCCATTGCTCGGCTTTCACCATTCACCACGCTTCCCGTCTGTCTGGGATTAACAGCAGGCAGGACCCTTGAACTCCCTGCGTCCTATAATGCCGAATCCAGCGTTTGTGAATTTGTTGGGTCAGACAGGCCTCTACGAGTTTGCACCATTGTGTTGGTAGTTGAGTGTCGAATAAAGAGTGATTTGTGATCCTTCTCTCAATGAAAGCACCAAAATGTTGACTTCGCTTTTAGCCAACCACAATGAGTCTATTTTATAAGCGATAAACGATTTGTAGTAACAAATATATAATAAAGCAATAATAAAGCACATGAATTTTATAGAGGTTCAGCCCCGAGCAATTCGGTAATAGCCTAATCCTCGTTAGTTGTATTGACCTAAGAACAAGGAAGAATATTCCTTCTCTTGTAGCTCTTACAACAGTATCTCTGAATATATAATTCTTAGATAATAATATAGTCTTAGCCTAGCTGCGTATCGTCTTTCAAACTCTCGGTCCCCTTGTCCAATGAACATACATCACTATTTATAGGGCTGGGAAACTTGAGGAGGAAGAGTTTCCTCTCTCGTTACAATGCGCATAAACAGAAAGATCGTGGGATCAATGCTAAATGCAAGGATCGTGGGATTGAGGCTGAGTACACTGATAGTGGGATCGTGTGTATGCCGTATCCATGTAAATTGATCCCTGAGTTATAGGGATTGAGCTGATGACTCATGATGCGAAAACTGAATTCGCTAAGTGTTGATTGCTCTGCTCGGATCGCTAAATATCTTACTCAGGCCATGCCAGCGAGGCATCCTAATCAGCCTATCTTCTCGAGCAGATGCTCCAAGTGGACTCCACGTGTCACCATTCTTGTGATGCCACGTCATAGTGCAAAATTTGGGATAACACTATCAAATAGTGATTTTTAAACTTTTGGGTAACGTTTTCTCTCTGTAAATACAATCCCTCGGCTGATCGTACCTTTTAGTTGAACCTTTTTAATAGTGAAGATGATGTCATATTTTTAGACAGCCATGCAAGATGGATGTAGTTGATCCATATTTGTAGGGTTTTCCTAGGTTTAAATCCCACCAATGGGGTATTTACATATTTGGATATTAGGCATCAATTTTAAGGCCCAAATCCAAAGTGGCAAATGTGAGACACTATTTGAATGTAATATTTAGAGCTGACATATCCAACTGTTTGTGGTCATCTAATGCATGGGAAATTGGAAAATATCAAAGAAGTGGCCGTTCAATCCCTAGGTTGATCATACCTTCTAGCTAAATCCTTTCAAGAGACATTCCATAGATTTTGTGGGATTCTGTCAAAGGGATACAACGTAGTATATTTACTCGGGGTGGTGCAATATGCCTCGAGGACCTATGAGATATAATATTGATGATGTATGTGTCTGAGGAGTTGTTTCTATCATGGATGTTCATTTATGGCGAGGTAGCAAGATTCTAACTATCCACCTTTCCTCTTGGGCTTGAACACGACAAACAGGTTGCAGCTGGCTCCTTAGTGTTCCGCATGAAGGTGAGTGATTGAGTGGGTTATCGGGTTGAGAGTATAGTTAATCCAAACTTGCTACATTTCTAATTTCACTGATTTAGGACCATATATTAGTTCTTGATCCCGGTCTTGCCGTTCCTAGGATTCAGCAATTGGGCCTGGACCATATTTTCCTCTTGGGCCCACATTACAGACTGTTGGCCCTTCCATCCTCTCGTACGGAGGCCACTTGTCTTGATAGAGGGAAACACAAATAACATTTACCCCAAGTCCTCTTCTGCACGTGGATAAGGGACTTGCCTTCTTATCCGGGTATGAAGGGCCTCTAGGTGTAAGTAATACTATAAGAAAATAAGTTCTTAGTGATTAGATTTTTTGTGACTAAATAAACTTAGTCACTAATAGTTAGTTTTTATGACTTTTAGGCGTAGATATTTTTAGTCATGAGACAATGCTTAATTGAAACTAAAAGAATCAACGACCAATTTTTAGTCACTATTTATTATTTTTAGTGACAATTTTTACTTAGTAACTAAAACTCTGACACCAAATTAGTAATTGTGGCGGGAGCACTAAGTTTTATTGACTAAAATTATTTAGTCACTAAAAATTTTAAGTTTGTGACAAAATATTTTGTCATATAGCAATTAATAATTTTCAATAACTAAAATATCAATTATAAAAAAATTTATATTTACAATGTTTTTATATACCAACTAATTATTTAGTCAGTATAAAACATAAAAGTAAACTACTAGATCAATATATATTATGTGACTACAAATATATATTATGGTAGTTGCGACTGCAAATTTAGTAGTTAAAAAAGGCAATACTTGTGAATAATGTAAATTACCTTTTTAAAATACATATATGTTTATATAGAAGATGAAAGACACGTGGTCCACTTTTATACCATGTGTATAATATAATAATATAAATATAGGGTTCTTGTATAGTAGTGATTAAAATTAATCACTATTTGTAATGATTTATTTATGAACCTTAGATCTTGATGTAAAGGTTAATAAAATTAATCACTATTTGTAATGATTTATTTATGAACCTTAAATCTTGATGTAAAGGTTAATATTGACATTATATTTGAGCGAAAACATTAAATACATTAAATAATTTTTTAATAAAAAAATACATCAAAGATAAACAATTTGTGGTGACTTGTTGTATGGATAGTGACTTCAGTATACCAAAAATCCCAATTAGTGACATTTTTAAATGCCACTGTTACTAATATTTAGTGACATTTTATAGTTTAGTGGCATTTCAATAAAATGTAAGCTGTGTCAATGTGACTAAAAATTTAAGGGTCACTAATTAGTTTTGTAGTGACATTTTAAAATGTCCCCTAAACATAAATTGTGGCAATTTTAAATGTTACTGTAATATTTATTATTTATTTATTTAATGTTTAAAAAATAATTTAGTCACATTTTGAAAATATAAAAAATTATACTAGTGACATTTTTTTTTTAAAAGTCCACTAAAAATTATTTCTGTAATGTATTATTTATTTTTAATTACAATAATAGGAACAAAATTAATTTTCTTTAAATATAAATTCAATAAGTAATTTTAAATAATTTTTACCTATATTTTTATTTCTTATTGAATTTGTATATATATATTCAAAAAAGAATTCTAAACATAAAAGCTATTAGTATATAAAAAATCTCTAAACATAAAAAAGAATAAATATAATTTTATATGAACAGTTTTTAACTAAAATAAGTTTGTTACATAAAGATTTTAACAATATAAAGATATAATACATAATAATTTTGTATTCTTACAACAAACGTGAACAATAACAATAAAAATTGTATACAAACTATCTATATAACATCAATGAAAATAAAGAAATATTTACATGAGTCTATTTCTCTATGTTTATAAAGTCATATTATTGAGTCATGAAGTTGTTTAATTTTCGTGAAACCTGCATAATTTTTAGCACAATAAATAACAAATGAATAATCATTCGTATATGTATATAATGAAAACTTTAAAATTGTATTTAAGTTACTAGAAATGTTGTTGGCCATGCAATAGATGCTCCAACAACTTCACAGATTGTCTTGCATTGTCCATATGGTCTAATTAATTCCTCGTCGGAGTTGATACAAACTTGAACAACTACTTCAGAAAAATGATCTTCGAGCTCTTTTCCTCCAACTTCTTTTCATGAATCTTTACTAATGACCAGACCAATAGCAATTGTTTCACGATTAGCAGCAACGATCTTAAGATTAACCATTGTATCTGTTGGGTTTTATGTCCTAAATAAAACTCATTTCAATATAATCAGATTTACTTATTAATATAGATCAGAAATAACATTTAATGTTGCATGGTTTACATGATTTATTTCATGATTATATGTACATAATGTATAAATTCATCTGAAACCCTTTTCACATACTTGATCCTGTTTATTGTGTTGTCAATATTTTGGAAAGTAAACATGACTATGTGAATAAAGTTTCCTAGATTTATCAGACACAGGGTTTTACTGATATGATAATCTACAACAGAGTTTACTTGCATTTGGAGAAATGCTATGTTCTTTCCAGAGCATTGGTTAAAGTAAAGCTCGTGTTGGATGCATGGAGTATGCATCGGAAGGGACTGATATTGAACTTTGACTTAGATTTATTAAACTTACCGTAATATCTATTCAAGTCAATATCGCCTAGTTGATCCTAGATCAAATGATCTTAATCCTGTTATGATTAGGTTCAATCTCAAGAGGCTATTCGTGTTCTTTGATTTGTTAGTTAAGCCTACTTTTAGGTCAGGGTAATACGTACATTTTGGGAACACGGTAGTGCAATTGAGTGGGAGCGCTAACATAAATATGGAATCTATAGCTTCTAACTGGCGAATAGTAAGTAAAGGATGATCTCCTTCGAGCTTGACCAAACGAAAATAAATGGTGGAGTACTCATTTCACGTAAGCTGAAATATCATTTATAAAGGGTTAAGTGTTTTAAGGATAAACTACATTGTAGGGTGTAACGGTAATTTAATCCCTTTACAGTGTAGATCTTTCATATAGAGGATCATTGATCAAATTAGGATTATAACAATGGATAACTAATGATGTGTCTATATGGTGGAACATATAGAGCATTCTATATACGGAGAGTGCAATTCTAAGTTCTATGCGTGGATTCAACGAAGAATTAATAAGTCAGTGAATTTAGGTTATAAATTCTTGATCTGCTTATTGGAAGCTCGGTTATATAGACCCATGGTCCCCCCACTAGTTGAGATAATATTGCTTGTAAGACTCATATAATTGGTTTTGATTAATCAATTATAATTCTCAATTTAGATTATGTCTATTTGTGAATTTTTCACTAAGTAAGGGCGAAATTGTAAAGAAAGAGTTTTAGGGGCATATTTGTTAATTATGATACTTTGTATGGTTCAATTAATAAATATGATAAATGATAATATTATTTAATAATTATTTATAGTTATTAAATAGTTAGAATTGGCATTTAAATGGTTGAATTTGAAAATTGGCGTTTTTGAGAAAATTAGATGTAGAATTGATAAAACTGCAAAATTGCGAAAAGTGAGGCCCAAATCCATATTGTATAGGGATGGCCACTTTTATAGGGTTTTTCATCTCATATTTTCATTATTTTAATGCCAAATAATTCAAACCTAACCCTAGTGGAATGCTATAAATAGATAGTGAAGGCTTTAGGAAATTTACACTTAACTTTCACACTTTTCATTCAGAAAAACCTGAGCCTCTCTCTCTCTACCTTGGCCGACCACTCCCTCTCTCTCTTCTTCCTTAAGATTTCGAAACACTTAGTGATTAGAGTAGTGCCCAAACACAGCAAGTGATACCTCAATCATAGTGAGGAGATCGTGAAGAAAGACTTTCAGCAAGAAGGAGTTTCAACACTAAAGAATCAGAGAAAGAGATCCAGGTTCAGATCTTGATAATACTCTGCGACAGAAAGGATACAAGGGTTAGAGATCTGAATGGAAGGAGTCATATTATTCCGCTGCACCCAACGTAAGGTTTCTCATACTTTATATGTGTTTATTTCATAATCGTTTTAGAAGTTCATATTTAGGGTCTTAATGAACATACTTGTGAGTAGATCTAAGATCCTGGTAAAATAATTTCCAACAACTGGTATCAGAGCCATGGTAATTGATTTGCTTGCAAGAAATTTGGACTTAAAATGATTGTTTGATGTTTTGGATGGTATCTTGTTGTATTGAGTGTTATATGATGATTGATCGATGTTTGTGAATTTTCGTGAAAAATAATTGAATATCTGTTTCTGGAATTATTTTTATTGGATAGTATGGAAAAAATTAAGCAATTTACTTTTTTACAGAACTCAATTTCGATTTAATTTGAATTAGTTATGATTTTTTGAAGTTTCGAAAAATATCGGGATGGTGTCACTGCACCACGCGCGCGCGGAAATCATGTAGCACCCATGCTGCGCCGTGTTTCCTCACCGAAGCACTCCCATTCGCGCCCATGGACAGTATGCAATGCATACTGTCCGTACAGCTCGCAATTTTTTTGTTTTTCTTCGATTTTTCGTTCTATTTCATGGATTTAACTTCCGATTTTTTATGTAGTTTTGTATTTAGACATTTACTATTCCTAATTCAATTCTAAATATCATAATTAAATTAATTAATTTTTTTTAAATTAATTCATGATATTAGTGTAATTTGAATTTGAAAATAGTAAATATCTATCTTTTTTGCTTAATTATCTATCTTATTTTTAAATTTGATTATATCTTATCTTTTTTTTTTTGAAATTTAAGGTCAGATTTTAAATTTTAAATTAAATATTTTTTTTAAATAATTTGACCTTATTTAAATTTAAAATAAGATAACTATAATCATGTAATTTTAAATAGAAGTAAGATATTTTGCTAACTTTTAAATTTTGTTATTTTATTTATTTAAATTAAATCATAAAATTTGAAAAAGATATTTATTTATCTTTTTTATTTTTATTGAATATTTAATTTATAAAATAACATTAAATTTTTAAAAGTAGTTAGCAAATTTTGAAATGATATTTAGGTTAGTTGAAACCTAATTTTTCAAAATTGTAGGTTTAACTTTAAATATTATTTTTATTAATTTCGAAAATATATAAATTTTATTATTTTATTATTTTTTTCGAAAATAATTTTTTTTTTAATTATTTTTTCCAAATTTAATTATTTAAAATTAAATAAATCCTACATCCAACTATCCAGCTAACCTTGTTGCAGGAGTATGTGTTTTAGCTTGTTTGTAAGTTTTTAAAACATATTATTGCTTGATTGCAAATAGCCATGGTTAACTTGTTAACAGATCCAATGATCTAATTTTAACTAATGACTCCCTTGGTCAAGTAAATAATTTGTAACAGGTAATTTTCACAATCTTCTTTCATCTGTGTATGACCTAGCAACATGATAGGATCCATCCAAATTGTGTGCCTCTTTGAGCCTATATGTTTAATTTTGTTATAGATGCATATATGTTGTTGTTCCTAAATAAAATATCATAGTTTTTGATAGATTTTATTTAGGCCCATTTACTTTTTGGGCCTATTCAATTAATAACAGTTGTTCATTTTAAGGTTAAATTCCTCTCTTTGGGGCCTTGTGTGAGAGTTGGGAGACATAGTAGTGGGTACGACATACAGAACCCAGCCCCCCTCACATGAACCACCCCAATTGTGAAGGCCCATTTGCCTGATTTGAATAACTGTACTAGGTTAATTAAATTAGTTTAACCTAATAAAATTGATTAGCAACATAATTAATTTCATTTATTTTGAAATTAATTTAAGAAAACCATAGTTTAAAGAATTTTATTCTAAGTTAAACTATATGTATTTTCTTGTATTTAATTAAATATAGAATTATAACCATCTAGAGTCTTTTTGAAGCTTAATTTAAATTTTTCATTAAATATTCCTATTTAAATTGAAAATTAGTTATCACTAACTAATCAACTTAAATCTGAATATCTTTTGAATTTCAAAATTTCAAAATTAAGTTGAGGAATTTTAGGAATTGGTTATGAAGATTCTTTACATATTTTTTAAGTTGATATTTTTTTTTTCAAATATTAACTTAAAATGGAATATTTTCAAATTAAGTGGTTATAACTTAATTTTAAATTTAATTAAATCTAATTTGAAAGATATTTAAGTTGATTTTTTTTAGATTCTTCTAAAACAACTTAAACAAGATATTTTTTTAAATTTTGTGGAAAAGATACTTATTCAAATAAGATATTTTCTAGATAGTTATTTCTAGACTACTTATTATTTCTAATATTAAATAGGAAAATATTATACATTGTGAAATTAATTATTTAAATAATTAATTTTGGTACAATTTATTTTAAGTATATTTTTTCCTAGTATTAAACTAGAAATTAATAATTAAGCCTTCTCTACACTTAATTATTTATTTCTTGAATTTAATACATTTAATTAAATTGAAAATTAAATATATAAGTTGATTTTCATCATGATACTTAAATATTTCTTTTTCATGACACTTAATTAAATAGAAAATTATTTTTAGTGTAAATTTATTTTTTCAACTAAATTCAAATAATTTTAAAAATTATATTTTCTTTATTTTATTAATCAATTTTCTAAATTGCATTTCAAGATGATTTTGAATTTATCTTGAAAAATAGATTAAGTTGTGAATTAATTATTTATTTTAATTAATTCTTGGACCAACTTAAATCAATAATTTTTTCATTTATTGATTAATTTAAAATAAATGAATTAAAGTATATTATTAGAAATTAAATTAATTAGTCAAAGGAAAATCTAGATAGGTGATATTTTTGCTTGAAGTATTTTTGTAAGTAATTATTATTTAAGTATTTCGAAAATATAAAGTTTTTATACTTTCTTTTTCAAAATACAATAAATATATTCTCATGAAAATTTATTTTGAGTTGCAAAGTAATTTAAATTAATACAACTTAAATAATTTTCTTAATATTTATATATCAAAATTACTACAGAGATGGCAATAATTCAATTTATTTCAATCACCATCTAAGTATAATTTTATAAATATTAAATTAAATTCTAACTTAAAATTTTAATTCTAAATTCGATATTTAATGAATATATTTTATTATAAATAATAATGAAAATACATTTTAAAGAATGAGCTTTATTATTATTAGGACATTCAATCTCCATTGTTGGTCTTACAATAGTTAAATGTTTTCAATATAACCTCGAGATGCTAGACTTCAGCCCCCTTATGGATGGTTATTCGTTGAACGCATTTAACACCATAAGATCTCATTTGATAAGTGTTTGAAAGTTTTCGTCTCTATTAGACTCTCTCCTACGGTGACTACTTAGAGATAAACTTATAAAACATGAAACAATGGTGGAAGCTCATAAAATGAGAATAACCTTGACTCTCGCCTACCGGGAGAACGTTGGATTCTTATTTTGATCGAATAAAAGGTTGCTAGAATGGTTTGCATTTTAGATGAGCTGACAACTCTATTCAATGAATGATACTTTGACTCTCGCCTACCGGGACACTGTATCAGTTTGTTGGAAACCTTGGAAATTATTTAGGATTGTATGTTTTAGTATTTTAACTTGTCATTCCTACTTGCTATATGTTTAATAATTTCTGAATTGTGTATGAATTTATATTGAACCATGTTATATTCTGTTATTAAGTTGTAGTTTAATTTTGAATCTTCATTGTTGGTCTAACTTGGTTTGTTTATCTAATGAGATAAATCCCTAATGGGTTTTCACCATTAGACATACATAATAGTGTTAGATCTCGAAAGATAAATATTGTGTATGCAACATCTAGCTATTCATCAATTGATGACACCTTAGACTAGTATTTTTACAATATGAAACAAGAAGATTGTATAAATAGGATTACTTTGACTTTCGCTAATCGAAGCATCGTTGGATTCTTATTTAAACAACGAAATTATCCTAATTCCTCTTAGCTTATTCATTACGAATTAGCTCAATAACATATCATTGGATGAATGGTCTATAAATCATTTTATGTCATTCTATTTTCTCTTAAGAAATTAAATGACATATGATTATAACCCGAAATTCTATTCCACAATGATATAAGTCCTCAATCTTAAAAATCTCCTACTTGTATGGGCAAATCTGACTTAGAGTCTAAATTAGTAGTGGGGGTCCAAGAAGAATTATTCATTTTATTTGGTATAAATTTAAGTCTTTGACTTTAATTTTAGATTCCAAACAGCAATTATCTTATCTTTCTGATTCCAGGATACAATACAGTTACACTTTCACAAGTGTTTAATATCCATCTTCTATCAATGGGATCAAACTGTATGGAATATGAGTTTAGTATTCTGTGACCAGGATCCACTTGCACTATTCTAAGAACTCTTTGATGTAACTATACCTAAGTCATCAAAAAGACACAACCACATTTTTATTAATCTATGGCATTTGTATCTTGTTCATAGTGGTTTTGACAAGATCCATCTCTGCAAAGAGTTAATATGCCTATATCCACTGAAAGTTGTTCATCTCATTCGTAGATGGATGTACATTCAGGGGTGGATATGAGTTTTTCGTTGTATTCTTAAAACGATCACTCTAGATTATACGTTATGCAAAGAAATTTGAAATGTTTGAAAATTTTTTGAATTCTAGCAATGGTTAAAACCATTAAGGTAAGTGGTTAAAGATCTTGCGAACTGATAGGGGTGGAGAAATAGTTAGTAGATATGCAGTTCAAAGATCATTAAATTGATTTTTGAATTATATCCAAACTTATCTCCCCAGTTCTATGGTAACACAATTTCAGAATGATGTAATGGTTGTATACTTAATGTAAATCATTACTAGATTCATGGATGACCCAATCAAAATCTTAAGAAAAGCTAGAACTGTTAACCATGGTTTGCATGTTTGTTAGCTATTCTAAATGATTAGGGGTGGACCATCCCATAGTCAATAGATAAGAAAGTGTTTGTTTAAACAAATACTACTTTTCTAAGGAAATGACTAAGTTTGAAAATAAAGTAGCAAATAAAGGAGATATTTATTTCTTGATTCAAAAAGTGTTCTATCATCTTATTTGACATATGATGATCCCACTGCCTCTGTTGTCTTGTCACAACTGAAGAGATCAATACCATTTAGTTTTCTTAGACATAATTCACGGTACCTTGTCGTAGTTGGAGAGTTTCTAGGAACTCACCTTCTTATGACTTGGGAGACACTAGTGATTAAAGTCCATTGTGAGTTTAAACAAGTAATGGATTGTCAAGATAAGAAACTAAGAATAAAGGCCAATAGAACTATGGTTTAATCCATTCACATGGAGTAACCTAAAGTCTATTCAATGGACTTAACAAAACTTCCTGTTCCTAGTATTATAGGTTTGAGTTTATCTAAACCTATGGCTTATGGTATACCTGGTAATTACTTACTCTAATGCAAGCAACTTACTTTAGTAAGATGCTGAAGCATTTTCTTTCTAATGGCAATCTATAGAAGCTTCTCGACTTCTAGGCATAGATTTTATTTATCTAAGGAAAAGTCTCAACTATTCCAGAAAAGATAAAGCCATTCTTATATCAACAGTGAGAGGTCTCAGATATGCTTTAGTATGCCTTAGACCAGACACTTGCTGTTGAGTGGGAGTAATGAATAGGTATCAGATTAATCCAAGAGAAGAACATTGGAAGACAATCAAGTAAATCTTAAGATTAAGAAGAGGAACTATATGTTAGTCAATAAGGGTGTATTTAAAACTCTTAGACTACACCACATCAGATTTCGAGATTTGCCTTTGTGCTAGAAAATCTTTCTCATAAGATGGGGATTACTCTGGGGGTGGAATAGTGATTTTGAAGAAGTGTTAAAACCTATCTGAAGTCTCTAGGTCTACCAGAAAGGAACTGAATGCTAAAGTTGCAGGAAAGGTACTTATTCAGTCTAAGGAAAGTTCTATACATTTTTGGCACCATTCCAAATTGCCTAAACTACTAGTGTTATTTCATGATTAACCAAAAGTAGTTGCCAAAGGTATAGAATCCAGTATCCCAAAAAGGGTAGACATATAGAGAGGAATTTCACATTATCAATGATTTTGTGATTAAGGAAGAGTAATGGTGGAGAAAAGATTGTGTTTAATTCAACCTTTCAGATCCTATTACGAGGAGTTTACTACTACACTTGATTTGTATATCAAGGTGTTGAGATTATTTGAAATGCACTTTTTGTTTTATATTAGTGCAAGTGGGAGTTTCTTGGGTTTTATGCCCTAAATAAAACTCATTTCAATATAATCAGATTTACTTATTAATATAGATCAGAGATAACATTTAATGTTGCATGGTTCACATGATTTATTTCATGATTATATGTACATAATGTATAAATTCATCTGAAACCCTTTTCACATACTTGATCCTGTTTATTGTGTTGTCAACATTTTGGAAAGTAAACATGACTATGTGAATAAAGTTTCCTAGATTTATCAGACACAGGGTTTTACTGATATGATAATCTACAACAGAGTTTGCTTGCATTTGGAGAAATGCTATATTCTTTCCAGAGCATTGGTTAAAGTAAAGCTCGGGTTGGATGCACTGAGTATGCATCGGAAGGGACCGATATTGTACTTTGACTTAGATTTATTAAACTTACCGTAATATCGATTCAAGTCAATATCGCCTAGTTGATCCTAGATCAAATAATCTTAATCTTGTTATGATTAGGTTCAATCTCAAGAGGCTATTCGTGTTCTTTGATTTGTTAGTTAAGCCTACTTTTAGGTTAGGGTGATACGTACATTTTGGGAACACGGTAGTGCAATTGAGTGGGAGCGCTAACATAAACATGGAATCTATAGCTTCTATCTGTCGAATAGTAAGTAAAGGATGGTCTCCCTCGAGCTTGACCAAACGAAAATAAATGGTGGCGTACTCATTTAACATAAGCTGAAATATCATTTATACAGGGTTAAGTGTTTTAAGGATAAAATACATTGTAGGGTGTAACGGTAATTTAATCTCTTTACAGTGTACATCATTCATATAGAGGATCATTGATCAAATTAGGATTATAACAATGGATAACTAATGATGTGTCTATATGGTGGAACATATAGAGCATTCTATATACTGAGAGTGCAATTCTAAGTTCTATGCGTGGATTCAACGAAGAATTAATAAGTCAGTGAATTTAGGCTATAAATTCTTGATCTGCTTATTGAAAGCTCGGTTATATAGACCCATGGTCCCCCCACTAGTTGAGATAATATTGCTTGTAAGACTCATATAATTGGTTTTGATTAATCAATTATAATTCTCAATTTAGATTATGTCTATTTGTGAATTTTTTACTAAGTAAGGGCGAAATTGTAAAGAAAGAGTTTTAGGGGCATATTTGTTTATTATGATACTTTGTATGGTTCAATTAATCAATATGATAAATGACAATATTATTTAATAATTATTTATAGTTATTAAATAGTTAGAACTTGCATTTAAATGGTTGAATTTGAAAATTGGCGTTTTTGAGAAAATTAGATGCAGAATTGATAAAACTGCAAAATTGGCAAAAGTGAGGCCCAAATCCATATTGTATAGGGCCGGCAACTTTTATAGGGTTTTTCATCTGATATTTTCATTATTTTAATGCCAAATAATTCAAACCTAACCCTAGTGGAATGCTATAAATAGATAGTGAAGGCTTCAGGAAATTTACACTTAACTTTCACACTTTTCATCCAGAAAAACCTGAGCCTCTCTCTCTCTCTACCTCTGCCGACCACTCCCTCTCTCTCTTCTTCCTTAAGATTTCGAAACACTTAGTGATTAGAGTAGTGCCCACACACAGCAAGTGATACCTCAATCATAGTGAGGAAGATCGTGAAGAAAGACTTTCAGCAAGAAGGAGTTTCAGCACTAAAGAATCAGAGAAAGAGATCTAGGTTCAGATCTTGATAATACTCTGCGACAGAAAGGATACAAGGGTTAGAGATCTGAATGGAAGGAGTCATATTATTCTGCTACACCCAATGTAAGGTTTCTCATACTTTATATGTGTTTATTTCATAATCGTTTTAGAAGTTCATATTTAGGGTGTTAATCAACATACTTGTGAGTAGATCTAAGATTCTGGTAAAATAATTTCCAACAGTATCAACCAGCACAATAAATTATGACATAAAAATACACACAGATTAATGAATTCATTAATAAAAAATTTAATATTTAAGTGATATCTAAACTGTATAATGATAATAGTAATAATATTTACCTCAACAATTGGAGTATCATATGCTGAAGATGAAAATTACAACTGGCGTCGAGATTCCTTATTATGTGACATACAAGGCATTTTGGCCTACATATATAACAACATATCAGTAACATAATTTATTGGTTATTGATTTCTTTTTTGAATCATTTGAAAAATTAAAACGTAACCAGTTGTGAAGAAGTGGCATTGTCATTGTAATTAAGAGCCTGGAAATAAATATGTTCAATTTTAGGTACTGAAAAACATGGAATAATAATAAAAAATAAGAGATATTATTAAAAATTAAAGAGCCTACACCAAAGTACGCTATTAAATACAACACTTTTTTGTGCTATTTTTTTTAGTTCACATATACTGTTTAAATTAATATAACATTACATTTTTTTTTCTTATAATAAAAATAGGAGTGAAGCAAAAGTCTTATGCCACTTTCGATTAATACCAAGATTACAAAGATTATTTAAGTCATCAAAAACATCTGATTTTATGACTTGGCATCATCAAAAGGATTATGTGAATGATGGTTCTAAGAGACATCCAAGAGATTCTTCAGCATGGATGATTTTGATCACAAACATAAGGATTTTGCGGTAGATCCTCAAAATGTTAGACTTAGATTAGCTTTTAATGGAATGAAACGTTTTAAGACATTAAGTTTAAGTCATAGCACATGACTAGTTATTATGATACCATATAATCTCCTTCCATGGTTGTGTATGAAAGAACCTAACTTTATTATGTCCTTGCTCATACCTGATCAAGAAGCACCAGGAAATAATATTGATATATATTTGGAGACACAGATTGAAGAATTAAAAACTTTATGGGAAGTTGGAGTTGAAGCTTTGAATGAGTCTACAAAAAAAAACTTTGTGTTATGAGCATCACTATTATGGACTATTAGTGATTTTCCAGCAGATGCAAACTTATCAGGATGGAGCACTAAAGGAAAATATGAATGTCCGTCTTGTCATCAAGACACTTATTCTTTGTGATTGAAGCATAGCAAAAAGCATTGTTATATGGGTCATCGTCGTTGGTTAGAAAATAACCACTCATTAAGAAATGATAAAAAATCTTTCGACGGTACAAAAGAGAAAAGATTGACTCCAATACCATTAAGTGGTTCAATGATACTAGATAAATTAGAAGGCTACCAAATTAAATTTAGAAAGACAATTGTTAATCCTGAGTTGCCATATAGTTCGAAGAAAAAAAGTATATTTTTTGAATTGCCTTACTGGAAGGATAATTTACTACGACACAATCTCGATGTGATACATATTGAAAAAAATATATGTGAAAGTTTAGTTGGGACATTATTGAGTTTAGACACAAAAAAATAAAGACAATTTGAATTCACGTCTTGATTTAAAGTTTATGGGTATTAGATTTGAACTTCATCCAAAGGAGAGTGAATCTAAGAGAACTGTATACCACCTGCTTGTCGATTTCTAAAGAAAATTAAGGTTCCAAATAAATATGCTGCCAATATTTTAAGATGTGTTAATGTAAAGCAACTAAAAATTCATGGGCTCAAAAGTCATAATTTTCATATTATTATGACTCAATTATTACCACTAGCATTGAGGGGAATGTCAAGTCTGCATGTTCGTCAACATATAACTACTTTAAGCAACTATTTTCGAATGATGTATTCAAAAGTTGCTCGACTACAAGATTTTATGTAACTTGAACAACAAATATCAATTACTGTTTACAATCTTGAAAAATTGTTTCTCCAATCATTTTTTGATATAATGGTTTATTTAGTGATACACTTAGCATATGAGGCGAGAATTGCTGGACTATCAGTTTATCGTTACATGTACACTTAGCATGTACCCCCATCAATTACTCTTTGCAATATTTTAATATATATATTGATTTTTATTTTATTAATTGTACAAAGTTTCAATATTGCTTTTAATGTTCCTATGAATAATTGCAGGTACTTATCTAAGTTGAAGTCATGCGTTCGAAACAAAAGTAAGCAAGAAGGTTGTATTTCTAAAGGATATTTAGCTAATGAATGTTTGATATTTTGTTCAAGATATATGAAAGGTGTAGAGAAAAAAACTAATCCTAGGCCTAGATATTATAGTAATCTAGATTTAAATAGAGAAAGGCTGCCTATTTTCCAAACGACGGGTTGAAATTTGGGAAAAATAGATACTGAGACTTTAGATGAGGATACCAAAACTAAGGCACATCGATATGTATTGTTTAATGTAATGTCATAGACTCGTTTATTGAGTAAGTATTATTTATTATGTATCTAATAATAAAAAAAATATTGAAACATTAAGTAAGAATGTCTAATGCTTATTAATTTTGTAAGGATCATCGCAATGTATATCATTGCACAACAAAATCCTTGTCAAAGAGTAATGACCTTAGATGAGATTCACAGTCGAACATTTTTTTCTTGGTTTGCACAAAAGGTAAGCTTATTTTCAATTCACAATTTTTTTATTAACTTAATGAATTCACAAACACATATTTATTACAATTTATTTGTCAAATTAGGCAGAAGGTCTATATTGTTTGGCTAAAGGACCAAACAATATTTCATTCGATTTAAAAGATATTTAATAAATAGTTTTCGATTTCATACAAAAGAAATCGAAAAGAAATTAAGAACTCAAAATAGTAGGGTTATTATGACTGGCAAGACGTAAAGTTTTTCAAGTAGTAAGGATCGAAATCCTGGGATATTAACAAATATTATAGAACTAGATTATTGTTCAGGAAATCGTGTTCTATTATTGAAGTTTGATTGTATTTCGAGTAGTGGTATTAAAAAGTAATAGGAGGTAGTTTTGATTTTGCTTTCTAGAAAAACCTAATGTGAATATATAAAATCATAGATAATGATATTATATGTCAGGAGTTATGAAAATGAATAACACTTGAAATTTATGCCCTTGAAATTAATCGGTAGAGTTGAAGAAAAAATAAAAAATATGATTGTAAGAGATTAATGACATTAGTTTACATGAATTAAAAAAAAATTGTCAAGTAGAATGACACATTATAAGTTGGTGTGGTGCATATTAGTAATACTCTAAAAATTTAAGATTATTATAAAAATTTAAAATTTTTGAAAAAATTATTCTCACAGACAAGTTCTTATTCTCATTATTTTTATATATTATTTTTTATAAGAAAAAGAAGAAAAAAAAGTTATAATAACCTATAATAATAGGTAATTTTAATTAATATTTTTTAAATAATTAATTCTTTCCTTATATAACCTATACATAGTGATTTAGAAAATTCCATATGAGATAATTTTTCATATATATATATATCTATAAAATGTAACCATGTAGCAGAATTCTTGGTTTGGCGATCTGTTTTTGTTTCCTACGTTAATTTTAACAGAATATACTATCATTTAATAGAATATTATTTATTAATTTTATAATATTATTATATATATTGAAAAATAAAATTATGTAGATATTTTATATAAAGAAATAGAAATTTTAATTTAAAATACTTAAAATATTGTAGATATTAACAACCGCAAATATTAGAAACTTCTTCTCTCTCTCTCTCTCTCTCTCTCTCTCTCTCTCTCTCTCTCTCTCTCTCTCTCTCTCTCTCTCTCTCTCTCTCTCTCTCGTGCAGCTCAAGGGCTGATGCTATGGCGAAGACTAGGGCGAGGCAGGGGAAGCTAAAATCGAAGCTCAAGAAACCTAAGAAACAAGGTCCAACCTCTACTGCTGATGTTCGAAAGATGAAGAAGATGGACTCAGTCCTTGGTGTTGAGCCAATTGACTTCTCGGAGAAAGAAGGTGATGGTGATATGGAGAAGACTGTGCGATCGAAGGATGCTGATCTGTTTCCAGCTCCATTATCTCCTAAATCATCACTATAGGCAATTAAGAGGCAAGAAGAAGTGAGTAAGGATTTTGAATACTTTCTTCAGGCTAATCGGCAATGTTTTGCCAGTGTGCAACAAGGTACTCCTATTACTCCTCCCATTTCACGTTCTGGTAATGTGTTGAGGAACCTAGATACCTCCTTCAAGAATTCTGAGAACTCTAATAAGGTCAAAATTGTTGGGTTTTGTGTCCCAAATAAAACCTATTTCAATATAATAAGATTTACTAGTTAATAAAGATCAGAAATCACATTTTATGTTGCATGGTTCACATGATTTATTTCATGATTGTTTAATGTATAAATTCTATTAAGTCCAGAACATATGTATTTGTTTATGATTATAGTGTTGTCAGCACAGTGGAATATAATCATGATTATGTGTTCAAAAGTTTAATTCCCTGATTTGTCAGTTCACTAGATTTAGTGTAACGCCCTAATGCTAAGGCACGCTACAATGCTTTTTCAATTACATTGTTGTCTTTGCTAATCAAAGAATTTTCTTGAAAAACGTGTCAAATTAAAACTTTTATATTAATTAATAAACTTTATAATATACAAAACTGTTTACGAATTCCGGGATCCCGTTTTCAAACTTTTTAACATGATACTTCAAAATACATAATACTCATGTCGCACAATGACTACAAAATACAACCCTAGATGTATCGAGAGCGAACACTCCAGGTCACGCTGCTTCGACATGTACAACCTCATCTTAGTTCAGGTTCACTCCTGTTCAGTTTTTGCCTTTCCTTTACCTACACATGGAAGTAGAACTGTTAGTCGACAGACTCAGTAAGAAAAGCATATAACATATCATATAATTTCCGACTTGTATTTAGGCGCCCATACACCTATTTACAAGGCTCAGCAGATGAGTAAGAACGTTCCAAACTAGGGTATAGCCACTATACCAAATACACTACGTACCTCGCTGTACGAGTGTTGGTAGGGTTTGTTTCATACCCTAAGTACTACTGAGTGATATACCACACACACCCAGTACTTCCCGTACTGGTGCTTGTATCACTGCAATGTATTATGAAATAACATTCACTATACCAATGCACTTTATACCTTAGCTGCATAAGTGTTGGTAGTGCAACTAACACACTAAGCATGCATATACATACATTTAGATATTGATATCACACATTATATACAGTTCTTACCTTCTTTCCGAATTCAAGTGTGCTGGTCCACCTGAACGGAAAGTCTCGTGCTAGATGGATGCCCTAATAACATTATGAAACCGGGTAAGTTACAAGATCAAAACCATAATCCCGGGAAATCCAATCCCACAACTCTAGGTTCTGTTATACTTTCTAGGGGTTAATCTAACTCTGGAAATAGGAAAACACCCAACCACGTTATGTAATGGACAAAAATTGAGGAAATGAAAGGCCCGGGGAACCCTGCCAAAACCGGCTAGGTTTGCACGAACGTGTAAAACTGTTTCCCGGTTTGCACCATTTCACCCAAGAAATTTCATTTCTTGCTCAAAACTCCACCAAACGTAACCAAACCTTCCAGAGTACCTAATTAGGGTATATACAATACATCACCAAAGCTTTAACTTCAAAACTCAAACTTCAGCAATATCATCACTAAAGCCCAAAACCAGAAGCTAGATCATCATTCTAACTCAAATCACTTAGAAAATAAATATAAAACATCTTAACCCTAACAGCCATCAAAACACAACAAACCTAAACTCGAACTTACTTAAAGCTTCAAGAACACTTAAATAAAGGTACTAGGGTTTTACCTTTGCTTGATTCCCTTTAAAATCTTGCTGAAAACACAAAATGAAGCGACAATCTCCTTGGTCCAAGGCTGGTTCGAAGAGAGAGAGAAAGGGAGAAAAGAGTTTTCTCTTGATTTTGGCATTTTCTTTAATTTTCCTTTTTTCTTTCTAAATGAATAAGGATTAATTCACTTAACATTTGGCTGAATAAATAATTGCTAGGTGTCACAAGGTTAGGCAGCCACCTAACTCTCATTTAACAAAAAGACTAACATGCCCCTTTACTTATAACTTAAGTATTTTTAAGACTAGGGGTAAAATGGTCAAAAACCATAACCCCGCTCGACCTCGATATTTTATTTTCTCAAAAATATTTTCCACTAAGAAATAAGATTCTAAACTTACCCATGTGATCAAACTAGACATCCATCGCATTTTCCGTTGTCGTCGAGCAAAAATTACAAAAATAACATATTTCACATATAAGTCAAATAATACCTCTAGAGTTTAATAAAATCTCTTAAATTGAGAAATTATAACTCTAATACTCATTTCTAATATTGGGGTCCACAAATAATTAAATTCATAAATAATTATAAAAATAACAAAAATTAGTGCTAATTGCCTTTACTAATCCAAATTACTAAAGCGGTCATTACAATTATCCCCCCGTTAAAAGGATTTCGTCCTCGAAATCTAACCTGAATAGCTCTTGATGTTGAGTCCTCATATCAGACTCCAACTTCCAGGTGGCTTCTTCCACCTTACTGTTCCTCCAGAGCACCTTAACCAAAGCAATAGTCTTGTTCCGAAGAACCTTTTCTTTTCTGTCAAGAATCTGTACAGGTTGCTCTTCATAAGATAAGTCTGATTGCAATTCAAGGGCTTCATAACTAAAGATATGAGTCGGGTCTGAAACGCATTTTCTCAACATTGAAATATGGAATACATCATGAACAGTCGACAAGGCTGGTGGTAAGGGTAGCCGATACGCTACCTGCCCGACCTTCTCAAGTATCTGAAATGGCCCAATGAACCTAGGGCTCAACTTACCCTTCTTCCCAAAGCTCCTAATACCTTTCATTGTGAAACCCGCAGGAAAACATGTTCTCTTGCCAGAAATGTGACATCTTTGCGCTTCGGATCAGCATAACTTTTCTGCCTGCTTTGAGAAGCAAGCATCCGAGCCTTGATCTTGTCAATAGCTTAATTGGTCCTCTGAACTAATTTTGGACCCAAGTACTTCCTTTCTCCAGTTTTGTCCCAATGAATAGGGGAACGATATTTTCTACCATATAGCATCTCATAGGGAGCCATCCCTATTGTACTCTGGTAGCTATTGTTGTAGGAAAACTCAATCAAAGGCAAGTACTTACTCCATGAACCCTCAAAGTCCATGACACAGGCTCGCAGTAAATCTTCCAGTATCTGAATTGTTCTTTCTGACTGACCATCAGTCTGAGGGTGAAAGGCTGTGCTAAACTTCAGCTTGGTACCCATAGCCTTTTGAAGACTTACCCAAAACTTTGAAGTAAACTTTGGATCCCTATCTGAAACAATAGATTTAAGGGCTCCATGGAGACGAACTATCTCCTTTACATACAGTTCAGCGTACTGATCCACTGAATATGTAACTTTCACTGGCAAAAAGTGAGCTATATTTGTGAATCTGTGTACTATGAGCCATACGAATCATATATTCCTGTGGTTCTAGGCAAACCAGTTACAAAATCCATTGCAATGTCCTCCCACTTCCACTCAGGAAGGACCAAAGGTTGCAATAACCCTGCAAGCCTCTGATGTTCAGCCTTGATCTGCTAACAGGTTAAGCATTTGGACACATAGTCTACCACATCTATTTTCATTCCATACCACCAGAAGTAGGGTTTTAAATCCTGATACATTTTGGTGGTTCCCGGATGCAGTGAATAAGGTGTGGTATGAGCTTCATCAAGTATCTCTTTATTAAGCTCATCAACACCAGGAACACAAACTCGAGCTTTATATAACAACATTCCATTATTCAAGACTAAAAAGTCTTTAGGTCGACCAACCAATACCTCATCTTGAATCTTAACTAACTCGGGATCTTCTAATTGTGCCATTCTGATTCTTTCTAACAAATCAGATTGACATGTCAAGTTCGGCAATTTCCCAACCACAAACTCAATCCCTGCACTAACCATTTTAGAGGCTAGTTGAGGGGCTAACAACACCGTGGTGAAAACTTGCCCGGGACCTCTTCTACTCAAGGCATCCGCCACAACGTTGGCTTTCCTAGGGTGATACAGAATCTCACAATCGTAGTCTTTAACCAATTCCAGCCACCTCCTCTGCCTCATGTTCAAATCTTTCTGGGTGGAAAAGTACTTGAGACTCTTATGATCAGTATAAATCTTACATTTTTCACCATAAAGATAATGCCGCCATATCTTAAGAGCAAAAACCAAAGCTGAAAGCTCTAGGTCATGAGTTGGGTAGTGTTGCTCATGATCCTTCAATTGACGAGAGGCATAAACTATGACTATGTCAGCTTGCATCAGAACACATCCCAGACCCTGTCTGGATGCATCACAATAAACAACAAATTTCTCTTGATTTGATGGCAAAGCTAACACTGAAGTTATTATCAAACGTTGCTTCAACTCCTGAAAACTTGTTTCGCATTTGTCTGACAACACAAATCTCTAATTTTTCTTAGTCAATTCGGCCAGGGGCATGGAGATTTTGGAAAATCCCTCGACAAAACGTCGATAATACCCTGCTAATCGGAGAAAACTTCGAACCTCCATCACAGATTTTGGCCTCGACCAATTCTTCAATGACTCAATCTTACTTAGATCAACCATAAATCCATTCTTTCCAACAATATGTCCTAGAAAAGATACCCCAAACAACCAGAATTCGCGCTTTTTGAACTTTGCATACAACTTGTGATCCCAAAGTCGCTGCAATACCATTCGAAGATGATGCTCGTGCTCCTCTTCTGTCTGAGAGTATACCAGGATGTCATCGATTAACACTATAATGCAGTTATCGAAGAAATCCTTGAATACCCTGTTCACAAGATCCATAAAGTTCTCAGGAGCATTAGTCAATCCGAATGACATTACCAGAAACTCATAGTGCCCATATCTGGTTCGAAAAGCAGTCTTTGGTATGTCTTCTTCCCGGATTCTGAGTTGATGATAACCAGATCGTAGATCAATCTTCGAAAACACTGTTTTTCCCCGAAGTTGATCGAACAAATCATAGATTCTGGGTAACTGGTACTTGTTCTTAATCGTCACTTGTTTAGTTCCCGATAACCAATACACATTCTGAGGGAACCATCTTTCATTTTCCCAAACTGAACCGGAGCTCCCCAGGGTGATACACTGGGTCGGATAAACCCAATATCAAGCATCCCCTGAAGCTGCAACTTAAGCTCCTTGAGTTCTGCTGGAGCCATTCTACATGGAGCTTTAGAAACAAGTTCGGCTCCAAGTGCTAGATCAATCACAAAATCAATTTCTCGTTGCAGCGGTAATCCCAGCAACTCCTCGGGAAACACATCGTGAAAGTCTTTTACCACTCTGACTACCTCAGGCCCAAATGTTTCGGGTCTGCTGGAGTCACTCACCATTGCTAAAAATCCTACACATCCACTGTGTAGTAGATCCCTAGCCGGGTAGACAAACCTGGCGGCTCGGATACCAAAATTGTAACGCCCTAATGCTAACGCACGCTACAGTGCTTTTTCAATTACATTGCTGTCTTTGCTAATCAAAAAATTTTCTTGAAAAACGTGTCAAATTAAAAATTTAATATTAATTAGTAAACTTTATAATATACTAAACTGTTTACAAATTCTAGGATCCTGTTTTCAAACTTTTTAACTTGATACTTCAAAATACATAATATTCATGTCGCACAGCGACTACAAAATACAATCCCAGATGTCCCGATACCGAACACTCCAGGTCACAGTGCTTCTACACGTACAACCTCATCCCATCTTAGGTTCACTCCTGTTCAACTTTTGCCTTTCCTTTACCTACACATGGAAGCAGAACTGTGAGTCGACAGACTCAGTAAGAAAAGCATATAACATATCATATAATTTTCCACTTGTATTTAGGCACCCATACACCTATTTACAAGGCTCAACAGATGAGTAAGAACATTCCAAACTAGGCGTTGTGAAAACATATGTTGATTTATAATTGGGCAAGTGTACACAATCACAAACAAGTGATACAATGATAAGTAATCAAAGTTCGTCTCCACAGGGACTTTTTACTGAATAATTCAAAATCAACTAAGAGCAATTCCAAGAATTTCAAATAAAAATAAAACAAAGTAACAAATTAATTCAAGAGAAAATTTTATAACCTTAATTCTAAACTTGAGAAACAATTTTTTAAACAAAATAAACTAAAATTAAGAAGCTAAAAGTGATTAAAGTGGTGATAATTTCAGATTTGGAAAATAGAGTTGGGTGATTAATTTCCACTTGTGTGTCCTAGTTGATATAGCAATGACCCAGCAATGACTCAGCAATCCTGGCAGAGTTAACAGATTTCAAAAAAGAACCAACAAGCTTTTTCCAAAACTTGCAATAAACCATTCATAATCTCAACAATGCATTCCTACATCAGATTACATCACAAATAGTCCAATAAAGCATCAAATCCTTAGTTATGCATGGTAGAAAAATATGCCTATTTCACTACTAATTGATACCTAAAAGAAAAGGTAAAAATCATGCATCAATTAGAGGGGTTCAACTAGGTCTTACTTTTCCAAGTAAGATCTAGCCTGCCAAATGTTAAAAATGGACAAAAATTAACATTCAATCAACATTTCATCACAACTAATTGAACTAAGACAAGATTACTTAATCATTGCAAAATCAAAATACAAGTCCATACAAGGGTTCATAACCACCCAAATCTCAAAGAGTTTAGTTCATAGCTGAAATTAAAAACTCAAAACTAGAAAATGAAATGTTCATGGAGTTAAAGAGAAAACTAGAGAGTAGAAAATGAAACAAAATGAAGAGGAGAGCAATAGAAATGAGTTTGAGGCTCAAATCCTCTCTTTGTAGGTTGCCTTCTTCTCCTTCTTCTTAGTCTTCTTCTTCTCTTCTTTGTACTCTCTTCGTTTTCTTTCTTTTTCTGTACTTAGGTTTCTTTTTTTTTTCTGCAATTTCGTACCAGCCCCTTCTCCAAGTGCAGCCACCTTTCTATTCTATCCTTCCTCTTCTTTTGCTCCCCAATTAGGGTACTAAAGTTTACCTTAATTGGAAATCCAAGTCATGGTCCACTTGTCCTTCATTTTCCACCTATTAGTTGAGTCATTGGTCATATTTTCGCCACCTCAGCTCCTTTCTTTCTTCATTAATGCCAGCTGGACGTTTTGCCAAAATACACATACTGGGCTGACAAATTGCTACGCGATGATTGCTATAGCAGTGCCGGTCAACAATAAGCATTTTTCTGCTCCTTTTCTTCCTTGTCCCAAACATTTCCAAATACCTATTCTTGCATTTTTTCTGCTTAATACACATAAAAACAACAACATAAGTCTATTTAACACTTAGTAACACACACACACACTTCCATTTATTACCAAGACACAACAAACTAAACACAATTACATAATATAGACATTAATTGCTCCACAATTCAACTTAAAATTCAAGCTTAAAGATATAAAAATAACTCTAAATCTTAGAGTTATCAACACCCAAACTTAGAATCTTGCTCGTCCTCGAGCAATGACAACACAAAATAAACAAAATAAAACACAACAACAAATTTTACACAAAGACTCAACACACAAGACAAATGAGAGATTTCATAGAAATTCAAGTTGACCTAGCGAACATTGATGCTCTCAGAAAAAATGGAATTAAATGGAATAGGAAAATGTGTTTGCCGTAACTTTATATGCTTCCCTTTTAAAGTTTTCTCATTGGATCACATTAACACCTCCCCAAAGTCACCTACTCAACAATTTATACAAGTATATCCCACCAACACTTTGAAATTTCCTACAACTACCTTAAACTTTTTTTTTCATTTAAGCTCCATAAGTTAGATTAGTGCACTCCTCTCCACTAATGTAGTCTAAACTTATCCCCTTGATCAATAGGACTTTACTAGGCTAGTAATGTTAGGCTTGGGTTAGGGTATGGTAAAGGATGTATTTAAGCTAGCTCAACACCTAACCACTTCACTTGTCAAAAACCGAGCCTCTTCCTTATGATTTTTTTCTAGACTCACTTCCCTAACTCATTATACTCACAAGTACTTGATATTGGAATAAACTTCTCTTGCTATGTTTATTCTTTTTTTTTTTTTTGTTTCATTGCTGATTTTTTTTTTATATATATATATTAGAAAGTCTTTTATTACTATATTATACTTATATAATAGATGCCAAGAGAAGGTTAATTGAAAATGCATACTAATATACTTTGTGAGCTAATTCCTCCACCCCAAACTTACAACCCAACATTGTCCCCAATGTGGCTAAAAGTATAACCTTGAATTAGCTCGCCACAAGTTACACTCACCGCACTCACCCCAAACTTAATGTGAAACTTGGCTTTTGACAAGTGAGCAATTAAGTTAGGACATGTGTGGAAATACAAATTAGGATTGGTGTGATATGTATGATTGGGTTGCACAACAAGAATAGGCTAAACGACTCAAACTTGGGTGACTAGGGAAAAATTTATTTTATTAGGAAGGCTAGGAAGGCTCAAACGTCCAAAGATGGCCTAAATCATTTTTAAGGGACAAGTCTAACTAGGATTTCGCTTCAAGGAGATGCACTAACAAATTCTAGATGCTAAAAGTATATATGCAGCAATCGTATGAAAAAAAATGCAAAGCATGGTGGGAAAATAACAGTATGCATTATTGAGGGAAGACTAAGGAGAATCATCCATCATATCCAACAATTTCAACATGCAAATGCAACAGATAAAATTAGGCATCACATCAATGGAATGAGCGGAAAATATCATCATGGAGTAGAACACTAGGCCACATAAAGAAAACTCTTAAATCTCTCAATGTCAAACTAACAACCACATAAACGACAGAAAATAAAAGTTCCAAACACAAAAAACAACACACAATTAGCACAATACAAACTAAAAATGACACATAACAGAAAAATAGAAATTAGCTTAGGTATAAGGAAACTCCCTCTACTCAGAGTCCTCGTGGGGCTCCTCCGTATTCGAAGTTGATGGTCCAGCCCACGGGTCGAGAACGTGTTGAGGGAATTGCGGGAACTTAGGCTCAAATCGTGGCGTTGTCCTCTTAAATGCACGCTCCATAACTACATCTCCCTTTTGCTCATACTCCCACATTGCATGCAATCGGCCACACATTTGCTGCTGCACTTGCTCAAAGTGAGCAAAGCGATCTGCGGGAGGCTCCGCGGCTGAGGTCGACGCGGAGGCGGGAGTTGTTTTCGAAGCTCGAGGTGGACCAAAACTGATAGGCCCTCGGGGATTCAATGCTCCTTCTTAATTCCACATTGGTACACCCGCCTCGCGACAAAGAACAGTGACAGTAACTAGCAGAAATAATTTCCCTTTCCCTCGGTGCGCACAATCAGCAATTTCTTGGGCTAGGACAGCCCCTACATCAACATCCCAACCCATCTTAATGCACTATAGCATCCATGCGCGATCTCTGCTGACAGTAGAATCATGTGAGGTGGGGCATAGGGTGGTTTGCACGAACGTGTAAAGACATTTCAAATCGTGCTCCAAGTCAGTGCGCCGAAAGCGAAGGTTTCCATAATTATCGAGATCCCATTCGGACTCTGGCTTGGCAAGCTCCGACATCGTGTCATTCAATGTCTCGTCGCTCACTTGCCTTTTTTGGGAAGAGTAATGGCACTGGATTGATTGTAACTCAAACAAGTTGTTGACTGTTTCAGCAGAGAATTCCACTGGTACTTCACGCACAACCACTTCAATAGGCCATTCTTGGGACAAAAAATTGGCGTAGAATTCTTTAACAACTTCCATAACCGCCTGTCCTCTCTGCTTGATAAAAAGTCCCAAATTTCTCTTATGAACCACTTCACTAATCCATTCAGGTAATTCGTCAATGTCCTCTATATCGGCTACTAATCCTCTCTCCATATAAAATTCCCGATTGTCCACCTTATCGTAATACTTTGTCTCGGCTGCCTTGCAATGAAACTTCAGGAATTTCATGAAGTGATTTTTTTTTCTTGTTGGCAACACTCTTAACTTTCGGAATTTTCTCTTCTTTTTCACTTGCACCCTACCCCAACACAACAAATTTCTTCTCTGCTTTCTTATTACAACTATTCAGCACCTCACCCCTAATTCCAACAATACACTACTCTAGCAATGATCCAATCTTGCTCAAAAATCTCCCAATCTGACCAAACCACACCAACTCAATTTCAAGGCATTCACACCAAATTCTTTCACCCTTCACCAAATCAGATTTAAAACATTACATACACAATCCATGCATCACTCGGCTATGATAAATTTTTTTGTGTAAATTAATATGTCCAATCCTATCAACACTTCCAACAATACACCAATCAAAATTAAAATCAACTGCACTAGTAGCTACCTGTTGGGTTTTATGCCCTAAATAAAACTCATTTCATATAATCAGATTTACTTATTAATAAAGATCAGAAATAACATTTTATGTTGCATGGTTCACATGATTTATTTCATGATTATATGTATATAATGTATGAATTCTTTTTAAGTCCAGAACATATGAGTTGGTTAAAGATTATAGTGTTGTCAGCACAGTGGAATATAATCTTTATTATATGTTCAAAAGTTTATTCCCTGATTTGTCAGAGCACTGGATTTAGACTGACATGGTATAATCAGCGATAGGTATTCTTACACCTTGGAAAAGTGTTATGTCCTTTCCAGGGCATTGGCAAAGTTTATCAGTATCGGATGTATGGAGTATACATCGGAAGGGACCGATATTGATCTTTGATTAGATATGTTGAAATTTACCGTAATATCTATTCAATTCAATATCACCTGTTGATCCTAGATCACATGATCGAAATCCTGATATGGTTAGGCTCAGTCTCAAGAGTGTTATTCGTGTTCTTTGATTTGTTAGTTAAGCCCTCTTTTGAGTCAGGACAATACATACATCTTGGGAACACGGTAGTGCAATTGAGTGGGAGCGCTAACATAAATATGGAATCTGTAGCTTCTATTTGGCAAATAGAAGTAAAGGATGATTTCCTTCGAGCTTAACCAAACGAAGATAAATGGTGGAGATCTCATTTCACTTAGGTGAAATATCATTTATACAGGGTTAAGTGTTTTAAGGATAAAATACATTGTAGGGTGTTACGGTAATTTAATCCTGTACAGTGTAAATCATCTATATAGAGGATCATTGATCACATTAGGGTTATAACAATGGATAACTAATGACGTGTCTATATCGTGGAACATATAAAGCGTTTCTATATGACTGAGAGTGCAATTCCATGTTCTAAGTGTGGATTCAATGAGGAATTAATAAGTTAGGGAATTTACTTGGTAAATTCGGTTCGACTTATTGGAAGCTCGGTTATATAGACCCATGGTCCCCATACTAGTTGAGGCCATACTGCTTGTAAGACTCAGTTAATTGATTTTAATTAATCAATTATAATTCTAAAAGTTAGACTATGTCTACTTTATGAATTCTCACAGTTTAAGAATGAAATCGTAAATAAAAGTTTTTCTAGGTTTAATTATTAATTGAGAGACTTTGCATGTCTAATTAATAATTATTTTAAATGATAATATTATTTAATAATCTATTTTAGTTATTAAATAATTAGTTTTCGCATTTAAATGATTAGAATTGAAAAAATGGCATTTTTGGAGAAATAGAAATAAAATTGAGGAAAGTGCAAAATCCAAGTGAGGCCCATTTCCCCCTATGGCCGGCACCTCTTTGCTTGTTTTCCAAATTATTATTTTCAATTTTATTTGTCATGTAATTGCTAATCAAAGCCTAGCTATAATAGGAAAGTGGTGGATCACACTAAATAAGGCAGTTAATCAATTACACAATAAAAGAGGAAACTGTTTATTTGGAAAGTTGTGCTCTCCCTTCTCCCTATATATAGCAGCCCTTGTTCTCTTCTCTTGATTATCATAATAAGCCTATAAGCCACGAAATTCAAGAGAGAAAAAGAGAGAAAAATTCGAAATCCTTGTGAGATGAGTAGTTCCCACACACATCAAGTGGTATCTCAATCATAGTATGGAAGACTATGGAATTTCTTCATCAAAGAAGGAGAAAAGAAGATCCAGGTTCAGATCTTGGTGATGCTCTGCTACAGAAAGGAATCAACGGCTAGAGATCTGAACGAAAGGAGTCATATTATTCCGCTGCACCCACTGTAAGGTTTTCTAACTTTATATGTGTTTGTTTTCATTGTTTTTAGAATTGATATTAGGTTATTAATCCAACATACTTGTTAGTAAGTCTAGATCCTGGTAAAATAATTTCCAACAACTGGCACCAGAGCCATGGTAATGATTTACTTTCATGTAATATGAATTAAAACGATGATTGCATGTTTCTGTGTTGATTTGAATGGCTTCATGTTGGTTTATGTGTTGTTTGATGAATGTTGATGTTGTACAGTTTCGTTTTCCATGAAAAATATTTTTTCAATTTTTGAAAATATTTTATTTGGATTCTTTGTGAAAAATTAAGAAATTTTGTTTTTTACGGAACTCGATTCCGATAAAAATTGAGAAAGATATAATTTTTGGAAAATTGGGATTCAAGGCTTTCAAGGGTGGTGCTCATGCGCACCAGACCCTCGGATCAGCCTTTCCATCCGCGCGCGTAAGTCTGGGCGTGCACCCTGCAGCTGACCGAGGCTTCTCGGTCGAAGTCCCTGCAAGCGCCGAGTTTTCTCGGCGTCACCACCTGCTCCGCGCGCGTATTGGGTGTCATGCAGCCTATTTTGGCTGCAGTTGCAGCCTACTGGCAGCAAAAACCCAAAATTGCGATTTTTAGGATTTTTTCCCAAAAATCCAATTTTTTTATGGGATTGTTTCCAAAAAATTCATCTTTCCATTTTTAAATATTTCTAAATTGAAATGTTTCCAATTTTAAATATTTTCAATTTGGAATTTTTTCCAATTTTAAATATTTCTATTTTGGAATGTTTTCAATTTTAAATATTTCCTATTATGGTCAGATTTAAAAATTTGTTAACTTCTTTAATATTTATTTATTATTTAATTATAATATTAGATATCACTACTACAAACTAAGGCCTTTAATCCCGGTTTTTAAGGCCTTTTATCCCGGTTTTCGCTAAAATAAAAACCGGGATATATGGCAGTGGGATAAAAAGTCTATGAAAAAACCGGAATAAAAGAATACCTTTTATCCCGGTTTTTAGTAGAAAACCGGGATAAAAAGTACCCTTTTATCCCGGTTTTCTCATAAAAACTGGGATAAAAAGTAACCTTTTGTCCCACTTTCTCTAAAAAAACTGGAATAAAAAGCCACTTTTAATCCCATTTTTTTTTTAGAAACCGGGATTGAAAGTCTCCATATTTAATACCAAAAAAAAACTAATTGTATCAGTGTTATTTTCTTGTTGTTGCTTTCCTCTAGAGATGAGTTATTCAAATAATTACACTTACTTTACTATCCATTTAGCTATTCAAATTGTAAATTATGAAAGTAGAAACACTTCTTAATTTGCATTTTATGATAAAATCCTTGAATTAAAACATTATTTCTGTGTACAATACATGAATTTATTAGTAACTAATAGGATAAAGGGATAAGCTACAAATGATGGGATTACATATAATAAAACATGCATCTTGATATTTATCCTTCACAGCAAAGAGCTCCAAATGTATAAGGAAAACACGCCAATGATGTTAGGAATGGATATATCTACATGAATCATTTCCAAGTATCCAAGACCAACATTGTTGTAACAAATTGTCTTGAAAGTACATGCTTTGAATCTGCAATACCCCAATCATCACTCCATGTATTATACCTAGATTATGGAAAAATAAAATATTGAAACTCATAAAATATAGCAAACATAAATATTTATCACATATATATAAACTGAGACACAATGACATTAGCATTTAGAGAATGACTTGAAGACTTCAAGACAATATCCTGAGTGAGCTTTAAAATACAAGGTCTTGGAATCAAATTTTAAGATTACATAAGTTGTGGCATTCATAGGAGTGTTATGTGAAAGCAAAAAGCTGTCAAAAATTGTATCCAAAAAGAAATATCATAATAATTAAAATTATATATTTCAAACCATGAATCATTCTCTTAGTCTGCCCAACATTGAGATAGTGAACATTTTCCTTATGTACCTGATTAAAAATATAAATTTTAATAAATAACTAGTTAAGTAGATAAAAATGTTAATTTGAATAATGGATTTATCTATACCTTTCCGTGAAATGAACTTTTCTAGTCTCAATGTTTAGAAAACCAACTCCATTTCTTGATGCAAAAGCCCCAAGCTTTCCATTATTGGGTTGGAATCAAACATTTCAATATCAAAGGAAAATTAAGTTTTAATATAAATGAATGAAATAGTGACTATAACAACATAGATAGGTTCATAAGTGCAGCTAGATTAATTGAGTCATGACATCCCACTGTCTAATTTCACTAGTATTTGTTAGAGGAGAAAAATGTAAGTTGTTGGATTGAAAATCTAGTTAACTAAGTGCACTAAAGTGCCCAACAAGTAGGTTGGACAACCATTTTTTTTTACTGTAATAATTTACAAGAAAAAGAAATATTATTAGGATTTCAAAATTTGATCAAAAAGATATTTTATATTTAGAATGAGAGTAAGAAGATGAAACCAGAAAACTTATGTACCATCCTAGCTATGTCACTGCCAATCAATCTTATTATTAGTCTCTTAGTAAGCATTTAAGGTGACTAAAATATTTCCAAATGCTGAAATATCAACAAAATCAGTTAAATTTTCCCAACATAGTCTGAAAATAGAATCATTATATACAATCATCACTCATTCTATTTATACAAGTATACTACAAAATGTTTTTTGATTAACCAAGTCTATTACAAAATTATCCCACTAAAGAATTTAAAAGCATACATGTGATCTTTTATCTACTTTTTTGATAAAACTAGTAGGATGTGCATGTTTTAGGTGATGCAATCTTTCTTAAAATGTTGAAAATCAATGAAAACAGAACAAATCAATCTTCTTATAATTCATGACAAACAAGAAAAATATCACAAAAAGACTACATTTAACAACAGCCACAACCAAAAAACAATCACTCTTTTCTATAAAGTACAATTGAGAAAATAATTGTTGTTAAGTATCATTGAGTAAATTTTACTAAAACAAATTCCAGTGTTTGATATGACTAACCCCCAACACAGGTAATATAGCAAATGTGAAAATACAAATGCAAAGCAATGTGTAGTTGAAAGTGTTCAAAAAGGTTTCTATGAAATTTGCTACAGACTTGTTATGTTTTCTCAAAACTTTGGCTTGTTTCTATCTATTTCAAATCAAATATAAACACAATCATAAACAGGTCTATGTAGAACAAAACAAACATAATAAATATAGTATTACCTAAATACCAACTTGAGAAATATTTCCTGCATCATTTTCATTAATTTGTTCTGAAGCAAGCGGCTTAGAGTCATCATGGGTGTTATTTTGCTCTATGGAATCAGTGGGAGGCTGAACTTGAACCTCTTCATGCTCTTCGTCGTCCTAAACACATTGGCACTTCAACGAATCGGTAATATATTATAAGGGAAAGGAGATGGAAAGGGATGAACATGAAATAAAACTTGATCAACTAACTTACATGATAAAAGATTTATAAAAACTTGTTTCTTAAATATGCAAAATACACACATGAACAAATAAGAAAGAGCTTTCTTGATTTTAATTCCCTTTAAGGCCCATTACAGATATTTTAACATTGATTAAAAACTAACATTACGGTCTCACATTTATTACAATTTATTTACTCAAAAAATCATCTAACGATTAAGTTCTTCAGATTACATATGAGATTACAATTTACTTTATTCTTTCAGAAAAAATTAGTCTTAACCCATCAAAGTTTAGCAAAAATTAACCTTTTCATTGTCTCTATAAATCTCGTCAACGTCCCAGTCACTCGACGAAGAATCACTCGCTTCCTGCAAAATCACAATATAATGCTACATTCACGAAAACAATCATCATATGAAATTATATATAGAGTTCAAAGTTAAAATGGTATTTATCTATTTTATCTTTTCTGTGCTTAATCATTTGATGAAAAAATCTATGACAGTCCGTTACAGTCCATGCCATCCCAAATACACAAAAAATTTTGATGAAAAAGATGAAACCAAAGCTAAAGAAAATATATATACATCGAATTTAATATCACAAAAATCATGTGATATTTACAAAACAAAGCAAGAATCATACACCCATTTCAATATATAAACTAAAACATATATTAAAATGAAATACATATATATATATATATATCATATTCATCATACCTAAGATCAAAGCTTCAAGATTTGGATAAAAATGGAGGTTGAGAAGAGAGAAGGAGGTTTGGGAAGCTTTCGGTTTCAGAGAGAGGCAAATGATCGGCACGATAGAGAGGGTTTCAGAGAGAGATAGGGGGCGGCACGAAACAAAAATCGGTAGGGTTTGGCTGGGCTCTTCCATCTTTTTTAAGCCCATTTTTTGAGAACTTTTTATCCCGGTTCTTAAATATAAATTGGGATAAAAAGTTTCTCTTAAATGTTAAGGCTGTGTTTGGAAAATACATAAAAATGACCCTTCCAATCCAGTTTTTTGTTTATTTGCCAAACGAGGCCCTTGTTAGAACTTCTAAATTTTATTTCTTTCAAGCTCCAAATATAAAAGTGGGATTAAAAGTTACACCATATCTTTTATCCCATTTTTTATTTTTCCAAGTGTAAAAAGTGGGATAAAAGATCCCTTTTCTTGTAGTGTATTTTGATATTTAAGATATTTTAAATTAAAAGATAACTTTGTCTTTTTATTTGAAACATTATATTAAAATGATCTTATATGGCAAATTAAATAATTAATAAATTTGAAATTAACATAGATATTTTTATAGATATACTTACCATAATGTTTTTCAAATTCAAAAATTTGTTATTTTGTTAAATATTTAATTATTTATAAATTATAAGTTTAAAAATGATATTTTTCCTATATATATATCATTTTTTTTCTTATTAGAAATTTATAAATCATATCTTAAATATTTAAATAACATAGATATTTCTGTAGAGATTTGAATATTGCTTAATCATATCAAAAATTGGTTTATTTTATTAAATTATAAGATCTGAAAATGATATTGAAGATTCTTTCCTTTCAAATCATTGATCTTATTAGATATTTAATTTAATTTGATTCAAATAAACCTAGATATTTTAAAATTAGTTTCCTTTATTTGGTTAGTTTAAGAATAATAATTTAATTATATTAATATCTCATTTTCACATCTGTTACATAGACAATGTTTGTTTATATTGTTTATTCAAAACTCCTTTTAACAAACCTATTATTTATCTGATCTAAATTGCTATGATTAACTTGGTGACAGATCCAATGATCTGATTTTAATCATAGTCCAATTGACGATAGATCTTATAAATAATTTGTAACAGGTAAATTTTGTAATTCTTTCATCTGTGTAAACCTTGTAACATGATAGGGTCCATCCAAATCATTTGACCTGTGTGAGCCTATATGTTTGCTTTTGGGCTTAGATGCATATAGGAAGCCCATTTAAGTTTTTACTAAGTAAATGGACTAGGTTGCTAAAATAAATTTTGACATAAGGAAATTTATTTAGGCCTAATTAGATTTGGGCTTATTCAATGAATAACAATTGTTTATTTTAAGGTTAAATTCCTCTCTTTTGGGCCTTGTGTGAGAGTTGGGGGCCATAGAAGTGGGTACGACATACTGAACCCAGTTCCCCTTACATGAACTACCCCAATTGTGAAGGCCCATCTGCCTTATTTAAATAATTGTATTAGGTTAATTATATTAGTCTAACCTAATTAAAATTGAATTAGCAACATAATTAACTTTTAAAATATATGAAATTTATTTTTCATGTAATATTTTAAAGTTAATTTTAGAAAAACACTTAGTCAATGATATATTCTAGATAGTTATTTCTAGTACTAGTTATTATTTCTAATATTAAATAGGAAAATACCATTGATTGTGAAATTAATTGTCTCATAATTAATTTTGGTACAATCTAAGTTTAGAATATTTTCCTAGTATTAAACTAGAATTAATAATTAAGTTTCCTCTTTACTTAATTATTTATTTCTTGAATTTAATACATTTAATTAAATTGAAAATTTCAATATCTAAGTTGATTTTCATCATGATACTTTAATATTATTATTTTCATATTATTTAATTAAAGTTGAAGATTATTTTAAGTTTGGAATCTTATTTCAGAATAACTTAAGTTTGAATAATTTTCAAAATATATTTTATTTTATTTTATTAATCATTTCCCAAAATTTCGAAATTACATTTCTTTAATGTAGAAATTTCGAATTTTATTTGAAAAATAGATTAAAGTTTAAAATTATTTATTTAATTTTGGACCAACTTAAATCATTGATTTTTTCATTTAATGATTAATTAAAATAAATGAACTAAAATATATTATAATTAGAAATTAGATTAATTAGTCTACGAAAGTCTAGATAGATATTATCTGTTTTGCTTGAAGTATTTTTAGTGTATTTAATTAAATAGAAAATTAATATTTAAGTTGATTTTTTAATCATGATACTTAAATATTTGAAATTTTTCTTAGATATTTAATTAAATAGGAAAATTATATTTTTTGTTGAAAATTAATTTTTATTAATTTTGGGCCAACATAAAATTAGAGTAATTTTCCAGGATTTATTTTATTTTATTTTAAAGCATTTTCGAAATGCAATATATATTTATAGAAAATTCAATTTGAGTTGTAAATTAATTTAAATTAATTTTGAAACAACTTAAATTGAATAATTTTCTAAATATTTATTGAAATTATTACTAAGATGGAAATAATTCACGTGATTTTCATATCCATCTAAGTATAATTTATAAATATTAAATTAAAATTTATATTTGGAATTTTTCATTCCAAATTGAAAATTTTAATTAAATAAATATATATTTAAAATAAATTGATTAAAATAAATATTAGAAGAAAATACAAACCTTCATTCAATAATGAGCTTTATTATTAGGATATTCGATCTCCATTGTTAGTTTTACATAGCTATTGTTTTAGTGAGTAATCCTCCCTAATGGAGGAACGTTCATTGGCAAGTTAGCACCGTTTAATCTCGAAAGATAAGTAATCTTGTAAGTTCTTTATATAGGTTATGCTCACCCTAATGGTGGCGACTGTATAAGACTTGCAAGAATATGAAACAATGGTGGAAGCTCATAAGATAGAATAGCCTTGACTCTCGCCTAAACAGGACAATGCGGATTCAAATCTTGATCGAATAAAAGGTTGCTAGAATGTTTGACATTTTAGATGAGCTGACAACTCTATTCAATGGATGATAGCTTTGACTCTCGCCTAAACGGGACACTGATATCATTTTGTTGAAAACCTTGGAAATTATTTAGGATTGTATGTTTTAGTATTTTCACTTGTCATTCCTACTTGCTATATGCTTGATAATTTCTGAATTGTGTATGAATTTGTATTGAACCATGTTATTTTCTGTTATTAAATTGTAGTTTAATTTCGAATCTTCATCGTTGGTCTAACTTGATTTGTTTTTCTAATGAGATAAATCCCTAATGGATTTTCACCATTAGACTAACATAATAGTGTTAGATCTCGAAAGATAAATATTGTATATGCAACATCTAGCTGTTCATCAATTGATGACACCTTAGACTAGTGTTTTACAATATGAAACAAGAAGATTGTATAAATAAGATTACTTTGACTCTCGCTAATCGGAGCATCGTTGGATTCTTATTTAAAATGAAATTATCCTAATTCCTCTTAGCTTATTCATTTCGAATTAGCTTAATGACATATCATTGGATGAATGGTCTATAAATCATATAAAGTCTTATTTTCTCTTAAGAAATTAGATGACGCATATGATCATATTCCCAGAATTCTATCCCTAAATGATATAAATCCTCAATCTTAGATATCTCCTACTTGTATAGGCAAATCATAGAGTTAGATTAGTAGTGGTGGTCCAAGAAAGAATTACTAATTATACAGTTACACTTTCACAAGTGTTTCATAACCATTTTCTATCAATGGATTTAAACTGTATGAGTTTAGTATTCTGTGACCAGAATCCACTTGCACTATTCTAAGAACTCTTTGATGTAACTAAAATTAAGTCATCAAAAGATACAACCACATATTTTATAAATCTAAGACATTTGTATCTTGTTCATAGTGGTTTTGACAAGATCATTCTCTGCAAAGAGTTAATATGCCTATATCCACTGAAAGTAATTTCATCTCATTCGCAGATGGATGTACATTCAGGGGTGGATATGAGTTTTCGTTGTATTCTTAAAACGATCACTCTAGATTTTACCTTATGCAAAAGAAATTTGAAATGTTTGAAAAATTTCATGAATTTCTAGCAATGGTGAAGGTAAGTGGTTAAAGATCTTGCGAACTGATAGGGGTGGAGAAAAAGGTAAGAGAAAAAGGTAGTATATATCCAGTTCAAAGATCATTAATTTGATTTTTGAATTATATCCAAATTTACCTCCCCAGAAATTCGAGTTGCATCTTGATGATTAGTTACTAGTCGTTGCCTAAATCCTTTAATGGAAATAAAATTTCAGAATGATGTAATGGTTGTATACTTTATGTAAATCATTACTAGATTCGTGGATGACCTAATCGAAATCTTAAGAAAAGCTAGAACTGCTAACCTTGGTTTGCATGTTTGTCAGCTATTCTAAGTGATTAGGGGTGGAGCATCCCATAGTCATTAGATAAGAAAGTGTTTGTTTAAACAAATACTACTTTTCTAAGAAAAATGACTAAGTCTGAAAATAAAGTAGCAAATAAAGGAGATATTTTTTCTTGATTCCATAAGTGTTCTATCATCTTATTCGTTACAAGATGATCCCACTGCCTCTGTTGTCTTAACACAACTGAAGAGGTCTATACCATTTAGTTTTCTTTGACATAGTTCACGGTACCTTGTTGTAGTGGGAGAGTTTCTAGGAACTCACCTTGTTATAACTTGGAAGACACTAGTGATTAAAATCCATTGTGAGTTTAAACAAGTAATGGATTGTCAAGATAAGAAACTAAGAAGAAAGCCAAGAGAACTATGGTTTGATCCATTCACATGGAGTAACCTTAAGTTTTCTATTACAAGGACATGAAAGGAAATTTTCGTTCATAAGTCTATTCAATGGACATAACAAAATTTCCTGTTCCTAGTATTGTAGGTTTGAGTTTATCTAAACCTATGGCTTATGGTATACCTGGTAATTACTTACTCTAATGCAAGCATGAGATGCTGAAGCATTTTCTTTCCAATGGAAATCTATAGAAGCTTCACAACTTCTTAGATATAGATTTTATTTATCTAAGGAAAAGTCACAACTATTCCAGAAAAGATAAAACCATGAAAGAATTCTTAAGTCAACAGTGAGAGGTCTCAGATATGCTTTAGTATGCCTTAGACCAGACACCTGCTGTTGAGTGGGAGTAATGAGTAGGTATCAGATTAATCCAGGAGAGGAACATTGGAAGACAATCAAGTAAATCTTAAGATTAAGAAGAGGAACTATATGTTAGTCAATAAGGGTGTTTGTTTAAAACTCTTAGACTACACCACATCAGATTTCAAGACTTGCCTTTGTGCTAGAAAGTCTGCTGATGAGATGGTGATTACTTTGGGGGTGGAGTAGCGATTTTGGAGAAGTGTAAGAACCTATCTGAAATCTCTTGGTCTACCAGGAAGACACTGAATGTTTAAAGTTGCAGGAAAGATACTTTTTCAGTCTAAGGAAAGTTCTATACATTTGTGGCAGTGTTCCAACTTGCCTTAACTACTAGGGTTACTTCCTGTATAACAAAAGAGTAGTTGCCCAAAAGTATAGAATCGAGTATCCCAAAAGAGTAGACATATAGAGAGGAATTTCACATTATCAAGGATTTTGTGATTAAGGAAGAGTAATGGTTGAGAAGAGGTTGGGTTTAATTCTACCTGTCAGATCCCATTACGAGGAGTTTACTACTATTACACTTGATTGGTATATCAAGGTGTTAATGATTATTTGAAATGCACTTTTTGTTTTATATTAGTGCAAGTGGGAGTTTGTTGGGTTTTATGCCCTAAATAAAACTCATTTCATATAATCAGATTTACTTATTAATAAAGATCAGAAATAACATTTTATGTTGCATGGTTCACATGATTTATTTCATGATTATATGTATATAATGTATGAATTCTTTTTAAGTCCAGAACATATGAGTTGGTTAAAGATTATAGTGTTGTCAGCACAGTGGAATATAATCTTTATTATATGTTCAAAAGTTTATTCCCTGATTTGTCAGAACACTGGATTTAGACTGACATGGTATAATCAGCGATAGGTATTCTTACACCTTGGAAAAGTGCTATGTCCTTTCCAGGGCATTGGCAAAGTTTACCAGTATCGGATGTATGGAGTAGACATCGGAAGGGACCGATATTGATCTTTGATTAGATATGTTGAAATTTACCGTAATATCTATTCAATTCAATATCACCTGTTGATCCTAGATCACATGATCGAAATCCTGATATGGTTAGGCTCAGTCTCAAGAGTGTTATTCGTGTTCTTTGATTTGTTAGTTAAGCCCTCTTTTGAGTCAGGACAATACATACATTTTGGGAACACGGTAGTGCAATTGAGTGGGAGCGCTAACATAAATATGGAATCTATAGCTTCTATTTGGCAAATAGAAGTAAAGGATGATTTCCTTCGAGCTTAACCAAACGAAGATAAATGGTGGAGATCTCATTTCACTTAGGTGAAATATCATTTATACAGGGTTAAGTGTTTTAAGGATAAAATACATTGTAGGGTGTTACGGTAATTTAATCCTGTACAGTGTAAATCATCTATATAGAGGATCATTGATCACATTAGGGTTATAACAATGGATAACTAATGGCGTGTCTATATCGTGGAACATATAGAGCGTTTCTATATGACTGAGAGTGCAATTCCAAGTTCTAAGTGTGGATTTAATGAGGAATTAATAAGTTAGGGAATTTACTTGGTAAATTCGGTTCGACTTATTGGAAGCTCGGTTATATAGACCCATGGTCCCCATACTAGTTGAGGCCATACTGCTTGTAAGACTCAGTTAATTGATTTTAATTAATCAATTATAATTCTAAAAGTTAGACTATGTCTACTTTATGAATTCTCACAGTTTAAGGATGAAATCGTAAATAAAAGGGTTTCTAGGTTTAATTATTAATTGAGAGACTTTCATGTCTAATTAATAATTATTTTAAATGACAATATTATTTAATAATCTATTTTAGTTATTAAATAATTAGTTTTGGCATTTAAATGATTAGAATTGAAAAAATGGCATTTTTGGAGAAATAGAAATAAAATTGAGGAAAGTGCAAAATCCAAGTGAGGCCCATTTCCCCCTATGGCTGGCACCTCTTTGCTTGTTTTCCCAATTATTATTTTTAATTTTATTTGTCATGTAATTTCTAATCAAAGCCTAGCTATAATAGGAAAGTGGTGGATCACACTAAATAAGGCAGTTAATCAATTACACAGTAAAAGAGGAAACTGTTTATTTGGAAAGTTGTGCTCTCCCTTCTCCCTATATATAGCAGCCCTTGTTCTCTTCTCTTGATTATCATAATAAGCCTATAAGCCACGAAATTCAAGAGAGAAAAAGAGAGAAAAATTCGAAATCCTTGTGAGATGAGTAGTGCCCACACACATCAAGTGGTATCTCAATCATAGTATGGAAGACTATGGAATTTCTGCATCAAAGAAGGAGAAAAGAAGATCCAGGTTCAGATCTTGGTGATGCTCTGCTAGAGAAAGGAATCAACGGCTAGAGATCTGAACGGAAGGAGTCATATTATTCCGCTGCACCCACTGTAAGGTTTTCTAACTTTATATGTGTTTATTTTCATTGTTTTTTGAATTCATATTAGGTTGTTAATCCAACATACTTGTTAGTAAATCTAGATCCTGGTAAAATAATTTCCAACACTACCATGACAAACCATCACTGCAAAAACTTCCTGCTTTCCACTTTTTGTTTTTACACATCAATCTATGTTTCTATAGCCACCTGAAATTCCAAAGCTACACCAGAATTTCCAAAATCTCAATGTACCCAAACTAACCCACTCACACCAAATAATCCTTCTTCCAAGCAGCTAAGACTCTAACAGAATCAACAACAAAATATTTAGCAATTTATTTTTTTCTTTGACAAACCGGAGGGATTGCTAGTGGTCAGCGGATCCGTTGAGTTTGTTCGAGACGAAGGTGGAATTCGAAGTAGTGACTGGAGCTGGTTCGTGCTGGTTGTGTGGTGGTCGAATGAACAATGGGTGGTGATGGTTGAAGCTTCGACGGTTGGAGGTTGAAGGATGGTGACATCGGGTGGTGCAGGGACAAAGTGATGCTCCTAAGTTGGGCAAATGGAAGCTACTGGTGCTAGTAATTTGGTGTTTGAAGGGAGGTTACGGGTTCAGATGCGGTTGGGAGCGATTTGGTGAATGAGGGTTGCTTTCTGGTGAAAGTCGACTGGAGGTGGTGGCTACAGGTCGAGTTTGGGAGCTGGGGGCTTCGGAGTTGAGTTGTTGGTTCGGCTTGGTGAGTGAGTTCAGGTGGAGGTCGACTGGACAGTGGTTCAGAGATGGTGAATCGTGAAAGGCAGGCGGTTGGGAATCGTGAAGAGAGACGAAAGTGATGGTTAGGGTTGATGATGATTGACTTGGATGTTCCTCATTGTGGGCTAACTAAGTGTGAGGGTCAACACTTGCTTGGGCCCAGTTGACCAATTAATTGGGCCCAAAACTGATTAACTAAAAGTAAAATAGGGTCCTTGTCTCTCCATAATCGGCTTGGGCTCTCAAAATTCAAAATGAAGTACAGCCTCAAATGATTTGTCTAAACAAAAATAGACATCCAATGATTGCATCATAAACAACATTTCAATCACATGTTCTTTTTTTATCAGACCACTCACTCATTTTTTTTTTTAAAAAAAAACCCATTCATTTGATCAGCCCAATACCAAAACACCTTTTGCTGCCAAATGACGTAGTTCACCGAAATGGCCACCATATGGGGCTGAATGACAATGCTCCAAGATGCTTCTAACTTCACTTGTTGGCACACATCTCTGCATTATACAATCCGGACATTGCTTGTACAAGTATGACTCATCCCAAAAATAAAACTTGCTATCATGAAGGAACTTTTTGAGTTGCTGCTTGGTAAAATCAGGTGGATGGGCACCTCCAACTAAGTAATCGACAATATCTGGATACCATGGCACCCGTGCTTGCTCTACCACTAGCAATTAATCATCTGGCAATGAGTCTCGAATTTTTCTCCCTCTAAGTGGCTGTTGTAATTGTTGGTTTCCAACCTAGATAGATGGTTCGCCACTTTGTTTTCTGTCCCTTTTTTGTCTCGGATTTCCAAATCAAACTCTTGTAGCAACAAAACCCAACGAATGAGCCTCGGTTTAGAATCTTTCTTGGCTATCAAATACTTGATTGCCGAGTGGTCAGTATACACAATAACCTTGGTCCCCACAAGATACGATCTGAATTTCTCAAATGCAAAAACCACCGCCAGTAGTTCTTTCTCAGTAGTGGTGTAGTTAATTTGGGCATGAACAAGAGTTTTGCTTGCGTAATAAATGGAGTGAAAGATCTTGTTCTTCTGCTGCCCGACAACAACTCCAATGGCAAAATCACTTGCATCACACATGAGCTCAAAGGGCAATGACGAATCGGGTGCTACAATCAAAGGGGCCGTAACAAGAGCTGTCTTCAACTTCAAAAATGCTTCATTATTGAGTCTACATTCAGCGGTAAACTCAAATGGCCTATTTTGTTCCAGCAAGCTAAAATATTATTTTAATGATTATATTATTTCACTAAAATATCATTTATCGGTGGTCAAGTGTTTTAAGAATAAAATACATTGAAAGTTTGTAACGGTAATTTTATCCCTATGCAATGTAGATCATCTATTGAGGATCATTGATTATTGGGATTATAACAATGGATAATAAATAATGTATCTATATCGTGGAACATATAGAGCATTCTATATAACTTAGAGTGCAATTCCAAGTTCTATGCGTGGATGCAACAAGGAATTAATAAGTTAGTGAGTTTACATGGTAAATTCTAGGACTGCTTATTGGAAGCTCGATTATATAGGCCCATGGTCCCCATACTAGTTGAGACCATACTACTTGTAAGACCGAGTTAATTCATTTTAATTAATCAATTATAATACAGAAATTAGAGTATGTCTAGTTTATGAATTTTCACTAAGCAATGGCTTAAATGTGAAGAAAAGAGATTCTAGGGTTTATTTGTTAATTAAGAGACTTTGATTAGTATAATTAATAAATATATTAAATGATAATATTATTTAATAATTCCTTTTTAGTTATTAAATAATTAGAATTGGCATTTAAGTTGTTATTAAATTAGAAAATTGACATTTTTGAGAAAATAAGATGGGAAAATGACAAAATAGTAAAATTTCAAAGTGGGCCCATTATCCAACCCATGGCCGGCCACTATGCATGGATTTTACCATTTATTTTTCTATTAATTTAATGCTAATTAAATCTAACCTAAACCTAGGTTGTTACCTATAAATAGATAGTGATGACTCACACTTAAAGATTGCTAAAATCTCACTTTCAAAAAATTTTCCTGAGCCTTCTTTCTTTCTTTCTGGGCCGAAACTACTTCTCTTCTTTTTCTTCTTCATAATTTAAAACCTTGAGTGATAGAGTGAGTGCCCACACACATCAAGTGGTATCTCAATCATAGTGTCGAAGACTGTGAAGAATCCAATCAACAAGAAGGAAAATCGGGCTCAAGAAGGAGAGAAAGAGATCTAGGTTCAGATCTTGATAATGCTCTGCTATAGAAAGGAATCAAGGGCTAGAGATCTGAACAGAAGGAGTCATTATATTTCACTGCACCCAATGTAAGGTTTCCTAAACTTTATATGAGTTTATTTCATTGTTTTAGAAATTCATATTAGGATGTTAACGAAACATATACTTGTTAGTAAATCTAGATGCTGGTAAAATAATTCCAACAACTGTCCTCAGAGCGATGGTAGTTATTTACTTTCATGAAATATGAATTAAAACAATGATATTGTTTGTGTGTTGATTTGGATGGTTTCATGTTGGTTTATGTGCTTATATGATGAATGTCTGTGATTTACAAAATTTTTCCGCAGAAATAATTTTATTTTGTTTTTGAAAATATTTTATTTGGATTCCTTGTGAAAAATTAAGCAATTTTAGCTTTTACAGAACTCGGTTCTGATAAAAATTGAGAAAGTTATGAATTTTGGAAGATTGGGTGCCATGGCTGTCTAGTGGGTGCATCATGTGCACGAGGCACTGAGACAACACAGCACACGCGCGCATATTGCTGGGGACAAACCCGTGTCTTCAAACACGGTTTGGGAATTCAGACACGCCCATGAAGCTGCAAATCCTCCTCCAGGAGGCAGCAGGCGCCGAGAAACCTCGACAGTCACCCCGTTTTCCGCGCGCCCCAGGCCCATTTGCAGCCTCTCCTGGGCAGCCACCTTATCCAACCAAATTTTTGTGGGATTTTTCTCCAATTTTGATTTTTTCCAATTTTCGAACCCCAAAATGAAAATAAAATATTATTTTGAATATATTTAAACTTAAATATTTTTTTTAAAATTAATAATATTTATTTTTAAATAGATTATTATTAATCTTTGATATTTTTAGGTTTAAATTTAAAAATTTATTATTTTAATTTTTAAATTATGGTCAGAATTAAAAATTTTGTTAATTTCTTTAATATTTATATATTATTTATTTTTAAGGTTAGATATTTTAATATTATACATATTTTAAATAAAAGATAACTTTATCTTTTTAATTTGAAATATTATATTAAAATTACCTTATATGATAAATTAAATAATTAATAAATTTAAAATTAACCTAGATATTTTTATGGATATTCTAACCAGAATATTTTCAAATTCAAAAATTTGCTATTTTGTTAAATATTTAATTGTTTAAAAATTATAAGTTTGAAAAATGATATTTTACTATTTTATATCATTTTACTTATTAGAAATTTATCGATTTTATTTTAAATATTTAAATAACTTAGATATTTTTATAGAAATTTGAATAGTGCTTAATTTGAGATATTGTGACATATAATTAGGAAAATTATTATTTATTTATTATTTTATTCTTAAAATAATAATTATCTAACGACATCTATTTTAAAATTGGTTTATTTTATTATTTTAATTTTATTAAATTATAAGATTAGAAAATGATATTGAAAATATCTATTTAGTTATTTTCAAATCATTTATCCTATTAGATATTTGATTTGATTGGATAAAATAATTCGAATAAACCTAGATATTTTAAATTAGTTTTTCATTTTTAAATTTTGATGAAAATTTAACGTTGGTTTTGACAACACTAAATTTTCAAAATTTAGTTGGTTAGTTTAAAATTATAATTTAATTATATTAATATTTTATTTCACAATCTGTTACATGGTCATAGTTCGTTTATTTATATTGTCTATTCAAAACTTTTTTTTAACAAACCTATTATTTATTTGATCTAAATTGTTATAATTAACTTGTTGACAGATCCAATGATCTGATTTTAATCATAGTCCAATTGTCAATAGATCTTATAAATAATTTGTAACAGGTAAATTTTGTACATCTTTCATCTGTGTAAACCTAGTAACATGATAGGGCCCATCCAAATCATTTGACTTGTGTGAGTCTATATGTTTGCTTGTGGGCTTAGATGCATACAGGAAGCCCATTTAAGTTTTAAGTAATTAAATGGACTAGGTAGCTAAAATAAAATTTCACATAAGTAATTTTATTTAGGCCCAATTAGAATTGGGCTTATTTAATTAATAACAATTATTTATTTAAAGGTTAAATTCCTCTCCTTTAGGCCTTGTGTGAGAGTTAGGAGGCCAATAGCAGTGGGTACGACATACTGAACCCAGCCCTCCCTCACATGAACCACCCCAATTGTGAAGGCCCATTTACCTTATTTAAATAATTGTATTAGCTTAATTATATTAGTCTAACCTAATTAAAATTTAATTAGCAACATAATTAACTTTTAAAATATATGAAATTTATTTTTTTCATTGAATATTTTAAAAGTTAATTTTAGAAAAACACTTAGTTAGTTGAAATATATTCTAGATAGTAATTTCTAGTACTAGTTATATTTTCTAATATTTAGTTAGGAAAATATTTTAAGTTGAAAATTAATTCTTTATTTTAATTAATTTTGGACCAACTTAATTAAAAATATTTTTCCTAGTATTAAATTAGAATTAATAATTAAGTTTATTTTATACTTGATTATTTAATTCTTATATTTAATACATTTAATTAAATTGAAAATTAAATATATAAGTTGATTTCATTCTTGATACTTAAATATTAATTTCTAAACAACTTAAATTTGAATAATTTTCAAAGTATATTTTATTTAATTTTATTAATCATTTTTTTTAAATTCGAAATTCCATTTTTTATTTAAATAGAGAAAATTTTAAATTTTTCTTGAAAAATTGATTAAAGTTGAAAATTATTTATTTTAATTTTAAACCAACTTAAATCAATAATTTTTTTTTTCATTTAATGATTAATTAAAATAAATGAACTAAAATATATTATGATTAGAAAATAAATTAATTAGTCAATGAAATTTAGATAGTTATTATTTGTTTGCCTGAAGTATTTTTCTAGTGATATTTAATTAAATAGAAAATTAATATTTAAGTTGATTTTTCTCATGATACTTAAATATTTGATAATTTTCTTAATATTTAATTGAATAGAAAAATTATATTTGTGTTGAACATTAATTTTTAATTAATTTTGGACCAACATAAAATTAGAATAATTTTTCATGATTTATTTTATTTTATTTTATAGCATTTTCGAAAATTGTATTTAATTTTAAATACATTAATTTTCGAAATGCAATGTATATTTATAGAAAATTAAATTTGAGTTGAAAATTTTTAATTAATTTTGGATCAACTTAAATTGAATAATTTTCGAAATATTTATTGGAAAATTAATACTAAGGATGGAAAATAATTTATTGTTATTTTTCCAAATCTTCCTTAGGTATAATTTTATAAATATTAATTTAAAATTTATATTTAGAATTTTATTCTAAATTGGTAATTTTAATTAAATAAATATATTTATTTAAAATAAATAGATTAAAATAAGTATCAAAGAAAATACAACTCTTTAAAGTAATGAGCTTTAGTTATTAGTATATTTGATCTCCATTGTTGGTCCTACATGATTAATATGTTTTCAATATAACCTCGAGACGCTAGACTTCGTCCCCCTAATGGATGGTTATTTGTTGGAGCATTTAACACCGTAACGATCTCTTATGATAAGTATTTTGTAAGTTTTCGTCTCTATTAGACTCTTGCCTACGGTGACTACTTAGAGATGAATTTACGAAATATGAAACAATGGTGGAAGCTCATAAAATAAGAATAACCTTGACTCTCGCCTATCAGGACAACATTGGATTCTTATTTTGATCGAATAAAAGGTTGCTAGAATGTTATCCAGTTTAGATGAGCTGACAACTCTATTCAATGAATGATACTTTGACTCTCGCCTATCGGGACACTGTATCAGTTTGTTGGAAATCTTGGAAATTATTTAAGATATGATAGTTTTGTATTTTCACATGTCTTTGTTATTTGCTAAATGCTTAATAATTTCTGAATTGTGTGTGAATTTATATTGAACCATGTTGTTTTCTGTTATTAATTGTAGTTTAATTTTGAATCTTCATTGTTTGTCTAACATGGCTTGTTGTTTTTAATGGGACAAATGCTAATGATTTGTCATCCATTAACAAACGTAATAGTGTTAGATCTCGATATATAAATATTTGTAAATGCAACATCTAGCTGTTCATCAACAGATGACACCTTAGACAAGTATTTACAATATGAAACAATGAAGAAATTTACAAATAAGAATAACTTTGACTCTTACCTACCGGGACATCGTTGGATTCTTATTTTAAATCGAAATTATCCTTTACTTATTCCTTTCATATTATTCATTTCGAATTAGCTTAAATAATATATCATTGGATGAATGGTTTATAAATCATTTGCTTATAATGTCATTCTATTTTCTCTTAAGAAATTGAATGGCGCATATGATTATATTCCCGACATTCTATCACGAATGATATAAATCCTCGATTTTAAAATCTCCTACTTGTATATGCTTACTTTAGGAAAATTAAACTTAGAGTTAGATTAGTAGTGGTTGTCCAAGAAAGAACACTCATGTCTATTTGGTATAAATTTAAGTCTTTGACATTAAATTTTAGATTCCAAAAAGAAATTGTCTATTTCTATCTCTAGAATACAATACAGTTCAACTTTCACAAGTCATTAATATCCATTTTCTATCAATGGGTTCAAACAGTATGTTAAAGTATGGAATATGAGTTTAGTATTCTGTGACCAGGATCCACTTGCACTATTCTAAGAACTCTTTAATGTAACTAGACTCAAGTCATCAGAAGACCACAACCACATATTTTATAAATCTATGGCATTTGTATCTTGTTCATAGTGCTTGTAAGCCCAAGTTCTTGTCTAACCTATCTTTTTCATATTTAGATTGATTTTATCTTGATTTAAGCTTGAATATAAAAAGAACAAAATCAAAGATTCAACACAAGAATTTTTCAAGCTTCACCTGCCCTAGAAACTCATTCTAGGCGGCTAGTGCTTGGGTTCCCCGAACCAGGGTAAATTCATCCACTAATTCTCAAAGGTTCATATTACAATTTCCAATTCTCTCTAAAGGAATCAAATACAACCTTAACAGCAATTAGTAATGAATTACCAACAACAATCAAGAACGCTGATTGTTTATGCACAATCCCTTGTGCTGCAACTGAGCTCTTCTTCAACATGTCTTCAACCTGAAATCCCTTCAGATCTGATGATGAAGATGACTCTGAACTCCCTTCAGTTTGAACTCAGCAATTCCAGATTCAGATCATTCCGCCATTGATGAACATCCTCAAGCTCCAAGATCTGACCTGCCATGAAACATACAGAAGAAACAAGACGAAAGAAACGTAATCCGAAATCTCCGATCAAAAAGTTCGTCAACAAAATACCCAGAAATCGTATTTATACCCAGCTAAACCAAGAAACCCGAAATAGATAGTTGTTACCATCTGAACAATTAAAACCTAAAATATCTTTGCTGACGTGGACTAACACTAATAGTACGAACCCCAGACAAAACTACGAGACCCAGACGCAACTGGAATGCTACTGGACATAATTTTTCACTATAGAAAATAATAGTTCTAACAATCTCCCCCTTGACAAATTATGGTCAATGACAACAATACCAGTGCGAAACAAAGCAACCATCAAAATATAACAGAGTCTAAACAAACAGAAAAGCAAACACTTTAAACAACCAAACAACAAATGCACCACTACCACTTTACACACAAAGGATAAGTATTTCTCCCCTTCATTGAGCATAATCCATGTCAAATTGTCCCCCTAAGAAAATAACAAGTTTATCAAAGAGCTCCCCCTGACTGGCGACAGAAAATGCAACATAGACTCCTCATTGCAAAGAAATTCCAAAGTATCTATTACAACATTAAAGAAGAAAGACAAACCATCTCACAACATGACCTAAAACATATGGATATTAGATATTAAAAAAATGAGAGATTGACTGAGCAAAACAATCAGATCACCACAATATTATGAATGATGCTACAAATGAGATTTATTTTTATTTCAATCAAAAACATGCCAAATGATATATCTCAAGAATTAACATGTGCAACTTGTAAAGAGGAAACACAATGAGTGGCCTAATCAATTAACAAGTGAGCAATGATCATTTGAGCAAAGAACAAATTCATTCAACTTCACAATGAGCCATACTTAATAAAAAGATGAGACAACTTCTACCAATCCACATATTCACACACTTGAGAAAGACAATAAACAAGGAATTTTTTACAGGATTTTGAACCAAGATTTTTCTTCAGTTTGTGCAAGTGACCTCATGTGAGAACATTGGCTCACTCTCTCAAAATTTTCATTAAGCTGCCCATTTTTTTTTTTTGCCTTTTTCATCTTTAGACACTTCGGCTCTTTCTTTTGCAACCAGCTACGACTTTCACTCTCCCTCACAGATGTAGCCGTCCTCTTTTAATCAGAAATACTAATATAGAAGGAGCATACTACTTATTAGTAAATGGACTAAAGAAAGCTCTTCCCATTGCATCTAAAAGAGGTAGCCTTTTTAGCTGGGAAAAATAAAGGTTCAAAAGATCCTGAAAAATTCACCTATTTAGAGCTTGAACTGGAGAACCTGTAGATGGGACATGAAGTGCCTCATAGAAAAAAAATGATAGCAATCAAGGCCTAGCTGAACAAACAGAGAAAGATAATGATCATATACCACAACGAAATAATCAGATAGAACACATAAAAAAAACTTCCCAAGTTGCACACATTAATATGAGAATTCAAGGCTTTATTAACAAAAATCCAAGAGAGCATCAAGAATAATATGTGATTATCCAATGTATTTTTACTCAAGCAATTCAAAAAAATGATATCCGTTATCTATATATTTTGAGTCAACGTGCATTTTGAGAAATGTTTGTGGAACTTTCATTATCACACATGAAGACCCATAAACAAGCAATGACGAACACTAGACAACATATCATGTGTGTATCATATTTCTTTTGAAGCAAGGGAGTACGATGTACAACATTTTCAAAACCAGCATACACTAGGAAAAAAACATCATCATTTCTTTGTTTAAACCCAAGATTCAACAGTATAAGGTTTAGAAGACCATACCATAGCACTAATAATAGTGAATGAGCTCTTGAAAGACGAGGTGATGATTTAACACTCTTATGTCTTTTGGTTAAAACTTTTGGAATAGCAGTAAAGTCTCCAATATATGATTTATCCGATGATGCACTATTACATAGGACAACATTGTCCAACAAATAACTACCATCACTAGATCTCTTCCCTGTTAAGACTGAGCACCCATCAAATGAAACTAAACAATGAGTTTTAGAAAAACTTAAAGTGTAATTTGCATCACAAAGTTGACCGATGCTTATCAGATTTGCCTTGAGTCCTTTCACATACAGTACTTCAGTAAGAGGTGCAGCTCTACTCATCACCAAGTCTCCTTTTCCAATAATATGGCCCATATTTCCATTACCAAAAGTGACAACTCCCTCCTTTGCTTCTTTGTAATTGACTAACAATTTCTTGTTGCCCGTCATGTGTCGAGAGCAACCACTATCCAAGTACCACTGTCCTTCCAGAAATGTAGACAGTGAAACTTGAGCTACCAACCCAACATTCGATTCACAATCAGCCCTCAATCTCCACTCACACTGAGATCCTTCCTTTCGAGTTTTATTGGGTTTTTGAAAACTCATAGGTCGATTGATCATAGCTTTCAAGTAGTTCTGCAGCTTATAGCATATGGGTCGAATATGACCCCTCGTGTTACAGAAGTGACACACTGGGATGAATCTCTCCATCTGAGATATATTCTCCGGGGCAATTCTTCTTCCTTCTAACTTCACCTTGGTAGGTCCAGATGGAACATGGAATTTTCCAGTGGGGTCTAAGGACTGAGGTGTCGAGGGAAATGATGATTGCTTGTCATCCTCTTTGTCTAGGTTGATCACTGGTGTAATGGACTCTTCTACCCCCAAGTTATCTCCTTGCTTATACAACATCTTGTATCCGATAGAGGTTCGATCACCATAAGGTTTTTGAAGTTGAAGAGTTTGATTGATGGCAGCCGTTTCTGGAGGGATAAACTCTAAAGCCTGTTTAGCTTTTATGAGTTCAGCTGAAAGCTTGTAGATCTCATTGTCCTTCTCATCAAGAAGTTTGTTGAGATTCTTAACAGTGTCCTCCAGCTTGACTTTTTTAGACTCTATCTGCTCCTTGGCACTATTCAGACCTCTAATCTGCTTGGTCATATATTCCCATTGAGCAAACATCTCTTCATATGCGTTTTGTCTTCCATTACTGTCGACTTCAGACACAGTGGAGACTCCATCATCCTCAGATTCAACAGACTGATGACTTTGAGCCATGAAAGCCACTACCTGTTTATCCTCATTAGAACTTTTGCTTGCAATAGAGTCTTTTTCTTCGTCACTATCGCTCCAGGTGGAAACAAGGGCTTTCTTCTTTTTGATAGTGTTAGCACACTCGGCGTGAATGTGTCCGAACCCATCACTTTCTCTACACTCAATGCCCATGCTCTTATTGTCACTGGGTTGCTGACCATTCCAGAAGTTCCCAAGAGGATTTCTTTTGGAAGCATTTTCCTTACCTTCAGAACACAGTTTCTTGTACTTCTTTTTCAAGAATTTTGCATAGTTCTTGGTCAGCAAATCTACAGCTTCATCTGAGAAACCAGCAGATAAATCTGGGATAGACTTATTTTCTTCTTTGTGAATGAACGCAATATTGTTGTCCCCTTTTTCTTTGTTCACATCCATCTTCTTTTTTTCTTTCTTCCACCTTGTTAATGACATTTCATAATTCTGCAAGGATCCAATCAGTTCATCAATTTCCAGTTCCTCCACGTTTCTCATTTCTTCAATGGAGGTTACTTTAGACATAAAGCTCCTAGGTAGAACTCCAAGGACTTTACGAACCAGCTTTGCATTAGAATAAGTCTTTCCTAAAGCATAAGATTCATTTGATATTCCACACAATTTAGCATGGAACTCAGCCACCGTTTCTTCTTCCTCCATTGGTAAATCTTCAAATGCTTTTGCCAAAGCACGAAGACGAGATTTCTTTACAGCATCCGTTCCTTCATTTTTAATTCGTAGTTTTTCCCAAGCCTCTTTGGCCATCTCTGTTGGGTTTTATGCCCTAAATAAAACTCATTTCAATATAATCAGATTTACTTATTAATATAGATCAGAAATAACATTTAATGTTGCATGGTTCACATGATTTATTTCATGATTATATGTACATAATGTATAAATTCATTTGAAACCCTTTTCACATACTTGATCCTGTTTATTGTGCCGTCAACACATTGGAAAGTAAACATGACTATGTGAATAAAGTTTCCTAGATTTATCAGACATAGGGTTTTACTGATATGATAATCTACAACAAGAGTTTACTTGTATTTGGAGAAATACTATGTTCTTTCCAGAACATTGGTTAAAGTAAAGCTCAGGTTGGATGCATGGAGTATGCATCGGAAGGGACCGATATTGAACTTTGACTTAGATTTATTAAACTTACCGTAATATCTATTTAAGTCAATATCGCCTAGTTGATCCTAGATCAAATGATCTTAATCCTGATATGATTAGGCTCAATCTTGAAAGGCTATTCGTGTTCTTTGATTTGTTAGTTAAGCCTACTTTTAGGTCAGGGTGATACGTACATTTTGGGAACACGGTAGTGCAATTGAGTGGGAGCGCTATCATAAACATGGAATCTATAGCTTCTATCTGGCGAATAGTAAGCAAAGGATGATCTCCTTCGAGCTTGACCAAACGAACATAAATGGTGGAGTACTCATTTCACATAAGCTGAAATATCATTTATACGGGGTCAAGTGTTTTAAGGAATAAATACATTGTAGTGTACCCGTAATTTAATCCCTTTACAAAGTGTAGATCATTCATATAGAGGATCATTGATCACATTAGGATTATAACAATGGATAACTAATGATGTGTCTATATGGTGGAACATATAGAGCATTCTATATACCGAGAGTGCAATTCTAAGTTCTATGCGTGGATTCAACGAAGAATTAATAAGTTAGTTGACTTTTAAAGTGCTAAATTCTTGATCTACTTATTGGAAGCTCGCTATATAGACCCATGGTCCCCCCAACTAGTCGAGATAATATTGCTTGTAAGACTCATGTAATTGGTTTTGATGAATCAATTATAATTCTCAAATTAGACTATGTCTATTTGTGAATTTTCACTAAGTAAGGGCGAAATTGTAAAGAAAGATTTTATACGGGCATATTTGTTAATTATGATACTTTGTATGGGTCAATTAATAAATATGATAAATGACAATATTATTTAATAATTATTTATAGTTATTAAATAGTTAGAATTGGCATTTAAATGGTTGAATTAGGAAATTGGTATTTTTGAGAAAATCGTATACAAAAAGGTGTTAAAATTGCAAAATTGCAAAAAGCAAGGCCCAATCCACTAAGTGTAGGGCCAGCCACTTTTGTAGGAAATTTAAACTGATTTTTTCATTATTTTAATGTCAAATAATTCAAACCTAACCCTAGTGGAATGCTATAAATAGATAGTGAAGGCTTCAGGAAATTTACACTTAAATTTTCTATTTTTCCTTCGCAGAAAAACCCGAGCCTTCTCTCTCCCTATCTTTAGTCGCCACTTCTTCTTCTCTTCCCTCTTGAATTTCGAAATCCTTAGTGATTAGAGTAGTGCCCACACACATCAAGCAATACCTCAATCATAGTGAGGAAGATCGTGAAGAAAGATCATCAGCAAAGGAGTTTCAGCATCAAAGATTCAGAGAAAGAGATCCAGGTTCAGATATTGATAATGCTCTGCTATAGAAAGGAATCAAGGGCTAGATATCTGAACGGAAGGAGTCATTATATTCCGCTGCACCCAATGTAAGGTTTCTTAAACTTTATACGTGTTTATTTCATCGTTTTAGAAAGTTCATATTTAGGATGTTAATAAACATACTTGTGAGTAGATCTAAGATCCTGGTAAAATAATTTCCAACAACTGGCCTCAGAGCCATGGTAATTGATTTGCTTACATGTAATTTGGACTTTAAAACGATTGTTTGTATGTTCTTTGGATGGTATCATGTTGTATTGAGTGTTATTTGATGATTGATTTATGATTGTGAAATTTTCGTGAAAAATAATTGTTATTTCGGTTCTGGCATTATTTTTATTGGATAGTATGGAAAACATTAAGCAAGTTAGCCTTTTACAGAACTCAATTTGGATTTTATTTGAATTAGTTATGATTTTTTGAAGATTCGAAAAAATCTGGCCGCGCCGATAGCTTCCTCATGATCACGTAACTGTCCGTACAGTTTCGAATTTTTTCAATTTTCTTCAATTTTTCATACTTTTTCATGGAATTAACTTCCAATTTTTTGTATGGTTTTGTATATATACTATTACTATTCCTAATTCAATTCTAATTATCATTTTGAATTAATTTAATTTTTTTTTAATTTAATTCAAGATATTAGTGTAATTTGAATTTGAATAGAATTAGTATTTATCTTTTTGCTTAAAAATCTATCTTATTTTTAAATTTGATTATATTTTTTTTTAAATTTAAGGTCAGATATTTTAAGATATTTATAATATCTTTTAAGATATTTATAATATCTTTTAAGATATTTAAAAATATCTTATCTTTTAAAGATATTTATAATATCTTTTAAGATTTTTTTAATTAAATCTTTTTAGATATTTTGACCATATTTAAATTTAAAATAAGATATTTATAATCATGTAATTTTAAATAGATATAAGATATTTTGCTAATTTTTTTTTAAATTTTGTTATTTTATTTATTTAAATTATATTTAAAAATTTGAAAAAGATATTTATTTATCTTTTCTAATTTTTATTTAATTTTTATTTATAAAATAACATTTAAAATTTAAAAGTAGTTAGCAAATTTTTGAAATGATATTTAGGTTGGTTGAAACCTAATTTTTCAAAAATTGTAGGTTTAATTTTAATTTTTTTTAAAAATTTTGAATTTTTTTTTAAATTTTTTAAAAATTTTCGAAATTATTTTTAATTATTTTTTATTTATTTAATTAATTAATTTCGAAATTAAATATTTATTTAAAATTAAATAAATCCTACATCCAACTATCCAGCTAACCCTGTTGCAGGAGTATGTGTTTTAGCTTGTTTGTAAGTTTTTTAAAACCTATTATTACTTGATTGCAAATAGCCATGGTTACTTTTGCCGTATCTAATGATCTCATGGCTCCCTCGGTCAAGATAATAATTTGTAACAGGTATATTTACAATCTTCTTTCATCCGTGTATGACCTAGCAACATGATGTGACCTATCCAAAGTGTGCCTCGTGTGAGCCTATGTGTTTAATTTGATTATAGATACATATAGTTGTTGTTGTTGCTAAAATAAATTATCATAGTTCTTGATAGAATTTATTTAGGCCCATTTAGTTATTTGGGCTTATTCAATTAATAACAGCTTGTTCTTATTAAGGTTAAATTCCTCTCTTTTGGCCTTGTGTGAGAGTTTGGGAGCCATAGTATGGGTACGACATACCGAACCCAAAGACTCCCTCACACAAACCACCCCAATTGTGAAGGCCCATTTGCTCGATTTGAATGATCGTACTAGGTTAATTACACTAGTTTAACCTAATAAAATTGATTAGCAACATAATTAATTTCATTTATTTTGAAATTAATTTAAGAAAAACATAGTTTAAAGAATTTTTTTATTCTAAGCTAAACTATGTGTATTTTCTTGTATTTAATTAAATATAGAATTATAACCATCTAGACTTCTTCGGAACTTAATTTAAATTTTTCATTAAATATTCCTATTTAAGTTGATATTTAGTTATCTTCAACTAACCAACTTAAATTCGAATATCTTTTGAATTCAAAATTTCAAAATTAAGTTTCGAGGAATTTTAGGCATTGGTTATTAAGATTCTTTAGATATTTTTTAAGTTAATATCTTTTCGAATATTAACTTAAAATGGAATATTTTCAAATTAAGTGGTTACAACTTAATTTTTGATATTTAATTAAATTTAAATTTGAAAAATATTTAAGTTCTAGATTTTTTTCTAATACAACTTAAATTAGATATTTTTTCAAATTTTGTGGAAAAGATACTTAGTCAAATAAGATATTTTCTATAGTTATTTCTAGACTACTTATTATTTCTAATATTAAATAGGGAAAATATTATACATTGTGAAATTAATTATTTAAATAATTAATTTTGGTACAATTTATTTTAAGTATATTTTTTCCTAGTATTAAACTAGAGATTAATAATTAAGCCTTCTCTACACTTAATTATTTATTTCTTGAATTTAATACATTTAATTAATTTGAAAATTAAATATCTAAGTTAATTTTTATCATCATACTTAAATATTTCTTTTTCATGACATTTAATTAAATAGAAAATTATTTTTAGTTGAAATTTATTTTTTCAACTAAATTTAAATAATTTTCAAAATATATTTTTTCTTTATTTTATTAATCAATTTTCGAAATTGCATTTCTTAAATGCTAGAATTTCGAATTTTATCTTGAAAAATAGATTAAGTTGTAAATTAATTATTTTAATTAATTCTTGGATCAACTTAAATCAATGATTTTTTCATTTATTGATTAATTTAAAATAAATTGAATTAAAGTATATTATTAGAAATAGAATTAATTAGTCAAAGGAAAATCTAGATAGGTGATATTTTTGCTTGAAGTATTTTTCTAGTGTATTTAATTAAATAGAAAATTAATATTTAAGTTGATTTTCATCATCATACTTAAATATTTGTAATTTTTCTTATATATTTAATTAAATAGAAAATTATATTTTTTGTTGTAAATTAATTTTATTAATTAATTTTGGGCCAACATTAAATTAGAATAATTTTTTCCAGGATTTATTTTTTTTATTTTAATATGCATTTTTCGAAAATTGTATTCTTATATACTTTAATTTTTCGAAATGCAATATATATTTATAGAAAATTAAATTTGAGTTGTAAATTAATTTAAATTAATTTTGTAACAACTTAAATTGAATATTTTTCTAAATATTTATTGGAAATTATTACTAAGATGGAAATAATTCATATTATTTCATATCCATCTAAGTAAAATTTATAAATATTAAATTAAAATTTATATTTAGAATTTTTCATTCTAAATTGGAAATTTTAATTAAATAAATATATATTTAAAATAAATAGAATAAATAAAGAGAATCAAAGAAAATACAACTCACTTTAAATAATGAGCTTTGATTATTATTAAGATATTCGATCTCCATTGTTGGTCTTACAAAAGTTAAATGTTTTCAATATAACCTCGAGACGCTAGACTTCGTCCCCCTATGGATGGTTATTCGTTGAACGCATTTAACACCGTAAGATTTCATTTGATAAGTGTTTTGTAAGTTTTCGTCTCTATTAGACTCTCCCCTACTATGACTACTTTAGAGATAAACTTATGAAACATGAAACAATGGTGTAAGCTCATAAAATGAGAATAACTCTTGACTCTCGCCTACCGGACAACGTTGGATTCTTATTTTGATCGAATAAAAGGTTGCTAGAATGGTTTCTATTTTAGATGAGCCGACAACTCTATTCAATAAATGATGCTTTGACTCTCGCCTACCGGACACTCGTATCGTTTGTTGAAAACCTTGGAAATTATTTAAAGATTGTAAGTTTTAGTATTTTCACTTGTCATTCCTACTGCTATATGCTTATAATTTCGAATTGTGTATGAATTTATATTGAACCATGTTATTTTCTCGTTATTAAGTTGTAGTTTAATTTCGAATCTTCATTGTTGGTCTAACTTGGCTTGTTTATCTAATGAGATAATTCCCTAGTGGATTTTCACCATTAGACATACATAATAGTGTTAGATTTCGAAAGATAAATATTTTACATGCGACATCTACCGTTCATCAATTGATGACACCTTAGACTAGTATTTTTACGATATGAAACAAGAAGATTATATAAATAAGATTACTTTGACTTTCGCTAATCGAAGCATCGTTGGATTCTTATTTTAAACGAAATTATCCTAATTCCTCTTAGCTTATTCATTTCGAATTAGCTTTCAAAACATATCATTGGATGAATGGTCTATAAATCATTTCATGTCATTTTATATGACGCATATGATTATAATCCAGAAATTTATTCCCAATTGATATAAATCCTCAATCTTAGAAATCTCCTACTTGTAATGGGCAAATCCGACTTAGAGTTTGTATTAGTAAGGTGCCGGTCCAAGATAGAATTACTCATTATATTTGGTATAAATTTAAGTCTTTGACTTTAATTTTAGATTCCAAATAGAAATTTTCTTAAATTTCTAATTCCGTAATACAATACACACTTTCTCAAGTGTTTAATATCCATCTTTTATTAATGGATTAAAAACCGTATGGAATGTGAGTTAGGTATTCTCGTGACCAGGATCCACTTGAAGTATTCTAAGAACTCTTTGATGTAACTAAACCTATATCATCCAAAGACACTACCATTTTTTTTAATCTATGGCATTTGTATTCTTGTTCATAGTGGTTTTGACAAGATCAATCTCTCGCAAAGAGTTAATATGCCTATATCCATCGAAAGTAGTTCATCTCATTCGCATGGATGTACATTCAGGGGTGGATATGAGTTTTTCGTTGTATTCTTAAAACGATAACTCTAGATTATACCTTATGCAAAGAAATTTGAAATGTTTGAAAAATTTCATCAATTTCTAAAGAATGGTTAAACACCATTAAGGTATGTGGTTAAAGATCTTGCGAACCGATAAAGGGTGGAGAAATAGTTAGTAGATATGCAAATCAAAGATCATTACATTGATTTTTGAATTATATCCAAACTTACCTCCCGTAAATTTCGATTTGCATATTCATGATTAGTTACTAGTTGTTGCCTAAGACCTTCTATGGTAATACAATTTCGAATGATGTAATGGTTGTATACTTAATGTAAATCATTACTAGATTCATGGATGACCTAATCAAAATCTTAAGAAAGGCTAGAACCGTTAACCATGGTTTGTTAGCTTTTCTAAGTGATTGGGTGGACCATCCCATTGTCAATAGATAAGAAAGTGTTTGTTCAAACAAATACTACTTTTCTAAGAAAATGACTAAGTCTCGAAAAACAAGTAGCAAATAAAGGAGATATTTATTCTTGATTCCAAAAGTGTTCTATCATCTTATATAACATATGATGATCCCACCGCCTCTCGTTGTCTTGTCACAACCGAAGAGATCAATACCATTTAGTTTTCTTCGACATAATTCACAGCACCTTGTCGTAAAGTGGGAGAGTTTCTAGAACTCACCTTCTTATGACTCGGGAGACACAAGTGATTAAAATCCATTGTGAGTTTAAACAAGTAATGGATTGTCAAGATAAGAAACTAAGAAGAAAGCCAATAGAACTATGGTTTAATCCATTCACATGGAATAACCTAAAGTTTTCTATTACAAGGACATAAAAGGAAATTTTAGTTAATAAGTCTATTCTATGGACTTAACAAAACTTCCCGTTCCTAGTATTACAGTTTGAGTTTATCTAAACCTATGGCTTCGTGGTATACCTCGGTAATTACTTACTCTAATGCAAGCAACTTACTTTAGTAAAATGTCAAGCATTTTCTTCTAATGGCAATCTATGTAAGCTTCACAACTTCTTAGGTATAGATTTTATTTATCTAAGGAAAAGTCTTAACTATTCCGTAAAAGATAAAGCCATAAAAGAATTTCTTATATCAACAAAGGAGAGGTCTTAGATATGCTTTTGTATGCCTTAGACCGTACACCGCTCGTTCGAGTGGGAGTAATGAGTAGGTATCGCATTAATCCAGAGAAGAACATTGGAAGACAATCAAGTAAATCCTAAGATAAAGAAGAGGAACTATATGTTAGTCTATAAGAGTGTGTTTAAAACTTCTTAGACTACACCATATCGCATTTCGAAATTTGCCTATGTGCTAAGTAAATATTTCGATAAGATGGTGATTACTTCCGGGGGTGGAATAGTGATTTTGGAGAAGTGTAAAAACCTATCCGAAGTCTCTAGGTCTACCGCAGATAGATCGAATGTTAAAGCTCATAGAAAGTTACTTATTCGCCTAAGGAAAGTTCTATACATCTTTGGCACCATTCCAAATTGCCTTAAACTACTAAAGGTTAATTTCCCGATTAACCAAAAGTAGTTGCCAAAGGTATAGAATCCAAACATCCCAAGAGAGTAGACATATACAGAGGAATTTCACATTATCAATGATTTTCGTGATTAAAGGAATAGTAATAGTGGGAGAAAAGGTAAGTGGTTAATTCAACCTTTCGCATCCTATTACGAGGAGTTTACTACTACTACACTTGATTTGTATATCAAGGTGTTGAGATTATTTGAAACGCACTTTTTGTTTTATATTAGTGCAAGTGGGAGTTTGTTGGGTTTTATGCCCTAAATAAAACTCATTTCAATATAATCAAACATTTACTTATTAATATAGATCGTAAATAACATTTAATGTTGCATGGTTCACATGATTTATTTCATGATTATATGTACATAATGTATAAATTCATCTAAAACCCTTTTCACATACTTGATCCTGTTTATTGTGCCGTCAACACATTGGAAAGTAAACATGACTATGTGAATAAAGTTTCCTAGATTTATCAGACATAGGGTTTTACTGATATGATAATCTACAACAAGAGTTTACTTGTATTTGGAGAAATACTATGTTCTTTCCAACATTGGTTAAAGTAAAGTTTTGTGTTGGATGCATGGAGTATGCATCAAGGGACCGATATTGAACTTTGACTTAGATTTATTAAACTTACCGTAATATCTATTTAAGTCAATATCGCCTAGTTGATCCTAGATCAAATGATCTTAATCCTGATATGATTAGGCTCAATCTTGAAAGGCTATTCGTGTTCTTTGATTTGTTAGTTAAGCCTACTTTTAGGTCGTGGTGATACGTACATTTTGGGAACACTCGGTAGTGCAATTGAGTGGAGCGCTATCATAAACATGGAATCTATAGCTTCTATCTGGCGAATAGTAAGCAAAGGATGATCTCCTTCGAGCTTGACCAAACGAACATAAATGGTGGAGTACTCATTTCACATAAGCCGAAATATCATTTATACTAGGTCAAGTGTTTTAAGGAATAAATACATTGTAGGGTGTAAACGGTAATTTAATCCCTTTACAAATGTAGATCATTCATATAGAGGATCATTGATCAAATTAGGATTATAACAATGGATAACTAATGATGTGTCTATATGGTGGAACATATAGAGCATTCTATATACTGAGAGTGCAATTCTAAGTTCTATGCGTGGATTCAACGAAGAATTAATAAGTTAGTGAATTTTAGTGCTAAATTCTTGATCTACTTATTGGAAGCTCAGTTATATAGACCCATGGTCCCCCCACTAGTTGAGATAATATTGCTTGTAAGACTCATGTAATTGGTTTTGATTAATCAATTATAATTCTCAAATTAGACTATGTCTATTTGTGAATTTTCACTAAGTAAGGGCGAAATTGTAAAGAAAGAGTTTATAGGGGCATATTTGTTAATTATGATACTTTGTATGGGTCAATTAATAAATATGATAAATGACAATATTATTTAATAATTATTTATAGTTATTAAATAGTTAGAATTGGCATTTAAATGGTTGAATTAGGAAATTGGTATTTTTGAGAAAATCAGATACAAAAGGTGTTAAAATTGCAAAATTGCAAAAAGCAAGGCCCAATCCACTAAGTGTAGGGCCAGCCACTTTTGTAGGAAATTTAAACTGATTTTTTCATTATTTTAATGTCAAATAATTCAAACCTAACCCTAGTGGAATGCTATAAATAGATAGTGAAGGCTTCAGGAAATTTACACTTAAATTTTCTATTTTTCCTTCAGAGAAAAACCTGAGCCTTCTCTCTCCCTATCTTTAGCTGCCACTTCTTCTTTCTCTTCCCTCTTGAATTTCGAAATCCTTAAGGATTGTGAGTAAAGTGCCCACACACATCAAGCAATACCTCAATCATAGTGAGGAAGATCGTGAAGAAAGATCATCAAAGAAAGGAGTTTCAAAGATCAAAGATTCGTAGAAAGAGATCCGTGTTCGATATTGATAATGCTCGCTACGTAAAGGAATCAAGTGGCTAGATATCCGAATCCAAGGAGTCATTATATTCCGCTGCACCCAATGTAAGGTTTCTTAAACTTTATATGTGTTTATTTCATCGTTTTAGAAAGTTCATATTTAGGATGTTAATAAACATACTTGTGAGTAGATCTAAGATCCTGGTAAAATAATTTCCAACAATCTCACAGTTTGCAATGACCTTCAATTGATTTATGGACACTACATTGAACAAAGCATGCATGGCCTTCGAATTAAAATTGGCCCTCTCCATCTCATCTGGAGTCCACAAGCTCGTAGGTTTTGGTTTTGTGACACCGTTATCCATCATCGTTGGGCATGTCCAACCATCTTCTATGGCCATCAAAACTCTTTCATTCACTGCCCTCAAGAATGCTCGCATTTTGGTTTTCCAGTATGGGTAATTAGCACCTTCCAGCATTGGGGGTCGTGATGTGGACCCTCCTTCTCTGAACATCTCCATTCCTGTACTAACAAGGAAAAACAAAACAAAGATAGAGAGAAGTATACTCCCAGAGTCGTGTCTAGAGAGGGGGTTAGTTCCAGCTGGGTGTTGCAGAAAGAAAAAATGCTGAAAAATCAAGAATTGCAGCAACAATAAATTTCAGAATAACGAATCTTGCAAGAACCGTAAGGATCAATATTTCTAACAGAAATAGCTGGCTCTGATACCAAATGTAAGCCCAAGTTCTTGTCTAACCTATCTTTTTCATATTTAGATTGATTTTATCTTGATTTAAGCTTGAATATAAAAAGAACAAAATCAAAGATTCAACACCAGAATTTTACAAGCTTCACCTGCCCTAGAAACTCGTTTTAGGCGGCTAGTGCTTGGGTTCCCCGAACTAGGGTAAATTCATCCACTAATTCTCAAAGGTTCATATTACAATTTCCAATTCTCTCTAAAGGAATCAAATACAACCTTAATAGCAATTAGTAATGAATTACCAACAACAATCAAGAGCACTGATTGTTAATGCACAATCCCTTGTGCTGCAACTGAGCTCTTCTTCAACATGTCTTCAACCTAAAATCCCTTCAGATCTGATGATGAAGATGACTCTGAACTCCCTTCAGTTTGAACTCAGAAATTCCAGATTCAGATCATTCCGCCATTGATGAACATCCTCAAGCTCCAAGATCTGACCTGCCATGAAACATATAGAAGAAACAAGACGAAAGAAACGTAATCCGAAATCTCCGATCAAAAAGTTCGTCAACAAAATACCCAGAAATCGTATTTATACCCAGCTAAACCAAGAAACCCGAAATAGCAGTTGTTACCATCTGAACAATTAAAACCTAAAATATCTTTGCTGACGTGGACTAACACTAACAGTACGAACCCCAGAAAAAACTACGAGACCCAGACGCAACTGGAATGCTACTGAACATAATTTGTCACTATAGAAAATAATAGTTCTAACAGTGCTTTTGGCAAGATCCTTCTCTGGAAAGAGTCAATATGCTTATATCCATTGAAAATAGTTCATCTCATTCGAAGATGGATGTACATTCAGGGGTGGATATGAGTTTTTGTTATATTCTTAAGACGAACACTCTAGATTTTACCTTATGCAAAAGAAATTTGAAATGTTTGAAAAATTTCATGAATTTCTAGCAATGGTGAAAAACCATTAAGGTAAGTAGTTAAAGATCTTGCGAATTGATAGGGGTGGAGAAATAGTTAGTTGATATGCAGTTCAAATATCAATAAGTGGAATCTTCAATTGTATTCAAACTTACCTCTCCAGAAATTCAAGTTGCATTTTGATGATAGTATAAAGTCTACGATTAATTACTAATCGTTGCCTAAATCCTTCTAAGGAAATACCCTAGTGAAAAGAAAATTTCAGAATGATGGAGTTGTTATGTACTTAGTATAAACCATTACTAGATTCATGGATGACCTAAAATTGATCTTAAGAAAAGCTAGAACTGTTAACCAAGGTTTGCATGTATGTTAGCTATTCTAAATGATTAGGGGTGGACCATCCAATTTACTAAAGATTCTGGCTACCACATAAGAATGTGTGGCCCTAGAATCAAACAATACAGAATAAAAAGAGTTGTTAACCGAGAGATGACCTGTCACCACTGAAGGGCTGGCTTCTGCATCAGCCTGAGTAATGGCGAACACCCTAGCTGGAGTGGGTCTCGCCGGCGCCTTTGGTGCTTCGGTTCTAAGTTAAGGGCAATCCCTCTTGTAGTGTTCTGGCATGCCACACTGGAAGCACCCCTGCCCTCTACACTCACCCAGATGGTGCCTTTTACAACTGGGGCACTCTAGGTAGGTATATCGGGTCTCAGAACTACCTTGACGACTATCTCGACTCTGGTTCCCCGGGAACCTCTTGTTCTGACCTGAGCCACCAGTTGCAGTGGATGCTTTCCTTTTCTGGTCCATTGCCGAACCACTACCTCCCCTGCTATAGCCTGATGCAGGAGGCGTAGGAGCCCCGCCAACCACTGGAGTCCTAGCTGACTCAGCCATACACCCAACTGCGCCCTCACCTCGCAGTGCTTTTTCCACCATTTCGGCATAGGTGGTCTTGTCGTCACTAGTAATCATTAGGTCATGCCTAATCTTCGCATTCAGTCCATCCAGAGACTTTTCCTTTTTACTGAAATTGGTTGGCACAATTCCCGAGGCCAACCTCGCCAACCGATCAAACTGCGTTGTGTACTCAGTATCGCTCATATTTTCTTTCTGGGTCAGGTGGGTGAACTCTTTTCTCCTGGCACTTCTGACGGCCTCATTGTAGTACTTCGCATTGAAAATTTCCTAGAACTTTTCCTAGGTCATTGTAGTGACGTCATGTATCATGGACACCATGTCCCACCAGACCAATGAATCTTCTTGAAAATGAAAAGTGGCACAGACCACTCTATCATTCCCGGTGACGCCCATGAAATTCAAAATCTTGATAATCACTGTTAGCCACTGTTCGGCTTTGATAACGTCCGGACCTCCCAGAAAAACTGGAGGTGCTGCTTACGGAATCTTTCATACAGAGGTTCCATCAAATTCACTGCAACTGTAGGTTTGGCCTGGACAACAGGGGCAGGTGCCACTGGAATTTCTGGAACAGGCAGTGCAGGAGAACCCTGCTGTCTTAATCGCTGGATTTCACTGTCTTGTTCGTCAATTCGGGCTTGCGTTTCTGCAAACCTATTTTCCCAATTCTGGGCTTCCTGTGTAGCTTGGGCAGCCTGTGGCGGGTTAGCATCACCCCGGCCACGAGCCTTGCCCCTGGGACCTCTACCTTGGCCCCGAGCATTTGGGAGAAACTGAGCTCCCTGACCTTCATTTGACCCGACCGAATTGCCCTGACTCCTGGTATTTCGCCTGGCGTCCATCTAGTCTGAACAGCCTGCGTAACCAGGAGTTGGCATATCAGATCATGATCAACGAGAGCTTACTAATGCGGCTTAATTTGGAAATTAAAAACATGCGCCCATTCTACTATCAGGCTACTAACATGCTTCCTAATAGGCTCTTCTTAAATCATACTATTTAAATTTTTTCCAAACTATCCAATAAAAATAATTCCAGAAACAGAATTTCAATTATTTTCACGAAAATTCACAAACATCAATCAATCATCATATCACATAGATCAACATGAAACCATCCAAATCACATACAAATCGTTTTAAGTCCAAATTTCTTGCAAGAAAATCAATTACCATGGCTCTGAGGCCAGTTGATAGAATTTATTTTACCTGGATCTTAGATCTACTCACAAGTATGTTGTTTAACATCCTAAATATGAACTTTCTAAAACGATAATTAAACACATATAAAGTTAAGAAAACCTTACATTGGTTGCAGCGGCATAATATGTCTCCTTCCACTCAGATCTCTAGCCCTTGTATCCTTTCTGTCGCAGAGTATTATCAAGATCTGAGCCTGAATGTCCTTCTCTTTGTGTGTGATCCTTCACAGTCTTCCAATCTATGATTGAGCTACCACTTGCTGTGTGTGGGCACTACTCTATCACTAGAGGGTTCGAAATTATGAAGAAGAAAAGAGAGAGAGGTAGGGTTGGCTATAGAGAGAGAAAGTGGAAGGCTCAGATTTTCTGAAAGGCAATCTTTAAATTTCTGACGAAAAACATAAAAACTTGTTCTTTTGACTGAGCCATCACTTTCTATTTATAGACAACTACTAGGTTTAGGTTAGTAATTATTTGGCATTAAAATAATGAAAATATTAATTGGAAAAAGCCTATCAAGTGGCCAGCCACAGGTGCTATTGGGCCTCACTTGGATTTTGCAGTTTTCACAATTTTTATTTCTACTTTCTCAAAAACGCAAATTTTCTAATTCTAACCATTTAAATGCCAAAACTAATTATTTAATAACTAAAATAGATTATTAAATAATATTATCATTTAATATAATTATTAATTAGACATATAGAGTCTCTTAATTAATAAACAAACCTAGAATCTCTTTTCTTTACAATTTCACCCCTGCTTAGTGAAAATTCACAAATTAGACATAGTCTAACTTTATAATTTTAATTGAGTCTTACAAGCAGTATGGTCTCAACTAGAATGGGGACCATGGATCTATATGCTGAGCTTCCAATAAGCGAATGGAATTTACTAAGTGAATTCCTAACTTATTAATTCCTTGTTGAATCCACTCTTAGAACTTGGAATTGCACTCTCAGACTTATATTTCACGATATAGATATGCTATCTCATTTAACCATTGTTATAATCTTAATGTGATCAAAGATCCTCTATATAGATGATCTACATCGAGATGGGATAAAGTTACCGTTTTAACCCCTCAATGTATTTGGCCCTTTAAAACACTTAGCTACCTGTAGATGATGTTTTAGTGATCTAAGAAATAGTCACTGAAACAAGAGCTCATCCATTTACTTCAATTTAGCTAAGCTCGAAGGGAATCATCACTTGACTGTTGGGTTTTATGCCCTAAATAAAAGTCATTTCAATATAATCAGATTTACTTATTAATATAGATCAGAAATAACATTTAATGTTGCATGGTTCACATGATTTATTTCATGATTATATGTACATAATGTATAAATTCATCTGAAACCCTTTTCACATACTTGATCCTGTTTATTGTGTTTTCATCACATTAGAAAGTAAACATGACTATGTGAATAAAGTTTCCTAGATTTATCAGACACAGGGTTTTACTGATATGATAATCTACAACAAGAGTTTACTTGCATTTGGAGAAATGCTATGTTCTTTCCAAAGCATTGGTTAAAGTAAAGCTCAGGTTGGATGCATGGAGTATGCATCGGAAGGGACCGATATTGAACTTTGACTTAGATTTATTAAAGTTACCATAATATCTATTCAAGTCAATGTCGCCTAGTTGATCCTAGATTAAATGTTCTTAATCCTGTTATGATTAGGCTCAATCTTGAAAGGCTATTCGTGTTCTATGATTTGTTAGTTAAGCCTACTTTTAGGTCAGGGTGATACGTACATTTTGGGAACACGGTAGTGCAATTGAGTGGGAGCGCTAACATAAACATGGAATCTATAGCTTCTATCTGGCGAATAGTAAGCAAAGGATGATCTCTTTCGAGCTTGACCAAACGAACATAAATGGTGGAGTACTCATTTCACATAAGCTGAAATATCATTTATACGGGGTCAAGTGTATTAAGGAATAAATACATTGTACGGTGTAACGGTAATTTAATCCCTTTACAGTGTAGATCATTCATATAGAGGATCATTGATCAAATTATGATTATAACAATGGATAACTAATGATGTGTCTATATGGTGGAACATATAGAGCATTCTATATATCTGAGAGTGCAATTCTAAGTTCTATGCGTGGATTCAACGAAGAATTAATAAGTTAGTGAATTTTAGTGCTAAATTCTTGATCTACTTATTGGAAGCTCGGTTATATAGACCCATGGTCCCCGCACTAGTTGAGATAATATTGCTTGTAAGACTCATGTAATTGGTTTTGATTAATCAATTATAATTCTCAAATTAGACTATGTCTATTTGTGAATTTTTCACTAAGTAAGGGCGAAATTATAAAGAAAGAGTTTTAGGGGCATATTTGTTAATTATGATACTTTGTATGGTTCAGTTAATAAATATGATAAATGACAATATTATTTAATAATTATTTATAGTTATTAAATAGTTAGAATTGGCATTTAAATGGTTGAATTTGAAAATTGGCGTTTTTGAGAAAATCAGATGCAGAATTGAGAAAACTGCAAAATCCAAGTAAGGCCCATTACTGTACATGGCCGACCACTTGGTTTGAATTTTTAAACTGATATTTTCACTATTTTAAAGCCAAATAATTCAAACCTAACCCTAGTGGAATGCTATAAATAGATAGTGAAGGCTTCAGGAAAATTACACTTTTCTTTTGACACTTCTGATTCAGAAAAAACTGAGCCTCTCTCTCTCCCTATCTTTGGCCGAACCCACTCTCTCTTTCTTCTTCCTTAAATTTCGAAATTCTTAGTGTATGAGTAGTGCCGACACGCAGCAAGTGATACCTCAACCATGGTGAGGAAGATCGTGAAGAAAGACTTTCAGCAAGAAGGAGTTTCAGCATCAAAGATTCAGAGAAAGAGATCCAGGTTCAGATATTGATAATGCTCTGCTACAGAAAGGAATCAAGGGCTAGATATCTGAACGGAAGGAGTCATATTATTCCGCTGCACCCAATGTAAGGTTCCCTAAACTTTATACGTGTTTATTTCATTGTTTTAGAAAGTTCATATTTAGGGTGTTAAACAACATACTTGTGAGTAGATCTAAGATCCTGGTAAAATAATTTCCAACATTGACTTCTATACACCTGTAGAAACTATACATTCCATATTTATGTTCAGTGCTCCCACTCAATCATACTATCATGTTCCCAAAATATACGTATCACCCTGACCCGAAAGTAGGCTTAACTAATAAATCAAAGAACATGAATAGCATTCCTGAGTTGAGCCTAAGCATATCAGTATTTAGATTCTTTTAATCTAAGATCAACTACTGATGTTGACTTGGAACGATACAACGGTAAGTTTATAATGTCTTAACTAAGTTCAATATCGGTCCAGTCCTATGTTCTGGAAGGAACATAGCACTTACTCCAAGTGTAAGTACACATCATCGCTGATTATCACATCAGTGTAAATCCAAAACACTGATGAAACAGGGACTTAGTCTTTTGAATCATATAATCACAATCACATTTCACTGTGTTGACAATACTGTAATTGTGAATAAATATATGTTCTGGACTTAACAGATTTTGTGCATATATTTAACATATTAAACCATAAGCATGAAAAATTCATGCAAACATAAATCACTTCAAATTTCTTAGATTGACATGGGTTTTATTTAGGGCATAAAACCCAACACTTATCGCATGGCACCTGCAGAGTTGGCTGAATTGAAAAAACAATTAGGGGAGTTTATGGATAAGGGTTACATTAGACATAGTACTTCTCCATGGGGAGGTCCAGTCTTGTTCGCCAAGAAAGCTGATGGGACTTTACGACTCTATGTCGACTATAGAAAGCTGAATCAGATGACAATTAAAAACAAATATCCTCTACCGAGGATTGGTGAACTATTTGATCAACTTGGTGGTTCAAAGTTCTTTTTAAAGATTGATTTAAGGTCAGGCTACCATCAATTGAGGATTAGGGAAGAAGATATCCTTAAGACTGCTTTCAGGACACGTTATGGACACTTTGAGTTTTGGGTAATGCCATTTGGGTTAACGAATGCACCTGCTGCATTTATGGATCTTATGAATAATGTCTTTAGACCTTTCTTGGATAAGATTGTGGTGGTATTCATTGATGATATGTTCGTGTATTCTAAGACACGTGAGGATCATGCTGAACACTTAACAACAGTATTACAGACATTGAGATATCATCAATTATACGCTAAGAAAGAGAAGTGTGAATTTTGGATGACTGAAGTCAAATTCTTGGGCCATGTAATTTCTCAAGATGGTATCACTGTTGATCCTGCATAGATAGACTCTATTCTACAGTGGGAAAGACCAAAGAATGTCACTGAAGTTTGAAATTTTCTTTGGTTGGCAGGCTACTACTGTCGCTTTGTAGAGAATTTCTCTCGAACTACTATGACTTTGACAAAGTTAACAAGAAAAGAAGTAAAGTTTATATGGGATGATAGTTGTGAAGAAGCTTTTAGAGAATGGATGGAAAGAATAACTTCAGCGCCTGTTCTCACTGTTCCTAATAGCGAGGAACCATATGTGGTATTCACGGATGCTTCAGTTATTGGATTAGGAGGTGTCCGCATGCAAAATGGCAAGGTGGTTGCCTATGCTTCTCGACAATTGAAATCACATGAGAAGAATTACCCTATGCATGACCTAGAACTTGGTGCTGTAATTTTTGTCTTGAAAATTTGGAGATGTTATTTATATGGCATAAAGTTTGAGTTATACTCAGATCATAAGAGCTTGAAGTATCGTCTTACTCAAAGGGAGTTGAACTTGAGGCAAAGAAGATGGGTTGAGTATATGGAGGACTATGATTTCACTTTGCAGTATCACCACGGGAAAGCTAATGCAGTACCTGATGCACTATGTAGAAAGCCTCATGGTACTTTGGCATGTTTGGCTCCTGAGGACTGGAAAAGGACAATCACAATAGGTGATAATAACTTGGAATACTATGAAGGGGAAGAGTAGCTTGTATCTCTAACATAGTGGCTACACCAGTACTACTTCAACAAGTTAAGCAACGTCAATTACAAGATGAAAAGATAAGACTTATTTGGAACCAAATCCAGGATGGTGAGCAACTAGATGGGTGGACAGTTAATAGTGAAGGGTATCTACACCATATGGGAAGGCTAGTTGTTGTAGATATCCCTGATCTAAGGGAGACCATTTTGATTGAGGCCCATAGATCAAAATTTGATGTACATCCTGGAAGTACAAAGATGTACCAAGATTTAAAGAGACAATTGTTGTGAAAATTATATATGCAAGTATACGCAGTCAAACAAGTAATAAAGTGATAAGTAAGATCGTCTCCACACAGATTGCAAACAAAGTTTGATGTAAAATCAACTAATTACAACTTAAAATAAGAGGAAATAACATGCAAATGATTGAGTAATGATTCAAAATTAAAAATAACATGAATTAAACTTGCTAAAATTAATACTATTGCTGCTAGAAAAACTGTTTGCAGCATAAAAAATGTAATATGGTAAAAATGGCTTGAATAGCTAATTCCTTCTAGTCAGGTTTTTTCCCAGGTGTTACAGCATCGGTTCAGCATTACTCTTGCATTCTGCACATAGATAACAAAAAATTCCTCTAGGCTTGTGAGAATTTTCCAACACTCACAAATTTAATTCTACCATTTAGTTTAATATATTCCTATATCAAACCAGCAAGCATAACACTATTCAAACATTAATTTTGTAAGATATGCGAGGTAAATGAAATATTCCTATTCCACTTACAAAGAAAAACCTAATTCTAGGTTTTCACTTGCTCCATTCAAGTTGAACTACTAGATCTAGCCCTTCGGGTACAAGATCTATCTTAGCAAATTGTTATTCATGGCCAAGAAACAAAAATCAAATACAATGAAACTCACTTGAATGAACAAGGCAAAAAGATGCTAAAGTAAGCTTAAAAATTAATCATACCCAACTTAGAAGTTCAAAGCCATTCAAGCCTCAAAAGTTTAGCTCATATTCAAGTTAAAAAATAAAAGCCAATGTAAGAAATATTAATCCATGGTTGCTGCCCGTTTTTTACAGTTCAACAAGTTTGAGATATGTAAAGACAAGAAATAAGCAAAGAAAGAAGAAAGAAAAAGATAAAGAGAAGGTAAGAGAAATTCAAACACAAAAACTTGTGTCCTTCTCCCTTGCTCTTTGGTCCCCCTTTTTTCTTCTTCCTCCTCTGTACTTCCAATTAATTCTCTCAAAAATGGCAGCTGCCCTCCTTCATTACGTAATGGAAGATGATGGTGGTGTACTTCCTCTTTTCTCTTCTTTTAGGTGTTGGGTTTTTAGGGTACAAATTTCATACCCCAAAGTAGAAGCCCAATCTTTTTCCACTTTGGCCCACTAGGTTTAGTCCCTTTCCTTCCACAACAGCTAGCTGGTGTATTTTGAGTGACTGCTCCGAATTTCCTGAGGTGGATAAGTGAAACTCATGTTTCCACGTCACTGCCAGAATGCTGAATTCGCTTCAGCATTGCTTCAGCAATCTGCCTCAATTTTAGCTTATGTTCCACTTCTCCTTGCTTTCTTTTTCAACAACAAACAATCACAATTAATTGGAAAATCACACCTAACAATATTAATTTTTACAAGACTTAAAAGTTAGCTTACTAAATAGAAAATAACACTAAAACTAACTAAAATTAATCAAACAAACACATTTTCACTACTCTTCTCACAATGCTTTTAGTTTAAAAGCATAAAAAATAACTCTATGCCATAGAGTTATCACACCCCAAACTTAGAGTATTGCTCATCCTCGAGTAATGAAAAATAAAAAGAACTAAACAATAAAAACAGAAAATGACAGCGACACTAACATGCTTGCAGCAGAGAAAATATTGCTCTTTCACACTTGGTTTAGCGACAAAAATGCTCTCAGAATTAGATGGAATGGAAGTGTAATTTGTGGTAGTGAATATGCATTGACTCGTGTGTTTCCATAGAATTTTGCATGTTATCTATGTCCTTAATACTTACCAAGAGTAATAAAGTGTGCAAATACTTCCCACTAACACCTTGAATTTCTATAACAACTACCCCTCGATCCTTAAGTTTAAAAAGTTTGCTTCCATAAGTTGAGCTAGTGCAATCCTCTCCACTAATGTAGCTTAGCTTTACGACTAAGATCAAAATGACTTTAATCGGCTTGAAATGTGAGGTTTAGGTTCGGGTTTGGTAAAGGATGACATTTTTAGGCTCATGACCTAACTACCTCAATTAATCAAGGACTTTTTCTTTTTCTCTCAAGCGCTCACCGAAAATTTTATTTTCAACCCAAAAGGTTCACTCCATCTTGTTCCCACTCTCTTGCTATATATATGTATTTTTTTCTTTCCAAATGAAGTAGATAAAGAGAGAAAAAACAACAACCTTTTTCTTTGATTAGGGGTGGTACACCCCAAACTTAGCCTTAAACTTGCCTCTTTTTTTTCCTCACTCATTTTATTTAACACTATGTTTGTACATATATGTATATATATATTTTTTTCTTTTCTTTTCTGTTTTTTTTTGTATACCTATATATATAGCAAGAGAAGGACTTTAGTGTTATATGAATCAAAACTCTCACCACCCCAACTCACATCCCATCATCATCTCTAATGTGAACTTGTTCACCACATTTTGTAAAGTTGTATCCTCACTTCCCTAACCCCATTAATGTTTGATTAGTCCTTGATAACTTAAGCAATTAGGTTTTGGGTTGTGAAGGATAACATTTTGTGTGTACGTGTGGATATAGTGACTTCGATGGGTGTTAAGAAAAACTAGGCTTTTGGCTCAATTAGGGGTAACTATTGACAATTAAATATTCTCGGGTTGGCTTGAAAGGCTTAATCGTCCAAAAATGTCCTAAATCATTTCCAAGTTATAAAGCTCGCTAGGATTTTGCCTCAAGGATTACACTAGCCAATTCTAGATGCTTAAAACTTTCACAAGGTGTTAGCTATTCTTGGAACTCAAAGTACAGTGGGATAACACAAGCACACAATAGCTGAAAGCATTCCTCGTAGGCTGGCATTTAGACAAGAATAACACTTAAAATAATCATTTTAAACACACAAAGCAAGGCACTCGACAAATGGAGGAAAATGGATATTTTTCATCATCGAGCGCTACCCTAAACCACGCTGAAAATACATGCAGTATTTTTCTCATTTGCAAGCTAAAATAGAACATCACAAACATGACAAAACAACATGATTAATACATATCTAATCCACATAATTATTATTCACACAACTAAAGACAAAAATAAAAGTAAACTAAGTAAGCAATCAAACACAACCAGCAATAACAATTTAACTAAGGAAAAAGAAAACTCCCTCAAGATTTGAACTCTTCCCCACTAGAGTCTCTACTTCAAAATGCTGAAGCGATGTTGATGCAATGCTTTAACTACTGGGGCTTACTGCTTCAGCACACAAATCTACTTTACACTATATTGCAGCAGCCTATTTTTCTGTCATTCCATGTCGTGCACCTACAATAACAATCACCACACCATTACAAATTCATTAGTAACTAAAGAAATTGAAATTATATACGTATGTATATAGGTATATATATTTTTTTTCTTTTTTTTCCTTTTTTTTCTATTTTTTTTTCTTCTTTTTTTAAAAAGGGGTGGCACACCCCAAACTTAATTGTAAATACATATATATTTTTTTTCAAGGGGTGGCACACCCCAAACTTATTACATAGCATATATATAAAAAAATATAATCTTGGTCCTCTGCTCTCGGGTTGCCCAAATGAGATTCACTAAAGCCATGACAACCCGAGACCCTTCTTCCTCAAGCCTCTTCCAATGTGATGGAGGTCTTTGCTCGATCAACATCACCACCCCCAAACTTCACTCCTTGGCCTTTCACCAAAAAATTTCTTCTTGAAAGTGCATCACGTAGTTCTACCACCCCATCGGGGTACACTCTCACCACCAAGAAAGATCCATCACTCCTTGAATCTAGTCGTCCATGAGTAGCCTTCGTTAAAGAGTTAGAAAAAATCACTTGTTGCCCAACTTCAAACATTTGAGACCAAATTTTTCTACTAAACTTATTTTTCTTTCTCTTCTTTTTGGGTGGCTTTTTAGGTTCAAATGATATTTTGTCTTTGCTTTCTCGCGACTCGTGATCCTTAGCAATTTTTTTAAGGGGAATCTTCTTTCTCACCTTCTTACTATTTTTGAATTTGGACTCCTCAACCATGTTAGGATCCATATCTCCAATTGCTAAGCATTCTCCTATTGCATCCGGAGCACGTATGGGATGGAAAACCTTGAACGTGGCTTGCTCATCTTGAGCTCTTATGGTAAGCTCTCCCTTTTCAACATCTATCAAAGTTCTTCCTGTGGCAAGAAATGGCCTCCCTAAAATGATTGGAACTTCTCTATCTTTCTCATAGTCAAGAATAATGAAATCGGCCGGAAAAATGAACTTATCAACTTGTACCAACACATCTTCAATTTTCCCCTTTGGATGAGCCATGGAACGATCCGCTAATTGCAAAGTGACGGTGGTTCGCCTTGCTTCTCCGATTCCCAACTTCTTAAAAATAGACATAGGCATGAGATTAATACTAGCTCCCAAATCACAAAGAGCTCCTCAAACATCTCGACCCCTATAGAAATTGGAATTGTAAAGCTGCCCGAATCTTTCAATTTGGGTGGAATTTTACTTTTCAACATAGCACTACAACCCTCTGTTAAAGCGACAATTTCAAACTCGCCAAGCCTCCTTTTCTTAATGTGCTTTAAAAACTTCACATAGGTTGGCATTTGCTCCAAAGCTTCCACTAATGGTATATTGATGTGGAGCTGCTTTAAAACATCAAGAAATCTCCGGATTTGACCATCGTCTTGTTGCTTCTTCAATCGTTGAAGAAATGAAGGAGGTGGTTTTTGCCAAGACTTTTCTGCAGCAGAATGCTGACCGGATGCTGTAACTACTGGGGGAATTTCAGCAGCTGAAATTTCTAATTTTTTCTTCATTTCCTCCTCTTTTTGGATTGAAGAAGGCTCCTTACTGCCTGTTGCAGCCACATTTGACTCAAGAATTTTTCCACTTTTCAAGGTTACCGCTTTGCAATGTTCTTTGCCATCTCTTCTTGGGTTTTCGGGGTCACTAGGCAAAGTGCCTTGTGGTCTATTCTTCAAATCATTGGCTAATTGCCCCAATTGAATTTCAAGATTCCGAAGAGATGCTGCCTGGCTTTGAATTACAGCGTCATTCTTGGCCATATAATCTCTCATTAAACTCTCCAAAGAACTTATTTGAGAGCCTTGAGGTTGGTGTGGTTGTTGAGGTCTTGGTTGTTGAGAAAATCCCGGTGGAAATGATTGTTTTCCTTGTGCTTGTGCTCCAAATGAACTTGCCCCTTGACCTCCACATGAAAAGTTTGGATGATGCTTCCATGTCGGATTGTAGGAGTTTGAGTATGGATTGTTGTTGCAGTTGAAGTTTTGATTACTCACATAGGAAACCGAAGCTGGATTTGAAGGTCAATTTTCAAAAGTATGCCCATCACCACAATACACACAAGAAATTTTTGCCCTTTGAATGGCTGCGGCTGGTTGTACACTTCCTCCCATATTCATATTCTTCAAAATGTCGGTCATTGCGGCCATTTGAGCGGTTAGAGCAGTCAAAGCATCTACCTCAAGAACAACCGCTACCTTTCGACTTGTGGGAGCTCTATTAGTTGACCATTGATAGTTGTTGCTAGCTATCCTTTCCAAAATCTCAAAAGCTTCATTGTAAGACTTGGAAAGAATGGCTCCATTAGCGGAAGCATCCAACACCATCTTAGATGCCACATTGAGACCATTGTAAAATGTCTCATGTTGAATACAATGAGGAATACCACGGTGTGGGTGTTGGAATTATTTTACCAAGATCTTAGATCTACTCACAAGTATGTTGATTGAACAACCTAAATATGAACTTCTAAAACGATAGAAAATTAAACACATAAAAGTATGAGAAACCTTACATTGGGTGCAGCGGAATATATGTCTCCTCCCACTCAGATCTCTAACCCTTGATTCCTTTCTGTCACAGAGTATAATCAAGATCTGAGCCCGAATGTCCCTCTTTGTTGACTCTGAATTCTACACAGCCTTCCTCACTATGATTGAGGTATTACTTGATGTGTGTGGGAACTACTCTATCACTTAGAGGGTTTCGAAAAACTGAGAGGGTAGAGAGAGAGAGAGAGAGAGTGGCGGCTTCAAGATGATTTTTGAGAGAAAGAAAATAATGTCAAAGTCTGTGTAAAACCTGAAGCCTTTACCTTCTATTTATAGAAGACCACATAGGGTTATGGTTGAATTACTTGGCATTAAAAAATGAAAAAAGGGAAGCAAAGGTGGCCGGGCTAGCAATTGTGGAAACAAGCCTTCCACTTTTCCAACTTTCCTTTTCCATCATTCCTAGTTTCCCATTTTGTCAAAAACTGCCAATTCTCTTATTCAACCTCATAAATGTCTAATTATTTAATAATTATAATTAATTACCAAATAATATTTTGTCATTTATTTATTAGTAATAAAACTAATCAAAGTTTCCCAATTAATAAATATACCCTTTAAACTCTCTATTTACTGTTTTGCCCTTAATAAGTGATAAATTCTCAAATAGACATAGTCTAACTTTGAGAATTATAATTGATTAATTAAAATCAATTAAATGAGTCTTACAAGTAATATTGTCTCAACTAGTGAGGGGACCATGGGTCTATATATCCGAGCTTCCAATAAGCAGATCAGGAATTTACAACTTAAATTCACTGACTTATTAATTCTTCGTTGAATCCACGCATAGAACTTACAATTGCACTCTCAGTTATATAGAACGCTCTATATGTTCAACCATATAGACACGTCATTAATTATCCATTGTTTTAATCCATATTTGATCAATGATCCTCTATATGGATGATTTACACTGTAAAGGGATTTAATTACCCCAACACCCTACAATGTATTTTATTCATAAAACACTTAACCCCGTATAAATGATATTTCAGCTAAGTGAAATGAGTAATCCACCATTTATTTTCGTTTGGTTAAGCTCGAAGGAAATCATCCTTTACTTTCTATTCGCCAGATAGAAGCTATAGATTCCATATCTATGATTAGCGCTCCCACTCAATTGCACTACCGTGTTTCCAAAATGTACGTATCACCCTGACCAAAAAGTAGGCTTAACTAATAAATCAAAGAACATGAATAACACTCTTGAGATCGAACCTAACCATGTCAAGATAAAGATCATTTGATCTAGGATCAACTAGGTGATATTGAATTGAATAGATATTAGGATAAATTTATCGTATCTAATCCAAGTTCAATATTGGTCCCTTCCAATGAATACTCCATGCATCCAACCGAGGCTTTACTTTAATTAATGCCCTAAAAAGGACATTGCACTTATCCAAGCTGCAAGTAAACTATGTTGTAGATTATTGTTACAAAAATTATGATCACTACGCAAGTATAGGCAATCAAGTAGTAAACTCACACAGGTGAGCTCCAACCACAGGGAATTGGACTAATTACTACTAAATTATACTTATGATTCTATCTGATAAAATTATACTTTTTATGAATTAAATAAGACAATTCAGAGAATTAAAAATAACAAAGGAAGATAAATCAAGATGGGAAAATAGGGAGACGAATCTTGTTGTTAAGTAACCAACGTTAATGTCTAATTGCTATCCTTCTCTTGAAGTGAATGACAGATTATAAATTAACCTAACTCTTTTCAGATCTTTTAGGTTCTAAATCTCATGCTCTCTAATTAATGTCTTAATTAAACTAACATGAAATCAGCATTAAGCAATAATCTATTTGTCACAGAGGCTATGTAAATACTCTCGTTTCACATCAAAACCTAGACTACCAAATTTTAGCATTCTCAATTCTCACTTTTCAGATTTCGAATTGAGATCATAAAACATGTAAAAGGTGATCAATCTTAAACAACATTCATCATTCTCCCTAAATAGGAGTTTAGTTCAAAACATCCATAATCAAATCCGTAATTAACATGGAAACGGAAAATAGCATAGAAAAGTTAAAGAGAAGAGAAAGAACTAGTTGAAGCAATTGATTCGAGTCGCCACAAGACGCTCTTCTAGCCTCCTCCTTTGTTTCTAGGGCTCCAAATCTGAATCAACCCTAATTTTCACGAACTCTCTCTATTTAAACCAAGTCTCATCTTTAAAATTCGTGAAATTACGAAACTGCCCAAAAATCTTGTCACTGGGTCCCCGTCGCGACTGGCAATGCCCCCGTCGCGACGGGGTTAAACATCCTTTTTTTCGAGATTCTTTCTGCCAATCCCTGTCGCGACTGGGACATTTCCCGTCGCGACAGGATTAGGCAGCACACGTTTTTTTGGTTTTTCTTCTCAATTCTTTCACCACTTGTCCTCAATTCTTGTACATACTTTCTTTAAACACCCGAGGACCTGAAACAAAAGAATCAAGCGTAAAATAGCCCTAAAACAAGAAAGAAAGAGTGAAAACTAACCGAAAATACATCTCGAAACTTAGACTAATTTTAGCCTAACAAATTCCCCCAAACTAGATTCTTACTCGCCCTCGAGTAAGATAAAGAAAATAAATACTACTAACTACTAATTTATTAACTACGTTATCAAATAATCACAATACTACTGCCTCATGTTCTGTTTTCTTACATTGCTCAAACTAGAATTTCAATTCCACTAACTCTAACAATTAATTTAGATGCTCAGTTTGTCACATACTGCATAAAGACAAGACGACTTCACAATCGAAATAATGTTATAATGGTTTTACTCTTTCCAACAATTCCATTACCCGATAACTCATATGCTTGCATGCTTACCTCTCTCCACTAATGTTGACAACATCCTTTCGAAATCAATAGGGCTTTTTGAGGTTTAGAAAGTATGGCTTAGATATTTAGAAATTGAAAAACAATTTTTGCTAAAGATATCACAAGCACAAAAATAACCCACAAGCTTCTTCTAATTTCAAATTTTCCCAAAGTGTTCCCGCAACTAACCATGATTGAGAATTTTTTTCTTTTCCCAACATCACTGAATTCTATTATTTTTCTTGAATCATGTTTTTTTTTTTCTTTTTTCTTTTTTATTTCATTATTTTTCTCTTTTTTTATTCAGTGATATTGATCTTACTAAATATCTCTTTTTTTCCTCAATCTTGCAAGTTTCCTTTTTTTTTCTATCTTCTCTCAAACCATGTATTTTGCTCCCCCAAACTAATTATATAGCTTATGATATCATTGATGAAATAGTGAGGACAAAATTAACAGTGTGGATACATATTTCGGTTCAACAGGTGAAGAACCAAACAAGTTTAGGTTCAAGAGGGTTAACTAAGGATAATCATTTCATGGTAGGCTTGAAAGGCTCAAATTATCCAAAAAAATGCCTAAATCATATTCCTATTGAATGTTGTCAAGGATTTCGCCTCAAAAGAATAAGACATGCAAGTTCTAAGCTATCCAGTCAATCTTACCACAAACCATAGTAAAACAATTATAACATATTTCACAGATCATCAAATTGGATTCTTACACATGTTATACAAGCATCCAAACTAATCCAAAGAGTTAACAGAATTAAGCACACAGTTATTTTGCAATTTCAGAGCACATTAGCTTAAACATCAGCACACAATTATCCTTTAGCTTATTCCCAATTCCTAACTAAAAATGGAAAATTAAAGCAAAAAATTAAAAGTGCAGAAAATAATTTTTTTTTTAAATCCCTCCCCCCAAATTAAAGATTCACATTGTTCCCAATGTGATATAATATTCAAGGTGAGAAGGACTTACCTGAACCCCCATGAGAAGGGTTTTGGCCTCAATACTACTTCAAATTGGATCAAGTCCACCTCTTGCATCCAATAGGGTCCTTGTACCAAATGAAGAAAATTGACCTCCAATGTTGCTAATTTCAGAGTTTTGTTCAAGAGTAAGTTCACCTTCAGAACTACCACACATCAATTTTTTCCAACGACGCTGAATCGTTCGAAGTCGCTCTTTAGGCTTTGCTCTCTTCTTATCAGCTTTAACAAAAGAACCCTTCACCATCTCAATCTTGCAACAGGTAGGAATGTCGGTTGCGGAAAAAATATTAAAATTGACCTCTTCATCTTGCACTCGCAACTTTAACTCCCCCTTTTGAACATCTATTAATGCTCGGCCCATGGCTAAGAATGGTCTTCCCAAAATAATGGGAATAGTTGAATCTTCCTCCATATCAAGAATTAGGAAATCCGCAGGGAAGATAAACTTACCAACCTTAACCAATACATCTTCAATTTTTCCATGAGGATGAGTCAAAGAACGATCTGCCAGTTGCAAAGTCACTGTTGTGGACTTTGCTTTTCCCAATCCTAGCCTTTTGAAGACAGACAATGGCATTAGATTAATGCTTGCTCCCAGATCACATAGAGCTTTAGTTTCCACCGAACCCCGTATAGAGCATGGAATATTGAAACTACTCGGATCTTTAAGCTTGGGCGGTAGTCTCTTCTGCAAAATTGCACTGCACTCCTCAGTGAGTGCCACTGTCTCGAATTCTTCCAACTTCCTTTTCTTAGCTAAAATTTCTTTCATGAACTTCAGGTAAGTTGGCATTTGCTCCAAGGCCTCCGCAAATGGAATGTTAATGTGCAGCTTCCTAAATATTTCAAGAAATTTTGAAAATTTCTTGTCAAGGTTGTTCTTGCGGAGTCTTTGAGGGTAAGGAATTTGAATATGGTGATCTATGCTGATCGGAGGCGAAGCTTCTTTTGGTGCAAGACCCTCAACAATCTTCTTTTCCTTTGGTGCCTGTGTTTGTGCCTGTTGATCCTGAACCCCATTTTCAACTAGTTGCTTGCCACTAGGTCCCTCATAACTCTTTCCACTCCTCAAGGAAAATGCTTTACATTGCTCTTTTCCTTTTGCCTCACTAGTGCTAGGTGAATTTCCTTGAGCTTGTTTTGCCACTTGAGTAGCCAATTGTTTGATCTGAGTTTCTAGAGTTTTAATAGAGGCTCTAGTCTCCATCATGAATTGGACCAAGAAGTCAGCTTGGATATTTAAGCCTCCACTAGGATTTTGTTGTTGCGACTGTTGTTGGTTTTGTTGCGGCTGATTTCTTTGCTAGTAGAACCCCTGTTGGTTGTGCCCATAATTATTATTTTCAGAATAGTTCCCAATGGATTTTGCTTGATCCATTGGCAAACTATTCAAATCCACCAGGCATTGGTCATAGGTGTGAGGACCCCCACAGAGCTCACAAGCAACTTGAGCCTGTTTCACCTGAGTATTCATCAACTTCGTTAGGGACTCCACTTGGGCTGTCAACTTGGTGATTGGGTCTATCTCGTGCATACCAGCAACCTTCTTTGTTTGACTTCTTTCAGTTGGCCATTGTTGGTTATTCATAGCCATTTCTTCAAGCAGATCGTAGGCCTCGTTTGTACTTTTCCTCATAAATGCTCCACCAGCTGCTGCATCTATAAAGGTTCTAGTGTTACCTACCAGCCCGTTGTAAAAATTGTGAATTAGCATCCACTTCTCAATACGATGATGACAGAACGTTCTGATGAGATCCTTGAACCTCTCCCAAGCCTCATGGAGAGATTCATCATCCAGCTGACAGAAATTATTAATTTCTCCTCGCAGCTTAGCAGACTTTGCTAGAGGAAAGAACTTGAACAAGAACTTTGTTGCCAAATCGGTCCATGTTGCAATAGATTTCAGTGGCAAGGAGATCAACAAACTTTTGGCTCGCTCCCTCAGTGAGAATGGGAATAGTCTCAAGCGGATGGCATCATCACTGATTCCATTGACTTTGAAAGTGTGACATAACTCCATGAAATTGGACAAGTGCAGATTGGGGTCTTCAGAGGGCAGTCCACCAAACTGGACTGAAGACTGCACCATTTGAAGTATGGCAGGTTTTATTTCGAAGTTATTAGCATCCACTGCTAGTGGTCTGATGCATGACTGGACCCCCGTAAGAGTTGGGAGAATATAATCTATCAAGTTGCGGCCATTTTCTTGATCATCAACGGCACCTCCATGAATAGCGTTGTTGCCTCCATTATTAGCAACATTAGCGTTTTCAGCCATGATTTCTCAGGTTTCAGCAGTTGCTGAAACTTTGTCTTGCCTCTTGTTTCTTCTGTTTCTCCTACAAGTCTTCTCAATTTCAGGAACAACTGGCAGTATGACTGCTTGTCCTTGACGGCGCATACACTTAGGATTCCTCAAATAGATAAAGAAAATATTGCAAGAAAAAGATTAGTAATTAGCAAGAAAAATAAACCAAAGTAGAAGTTAGTATAATTTTGTGTAATATTAATCTTTATACAATTCCCCAGTAACGGCGCCAAAAACTTGTTACAAAAATTATGATCACTACGCAAGTATACGCAATCAAGTAGTAAACTCACACAGGTGAGGTCCAACCACAGGGAATGGGACTAATTACTACTAAATTATACTTATGATTCTATCTGGTAAAATTATTTTTTTTATGAATTAAATAAGACAATTCAGAGAATTAAAAATAACAAAGGAAGATTAATCAAGATGAGAAAATAGGGAGACGAATCCTGATGTTAAGTAACAAGCGTTAATGTCTAATTGCTATCCTTCTCTTGAAGTGAATGACATATTATAAATTAACTTAACTCTTTCCAGATCTTTTAGGTTCTAAATCTCATACTCTCTAATTAATGTCTTAATTAAACTATTATGAAATCAGCATTAAGCAATAATCTATTTGTCACAAAGGCTATGTAAATACTCTCGTTTCACATCAAAACCTAGACTATCAAATTTTAGCATTCTCAATTCTCACTTTTCAGATTTCGAATTGAGATCATAAAACATGTAAAAGGTGATCAATCTTGCACATGGAAATTAAACACAAATATGAATAGTATTCACAATCAAGATGGAGGAATGGCAATTATTCATTAACTAGGAAAAACTTAAACAACATTCATCATTCTCCCTAAATAGGAGTTTAGTTCAAAACATCCATAATCAAATCCGTAATTAACATTGAAACAGAAAATAGCATAGCAAAGTTAAAGAGAAGAGAAAGAACTAGTTGAAGCAATTGATTCGGGTCGCCACAAGCCGCTCTTCTAGCCTCCTCCTTTGTTTCTAGGGCTCCAAATCTGAATCAACCCTAATTTTCACGAACTCTCTCTATTTAAACCAAGTCTCATCTTTAAAATTCGTGAAATTACGAAACTACCCAAAAATCCCGTCACTGGGTCCCCGTCGCGACGGGGTTAAACATCCTTTTTTCGAGATTCTTTCTGCCAATCCACGTCGTGACTGGGACATTTCTTGTCGCGACAGGATGAGGCAGCAAACGTTTTTTTGGTTTTTCTTCTCAATTCTTTCACCACTTGTCCTCAATTCTTGTACATACTTTCTTTAAACACCCGAGGACCTGAAACAAAAGAATCAAGCGTAAAATAGCCTTAAAACAAGAAAGAAAGAGTGAAAACTAACCGAAAATACATCCCGAAACTTAGACTAATTTTAGCCTAACAATTATCGTATTAGTTAAACCCTGTGTACTGATAAATCTTGGAATATATATATATTTATCACACAATGTTGATTATTTTCCACTGTGCTGACGACACAATAAACAAGAATATCACTGTGATAAGGGTTTGGATGAATTTATAAATCAAATAAACATATAACTGATAACATGAACCAAATGACACAATAAATAGGTGATGAAATTACTTATGTCTCTTTATTGATAATTAATTGATAAAGATTACATTGAAATAGAGTTTTATTTAGGGCACAAAGCCCAACAAACTCCCACTTGCACTAATATAAAACAATCAGTACATTTCAATTAATCCTAAATTCAATCGGTGCTTTTAAAATGCAGTTCCTGCCAAAACTTTGGTGAATGGATCAGCTAGGTTGTCCTCAGTGTCCATTTTCTCTACCAGTACATCCCCTCTTGCCACATACTCTCTGATGATGTGATATTTTATTTCTATATGTTTGCTTCTCTTGTGGCTTCGAGGCTCTTTACTGTTGGCTATGGCTCCAGTGTTATCACAAAGTAAAACCTACGGTTTTTCCATTCCGGGAACAACACCGAGTCCTGTGAAGAACTTTCTAAGCCAGACAAGTTCTTCAGCAGCCTCTGCGGCAGCTATGTACGTATTCTGCCTCCATGGTAGAGTCTAAAATTGCGGTTTGTTTAGCAGTTCTCCAAACCACTGCTCTATCCCCCAAGAGTGAACACCATCCCAAATGTAGATTTCATGTCATCAAGACATGCCTCAAAATCTAACTCGGTATAGCCTACGGGATTCAAAGCACCACCCTTGTAGACTAACACGAATTGCCTTGTACTTTTCAAGTACTTCAGGATATGCTTAACAGCATTCCAATGTTCCTGTCCTGAATTTGTCTGATACCTGCTCACAATTCCTACTGCATAACAGATGTCAGGTCTAGTGCATAACATTTCATACATTAGACTTCCAACTGCTGAAGCATAAGGAATCCTTCTCATGTCCTCTATCTCTTGAGGATCAGTGGGACACTGTTCCTTAGATAGACAGACACCAAATCTAGAAGGCATTGTTGCCCTTTTGGTGTTTGTCATTGAGAATTTCTCTAAAACCCTATCTATGTAAGTTGTTTGAGAGAGAGCAAAGGATCTGTTCTTTTGGTTTCTGATAATCTGAATACTGAGAACACGTGCAGTTTCACCCAAATCCTTCATCTTGAATTGAGTGTCAATCCATTCCTTGATGTCAGTCATTTTCTTGATATTGTTGCCAATAATTAAAATGTAATCAACATAAAGGACCAGGAAGACTACCACTTGGTTTTCCTTGAGTTGGTAAACACAAAGTTTATCTTCATTCTGAAGAAAACTGTAGGTTTTGATGATTTCATCAAAGCTTTTATTCCAGGTGCGAGAAGCTTGCTTAAGTCAATAAATTGATCTATTGAGTTTGCAAACTTTCTTTTCCTGCCATGGAAGAACATAGCCTTCTGTTTGCTCCATACAAATGGTTTATTCAAGAATTCTATTAAGGAAGGTTGTCTTAACATCCATTCGCTAGATTTCATAATCGAAAGCGGTTGCTATGGAGAGAAGAATTTGGATGGATTTGAGCATGGCGACGGGACTAAAATTTTCCTTATAGTCCACGCCTTCTGTTTTGGTGTAACCCTTGGCGACCTGTCTAGCTTTAAAAGTTTTGACTTCGCCTCCAGCGCCTTTTTTCTTCTTGTAGACCCACTTACATCCAGTTGGACGATAGTCATCGGGTGCATCTACATATTGCCAGACTTTGTTCTTTTTCATGGAATCCAATTCTAAATCCATGTCGGCTTACCATTGTTTCTGTTCTGGACTTGCCATTGCCTATTTGTAGGTTAATGGGTCGTCATCAATACCGTCACCAACGACCATATTGATTTCAACATCCAAGACATAACGAGATGGTTTAGTAGAAACCTTGCAACTACGACGAGGAGCGGTGACCATCTGAACAGGAACTTTTGTGGTAGTTCTCTCAGTTGTAACATCTTGTGTTGTTTCAACTGAGTAGTAGAGGATGGAACATCAGAAGGTGTTATGCCTGAAACAACTTTACTTTTCGGCTTGAAGTCTCTAATATAGTCATCTTCAAGGAAGGTAGCCTTTGTAGAGACAAACACTTTGTTAGCCTTGGGACTATAAAATAGTTCACCCCTAGTCTCTTTAGAATTCCTGACAAACAAGCAAACTACAGTTCGCAATTCTAGTTTGCCTTCTTTCCTTCTCAAGACATGAGCAAGGCACCCCCAAATCCTATAATGGCATAAACTAGGTGTACGACCATTCAATAGTTCGACGGGTGTCTTAGGAACTGCTTTAGATGGAACAACTTTTAGAATGTTATTTGCCATCTGTATAACATATCCCCAGAAGGACATAGACAAAGTTGAATAACTCAACATAGACCTAACCATTTCTAAAAGTGTGCGATTTATTCTTTCTGCTACTCCATTTTGCTGTGGAGTGTTAGGGACAGTATATTGAGATTCAATTCCAATTTCAATTAAATGTTCTTTGAACTGCATATCCATATACTCTCCACCCCTATCAGTTTGCAAGACCTTTAATGTTTCACCTAATTGGTTTTGAGCCAAAGCATGAAACTCCTAAAACTTTTCAAACGTTTCAGATTTCTTTTGCATTAGGTAAATGAAACTTTATCTAGAGAAATTGTCAATGAAAGTAACAAAATACTCATAACCACCTCGGGCTTTGACATTTAGGGCTCCACAAACATCTAAATGTACTAACCCAAGGGGTTGTTTGGCACGTTCTCCCTTTGCAAAGAAAGAACTTTTGGTCATTTTTCCTTCTAGGCAAGATTCACATATTAGTAATTCACCCAAGACGACATTTTTCAATGGACCGTCTTGGGTTAACCTATGAAGTCTATCATAGCCTATATGACCTAATCGTAAATGCCATAGATAAGTTGTATCATCATTATCAATCTACTTTCTTTTATGGTTTTAGGTTTAGCAATATTTAAAAGGTCATTGTTAAGTGCGATTTGTATTTCCAATCTTAAAACATAAATCCCTTGTCACATGTGAGCAACACATAACTTAAATCCATTACGAGAAATTGTGCAAACAGAACTCAAAAAATTCAATTTATAAAATTGTGTTTGTAAAAATGAAACACCAATCAAGTTTCTACTAAAATTAAGAATAAACAAAACATTGTCTAAAACTAAAAATTTCTTCTAAAACTTGAGGTGGGCTCTTCCTTTAGCTTGGACCGATACTAACTCGCCATTTCCAACTTTGAGCTTGAACTCCTCTACATTCAGGTAGTCCCAAGTTTCAAGCAGCTGCAATGAATAATCCATAAGGATTTGTCATTCTCTAAAACACATGATTCAAAAATAAAAGCACTACCTTCACTCGAATTGTTTAGAAGTCTGGGACATCGTTCTTCCTGATGTCCCTTCTCATTACAATTTGAACATGGAAGAGTACTACCATCAATTTTACTTGAAGAAGCAGCATTGTTAGAAGATTCATCCTTAATTCTTTTCCTCTTACACAGGTTTGCAAATCTGGGGCGGCATTGCAATCAAGTTCCATTCATAAGCTTGCAATTCTGCTTCTAGCTTATCCATGTCGAAAGAGTTAAAATTGTTGATCATATAAGATACAACAAATCCATTATACTCAGGAGGAAGACTATTAAGTATATATGAACTGAACCCATTGTTCTCTTAATAATTCAATTCCAAGCAAGTTTGCTTTTTGAAATTTCAGATTCATCATTAACAAGTGTTAGTTAATGCTCTTTCTAGGGAGCATTTTCATACTATAGAGTTCATTTGCAAAGGCATTTACTAGGAGTGGGTTGGGGTGTAGGTTGTTCATTTTCGACACTACAAATATCAATAAACAGAAGTAAATTATTTGGTTCAAATAAATTCATACACAAATTCAGAAAATAACAAGTATAATAAATATGTTTATAAAAATACCAAAAAAATGAAATATTTATTTTTCAAGGTTTTCAATAAACTGATACAGTGTCCCGTTTAGGCGAGAGTGAAAGATACCATCCATTGAATAGAGTTCTCACCTCATCTAAAATGATAAACATTCTAGCAACTCTTTATTCGATCAAGATCATAATCCAGCGTTGTCCTGTTTAGGCGAGAGTCAAGGCTATTCTATCTTATGAGCTTCTACCATTGTTTCATACTTTTGTAAGTCTTACTAATAGTCGCCACCATTAGGGTGATCCATACTGAAAATAAAATACTTACAAATAATACTTATCTTTCGATATTCTACGACGTTAAATTGCTAATGAATGTTCCTCCATTAGGGAGGATTACTCACTAAAACAAGAACTATGTAGAACCAACAATAGAGATCGAATGTCTCTTGATTAAAGCTCTTTATTTAAAAAATGTATTTTTATTTGATTTTAATAATTTATTTTAATCATATTTTACTAATGAAAATTATAAATTTAAAGTTGGTCCGAAATTAATTGAAAATGATTTTCCAACTTTAATTTAATTTTCATTATTTAATTTTCGAAAATTATATATAAATATATAAAGTTCAATATATTAAATAAATAAATTAAATATAATAAAGTAAAATTTGAAACTTATCTAATTCAAGTTGTTCTAAAATAACAAAATTTTCAACTTAAATTATTTTCAAACAAAAATTAATTAAATAACAAATTAAGTTACTAACCACCTAATTTGAAAAATATTTCATTTTAAGTTGATCCAAAATTAACAAACTTTCAACTTAAAACAATATTCCAAGAATCTTTCAATAACTTATTCCTAGAATTCCTCAACTGAATTATGAATTTCAAAAATATTCAAATTCAAGCTGATTCAAAAATTCGTTATAAATAACTAATTTAAAACTTAAATAAAAATATTTAATGAAATATTAAATAATTAAGCATCAGAAGAATCTAATTACTTATAATTCTATATTTAATTAAATACAAGAAAAATACATATGGTTTATCTTGAATAAGTTTCATTAAACTAACTGTGTTTTTCTTAAATTAATTTCAAAATATTCAAATGAAAAATTAATTTCATATATTTCGAAATTAATTATGCTGCTAATCAATTTTATTAGGTTAAACTAATTTAATTAACCTAGTACAGTTATTCATGTCAAGCAAATGAGCCTTCACAGTTAGGGTTGTTCATGTGAGGGAGGGTTGGGTTCAGTATGCCGTACCCACTGCTATGGCCCCCTAACTCTCTGTAATATCCTGGAAAATAAATAATATTTAAATAGGCATATTTTATTAAATATGTAATTATGTTGGTAATGAAGTAAGATTATGATCTTACTTAGGGTAACTATTGAGAATTTACTCAATGAAATAAAAACCGTAATTTATTAATTACGGAGATTATTTTGGGATATGTGAGTACCGAGGATATCAATTTTGAAATAAAACATTTTTATTGGGCCCGGCAATTTTGGTTAGAAATGTCACGACATTTATGGAAGAATTATTTTGAGAATATTCCGGACTAGGTTAGAAATTTTAGAATGTCGGTTTAATAGAATTAGAAAAATTACAAAATGTCCTAGGTTATTTTAAAGTTAATATTTTTTTTCATTAGGGGTAAATTAGTCTTTTGCCTTTTTACTTTTTTAGGGCTGCCTATTATTATTAAAAAAAAAAAAAGAAAAACCCTATTTTAAGGAATTAACTTCCAAGACAAGAAACAAACTCTTTTCTTCTTCTCTCTCTCGTGCAACCTAGAAGCTAGCTGAACCAAGGGAGTTCTTCCTCAAATTCTTTTGTTTCTAGCAGAATTTACTCCCAAGCTCAACTTAGAAGCCTTGAGGTAAGTCTTTGTTGCATGTTTTCCCTAAATTCTTTTGGTTTTAAGTTAGTTTTGGTTGGGGTTTTGGTTTTTCAAGGGGGCTGCAAGTTGTTTGGTGATAGAATATGATTCTAGGATAGTTTTTGAGGGTGTTTGAAACTTGTTTAAGTTTAATTTGATTGGAGTTAGGGGCTGGTTGAATTAATTAAGCTACATAGGGTTAAAATTGTGTTTTTCTTCACTTTGAAGTGTGATTTTGAGCAAATTGATATATTGCATTGAAATGGTTGTTTGGTTATGTTATAATTGCCATAATATACTGTTCTGGAAAGTTTGGTTAGGTTTGGTGGAGGTTTGATTGGTTTTTGGGGTGAAAAACCAGAAATCACCATGGCTGCCAGGAAAAAAAGGCAGGCCGTTTTTCTGGGTGTCTGAAAAACGGCCGACCGTTTTTCCCAGGAATGGGAGATTTTGGGTTTTTCTCCTCAAGTCTGATCTGATTCGGGGTGTCTTTCGGAGTGGAATTCAGGGTGTTTTAGAGATGGTTAAGCTAGTTTGATCTGGGGGAAAGTAGGGTGTGTTCGATTGTTAGAATTAGAGTTGATTATCAGAAATTTGATTAAGGTTTTTATTGAGTTTTGATTGTCGTGATATAGGACTGGAATTGCTTAGCTTGTTTTCCACTCAAGTCGGCCCGTACTCTTGATTTCTGAACCAAGGTAAGAAAAGTGGTAAGCACCGTATGTGGTTAAAGATTAATGGTTGAATGGAAGTGGCCTTGATTATTATCAAGACTTTGATTAAATATTTAGTAAGCCTAGGTTATGACCTAGGGTTGGAAACGGTTATTACCGTTACGAGTAATTACTCTTGAAACCGCGGTTAGGTTTCTTACTTATCGTCTGCTTTATCGGGCAACGATAGTGACATATTCAGCTCGTGGTTAACGAGTGGTAAAAGGGGTACTTTATAAAGTACCAAGATTGTGTAATGTGAATGTGTAATGTGTAAAGGAATACTTTATGATATTGTATAATGAGTAAACATATTGATATGAGATTAAATTGATAATCATTTTCAGTTAACGTTTTGGTTACTTTTCTTGCTGAGTCTTTGTGACTCACGGGTGCTTTATGGTGCAGGTAAAGGAAAGGCAAAAGTTGAGCAACCATGAGTTTGTGGTCGCAGCAGCAATGTACATACCAGCCGCAGTGACACGGCCCAGTAAACAGGATGCTCTATTTTGATTGTATTTTGGAAGTATAAAGTTTATGTTGTAAAATACTTTGAAACCAATTTGTGAATATTTTGAAAACAGGGGAACCCCGTAGTCCATATTACTTATCTTTTGTTAAACAGTTTAAAAGTTGAATTTTAATTATCAAAATTTAATTACCCACACTTTTAGTATAATTACATATTATATAAATATCAGTATTTTATTAAATTGCACACACGTGGCGTCCCTGTTGGACAGGGCGTTACAGCATGGTATCAGAGCGCCAAGGTTTTTAGATCCTGAAGACTGGTTTGATATGTACATTGACTGCATGGACCTGATCGACTCATGGTTTAGTAAGCTTTAAGTTAAAAGATAGTTTGTTAATTTTCTGATTACCTGATTATTTGAATTATGTTGATATCGTAATGGTGTGGGTAGAATTATAATATATGGAAATACTTATCAGTATTGCTATTACATGGAATGTGATCGCAGGTGTATAGTTATGCACCCGAGGCGGACTGGTAGGGGTACCCGTGAGCTAGCTGGGCTCGGGGCTGCCGGTGAGGGTGAGAACCCTCCACCACCACCTAACTGGGAAGAGTTATATGCTGCAATGCAAGAAACTATTCGGCAGCAGGGTGAGCAAATCAGAGAATTAAGAGAGCAGCGAGCTCAGCCTGCTCTAAACCTTAATCCTGATCCTCCGGCACCTCTGGTAGTGCCACCGGATGCAGGGAATCGTTTGGAACCATTATATGAGCGGTTCAGAAGCGTAACCCGCCGGTTGTTTGAGGGTGGTGCTGATCCACTCAAGGCGGAGCAATGGATGAGTATGATAACATCCATTTTTGATTTTATGCGAGTTGAAGATAATGACCGGGTCAGGTGTGCTACTTATATGCTACGAGATGATGCCCGTATTTGGTGGGAGATTGTATCTCAGGGCCATGATCTGAATAACATGACCTGGGAAGCCTTCCGGGCCTTATTTTATGAGAAGTATTATAATGAGTCTATTCGGGCAGCAAAGGCAGAAGAGTTTATACGGTTAACTCAGGGTAGTATGACTGTGACGGAGTATGCCACTAAGTTTGATCGACTGGCAAAGTTTGCCTCAGATGAGGTGGCTACTGAAGCTGCTAGGAAAGCAAAGTTCATTCGAGGGCTGGATGAACACATCGCCCGGGATGTGATTGTTGCTTCTAAACAACCGGGGGTTGCCCGTACTTATGCTCAAATAGTTGAGTTGGCCTTAGTTTCTGAGGGTGCAGAAGCTCAGATACGAAAGAAAAATATTGCCAGAAGAGATTCATGGAAGCAAACAGCAGGTCCTGGTTCGGGTAGGGGTACTGATCCCGGTGACCGCAAGAAAAGACCTAGTGAATCATCAGCAGCAGGCCCAAACAAAAGATTCCAGGGTAACCAAGGTTTCCGTCGTGGTGGAAACGAAAACTGGCGGACTTTTCCTGAATGTTCGAGATGTAAAAGGCATCACCTGGGTGAGTGTCAGGCCAGGGCCTGTTTCCACTGTGGAATGGTGGGTCACATGAAGAGAAATTGTCCACAATTGCTACGACTAGAGCAAAAGAAGGATGATACACCCACTCCTGCCCGAGTGTTTGCCCTGACTCAAGCTGAGGCTGATGCTGGTCCTTCTACTGTGACAGGTCAGCTTTCTGTTGCTGGTACTTTATTGACTGTGTTAATTGATTCTGGTGCGACGCATTCTTATATTTCAAGTAGAATAATTGAGAAGCTGAATAAACCTAGTGATGTGCTTTCTAGAGGTTTTGGAACCTTGTTGCCTACTGGGGAGTTGGTTATCTCCAGCAGGTGGGTTCGATCCCTTCCAGTATTTGTGGAAGGAAGAGAGTTATCAGTTGATCTGATAGAATTGAACCTGGAGGATTTTGATGTTATTTTGGGAATGGATTGGCTTGCTAAATACAACGCCACCATTGATTGTAAGAGAAAAATGGTAACTTTTCAGCCTGAGGGTGAGGATCCTTTTGTATTTGTGGGTAAGATGCAGGGATCTCGGATTCCCTTAATTTCAGCACTTAAGGCAAGGGATTTGTTGTGTGAGGGGTGTATTGGTTTCTTAGCAAATGTAGTGGATACTACTTGGGAACCACAAGCGGGACCGGAGCATGTCCCAGTGGTTCGAGAATTTCTGGATGTTTTTCCAGAAGAGTTACCGGGGTTACCGCCAAAACGTGAAATTGATTTTGAGATTGATCTAATACCAGGAGCTGAACCTGTATCGAAAGCTCCCTACAGGATGGCACCTGCGGAGCTGAAAGAGTTAAAAGTTCAATTACAGGGGATGATGGATTTAAAATTTACTAGACCTAGCACTTCACCTTGGGGTGCACCAGTTTTGTTCGTGAAAAAGAAAGATGGAACTTTACGAATGTGCATAGATTATCGGGAGTTAAACAAGTTGACAGTGAAGAATAAGTATCCTTTGCCCAGAATAGATGATTTATTTGATCAGCTGCAGGGAAAGACTGTCTTTTCCAAGATTGATCTTCGGTCTGGTTATCACCAACTGAGGATTCGGGAGGAGGATATTCCCAAGACAGCTTTCCGGACCCGGTATGGCCATTACGAATTCCTGGTAATGTCCTTCGGATTAACAAATGCCCCAGCAGCATTTATGGACCTGATGAACCGAGTGTTCAAAGACTTTCTGGATGATTTTGTTATTGTCTTTATTGATGACATTCTAATTTATTCAGACTCAGAAGAGACTCACGAAAGACATCTTCGAATGGTATTACAACGTCTCAGGGAACATAAGTTGTATGCCAAGTTTAAGAAATGTGAATTTTGGTTACCTCAGGTGAGTTTCTTGGGCCATGTGGTGAGTAAAGATGGTATTTTAGTAGACCCAGTAAAGATCGAAGCAGTACGTGACTGGCCTCGACCTAAGTCAGCAACCGAAGTTAGAAGTTTCCTGGGGTTAGCAGGGTATTATCGAAGATTTGTTGAAGGCTTTGCAAAGATTTCTACGCCTTTAACTGAATTGACCCGAAAGAATTGTAAGTTTGTTTGGACTGACAAGTGTGAAGGTAGTTTCCAGGAATTGAAGCAAAGGTTGATTACCGCTCCTGTGTTAACTTTACCAAAAAGTGATGAAAAGTTTGTGATTTATTGTGATGCATCCAAACAAGGGTTAGGTTGTGTTCTTATGCAGTCAGGGAAAGTGATTGCTTATGCATCCAGGCAATTGAAGGAGTATGAACAACGATATCCTACCCATGATATTGAATTGGCAGCAGTTGTCTTTGCACTAAAAGTTTGGCGTCACTATCTGTACGGTGAGAAGTGTGAAATTTATACAGATCACAAAAGCCTCAAGTACTTTTTCACTCAGAAGGATTTAAATATGAGGCAACGACGATGGTTAGAACTGGTCAAAGATTATGACTGCGAGATTCTCTACCACCCTGGTAAAGCAAATGTGGTAGCGGATGCTCTAAGTCGGAAAGGACCAGGGCAAGTTTGTGAACTAAAGGAAATCTCAGCAAAGTTGGCTGAGGATATGACGAGAGCGGAATTGAATTTGTAATTGGAAAACTTGCTAATATCACCATACAGTCTGATCTATTGGAAAGAATTAGAGTAGCCCAACAAGGTGATCTTGAGCTACAGGGACATAAGGAGAAGTTAGAGGCTGGATTGGCCAGAGATTTTTCGTGTTTATCTGATGGGTTGTTGCGATACAAAAACAGAATCTGTGTACCGGTTGATAAAGAAATCAGACAGGAGATTCTTGATGAATCTCATACTACACCGTACTCCTTACACCCGGGAACAACCAAGATGTATCATGATGTGAAAGCTTTATACTGGTGGTCGGGTATGAAGAGGGATATTGTTGAATATGTGTCAAAATGCTTAACCTGTCAACAAGTTAAAGCAGAACACCAAAGGCCGGCAGGTTTGCTTCAACCTCTAAAGATTCCTGTATGGAAATGGGAAGACATCACCATGGATTTTGTAGTGGGATTGCCCAGAACAATAGGGTATTATGATTCTATTTGGGTGATAGTGGATCGATATACGAAGTCTGCTCACTTTCTCCCGGTGAGGACAACGTATACAGTTGATCAATATGCTGATTTGTATATCAAGGAGATAGTTCGACTTCATGGTGCCCCAAAGTCGATAGTTTCGGATCGAGATCCAAAATTTACATCCAAATTTTGGGAAAGTTTACAGCAAGCAATGGGTACTAAGTTGAAATTCAGTACAGCTTTTCATCCTCAAACCGATGGTCAATCTGAAAGGACTATCCAGATACTTGAGGATATGTTGAGGGCATGTGTAATGGATTTTGAAGGTTCTTGGAACAAGTACCTACCTCTGATTGAGTTTTCTTATAACAATAGTTATCAGAGTACCATTGGCATGGCTCCGTATGAGATGCTTTATGGAAGGAAATGTCGATCACCTATTCACTGGGATGAGGCTGGTGAACGTAGGTACCTTGGACCTGAAGCTGTCCAAAGAACGAGCGAGGCTATTGAAAAGATTCGAGCTCGTATGCTTGCTTCCCAAAGTAGACAGAAAAGCTACGCAGATCCAAAGCGTAGAGATGTTGAATTCCAAGTTGGGGATTTTGTTTTTCTTCGGGTATCCCCAATGAAAGGAATTCGAAGGTTCGGGAAGAAAGGAAAGTTGAGTCCCAGATTTATTGGTCCATTTGAGATTCTTGAGAAAGTAGGTCAAGTAGCTTATCGGTTGGCTCTACCTCCTGCTTTATCTAGGGTTCATAACGTGTTTCATGTCTCGATGCTTCGGAAATATGTATCTGATACAACTCATATCTTAAGTTATGAAGACATTGAGCTTCAAACCGATCTGTCATATGAAGAACAACCAGTAAAGATCTTAGACAGGAAAGAAAAGGTGCTGCGGAACAAGACTATTCCGCTAGTTAAAGTGCTGTGGCGGAACAGCAAAGTTGAAGAAGCGACTTGGGAGTTAGAGTCGCAGATGCGGGAGTTGTATCCCGAGCTTTTCAGGTAAATTTCGAGGACGAAATTCCTATAAGGAGGGAATAGTTGTAATATCCTGGAAAATAAATAATATTTAAATAGGCATATTTTATTAAATATGTAATTATGTTGGTAATGAAGTAAGATTATGATCTTACTTAGGGTAACTATTGAGAATTTACTCAATGAAATAAAAACCGTAATTTATTAATTACGGAGATTATTTTGGGATATGTGAGTACCGAGGATATCAATTTTGAAATAAAACATTTTTATTGGGCCCGGCAATTTTGGTTAGAAATGTCACGACATTTATGGAAGAATTATTTTGAGAATATTCCGGACTAGGTTAGAAATTTTAGAATGTCGGTTTAATAGAATTAGAAAAATTACAAAATGTCCTAGGTTATTTTAAAGTTTATATTTTTTTTCATTAGGGGTAAATTAGTCTTTTGCCTTTTTACTTTTTTAGGGCTGCCTATTATTATTAAAAAAAAAAAAGAAAAACCCTATTTTAAGGAATTAACTTCCAAGACAAGAAACAAACTCTTTTCTTCTTCTCTCTCTCGTGCAACCTAGAAGCTAGCTGAACCAAGGGAGTTCTTCCTCAAATTCTTTTGTTTCTAGCAGAATTTACTCCCAAGCTCAACTTAGAAGCCTTGATGTAAGTCTTTGTTGCATGTTTTCCCTAAATTCTTTTGGTTTTAAGTTAGTTTTGGTTGGGGTTTTGGTTTTTCAAGGGGGCTGCAAGTTGTTTGGTGATAGAATATGATTCTAGGATAGTGTTTGAGGGTGTTTGAAACTTGTTTAAGTTTAATTTGATTGGAGTTAGGGGCTGGTTGAATTAATTAAGCTACATAGGGTTAAAATTGTGTTTTTCTTCACTTTGAAGTGTGATTTTGAGCAAATTGATATATTGCATTGAAATGGTTGTTTGGTTATGTTATAATTGCCATAATATACTGTTCTGGAAAGTTTGGTTAGGTTTGGTGGAGGTTTGATTGGTTTTTGGGGTGAAAAACCAAAAATCACCATGGCTGCCAGGAAAAAAAGGCAGGCCATTTTTCTGGGTGTCTGAAAAACGGCCGACCGTTTTTCCCAGGAATGGGAGATTTTGGGTTTTTCTCCTCAAGTCCGATCTGATTCGGGGTGTCTTTCGGAGTGGAATTCAGGGTGTTTTAGAGATGGTTAAGCTAGTTTGATCTGGGGGAAAGTAGGGTGTGTTCGATTGTGAGAATTAGAGTTGATTATCAGAAATTTGATTAAGGTTTTTATTGAGTTTTGATTGTCGTGATATAGGACTGGAATTGCTTAGCTTGTTTTCCACTCAAGTCGGCCCGTACTCTTGATTTCTGAACCAAGGTAAGAAAAGTGGTAAGCACCGTATGTGGTTAAAGATTAATGGTTGAATGGAAGTGGCCTTGATTATTATCAAGACTTTGATTAAATATTTAGTAAGCCTAGGTTATGACCTAGGGTTGGAAACGGTTATTACCGTTACGAGTAATTACTCTTGAAACCGCGGTTAGGTTTCTTACTTATCGTCTGCTTTATCGGGCAACGATAGTGACATATTCAGCTCGTGGTTAACGAGTGGTAAAAGGGGTACTTTATAAAGTACCAAGATTGTGTAATGTGAATGTGTAATGTGTAAAGGAATACTTTATGATATTGTATAATGAGTAAACATATTGATATGAGATTAAATTGATAATCATTTTCAGTTAACGTTTTGGTTACTTTTCTTGCTGAGTCTTTGTGACTCACGGGTGCTTTATGGTGCAGGTAAAGGAAAGGCAAAAGTTGAGCAACCATGAGTTTGTGGTCGCAGCAGCAATGTACATACCAGCCGCAGTGACACGGCCCAGTAAACAGGATGCTCTATTTTGATTGTATTTTGGAAGTATAAAGTTTATGTTGTAAAATACTTTGAAACCAGTTTGTGAATATTTTGAAAACAGGGGAACCCCGTAGTCCATATTACTTATCTTTTGTTAAACAGTTTAAAAGTTGAATTTTAATTATCAAAATTTAATTACCCACACTTTTAGTATAATTACATATTATATAAATATCAGTATTTTATTAAATTGCACACACGTGGCGTCCCTGTTGGACAGGGCGTTACACTCTCACACAAGGCCCAAAAGAGATGAATTTAACCTTAAAATGAACAACTGTTATTAATTGAATTGACCCAAACACTAACTAGGCCTAAATAAAATCTATCAAGATGTGATATTTTATTTAGCACCCTAGTCCATTTTAATTACAAAATTAAATGGGTTACCTATATGCATCTAAACCCAAAGCAAACATATAGGCTCACACTGATTTGGATGGATCCTATCATGTTACTAGGTTTATACACAAGTGAAGGAAATATGCAAAATTTACCTGTTACAAATTATTTGTTTGAACTATTGACAATTGAACCATGGGTTAAAACCAAATCATTAGATCTGTCCACAAGTTAACCATGACAATTAAGATCAAACAATAATAGGTTTTAGAAAACTTGTTTTAATAATCAAACAATATAAAACACACAAACATGTAACAAGTTGGATAGTTTGATATAGGATTTATTTAATTTTAAATTAATTAATTGTTTTAATAATTTCCAAAAAAAAATAAATAATATTTTTTTTCGGAATAATAAAAAAAATTAAATTAAATTAAAAAATTTAAAATTAAACCTATAAATTTGAAAACATTAGGTTTCAACTAACCTAAATATCTATTTCAAAAAAAAAACTGCTAACCACTTTTCCAATTTCATGTTATTTAAAATAAAATTAAATATTCAATAAAATAAAATAATAAATAATATCATTTTTCTAATTTTACAATTTAATTTAAATAAAAATAACAAAATTTAAAAGTTAGCAAAGTATCTTATTTCAATTTAAAATTTCATGATTAAAATAATCTTATATTAAATTTCAAATAAGGTCATTTTATTAAAAAAAAATTAATAATTTAAAATCTTAAATATCTAACCTTAAATTTAAAAATAAGATCAAATAATCAAATTTTAAAAAATAAGATAATAAATTAAGCAAAAAAATAGATTTGTACCTATTTTAAAGTTTCAAAATTAACAAGTATCTTAAATTAATTTAAAAAATACTAATTAATTTAATTCTGATAATTAGATTTGAAATATAAAAAATAAAAATCTAAATACAAAATTACACAAAAAATCCGAAATTAATTCCATGAAAAAGCATGAAAAAAATGAAGAAATTGAAAATTTTGATTCGATGCATATGGTATGCAGTGCATACCATCCGCACGCACAGGAAGGAGTGCACGGCCGAGAAACCTCTTCCAGAGAGGCGGCAAGCAGCCTCGTTCGCTCGCGGAAGCCCAACCTTCAGACAAAAGAGGGGCTTCAGACTGAGAAAACTCAAACAAGCCCTTGTCCAAGGAGCGTGTGAGCAAGTTAACACTCGGATCCCCGCGCGCATGTGGTGTCACCACCCCTATCTTTTTTTTCAAAACATCAAAAAATCATAACTAATTCAAATTAAATTGAAATTGAGTTCTGTAGAAAAGTGAATTGGTTAAGTTTTACCAAACTATCCAACAAAAATAATGTTGGGATTTGTGCCCTAAATAAAACCTATTTCAATATAATCAGATTTATTAGTTCACAAAGATCAGAAATAACATTTTATGTTGCATGGTTCACATGATTTATTTCATGATTATATATAATGTATAAATTATATTAGGTCCAGAACATATGTATTTGTTAATTATTATAGTGTTGTCAGCACAGTGGAATATAATCATGATAATATGCTCAAAAGTTTAATTCCTTGATTTGTCAGCTCACTGGATTTAGACTGGCATGATAATCAGCGATAGGTATTCTTACACCTTGGATAAGTGGTATGTCCTTTCTAGGGCATTGGCAAAGTTTACCAGTATTTGATGTATGGAGTATACATTAGAAGGGACTGATATTGAACTTTGATTAGATATGTTAAATTTACCGTAATATCTATTCAATTCAATATCACCTACTTGATCCTAGATCAAATAATCTTAATCCTGATATGATTAGGTTCGATCTCAAGAGTATTATACATGTTCTTTGATTTGTTAGTTAAGCCTATTTTGGGTCAGGGTGATACGTACATTTTGGGAACATGGTAGTATAATTGAGTGGGAGCGTTAAACATAGATATGGAATCTATAACTTCTATAGGTATTTAGAGGTGAAACGATGATTTCCTTTGAGCTTGGCTAAACAGAGATAAATGGTTGAGTACTCATTTTACTTCGCTGAAATATCATTTATATGGAGCTAAGTGTTTTAAGGATAAAATACATTGACGGGTGTAACGGTAATTTAATCCCTATACAATGTAGATCATTTATTAGAGGATCATTGATCACATTATGATTATAACAATGGATATTTAATAACGTATCTATATCGTGGAATATATAGAGCGTTCTATATGCCTGAGAGTGCAATTCTAAGTTCTATGCGTGGATTCAACAAGGAATTAATACGGTAGTGGATTTACTTGGTAAATTCTTGATCTTCTTATTGGAAGCTCGGTTATATAGGCCCATGGTCCTCATACTAGTTGAGACCATACTTCTTGTAAGACTCAGTTAATTGATTTTAATTAATCAATTATAATTCTAAAGTTAGACTATGTTTAGTTTATGAATTTTCACTAAGCAAGGGCAAAATTGTGAAGATAAGATATTCTAGGTTTTATTTGTAAATTAAGAGACTTTATATGTCTAATTAATAAATACATTAAATGGCAATATTATTTAATATTTAATTTTTAGTTATTAAATAATTGGAATTGGCATTTAAGTGGTTAAATTGAAAAATTGGCGGTTTTGAGAAAATGGGATGGAAAAATGACAAAATGGCAAAATTGCAAAGTGGGGCCCAATCCACAATCCATGGCTAGTTACACTTAGTGTATTTTACAATTTATTTTTTCTTTTATTTTAATTCCAAATAAATCTAACCTAAACCTACGTGGTTACCTATAAATAGATAGTGATGGCTCACACTTAATGTAGATGAAAATTTCTTGTCTTCAGAAAGTTGAGCCTCCTATTCTTTTCTCTATAGCCGAAACCAATACCTCTCTTTTCTTCTTCAATAATTTCGAACCTTGAGTGAATGAGTCAGTCCCCACACACATCAAGTGGTATCTCAATCATAGTGTGGAAGATTGTGAAGAATCCAATCAACAAGAAGGAGATACAGATTAAAGGAATGAGAGAAAGAGATCCAGGTTCATATCTTAGTGATGCTCTGCTACAGAAAGGAATCAAGGGCTAGAGATCTGAACGGAAGGAGTCATTATATTCCGCTGCACCCAATGTAAGGTTTTCTGAAAGTTTATATTTGCTTATTTCATTGTTTTAGAATTCATATGAGGATGTTAATGAAACATACTTGTTAGTAAATCTAGATCTTGGTAAAATATTTCCAACAAAAAATTCCAGAAAAAAATTCCTATTATTTTTCGTAAAAAAATTGCAAATATCAACATGAATCACATCCAAATCACACATATATCGTTTTAAGTCCAAATTTCTTGAAAGTAAATCAATTACCATGGCTCTGAGCCCAGTTGTTGGAGTTATTTTACCAGGATCTAGATTTACTAACAAGTATGTTTCTAACATCCTAAACATGAACTTCTAAAACGATATGAAATAAACACATATAAAGTTTCAGGAACCTTATAGTGGTTGTCGTGGAATATAATGTCTCCTCTCACTCAGATCTCTAACCCTTGTATTTTTTCTGTAGCAGAGTATCACCAAGAGTTGAGTCCGAATCTCCTTCTCTTGAAACTGGATTCTTCACAGCCTTACACACTATGATTGAGTACCACTTGATGTGTATAGGCACTCACTCTTTTCACTATAGGGCTACGGTTTTGAAGAGACAAAGAGAGAGAGAAGGTTTTGAATAGGGAGAGTGAAGGTGGCTCAAAATTTTACTGAAGGAATGAGTTGCATCATCTTTTTCTTTGAAGCCATCACTACCTATTTATGGGAAACCAATTAGGGTTAGGTTAGATTTAATTAGCATTACAATAATGAAAAAAAAATAAAGTGGCAAATTGCTTCCCAAGTGGCCGGCCATGGATAGTCGGCCCCACTTTGCAATTTTGCTATTTTTCTAATTTTTCATCTTATTTTCTCAAAAATACCATTTTTCCAATTTAACCACTTAAATGCCAAATCTAATTATTTAATCATTAAAATTAAAGAACATGTTCCCAAAATGTACGCATCACCCTGACCAAAAAGTAGGCTTAACTAACAAATCAAAGAACATGAATAACACTCTTGAGATCGAACCTAACCATGTCAGGATTAAGATCATTTGATTTAGGATCAACTAGGTGATATTGAATTGAATAGATATTACGGTAAATTTATCATATCTAAGCAAAGTTCAATATGGGTCCCTTCAAATGCATACTCCATGCATCAAACCTAAGCTTTACTTTAACCAATGCCCTGGAAAGGACATAGCACTTATCCAAGGTGCAAGTAAAGTATGTAGTAGATTATCATATCAGTTAAACCCTGTGTACTGATAAATCTAGGAATATATATTTAATCACTCAATCTTTATTACTTTCCACTATGCTGGCGACACAATAAACAAGAATATCACTGTGATAAGGGTTTGGATGAATTTATAAATCAAATAGACATATAAATGATAACATCAACCATATGACACACTAACTAAGTGATGAAAATACTTCTGTCTCTTTATTGATAATTAAATGGTAAAGATTACATTGAAATAGTGTTTTATTTAGGGCACAAAGTCCAACAAAAGTTTGACTGGTCGGATTGCCGCACTCAGCAGATTTGTTTCAAAATCAACAAACAAGTGTGTTCCATTCTTCAACATCCTGCGAGAAAATAAGCAATTTGAGTGGACAGAGGAATGTGAAAAAGCTTTTCGTGAGCTAAAAATTCAACTTGCAAAGCATCCCGTAATCTCGAAACCTCTGGACGGATAAGAACTTGGGATATACTTAGCTGTCACGGAGCATGTTGTGAGTTTCGTGCTAATTAGAGAGGAAAAAAACATACAACGCCTGGTCTATTACATTAGTAAAAGACTCGTTGAGGCCGAAAGTCGATACCCATTGATAGAGAAACTAACTTACTGCCTGATTCTAGCAACAAAAAAGTTAAGGCCCTATTTTTAGGCTCATTCTGTTCAGGTGGACAGTGATCAACCGTTACGCCAAATATTGCAAAAGTGGGACGCTTCTGGACGGTTGCTCAAGTGGGCAGTGGAACTGGGTCAGTATGAAATTACTTTCCAATCCCGAACAGCAATCAAAGGCCAGGCCTTAGCAGACTTTGTGGTAGAATGCACAGGCAAAGAAGAAAGCATATCGGAAGGCAACCTCAAGCCAGTATAAATACCTCAGCCAAGTAAAAGTAGGCCCATAATAAACATGGTAGTTCTTCAGGCCAATAATTTTTGTAGGCCAAGAGCTTTTTCTTTAGGGTGACCTTGAGTATCTGATTGACAGCTTCCGCTTGTCCATTTGTTTGGGGTCTTGCGACCGCAGAGAAACTTTTTGATAACTCTGTGTTGATCGCAGAAGTCTTTGAATTCATCACAATCAAATTATATTCCATTGTTTGAGACTATTTTTTAGGCAACCCATATTAACATAAAATGTTCTTTGTGACAAATTACAAGGCTTTCTTTGCAATGATGGTCTTCATGGGTTCGGCCTCTGTCCCCTTCGTGTAATAATCCACTGCCACTATGGCATATTTCACCCCACCTTTTTTGGTGGGTAGGGACCCAATGAGATCTATTCCCCACACCTCGAAGGCCCACTAGCTAGTCATTAAAGAAATTGTTGGATATATTTTACCAGGATCTAGATTTACGAACATGTTTCATTAATATCCTAATATGAATTCTAAAACAATGAAATAAACACATATAAAGTTTAGGAAACCTTACATTGCGTGCAGCGGAAAATAATGACTCCTTTCGTTCAGATATCTAGCCCTTGATTCCTTTCTGTAGCAGAGCATTATCAATATCTGAACCTGGATCTCTTTCTCTCCTTCCATTGATGTTGAATCTCCTTCTTGTTGGATGATTTTCCACAGTCTTACACACTATGATTGAGATACCACTTGATGTGTGTGGGCACTCACACATTCACTCAAGGATTTTGAAAATTTAGAGAAGAAAAGAGAAGGGAAGAGGTTCGGCCTATAGAGAAAAGATAGAGGCTCAGTTTTCATTTGACAGAAGTTAAGTGTGAATGAGAGCCATCACTATCTATTTATAGGTAACCACCTAGGTTTAGGTTAGAATTATTTGGCATTAAAATAATGAAAAAATAAATGATAAAACCCATAAAGTGTGGCCGGTCATGGGCTTGGATAATGGGCCTCACTTATGTAATTTTGCTGTTTTATCATTCCTGCATCTGATTTTCTCAAAAACGACAATTTTTTCAAATTCAACCATTTAAATGCCAATTCTAATTATTTAATAACTAAAAATTAATTATTAAATAATATTGTCATTTAATATATTTATTAATTAGACATATAAAGTCTCTTAATTAATAAATAAACCTAGAATCTCTTTTCTTTACAATTTCGCCCATGCTTAGTGAAAATTCACAAAGTAGACATAGTCTAACTTAAGATTTATAATTGATTAATCAAAATCAACTAACTGAGTCTTACAAGCAGTATGGTCTCAACTAGTATGGGGACCATGGGTCTATATATCCGAGCTTCCATTAAGTAGATCAAGAATTTATATCTTAAATTCACTGACTTATGAATTCTTCGTTGAATCCACGCATAGAACTTAGAATTGCCCTCTCAGTATATAGAACGCTCTATATGTTCCACGATATAGACACGTCATTAGTTATCCATTGTTATAACCCTAATGTGATGAATGATCCTCTATATAGATGATTTACACTGTAAAGGGATTAAATTACCGTAACACACTACAATGTATTTTATCCTTAAAACACTTAACCCTGTATAAATGATATAGAACTTAGAATTGCACTCTCAGTATATAGAACGCTCTATATGTTCCACGATATAGACACGTCATTAGTTATCCATTGTTATAACCCTAATGTGATCAATGATCCTCTATATAGATGATTTACACTGTAAAGGGATTAAATTACCGTAACACCCTACAATGTATTTTATCCTTAAAACACTTAACCCTGTATAAATGATATTTCAGCTAAGTGAAATGAGATCTCCACCATTTATTTTTGTTTGGTTAAGCTCGAAGGAAATGATCCTTTACTTTCTATTCGCCAGATAGAAGCTATAGATTCCATATTTATGTTAGCGCTCCCACTCAATTGCACTACCGTGTTCCCAAAATGTACGTATCACCCTGACCCAAAAGTAGGCTTAACTAACAAATCAAAGAACACGAATAACACTCTTGAGATTGAACCTAATCATATCATGATTAAGATCATTTGATCTAGGATCAACAGGTGATATAGAATTGAATAGATATTATGGTAAATTCTAATATATCTAATCAAAGTTCAATAACGGTCCCTTCCGATGTATACTCCATATATCCGATGCTGGTAAACTTGCCAATGTCCTGGAAAGGACATAACACTTATCCAAGGTGTAAGAATACCTATCGCTGATTATACCATGTCAGTCTAAATCCAGTGTTTTGACAAATCAGGGAATAAACTTTCGAACATATAATTAAGATTATATTCCACTGTGGTGACAACACTATAATCATTAACAAATTGATATGTTCTGGACTTAAATAGAATTCATACATTATGTACATATAATCATGAAATAAATCATGTGAACCATGCAACATTAAATGTTATTTCTGATCTATATTAATAAGTAAATCTGATTATATTGAAATGAGTTTTATTTAGGGCATAAAACCCAACAAACTCCCACATGCACTAATATATGTGCATTTCAAATAATCTCAACACCTTGATATACAAATCAAGTGTAGTAGTAGTACACTCCTCGTAATAGGATCTGAAAGGTTGAATTAAACACAACCTTTTCTCCACCATTACTCTTCCTTAATCACAAAATCATTGATAAAGTGAAATTCCTCTCTATATGTCTACTCTTTTGGGATATTGGATTCTATACCTTTGGCAACTACTTCTTGGTTATTGAGGAAGTAACCCTAGTAGTTAAGGCAGGTTGGAACGGTGCCACAATTGTATAGAACTTTCCTTAGACTGAATAAGTACCTTTCTTGCAACTTTAACATTCAGTCCCTTTCTGGTAGACCAAGAGACTTCAGATAGGTTTTTACACTTCTCCATAATCACTACTCCACCCCCAGAGTAATCACCATCTTCTCAGCAGATTTTCTAGCACAAAGGCAAGTCTCGAAATCTGATGTGGTGTATTCTAATAGTTTTAAACACGCCCTTATTGACTAACATATAGTTCCTCTTCTTAATCTTAAGATTTACTTGATTGTCTTCCAATGTTCTTCTCCTGGATTAATCTGATACCTACTCATTACTCCCACTCAACAGCAGGTGTCTGGTCTAAGGCATACTAAAGCATATCTGAGACCTCTCACTGTTGATATAAGAAATTCTTTCATGGCTTTATCTTTTCTGGAATAGTTGAGACTTTTCCTTAGATAAATAAAATCTATGCTTAGAAGTCGAGAAGCTTCTATAGATTGCCATTAGAAAGAAAATGCTTCAGCATCTTACTAAAGTAAGTTGCTTACATTAGAGTAAGTAATTACCAGGTATACCATAAGCCATAGGTTTAGATAAACTCAAACCGATAATACTAGGAACAGGAAGTTTTGTTAAGTCCAATGAATAGACTTATTAACAAAATTTCCTCTTATGTCCTTGTAATAGAAAAATTTAGGTTACTCCATTTGAATGGATTAACCATAGTTCTATTGGCTTTTCTTCATAGTTTCTTATCTTGACAATCCATTACTTGTTTAAACTCACAATGGATTTTAATCACTAGTGTCTTCCAAGAAGGTGAGTTCTTAGAAACTCTCCCACTACGACAAGGTACTGTGAATTACGTCTAAGAAAACTAAATGGTATTAACCTCTTCGGTTGTGACAAGACAATAGAGGCAGTGGGATCATCATATGTCAAATAAGATGATAGAACACTTTTAGAATCAAGAAAAATATCTCCTTCATTTTCTACTTTATTTTCAGACTTAGTCATTTTCTTAGAAAAGTAGTATTTGTTTAAACAAACACTTTCTTATCTATTGACTATGGGATGGTCCACCCCTAATCACTTAGAATAGCTAACAAACATGCAAACCATAGTTAACAGTTCTAGCTTTTCTTAAGAATTCGATTAGGTCATCCATGAATCTAGTAATGATTTACATTAAGTATACAACCATTACATCATTCTGAAATTGTATTACCATAGAAGGATTTAGGCAAACGCTAGTAACTAATCATCAATATGCAAATCGAAATTTCTGGGGAGGTAAGTTTGGATATAATTCAAAAATCAATTTAATGATCTTTGAACTGAATATCTACTAACTATTTCTCCACCCCTATCAGTTCGCAAGATCTTTAACCACTTACCTTAATGGTTTATCACCATTGCTAGAAATTCATGAAATTTCAAACATTTCAAATTTCTTTTGCTTAAGGTAAAATCTAGAGTGTTCGTTTTAAGAATATAACGATAAACTCATATCCACCCCTGAATGTACATCCATCTGTGAATGAGATGAACTTACTTTCAATGGATATAGGCATATTAACTCTTTGCAGAGATTGATCTTGTCAAAACCACTATGAACAAGATACAAATGCCATAGATTAATAAAAATGTGGTTGTGTCTTTTTGATGACTTAGGTTTAGTTACATCAAAGAGTTCTTAGAATAGTGCAAGTAGATCCCGGTCATAGAATACTAAACTCATATTCCATACAGTTTGAATCCACTGATAGAAAATGGTTATTAAACACTTGTGAAAGTGTAACTGTATTGTATCCTGGAATTAGAAATATAAGAAAATTTCTATTTGGAATCTAAAATTAAAGTCAAAGACTTAAATTTATACCAAATATAATGAGTAATTCTTTCTTTGACCACCACTACTAATTTAAACTCTAAGTCAGATTTGCCCATACAAGTAGGAGATTTCTAAGATTGAGGACTTATATTATTTTGGAATAGAATTTCAGGATTATAATCATATGCGTCATTTAATTTCTGAAGAGAAAAAATAGAATGACATGAAATGATATATAGACCATTCATCCAATGATATATTATTGAGCTAATTCGAAATGAATAAGCTAAGAGGAATTAGGATAATTTCTTTTATAAATAAGAATCCAACGATGCTTCGATTAGTGAGAGTCAAAGTAATCTTATTTATACAATCTTCTTGTTTCATATTGTAAAAATACTAGTCTAAGGTGTCATCAATTGATAAACAGCTAGATGTTGCATATACAATATTTATCTTTCGAGATCTAACACTATTATGTATGTCTAATGGTGAAAATTCATTAGGGATTTATCTCATTAGATAAACAAACCAAGTTAGACCAACAATGAGGATTCGAAATTAAACTACAATTTAATAACAGAAAATAACATGGTTCAATATAAATTCATACACAATTCAAAAATTATTAAACATATAGCAAGTAGGAATGACAAGTGAAAATACTAAAACATACAATCCTAAATAATTTCCAAGGTCTTCAACAAACTGATATCAGTATCCCGTTTAGGCGAGAGTCAAAGCTACCATCCATTGAATAGAGTTGTCAGCTCATCTAAAATGTTAAACATTCTAGCAACCTTTTATTCGATCAAGATTGGAATCCAGCGTTGTCCCGTTTAGGCGAGAGTCAAGGCTATTCTATCTTATGAGCTTCCACCATTGTTTCATACTTTGTAAGTCAAATACAGTCGCCACCATTAGGGTGATCCATACCATATAAAACACTTACAAAGATACTTATCTTTCGAGATTAAACGGTGCTAACTTGCTAATGAACGTTCCTCCATTAGGGAGGATTACTCACTAAAACAAAAGCTATGTAAAACCAACAATGGAGATCGAATGTCCTAATGATAAAGCTCATTATTTAAAGTGTATTTTCTTCTAATATTTATTTTAATCAATTTATTTAATTCAAATTTCCAATTTAGAATGAAAAATTCTAAATATAAATTTTAATTTAATATTTATAAATTTTACTTAGATAGATATGAAAATAACATGAATTACTTCCATCTTAGTAATAATTTCCAATAAATATTTAGAAAAATATTCAATTTAAGTTGTTACAAAATTAATTTAAATTAATTTACAACTCAACTTTAATTTTCTATAAATATATATTGCATTTCGAAAAATTGAAGTATTTAATAATACAATTTTCGAAATTCCTTGTTAAAATAAAATAAAAATAAGCCTGGAAAAATTATTCTAATTTAATGTTGGCCCAAAATTAATTAATAAAATTAATTTACAACAAAAAAATATAATTTTCCTATTTAATTAAATATATAAGAAAAATTTCAAATATTTAAGTATGATGATGAAAATCAACTTAAATATTAATTTTCTATTTAATTAAATACACTAGAAAAATACTTCAAGCAAAAACAGATAATATCTATCTAGATTTTCATGGACTAATTAATTCATTTTCTAATTAAATATATTTTACTTCATTTATTTTAATTAATCATTAAATGAAAAAATCATTGAGTTAAGTTGGTCAAAAATTAAAATAAATAATTTACAACTTTAATCTATTTTTCAAATAAAATTCGAAATTTTTGCATTTAAGAAATGCAATTTCGAAATTGTGGAAAAATATTAATAAAATAAAATAAAAGATATTTTGAAAATTATTCAAAATTAAGCTATATGAAATAAGATTTCAAACTTAAAATAATTTTCAATTTTAATTAAATAACATGAAAATAATAATATTTAAGTATCATGATGAAAATCAACTTAAATATTTAATTTTCAATTTAATTAAATGTATTAAATTCAAGAAATAGATAATTAATTATAGAGGAGACTTAATTATTAATTCTAGTTTAATACTAGGAAAAATATACTTAAATTAGATTGTACCAAAATTAATTATTAAACAATTAATTTCACAATCTATGATATTTTCCTAATTAAATATTAGAAAAAATAACTAGTTCTAGAAATAACTACCTAGAATAATTTCATTTACTAAGTGTTTTTCTAAAATTAACTTTAAAATATTAAATGAAAAATTAAATTTCATATATTTTAAAAGTTAATTATGTTGATAATTCAATTTTAATTAGGTTAGACTAATATAATTAACCTAATACAATTATTTAAATAAGGCAAATGGGCCTTCACAATTGGGGTAGTTCATGTGAGGGGGAGCTGGGTTCAGTATGTCGTACCCACTTCTATTGGCCCCCAACTCTCACACAAGGCCCAAAAGAGAGGAATTTAACCTTTAAATAAACAATTGTTATTCATTGAATAAGCCCAAATCTAATTGGGCCTAAATAAATTTACTTATGTCAAAATTTATTTTAGCAACCTAGTCCATTTACTTAGTAAAACTTAAATGGGCTTCCTATATGCATCTAAGCCCAATAGCAAACAAATAGGCCCACACAGGTCAAAAAGATTTGGATGGGCCCTATCATGTTTCTAGGTTTACACAGATGAAAGAAATTGCAAAATTTACATGTTACAAATTATTTATAAGATCTATTGATAATTGGACTATGATTAAAATCAGATCATTGGATCTGTCAACAAGTTAATCATAGCAATTTAGATCAAATAAATAATAGGTTTGTAAATTTAGATATTTTATTATATTCTGAGTCTTATAATTTAATAAATTTAAATATTACATAAATAAACTAATTGAAAAATAAGATATTTTATATGGTCAGAATATTTAAAAAATAAAATAAATAATATGTTTGAAAAATTTATGGTTTGAAACCCTAAAATATCTATTCAAACTAAACTAACCAATTTTTCAAATCTTCATGTTATTTTTGCCAAAATATAATTTTAATAAAAAAATGTCTAAAAAGATAAAATGTTAAACCTAACATATTCCTAATCTTATAATTTTAATTAATAAAATATATTTTGAAAATAACAAATTTGAAAAAGATATGATATGGTTAGCAAATTATAAAATTAGTACAAGATTATTTTTAAAAGATAATATTTTAATAACAAAGTAAGATCATTCAAAATTTATTAAAAAAATAATATCTTATCTGATAATTAAAATAAATAAAATAATCTAAAATTTCAAAATGAACCATAAGGCTCCTTTGTGAGAAATCAAATTTTCAAAATTCAAAGCGTACTAATATCAGAAACTAATTTTAATTAATTAAAAAATTAATAAAAATTAATTTTATTCTGAAAATTAGATTTTTAATTGAAAATTCAGATTCTACACAAAATTCTACCAAAAATTGGCTTTTGTTTCAATGAAAAACGATTTTTTAATCAAAAGTTATGACGAAAACAAGATTTGAGGCACAGGGGGTATGCAATGCATACCCCTGCGCGCGCGGAAGGGGAAGCTTGGCCGAGGAACGAGGCTGCGTGCAGCTTCATTTGATCGAGCATGCTCAGACACGCATGATATCTGAAGCGTGTTTGTCCGAGCGAGCCCAAGAGCGTGCGCGCGCGTGTGTGCATTCAAATCCTGTTATTTTCGTTCAACATAAAAAAATCATAACAAATTCATAAAAAATCAAAATTAGGTTCTGTAAAAGCCTAAATTTATTAACTTTTTTTTTCTACTTTCCAGAAAAAATAATCCCAGATCGAAATAAAAAATATTTCTGTAACATATATTGCGATTTCTAAACTATCATCAAATAAGCACATAAACCACATGAAACCATCCAAATCAACACAAAACATCGTTTTAATTCATATTTCATGAAAGTAAATCATTACCATGGCTCTGAGGCCAGTTGTTGGATATATTTTACCAGGATCTAGATTTACTAACAAGTATGTTTCATTAACATCCTAATATGAATTCTAAAACAATGAAATAAACACATATAAAGTTTAGGAAACCTTACATTGGGTGCAGCGGAATATAATGACTCCTTCCGTTCAGATATCTAGCCCTTGATTCCTTTCTGTAGCAGAGCATTATCAATATCTGAACCGGGATCTCTTTCTCTCCTTCCTTTGATGCTGAATCTCCTTCTTGTTGGATGGTTTTCCACAGTCTTACACACTATGATTGAGATACCACTTGATGTGTGTGGGCACTCACTCATTCACTCAAGGATTTCAAAAATTTAGAGAAGAAAAGAGAAGGGAAGAGGTTCGGCCTATAGAGAAAAGATAGAGGCTCAGTTTTCATCTGACATAAGTTAAGTGTGAATGAGAGCCATCACTATCTATTTATAGGTAACCACCTAGGTTTAAATTAGAATTATTTGACATTAAAATAATGAAAAAATAAATGATAAAACCCATAAAGTGTGGCCGGCCATGGGCTTGGATAATGGGCCTCACTTATGCAATTGTGATGTTTTATCATTCCTGCATCTGATTTTCTCAAAAACGACAATTTTTTCAAATTCAACCATTTAAATGCCAATTCTAATTATTTAATAACTAAAAATTAATTATTAAATAATATTGTCATTTAATATATTTATTAATTAGACAGATTAAGTCTCTTAATTAATAAATAAACCTAGAATCTCTTTTCTTTACAATTTCGCCCTTGCTTAGTGAAAATTCTCAAAGTAGACATAGTCTAACTTTAGAATTATAATTGATTAATCAAAATCAACTAACTGAGTCTTACAAGAAGTATGGTCTCAACTAGTATGAGGACCATGGGTCTATATATCCGAGCTTCCAATAAGTAGATCAAGAATTTATATCTTAAGTTCACTGACTTATTAATTCTTCATTGAATCCACGCATAGAACTTAGAATTGCACTCTCAGTATATAGAACGCTCTATATGTTCCACGATATAGACACGTCATTAGTATCCATTGTTATAACCCTAATGTGATCAATGATCCTCTATATAGATGATTTACACTGTAAAGGGATTAAATTACCGTAACACCCTACAATGTATTTTATCCTTAAAACACTTACCCCTGTATAAATGATATTTCGGCTAAGTGAAATGAGATCTCCACCATTTATTTTCGTTTCCTTAAGCTCGAAGGAAATCATCCTTTACTTTCTATTCGCCAAATAGAAGCTATAGATTCCATATTTATGTTAGCGCTCCCACTCAATTGCACTATCGTGTTCCCAAAATGTACGTATCACCTGTTTGAATTTATTTTACCAGGATCTTAGATCTACTCACAAGTATGTTGTTTAAACACCCTAAATATGAACTTTCTAAAACGATAAATTAAACACATATAAAGTTAAGAAAACCTTACATTGATGCAGCAGAATTAATGTCTCCTTCCACTCAGATCTCTAACCCTTGAATCCTTTCTGTAGCAGAGTATAATCAAGATCTGAGCCCGAATGTCCTTCTTCTTCAAGATTGATCCTTCACAGTCTTCCAATCTATGATTGAGTTACTGCTTGCTGTGTGTGGGCACTTACTCTTTCACTAGGGTCGAAATTGATGAAGGGAAAAGAGAAGAGAGGGTTTCGGCCAAGTATAGAAAGTGGGGAAGGCTCAGTTTTTCTGTAGAGAGAAATTTCTGTCAGATTACTAATGAAAGCATGTTAAAGCATGTTATGTGACTGAGCCATCACTTTCTATTTATAGGCAACTACTAGGTTTAGGTTAGGATTTATTTGGCATTAAAATAATGAAAATATTAATTTGAAAAACCTATTTAAGTGGCCGGCCATGGTGTAGTATTGGGCCTCACTTGATTTTGCAGTTTTATCAAATTTTATCTCTATTTTCTCAAAAATGCCAATTTTCCAATTCTAACCTTTTAAATGCCAAAACTAATTATTTAATAACAAAAATAGATTATTAAATAATATTGTCATTTAATTTAATTATTAATTAGACATATAAAGTCTATTAATAAATAAATAAACCTAGAAACTTTTTTCTTTACAATTTCACCCCTGCTTTGTGAAAATTCATAAAATTAGACATAGTCTAACTTTAGAATTATAATTGATCAATCACGAATCAATTAATGAGTCTTACAAGCAGAATGTTCTCAACTAGAATGGGGACCATGGATCTATATGCTGAGCTTCCAATAAGTGAACCAAATTTACCAAGGAAATTCCTACTTATTAATTCTTCGTTGAATCCACTCTTAGAACATAGAATTGCACTCTCAGACTTATATAGAGCATATTGTATGTTTCATGATATCAATATGCTATCTCATTTAACCATTGTTATAATCTTATTGTGATTTGAAGATCCTCTATATAGATGATCTACATCGAGATGGGATTTCTTTACCGTTCTCACCCCTCAATGTATTTTGCCCCTTAAAACACTTAGCTACCTATAAATGGTGTTTAGTGATCTAATAATTAGTCAGTTAAACAAGAGCTTATCCATTTACTTCTATTTGCTAAGCTCGAAGGGAATCATCACTTGACTTCTATACACCAGTAGAAGCTATAGATTCCATATTTATGTTCAGCACTCCCACTCAATCATACTATCATGTTCCCAAAATATACGTATCACCCTGACCCAAAAGTAGGCTTAACTAATAAATCAAAGAACATGAATAGCACTCCTGAGTTGAGCCCAAGCATATTAGGATTTAGATTCTTTTAATCTTAAGATCAACTACTGATATTGACTTGGAAAGATATGTATAACGGTAAGTTTGTAATATCTTAACTTAGTTGCAATATCGGTCCAGTCCAATGTATACTCCATACATTCGAAACTAGTATACTTTACTAATGTCCTGGAAAGAACATAACACTTACTCCAAGTGTAAGAACACATCATCGCTGATTATCACATTAGTGTAAATCCAATAACACTGATGAAACAGGGACCAATACTTTTGATACATATGATCACAATCACATTCCACTGTGTTGACGATACTATAATTGTGAATAAACATATGATCTGGATTTAACTGATTTTGTGTGTATGAATGTAATAAACATATTAAACATATTAAACCATTAGCATGTAAAATTCATGCAAACATCAATCACTTCAAATTTCTTATATTGATAACTAATCAGATTGTAAAGAGTTTTATTTAGGGCATAAAACCCCACAAACTCCCACTTGCACTAATATAAAACAAACTGTGCAAATAGGTCAATCTGATGTCTTGATCTTCAGATCAAGTGTAGTATATTTGAATCCACCCAAACATCTGGAAACTAGTTCAGAAAAACTCCTATGAAACATCCTTTACTATATGTTTTAGTCATCAAGGGATACTGAAATCTTTACTGTTTTAAAAGTACATCTGAATTAACAGAAGACATATCTCTCATATTTTAAAATATGTAATTGAGATAATACAGTGTAGACTTTTCTTCAGCAATATAACTTTCTTGGATTTCGAATACACAAAGTTATAATTCTTCTCTGGTAGAGCTTGAATTATTATTCAATAATTCCTCCACCCCCAAAGTAAGCACCATCTTAGATGGTGAGATACAAAGACAACTGATACACAGTTCCTTAATATCTAACATATAGATCACTTTCCTAAATCCTTCTTGAATATCTTCTAATGTTCCCTATTTGATTACATCTCAGATAGCTCCCACTCAATAGCAGATGTCTGGTTAAATAATACTTTTAACCTCTGTTTGTTTGGAGAGTTACCTAGTTGTGACTTTTGTATTAGTCTAAAACTTTAAGTTAAGACTAAGTCATCAACATAGCAGACTAGTATTTGAAGTGAAAAATACATGCCAGAGATAAAGTAATCAAAATTAAGATACCATAAAATTTTATGAGGATTAAGAAATTCTAGGTTCAAGTCATTCGAATGGACTGAACTAGAGTTCTTTATCTTATTCTCATAATTCTGTTAAGCTATTCCTATCCATGTGAATGGTTAGATTTGCTTTTCAGTAGTGTTCGTAAGTACCATCGGGGTGAGTGCAAAGGTCAGGGATGCTTTCACTGTGGCATGCCCGGACACTTCAAGAGGGACTGTCCCCAGCTCCGATCAGAGGCACCGAGAGCTCCAGCGATACCCACTCCAGCCAGGGTGTTCGCTATCATGCAGGCTGATGCAGATGCCAGCCCATCAGTTGTCATAGGTCAGCTTTCTATTAACAACTCGCTATATTCAGTGCTGTTTGATTCTGGGGCTACACATTCTTATGTGGCGGCCAGAGTCTTTAGTAAATTGGGTAGACCGCATGATAGATATGAGTCAGGGTTTGGAACCCTGTTACCTGGCGGAGAATTGGTTATCTCCAATAGGTGGATTAGGTCTATGCCGATCAGGATAGATGGTAGAGAGTTAAGTGCTGATCTTATAGAGATGAGTTTAGTCGAATTCGATATTATTTTAGGAATGGATTTCCTATCTAAATATTCGGGGAGCATTGATTGTAAAAGGAAGATGGTGATCTTCCAACCGGAAAGTGAGGAACCATTTGTATTTGTTGGTTCAGTTCAGGGATCTCGGATCTCGGTGATCTCGGCTATGTCAGCTAGAGAATTGTTGCACGGCAGTTGGTTAGGGTTTCTGGCCGTGGTGGTGGACACCACTCGGCCAGATACCATTTGGCCAGAGGACATCAGGGTGGTTCTGGAATTTTTGGATGTTTTTCCCGAAGAACTTCCAGGGTTACCACCTCAGCGGGAGATTGACTTCGTGATAGACTTGGCACCAGGGGTGGAACCGGTTTCCAAAGCCCCATATAGAATGGCTCCAGCTGAACTTAAAAAATTAAAGATTCAGATCCAAGGGTTGCTTGACATAGGGTTCATTCGGCCCAGTGTGTCACCCTGGGGAGCCCCAGTTTTATTCGTCAAGAAGAAGGATGAATCTATGAGGATGTGCATCGACTACAGGGAGTTGAACAAGCTAACGGTGAAGAATAAATATCCATTACCTAGGATCGATGATTTGTTCGATCAGCTTCAGGGGAAGACGGTCTTTTCTAAGATTGATCTCCGTTCGGGTTATCATCAGTTGAGAATCCGAGAGGAGGACATTCCGAAGACGGCTTTCCGCACTAGGTATGGACATTACGAGTTTTTAGTTATGTCATTCAGACTAACCAATGCTCCTGCAGCATTCATGGACCTGATGAATAGAGTATTGAAGGATTTCCTCGATGTTTGTGTGATTGTGTTTATCGACGACATCCTCGTGTACTCTCAATCAGAAGAGGAGCATGAGTTACATCTTCAGATGGTACTGCAACGGCTTCGAGAACATAAACTTTATGCCAAGTTCAAGAAATGCGAGTTCTGGCTATCTCAGGTGTCCTTCCTAGGGCACATTGTGAGTAAAGATGGGATCAAGGTAGATCCCGGGAAGATCGAATCCGTCAGGGATTGGCCGAGACCGAAGACAGTGACAGAGATTAGAAGCTTCTTGGGTTTAGCTGGGTACTACCGTAGGTTCTTCGAAGGGTTATCTAAAATTTCAATGCCCCTAACCGAGCTTACAAAGAAGAATCAGCGATTTATTTGGTCAGACAAGTGCGAAGCTAGTTTTCAGGAGCTAAAGCAGAGGTTGATTACCGCTCCAGTACTAGCTTTACCTTCGGACAAGGAGAAGTTCGTAGTATATTGCGACGCATCCAAACAGGGTTTGGGGTGTGTATTGATGCAAGCCGATCGGGTCATCGCTTATGCCTCCCCTCAGTTAAAGGATTATGAACAACGATACCCGACTCATGATCTAGAATTGGCCGCAGTGGTTTTTGCATTGAAGATTTGGCGACATTACCTTTAAGGCTGAACATCAGAGATCAGCAGGGTTGTTGCAGCCTCTAACCCTACCAGAATGGAAATGGGAAGATATCACGATTGATTTTGTGGTCGGGTTACCTAGGACAACGGGTTTATTTGATTCCATCTGGGTAGTGGTGGATCGATTTACGAAATCTGCTCATTTTCTGCCGGTTAGAACAACATTACAGTGGATCAGTTGGCAGAATTGTATGTTAGAAAGATTGTGAGACTTCACGGAGTACCGAAGTCTATAGTTTCGGACAGGGATCCGAAGTTCACCTCCAAATTTTGGCAAAGTTTGCAACGGGCAATGGGTACAAAGCTGAAATTTAGTACAGCATTCCATCCTCAGACAGATGGTCAGTCCGAAAGGACAATTCAGATATTGGAGGACATGTTGAGAGCCTGTGCTATGGACTTTGAAGGCTCATGGAATAAGTATCTACCGTTGATAGAATGTTCTTACAACAACAGTTATCAGAGTACGATAGGGATGGCTCCCTATGAACTGTTATACGGTAGGAAATGTAGATCCCCTATCCACTGGGATGAGACAGGGGAGAGAAAATACCTAGGTCCAATATCAGTGCAGCGGACCAATGAGGCAATAGAGAAGATAAAAGCTAGAATGCTTGCCTCACAGAAAGGCATGTAAGAGTTACGCAGATCCGAAACGCAGAGATGTTGAGTTCCAAGTAGGGGACCATGTGTTTTTACGGGTATCTCCGATGAAGGGGATTAAACGTTTCGGGAAAAGAGGCAAGTTATGCCCTAGATTTACAGGACCTTTCGAGATTCTCGAGAAGATAGGTCAAGTGGCATATCGGTTAGCATTGCCTCCAGCCTTATCAGCAGTTCACAACGTATTCCATGTCTCGATGTTGAGAAAATACGTTTCAGATCCCTCTCATGTACTCAGTTATGAGAGTCTTGAGCTACAGCCAGACATGACTTATGAGGAACAGCCAGTGCAGATCCTGGATAGAAAGGATAAAGTCCTTCGGAATAAGACCATAGCATTGGTCAAGGTTCTCTGGAGAAACAGTAAGGTGGAAGAAGCCACCTGGGAGCTAGAGTCAGATATGAGAGCTCAATATCCAGAGTTATTCAGGTTAGATTTCAGGGACGAAATCCTTTTAAGGGGGGAATAGTTGTAAAGCCCGCTTAGTTAATTTGGAAATTAACAGTTAATCATGATTAATTATGAAGTTATTTATAGCTATTTAAATAATTTATTATACTGTTATTTATGGAATTTAGAAATGCATGGTTATGTTATTCAGTAGTTTTCATATTTTGCATTTCCGGTGCCCGGTATTTTGGAACTCGGCGTTTGGCTCAGTAGAAATCACAACTTAGCATGTTATTAGTTTGGGGCAGTTTATTAGGTATTGGGAATGTCGGGAATGGCCGGGAAGTTAGAATTTCCCAAAAATACCCCTTTAGTGATTTTTATGTGATTTTAGTGTGGAGGGGCAAAATGGTCTTTTTGCCCCAATGACTTTTTGTCTTTTAGTGACTTGATTATTTGAAAATAAAGGTTTATTTTAATAAAACTTGGCTGAAATGAATGATGCATGTTAGTTTATTTCATTTTCTCATTTTATCAAAAAAATCACAAACTTAGAAAATAGGAAAACCTCTCTCTTTTCCTTCTCTTTTTCGGCTGGGTGCATGTGATTCAAAGGCTGGGTTTTTCATCAAATTTCAAGCTAGATTCATCATAACTTTGGGAACTCTTGATTGTGGTAGGTGTTTCTTAATTTTCCTCCTTCATTTTCTTGAATAAAAATGGTGAAAAGTTGAGTAAATGCATGCTTTTTGTGGCTGTTGTTATTGCTGTGTTTTATTAGTAATTTCTGTGGTGTAAGCATGTTAATTTGAGGTGAATTAAGCTGTTAGAAATGCATGTATAGTACCTTGTTTCAAGTTTGGAATTTCTAGCTCAAAAATATGATTTTTGGTGAAAATGTTGTGAATCTGTTTCTGTGTTGTTGTTATTGTTTTTAATTGTTTTCAGAGGCTTAGTTAAGCTTGATTAAGTAGAATTAAGTTGGTTTGAATGCATGGTAGGTGGTTTTGCTCAAGTTTGAGTTTAGAACTCAAAGCTTGAGCTCCAATGGAATTTTTCGTATTTGTGGTTTCTGGGTTGTTTTAATGCTTGGAAAATGTTTATTAGGGTCTAATTAGCAGGTCTGGAAAGTTTGGTTGAGTTTGGAAACGTTTTGGTTGGAGAATTGAATTTTGAGGTTTTTCTGGGTAAAACCTAAGCATCTTGATTTTGCGGGGTGAGAAACCGGTTTTTCTCAACTTGCCGTTTTGTGCTAGTTTCGGGTTTTCGGACAGTTTGTTCTCTGCTAGTTTGGGGGTATTTTTGTATTAAGTTACAGTAGGTTAAGTTTGGTTTTAAAACCTTTATCCCCGTTGGGATTTAGCGTGTCACTTACCGGTGTTGTGATTTTTACGGTTTAGGAGCCTGTAATCTGCCGAGCTGTTAGTTCCACTCAGGTTGACCGGCACACCTGAATTCGAAATCCAGGTAAGATTAGTATAACTGTATGCATAAGTAAATTACATGTTTAGCGTGCATGTAGGAAGCCTGTTAGATTACATTAGTTATGTATGTTGGCTTCGAACCATCCAACCCTGTCACGTCGGTACAGGCTGGAGTATGACCAGCAGCCGGAGTATGACCGGTTCGACCGATCAGGCTGACATTTGGTTGGTGGTTCTGTACTATTGACCTATCCCGTCGGTACAGGCTGGAGTATGACCAGCAACCATAGTATGACCGGTTCGACCGATCAGGAGGATACTTGTCAATAGTACCGTTCCTATGAACGTTCAAAACTCAGTACCATGTTGGACATGGCAGTAGTGGCTCAGTACCGTGTTGGACACGGCAGTAGCGGGACTCAGTATCGTGTTGGACATGGCAGTTAGGGTTATGATCAGGGGTATGGGCGTCGGATCATAACCGGGATTATGTTTGAGTATTATTATGCTTTTCTTACTGAGTCTGTCGACTCACAGTTTTACGTTTATGTGTAGGTAAAGGCAAGGCTAAAGTTGATGGCCCGTGAGCGAGCTTGTGAAGATTGTACATGTCGGGGCGGTTAGGCCTGGAGCGTACGATCATCGGGACAGCGAGGCTGATTTTTGTAACTGGTCGTTAGACGACATTTATTTTATGTATCAGTTAAACAGTTAAATCTTTTTGTAAATGATTTTATAATCGGGATCCCGAGTCTTTTGTAATATTATTTTATAAGTTTAATTAAAAAAGCAAAAATTTTAATTAATCACGTTTTTCCATAAACCTCGTTGATTAGCAACGAGCTGCACAATATGTTTAAAAATCACGTATTACGGCTATGTTAGTTAGGGTGTTACAATTTGGTATCACAGCCGCCAGGTTATCTTCTGAAGATCGTCACGACATGTACAATCATCATCATCAGTTAGCTCGGTTCACGGTTCAGTAAGCCTTTATTGCTTTAGTAGTTTATTTTATTCAGTTATGAAAAAGAAAAGCCTGTTAGGAAGCATGTTAGTAGCCTGATAGTAGAATAGGCGCATGTTTCGTTTTTAATTTCCAAATTAAGCGGCATTAGTAAGCTCTCCTTGAATACGACCTGATATGCCAACTCTTGGTTTCGCAGGCGGTTCTAATCAGATGGACGCCAGGCGGACTACCAGGAGTCAGGGCAACTCCGTAGGGTCGAACCAAGGACAGGGAGCTCAGTTTCCCCCACCTGTTAGGGGCCGAGGTAGAGGTCCCCGAGGCAGGGCTCGTGGTCGGGGTGATGAGAACCCACCACAGGCTGCCTGTGCTCCCCACCGATCGTGGAGCCAAGAATTGGGAGTTACGGTTTGCGGAAATGCAAGCCCGGATCGAAGAGCAAGACCTCGAGATTCAGAGGTTGAGACAGCAGGGTGCTCCCGCAGCCCGGTTCGTAGTTCCAAAGTGGCACCTCGCCCTCGCCGCCTGTGCCGAGATAGTGGTGGCGGCCCATAGATTGGAACCTTTGTACGAACGGTTCCAGAAGCAAGCACCTCCAGTTTTCCTGGGAGGTCCGGACGTGATGAAAGCCGAGCAGTGGCTGACGGTGATCACCAAGATTCTGAATTTCATGGGTGTCACCGGTAACGACAGAGTGGTGTGCGCCACATTCCAGTTCCAGGAGGACGCTCTGGTCTGGTGGGACATGGTGTCTCAGATCCATGACGTCACCACCATGACCTGGGAAAGGTTCCAGGAACTCTTTAACGCAAAGTACTACAACGAGGCGGTCAGAAGCACCAAGAGGAAAGAGTTCGCTCACCTGACCCAGCGTGAGAATATGAGCGTCACCGAGTATACGACTCAGTTTGATCGGTTGGCGAGGTTAGCCTCGTGAATTCTGCCGACCGACTTCAGCAAGAAGGAGAAGTATCTTGACGGGTTGAATGCCAGGATCAGGCATGACTTGATGATTACCACGGACGACAGCACCACCTATGCTCAGATGGTGGAGAAGGCACTGCGAGCTGAGGGCGCAGTTGGGTGTATGTCGGAGTCAGCTAGTACTCCGGTGAGTGGCGGGGCTCCTACCCCTCCTGCATCAGGCTTTAGCAGGGGGAGTAGTGGTTCGGCCATTGACCAGAGGAAGAGAGCACCCACTGCTTCCGGTTGCTCGAGTCAGAACAAGAGGTTCCGGGGGAACCAGAACAGAGGGAGTCGTCCTGGTGGTACTGAGACCCGCTTTTCCTATCCCGAGTGCCCTAGCTACAAGAGGCACCATCGGGGTGAGTGCAAAGGTCAGGGATGCTTTCACTGTGGCATGCCCGGACACTTCAAGAGGGACTGTCCCCAGCTCCGATCAGAGGCACCGAGAGCTCCAGCGATACCCACTCCAGCCAGGGTGTTCGCTATCACGCAGGCTGATGCAGATGCCAGCCCATCAGTTGTCATAGGTCAGCTTTCTATTAACAACTCGCTATATTCAACGCTGTTTGATTCTGGGGCTACACATTCTTATGTGGCGGCCAGAGTCTTTAGTAAATTGGGTAGACCGCATGATAGATATGAGTCAGGGTTTGGAACCTGTTACCTGGCGGAGAATTGGTTATCTCCAATAGGTGGATTAGGTCTATGCCGATCAGGATAGATGGTAGAGAGTTAAGTGCTGATGTTATAGAGATGAGTTTAGTCGAATTCGATATTATTTTAGGAATGGATTTCCTATCTAAATATTCGGCGAGCATTGATTGTAAAAGGAAGATGGTGATCTTCCAACCGGAAAGTGAGGAACCATTTGAATTTGTTGGTTCAGTTCAGGGATCTCGGATCCCGGTGATCTCGGCTATGTCAGCTAGAGAATTGTTGCACAACGGTTGTTTAGGGTTTCTGGCCGTGGTGGTGGACACCACTCGGCCAGATACCATTCGGCCAGAGGACATCAGGGTGGTTCAGGAATTTTTGGATGTTTTTCCCGAAGAACTTCCAAGGTTACCACCTCAGCGGGAGATTGACTTCGTGATAGACTTGGCACCAGGGGTGGAACCGGTTTCCAAAGCCCCATATAGAATGGCTCCAGCTGAACTTAAGGAATTAAAGATTCAGCTCCAAGGGTTGCTTGACATAGGGTTCATTCGGCCCAGTGTGTCACCCTCGGGAGCCCCGGTTTTATTCGTCAAGAAGAAGGATGGATCTATGAGGATGTGCATCGACTACAGGGAGTTGAACAAGCTAACGGTGAAGAATAAATATCCATTACCTAGGATCGATGATTTGTTTGATCAGCTTTAGGGGAAGATGGTCTTTTCTAAGATTGATCTCCGTTCGGGTTATCATCAGTTGAGAATCCGAGAGGAGGACATTCCGAAGACGGCTTTCCGCACTAGGTATGGACATCACGAGTTTCTAGTTATGTCATTCGGACTAACCAATGCTCCTGCAGCATTCATGGACCTGATGAATAGAGTATTCAAGGATTTCCTAGATGTTTGTGTGATTGTGTTTATCGACGACATCCTCGTGTACTCTCAATCAGAAGAGGAGCATGAGTTACATCTTCAGATGGTACTGCAACGGCTTCGAGAACATAAGCTTTATGCCAAGTTCAAGAAATGCGAGTTCTGGCTATCTCAGGTGTCCTTCCTAGGGCACATTGTTAGTAAAGATGGGATCAAGGTAGATCCCGGGAAGATCGAATCCGTCAGGGATTGGCCGAGACCGAAGACAGTGACAGAGATTAGAAGCTTCTTGGGTTTAGCTGGGTACTACCGTAGGTTCGTCGAAGGGTTCTCTAAAATTTCAATGCCCCTAACCGAGCTTACAAAGAAGAATCAGCGATTTATTTGGTCAGACAAGTGCGAAGCTAGTTTTCAGGAGCTAAAGCAGAGGTTGATTACCGCTCCAGTACTAGCTTTACCTTCGGACAAGGAGAAGTTCGTAGTATATTGCGACGCATCCAAACAGGGTTTGGGGTGTGTATTGATGCAAGCCGATCGGGTCATCGCTTATGCCTCCCGTCAGTTAAAGGATTATGAACAGCGATACCCGACTCATGATCTAGAATTGGCCGCAGTGGTTTTTGCATTGAAGATTTGGCTACATTACCTTTACGGGGAGAAGTGTGAGATCTATACCGACCATAAAAGTCTCAAGTATTTCTTTACTCAGAAGGATTTGAACATGAGACAGAGACGTTGGTTGGAATTAGTGAAAGATTACAATTGTGAGATCCTCTATCACCCTGGAAAAGCCAATGTAGTGGCCGATGCCCTGAGCAGAAAGGGTCCCGGCCAAGTAGCTAGTATGGTTCAGATCTCACCTCAGCTAGTAGAGGATATGGTTAGATCTAGCATCAAGTTTGTGGTAGGTCAGCTTCACAACTTAACGCTGCAATCTGATCTGTTGGAAAGAATAAAAATCGCTCAAATGACGGATCCAGAGTTAGTAAAAGTCCGAGATGAGGTATTGGCTGGTTAAGTTAAGGATTTTTCAGTGTCAGACAGTGGGATGCTTTTGTATAAAGCCAGGGTTTGTGTTCTGAATAGTGTGGAACTTAGAAATGAGATCTTTGAGGAGGCTCATTCTACCCCGTATTCTCTGCATCCCGGCACCACTAAGATGTACCAAGATTTGAAACCGTACTTCTGGTGGAGCGGTATGAAGAAGAATTTAGTAGAATTCGTATCGAGATGCCTCACTTGTCAGCAGATTAAGGCTAAACATCAGAGACCAGCAGGGTTGTTGCAGCCTCTAACCCTACCAGAATGGAAATGGGAAGATATCACGATGGATTTTGTGGTTGGGTTACCTATGACCACGGGTTTATTTGATTCCATCTGGGTAGTGGTGGATCGATTTACGAAATTTGCTCATTTTCTGCCGGTTAGAACAACATTTACAGTGGATCAGTTGGCAGAATTGTATGTTAGAGAGATTGTGAGACTTCACGGAGTAGCGAAGTCTATAGTTTCGGACAGGGATCCGAAGTTCACCTCCAAATTTTGGCAAAGTTTGCAACGGGCAATGGGTACAAAGCTGAAATTTAGTACAGCATTCCATCCTCAGACAGATGGTCAGTCCGAAAGGACAATTCAGATATTGGAGGACATGTTAAGAGCCTGTGTTATGGACTTTGAAGGCTCATGGAATAAGTATCTACCGTTGATAGAATTTTCTTACAACAACAGTTATCAGAGTACGATAGGGATGGCTCCCTATGAACTGTTATACGGTAGGAAATGTAGATCCCCTATCCACTGGGATGAGACAGGGGAGAGAAAATACCTAGGTCCAATATCAGTGCAGCGGACCAATGAGGCAATAGAGAAGATAAAAGCTAGAATGCTTGCCTCACAGAGCAGACAGAAGAGTTACGCAGATCCGAAACGCAGAGATGTTGAGTTCCAAGTAGGGGACCATGTGTTTATACGGGTATCTCTGATGAAGGGGATTAAACGTTTCGGGAAAAGAGGCAAGTTATGCCTTAGATTTACAGGACCTTTTGAGATTCTCGAGAAGATAGGTCAAGTGGCATATCGGTTAGCATTGCCTCCAGCCTTATCAGCAGTTCACAACGTATTCAATGTCTCGATGTTGAGAAAATACGTTTCAAATCCCTCTCATGTACTCAGTTATGAGAGTCTTGAGCTACAGCCAGACATGACTTATGAGGAACAGCCAGTGCAGATCCTGGATAGAAAGGATAAAGTCCTTCGGAATAAGACCATAGCATTGGTCAAGGTTCTCTGGAGAAACAGTAAGGTGGAGGAAGCCACCTGGGAGCTAGAGTCAGATATGAGAGCTCAATATCCAGAGTTATTCAGGTTAGATTTCGGGGACGAAATCCTTTTAAGGGGGGAATAGTTGTAAAGCCTGCTTAGTTAATTTGGAAATTAGCAGTTAATCATGATTAATTATGAAGTTATTTATAGCTATTTAAATAATTTATTATACTGTTATTTATGGAATTCAGAAATGCATGGTTATGTTATTCAGTAGTTTTCATATTTTGCATTTCCGGTGCCCGGTATTTTGGAACTCGGCGTTTGGCTCAGTAGAAATCACAACTTAGCATGTTATTAGTTTGGGGCGGTTTATTAGGTATTGGGAATGTCGGGAATGGCCGGGAAGTTAGAATTTCCCAAAATACCCCTTTAGTGATTTTTATGTGATTTTAGTGTGGAGGGGCAAAATGGTCTTTTTGCCTCAATGACTTTTTATCTTTTAGTGACTTGATTATTTGAAAATAAAGGTTTATTTTAATAAAACTTGGCTGAAATGAATGATGCATGTTAGTTTATTTCATTTTCTCATTTTATCAAAAAAATCACAAACTTAGAAAATAGGAAAACCTCTCTCTTTTCCTTCTCTTTTTCGGCTGGGTGCATGTGATTCAAAGGCTGGGTTTTTCATCAAATTTCAAGCTAGATTCATCATAACTTTGGGAACTCTTGATTGTGGTAGGTGTTTCTTAATTTTCCTCCTTCATTTTCTTGAATGAAAATGGTGAAAAGTTGAGTAAATGCATGCTTTTTGTGGCTGTTGTTATTGCTGTGTTTTATTATTAATTTCTGTGGTGTAAGCATGTTAATTTGAGGTGAATTAAGCTGTTAGAAATGCATGTATAGTACCTTGTTTCAAGTTTGGAATTTCTAGCTCAAAAATATGATTTTTGGTGAAAATGTTGTGAATCTGTTTCTGTGTTGTTGTTATTGTTTTTAATTGTTTTCAGAGGCTTAGTTAAGCTTGATTAAGTAGAATTAAGTTGGTTTGAATGCATGGTAGGTGGTTTTGCTCAAGTTTGAGTTTAGAACTCAAAGCTTGAGCTCCAATGGCATTTTTCGTATTTGTGGTTTCTGGGTTGTTTTAATGCTTGGAAAATGTTTATTAGGGTCTAATTAGCAGGTCTCGAAAGTTTGGTTGAGTTTGGAAACGTTTTGGTTGGAGAATTGAATTTTGAGGTTTTTCTGGGTAAAACCGGTTACCCGGATTTTGCAGCAGGGTGAGAAACCGGTTTTTCTCAACTTGCCGTTTTGTGCTAGTTTCGGGTTTTCGGACAGTTTGTTCTCTGCTAGTTTGGGGGTATTTTTGTATTAAGTTACAGTAGGTTAAGTTTGGTTTTAAAACCTTTGTCCCCGTTGGGATTTAGCGTGTCACTTACCGGTGTTGTGATTTTTACGGTTTAGGAGCCTGTAATCTGCCGAGCTGTTAGTTCCACTCAGGTTGACCGGCACACCTGAATTCGAAATCCAGGTAAGATTAGTATAACTGTATGCATAAGTAAATTACATGTTTAGCGTGCATGTAGGAAGCCTGTTAGATTTCATTAGTTATGTATGTTGGCTTCGAACCATCCAACCCTGTCACGTCGGTACAGGCTGGAGTATGACCAGCAGCCGGAGTATGACCGATTCGACCGATCAGGCTGACATTTGGTTGGTGGTTCTGTACTATTGACCTATCCCGTCGGTACAGGCTGGAGTATGACCAGCAGCCAGAGTATGACCGGTTCGACCGATCAGGAGGATACTTGTCAATAGTACCATTCCTATGAACGTTCAAAACTCAGTACCATGTTGGACATGGCAGTAGTGGCTCAGTACCGTGTTGGACACGGCAGTAGCATGACTCAGTATCGTGTTGGACACGGCAGTTAGGGTTATGATCAGGGGTATGGGCGTCTGATCATAACCGGGATTATGTTTGAGTATTATTATGCTTTTCTTACTGAGTCTGTCGACTCACAGTTTTACGTTTATGTGTAGGTAAAGGCAAGGCTAAAGCTGATGGGCCGTGAGCGAGCTTGTGAAGATTGTACATGTCGGGGCGGTTAGGCCTGGAGCGTACGATCATCGGGACAGCGAGGCTGATTTTTGTAACTGGTCGTTAGACGACATTTATTTTATGTATCAGTTAAACAGTTAAATCTTTTTGTAAATGATTTTATAATCGGGATCCCGAGTCTTTTGTAATATTATTTTATAAGTTTAATTAAAAAAGCAAAATTTTTAATTAATCACGTTTTTCCATTAACCTCGTTGATTAGCAACGAGCTGCACAGTATGTTTAAAAATCACGTAATACGCCTATGTTAGTTAGGGTGTTACATGGACGATTTCACCCTTGGTCCAGCTTTCTGATCCAACTCAATTTAGTTCAAGTAGCTTGGCCTATAAGAAGAAGAAAACAAATAAACAAAGTTTAGTCCAGAATCATAAATCCAATTGGATAATAATTCACTAAAACTCTTAAAGTTTATAAATGGAAATACCTTGTTTCATTGCAAGAAGTTTAAGACACTGGGCTTTCCAATGACCTTTTTCATTGCAGTAGAAACACTTTCCTTTAAGTGTAGCATCACCAGAAGGAGCAGCCTTTTTATTCTTCATGGCTTTAGTTCGCTTCTTGGTGTTGTTCCACTTCCTCTTCGATTTGGGCTTTGAAGCAGAGGCAACATTTGCTTCAGGTTTTATCGTCCCATCACCATTCCCAGGATTGTGAGGTTTACTCCCTTTCTTCTTGGGTCCTCCAATCAAATTTTCATAAGTTTGAAGGTCATTGACTAATTCATGAAAGTCAATTTCCTTCTTATTCATGACATAATTTGATGTGTATGGTAGAAATGCTGGAGTCAGGCTATTCAAGATAAGACTAACTTGAGTAGCACTGTCCATTTCAGCACCATGATCCTGGGCTTCTTGGAAATAACTTGACATGAGGAGAACATGGTCACGCACGTTTTGATGAGGTTCCATCCGTGCATTAATGTACTTCTTAGTCGCGTCAAAGCGTGACTGAAGTGATGCCTTACCGAATAGCTCATTTAACTTCATCATAACTTCAGCAGCCTTCTCGGTTTTAGAAAACCGAGTTTTGAGGGTGTCAACCATGCTAGAAAGCATAAAGTATAGAGCTTTGTCATTTGCTTTCTGCCAACGCTCATACTTTTCTTTCACAGCTTTGGAAGCATTGTCCCCAGGCACTTCAGGTGACGGCTCAGTTAAAACTAACAAGGCACTTTCTCCTATGAGAGCAATGTTAATGTTCTCATTCCACTTATTGAAGTTAGATCCATTCAACTTATTTTCAGTCAACAGTGATAACATGGGATTAATTTTGACAAAACAGGATACTACAAAATAATAGAAATCAACAAATAGAAATTAAATAATGGTTTAACACAAAATCAGTTCAGAAATTATAAGCACATAGTAAGTAGGAATGATATGAGAAAATACTTAAAAATTCAATCGTAAATAATTTCTAAGGTTTTTCAACAAACTGATATCAGTGTCCCGTTTAGGCGAGAGTCAAAGCTACCATCCATTGAATAGAGTTGTCAGCTCATCTTTAATGTTAAACATTCTAGCAACCTTTTATTCGATCAAGATTGGAATCCAGCGTTGTCCCGTTTAGGCGAGAGTCAAGGCTATTCTATCTCATGAGCTTCTACCATTGTTTCGCAATTTGCAAGTCAAATATGGTCGCCACTGTTGCCCCTGAATTCGCCCAAAATACGTGGACCAGTCGAATAGGGACACGTGGATCAGATGACTTGTAAATACTTGATAAGTCTTTGTACGCCACAAGGAAGCACCCTGGGCATAGGTCCCGGAGGAGGCACCCGGAGTACAAGGTATTCCCGGAAGCTCGCATAGCATGAAGCCTCTCCGGGATGTGTCAGGCCTCTCATGAGCGATCAAGTCGCATTTAATGCCGCATGGGAGGAAGCGTGTTGGGACTGTAACACGCAATAAAGTCTGACGGCACAACCCCCAAACAGCAGCGCCACAGTAATGATCATTTAAGTCTAGCGACGGCTACTCTGCGAAGAGTCACGTCAATCACAAGGCAAAAAGGACGTTCCTCATAAAAACCCTACAGCACCTAGGGATTTGACCATGCATCACCCATGGTATATTCATTGGGAATACCCAACTTTATGGATACTTACAGATACGTTTGTAAGAACAATTCTAGGGATTACCCCACCAAAACACTATAAATACCCCCTCAAAACGCATTTAATGGGGTCGAGAATCTTGGGTTGCATATGAGCAAGAAGAGCAAATACTCACCAAGAACATTCTCTGTATTTATGAGGACAACATTCCCTCAAGTGGGGAATCTGTATTAAATACATCCATTAATAACAAAGACTCGTGGACTAAGGCTCATTAACGCCCCAACCACGTAAAAATCCTCATCTTGCTTTCTTACAGCTCACTACTATAATCATATTTTAATAGTTGCCGAAAATCTCGGTCAACATTTTGGTGCTTTCATTGAGAGCTGAGGAAAGCTGCTACATAATAAGCATTTGACTTCACAAGAATGGTGGAGACAAGAAGTACACGTCAACCTCGCCCTCTGGAAGATGCTCAAGATCCAAATGAGGAAGATGTGGCCTCAAGAGCGGCAGAGGAGTCCGAGGAAGAAGAAGAAATAGTCCCCGACGAGGACTACGAGGGGAACCTCGACGAGTATGCCTAGGACGAAGGAAGTTACTCAGAGCTGGTGCTTCTCAGACAAAAAGCTATCGATCATGAAGCCGAGATCGAAGCTCAGAAACCGCAAAACCAAAAAATGCAAGAAGTGATGCTAGCAATGCAGAAAGCCATGGAGGCAGCTGGTATTCACGTGCACCCCAAGGCAATGACCGTTGGGCTCAACAGAGAGCCAGCGACGTCTTCGCCTAATTCTCAGCAGCAAAAATCTAGGGTACCTAGCCCTATAAGGTACCCTGCTGAGGAAAATCAAACAAAAAACCCTACTTCTACCCCTAGGCGAAAGAAAAAGGTGCAGGATCCGCGAAGGGTCCGCTCGGATTTCCCTAAAGGGAAAGGTCCGCAGAGGGGCAAGCCCCAAAAAGGGAGTCTTGGCCCTCAGGATCGAGGGACCGGAAAAGCGTTTCTGTGCACCAGGAACCAGGGGGTAGAGGGAGAAGAGGACAGAGATGTCCTCCCATTGATCTGAGAAATCAAATCAATGGGAATCAAGGTGACCTCCGGGACCACCTTGACCAAAAAAGATACGGGCCCGCGGTTTCCACGGGTACGTTAAACGAAGGGATTATGGCGGAGCTCTCCATACTTCGAAAAGACATTGCTCGAGTCTCCCGGAGGCAAAAGGGAGACGACTCCGACTCGGACAGCGAGGATCGGGAGCCATGTGCCAAGCACATCCTGGAGGCGGAGCTCCCTAAAAACTTCAAGATGCCTGAAATGGTGGCATATACAGGGAACTCCGATCCCAGTGACCACCTGTCACGGTTCAACCGTGTCATGACAGTCATGCGGGTCAGCAATGACGCTAAATGCCTGTGCTTCCCACTCACTCTGAGTGGGTCAGCGGAGGAATGGTTCAAAAAGCTGGAACCAGGATCCGTGGGCTGTTGGAACAAACTCCAAACCAACTTCCGGAGACAGTTTGTCGCCGCCAGAAAGGTTAACTTGGAGGTTAGTGCCTTGACCAATATCAAGCAACTGCCCACCGAGACCTTGAAGAATTACATCAAGAGATTCCGAGAGGAAGCCTCGAAGACCAAGAAGGTTGATGACGGACAACAGCTTGCACTCCTCCAAGCAGGAATCCGCACTGGGACTCCCTTCTGGAATGAGTTGCAGCAAGAAGGTGCTGCTAGCCTCCACGACTTCCAGAAAAGAGTCCAAAAGTATATTAACCTCGAAGAAGCCTAGATCGTGGCTTATGGAGGCTATTATCCCACCGAGATAGCAGGGTACATGCCAGGAGTGTCGCCCTCGGGTACTGCCCCGGCCGCAACTCCGCAAGTGAGTGGCATACAGTTCTCTGCTACCCCCGGGATCAGCCAGGGCCAAGCTTTGGCGCCAGCATCTTCCCATTATGGCAACCCGTCCGGAGTGAATGGACAAGCTCCTTCACAGGCTGCCCCGACTGCTAGCTTAACAGGCCCTACCCAGGGGTCGAGGAGCAAAAGGTCCTCCAAAGGCAGCACCCGAACGGGAGAGAAGCGCCAGAAGAAGGGGTACACACCCCAATATACTCAGTACACGGAGCTATCGGACTCCCAGGAACGTGTGTACTTTGCCACTAGGCAAAATACGCACTACCGGAGACCACAGCCATTGTACAAAGACAGCTCCCGGAGAGATCCGAGTAAAAGATGCGAGTACCACAACGACATTGGTCATAGCACCAATGAGTGTAAGAATCTCAAAGACGAGATTGAAAATCTAATCCGTTTGGGCCACCTCTATGAGTGGATCAAAAATAGGTTGCCCCACCTTAATCCAGGGCAGGTGGCCGGGGGTATGCCTCCGGGAACACCAGGGGGTACAGCATGAGTATTGGCTCCAGCTGCTCCCGCAGGTGACGCCCAGCATATTCCCGGGCTACCGCCCCGGCCTAATGGGCGGGTAGCCATGATCTCCGGAGGTCCCCATATCGGAGGGAACACTCGCAAGGAGCGAAAACGATACGCCGAGGCCGCGAAGCACAATGAGGTATGGGAAGTTACTCAACTCCCAGCTCAAAGGCCTCAGCTAATGGGCCAACCCATCATGCTCACGGAAGAAGACGCCAAGACGGTGCGTTTTCCTCACCACGACCCGCTCCCCATCGCAAATAAAGTGGTGGCTAGGGTCTTAATTGACAATGGGAGTTCCGTGAACCTGCTCTTCAAAGAAGCCTTCACTGCGATAGGGTTGACCGACCGGGACCTCTCGCCTAGCGGGTCGCAGCTCACGGGGTTTAACGGGATGACGCTTATCCCGATGGGAAAAGTAAGGCTCCCATTGACTCTGTGCCCAGATACCCCCCAGAGCACATTTAAATATTGCACCTTCGTGGTGGTAGACTGTCCGACAGCCTACAACGCGATCCTTGGCCGGCCGGCCCTAGTGGACTTTGGTGCAATTACTTCAATCCGACACTTGTGCCTAAAATTCCCTACCCAGGAAGCCGGAGTCGGAACTGTGAGGGGAAATCAAGGAGAAGCCAGGCAATGTTACAATGTTGCCACCCACCTACCCGTACTCATGGTCCGGGAGTCCCCTGAGATAGAGAAGGCTGAAGAGGATGAGTTGGATCCTCGCATAGGATCCGAAAGGGTCGTGGAACCAATGGAGGACGTCGAAGAAATACCAGTGTGCGATGACGACTCCACCAAAGTACTCCGGATAGGGAAGAGCCTGGATCCGGAGGAAAAGGGCAAAATAATAAAAACACTGAAGGGCGCCATCTACATCTTTGCATGGCGCCAAGAAGACATGACCGGCATAAGCCCTCATGTCATCATACATGTACTCAATGTCAACCTGGACATGCCCCCTGTACAGCAAAAGAGACGCCCGCTCGACTCGGTGAAAGCCGAGGCCTTAGAGAAAGAGGTGGACAAACTTTTGTCCAGTGGCATGATCCGCGACGTATACTATCCGGAATGGCTAGCCAATCCGGTCCTGGTGCCCAAGCCGAACGGGACTTGGCGAGTTTGTATAGACTTCACAGATCTAAACAAAGCTTGTCCAAAGGACTGCTTCCCGCTACCCAGGATCGACCAGATGGTAGACGCCACGTCCGGATTTAAACTGCTGTCTTTCATGGATGCCTATGCTGGGTACAACCGAATAAAAATGCATACGGCAGACCAGGAGTGCACTAGCTTCAGGACCGATAAGGGGGTATACTACTACCTAGTCATGCCTTTCGGACTGAAAAACGCCGGAGCAACCTATCAAAGAATGGTTAACCGGATGTTTAAAAGCCTCCTGGGACGAAACATGGAGGTATATGTGGACGAAATGCTCGTGAAATCCAAAGCATGCAACAGGCATGCAAGCGACTTAGAAGAATTTTTCGAAGTCGTCCGGAGATACGGTATGAAGCTCAACCCAAAAAAGTGCACCTTTGGGGTCAAGTCAGGGAAATTCCTGGGCTTCATAGTCAGCCAAAGGGGGATCGAAGCAAACCCGGAGAAAATCCAAGCTCTCCTGGATATGCCATCCCCCAAGAAACATAAAGACGTGTAGAGCTTGACCGGAAAGGTAGCCGCACTGAGTCGCTTTACCTCACGATCCACGGACAAGTGCATACCCTTCTTCAACGTGCTAAAGAAATGCCAAAAGTTCGAATGGTCGGATGAATGCGAGGAGGGATTCAAGAGGTTAAAAGACAACATGGCCAAACCCCCTATCCTATCGAAACCCGTCCTTGGAGAAGACTTGTTCCTTTACTTGGCCGTCTCCGAGCACGCAGTCAGCGCTGCCCTGGTCCGGGAGGAAGAGAAAATTCAGAATCCCGTGTACTATGTCAGTAAGCGCATGATAGGGGCTGAGACAAGGTACCCGGTCATTGAAAAATTAGTATTCTGCCTCCTGATGGCGTCAAGGAAGCTGAGGCCATACTTCCAAGCCCATCCGATCAAAATCCTAACCAATCATCCGCTCAGGCAAGTTCTCCAGAAGCCTGAAGCATCCGGAAGACTCCTCAAGTGGGCGATGGACCTAAGTCAATTCGACTTACACTACATCCCCCGGATTTCCATAAAAGGCCAAGCCTTGGCAGATTTCATTACCAAATGCAATGAAGCCGAGGCAACAGCAAATACGCCGGTACCACCAATCCCCACCTGGAGGGTATTTGTAGACGGAGCTTCTAATGAGAACGGTTCGGGAGCCGGAGTGGCTATGATATCACCAACTGGACTGCGGCTCCAGGCAGCACTCCGATTTGACTTTACAGCTTCAAACAATGAGGCCGAATATGAAGCCTTGATAGCAGGACTGAAATTGGCAAAAGCTGTAGGAGCCAAAAGAGTAGAAGTCTACAGTGACTCTCAACTGGTCGTAAACCAGGTTTCCGGAGAATACCAAACTCGCGGCGAGCGGATGGCCGCGTATGTAACAATAGTCCGAGAACTGCTCCACGAGTTCGCGGACTATAAAATAGAAAGGATCCCCCGAGAAAAGAACGCTCACGCGGACTGTCTGGCTAAGTTAGCCTCGAATAGCGAAATCGAAGAGCTGGGGGTAGTACCAGTGGAACGCTTGGCAGAGCCAAGCATCAAAATAAAAGAGACCACACTAACGGTTGGGCAAGAACCCACCTGGACGGTCCCCATCATAAAATACATAACCACAGGTGAGTTGCCCCAAGAGAGGGCACTGTCTCGAAAGATTCAGTATCAGGCTCATCGTTATGTAATGATGGACCAGATTCTCTACCGAAGAGGACTCAGCATGCCTTATTTAAGGTGTGTATCGGACCCTGAAGCTAGACAAATCATGTTAGAGGTCCATGAAGGGTTCTGTGGAGATCATACGGGAGGGCCCAGCCTCTCAAAGAAAATATTGAGGCAAGGGTACTTCTGGCCAACAATGAAAAAAGATTGTATAGACTATGTCCAAAAGTGTGACTCGTGCCAAAGGTACGCGAACATACCGAGAGCTCCTCCAAACGAGATTACCCTGATGACCAGTCGCTGGCCCTTCGCGGTCTGGGGAATAGATCTCATCGGGTCTCTACCTGCAGGGAAAGGAGGGGTAAAGTATGCAATAGTAGCAGTAGACTACTTCACCAAATGGACAGAGGCTGAGGCTATGAAGACAATAACTGCCAAGAAGGCATTGGACTTTGTTATCAAAAACATAGTGTGTCGATACGGCTTGCCTCATAAAATAGTCTCAGACAATGGAAAGCAATTTGATTGCGAGGAATTTACTGACTTCTGCAACCAACACGGAGTAGTGAAAAGCTTCTCCGCGGTAGCCAGGCCTCAAACAAACGGCCAGGCGGAAGCGGTCAATAAAATCCTAAAGGTCACCTTGAAAAAGAAGTTGTTGGCCTGCAAAAATAACTGGCCTGAAGAATTGCCAAGGGTATTATGGGCCTACCGAACGACCCCCAGAACCACAACCGGCCACTCGCCCTTCTCAATGGCATACGGTTGTGAAGCAATGGTCCCGGTAGAAACATTATTCCCATCCCACAGGAGGGCGACTTACGATCCTGCCACTAATCAGGCACTGCTCCAAGAAGCTTTGGATCAAGTCGAAGAACTTCGAGATGAGTCTCAAATACGGATGGCTGCTTATCAAAAGAAGGTGACCAAGTATTTTAACTCTAAGGTTAAAAACAGAAAATTCGCTATTGGGGATATGGTCCTAAGAAGGGTTTTCCCAGCCACCCAAGAACCCGGAGTGGGGGTACTTGGGCCAAATTGGGAAGGACCATATGAGATCGAGGACGAGATCGGTTCCGGCACTTACAAACTAAAAAGAATGGACGGAACCACCGTCCCAAGAGCCTGGAATGCCGATCACCTCAGAAAATATTACCAGTAGCGAAATAAAACTTAGACTTTGTTCAAAGGGTTTGTACCGTCCAAATGTATACCTCCTCTATATTAAATAAAACTGAGTGCCTTAAAAACAAAGTTTCTATGCCACTCAGGGGGGTACTAGGGTATACCGCACGGACAAACAGAAAAACAAACTAAGTAAAATATCCTGACCCAAAGGGCAGGTCAGAAAGTATGCACAAAAATAAAAAGCATAAGCATAAAAATCCTGATCCAAAGGACAGGTTAAAAAACATAAGTGTGACAAAAGAAAGATCACATAAAAAATATCCTGGCCCAAAGGGCAGGTCATATACATATAAATGGCCCAGGGACAGGCCTTAAAATATAATTGTCTCCCCTTCGAATAAAAACTGCTACCTATATATATATTGTTCTAAGGCAGCAGCAAATATGTACAAAAAAAAAGGAAGAAAAGAGAATAATAAAAGAACCGGGTGGAATCTTGGTTATACTGGGTTGATTGTACAGCAGCTCAGTCAGCCCGCGGAGGAAGGCGAGGTCCGATACGTGCCTCTAACACGGCATCAAGCTTCTTCTTCTTTTCCCGAAATTTGGCAATCATTTCCTCGGGTTTGGGATAAAAAGTAAGCTTGATATTTTGGTCGTTGGTGGACCAAGCCATGTAGACTTCATCGTCAAAGCGCTTCGGACACCGGGCGCAGGAAACAGGAGAGAGGAGCTCGACTCTTTTGGCCTTCTTGATGGATTGTTCTTTGAAATCCCTAAGCTCCTTCAGCTCCGCAGCTAGAGCGGCCTTGGACTCTATGTTCGCCTGGTGAGTTTCCTCTAAAGATCTCACCTTGGCGACCATTTCATCCAAAGCCTCCCTGGCCTCCCGGAGGTCTCGCCTGGCCTTATCAGCAGCCTCGCTTTGAGCCCTCAGTTCCTCCTGGTGTTGGGCCTCCATCCTGTCCCTCCGTTGGGCCTCGTCCCGGATCATGGCTTCCGCCTGAGCCTCCCTCCGTTTGGCCTCCTCTTCCTTGGCCTTGGCAGCCGCCTCCTGGCGCTCGGCAGCCTCCTGGTAGATCTGCCTCTCCGCTGTGAGGTCCTGAAGGACCTTCCTGACATCGTTCATGTCCCCAAAGTCGGACAGAACGAAGCCATGATTTATGATGTTCTTGGAGAGGCGGCCAGCCTCAGCAGCAAGCTGAACCATAATGCAAGGGTAAGAAGGAGAAGTTTCTCAAGGAGAAAAAATAAAAGGAAAAGCAAAAATTGCGAAGTACTTACCACCGTGAGAGAATGACTGAGGTCCTGGACCTGGAAGATGGAGTTCAGGGAAGCACAAGTGGCGAACCGTTTAGGCGCGCATCGAGTGAGCTGAGAAGCAAACTCGCCGGTCATCTCCGCGGCAAAAGGAGCCAAGGTGGGCCCTAGGAAGCGACGGAACCAGTCCGATAAGGGGTCCAGATTAAGGTCCCACGGATCCTAGTACTCCGGGTGGTTGATGCTCGCCTCAACCTCCGCCCGCAGAATCCTCCTTAGGGCTTCCACTTCGGCGTACCCCCTGGAGTACTCGTCCATAGCATAGTTATGCTTGGCTATCCGAAGCTCTGCCTCACCTCGTCCCCCGGAACCGGGGTAAGCACGATGTTGGGAGGAGCAGGATTTTCTTCCATGGGGGAGACCCCGCCGTCAAGACCATGAGCAGGAGTGTCGGATCTCCGAGGCTTCTTGGGCTCATCCTGGGCAATCATTTTGCCCTTGCGCTTACGAATCAGAGCCACCTCAGGCTCCTCTTCGCCTTCCTCAGCTTCCTCCGGAAGGGCTCGGGGCTCTCCCGTACCCTCAGCAACTTCCTCCGAGAAGTCCCACCGCTGCCCTTGGCCTTCTCCCGGAAGCACCTCCTCGTCATCCACTAAGTCAATAGTGTCGGGGGGAGCGCTGGAAGAAACCTTCAGGGAAGGGGCCGGGGGAGAAGAGGTAAAGGCCAGAGGAGCCACGGGAGTATGAACTTCGGCAAGCTGTTCCAAAATGGCATCCATGGAGACACCTGTTTCACAAAATAAGCAAGTGTTAGATGTCCGTGAGGAACCACTTATACAAGATACAACAAATAAGCTACTCCTACCCGAACTTCCTAATTCGACCCTAGCAAAGTCATGAACTTTAATGCTGGCAGCGTCATCTCTGAGATAACTGTCCGAGGGCCGGAACCAGCTGGACGTTATGTAAGCTGAAGGACCTAAGGGAATAGGTTCCGGAGGGCCGGAGCCCATTCGGGACCGACCTAGGTAATCTCCTAAGTTCGAAAAATAAAATTCCTTCAAACGATCCCCCCATCGGGTCGATGGCATCCTAAACCTATGAAGACGCTCGTCGAACCCTACAGGCCTATGACTGGCGTATTCACCAACGGAAGGAACATAACGAATTATCAAAGGAGACTTACCGCCGGAACCGGAGATGCTAGCACCAGGAGCCCCCGAGTTTGGCTCTGGGACCGAAGGCTGTGGCCGGGGAGTTTGCTTCTCCGAAGAATCCTCAATACGAAGGGGCCTTCTGGCAGGACGATCCCCAATCTCTTCTTGAAGAATCTTGTCAAAAAATTTAGCTTCGGACTTCCCGGCAATCGCCTGGCTCCTCCGCACCACCGGGCTCCCCACGTGAAGCCCCCTCCCAGAGGCAGCCTGGGCCTGAGAGTATGCCTTCTCCTGGGCCTTCCGGTAGAGATAATCTTGGTATTTTTTCTCTGCCGTGGCAATAAGCTCATCCCAGAAGGCCTTCTCCACGACCGACGCCCTTACGTTGGGACAGATGACCCGTGAAAGGTTAGAGTCCTCCACGGATTGATGCGGAAGGATAAGTTTGGCCTTCCTGCAGTTCTCCGTGGTGACCAAATCCCCGACATCGAGATCGGCGCGGTCGTAGGAGGCAAAGGCTTGGGCCCTCCGGCGGAAGGTCTGAGTAGGGGGCGTCCGCTGATAGGGTGGGATCCGCACCCACTCAGTAAGGAGCTCCGGGTGGTCCACGGCCCTGAACCCGGAGGAAAAGAAAAAGCGATGGCGATACTCCTTAACGTGAGTCTGCCTATTATACGGAACCACCCCCTCGTTAGCGGGATGGATCCGGAACCCATAGAAACCGTCCTTAAGTTTGTCCCCTTTCTTGGGGACGGATACAAGTTCATAAAAATACAAAATTTCTGCCGGGCTGGGAGATCCCCATCTGCGGGCGGTAAAAAAAATAAACAAGCCTGAAAGCAGGCGATAAGCTTGAGGAATGAGTTCATATGGCGCAAGGCCGACAAATACAAGGAAATTAACAAAATAATCTTGAAGCGGGAGCATGGCACCGGCCATCAGGTGAGTCTGACTCCAAGCCCTGAAGCCGTCATAATTGTGATTAGGCGTCTCCGAGTCGCGAGGTGGCCGGTGATAGGTCCCTGAAGTGGAAGGTTTGATTCCAGCAACGTCTATAATATTCTCCAGCTGGTGAGGACAAGTTAGGGTGGAACGAAGCTCAGCCGCTTCCCACCCGGTCGCTCGGGATTTGTACCCCTCCTGGGCAACGGGCCCCAGGGAAACCTCCTCCAGAGTGGCCATGCCTTTCCCGCTCTTCTTCGAAGATTTCGAACCAGTAGCAGACATTTTGTATTCTGTGAAACACAAAAAGAGAAAGAGAAAATTCCAGCAGTTAGGTCCCATACCAAACCCTAAGTCAAGAAAAAGGGAGTGGGGGTCCCCTAACCGCTGGAAACAGGCCCCCTCCGGACACGTGTCACATGGGAAACCCTAGAAAGATTCCCTGAACGAGTGTCGGGTGCAGTAAAATCACAGAAAGTGGTTTTACAGAGTAAAAGAAACAGAAGGGAAAAAAAACCCATTCTATGCCCTAAGCAACCGTCGAACGAAGAACCTATGGCTCTCCTCAACCAAAATGCACGATTATAACGGAGGCATGATAATGGCGGTCCTACAACTATAGCGGTAGACACAAAACAGGACACCTGAAGAACCTAAACACTTGCATGCCCAGAAATCTAAAAGTACGAACCCAGAAAAACAAACAAAGCAAGTAAAAGCATGTCACTATCAAAAGATGCAAGAAACTTACAGTAAATTGTTGAACTGGGGGTCCTGAGTGTGGCCGAGTAAAGTTGAGAAGAACTGATGATAGCAAACACGGAAAAACTGGAAGAAATGGCGAAGTGTTAAGACGGTTCGTGCTGTTTTGAAGAATTTTCTCTCTGGGAAATTCGAGCAAAAATGGCAAGGAATGGAAAGTAACCAAAATGAAGGAAAGATGGTGGCTTTTATAGGCAAAAGTGCATGAGGAACAGGCGTCACCACCTACCAATCGTACGGTGGGGGAGATGCACGATTCGAATACCCAAAGATCAACGGATCAGATCGAGCTGCCATAAAGGCGGTGGAAACTTTTGAGTATCCGTCTGACACCATTAATGCGCCGCATCAATCAAAGGGCGTGAAACGAATCGACCTCTGTAGAAAAGCGAATCGCTGCATTTAATGCCATCATTAGACACACCCTCACGCGCCCCAAGCTCGTGCCAAGAAACCGAGGAGGCGGCCGGAGACACCCCTGCAAAAAGCGAATCGCTGCATTAAATGTCATCATTAAATGTGCCCTCACGCGCTCTGGGCTTGAGCCAGGGAACCGAGGAGTCAACCGGAGGCACCTAAGCAAGCCTTGGTTTATTTTTTCCAAGTAAACAAGGCTTGGGGGGTAAATGTTGCCCCTGAATTCGCCCAAAATACGTGGACCAGTCGAATAGGGACACGTGGATCAGATAACTGGTAAATACTTGATAAGTCTTTGTACGCCACAAGGAAGCACCCTGGGCATAGGTCCCGGATGAGGCACCCGGAGCACAAGGTACTCCCGGAAGCTCGCATAGCATGAAGCCTCTCCGGGATGTGTCAGGCCTCTCATGAGTGATCAAGTCGCATATAATGCCGCATGGGAGGAAGCGTGTTGGGACTGTAACACGCAATAAAGTCTGACGGCACAACCCCCAAACAACAGCGCCACAGTAATGATCATTTAAGTCTAGCGACGGCTACTCTGCGAAGAGTCACGTCAATCACAAGGCAAAAAGGACATTCCTCATAAAAACCCTACAACACCTAGGGATTTGACCATGCATCACCCATGGTATATTCATTGGGAATACCCAACTTTATGGATACTTACAGATACGTTTGTAAGAACAATTCTAGGGATTACCCCACCAAAACACTATAAATACCCCCTCAAAACTCATTTAATGGGGTCGAGAATCTTGGGTTGCATATGAGCAAGAAGAGCAAATACTCACCAAGAACATTCTCTGTATTTATGAGGACAACATTCCCTCAAGTGGGGAATCTGTATTAAATACATCCATTAATAACAAAGACTCGTGGACTAAGGCTCATTAACGCCCCAACCACGTAAAAATCCTCATCTTGCTTTCTTACAGCTCACTACTATAATCATATTTTAATAGTTGCCGAAAATCTCGGTCAACAGCCACCATTAGGGTGATTTATACCATATAAAACACTTACAAACCACTTATCATGCGAGATTAAACGGTGCGAAATTGCTAATGAACGTTCCTCCATTAGGGAGGATTACTCACTAAAACAAACGCGGTGTAAAACCCACAATGGAGATCGAATATCTTAATAATAATAAAGCTCATTCTTTAATATGTATTTTCTTTATTATTCTAATAAATAAATTCTCATTAAATTCAAAATTTAGAATTAAAATTCAAAAATAAGAATTTAATATAATATTTATAAAATTATACTTAGATGGTGATTGAAATAAAATTAATTATTTCCATCTTAGCAATAATCTTAAATATAAATATTAAGGAAATTAAGTTAAGTTGAATTAAATTAAATAATTAGCAACTTAAAAATTTCCTTTGAGAATATATTTATTGAGTTCGAAAATTTAAAGTATATAAAAGAAATATACTATTTTCGAAAATAATAAAATTAGAAAAGAAATACTTCAAGCAAAATATCACCTATCTAGATTTTCTTTTGACTAGTTAATTCAATTTCTAATAATATATATATATATTTTTTAAATTCTTTTATTTTAAATTAATCAATTAAATGAAAAAATCATTGATTGTAGTTGGTCCAAGAATTAATTAAAATAAATAATTAATTTACAACTCAATCTATTTTTCAAAAAAAATTCGAAAATATTACATAATTAAAATGCAAATTTCGAAATTGATTAATAAAATAAAGAAAAATATATATATTGAAAATTATTTAAATTTAAGTTGAAAAATTAAATTCCAACCTAAAAATAATTTTCTATTTATTTAAGTATCATGATGAAAATCAACTTTGATATTTAGATTTTTCAAGTTAATTAAATGTATTAAATTCAAGAAATAAATAATTAAGTGTAGGGAAGGCTTAATTATTAATTTCTATTTAATACTAGGAAAAATATACTTAATAAAATTGTACCAAAATTAATTATTTAAATAATTAATTTCACAAAGTATAATATTTTCCTATTTAAATATTAGAAATAATAAGTAGTCTAGAAATTACTATCTAGAAATTATCTTATTTGACTAAGTATCTTTTCAACAAAAATTTGAAAAATATCTAATTTAAGTTATATAGAAAAAATCTAAAACTTAAATAATTTCAAATTTAGATTTAATTAAATATCAAAAATTAAGTTGTAACCACTTAATTTGAAGATATCTTTTTAAGTTAATATTTGAAAAGATATTAACCTAAAAAATATCTAAAATATTCCATTTTAAGTTAATATTTGAAAAGATATTAACTTAAAAAAAATATCTTAAGAATCTTTAATAACTAATGCCTAGGATTCCTCAACTTGATTTGAAATTTAAATCAAATATTCAAATTTAAGTTTGATAAGAAAAATCAGTTGATACAACTAATTTATAACTTAAATAGGAATATTTAATTAAATAAGCTCCAGAAAGAATTTTAGTTAGTTAAAATTCTATATTTAATTAAATACAAGAAAAATACAAATAGTTTGTCTAGAAATAATATCTAAACTAAAAGTGTTTTTCTTAAAATTAACTTTAAAATATTAAAATGAAAATAAATTTCATATATTTTAGAAGTTAATTATGTTGCTAATTCAATTTTATTAGGTCAAACTAATATAATTAACCTAGTACAGTTATTCAAATCAGGCAAATGGGCCTTCACAATTGGGGTACTTCATGTGAGGGGGTGCTGGGTTCAGTATGCCGTACCCACTTCTATGGCTCCCAACTCTCACACAAGGCCCAAAAGAGAAGAATTTAACCTTAAAATAAATAACTGTTATTAATTGAATAGGTCCAATAACTAAATGGACCTAAATAAAATCTATCATGGTGTGACATTTTATTTAGCAACAACCTATATGTATCTATATTAAAACAAAATAAACATATAGGCTCACACAGGCACACTTTGGATGGATCCTATCATGTTGCTAGGTCATACACAGATGAAAGAAGATTGTAAAATTTACCTGTTACAAATTATTAACTTGACCAAGGGAGCCATCAGATCATTAGATCTGGCAAAAAAGTAACCATGGCTATTTGCAATCAAGTAATAATAGGTTTTGAAAACTTACATACAAGCTAAAACCACATACTCCTGCAACAAGGTTAGCTGGATAGTTGGAAGTAGGATTTATTTAATTTTAAATAAATAACTTTCGAAATTAATAATAAAAAAATTTAATTAAAAAATAATTTAATTTTCGAAAAAAAAAATTAATATTTATTTTCGAAATTTTTTTAAAAACAATTATTAATTTAAATTTCGAAATTATTAAAAAAAATTTAAAAATTAAACCTACAATTTTGAAAAATTAGGTTTCAACTAACCTAAATATCATTTCAAAATTTGCTAACTACTTTTAAAATTTAAATGTTATTTTATAAATAAAATTAAATAAAAAATTAGAAAAGATAAGTTAAATATCTTTTTCAGATTTTAAATTTTATTTAAATAAATAAAATAACAAAATTTAAAAGTTAGCAAAATATCTTACATCTATTTAAAATTACATGATTATAATTATCTTATTTTAAATCTAAATAAGGTCAAAATATCTAAAAAAGATTTGATTTTAAAAAATAGTTAAAATCTGACCTTAAATTTAAAAATAAGATAAGATATAATTAAATTTAAAAATAAGATAGATTTTTAAGCAAGAAGAAAGATACTAATTCTATTCAAATTCAAATTACACTAATATCTTGAATTAAATTTAAAAAATATTAAATTAATTCAAAACGATAATTAGAATTGAATTAGGAATAGTAATAGTATATATACAAAACTATACAAAAAATCGGAAGTTAATTCCATGAAAAAGCATGAAAAATCGAAGAAAAACGAAAAAATTGTGAGCTCTACGGACAGTTTTCGCAATTGCAGGAAAATTTCAACACAGCTCCGATTTTTTCGAATCTTCAAAAAATCATAACTAATTCAAATAAAATCGAATTGAGTTCTGTAACAGGCTAACTTGCTTAATTTTTTCCAAACTATCCAATAAAAATAATTCCACAAACAGAATCGCAATTATTTTTCACAAATATTTACAAACATCAATCAATCATCAAATAACACTCAATACAACATGATACCATCCAAAAACAAACAAACAATCGTTTTAAAGTCCAAATTTCATGTAAGTAAATCAATTACCATGGCTCTGAGGCCAGTTGTTGGAATTTATTTTACCAGGATCTTAGATCTACTCACAAGTATGTTGTTTAAACACCCTAAATATGAACTTTCTAAACCGATAAATTAAACACATATAAAGTTAAGAAAACCTTACATTGATGCAGCGGAATTAATGTCTCCTTCCACTCAGATCTCTAACCCTTGAATCCTTTCTGTAGCAGAGTATAATCAAGATCTGAGCCCGAATGTCCTTCTTCTTCAAGTTTGATCCTTCACAGTCTTCCAATCTATGATTGAGTTACTGCCTGCTGTGTTGGAATTTATTTTACCAGGATCTTAGATCTACTCACAAGTATGTTGTTTAAACACCCTAAATATGAACTTTCTGAAACGATAAATTAAACACATATAAAGTTAAGAAAACCTTACATTGATGCAGCGGAATTAATGTCTCCTTCCACTCAGATCTCTAACCCTTGAATCCTTTCTGTAGCAGAGTATAATCAAGATCTGAGCCCGAATGTCCTTCTTCTTCAAGTTTGATCCTTCACAGTCTTCCAATCTATGATTGAGTTACTGCCTGTTGTGTGTGGGCACTTACTCTTTCACTAGGGTCGAAATTGATGAAGGGAAAAGAGAAGAGAGGGTTTCGGCCAAGTATAGAAAGTGGGGAAGGCTCAGTTTTTCTGAAGAGAGAAATTTCTGTCAGATTACTAATGAAAGCATGTTAAAGCATGTTATGTGACTGAGCCATCACTTTCTATTTATAGGCAACTACTAGGTTTAGGTTAGGATTTATTTGGCATTAAAATAATGAAAATATTAATTTGAAAAACCTATTTAAGTGGCCGGCCATGGTGTAGTATTGGGCCTCACTTGATTTTGCAGTTTTATCAAATTTTATCTCTATTTTCTCAAAAACGCCAATTTTCCAATTCTAACCTTTTAAATGCCAAAACTAATTATTTAATAACTAAAATAGATTATTAAATAATATTGTCATTTAATTTAATTATTAATTAGACATATAAAGTCTATTAATAAATAAATAAACCTAGAAACTCTTTTCTTTACAATTTCACCCCTGCTTATTGAAAATTCATAAAATTAGACATAGTCTAACTTTAGAATTATAATTGATCAATCACGAATCAATTAATGAGTCTTACAACCAGAATGTTCTCAACTAGAATGGGGACCATGGATCTATATGCTGAGCTTCCAATAAGTGAACCAAATTTACCAAGTAAATTCCTACTTATTAATTCTTCGTTGAATCCACTCTTAGAACTTAGAATTGCACTCTCAGACTTATATGAGCATATTGTATGTTCCACAATATCAATATGCTATCTCATATAACCATTGTTATAATCTTATTGTCATTTAAAGATCCTCTATATAGATGATCTACATCGAGATGGGATTTCTTTACCGTTCTCACCCCTCAATGTATTTTGCCCCTTAAAACACTTAGCTACCTGTAAATGGTGTTTAGTGATCTAATGATTAGTCAGTTAAACAAGAGCTCATCCATTTACTTCTATTTGCTAAGCTCGAAGGGAATCATCACTTGACTTCTATACACCAGTAGAAGCTATGGATTCCATATTTATGTTCAGCACTCCCACTCAATCATACTATCATGTTCCCAAAATATACGTATCACCCTGACCCAAAAGTAGGCTTAACTAATAAATCAAAGAACATGAATAGCACTCCTGAGTTGAGCCCAAGCATATCAGCATTTAGATTCTTTTAATCTTAAGATCAACTACTGATATTGACTTGGAAAGATATGTATAACGGTAAGTTTGTAATATCTTAACTTAGTTGCAATATCGGTCCAGTCCAATGTATACTCCATACATTCGAAACTAGTATACTTTACTAATGTCCTGGAAAGAACATAACACTTACTCCAAGTGTAAGAACACATCATCGCTGATTATCACATTAGTGTAAATCCAATAACACTGATGAAACAGGGACCAATACTTTTGATACATATGATCACAATCACATTCCACTGTGTTGACGATACTGTAATTGTGAATAAACATATTATCTGGATTTAACTGATTTTGTGTGTATGAATGTAATAAACATATTAAACCATTAGCATGTAAAATTCATGCAAACATCAATCACTTCAAATTTCTTATATTGATAACTAATCAGATTGTAAAGAGTTTTATTTAGGGCATAAAACCCAACACCCTGACCCAAAAGTATGCTTAACTAACAAATCAAAGAACACGAATAACACTCTTGAGATTGAACCTAATCATATTAGTATTAAGATCATTTGATCTAGGATCAACAGGTGATATTGAATTGAATAGATATTACGGTAAATTCTAATATATCTAATCAAAGTTCAATATCGGTCCCTTCCGATGTATACTCGATACATCCGATGCTGGTAAACTTTGCCAATGTCCTGAAAAGGACATAACACTTATCCAAGGTGTAAGAATACCTATCGCTGATTATACCATGTCAGTCTAAATCCAGTGTTTTGACAAATCAGGGAATAAACTTTCGAACATATAATTAAGATTATATTCCACTTTGTTGACAACAATATAATCATTAACAAATTCATATGTTCTGGACTTAAATAGAATTCATACATTATGTACATATAATCATGAAATAAATCATGTGAACCATGCAACATTAAATGTTATTTCTGATCTATATTAATAAGTAAATCTGATTATATTGAAATGAGTTTTATTTAGGGCATAAAACCCAACAGTAATTTCATTGGGTGGGGCTCTTGGGATATTTGCAAACCTCTGGCATGGATCACACTTAAGGAGGTAGTCTATGCAATCTTTCTTCATTGTGGGCTAAAAATACCCTTATCTTAATATTTCTTTGAGAGGCTTGGGCCTTCAGTGTGGTCTCCACATAATCCCTCATTGACCTCTTGCATGATCTGTCTAGCATGAAGATCCAACACACACCTTAAATATGGCATGTTGAGCCCCCTTGTATAGAGAATACCGTCAATCATTAAATACTGTTGAGCTTGGTACTGTATCTGTAACACCCTAACTAACATAGGCGTATTACGTGATTTTTAAACATGCTGTGCAGCTCGTTGCTAATCAACGAGGTTTATGGAAAACGTGATTAATTAAAATTTTTGCTTTTTAATTAAACTTATAAAATAATATTACAAAAGACTCGGGATCCCGATTATAAAATCATTTACAAAAGTTACTGTTCATACAAAATAATTGTCGCCTAGCAACTAGTTACAAAAATCAGCCTTGCTGTCCCAAGGATCGTACGCTCCAGGCCTAACCGCCCCAACATGTACAACCTTCATAAGCTCGCTCACGGTCCATCAGCTTTAGCCTTGCCTTTACCTACACATAAACGTAGATCTGTGAGTCGACAGACTCAGTAAGAAAAGCATAATAATATTCATACATAAAACCCGGTCATGATCAGACGCCCATACCCTTGATCATAACCCTACTGCCGTGTCAAACACGATACTGAGTCCCACTACTGCCGTGTCCAACACGGTACTGAGTCACTACTGCCCTGCCTCGGGGACCTCTACCTCGGCCCCTAACTGGCAGGGGAAACTGAGCTTCCTGACCCTGATTCGACCCCACTGAGTTGCCCTGACTCCTGGTAGTTCGCCTGGCGTCCATCTAGTCAGAACCGCCTGCGAAACCAAGAGTTGGCATATCAGGTCGTATTCAAGGAGAGCTTACTAATGCCGCTTAATTTGGAAATTAAAAACGAAACATGCGCCTATTCTACTATCAGGCTACTAACATGCTTCCTTTTTCATAAATAAATAAATAAATAAACTACTAAAGCAATAAAGGCTTACTGAACCGTGATCATAGCATGATCAGATGCCCATACCCCTGATCATAACCCTACTGCCGTGTCCAACACGATACTGAGTCCCACTACTACCGTGTCCAACACGGTACTGAGTCACTACTGCCGTGTCCAACACGGTACTGAGTTCTGAACGTTCATAGGGACGGTACTATTGACAAGTAACAGCCTGATCGGTCCAACCGGTCATACTCCGGCTGCTGGTCATACTCCAGCCTGTACCGACGTGTTACAGTATCCTCCTGATCGGTCGAACCGGTCATACTCCGGCTGCTGGTCATAATCCAGCCTGTACCGATGGGATACGTCAATAGTACGGAACCACCAACCAAGTGTCAGCCTGATCGGTCGAACCGGTCATACTCCGGCTGCTGGTCATACTCCAGCCTGTACCGACGTGACAGGGTTGGATGGTTCGAAGCCAACATACATAACTAATGTAATCTAACAGGCTTCCTACATGCACGCTAAACATGTAATCTACATATGCATATTGTTATACTAATCTTACCTGGATTCCGAATTCAGGTGTGCCGGTCAACCTGACTGGAACTTAAGTGCGCGGCGGATTACAGGCTCCTAAACCATAAAAATCACAACACTATAAGTGATACGCTAAATCACTTCCCGGGGACTTAAACTAGGCACTAAAAGTTTCCCTATCGATAAAAAGCATGGCAATACCCCTTAAAACATAAAATCGAGGAAATCTAGGGTTTCAGAATTTTCCCCAACCGGTTGCCCAACCGGAATTCCGGTTCTGGGAAAATTCAGAACCCCATCCGGAATTCCGGATGCACAACCGGAATTCCGGTTCCTCGCAGGCAGCAAACATAAAAATCCATATCTTGCTCAAATCAACTCCAAATCAAATAAAACCTTCCAGACCTGTTCTATATATCCCCTAGAACATTTCTAAAGCTTCAAAACCACCAAGATTGCACATAAATGAAAAACACCATTAAAGCTCAAGCTTTGAGTTCTAAACTCAAACTTGAGCAAACCTAGCTAACATGCAATCAAACCAGCTTGAATCTACTTAAACATGCTTAAAATAGCTTCTGAAAACAATAACAAACATCAACAACATCACAGCAACAGATTCAAATCATTTCTCTTTGAAAACCATATTTTTGAGCTAAAAAATCCAAACTTGAGCAAAGCAATTAACATTCATTACTAACAACCTAAATAACTTCAAATTAACATGCTTAAATCTCAGAAACAACAACAAGATCACAGCAGCAACAATATCAAAAATTCATGCATGCATCAACTATTTTCATCATAAATTTCAAGAAAACAAAGTAAGAAACTAAACAAAGAAATACCTCAATTAGAATCACTTTGATCTTGCGAAAACCACTTGAATCAACCAAGAAAAACCCAGCCCTTTGCACACCCACAACCAGCCGAGAGAGAGAGAGAGAGAGAGGAAAAGAGAGAGAAAAGCTTTTCCAATTTTTTCTATTTTTAAACTTTGTAATTTTTTTGTTAAAATGAAATAAAATCTCTTAACATATATCCATTCATTCAGCCAACACTTAGAGAAAATAAACACTTATTTTTCAATTAATAAACTCACTAGAAGACAAAATATCATTGGGGCAAAAAGACCCTTTTGCCCCTCCACACTAAAACCACATAATTAACACTAAAGGGGTATTTTTGGGAAATTCTAAATTCCCGGCCATTCCCGACATTCCCAATGTCTAATAAACCGTCCCAAACTACTAACATACTAAGTTGTGATTTCTACTGAGCCAAACATCGAGTTCCAAAATACCGGGCACCGGAAATGCAAAATATGAAAACTACTAAATGACATAGCAATGCATTTCTGAATTCAATAATAACAGTATAATAAATTATTTAAATAGCTATAAATAATTTCATAATTAAACGTGATTAACTGCTAATTTCCAAATTAAACTAAGCGGTCTTTACAACTATCCCCCCCTTAAAAGGATTTTGTCCCCGAAATCTAACCTGAATAACTCTGGATATTGAGCTCTCATATCTGACTCTAGCTCCCAGGTGGCTTCCTCCACCTTGCTGTTTCTCCAGAGAACCTTGACCAATGCTATGGTCTTATTCCGAAGGACTTTATCCTTTCTATCCAGGATCTGCATGTCTGGCTGCAGTTCTAGGCCCTCATAACTGAGTATATGAGAGGGATCTGAAACGTATTTTCTCAACATCGAGACATGGAATACGTTATGAACTGCTGATAAAGCTGGAGGCAATGCTAACCGGTATGCCACTTGACCTATCTTCTCGAGAATCTTGAATGGTCCTGTAAATCTAGGGCATAACTTGCCTCTTTTCTCGAAACGTTTGATCCCCTTGATCGGAGATACCCGTAAAAACACATGGTCCCCTACTTGGAACTCAACATCTTTGCATTTCGGATTTGCGTAACTCTTCTATCTGCTCTGTGAGGCAAGCATTCTAGCTTTTATCTTCTCTATTGCCTCATTGGTCCACTGCACTGACTCTGGACCTAGGTATTTCCTCTCCCCTGTCTCATCCCAGTGGATGGGAGATCTACATTTCCTACCGTATAACAGTTCATAGGGAGACATCCCTATCGTACTCTGGTAACTGTTGTTGTAAGAAAATTCTATCAACGGTAGATACTTATTCCATGAGCCTTCGAAATCCATAACACAGGCTCGCAACATGTCCTCCAATATCTGAATTGTCCTTTCGGACTGACCATCTGTCTGGGGATGGAATGCTGTACTAAATTTCAACTTTGTACCCATTGCTCGTTGCAAACTCTGCCAAAATTTAGAGGTGAACTTCGGATCCCTATCCGAAACTATAGACTTCGGTACCCCGTGAAGTCTTACTATCTCTCTGACATACAACTCTGCCAACTGATCCACTGTAAATGTTGTTCTAACCGACAGAAAATGAGCAGATTTCGTGAGTCGATCCACCACTACTCAGATGGAATCAAACAAACCCGTGATCCTAGGCAATCCGACCACAAAATCCATTGTGATATCTTCCCACTTCCATTCTGGTAGGGTTAGAGGCTGCAACAACCCTGCTGGTCTCTGATGTTCAGCCTTAATCTGCTGACAAGTGAGGCATCTCGATACGAATTCTACCAAATTCCTCTTCATACCGCTCCACCAGAAGTACGGTTTCAAATCTTGGTACATCTTAGTGGTGCCGGGATGCAGAGAATACGGGGTAGTATGAGCCTCCTCAAAGATCTCATTCCTGAGTTCCACACTATTCGGAACACAAACCCTGGCTTTATACAAAAGCATCCCCTGTCTGACACTGAAAAGTCCTTGGCTTGACCAGCCAACACCTCATCTCTGATCTTCACTAACTCTGGATCAGTCATCTCAGCGACTTTTACTCTTTCCAACAGGTCAGATTGCAGCGTTAAGTTATGAAGCTGACCTACCACAAACTCAATGCTGGATCTAACCATATCCTCTGCTAGCTGAGGTGAGATCTGAACCATACTAGCTACTTGCCCGGGACCCTTTCTACTCAGGGAATCGACCACTACATTGGCCTTTCCGGGGTGATAGAGGATCTCACAGTCGTAATGTTTCACTAATTTTAACCAACGCCTTTGTCTCATATTCAAATCCTTCTGAGTAAAGAAATACTTGAGACTTTTATGGTCGGTATAGATTTCACACTTTTCCCCGTAAAGGTAATGCCGCCAAATCTTCAATGCGAAAACCACCGCGGCCAACTCTAGGTCATGAGTCGGGTATCGCTGTTCATAATCCTTTAACTGACGGGAGGCATAAGCGATAACCCGATCGGCTTGCATCAATGCACACCCCAAACAATGTTTGGATGCGTCACAATAAACTACGAACTTCTCCTTGTCTGAAGGCAAAGCTAGCACTGGAGCGGTAATCAACCTCTGCTTTAGCTCCTGAAAACTAGTTTTGCACTTGTCTAACCAAATAAATCGCTGATTCTTCTTTGTAAGCTCGGTTAGGGGCAGTGAAATTTTTGAAAACCCTTCCACGAACCTACGGTAGTACCCAGCTAAACCCCAAAAGCTTCTGATCTCTGTCACTGTCTTCGGTCTCGGCCAATCCCTGACGGATTCGATCTTCCCAGGATCCACCTTGATCCCATCTTTGCTCACAATGTGCCCTAGGAAGGACACCTAAGATAGCCAGAACTCACATTTCTTGAGCTTGGCATAAAGCTTATGTTCTCGAAGCCGTTGCAGTACCATCTGAAGATGTAATTCATGCTCCTCCTCTGATTGAGAGTACACGAGGATGTCGTCGATAAACACAATCACACAGATATCGAGGAAATCCTTGAATACTCTATTCATCAAGTCCATGAATGCTGCAGGAGCATTGGTTAGTCCGAATGACATAGCCAGGAATTTGTAATCTCCATACCTAGTGCGGAAAGCCGTCTTCGGAATGTCCTCCTCTCGGATTCTCAACTGATGATAACCCGAACGGAGATCAATCTTAGAAAGACCGTCTTCCCCTGAAGCTGATCGAACAAATCATCGATCCTAGGTAATGGATATTTATTCTTCACCGTCAGCTTGTTCAATTCTCTATAGTCGATGGACATCGTCATAGATCCATCCTTCTTCTTGACGAATAAAACCGGGGCTCCCCAGGGTGACACACTGGGCCGAATAAACCCTATGTCAAGCAACCCTTGGAGCTGAATCTTTAATTCCTTAAGTTCAGCTGGAGCCATTCTATATGGGGCTTTGGAAACCGGTTCCACCCCTGGTGCCAAATCTATCACGAAGTCGATCTCCCGCTGAGGTGGTAACCCTGGAAGTTCTTCAGGAAAAACATCCAAAAATTCCCGAACCACCTTGATGTCCTCTGGCCGAATGGTATATGGCCGAGTGGTGTCCACCACCACGGCCAGAAACCCTAAGCATCCGCCGTGCAACAATTCTCTAGCTGACATAGCCGAGATCACTGGGATCCGGGATCCCTGAACTGAACCAACAAACACAAATGGTTCTTCGCTTTCTGGTTGGAAGATCACCATCTTCCTTTTACAATCAATGCTCGCCGAATATTTAGATAGGAAATCCATTCCTAAAATAATGTCAAACTCAACTAGACTCATCTCTATCGAGTCAGCACTTAACTCTCTACCATCTATCCTGATCGGCATAGACCTAATCCACCTGTTGGAGATAACCAACTCTCCGCCAGGTAATAGGGTTCCAAACCATGATTCATATCTATCGTAAGGTCTATCCAATTTACTAAAGACTCTAGCCGCCACATAAGAATGTGTAGCCCCAGAATCAAACAGCCCTGACCCTTGCACTCACCTCGATGGTGCCTTTTGCAGCTAGGGCACTCGGGATAGCAGAATCGGGTCTCAGTACCACTAGGACGACTCCCTCTGTTCTGGTTCCCCCGGAACCTCTTGTTTTGACTCGAGCCATCGGAAGCAGTGGGTGCTCTCTTCCTCTGATCAATGGCCGAACCACTACTCCCCCTGCTAAAGCCTGATGCAGGAGGGGTAGGAGCCCCGCCACTCGCCGGAGTACTAGCTGACTCCGACATACACCCAACTGCGCCCTCAGCTCGCAGTGCCTTCTCCACCATCTGAGTATAGGTGGTGTTGTCGTCTGTGGTGATCATCAAATTGTGTTTGATCTTCGCATTCAACCCATCTAGATACTTCTCTTTCTTACTGAAATCGGTCGGCACAATTCCCGAGGCTAACCTCGCCAACCGATCAAACTGAGTAGTATACTCGGTGACGCTCATATTCTCACGCTAGGTCAGGTGAGCAAACTCTTTCCTCTTGGCGCTTCTCACCGCCTCATTGTAGTACTTGGCGTTGAAGAGTTCCTAGAACCTTTCCCAGGTCATGGTGGTGACATCGTGAATCTGAGACACCATGTCCCACCAGACTAGAGCATCCTCCTGGAACTGGAAAGTGGCACACACCACTCTATCATTACCGGTGACACCCATGAAGTTCAAGATCTTGGTGATCACCGTCAGCCACTGTTCGGCCTTCATCACGTCTGGACCTCCCAAGAAAACTAGAGGTGCTTGCTTCCTGAACCGTTCATACAGAGGTTCCAATCTATTGGTCGCCACCACTATCTCGGCCTGGGCAGCAGGGGCAGGTGCCACTGGAACTTCGGGCACTGGAACTGCAGGAGCACCCTGCTGTCTCAACCTCTGAATCTCGAGGTCTTGTTCTTCTATCCGGGCTTGCATTTCTGCAAACTGAACCTCCCAATTCTGGGCTCCCTGATCGGCTGGGGGAGCCTGGGCAGCCTGTGGCGGGTTCTCAACATCCCGACCACGAGCCCTGCCTCGGGGACCTCCACCTCGGCCCCTAACTGGCGGGGGAAACTGAGCTTCCTGACCCTGATTCGACCCCACTGAGTTGCCCTGACTCCTGGTAGTTCGCCTGGCATCCATCTAGTCAGAACCGCCTGCGAAACAAAGAGTTGGCATATCAGGTCGTATTCAAGGAGAGCTTACTAATGTCGCTTAATTTGGAAATTAAAAACGAAACATGCGCCTATTCTACTATCAGGCTACTAACATGCTTCCTTTTTCATAAATAAATAAATAAATAAACTACTAAAGCAATAAAGGCTTACTGAACCGTGATCATAACATGATCAGATGCCCATACCCCTGATCATAACCCTACTGCCGTGTCCAACACGATACTGAGTCCCACTACTGCCGTGTCCAACACGGTACTGAGTCACTACTGCCGTGTCCAACACGGTACTGAGTTCTGAACGTTCATAGGGACGGTACTATTGACAATTAACAGCCTGATCGGTCCAACCGGTCATACTCCGGCTGCTGGTCATACTCCAGCCTGTACCGACGTGTTACAGTATCCTCCTGATCGGTCGAACCGGTCATACTCCGGCTGCTGGTCATACTCCAGCCTGTACCGATGGGATACGTCAATAGTACGGAACCACCAACCAAGTGTCAGCCTGATCGGTCGAACCGGTCATACTCCGGCTGCTGGTCATCTCCAGCCTGTACCGACGTGACAGGGTTGGATGGTTCGAAGCCAACATACATAACTAATGTAATCTAACAGGCTTCCTACATGCACGCTAAACATGTAATCTACATATGCATATTGTTATACTAATCTTACCTGGATTCCGAATTCAGGTGTGCCGGTCAACCTGACTGGAACTTAACTGCGCGGCGGATTACAGGCTCCTAAACCATAAAAATCACAACACTATAAGTGATACGCTAAATCACTTCCCGGGGACTTAAACTAGGCACTAAAAGTTTCCCTATCGATAAAAAGCATGGCAATACCCCTTAAAACATAAAATCGAGGAAATCTAGGGTTTCAGAATTTTCCCCAACCGGAATTCAAGTTCTGGGAAAATTCAGAACCCCATCCGGAATTCCGGATGCACAACCGGAATTCCGGTTCCTCGCAGGCAGCAAACATAAAAATCCATATCTTGCTCAAATCAACTCCAAATCAAATGAAACCTTCCAGACCTGTTCTATATATCCCCTAGAACATTTCTAAAGCTTCAAAACCACCAGGTTGCACATAAATGAAAAACACCATTAAAGCTCAAGCTTTGAGTTCTAAACTCAAACTTGAGCAAACCTAGCTAACATGCAATCAAACCAGCTTGAATCTACTTAAACATGCTTAAAATAGCTTCTAAAAACAATAACAAACATCAACAACATCACATCAACAGATTCAAATCATTTCTCTTTGAAAACCATATTTTTGAGCTAAAAATTCCAAACTTGAGCAAAGCAATTAACATTCATTACTAACAACCTAGATAACTTCAAATTAACATGCTTAAATCTCAGAAACAACAACAAGATCACAGCAGCAACAATATCAAAAATTCATGCATGCATCAACTATTTTCATCATAAATTTCAAGAAAACAAAGTAAGAAACTAAACAAAGAAATACCTCAATTAGAATCACTTTGATCTTGCTAAAACCACTTGAATCAACCAAGAAAAACCCAGCCCTTTGCACACCCACAACCAGCCGAGAAAAGCTTTCCAATTTTTTCTATTTTTAAACTTTGTAATTTTTTTGTTAAAATGAAATAAAATCTCTTAACATATATCCATTCATTCAGCCAACACTTTGAGAAAATAAACACTTATTTTTCAATTAATAAACTCACTAGAAGACAAAATATCATTGGGGCAAAAAGACCATTTTGCCCCTCCACACTAAAACCACATAATTAATACTAAAGGGGTATTTTTGGGAAATTCTAAATTCCCGGCCATTCCCGACATTCCCAATGTCTAATAAACCGTCCCAACCTACTAACATACTAAGTTGTGATTTCTACTGAGCCAAACACCGAGTTCCAAAATACCAGGCACCGGAAATGCAAAATATGAAAACTAGTGAATGACATAGCAATGCATTTCTGAATTCAATAATAATAGTATAATAAATTATTTAAATAGCTATAAATAATTTCATAATTAAACGTGATTAACTGCTAATTTCCAAATTAAACTAAGCGGTCTTTACAGTATCTTTCTGGACATGGTCCTTTCTTGAGCCAGTTCTCCTGTCGTTACATACTTAATGATCGGGTCCATCCAGCTCGACCATTGTTCATTGATAGTCACTACTTCTTTGGCCCTAATGCTAGGTTCCATAAGGTGTTCAACAGGTACCACCCCCAGCTTCTCTCTAACGCCCTAATGCTAAGGCACGCTACAGTGCTTTTTCAATTACTGTGCAATCTTTGCTAATCAAAGAAATTTCTCGAAAAACGTGTTAAATTAAAACTTTTGCTTTAAATATTAAACTTTGTATTATAATATAATATTTACAAATCCCGGGATCCCGTTTTCAAACCTTGTAAAATTTACTTTTCAAATTATACATTTCAAAATACACAAGTTCTAGACTTTCAAAATACAACTCCCAGATGTCCCGAGACCGAACACTCCAGGTCGCGCCGCTTGACATGTACAATCCCATCTGAGCTCGGGTTCACCCCTGTTCAGTCATAGCCTTTCCTTTACCTACACATGAAAGTAGAAACTGTGAGTCAACAGACTCAGTAAGAAATGCATATAACACATCATATAATTTCCGACCTGTAAATAGGCGCCCATACACCTATTTACAGAGCTTAACAGATGAGTATGAACGTTCTAACTAGGATACGACCATGTACCATGTACCACATGCACTCAGTATACCATCGTACTAGTGTAGGTAGGGTATGGACCGCACCTTGAGTACCGTTAAGTGTTGTACCACAGACACCTCGTACCTTACCGTACAAGTGCTGGTAACACCATGATGTACTTCCAAACATCATACACCTTACCAATGCACTCTGTACCGCAACCGTACAAGTGTTGGTAGTGTATGAATCACAACAAATAAGCATGTATATATATTAACACATACATACATTCAGATAATCACATTATACATTATACACAGTTCTTACCTGTTTTCCGAATTCAAGTGTGCTGGCCAACCTGAACGGAAATCTCGTGCTAGATGGATGCCCTAATCACAACAATTGCAACACAGATGAGTGACTCACTAAATCACTTTCCGGGACTTAAACTTGAAACTAAACGTTTCCCTATCGATAAACCTCATGGCAATACCCTAAATATCTCAAAATTGGCCAAAACTAGGGTTCTGGAAATTTCCCCAACAGGCAGACCGGTTCCCAACCGGCATCCCGGTTCTGGGTCACCAACCGGTCGACCGGTTGGTACAGACCACCCAGAACCGGAATTCCGGTTCTACTGCTGGGAACCAAAAAATCATCCCCCTTGATTCAATTCAATCCCAAACTTTACCAAACTCTCCAGTATACCTATACAATGTATAAACATCCATTTCCAATCAACCAATCACAGAACAAACCAATAATTCAATTTATGCCATTAAAGCTCAAAGCTTGAGTTTCCAAAACTCAAGCTTGCTTAGAACCATTATCAAGCATCAAAACCAGCAACTAGGGACTTAAATCAACTCAAAATAACTCTAGAATTCGAACCCTAAACATTTTAAAACCTAACAGCCCCAGAAATTCAATTTCACACCTTCAACCCAAGCTTAAAACTTGAAAACTAAAGAAGAGTTCCATTGAAGCTTACCTTAGGTTGTTTCCCCTTGAATCTATGGCTGTAAACACAGAAAAAAATCCCAGCCCCTTCCCCCTTGTTCTTGCTGCCTTCGAAGAGAGAGAGAGAGAAGAAAGAACTTCTCACAAATTTCTAATTTTCCAATTTCTTTTCTTTCTTCTTTTTAAATAAGTTAAGCAATATATTTAACTTATCTTGGCTGAGAAAAAGGGGTGCTAGGTGTCACCAAAATAACCAGCCACCTAACCTCAAATAGATCAAATGACTAATTTGCCCTTAGACTTAAAACTAGGGTATTTTCAAAGCTAGGGGTAAAATGGTCAAAATCCATAACCCCGCTCAATCCCGATAATTTATTTTCTCTAAAATATTCCCCACTATGAAATAGGGTTCTAAACTTACCCATGTGATCAATCTAGCCATCCATCGCATTTTCCGTTGTCGCCGAGCAAAAATTACAAAATTAACATATTTCATATATAAGCTAAATAATACCCCTAGAGTTTAATAAAATCTCCGGAATTGAGAAATTATAACTCTAATATTTATTTCTAAATATTGGGGTCCACAAATAAATAAATTAATAAATAATAATAAAATAATATAAATTAGTGCTAATTGCCTTTACTAATCCACATTACTAGAGCGGTCATTACAATTTCTATCTCGTTATCTAAGGAAAGCTTAGCCAGCCAGTCTGCATGGGCATTTCTTTCTTATGGAATTCGTTCTACTTTGTATTTCTTAAACTCCTGCAGCAATTCCCTAACAACCCATACGTAAGCGGCAATCTTTTCTCCGTAGGTCTTATATTCCTCTGATACTTGGCCGACCACCAGTTGCGAATCACTGTACACTTCCACACTGTTGGCCCTACAGCCTTAGCAAATTTTAACCCTGCTATCAGGGCTTCGTACTCCGCCTCGTTGTTAGAAGCCAAAACTGTGAACCTCATGGTAGCTAGGATTCTTAACCCGTCAGGAGAGATCAATGCTCTTTCGACCCCCGATCTGTTTTCATTTGACGCTCCATCAACATATACCTTCAATTTAGGCAAATCCTGAGCCGGCACACTGGCCCTGGCCTCTGTCTCATTACATTCTACAACAAAGTTTGCTAGTGCCTGGCCCTTAATCAAGATGCACAGAATGTACTGTATGTCAAACTGACTTAACTCCATGGCTCACTTAAGGAGTCTCCTTGAGGCCTCAGGCTTCTATAAGACTTGTCGAAGTGGGTGGATTTTTAAATACCTTGATGGAGTGAGCCTGGAAGTAAGGCCTGAGCTTTCTTGATGCAATCAAGAGACAGAAAGCTAGTTTTTTTATCAGGGTATACTTAATTTCGGCTCCTATCATGCGTTTGCTGACATAATACACTGGGTGTTGAATTTTTCCTTCCTCCCGGCCTAAAGCTGCGCTGGCCATGTTCTCGCAAATACCTAGATATAAATATAAGTCTTCTCTGTGAACTGGTTTTGATAACAGTGGTGGCTTAGCCATGTGTTCTTTTAATTTCCTAAATGCTTCCTCGCATTCTTCAGTCCATTCAAACTTTTGATATTTGTTCAAGATATTGAAGAATATTGGAATGCACTTATCAGTTGAGCGGGAGATGAAGCGACTCAAGGCGACATCCTTCTTGGTTAAGCTTTGGTCAACATTATGTCTGTTTGGGGAGGGCATACTCAATAAGGATTGTATTTTTTTTGGGTTTCCCTCTATCCGACATTGAGTCACTATGAATCTTAGAAATCTTTGTAATTTGACGCCAAAAGTAGATTTCTTGGGATTGAGTTTCATCCCATACCTCTGGACTACTTCAAAACACTCTGTGAGGTCATCTGCATGGCCCATGCATGTTTTGGATTTCACCAGCATGTCATCTATGTATACTTCCATATTACGTGCAAGGAGACCCTTGGACATCAGATTGACCATTCGCTGATACGTTGCTCCAGAGTTAAGCATACTTAACTTGGGTAATCTCAAGATGGGAAATCTTTCGAGCAGTCATCCCGAAAAGCGTATGAGTGAGGACAAAGTACGCTAGAAAGATTCATATTAGGATGCAGAATTCATAGTCGTTCCAGAGATTTCTAAGAGGAAAGAATGTGTTAACAAGTAATGATTTACAAGGAATCAACATGAGTTCATGTTAGTGGGTGAAAATAAGAAATGCTCTAATTGAACACCTATTAGAAATGAATACTTAACTTGTTATTAAGCTAAGTCAGTAGGTCAGCTTAAGATGTCCCATATAAGGAATAGAAAGACATAATTATGAATTATCATGTATTGTGGGATCTTATTATTTCGATTGAATAGTAACAGTTAGACATACCGAGTTGATAAGCTATTAGTATAGACAATTTATACTATAAATGAGAATAGAGAATTCATACGAAGGAATAGTCTAATCTTGTGAAATTACAAGGTTGATATCTTTGGCTATGATGTTAAGAATTAAAGAAGGTTATTACTAACCATGGAGGTTAAAACGAAAATAGTATGGTGTTTTATTCTTGAAAGGTGGGTAACCCGACAAGATCAATGGAATATTAGAAACATGCTATGAGCATATTTGACAAAGGTTAGATTATCTTAGAATAATCTCTTTCTTGATGAGGTGTTTACTTAAAAGTGACAATTAAATGTGCCACTTGTTAGGCACCTTAATAAGTGTGGTACGAGAGAAATATTAGATACATGTTCACTGGATTAAGGAGGCTAGGTAGCCTATTAGCTAGCCTTAACTCCTACATTGTCCGGAGTATATAATGTGTTTCATGTCTCTATGCTGAGAAAATATGTATCAAATTCGACCCATATTCTGAGCTGTGACAATGTTAAACTTCAGACAAATATATTATATAGGAAAAATATATTGTCCAGGTTTTGGACTAGAAAAACGAAGTACTATGAAATGAGACAATTTGAGAGTTAGAATCATAGATATGGGGGTAATATCCCAAATTTTTTAAATTTTGAGGGCAAAATTTTTATAAGGAGGGGATGGTTTTAATATCCCAATTAGTCTAATGGTAAATAATTAGGGTTTATATTTATATTATGAGTTAATCAGGTAATAAGTGGGATTATGATCCTACTAATTTATTTCAGCATCAAATTTAAATTTTGCTATAAGTGATTACATAATCGTAATTTGTTAATTACGCAGATCTATATAGCATGTGTGAATGTAATATGAGCTATATGTGGAATAAAAAAATATTTTCAAGTTTGGTGACCTTGGAGACCCAATTGGAGGCCAAAAATGTCACAATAGTTTTAGTTAGAGATATTGATGAGATTATTGGGATAAATTAATTTTAGAAATATCGGGGTATTTTAGGGTTCTGTTAGTTGGCCAAATATCCTAGAAATAGAGATTTTTTAGTGGCTAAGAAATAATAAGATAACTATTAATAATAAAAATTTTATTAATATTATTATATTATGATTAATATTATATTATTATTATTATTAATATATTATTATAATTTTGACCTTATATTATTATTCTCGGGTAGTCATGGGACTAGTTCTGATGTTTACTTGTTGAATTTGAGGTTATTTTTAGTTAGAAATCGAGTTTTGAACTTTTGAAAGTTTAGTCCGAACGTTAATGGCGTTTTTCATTTAAGGGCCCGATTTTTATTTCTGTTACGTAAGGATGGTAATATTTATGGTATGTATGCGCCCTGTGAAGTTTGGAGGGATTTAGATATGTTTTGGAAGTGTTTCGGTGAGTGCGAAAATTAGGATTTGTGAGTTTTATAGTTCTTAGAAATGTCTAAGAGATCAGAAATCATATTTTTGTCATAACTTTTGACTCGGGTTTTCGTTTTGGATATTCTATATACCGTTTTGAAGGTGGCAACAAGCTCTATAATATGGTATATATATTTTAGAGCCAAAATATAAGTTTTATTTTAGTGTATTTATACCACGGGGTTTGGTAGGAAACTCTAGATTGCCTTATGTGAATATTAAGTAGTGTTTTGGGATAACCACTTATTGGTTTACCGTTGTTGTGACATAGGGACGAGATCATCGGGGATAGTTCTCCACTTGGGTTGGCCGAAATGTATGAAGCTGGATTAAAGGTAAGAAAAGTATATTGTACTGCATAGTACGTTGTATGTAATACAATTAGTATTGTTATGAAATGATTAATATTGAGATATAGTTAATATTGTTATATATTGAAAACATAGATTGGTTAAGTATTAATAATGTGATAATATTATGCATGTGATATATGGGATCACCTCATTAGGTGATGCAATTTTCCTGGCAACGTACTGGGTGTGAGTATAGGCGTTAGTAATATATAATGAGTACCGAACGTAGATACAGGCTCACCTGATTAGGTGATGCAATTTTCCTAGCGACGTACTGGGCGTAAGTACGGGCGTCAGTGATATATGATAAGTACCGGGCATAGGTACAAGTTCCTCTGATTAGGCAGTTACTCTTGGCAACGTGTAGATATGGTGTCAGTGATATGAAAATTGCCAGGTTATGGCATAAAATGAAACTGTTGTAGGATTTCCTCCTGGCGACGTGTAGATACGGACGTCAGTGACAGATGATAAGTACCGGGTATAGGTACGAGATCGTTTGATTAGGCAATGCGATATATTGGTCAAAGGTGTGACACGTGCTCACCTGATTAAGTGATGCAATTATATGATATATGGGTGCAGGTTTTTGGCACAAGCTCACCTGATTAGGTGATCATGGTGATCATGCAGTGATGCGATATATGGGTGCCAAACTATGGCACGAGCCTGATTAGGCAATACAATACAGGATTATCAGATTAAAGCATCGACTTGCCTGATTAGGCAACGTGATGTTATGAAGATAGTTACTTTATGAGGTAATATATATATATTATTTATATGATTAAATGAATATGAATTCTATTATTAGTATAATTGTTTTGAATTACTAAATATTTGTACATTGGTGCTTATGTTGGAATTTATTTTACCAGGGTCTTAGATTTACTCACAAGTATGTTTATTAACACCCTAAATATGAACTTTCTAAAACGATGAAATAAACACATATAAAGTTTAGTAAACCTTACATTGGGTGCAGCAGAATTAAATGACTCCTTTCGTTCAGATATCTAGCCCTTGTTTCCTTTCTGTAGCAGAGCATTATCAATATCTGAACCTGGATCTCTTTCTCTGAATCTTTGATGCTGAAACTCCTTCTTGCTGAAAGTCTTTCTTCACGATCTTCCTCACTATGGTTGAGGTATCACTTCCTATGTGTGGGCACTACTCATACACTAAGAATTTCGAAATCTCAATGAGGAAGAGAGAGAGAGTGGGTTCGGCCAAAGATAGGGAGAGAGAAGGCTAAGGTTTTTCTCTGAAGGAAAAATAGAAAATTTAAGTGTAATTTTCCTGAAGCCTTCACTATCTATTTATAGCATTCCACTAGGGTTAGGTTTGAATTATTTGGCATTAAAATAATGAAAATATCAGAGGTAAATTCCTATAAAAGTGGCCGGCCCTATACTAGTGGATTTGGGCCTCACTTTTTGCAATTTTGCAGTTTTATTTTTTCTGCATCTGATTTTCTCAAAAATGCCAATTTTCTAATTCAATCATTTAAATGCCAATTCTAACTATTTAATAACTATAAACAATTATTAAATAATATTGTCATTTATCATATTTATTAATTGAACCATACAAAGTATCATAATTAACAAATATGCCCCTAAAACTCTTTCTTTACAATTTCGCCCTTACTTAGTGAAAAAATTCACAAATAGACATAGTCTAATTTGAGAATTATAATTGATTAATCAAAACCAATTATATGAGTCTTACAAGCAATATTATCTCAACTAGTGCGGGGACCATGGGTCTATATAACCGAGCTTCCAATAAGTAGATCAAGAATTTAACACTAAAATTCACTAACTTATTAATTCTTCGTTGAATCCACGCATAGAACTTAGAATTGCACTCTCAGTATATAGAATGCTCTATATGTTCCACCATATAGATGCATCATTAGTTATCCATTGTTATAATCCTAATGTGATCAATGATCCTCTATATGAATGATCTACACTGTAAAGGGATTAGATTACTGTTACACCCTACAATGTATTCTATCCTTAAAACACTTGACCCCGTATAAATGATATTTTAGCTTATGTGAAATGAGTACTCAACCATTTATGTTCGTTTGGTCAAGCTCGAAGGAGATCATCCTTTGCTTACTATTCGCCAGATATAAGCTATAGATTCCATGTTTATGCTAGCGCTCCCACTCAATTGCACTACCGTGTTCCCAAAATGTACGTATCACCCTGACCTAAAAGTAGGCTTAACTAACAAATCAAAGAACACGAATAGCCTTTCAAGATTGAGCCTAATCATAACTGGATTAAGAACATTTGATCTAGGATCAACTAGGCGATATTGACTTGAATAGATATTACGGTAAGTTTAATAAATCTAAGTCAAAGTTCAATATCGGTCCCTTCCGATGCATACTCCATGCATCCAACCTGAGCTTTACTTTAACCAATGCTCTGGAAAGAACATAGCACTTCTCCAAATGCAAGTAAACTCTGTTGTAGATTGTCATATCAGTAAAATCCTATGTCTGATAAATCTAGGAAACTTTATTCACAAAGTCATGTTTATTTTCCAACGTGTTGACGACACAATAAACAGGATCAAGTATGTGAAAAGGGTTTCAGATGAATCTATACATTATGTACATATAATCATGAAATAAATCATGTGAACCATGCAACATTAAATGTTATTTCTGATCTATATTAATAAGTAAATCTGATTATATTGAAATGAGTTTTATTTAGGGCATAAAATCCAACAAACTCCCACTTGCACTAATATAAAACAAAAAGTGCGTTTCAAATAATCTCAACACTTTGATATACAAATCAAGTGTAGTAGTAGTAAACTCCTTGTAATAGGATCTGAAAGGTTGAATTAACCACAACCTTTCCTCCACTATTACTCTTCCTTAATCACAAAATCATTGATAATGTGAAATTCCTCTCTATATGTCTACTCTCTTGGGATACTGGATTCTATACCTTTGGCAACTACTTCTTGGTTATTCAGGAAGTAACACTAGTAGTTTAGGCAATTTGGAATGGTGCCAATGATGTATAGAACTTTCCTTAGACTGAATAAGTACATTTCCTGTAACTTTAACATTCAGTCCCTTCCTGCTAGACCTAGAGACTTCAGATAGGTTTTTACACTTCTCCAAATTCACTATTCCACCCCCAGAGTAATCACCATCTTATCAGAAAGATTTACTAGTACAAAGGCAAATTTCGAAATCTGATATGGTGTAGTCTAAGACTTTTTAAACACACTCTTATAGACTAACATATAGTTCCTCTTCTTAATCTTAAGATTTACTTGATTGTCTTCCAATGTTCTTCTCCTGGATTAATCTGATACCTACACTACTACAATTATTCGAATTCGCGACTGTTTTGAAAACGATTTTTTTCGGGGACGGTCGCTAAAAAAATTAAGTAACTGTTTAAAACCGTCGGGAAAAATGAGTATTCCCGACGGTTTTAAACAGTAGCTACAACAATAGGCGACGGTTATTATTAATTTATAAATTAGTACGAAAAAAAATAGGAGTATACCCGACTGTTTAAAACCGTCGGGTATAGTATAGCCGACGGTTTTAAACCGTCGGCTATACTATACCCGACGGTTTTAAACCGTCAGATATACCCCTATTTTTTTTTTAATATACTTAATTATATTTCCCTCCTCCCCAATTCTATTTTTCAGCAAAATCTAACTCAGCCCGCCACTCTCTCTTCGCAGCCCCCTCTCTCTCTAGCACAACCCCCTTCTCTCTTCTCTTCTTTGTCGACGACGACGTGACCCAGCCCCTTCTCTTCTCTGTCGACGACGACGGCACCCAGCCCCCCTCTCCGTTCTCTGTCGCACGACACGAGCCAGCCCCCTTTCTCTTCTCTTCGTCGGTTCGGAGTCCAACCTTCGCACCACCACAATATCACGGTATGAGAATAATATACATATATATTCTAGTTTTTATAAAAAATAATATATATTCTGGTTTGTTTATGTTGAGAATGGTATACTCACATATTCATAGACTTGTGTCTGCGCATACACACACAAAAAAAGTTCTAAGTGTAGCTACTTATTTCGGTTGGACCTATCTTATGCTTTTGATCGTTAAATTTCCTTTAGTCTAAATGACTACGCTGTCATTATTGTCTTACGAGTTTAAAATGGCTTTCTTGAAGAGGGATCAAGCAATCAGGCATCAATTAAGGATTTCCAAGGGCTTACTGTAGAGAGACTTCGTGCACTTCTAAAGGCCAAAGGACACTTTCTTTGAAGGGAAAGAAGGCAAGTATTAATAAAACCATCTAGTGATGCTCACTAAGCCAAATTTGTGATGATCTTTTTCTCTTCTTACATACATGTCTTTATAATATATACTCATTTATAATTTTGAGAAGGATATCATATCATTATTCATTATTAATTTTTGTGTCTTATTTCACAAACAAATAAGTCTTTCATTTATTTTTCATATAAGTTTGTAACTATTTCCATATTACCCCAAAAAATATGCCAACAACTACAAAATTAGCTTTCCCAAATAATTACATAGAACTAGCAATGTGTAGTACTTTCCCTGTAAAAATAGAAACCAAATTATTCTGGGTGCAGTGAATTTATAATAACCAATTAATTACTTTGTTTTTTTCTAATATTTGTAATATATATATATATAGTTTTTGTGTGTCCTATATGTTTCAATTTCAATGAAACTTGATGATTATTTGCCTGTTTGGGAATTGATTTTACTCCCCACAATACCATAAAAAAATAAAGTAGAGTTTTATTGTCATTATTTTGTTCTTACTTTTGATTCAGCAAAGGTGGTTAAATAATGACATGCCTTATAACATGCGGGATAGAGATATATATAAAGGGCAGAGCAATGCTCGAACAAGGAAAATTGCTATAGTGCTATGCCTATTGGGGTTGTAACTTGTAAGTAGTATAGTAATAGTAGTAGTGGTCCAGCCACGCAATGTACAAAAAAATTAATTAATTAATTGCCTTTAATCTATATACCAAATAATACAGCATACTAGTACATGAGTAGTAGTATTTTCCATTATATATATAATATAATATTTATATAGCTGCATATGTAATGTTGCAATCTTAACAAGAAATATATATATATAAAATTATTGGCTGGTCATAATGCAATAAAAATTATTGGCTGTACTTAGAAAAATAACTAACAGTTTTCATGCTAGCTAATCACATATATATATATGAAATGAATAGTATAGTAGTGGTGGCAGAGGTCGTTGAAGTTGGTTCTAATGCGATCTGACGAGACGAGAGTTGATTATGTAGTCCCTCTTTAATTTATATTAATATATTGTATTTGAGAGTTGATACTTGTTAACAGATTATGTATTTATTTGTAGGTTTTGGGTTCTTTGTGTTGACTGAAGGTTGCGCAATTGTAACTCTATCTATTGGAGAAAGGTATAATCTCTAAAAACTTTATAATTCTTTGTTTAGTGGAGTTTGAATATGTTAGATATTCATCCGTAGTGAAGTAGGTTCTGCGATTAATTGTACTGCGGTCGGATGGGTGGAATATATATGCATGTTAGAAGAGTTTGAATATCTTAAATATTCATCCATAGTGAAGTAGGTTCTGCGAATACATGTACTGCGGTCGGATGGGTAGATAATTTTATATTGTTAATGTTATTTTCTTATTATTATATTGTTTTATGTGTTTATTAGTTATTTTTTTCATGTTTTTAATTTTCGGGAATGTCCGATTACAGCTGTTATGCTGCCGAAATTTTACTAGAATTAGGATAAATTTCACTAAAATGCATAAAATTCAATAAAATATATACACATATTTAAACAAATAACTGAATAAAGTTTTTTTTTTTAGAAGTTTCGAAATGGATAGAAATTGGATGAGTGCGAATAGATTATCAGCGGAGTATAGTGAAGGAGTTGACCATTTCTTGGACTTTTGTCAGAAGAATGCTAAAAATACTAAATTGGTTCTTTGTCCTTGTCTTAAATGTGGTAACATGGAGCGTGTGGACATTGCTAGTATAAAGGAGCATTTATTTAGGAACGGAATAGACAAGAGTTATAAGGTTTGGGTTTACCACGGGGAAAAGAATAGAGTTCCGGGCGAGGGAACGTCTAAGTCTAACAAGGTTAAGGGTGTTAATTTGGAGTATGAGGATGATCACATTCCAGAAATGATTGGAGATGCACAATATGAATTAAATGTCGATCTTTTGAAATTTCAAAGTTTTGTAGAGGATGCCGAGAAGCCTATTTACCCTAATTGTAATAGGTTTACTAAGTTGTCGACACTTATTAGATTATACAACATAAAAGCCAAACATGGGTGGAGTGATAAGAGTTTTTCGGATTTACTAGCTTTCCTAGTAGAGTTATTACCGGAAGGTAATGTGGTGCCTTCATCTTTTTATGAGGCGAAGAAGACACTTTCTTCATTAGGCATGCAATATGAAAAAATACATGCATGTCCTAACGATTGCATCCTATACCGTAAGATGTTTGTGGATGCAATATGGTGTCCCACTTGTGGTGAGTCTAGGTGGCAAAAGAAAAAGAATTCTGACGAGGTAAAGGTTGGTGTCCCTGCAAAAGTATTATGGTACTTACCCCCAATACCTCGTTTTGTTCGGTTTTTTCAAAATGCCAATCATGCAAAAAATTTAATTTGGCATGCCAGCGATAGAAAGGTAGATGGTAAGATGAGACATCCAGCTGACTCACCCGCTTGGAAATCAATTGATGCTAGGTGGCCTGAATTTGGCAATGAACCTAGGAATATCCGTCTTGGTCTTTTTGCCGACGGAATCAATCCACATACCAGCCTTAGCAGTAAGTATAATTGCTGGCCAATTTTTCTTGTGATGTATAACTTGCCGCCTTGGTTGGTAATGAAGAGGAAGTTCACTATGCTTACACTGTTGATATCAGGCCCTTCACATCCTGGTAATGACATTGATGTGTACTTAGCCCATCTAGTTGATGATTTGAGTCGATTGTGGCATGAGGGTGTTTCTGCTTACGATACCTTTAGGAAAGAAGAGTTCAATCTTAAAGCCATATTACTGTGGACCATTAATGATTTTCCAGCTTTCGGAAATCTTTCTGGATACAGTGTGAAAGGGTACAAAGCATGTCCTATTTGTGAGGAGAGAACATGTTCTATGTATTTAAAACACTCGAAGAAGATGTGTTACATGGGACACCGAAGGTTTTTGCCAAAAGAACATGTGTTTCGCACTTGGAAAAAAGCATTTGACGGTAAGCAAGAATTTGGATTGCCACCGCCACCTTTGCTAGCTAGGGGAACAAGTGTTAGAAAAGTTGAATAAAGTTCAATTCCACCTTGGAAAGCGAAAAGCAAATCCAAAGAAAAGAAAAGGTCGTCGTGAGAAAAGTGACGTTGTTGCAAATGAACCTCAAGGGCCATGGAAGAAGAAGTCAATATTTTTTGAGCTCGAGTATTGGAAGCATTTGTTGATACGTCATAATCTGGATGTGATGCACATTGAGAAAAATGTGTCAGACAGCTTGCTTAATACCTTGTTCAATATTCCTGGGCGTAGCAAAGATGGAATCAAATCCCGCTTAGATTTGAAAGAGTTAGGGATTCGTTCCAATTTACACCCACAAGTTGTTGGTCGACGGACGTTCTTACCACCATCTTGTCATGCTCTAACTAAAGCAGAAAAACAATCTTTGTGCGGTTCTATCTCCCAGGTGAAAGTACCTGAAGGGTACTCCTCAAATGTCTCTGATTGGGTAGATATGAAAAAAATTAATTTTGAGTGGTCTAAAATCTCACGATCATCATATATTGATTCAACATATTCTACCAGTGAGTATCCATTCTGTGTTGCCAAAGAAAGTTAGATATGCAATTACGAGATTGTGTTTTTTCTTCAAATCTCTTTGCTGTAAAGTGGTTGATGTGCCTAAGTTACAGAATCTCAAGATAGAAATTATAGAAGTTTTGTGTTACTTGGAACAATTTTTCCCGCCTTCCTTTTTCGACATAATGGTCCACCTAACAGTGCATTTGGTGAGAGAGGTAAAGTTATGTGGACCTGTGTACTTGAGATGGATGTACCCATTCGAACGATACATGAAAATCTTGAAGGGTTATGTCAGAAATAGAAGTAGGCCTGAGGGTTGTATTGTTGAATCATACATCGTTGAAGAGACGATTGAATTCTGCTCAGACTACTTGTCAGAGGTTACCACTGTTGGCTCTCGCTCTACTCGGGTCGATAGGGAAATAAGCAGAGGGGGTAGGGGTTTTTCTATTTGTGGTGTGAGCCGAGCTGATTGTGAAGAAGCGCACCGGCTTGTGTTGCAAAATACTGATGTTGTCCAACCGTACATTGAGTAAGTTTAAGATAATTTTCCATTGTTAAAACATATTAATAATATCAATTCAAACTAAAATAAATCCATTGAACACTTGAAGGGAACATTTTAATTGGATCAAGACTACTAATCTGACTAAGGCACGAAATCAAAAATGGGTACAAGATGAACATTATCGAAATTTCAGTACATGGTTAAAAAACAAGGTACTATTAACATTAATGTTTTGTTACGCATCATATGTTGATTTACCTTGACTCACTAATCAACTTGTTATGTTCATAGGTATATGCAGAAATGTGTGAATCTCCGGGTAGTGTGTCCAACACACTACTTTGCATATCACGAGGTCCTTCGTGTGATATACTCAAGTTCCCATCGTACTATATAAATAGTACTCAATTTTGCACCCAAGCCCGTGATAAATCTAGAAAAACTCAAAATAGCGGTGTCATGATTGTTGCTAAGGCTTTCCAAATATCTAGTTCAAAAGACAAAAACCCTATTGAATGTGACATGTCTTTTTACGGTGTAATTCAAGAAATTTGGGAATTAGATTACAGTAGGTTTCGAATCCCTATTTTTCTTTGTGATTGGGTTAGGAGTGATAATGGGGTCAAAGACGATGAATTTGGATTCAAGTTGGTGGACTTAAATCGAATCGGACACAAGTTCGATAGGTTTATAATGGCGTCCCAAGCCAGTCAAGTGTTTTACATGAGTGATCCATTAGATGCACCCTGGTCAGTTGTCTTGACGACACAACCAAAAGATTATGATAATCAAGAGTCTAATGGCGATGATCTCATGCTTAGTGACCAAATTCAACAAATCACCCCACCACCTGTTGATGTCACCGTTGGGGACGATATCATATCATCCCGTGATGATGGTGAAGGATTATGGTTGAACGAATCTATCAACACGTGATTCATATATCAAGCACGTATTGGTATGTAGTCTTTTTCATATATTTACATTTAGCTATTATTTTGACTATTCTTGTATATTCTAATGTATGATTTTAAATTTGTGTAGGCTTTTATATCATGGAACGAGGTGGGGACGATGAGTTGAGTGCATGGTTGGATTATGATGGTGATGATGGTCCATCCTTGCCAGAAGGATCTAGTGTTGATCCTGAACAGCCGTCCGTGGAAGAAGGTAGTGGTGATCCTGAAGAACCAACACAGAAAAATACTCACGGGAGAAGCAAACGAAATGATATAACAAAAATGGTTAGCGAGGGAAAAAAGATGGAGATTGAGTACAATCACTACAGACAACACTGGGGAACAGGAGGGACAGCAAAAGTTACCCGAATTGGAGCATGGGTGCGAACTAATATTCCACTTAGATACATTACGTGGCCTAAAGTGAGCCAGGACCTTAAAAACCAATTATGGGAACACATAAAGGTAAAACTAATTCTATTATTCGAGATCTTCATTATTGATTATAAAACAAGGTACTTATAACTATACTATTGTCAATGTTGCAGGTCGCGTTTGATGTACCAAACACAGATAAGAGGATGACAATTGCTAAAGGTGGAGATAGGTGGAAAGATTGGAAAAGTACCCTAACAGAAGGTATTTTTACATTCAAAGATGTCGCTCCCAATCTTCTCGAGAAGCTCCCCAAACTTTATGAAAAAATAATTAACTTGCAAGAATGGAGAGAGTTTGTGGACTCGAGATTAAGTCCAGAATTTGGTGTGAAGAGGAAGAGGGCCCAAAAGAGTAGGGCTTGTAATCTTTATCCCCATCGCACTGGACGAGGTGGTGTAAGGATGATTCAAGAACAGATGGAGAAAGAGGTCGGCCACCAAATTACTGAATTTGATAGCTTTAAAATTTGGAAAAGATCTCGCACTAAGTTTAATGGTGAGGTGGAGGGCCCAACTGCAGAAGTCGTTAAACGGATTGTAAGTTTAAAGTTTAATTTTGTTTGTATTAATTCTTATGCTTCATAATTTATTTCTAACTCTAATTGTTTTGTTTGTAGGATGAATTACGCAAGCAAGTGGCAGAGGGTCTTGTACAAGTGGAAGGTAAAAGAGACGTGCTGACCATAGCGCTCGGGACAGATGAGCATGGTGGTCGGGTTTGAGCCATGGGTTTCAGCGTCACCTAAACCCAATATTTCAACACACCACGCCCTAAAAGGAAAAATGCCGATGGGTCGAACCAGGAATCATCTGAATTGGAGAGACGCGTGCGTGAGACAGAGGAACGCAACAAAAAGCTAGAGGATAAAGTGGATGAGCTCATTCGTTTTATTAGTTCCCAGCATAGCAGTGTTGCATCTGGTTCTGGTGCTGGAGGAGCATCAACTGAACCACCGAACGTTGACATTGCCTCTGAACCAGTAGCACGACCGTCGAGTGCTGCCAATGTCTACTCTGCACCAGATCCCATAGCACAGCCGTTAGGTGCTGCCAATGTCTACTCTGCACCAGATCCCATAGCACAACTGTCGGGTACTGCTAATGTCTACTCTCCATCACCCCCGCGTTTTCGAGAGGAAATTGCTCCAGCAGCAGCACCGCCACCTACTGGTGGTAGTTCAGAAGAGGTAATCTTAATGTTAGTTTACGAATTATTCAAATGCAAAATTATAAATATGGTCAACTTAAACATTGAGTTGTTTCTTGTTTGTTTTGGATTTATAGACCTTACAATGTTGGATGCACTGTCTGTTGGAGCCTAGTGGGATGGTACTGAAGGTTGCTTCAGGGCACATTGTGAAGGAGAAATATTTGAAAGATGGAAAGTTTTCCATTAACATGGAAGAATACCTACACAAAGATTATTGTCGGGTATATATCGAAGAGCCAATATGGAGAATGCACTGCTCCCGTGTCCCTTAGTCGACGATTCATTGATGACAGTAGGTCAAGCTGTAAATGGTCATGTGGCATGGCCAAAAGACTATCTTACACCTGTTGGGAAATATTTGGTATGTTTCAATTTGTTTACTTAACTTATTGTGTTTATTAGTTAATGGCATTGCTAACTTATTGTTTTTTTTCATATATATAGACACAACCACCCACCAAGAAACTTCAGAAGCAACCCGTGAAGAAAAGCTCTGAAGATTTACTCGGTCCTCCAACACAGCCTCTAAAACACCCTGGGAGGCCGAGTAAGGCAAAAGTTAATGCAAAGTATGCCCAACCACGCCAAACTTCTTCCATTATTGCATTTTGGAACTTCGTCAAAAGGTGGCCCAAGTCATCCATGCTCCAATTCCAAGTCCAGAATGAGCTATTTGGGGTCGCAGATGACTCTTTTTGGCTTGCTAAGAGTGATTCAAGAATTGTGCACCATGCAATACTTGGGAGCCCAACAAATAGGAGTTTGGTGCAAGTATGATTTATAACTCTTAATAATAAACTTGCTAATGTTCTTTTGACAACAACAGTTATTAATTATGACATTTTATCAGGTACCTTAAAGAAAGACTGTTGGACATGGGTGGGTTGAATCGAGTTTATGAATTTTGAATCCGGGTGCGATTGCCACCGATGCAGGGGATGAGAGTAATCGTTGCCAAGCACTAGTCGCTCGAATGACTAGGATGACTAATTCAGAGAAATGGCTTATTGCCCCATATAATAATAGGTATATGTAGATGTAAACTAAATAATTTTGGTATTTTTAACTCTTCATAAAATTTATTATTATGTATATGTTAACACTTTTACACTTATTTGTCCGAGCAGGAAGATGTTTCACTGGATGCTTGTAGTCATCCAGCCAAGTACGCAGACGGTGGCGTACTTGGATTCAGGCAACGACGAAATCCCAGATGATTTGAACTTTATTATATCCACGTAAGTTCTATATCAAACATCCCAATATGTTAGTGTGTTCTTTATTTATAAATTTACATATGCTAATTAAATTTACTTTTTGTGTAGATCGTTCACAATGTATCCGAATGGTACAACGACCTGATCGACCTACCCAGTGGATGACTCCTATTTGTCCTCAACAACCCGACGACAAACAATGTGGATACTACGTCATGAAATTCATTGAAAGTTTCATGGTCGTAGAAGATCCAATACAATTGTTGACCCGACAAGATAGGTTCTCCACTCCGTACACTAATGATGAGATAAATATTATGCGTGATCGGTGGATTCATTATGTGAAAGCGGAAGCGGAGCGACAACAGTTACCGTGTTAGACAGTGTGTATACATATACATATTAGATGATATTAATTAGCATTAGTTCAATTATTGTGACTATACAAAATTTTAAATATATTTAGACGTTAGTTTAATTGTTGTGACTATGCAGATTTTTACAAAATTTAAAAATTAATGCAGGGAAAAAAATTGCAGAAAATTTGTTTTTTTTTCCTATTTTTCAAATGCACCGACCGAAAAAAACCGTCGCTAAAAAAAATTCAAAAACGAAACCAGCATATAGGCGACGGATTTAAACCGTCGAAAATCCCAGATTAGCGACGGTTTTGAACCGTCGCCTATTTCGCCCAATTTACGACGGCCGAATAGGCGACGGTTATAGAAACCGAGGACAATACTTTAAACGACTGTTTAAAAGCGTCGGGAAAACCTATTTTTGTAATAGTGCTACTCATTACTCCCACTCAACAGCAGGTGTCTGGTCTAAGGCATACAAAAGCATATCTAAGACCTCTCACTGTTGATTTAAGAAATTCTTTCATGGTTTTATCTTTTCTGGAATAGTTGAAAACTTTTCCTTAGATAAATAAAATCTATGCCTAAGAAGTTGTGAAGCTTCTATAGATTGCCATTAGAAAGAAAATGCTTTAGCATCTTACTAAAGTAAGTTGCTTGCATTAGAGTAAGTAATTACCAGGTATACCACAAGCCATAGGTTTAGATAAACTCAAACCTATAATACTAGGAACAGAAAGTTTTGTTAAGTCCCTTGAATAGGCTTATAAACGAAAATTTCCTTTTATGCCCTTGTAATAGAAAACTTTAGGTTATTCCATGTGAATGGATTAAACCATAGTTCTTTTGGCTTTCTTCTTAGTTTCTTATCTTGACAATCCATTACTTGTTTAAACTCACAATGGATTTTCATCACTAGTGTCTCCCAAGTCATGAGAAGGTGAGTTCCTAGAAACTCTCCCACTACGACAAGGTACCGTGAATTATGTCTAAGAAAACTAAATGGTATTGATCTCTTTGGTTGTGACAAGACAACAGAGGCAGTGGGATCATCATATGTCATATAAGATGATAGAACACTTTTGGAATCAAGAAAAATATCTCCTTTCTTTGCTACTTTATTTTTAGACTTAGTCATTTTCTTAGAAAAGTTGTCTTTATTTGAACAAACACTTTCTTATCTATAGATTATGGGATGGTCCACCCCTTATCACTTAGAATAGCTAACAAACCATGGTTAATAGTTCTAGCTTTTCTTAAGATTTTGATTAGGTCATCCATGAATCTAGTAATGATTTACATTAAGTATACAACCATTACATCATTCTGAAATTGTATTACCATAGAAGGAATTAGGCAACGACTAGTAACTAATCATCAATATGCAACTCGAAATTTCTGGGGAGGTAAGTTTGGATATAATTCAAAAATCAATTTAATGATCTTTGAACTGCATATCTACTAACTATTTCTCCACCCCTATCAGTTGGCAAGATCTTTAACCACTTACCTTAATGGTTTTAACCATTGCTAGAAATTAATGAAATTTTTAAACATTTCAAATTTCTTGCTAAAAGGTATAATCTAGAGTTATCATTTTAAGAATACAACGAAAAACTCATATCCACCCCTGAATGTACATCCATCTGCGAATGTGATGAACTACTTTCAGTGGATATAGGCATATTAACTTTTTGCAGAGATTGATCTTGTCAAATCCACTATGAACAAGATACAAATGCCATAGATTAAAAAAAATGTGGTAGTGTCTTTTGATGACATAGGTTTAGTTACATCAAAGAGTTCTTAGAATACTGCAAGTGGATCCTGGTCACAGAATACCTAACTCATATTCCATACAGTTTTAATCCATTAATAGAAGATGGATATTAAACACTTGAGAAAGTGTAACTGTATTGTATTCTGGAATTAGAAATATAAGAAAATTTCTATTTGGAATCTAAAATTAAAGTCAAAGACTTAAATTTATACCAAATATAATGAGTAATTCTACCTTGGACCACCACTACTAATACAAATTCTAAGTCAGATTTCCCCATACAAGTAGGAGATTTCTAAGATTGAGGATTTATATCAATTGGGAATAGAATTTTGGGATTATAATCATATGCGTCATTTAATTTCTTAAGAGAAAATATAGAATGACATGAAATGATTTATAGACCATTCATCCAATGATATGTTATTGAGCTAATTCGAAATGAATAAGCTAAGAGGAATTAGGATAATTTCGATTAAAATAAGAATCCAACGATGCTTCGATTAGCGAAAGTCAAAGTAATCTTATTTATACAATCTTCTTGTTTCATATCATAAAAATACTAGACTAAGGTGTCATCAATTGATGAACAGCTAGATGTCGCATATACAATATTTATCTTTCGAGATCTAACACTATTATGTATGTCTAATGGTGAAAATCCACTAGGGATTTATCTCATTAGATAAACAAGCCAAGTTAGACCAACAATGAAGATTCGAAATTAAACTACAACTTAATAACAGAAAATAACATGGTTCAATATAAATTCATACACAATTCAGAAATTATTAAACATATAGCAAGTAGGAATAACAAGTGAAAATACTAAAACTTACAATCCTAAATAATTTCCAACGTTTTCAACAAACTGATATCAGTGTCCCGTTTAGGCGAGAGTCAAAGCTACCATCCATTGAATAGAGTTGTCAGCTCATCTAAAATGTTAAACATTCTAGCAACCTTTCATTCGATCAAGATTGGAATTCAACGTTGTCCCGTTTAGGCGAGAGTCAAGGCGATTCTATCTTATGAGCTTCCACCATTGTTTCGCAATTTGCAAGTCAAATATGGTCGCCACCATTAGGGTGATCCATACCATATAAAATGTAAAGACCGCTTAGTTTAATTTAGAAATTAGCAGTTAATCATGATTATTTATGGAAATTATTTATAGCTATTTAAATAATTTATTATGCTGTTATTATTGAATTAAGAAATGCATTGCTATGTCATTCAATAGTTTTCATATTTTGCATTTCCGTTGCCCAGTATTTTGGAACTCGGTGTTTGGCTCAGTAGAAATCACAACTTAGTATGTTAGTAGTTTGGGACGGTTTATTAGACATTGGGAATGTCGGGAATGGCCGGGAATTTAGAATTTCCCAAAAAAAATACCCCTTTAGTGTGATTTAGGTGGTTTTAGTGTGGAGGGGCAAAATGGTCTTTTTGCCCCATTAGTATTTTGTCTTCTAGTGAATTTATTAATTCAAAAATTAAGTGTTTATTTTATTTATTTGTTGGCTGATTATATGGGGGGTAATGACTATTATTTTCATTTCATTCAAAAATTACAAAGTTTAAAAATAGAAAAAAATTGGAAAAGCTTTTCTCTCTCTTTTCCTCTCTCTCTCTCTCTCTCTCTCTCTCTCTCTCTCTCTCTCTCTCTCTCTCTCTCGGCTGGTTGTGGTTGTGCAAAGGGCAGGGTTTTTCTTGGTTGATTCAAGTGGTTTTAGCAAGATCAAAGTGATTCTCATTGAGGTATTTCTTTGTTTAGTTTCTTACCTTGTTTTCTTGAAATTTATGATGAAAATAGTTGATGCATGCATGAAATTTTGATATTGTTGCTGCTGTGATCTTGTTGGTTTTTCTGAGATTTAAGCATGTTAATTTGAAGTTATTTAGGTTGTTAGTAATGAATGTTAATTGCTTTGCTCAAGTTTGGAATTTTTAGCTCAAAAATATGGTTTTCAAAGAGAAATGATTTGAATCTGTTGGTGTGATGTTGTTGATGTCTGTTATTGATTTCAGAAGCTATTTTAAGCATGTTTAAGTAGATTCAAGCTGGTTTGATTGCATGTTAGCTAGGTTTTCTCAAGTTTGAGTTTAGAACTCAAAGCTTGAGCTTTAATGGTGATTTTTGCTATTGTGCTTTCTGGGTGGTTTTGAAGCTTTAGAAATGTTCTAGGGGTTATATAGAACAGGTCTGGAAGGTTTCATTTGATTTGGAGTTGATTTGAGCAAGATATGGATTTTTATGTTTGCTTCCTGCGAGGAACCAGAATTCCGGTTGTGCATCCGGAATTCCGGATGGGGTTCTGAATTTTCCCAGAACCGGAATTCCGGTTGGGCAACCGGTCTGCCGGTTGGGGAAAATTCTGAAACCCTAGATTTTCTCGATTTTATGTTTTAGGGGGTATTGCCATGCTTTTTATCGATAGGGAAACTTTTAGTTCCTAGTTTAAGTCCCCGGGAAGTGATTTAGCGTGTCACTTATAGTGTTGTGATTTTTATGGTTTAGGAGCCTGTAATCCGCCGCGCAATTAAAGTTCCAGTCAGGTTGACCGGCACACCTGAATTCGAAATCCAGGTAAGATTAGTATAACAATATGCATATGTAGATTACATGTTTAGCGTGCATGTAGGAAGCCTGTTAGATTACATTAGTTATGTATGTTGTCTTCGAACCATCCAACCCTGTCACGTCGGTACAGGCTGGAGTATGACCAACAGCCAGAGTATGACCGGTTCGACCGATCAGGCTGACACTTGGTTGGTGGTTCCGTACTATTGACGTATCCCGTCGGTACAGGCTGGAGTATGACCAGCAGCCGGAGTATGACCGGTTCGACCGATCAGGTGGATATAGTAACACGTCGGTACAGGCTGGAGTATGACCAGCAGCCGGAGTATAACCGGTTCGACCGATCAGGCTGTTACGTGTCAATAGTACCGTCCCTATGAACGTTTAGAACTCAGTACCGTGTTGGACACGGTAGTAGTGACTCAGTACCGTGTTGGACACGGCACTAGTGGGACTCAGTATCGTGTTGGACACGGCAGTTAGGGTTATGATCAGGGGTATGGGCGTCTGATCATGACTGGGATTTATGTATGAGTATTATTATGCTTTTCTTACTGAGTCTGTCGACTCACAGTTCTACGTTTATGTGTAGGTAAAGGCAAGGCTAAAGCTGACGGACCGTGAGAGAGCTTATGAAGGTTGTACATGTCGGGGCGGTTAGGCCTGGAGAGTACGATTCTCGGGACAGCAAGGCTGATTTTGTAACTAGTCGCTAGGCGACAATTATTTTGTATAAACAGTTAAATCTTTTTGTAAATTATTTTGTAATCGGGATCCCTAGTCTTTTGTAATATTATTTTATAAGTTTAATTAAAAAGCAAAAATTTTAATTAATCACGTTTTCCATAAACCTCGTTGATTAGCAACGAGCTACACAGCATGTTTAAAAATCACGTAATACGCCTATGTTAGTTAGGGTGTTACAATTTGGTATCAGAGCCGCCAGGTTGCCTTCCGAAGATCGTCACGACATGTACAATCATCATCAGCAGTTAGCTCATTTCACGGTTCAGTAAGCCTTTATTGCTTTAGTTGTTTATTTTATTCAGTTATGAAAAAGAAAAGCCTGTTAGGAAGCATGTTAGTAGCCTGATAGTAGAATAGGCGCATGTTTCGTTTTTAATTTCCAAATTAAGCGGCATTAGTAAGCTCTCCTTGAATACGACCTCATATGCCAACTCTTGGTTTCGCAGGCGGTTCTAACAAGATGGACGCCAGGCGGACCACCAGGAGTCAGGGCAACTCAGTGGGGTCGAACCAAGGACAAGGAGCTCAGTTTCCCCCACCAGTTAGGGGCCGAGGTAGAGGTCCCCGAGGCAGGGCTCGTGGTCGGGGTGATGAGAACCCGCCACAGGCTGCCCAGAATTGGGAGGTTCGGTTTGCAGAAATGCAAGCCCGGATAGAAGAACAAGACCTCGAGATTCAGAGGTTGAGACAGCAGGGTGCTCCTGCAGTTCCAGTGCCCGTAGTTCCAGTGGCACTTGCCCCTGCTGCCCAGGCCGAGATAGTGGTGGCGGCCAATAGATTGGAACCTCTGTATGAGCGGTTCCAGAAGCAAGCACCTCTGGTTTTCTTGGGAGGTCCGGACGTGATGAAAGCCGAACAGTGGCTGACGGTGATTACCAAGATCCTGAATTTCATGGGTGTCACCGGTAATGATAGAGTGGTGTGTGCCACTTTCCAGTTCCAGGAGGACGCTCTGGTCTGGTGGGACATGGTGTCTCAGATTCACGACGTCACCACCATGACCTGGGAAAGGTTTCAGGAACTCTTCAACGCCAAGTATTACAATGAGGCTGTCAGAAGCGCCAAAAGGAAAGAGTTCGCTCACCTGACCCAGCGTGAGAATATGAGCGTCACCGAGTATACTACTCAGTTTGACCGGTTGGCGAGGTTAGCCTCGGGAATTGTGCCGACCGATTTCAGTAAGAAAGAGAAGTATCTAGATGGGTTGAATGCGAAGATCAAACACGATTTGATGATCACCACGGACGACAACACCACCTATGCTCAGATGGTGGAGAAGGCATTGCGAGCTGAGGGCGCAGTTGGGTGTATGTCAGAGTCAGCTAGTACTCCGGCGAGTGGCGGGGCTCCTACCCCTCCTGCATCAGGTTTTAGCAGGGGGAGTAGTGGTTCGGCCATTGATCAGAGGAAGAGAGCACCCACTGCCTCCGGTGGCTCGAGTCAGAACAAGAGGTTCCGGGGGAACCAGAACAGAGGGAGTCGTCCTGGTGGTACTGAGACTCGATTCTCCTATCCCGAGTGCCCTAGCTGTAAAAGGCACTATCGGAGTGAGTGCAAAGGTCAGGGATGCTTTCACTGTGGCATGCCCGGACACTTCAAGAGGGACTGTCCCCAGCTCCGTTCAGAGGCACCGAGAGCTCCGGCGATACCCACTCCAGCCAGGGTGTTCGCCATCACTCAGGCTGATGCAGATGCCAGCCCATCAGTTGTCACAGGTCAGCTTTCTGTAAATAACTCACTTTACTCAGTGCTGTTTGATTCTGGGGCTACACATTCTTATGTGGCAGCCAGAGTCTTTAGTAAATTGGATAGACCGTATGATAGATATGAATCGGGGTTTGGAACCCTATTACCTGGCGGAGAATTGGTTATCTCCAACAGGTGGATTAGGTCTATGCCGATCAGGATAGATGGTAGAGAGTTAAGTGCTGACCTGATAGAGATGAGTCTAGTTGAGTTTGACATTATTTTAGGAATGGATTTCCTATCTAAATATTCGGCGAGTATAGATTGTAAAAGGAAGATGGTGATCTTCCAACCGGAAAGTGAAGAACCATTTGTGTTTGTTGGTTCAGTTCAGGGATCTCGGATCCCGGTGATTTCGGCCATGTCAGCTAGGGAGTTGTTGCACAGCGGATGCTTAGGGTTTCTGGCCGTGGTGGTGGACACCACTCGGCCAGATACCATTCGGCCAGAGGACATCAAAGTTGTTCGGAAATTTTTGGATGTTTTTCCCGAAGAACTTCCAGGGTTACCACCTCAGCGGGAGATTGACTTCGTGATAGATTTGGCACCAGGGGTGGAACCAGTTTCCAAAGCCCCGTATAGAATGGCCCCAGCTGAACTTAAGGAATTAAAGATTCAGCTCCAAGGGTTGCTTGACATAGGGTTTATTCGGCCCAGTGTGTCACCCTGGGGAGCCCCGGTTTTATTCGTCAAGAAGAAAGATGGATCTATGAGGATGTGCATCGACTACAGAGAATTGAACAAGCTGACGGTGAAGAATAAATATCCATTACCTAGAATCGATGATTTGTTCGATCAGCTTTAGGGGAAGACGGTCTTTTCTAAGATTGATCTCCGTTCGGGTTATCATCAGTTGAGAATCCGAGAGGAGAACATTCTGAAGACGGTTTTCCGCACTAGGTATGGACATTACGAATTTCTGGTTATGTCGTTCGGACTAACCAATGCTCCTGCAGCATTCATGGACTTGATGAATAGAGTATTCAAGGATTTCCTCGATGTCTGTGTGATTGTGTTTATCGACGACATCCTCGTGTACTCTCAATCAGAAGAGGAGCATGAATTACATCTTCAGATGGTACTGCAACAGCTTCGGGAACACAAGCTTTATGCCAAGTTCAAGAAATGTGAGTTCTGGCTATCTCAGGTGTCCTTCCTAGGGCACATTGTGAGCAAGGATGGGATCAAGGTGGATCTCGGGAAGATTGAATCCGTCAGGGATTGGCCGAGACCGAAGACAGTGACAGAGATCAGAAGCTTCTTGGGTTTAGCTGGGTACTACCGTAGGTTCGTAGAAGGGTTTTCAAAAATTTCAGTGCCCCTAACCGAGCTTACAAAGAAGAATCAGCGATTTATTTGGTCAGACAAATGCGAAGCTAGTTTCCAGGAGCTGAAGCAAAGGTTGATTACCGCTCCAGTACTAGCTTTGCCTTCAGATAAGGAGAAGTTCGTAGTTTATTGTGATGCATCCAAACAGGGTTTGGGGTGTGTATTGATGCAAGTCGATCGGGTTATCGCTTATGCCTCCCGTCAGTTAAAGGATTATGAGCAGCGATACCCGACTCATGATCTAGAGTTTGCCGCGGTGGTTTTCGCATTGAAGATTTGGCGGCATTATCTTTACGGGGAAAAGTGTGAAATCTATATCGACCATAAAAGTCTCAAATATTGCTTTACTCAGAAGGATTTGAATATGAGACAAAGGCGTTGGTTGGAATTAGTGAAAGATTACGACTGTGAGATCCTCTATCACCCCGGAAAGGCCAATGTAGTGGCCGATGCCCTGAGCAGAAAGGGCCCCGGGCAAGTAGCTAGTATGGTTCATATCTCACCTCAGCTAGCAGAGGATATGGTTAGATCCAGCATTGAGTTTGTGGTAGGTCAGCTTCACAACTTAACGTTGCAATCTGACCTATTGGAAAGAATAAAAGTCGCTCAGATGACGGATCCAGAGTTAGTGAAGATCAGAGATGAGGTGTTGGCTGGTCAAGCCAAGGACTTTTCAGTGTCAGACAGCGGGATGCTTTTGTATAAAGCTAGGGTTTGTGTTCCGAATAGTGTGGAACTTAGGAATGAGATCTTTGAGGAGGCTCATTCTACCCCGTATTCTCTGCATCCCGGCACCACTAAGATGTACCAAGATCTTAAACTGTACTTCTGGTGGAGCGGTATGAAGAAGAATTTGGTAGAATTCGTATCGAGATGCCTCACTTGTCAGCAGATTAAGGCTGAACATCAGAGACCAGCACGGTTGTTGCAGCCTCTAACCCTACCAGAATGGAAGTGGGAGGATATCACGATGGATTTTGTGGTCGGGTTACCTAGGACCACAGGTTTGTATGATTCCATCTGGGTAGTGGTGGATCGATTTACGAAATCTGCTCATTTTCTGCCGGTTAGAACAACATTTACAGTGGATCAGTTGGCAGAGTTGTATGTCAGAGAGATAGTAAGACTTCACGGGGTACCGAAGTCTATAGTTTCGGACAGGGATCCGAAGTTCACCTCCAAATTTTGGCAAAGTTTGCAACGAGCAATGGGTACAAAGCTGAAATTCAGTATAGCATTCCATCCTCAGACAGATGGTCAGTCTGAAAGGACAATTCAGATATTGGAGGACATGTTGAGAGCCTGTGTTATGGACTTTGAAGGCTCATGGAATAAGTATCTACCGTTGATAGAATTTTCTCACAACAACAGTTACCAGAGTACGATAGGGATGGCTCCCTAGGAACTGTTATACGGTAGGAAATGTAGATCTCCCATTCATTGGGATGAGACAGGGGAGAGGAAATACCTAGGTCCAGAGTCAGTGCAGCGGACCAATGAGGCAATAGAGAAGATAAAAGCTAGAATGCTTGCCTCACAGAGCAGACAGAAGAGTTACGCAGCTCCAAAACGCAGAGATGTTGAGTTCCAAGTAGGGGACCATGTGTTTTTACGGGTATCTCCGATGAAGGGGATCAAACGTTTCGGGAAAAGAGGCAAGTTATGCCCTAGATTTACAGGACCTTTCGAGATTCTCGAAATGATAGGTCAAGTGGCATACCGGTTAGCATTGCCTCCAGCATTATCAGCAGTTCATAACGTATTCCATGTCTTGATGTTGAGAAAATACGTTTCAGATCCCTCTCATATACTCAGTTATGAGAGCCTAGAACTGCAACCAGATATGACTTATGAAGAACAACCAGTGCAGATCCTGGATAGAAAGGATAAAGTCCTTCGGAATAAGACCATAGCATTGGTCAAAGTTCTCTTGAGAAACAGCAAGGTGGAGGAAGCCACCTGGGAGCTAGAGTCAGATATGAGAGCTCAATATCCAGAGTTATTGAGGTTAGATTTCGGGGACGAAATCCTTTTAAGGGGGGGATAGTTGTAAAGAACGCTTAGTTTAATTTGGAAATTAGCAGTTAATCATGATTATTTATGGAAATTATTTATAGCTATTTAATAATTTATTATGATGTTATTATTGAATTCAGAAATACATTGCTATGTCATTCAGTAGTTTTCATATTTTGCATTTCCGGTGCCCGGTATTTTGGAACTCGGTGTTTGGCTCAGTAGAAATCACAACTTAGTATGTTAGTAGTTTGGGACGGTTTATTAGACATTGGGAATGTCGGGAATGGCCGGGAATTTAGAATTTCCCAAAAAAAATACCCCTTTAGTGTGATTTATGTTGTTTTAGTGTGGAGGGGCAAAATGGTCTTTTTGCCCCATTAGTATTTTGTCTTCTAGTGAGTTTATTAATTAAAAAATTAAGTGTTTATTTTATTTATTTGTTGGCTGATTATATGGGGGGTAATGACTATTATTTTCATTTCATTCAAAAATTACAAAGTTTAAAAATAGAAAAAAATTGGAAAAGCTTTTCTCTCTCTTTTCCTCTCTCTCTCTCGGCTGGTTGTGGCTGTGCAAAGGGCTGGGTTTTTCTTGGTTGATTCAAGTGGTTTTAGCAAGATCAAAGTGATTCTCATTGAGGTATTTCTTTGTTTAGTTTCTTACCTTGTTTTCTTGAAATTTATGATGAAAATAGTTGATGCATGCATGAAATTTTGATATTGTTGCTGCTGTGATCTTGTTGTTGTTTCTGAGATTTAAGCATGTTAATTTGAAGTTATTTAGGTTGTTAGTAATGAATGTTAATTTCTTTGCTCAAGTTTGGAATTTTTAGCTCAAAAATATGGTTTTCAAAGAGAAATGATTGAATCTGTTGCTGTGATGTTGTTGATGTTTGTTATTGATTTCAGAAGCTATTTTAAGCATGTTTAAGTAGATTCAAGCTGGTTTGATTGCATGTTAGCTAGGTTTGCTCAAGTTTGAGTTTAGAACTCAAAGCTTGAGCTTTAATGGTGATTTTTGCTATTGTGCTTTCTGGGTGGTTTTGAAGCTTTAGAAATGTTCTAGGGGTTATATAGAACAGGTTTGGAAGGTTTCATTTGATTTGGAGTTGATATGAGCAAGATATGGATTTTTGTGTTTGCTGCGTGCGAGGAACCGGAATTCCGGTTGTGCATCCGGAATTCCGGATGGGGTTCTGAATTTTCCCAGAACCGGAATTCCGGTTGAGCAACCGGTCTGCTGGTTGGGGAAAATTCTGAAACCCTAGATTTTCTCGATTTTATGTTTTAGGGGGTATTGCCATGCTTTTTATCGATAGGGAAACTTTTAGTTCCTAGTTTAAGTCCCCGGGAAGTGATTTAGCGTGTCACTTATAGTGTTGTGATTTTTATGGTTTAGGAGCCTGTAATCCGCCGCGCAATTAAAGTTCCAGTCAGGTTGACCGGCACACCTGAATTCGGAATCCAGGTAAGATTAGTATAACAGTATGTATATGTAGATTACATGTTTAGCGTGCATGTAGGAAGCCTGTTAGATTACATTAGTTATGTATGTTGGCTTCGAACCATCCAACCCTGTCACGTCGGTACAAGCTGGAGTATGACCAGCAGCCAGAGTATGACCAGTTCGACCGATCAGGCTGACACTTGGTTGGTGGTTCCGTACTATTGACGTATCCCGTCGGTACAGGCTGGAGTATGACCAGCAGCCGGAGTATGACCGGTTCGATCGATCAGGTGGATATAGTAACACGTCGGTACAGGCTGGAGTATGACAAGCAGCCGGAGTATGACCGGTTCGACCGATCAGGCTGTTACGTGTCAATAGTACCGTCCCTATGAACGTTTAGAACTCAGTACCGTGTTGGACACGGTAATAGTGACTCAGTACCGTGTTGGACACGGCACGAGTGGGACTCAGCATCGTGTTAGACACGGCAGTTAGGGTTATGATCAGGGGTATGGGCGTCTGATCATGACCGGGATTTATGTATGAGTATTATTATGCTTTTCTTACTGAGTCTGTCGACTCACAGTTCTACGTTTATGTGTAGGTAAAGGCAAGGCTAAAGCTGATGGACCGTGAGCGAGCTTATGAAGGTTGTACATGTCGGGGCGGTTAGGCCTGGAGAGTACGATCCTCGGGACAACGAGGCTGATTTTGTAACTAGTCGCTAGGCGACAATTATTTTGTATAAACAGTTAAATCTTTTTGTAAATTATTTTGTAATCGGGATCCCGAGTCTTTTGTAATATTATTTTATAAGTTTAATTAAAAAGCAAAAATTTTAATTAATCACGTTTTCCATAAACCTCATTGATTAGCAACGAGCTGCACAGCATGTTTAAAAATCACGTAATACGCCTATGTTAGTTAGGGTGTTACATAAAACACTTACAAATTACTTTTCTTTCAAGATTAAATGGTGCGAAATTGCTAATGAACGTTCCTCCATTACGGAGGATTACTCACTAAAACAAACGTCATTTAAAACCAACAATGGAGATCGAATATCTTAATAATAATAAAGCTCATTATTTAAAAAGAGTTGTATTTTCATTGATTCTCTTTATTTAATCTATTTATTTTAAATATATATTTATTTAATTAAAATATCCAATTTAGAATGAAAAATTCTAAATATAAATTTTAATTTAATATTTATAAATTTTACTTAGATGGATATGAAAATAATATGTATTATTTCTATCTTAGTAATAATTTCTAATAAATATTTAGAAAAATATTCAATTTAAGTTGTTACAAAATTAATTTAAATTAATTTACAATTCAAATTTAATTTTCTATAAATATATATTGCATTTCGAAATATTAAAGTATTCAAGGATACAATTTTCAAAAATGCATGTTAAAATAAAAAAAATTAATCCTGGAAAAATTATTCTAATTTAATGTTGGCCCAAAATTAATTAATAAAATTAATTTACAACAAAAAATATAATTTACCTATTTAATTAAATATATAAGAAAAATTTCAAATATTTAAGTATGAACTTAAATATTAATTTTCTATTTAATTAAATATACTAGAAAAATACTTCAAGCAAAAATATCACCTATCTAGATTTTCCTTTGACTAATTAATTCAATTTCTAATAATATATTTTAATTCATTTATTTTAAATTAATCAATTAATGAAAATATCATTGATTTAAGTTGGTCCAAAATTAAAATAAATAATTTACAACTTTAGTCTATTTTTCAAATAAAATTCGAAATTCCAGCATTTAAGAAATGCAATTTCGAAATTTGATTAATAAAATAAAGAAAAAATATATTTTGAAAATTATTTAAATTTAGTTGAAAAATTAAATTTCAACTAAAAAAATAATTTTCTATTTAATTAAATGTCATGAAAAAGAAATATTTAAGTATCATGATGAAAATCAACTTAGATATTTAATTTTCAAATTAATTAAATGTATTAAATTCAAGAAATAAATAATTAAGCGTAGAGAAGGCTTAATTATTAATCTCTAGTTTAATACTAGGAAAAATATACTTAAAATAAATTGTACAAAAATTAATTATATAAATAATTAATTTCACAATGTATAATATTTTCCTATTTAATATTAGAAATAATAAGTAGTCTAGAAATAACTATCTAGAAAATATCTTATTTGACTAAGTATCTTTTTCACAAAATTTGAAAAAATATCTAATTTAAGTTGTATTAGAAAAAATCTAGAACTTAAATATTTTCAAATTTAAATTTAATTAAATATCAAAAATTAAGTTATAACCACTTAATTTGAAAATATTCCATTTTAAGTTAATATTCGAAAAGTATTAACTTAAAAAATATCTAAAGAATCTTAATAACCAATGCCTAAAATTCCTCAACTTAATTTTGAAATTTTAAATTCAAAAGATATTCAGATTTAAGTTGGTTAGTTGTAGATAACTAAATATCAACTTAAATAGGAATATTTAATGAAAAATTTAAATTAAGCCTCAGAAATATTCTAGATGGTTATAATTCTATAATTAATTAAATACAAGAAAATACATATAGTTTAGCTTAGAATAAAAAATTCTTTAAACTATGGTTTTCTTAAATTAATTTCAAAATAAATGAAATTAATTATGTTGCTAATCAATTTTGTTAGGTTAAACTAGTTTAATTAACCTAGTACAGTTATTCAAATCAGGCAAATGGGCCTTCACAATTGGGGTGGTTCATGTGAGGGGGTGCTGGGTTCAGTATGTCGTACCCACTTCTATGGCTCCCAACTCTCACACAAGGCCCAAAAGAGAGGAATTTAACCTTAAAATGAACAACTCTTATAATTGAATAGGCCCAAAAACTAAATGGGCCTAAATAAAATCTATCAAGAACTATAATAATTTATTTAGCAACAATAACCTATATGCATCTATAATGAAATTAAACACATATGCTCACACAGGCACACTTTGGATGGGTCCTATCATGTTGCTAGGGCATACACAGATGAAAGAAGATTGTAAATATACCTGTTACAAATTATTTACTTGACCAAGGGAGCCATCAGATCATTAGATCTGGCAAAAAGTAACCATGGCTATTTGCAATCAAGTAATAATAGGTTTTGAAAACTTACAAACAAGCTAAAACACATACTCCTGCAACAAGGTTAGCTGGATAGTTGGATGTAAGATTTATTTAATTTTAAATAAATAAATAATTTTGAAATAATTAATTAAATAAATAAAATATTTATTTTCGAAAATTTAAAATAAATAAAAGAAATTTCGAAAATTAAAAAAAAAACTAAATCTAAAATTAAACCTACAATTTTGAAAAATTAGGTTTCAACCAACCTAAAGATCATTTCAAAATTTGCTAACTACTTTTAAAAATTAAATGTTATTTTATAAATAAAAATTCAATAAAAAATTAAAAAAGATAAATGAATATCTTTTTTAGATTTTAAATGTAATTTAAATAAATAAAATAACAAAATTTAAAAGTTAGCAAAATATCTTACACCTTTTTAAAATTACATGATCATGGGCGCACTTGGGGCTGCGTGGGCGTGAAACGTAGGCGCAGGGGGCTGCTTGCAGCCTCTCCGCGCCCGCACGTGGTGCAACCACACAACCCGATTTTTTCGAAACTTCAAAAACTCATAACTAATTCAAATTAAATCGAAATTGAGTTCTGTAAAAGAGTAACTTGCTTAATTTTTTCCATACTATCCAATAAAATAATTCGAGAAACAGATATTCAATTATTTTTCACGAAAATTCACAAACATCAATCAATCATCAAATAACACTTGATACAACATGATACCATCCAAAAACATCAAACAATCGTTTTAAACTCCAAATTTCTTGCAAGTAAATCAATTACCATGGCTCTGAGGCCAGTTGTTGGAATTTATTTTACCAGGATCTTAGATCTACTCACTAGTATGTTTATTAACACCCTAAATATGAACTTTCTAAAACGATGAAATAAACACATATAAAGTTTAGTAAACCTTACATTGGGTGCAGCGGAATTAAATGACTCCTTCCGTTCAGATATCTAGCGCTTGATTTCTTTTTGTAGCAGAGCATTATAAATATCTAAACCTGGATCTCTTTCTCTGAATCTTTGATGCTGAAACTCCTTCTTGCTGAAAGTATTTCTTCACGATCTTCCTCACTATGGTTGAGGTATCACTTGCTGTGTGTGGGCACTACTCATACACTAAGAATTTCGAAATCTCAATGAGGAAGAGAGAGAGAGTGGGTTCGGCCAAAGATAGGGAGAGAGAAGGCTCAGGTTTTTCTCTGAAGGAAAAATAGAAAATTTAAATGTAATTTTCCTGAAACCTTCACTATCTATTTATAGCATTCCACTAGGGTTAGGTTTGAATTATTTGGCATTAAAATAATGAAAATATCAGAGGTAAATTCCTATAAAAGTGGTCGGCCCTATACTAGTGGATTTGGGCCTCACTTTTTGCAATTTTGCAGTTTTATCTTTTCTGCATCTGATTTTCTCAAAAACGCCAATTTTCTAATTCAACCATTTAAATGCCAATTCTAACTACTTAATAACTATAAATAATTATTAAATAATATTGTCATTTATCATATTTATTAATTGAACCATACAAAGTATCATAATTAACAAATATGCCCCTAAAACTCTTTCTTTACAATTTCGCCCTTACTTAGTGAAAAAATTCACAAATAGACATAGTCTAATTTGAGAATTATAATTGATTAATCAAAACCAATTATATGAGTCTTACAAGCAATATTATCTCAACTAGTGCGGGGACCATGGGTCTATATAAATGAGCTTCCAATAAGTAGATCAAGAATTTAGCACTAAAATTCACTAACTTATTAATTCTTCGTTGAATCCACACATAGAACTTAGAATTGCACTCTTAGTATATAGAATGCTCTATGTGTTCCACCATATAGATGCATCATTAATTATCCATTGTTATAATCCTAATGTGATCAATGATCCTCTATATGAATGATCTACACTGTAAAGGGATTAGATTACCGTTACACCCTACAATGTATTTTATCCTTAAAACACTTGACCCCGTATAAATGATATTTCCGCTTATGTGAAATGAGTACTCCACCATTTATGTTCGTTTGGTCAAGCTCGAAGGAGATCATCCTTTGCTTACTATTCGCCAGATAGAAGCTATAGATTCCATGTTTATGCTAGCGCTCCCACTCAATTGCACTACCGTGTTCCCAAAATGTACGTATCACCCTGACCTAAAAGTAGGCTTAACTAACAAATCAAAGAACACGAATAGCCTTTCAAGATTGAGCCTAATCATAACTGGATTAAGAACATTTGATCTAGGATCAACTAGGCGATATTGACACTACAAAAAAAAAGGCTTATCTCGGCAGCCCTATCTCGGCGGGCTCGCGTGTGCGTGTCGAGATAGGCCTGATTTTTTTAAAAAAAATTATGAGCATAGCAATAACGGCAGGCCTATATAGGCCCGTCGTTATTGCTATTTTTTAAAACTTTAAATTTGAGCAATCTCGGCGGGCTCGCGTGTGCGTGTCGAGATAGATCTAATTTTTTTTAAAAAAATAATTATTTAACATAAAATTTGACCAATCTCGACGGGCCAATATAGGCCCGCCGTTATTGGTAACCGCTACTGTACCAATAACGGCGGGCCTATATTGGCCCGTCAATATTGGTCAAAAAAAAAGCCCAGCCCGCCAAATGCCCTTTAACATCTCTTTTCTTCTTCTTCATTACATCTTCCAAAAAAAAAAACCCTATTTTCTTTCCCACCATTTTCCTCTAATCCAAAATTTCAAGAAAAAATCAATGTTCTTCTTCTATTTCATCACAACCATTTCAAAAAAAAAAGGTAAGGGTAAATATATACTATTGATTTATTTTATTTTGTTGATATTTATATTCTAATAGTTGTTAATTTATTTTAGTCTAAAAACTTAGTAAAATATTGAAATGTTAGTTTGTATTTGAATGTTTTAGATTGAAATATGTTTGGGTAAGCTTCATACAACATAAAGAAAGCTTGAGAATTGATTGAAGCTTCATTTTGGTGAGTTTTGATTTTTTTTTTCTTCAGTTTTTTTTTTGGCCGAAAATGGTTTTTTTTTGGCCAAAAATGGTGTTTTTTTTTATTTCTGTAATGAAAATTTCCATTAAAGAGGAGGCATGGTAGTGACAATAATCTCATATTTGAAAACTGTGATGAGAATGAAGCAAGACCCACATGGAAAAAAGTTCTAACCAAAAGCTACTAACAGTAATAATCATGGGTTCTTTCTCCCAAAGAAAAGGTTGGTCAAAATGATGATGTTTAAATACCTAGTTAAGAAATTCTCTGTTATATGTAGCTGAAGAAGAAGAAGAAAATCTCATAAAGGCGTTTTTTTTATTAGTGGGTATGTGTTTCAAGTTTGTACTTATGGCATTTTCATGTTGTTGTGTCTTAATTTTATATGGTCAAGTGTGTAAATATTTTGTTTCATTGTGAAGTTTGGTTGTAATAATTTCAGTATGTTATGTGTGTGTATTTATGTTAAGTAATGTTCTTCCATGGATTGATACAGAGATGTGATTCCTCTGTTTAGTACATCAAAATTTATTACAAAACCAATATTTTTATCAAAAAAAAAAAAACAAACAAATATGTGAAGATATCCCACAACCTCGTTTAAAGAAAAACTCAAAAACAGAGCTTAAAATAACTTGGATGAAATCGAAACCCCATATGAATTTTTAGAAGAGAATTGAGGTAACATTGAGTTTTGTTTGTTGAGGCAACAAAAACCAAGTGATAGAATAAGAAGAGGAAAGAAAAAGAAGTGAAAGAAAAAGGGATTTTCTTTTGTGTTTTTGTGTCAAATTGCCAATTGTTGATTTTCTAGTTTACTATTATTTTATGAAAAAGGTGATTCGATCATTTTGTATAATATATACACATATATATGTAAGTATAAGTATATAAAAGAGAAAGTGGTCTCTTGTAATAGCAACAATTGTATGAACTAATTAGAGTTATCAAGATCTTTTCAAAAAAAAAAAAAAAAAAAATTAGAGTTATCAAGAAAGTTTACTCAAGCAAGATAAGTAATAGAGTCAAATTACATGTCATTTATAATATGTATGTGGTATTATTATTATTTTGGACATATTGGATATAATATTGTAAAATTTTAATATTGTAGGTTGTGGATTTAATTAGTAAGGATTCATTTTATAAATTGAAGTGAAGTGAAGTTTGGTGGTTCATTAAAAGAGGTATGTACAATCACTCATTTCTTTGCTTAACGCCATAATATTGTTCATCTTAGAAGAGTTTGAATATCTTAAATATTCATCCATAGTGAAGTAGGTTTTGAGATTAAGTGTGTTGCGATGATAATGGAAGGTTGAAACTTATGTGTTGTAGTGAAGTAGGTTCTGGGAAATTTGTGTGCTGCGGAGATATAAGGAAGAAACTTATTGTGTGATATTTGTTATTTGTAGATATAATAGTTACTTATGAAAGTAGAAAATGTTATAGAAACAGAGGAAACTCTGTCCAATTTTTAATTATGTTTATTGTGTGTTGTTTATCGTGTTTGTTATTTGTTGATATAGATACTTATAAAATTAGAAAATGTTATAGAAACAGAGAAAACTACGCAATTTTTAATAACATTGAAGATTTATAAGTATCAAAATAATTAAACTTGCTTAAAAATTGCTTTGATATAATTTTTAACTTGTAATAGCATTAAATTATTTTAGGTAATTATAGATTAATATGGATAGAGATTGGATGAAAAAGAATAGATTGTCAAAAGAGTATGAAGATGGAGTTAACTATTTCATGAATTTCGCCATGCAAAATGAAAAGGATCCTACTATGATATCTTGCCCATGTATGAAGTGTGGAAATTTAAAAAAATTGAAGGTTGTAGATGTAAGAGGACACTTATACATAAATGGTATCGACCAAACTTACCAAAAATGGATATGGCATGGTGAGAGTGTGTCTCAACCATCATTTCCAAAAAGAGCTCGCAAAGAGGATGTATCAGATAGGAATTTTCACATTGATATGGTTAACGATCTAGAAGAAGAGTTTGCAGATCGCCCGGATGAATTCGTAAGAATAATTGAAGAATCAGAAAAATCCATTTATACTGGGTCCAAGGTTAGCAAAATGTCATTTTTGGTTAAGATGTATAATATAAAGGCTAGGAATGGATTGAGTGATAATGGATTTTCACAATTACTTTCTTACTTAAGCGATATTTTTCCTGAAGGAAATAATATCCCAAGTAGTACTTATGAGGCAAAGAAGATTTTGCGGTCATTAGGCATGGAGTATGAAAAGATACATGCATGTCCTAATGATTGCATATTATTTAGGAATGAGTTTGTGTTGGCTAAGCATTGCCCTGTTTGTAAGTGCTCTAGATGGAAGTTGAATGATAATGGCAAGGAGAAGGAGGGGATTCCTGCTAAATTATTGTGGTATATACCACCAATTCCTAGGTTTAAGCGTTTATTTCGCAATCCTGAACATGCAAAAAGTTTGGTATGGCATGACGAGAAGAGAATTAAGGATGGAAAAATGCGTCATCCGGCTGATTCTCCATCTTGGAAAAATATTGATGACATGTATCCCAAAATAGCTTCAGACCCTAGAAATCTTCGACTAGGCCTTTCTGCGGATGGTATCAATCCTCATAGTTCCATGAGTAGCAACTACAGTTGTTGGCCAGTCAATCTTGTTATTTATAATCTTCCTCCTTGGTTATGCATGAAACGTAAATTTGTCATGTTGTCATTATTAATTTCTGGGCCTAAGCAACCTGGAAATGATATTGACGTGTATTTGGCACCACTGGTGGATGATTTAAAACAATTATGGGAAGGAATTGAATGCTATGATGTAAGAAAAGATGAAACTTTTACTTTGCGAGGAGTTTTATTGTGGACAATCAATGATTTTCCAGCATATGGTAATTTGTCTGGGCATTGTGTCAAGGGATATAAAGCATGTCCTATTTGCTCAGAACAGACATATGGTGTTAGATTAACACACTGTAAAAAAGTTGTGTACATGGGCCATAGACGATTTCTACAACCTACTCATCCATTTCGTAGGTACTCAAAGGAATTTGATGGTACAATTGAAGATAGAATTGCTCCCACTCCCATGACTGGTATAGAAGTTTTTGACAAAGTTAGTCAGTTGGTGAATCGATTTGGGAAGATTCCCCCAAATACAAAAGATAAAGAAAAAGTGAAACAAAAAGGAAAAGGAAATAAAGGGAAAGGGAAAGGCAAAGGCAAAAAGAAGAAAGTTGTAAAAGTCAAAAGAGTTTCAAAAGCTAAGAACAAGATTGAAGATGCTTGTTGGAAGAAGAGATCTATTTTTTTTGAGTTGGAGTACTGGAAACATCTCTTATTGCGACACAATCTCGATGTCATGCACATTGAGAAAAATATTTGTGAAAGTATAATTGGAACCTTACTTAATATTCCAGGAAAGACAAAAGATAGTTTTTCATCACGACTAGATCTGTTAGAAATGGGAATTAGAACAGATTTAGCTCCTCGTGTTAAAGTGGGAGAAAAGAGAAAGTTATTACCAGCAGCTTGTTACAACCTTACAAAGGAAGAAAAACATCAAGTTTGTGAGTCGTTGGCCAATGTGAAAGTCCCATATGGTTATTCATCAAATATTCGCAACTTGGTTTCAATGAAAGATTTAAGACTTATTGGGCTTAAATCGCATGATTGTCATGCTTTAATGCAACAATTACTCCCTATTGCTATTCGAGGAATTTCTCAAACTCATGTTAAATCTGCAATCATCAGGCTTTGTATGTTTTTTAATGCAATTTGTTCAAAAACTATTGATGTATCGTCTCTAAAGCCATTGCAGAAAGAAATTGAGTTAACACTGTGTTTGCTTGAACAATTTTTTCCTCCATCATTTTTTGATGTAATGGTTCACTTAACTGTTCATTTAGTTAGGGAAGTTGAGTTAGGTGGGCCTGTGTATATGAGGTGGATGTATGGATTTGAAAGATACATGAAGATATTAAAGGGATATGTTCGAAATCGAAGTAAACCTGAAGGTTGTATTGTTGAATGCTACATTGCAGAAGAAGCTATAGAGTTTTGCTCTGAATATGTTGGTAATGTTGAGCCAATTGGTATCCCGAAATCACTATTTGATATAAACAATGTATCTAGTGAAGGAGTTGGTGCTGGCATTGCTACATTTACAACCAACGAAGAAATAAGTTTGGCTCACATAAATGTGTTGGAGAACACATCAGTGGTGCAACCTTATATCAAGTGAGTACTATATTACTAGTACTTAAATTTTGAATATCTTTTATCGTTAAATAACTGAAGATAATAATTATTTTAACATTTGATCGACAGTGAACATCTTGAACACTTGAGAAGTGTAAACACATCAAGACGGGATAAGTGGATACAAGATGAACATCATAAAACTTTTGGGCATTGGTTAAAGCAGAAAGTAGAAGGAGAGCTATCATGCGGAACAGTGTCAGAAGAATTAAAATGGATCGCTAGAGGGCCGAAAAATATGCCAATAAAGTATGAGGGCTATGTGGTTAATGGGCGTCGTTTTAACACTAAGACTCGAGATGATGTTCGAGTTAATCAGAATAGTGGAGTGTCTATTGTTGCACAAACAATGATGGTTTCTAGTTCTAAAGACAAAAGACCCATTTACGGAGATATGTCTTTTTATGGAACAATCAATGAAATTTGGGAGCTTGATTACACTAGATTTCGAGTGGCAGTTTTTAAGTGTGATTGGGTTGACAGCAACAACGGATTCAAAGAAGACAAAATGGGTTTTAAACTTGTGAATTTGAAGAAAATAGGCCATAAAGAAGATCCTTTCATTTTAGCATCTCAAGCAAAACAAGTGTTTTACATAAATGACCCCATAGACGCTAGTTGGTCTGTTGTAGTCTCTGCTGAACCTAGAAACATGAGAACAAATAATGATTTAATTGTAGAGGTTGAAGATGTTGAGGAACTTCAATTAACTGACAAATCATTAATTGATCTTGATGGCTTCGATTCAAGAGAAGCAACAATAGGATCTTATTATCGAAATGATATGGATGGCATATGGATTGAAACTACATAACTAATTAATGTAATATATGTTTGATTTATATTCGATTTTCTTTTAATTTAAGTATAGTTTTGTTTTGTTATGGCAGATGAATTAAAAATGCATATATAACTATATATAACACTTATGTATTGGATTACCTTATGCAGAGACATGGAAGATGACGATGATAACACACCTGTAGAGAACGAGACACCTTCAGAAGATAACACAACTAAAGAAAAAAGATTTAGAGGTCAATCAATTTGTAAGGAAATTTGGAAGTGGAAAAGTAAGGGATTAAAAGTTCCTCTTGAATGGAATGATTATGGCCAACCAATTGGAAAGCATTGTGCTATGCTTCAAACTTATCTTGGTTATCTTGCACGCACACAAGTACCTATAGATATCGTTGATTGGCCTAGTGTTCCATATACATTGTTAGTTCATCTATGGGATGATGTTGAGGTAAATCATACTTCCAAGTTGATTCATTTAATTTAAATATATGAATTGTTAAAATTTGTTTTATTTTTTTGTAGGCCACATTTGAAGTTGATCCAAATTATGATAAACGCTACATTATGGAATCTATTTCAAAGAAATGGAGGGATAGAAAGTCACAATTGACAAAGATCATATTTTCTTATTTAGAGGACCCTGAGTTTGCAAAGGATAATCCAACAACATTAACAGACCCGCCAAAAAAGTCAAATATCACAAAGGAACAGTGGAAAACTTTTGTTGCTTCTCGAGACAATCCTGAGTTTAAGGCCATACGAAAGGGGGCACAAGAGCGACGTGCTAAGCTCGAATACAACCATCGATCTGCAAGAACGTCATTAGCGCAAATAGAGGCAAACTTACAAAAAGAACATGGTACATCAGAACAAATTGATCGAGCTTTAATTTGGAAGAAATCACGAATGAATAATAAAGGACAATTCTTAGATGAGTCAACTAAAGAAGTGGCTGAAAGGATTGTAAGTATTCACTAACTTCAATCTTTTATAACTAACAATCTAGTAATGTTTTATATATATAAACTAATAATCATGTATATTTGTGTAGGATGAACTTTTGGAGAAGAAGGGCAAAGGTGAGGTGGTGGAGATTGGCTCAAATGATGTCCTCACTCAAGCTTTGGGTAAACCAGAACACCGTGGTCGTGTTCGTGGTAAAGGGTTGTCCGTGTGTCAACGGGAGGTGTTCATAAAGCCTCCACGGACCACTTTCGCACAATTACAAAAACAACAACTCCAATTTCAGCAACAAGAAAAACAAGAACTCTTACGACAATTAAAGATCATGAATGAGCGTTTTAGCACCATAGAGAGCCAGATGAAGATGATGATGAGCCACCGATCACAATCTCAGCCTGAGGTTCAATCTGGAAATGGAGTTGAGGGTCAATCTGGAAATGGAGTTGAGGTTCAATCTGGAAATAGAGTTGAGGCTCAATCAGGAAATGGAGTTGAGGCTCAATCTGGAACTAGAGTTGAGGCTCAACTTGGAAATGGAGTTGAGGCTCAATCTGGAACTAGAGTTGAGGCTCAACTTGGAAATGGACTTGAGATTCATCAATCTACTAATTCAAAGGTTGGTTTTATTATTTCCGAGTACTACTACACTTGACATTTATAAGTTTTTTTTACTCGATAATAGGCTAACTAAAATAAAAATTACTTTATTGATCAGGATGAACCTTGTAGATTGATAATAGAGTCGTCATTGGAAACAGTTGCAAAAGGTTATATAGTCCATACTGGAGATGATAAAATTCATTGCGATGACATTAGGGATAATCTTCGAGTTCGCATAACTGAAGTTATTGTGGGAGATGCAGATTTACCAAAAGCGATCTCAGATGAGGTTGTAAAAGTAAAAGATGCGATTAATACATTTGTACCATGGCCTTCACACTTAGTACTAAGAGGATTTGAGGTAACATATTTTTCTTAATTATGCTATCTTTTACCTCTACTTTTCTTACTTGTTAACATAATTGGTCATTTGCAGGCCTTAATAGAACCAAGACCAAAGAAGTTGAAAGTTACAAGAAAGAATAATCCAAGTCAACACATACAACCTACAACTCAGCCACAACAAAAAGAGTCACGTCCATTCTCATCATCTAGTGTCAAAACATCAAGTTTGACAACGAAAAAAAGTACAATTCCGGATCACATACCACCAAGTTTGGTTTTGTACACAAAAAACTTTTTGAAGAGTAAGGGATCTTTTATGTGCACGATTACAGCTCCTCAAAATATATTTGGATCAATTGAACATAACATATATATTGACAAGGATGATGTTTCACAAGTTTTACATCTTGAAGAAATCAGTGCAGCTGTCATCTCATTGTATATGAGGTAATTTATATATATAAATATAAATTTGGATAAATTGTTATTATTTTTTATTATTATTGATAAATGTATTATTGTATTGTGTAGAGGTCTATATGAAACTCTTTTAAAAATGAGAATTGCTCAATATGTATCATTTATGGAGGCTTCTCAATTTGCACCGAGCATTGGTAAAACAAACAATATTGTTGAACGAGCAAGATTACTTGCGGAACGCTTAAATTCAGTAGAAAAGGGGATGTTTCTATTGACACCTTATAACTTGGGGTATGTGATTCATCTTTTTTTTTATTATTATTTATAATGTCATATTTTTAAATAATAAAGGATGACTTAATAATATTGATTACAGACGACATTGGATGGTGATAATCATATATGCTCATAGCCAAGATGCATATTTTTTTGATCCAGTTGGTAATCATCCAAAAGAAGATGCCGTGAGTGTAGTCAAAAGGTTAGATTAATTCAAAAAAAAATTCATATAAATCTTATAAAATTTATAATAAATTATGAATTATATTACCTAATTGAAAATTTATTTTATTTTTATGAAGTGCATTTGACTTATATAATACCCGAAATAATAATTTAAGAAGAAAAGTCCAAGGTGTAACTTGGTATACAGTTCAGGTATGAGTACTTAAATTGAATTTTAAAACTTTTTATATTTGAATTATTTTTCTATTCAAGAATTATGACATATATATATAAATATTTTCAGGGTCCTAAACAACCTGACGATAAAGTCTGTGGTTTTTACATCATGCGACTAATGAGAGACTTAACTATGTCGAACGATCCAAGAGATTATCTAGAGAAGCATGTAAGTGTTTGAGCTATCGTATCTTTATAATATAATTTAAATTTTGAATCATAAAGAAACTAGTATATATATAAAATTTGACGCACTTTTATATTGTAGTGTTATGGTCAGAAAACATACTCAATGGATGAGATCAACGAAGTGCGTGAAGAATGGGTCTCCTACTTAACTGAGTATATGCCATGATTTAGATTAAACTTTATTAAGTATATATGACTAATTATACTCATTGTCAAACTTTTAAACTAATTACAATATATATTATTATGTAATACTTTATTATATTAAAAGATGAATTACATACATTTATTTAAAGTATTGAAAGATTATTTTGCATATTCTTTTTGAATTGTAAATTTTTGTATGCAATTAATGTACTGGAAAGGGGAATTATTTTTTTTCCCACCAGTACACTATCTCGGCGGGCTCTTTAAACAGCCAATATTGACCAATAACGGGGGGCCAGGCCCGTCGAGGTAGGTGTCAAAAATAGTAAATTAGAATAAAAATATACCTATCTCGACGGGCATAGACTGCCGAGAATGACCCCAATAACGGCGGGCTTTGCCCGCCGAGAATGACCCCAATAACGAAGGGCTGGGACCGCCGAGATAGATTCCCCACCAATCTCGGCATTGAAATTTACGGCGGGCCAGACCCGCCGAGATAGATCAATAACGGGGGACTGGACCCGCCGACATAGACCTATTTTTTTGTAGTGTGACTTGAATAGATATTACAGTAAGTTTAATAAATCTAAGTCAAAGTTCAATATCGGTCCCTTCCGATGCATACTCCATGCATCCAACCTGAGCTTTACTTTAACCAATGCTCTGGAAAGAACATAGCACTTCTCTAAATGCAAGTAAACTCTGCTGTAGATTGTCATATCAGTAAGACCCTATGTCTGATAAATCTAGGAAACTTTATTCACAAAGTCATGTTTATTTTCCAATGTGTTGACGGCACAATAAATAGGATCAAGTATGTGAAAAGGGTTTCAGATGAATTTATACATTATGTACATATAATCATGAAATAAATCATGTGAACCATGCAACATTAAATGTTATTTCTGATCTATATTAATAAGTAAATCTGATTATATTGAAATGAGTTTTATTGAAGGCATAAAACCCAACAGCTTATTCGTGGTAGATGCTAGTAGTGATATGGATTTGACCTTATGAACAATGGGTGATGGTTTGATTTTTATTGTGTATAAATGACAATATTTGAATAACAAACTATATGATTGTTATTATTACTCTTCTTGCTGAGTCCTTGTGACCTACGGGTGCTATGTGATGCAGGTAAAGGCAAAGAAAAGCTAGATCAACCATGAGGTGATAATCTTCTCCAGCAATGTACATATTGATCTCACTGGCATGCGTGCCGAGTTGCCAGGAGGTTTTTTGGGCTAGTTGTACCTATTGTGTATTTTGCTTTTGTGTTTAAATGGTTGTCGAAAATATTTCTTTAGCAAAACTTTTTATAACATAGATGCTCGGAACACGCTTTTTATGCCGTTATAATGTTCGTTTTTAGAGTTTTATTTTAGTCAAGTTTTTAATATTATCACAATTTTTTATAATTAATTATTCTATTAGTATTAAACTAGTTTATAAAATCACACAGGTGGGGTCCCTATAAATTAGGGCGTTACAATACATACCACTTGTCATATACAACAACTGCCACGTATACTAAACAAAAAGTTGGGCAACACATACATATACAAAATGTATAGGTGCCTAAAGACACCAAGCACCCCTTACAAATATAATACATAATAATCTCCAAATATAATTACATCTATAATGTTTTGGGAAAAAAATTACATGTCTAAAATTATAATTTTACAAATCATAAATTATTTGTGGATGAAAAAATATATATTACTATAACTAATAATAATAATAATAATAATAATAGTAATAATAATAATAATAATAGTATATATTCATAAAAACAAAATGAACAATATACTAATGTGGCCATATACTTATAATAGCCTATTATATAAAATGAATAAAAAAAACAGTAAAATAATTTATAAAAAAAAAGAAACTATTTTCATAATATAACTAATCTTTTAAGTTTATCATATTGCACTAATTAACTAATTATTTTAATAGGATAATTTAAAAAAATTATGAAGCCAATAAAAATAGTCAACACTCTAGTTATAAAAGAAAAGTGATATAAATATTTATAAAATGATAAAAGTAATATAAATTATCAAAATTTAACATGTTCACATTAAAATAAGTAAAACGATATGACATATAATTTCAAAAAATAATTAAAATAATGAGCAAGTTATATTTTCCAATTTCCAAAAAAAAAAAAGAACTATATATTTCAATCCTTTAGAGTACATTAAAAGGCAAAAAGAGAAATAAAAAAAAAAAGAAAGCAATAAAATTATTCATAATATAAGCCATCACTCAATGATAATATGGAGAAAAATATGATATAACAAGACAAAAATTGAGAAACAATATGACAACAATAAACTTGTACAATAAGACAAAATTAAAGAATGTTTTTTTTGTTTTTTTTTTTCATTTTTCTATATAGTTATATAATTATAGATATAGAGTTATAGCTTAACAGAATAAATAAGAATTAGCCTCGTCTTCGTTAGTACACAAAATTTCGGTTATGGCTGACCGTTCAATTGAAACAGAGTCCAGTAGTTAGTTAATCACATCTTTCATTGTTAAAATGTACAGAAACACTTGTCACATTATCTCCCTTTTATCATATAGGTGGTTCATATCCTGTATTACATTATCAGCAGAGCCTTCCCTTTATATATGATTATTATTTGAGATCATTCTCTCATTGCTATCATGGTGTTTTGGTATTTTTACTTATTGGCACTCTCTTTTCAAGGTACGTCAAGAACAAGATTCATTCATTATGTATAAATAATGCATTGCCATCATCATTAATCGACCAAACTAATTTCTTGGCTTCCATTTTTCTTTTAATGGTGTTTTGAATGTATTAGGTTCGGATGCAACTGTTTTCACATTAGAAAACAGATGTAAGAACACAATATGGCCAGGGATCCAATCTGGAGCTGGACATCCTCAACTAATGGACGGCGGGCTAAAGCTTAGAGCCGGCCAAGCCGTAAACATCAATGCCCCAAAAGGATGGTCAGGCCGATTCTGGGGTCGCAAGTGGTGTTCCTTTGATAAATTTGGCAAAGGAACCTGCGTCACGGGTGATTGTGGAGGTGTGCTGAAGTGTGTAGGAGCTGGTGGAAAACCACCTGCTACACTGGCAGAATTTACTCTTGATAGTCCCAAGGATTTCTACGATGTTAGCCTTGTTGATGGCTATAATATGCCTATTTCCATTACCCCTTTAGGTGGTTTTGGTTCTACCAATTCAAAGTACTCCTGCAAGACCATTCGGTGCATTTCGGACTTGAACCGGAGGTGCCCTAATGGCTTGCAGGTGAGGAAAAATAATGGACCCATTGTTGGGTGCAAGAGTGCATGCATGGCTTTTAATAAGCCAGAGTATTGTTGCACTGGACAGTATGGGGGTCCTCAAAACTGCAAGCCAAATCATTACTCAAAAATTTTCAAGGCTGCTTGTCCCACGTCTTATAGTTATGCCTACGATGATCCTACTAGCACTTTCACATGCAAGGGAGCTGATTACTTAATTACGTTTTGTTAAACTTTTCTACCAATATCCCCACTTACGAATAACAATATCGTTTTCTGGCTGAAGAATGAGCCACGGCCACCTCCACGCTTGTTTATTCAAATGTTTCTAGCAAGCGAATGCCTCACCATTTGTATTATAGCAAAACGCAAAACTACAACCCTTCGTAAAAATATATATCTTGTCTCTTATATTTAAGTGTGACTAATTCACGAAAATTGTTAATTTAATATTTTTTTTCTATTTTTCCATTAAATTAAATTAATCAATTAATTATATATTTTTATATAATATATATTTAAATCTTTAAATTTAATTTAACAATATAATTTAGTTAATTATTATTTTTATATAAATCTTAATTTAAATTTAAAAAAGACCTTAATTTAATTAATTAACCATATTTTATAGCATATTTATTAGTTATATTATTTAAAATATCTAAATGTATTTATTTATTTTATTGTTTAATAAAATTCATTAAATATATTTTTTTAGAAATAAATTTAAAACTAGATTAAATGTTGTATATGTATTTATAAAATATAATTGAATTGTATTAGATTTAATTTTATTATTATTATTTAACTTAATAATTAGATAAGAACTCTAATACAAGAAACATGTATTGCATATTACTAATACTTAATCTTATATTAAATGTGGCTCTTTAAGGGAAATTATGTTGGGCTTTATGCCTTAAATAAAACTCTATTTTAATGTAATCTCTATCATTTAAATATCAATAAAGAGGCAGAAGTATTTTCATCACTTATTTAATGTGTCATTTGGTTCATGTTATCATTTATATGTTTGTTTGATTTATAAATTTATCTAAACCCTTATCACATTTATCTTCTTGTTTATTGTGTCGTCAGCACAGTGAAAAATCAAGATTGTGTGATTAAATATATATTCCTACATTTATCAGTACACAAGGTTTTAACTAATATAATAATCTACAACATAGTTTACTTGCACCTTGGATAAGTGCTATGTCCTTTCCAGGGCATTGGTTAGTAAACCTTAGGTTGGATGTATAAAGTGTGCATCAGAAGGGACTGATATTGAACTTGGATCAGATATGATAATTTTACTGTAATATCTATTCAATTCAATATCACCTAGTTGATCTTAGATCAAATTAACGATCTTAATCCTGACATGGTTAGGTTCGATCTCAAGAGTATTATTCACGTTCTTTGATTTGTTAGTTAAGCCTACTTTTTGGTCAGGGTGATACATACATTTTGGGAACATGGTAGTGCAATTGAGCAGGAGCGCTAATCATAGATATAGAATCTATAGCTTCTATCAGGACATAGAAGTGAAATGATGATTTCCTTCGAACTTGGCTAAACAGAGATAAATGGTTAAGTACTCATTTCGCTAATTATATTAGTTCACTGAAATATCATTTATAGGTGGCTAAGTGTTTTAAGGATAAAATAAATTGAAGGGTGTATCAGTAAATTAATCCCTATACAATGTAAATCATCTACAAAGGATCATTGATTATTGGGATTATAACAATGGATAACTAATAGCGTATCTATATCGTGGAACATATAGAGCGTTCTAACTGAGAGTGCAATTCCAAGTTCTATGGTGGATGCAACAAGAAATTAATAAGTCAGTGAATTTACTTGGTAAATTCTAGATCTGCTTATTGGAAGCTCAGATATATAGGCCCATGGTCCCCATACTAGTTGAGACAATACTACTTGTAAGACTCAGTTAATTGATTTTGATTAATCAATTGTAATTCTTAAATTAGACTATGTCTAGTTTATGAATTTTCACTAAGCAAGGGCTTAATTGTGAAGAAAAGAGATTCTGGGATTTATTTACTAATAAAGAGACTTTATTGAGTCAAATTAATAAATATGTTAAATGACAATATTATTTAATAATTAATTTTTAGTTATTAAATAATTCGAATTGGCATTAATGGTTAAATTGGAAAAATGACATTTTGAGAAAATAAGATGGAAAATTTGAAAAATGGCAAAATTGCAAAGTGGGGCCCAATATCTATCCATGGCCGGCCACTCTATAGCAATTTACCATTTAATTTTTTTATTATTTTAATGCCAAATAAATCAAACCTAACCCTAAGTAGTTTCCTATAAATAGGTAGTGATGGGTAAAGGAAAAAGATGATGCATCTCATTCCTTCAGTAAAAATTTTTAGCCTCTCTTCCTATACCTAGCCAAAACCTCTCTCTCTCTCTTCCTCTCTTCAAAATCGAAGCCTATAGTAAAAGAGTGAGTGCCCACACACATCAAGTGGTACTCAATCATAGTGTGTAAGGCTGTGAAGAATCCAGTTTCAAGAGAAGGAGATTCAGACTCAGATCTTGGTGATACTCTGCTATAGAAAGGATACAAGGGTTAGAGATTTGAGTAGAAGGAGACATTATTATATTCCGCTGCAACCACTGTAAGGTTCTTGAGACTCTATATGTGTTTATTTCATATCGTTTTAGAAGTTCATATTTAGGATGTTAATAACATATTTGTTAGTAAATCTAGATCCTAGTCAAATAATTTCAACAAATTATTTGCTTAAAGAATTTTATTTTTATTTTTTTGTTAAGGTTAACCGTTAAAAATAATGTTGTTAAATCAATCAATTAATTATCCTTCTTTTTTTAAAAAAAAATAGTTTTAAATATCTAAATTTAATTTATTTATTAACGGTTAAAACTAACACCATTAAACAAATCAATAAATTATTTTTTTGAAAAAAATAATTTTAAATATCTAAATTTAATTTTTATTACATAATCACTTAAATAAGTATTTAAAACTATCAAAAAAAAATTAGATAATTATGTTTCTTTCTATTAATCTTAATTTAAATTTGAATTAGACCAATTAATTAATCATACTATATAACAAATTTATTAGTTATATTGTTTAAAATATCTAAACTTATATATTTATTTTATTATCTAATAAATTAGTTAGATATATATTTCTTATAAATAAATATAAAACTAGATTAAATTTTATATATCTAAAAAATTATAATTGAATTGCATTAGATTTAATTATTATTATCATAATTTAAATTGTTAATTAGGTAATAGCAACTCTAATACAAGTCTAAGCAAATATGCATTCCATGTTACTGATATCTAGTCTTATATTAAATGTGGCGATAAACAGAAAGTGTTGTTACTTTTTTAAACATTACAATTTAAATTTAAACTCACTGGACATATTTGTAAACATAGATTATATTAACAATAAATGTAGCATTGTAAATAATAGTTTACTATTTATAATCAATAAATATATATAAAATATTAAGAACTTTTACATGATTTTGCAGTTTCAAATCTACATACTAAAGAGTCAATATTACTACTGAGTATTTCTTTTTAGGGTAAATACTATTTTAGACTATGTGTTTTGCAAAAGTTACCAATTGGACCATCTGTTTTGTAAAGACAAAATGGACCCTGTATTTTCTAAAATTATACAAATAGGACCCTGAACTGATTTTTGTTCAAAATAAAACTTAATAATAATCTGATCTAGAGATGTTACGAAAAAATTGGTTATATTTTCTATATCTGTGTGTTAGAAATTATCTTAAAGGTAGATTAAAAAATAAAATTTTTAAAAATTGAGCTCATGGTCCCATTTTTACTATTTTGGAAAATATAGGGTCTATTTTTTTATTTAATAAAATAAAGGGTCTAATTGGCAACTTGTACAAAACACAGGGTCCAAAATAGTATTTACCCTTCTTTTTAATGTGTTTGGATTACAAGAGAATTTCTCGGGATATTCACTCAATCTCATAGGATTTTTCCACCCAAAATGATCCATCCTTTTCCTGGTAGGTTCTACTCCTATTTATAGGAATTTTAGGAATGTCAATTATTCTCTTTCAATCTTATCTAGGTCACCGTTAATGAAACATGAACAATTCCTATGTTTCATATTTACAACATGTGGACAAAATGAAATAACTGCAAATAACCGCTTTTCATTCTTATCATGAAACAGTTTGCCATTGCAGAGGTAACATATTCCACCCATTGCTCGCACTCTTCTATTATGTTTAGAAATAGATGGTCATCTTTTGGGAGACGCTAGTTGAGATGTTTAGCATTGCCATTGCCTTTTACGACAATTCTTCAACTAGTCTTTTCGAATTTCAAGATTTGTCGCTCCAAGCTTATTTTCCATAGTCTTTTAACATACTCATGAGTATGTGGGTCAATGAACTGCAAGCTCTTTAAAGAACTCGTTATCTACCATTTCAAATGATGTAGCTTCAATTCTTGTATTTTTTTTTTGAGTTATCCTAGTTAGCTTTCGCGATGATCTTAGAATATTGTTACTTCTCAGCTCTATGTATTATCATCGTCCTCATTGTGGCACAACACGAGACCAATATCTATTTATTATAGCTTATCTTGGGAAAAGATAATCGTTGTATTCAATAAATTCTTTCAATGTGTGGTATTATTATCCACGTGTCATGTCTATAGTTATGGCTAGAAATATGGGCAAAATAATTGCCCATAAAAAGCTCTTTTTGGAACTGGAAGATTTTTTTTAAACGATTCAAGGTGGGATAATTTTATCTTTTTCTAGTCAGTAATGAGTATGTTTCTTTGACGATTTTACTTTCCCCAAGAAAGGTTAATTAATATTTAATTAAACATGCTTCATGTGACGGGCTTTTTATCCATTTCTTTTAATTGCTGAGAATATCCCAATAAATTAATTAATCTAATTTAAAACATGATCAGTGACTTCGTTCTTTCATTATGAAAAAGGTTTTTACTATTACCTTTCTCATTACTTCATATGAAATACAAAGCGGGAGAGAAAAAATCTACTTTTCTTCAAAATACTCTTGCATGCACGACTTGTCTTTGACTTATTTTCTTCGTTTAATCAACAACATATTTTTCCAACCTCATTCTCATTCCATTCCGGACCCTTGGTACCAGAGATTCCTAGTAAGAAACCATCTGCGTCTTACAAGAACCTAGAATCCAGTAGTTCTCATGATATTTTCCTTTCGTTATTATATTTTACATATATTGATTTTTGATATGTTCTTACATTATTTTCTCCCAGAATAGATAAGGTAGTTATTATTTTAGCAATACCCTTCTCTGAATTTCTTCCTAAATAATTATGAATTCCAAGAACATCTTCTTTTCTGTAGAAAGAATATTTATCCCTCGTTCGTAATTTTGGAATTCAAAGTTTCTAGAATAAGAAAATCTGACTGCCTGCCTTACTCTTCAAACTGCAGCTGAAACATCGAAAACCAATATTAGAAATAAACAACGAGAGAATTAGGTTATTCAATAGAAACTTTACCATGAAAAAACATTTACTTGCTTTAAACGTTTTATAGATAAGGTTATTGATGGGAAGCATTGCTTTTTGAGAGACACGGCTTGGCCAGAGTCTTGTAGCTTAACAAAATATTCGTTGGAAAGACCTTTACTTTTATTCGAGGTTACCATTGTTGTTTCCCTAGGTAAACTAAACTTTGGCATCATGTCTTCGAAAGAGAACAAGTCCAAACTACCTTAGAACTTAGCCCATAGTCCAATTCAAGGCTCAATTGATTGAATCTAGGGTTAGGTTAATTGTGATACGAACAACACCAACAGTTGTGATGAAACCCAATACCAATTATGGTAGCCACTAAGAATTGTCGAAATTTGGATGTGAAACCACGACCCAATGCTTAGTTAAGCATAAACCTTGGTATGAAGGAAGACTGCCACAAATGGTGGTGGAAATCCGTTTGATAAGTTAGGTGGAATGCCACAAGGAATACTCCTTGATAAGTTCTAATAATTCTCTCAAGAACTCAAGAAGAAAACCTCTCAAAATTTTATTCCAAAATATTCTTATTTTTCAATGTGTTTACAAGGCTTTATATAGCCAACTTACAACCAAAAAAAAAAAAGAAAACTAAAAAAAAGATAATTTTCCAAATAAAATAAAGACAAAATAAAGGAAACAAAATTGAAAGGGAAAGCTGCCAAATGCCTTCAAAAACGTTATAAGCTCAATTTCGGTCTAAATTGAGTCTACTTCGATGAGAAGCACAAATCTTTGTTCTACTTCAGTGTTGACTGCAGTCTCCACTTGTTTTAAAACTCTGTTGACTAAGTTGCTGAGTTCTTCTTTGAATCTCTTGACTCGCGCCCTCGTCACTGGGCCAACTGGAACTTTACTTGTATCATTAGCCTTAGTGTTCTCATCAAATTACTTCGTATGTGGGTCCATTTCTATGGTCCTACAGTATCAAGAATGAGGAAAAATTCTATATTTGCTCAATCACACCATGCAAGTTCAATTGTTTTTCCTAACTCAGCTGTCCATGATGAAAGTTACAGCACTAGTGAATCTTCAAGGATTGGTGCTTAGAGCATCGAGCATGTTAAGGCAGGGGTTAATCTTCCCCTTTGGTAATACTTTAAGAATTTTTGTAATTATTTCGGGGTTGCTCCTTTTCTACTCATCCTAAATACTTATAGGATCTTTAGCATGCTTGAAGTCACTCTATCATAGCGTACGGTGGTAGTGTCCAACTCTCCCTTCGAGATGACGTGCTTTTATGCTCTCAAGGCATGCCCTGTGAGGAAGATTTATTTAGGGTGGCTTATTTTATTTGGGTACTCATTACAGCGATAATAAAATTATCATTAAACTTTCAAATAAAATGGAGTTCAAGCATGACTTCTGTTGGACGATAAGGCTTCATGCAATCATCACTATCCAGTTTAGAATTTTATAGTATCCATTGTCTCAGAAATTTTTAGTTTTGAGCTAGGATTTTATCATTAAACTTCGATAATAAAATTATCATTAAACTTCCAAATAAAATAGAGTTCAAGCATGACTTCTGTTGGACGATAAGGCTTCATCCAATCAACATTATCCAGTTCAGAATTTTATAGTATCCATTGTCTCTGAAATTTTTAGTTTTGAGCTAGGATTTTATGATTGTTTTTTTTACTAAACTCTTGTTCGTTTTTTTAGCTCTTTCAAAGAGACCAATCCCAATAGCTGTAATTCAAAGGCGACATGATATCCTGGTGAACTTGCCTTATGGCCTATGAAAGGTAGATTTTCTTCTTCATGACCAAAATTTAATGTTCTATGATCGTCTTGGAAAAGACCAGTGCATAATGGATTTTAAGGATCCCATGTACCCACATGGAAACAAATCCCAATGCTCGAGGAGAAGAAAGATCATGACTATGTCACTAAAACCCATTATGAAAATAATTCAACCACTCAGGAAGCTACCGAGATGCAGAAGGGGCACCTCGAGGTAAAACTTCTTGTTTTTATGGATGGTCTCCCACCGTCCATAAGACCAAGCCAGCGAGCTTAGTAAAGTTTAGAGATACTCAATATAATGTTCATATTTGGATCTGCATCAACTTAATAACCCATAGGTTTGATAGTTGGTACCCTAAGTCTCATGTGCAAACCTGGTGCAATAGTTCTTTTTATGGTATTGCTTATCAAAATGGGACAAATAACTTGCGAGCCGATGATTGGGAGTTACCTCCTCTAAATGTATTTAATCTTTATGATATCACTGAGTTTAGGGGATTTAGCGACCCACCTATTATCAAGTCTCCTCACACTGATTTTATGCCTCCTCGTGCATCTTCTAATTTTTCTAACTATAGCTTAGGTTGAATATTTTTTTTCACGCTTTTGCATAGAGTATTTATGTATTCTCTCCCAACATATTATACTTTTTTCTTCTCTTTTACCAATCATTTTCTCTTATTTTACATATATGGACTTTAACTTTGAAAACCTCCCTAACAGCCTTGTAGTGCTTATTAAATAGGCTAAAACGGGAGGTGCGTCTGAGGTTGACACCGTCGAGAAGTAGCGAAAGGCTCTAAGTAAGAAGAAAAATAATACTAAGAAGAGTGCTCCCCTACTCCAAGCATTATTTTGGAGAAAAATAATAATTCAACCCCTGAAGTTCCTATACCAGCTTTCGAGGTGACAGACAAGGAAAATCAAACCTTGGGATTTGTCCATCAAATTACCTTGTCTTACCCCGCGGTAGTTCTAATGGATCCCATATGTCTCTTGCCTTAGGAAGCCAGTATTGAAGGATCGAAGGTTTGTTCTTGGTATATAACTCAGCCGCATCGCCACATTAGGACTTACGATTGGAACCTAATTAATATTGGCACAACTTCTGACGTTCTGACAAGGACCGCAGAATTTTACAATCAGTTAGCATTCTAACCTTTTATTTTATTCTCCCTCTCTCCCACACCTTTTGTTTTACTCTCTCTCTCTCTCTCTCTCTCTCTCTCTCTCTCTCTCTCTCTCTTTTATTCTTAAAGAATTTATCTTAATACTTTATCCATGCCTCCCTTTTGTCAATCCTGGGCCTCCAAGCCCATCATCAAAGCTCATCTCATCTTTACGTAGAGTTGAGTAAGACTAACAAACATCGCGAGCTATTTGCCACCTAAAAGAATGATGGTGACAAAGAGGTTTCTTATCTTAAGAAGGAAGTCGAGTTATTAATAAAGTTTGAGAAAGACTTGAAGACCGAGGTGGAGACCTTGAAGAAAAACCTTCTTAACGATTCTAAACAAGCTATTTTAGAATTAGAAGAGGTAAAGGGAGCCCCTAAAATTAATGCTCGCGAGAGAGTCAATAAAATAGCTACTCGTTCTTTATATAGGGCTTGGACTGTCAACATGAATATGGACTTTAGTTTCCTGGGTGCAAATGCCAAAAAAATGTTAGCGCACTTCAAACAAACTGAAAAGGAAGAGCAGGGTGGTGATGAGGAGGGGGAGGAAGCTGAAGCTGCTGAGGAAGAAGATGAAGTCATTTTTAAGTCTCCCACTATGTAGACTTTGCATAATTTATGCCAACTTTTGAACAACGACCCTCGGTTGGGACAATATCTTGCCCTTAGTGGAATTTTTATTTATGTAATTAATTTATATTTTTTTGTTGGATGGCTAACTTAGCTTCTTTAATCACAGTTCTAACTTTATGCCTTTTTAATATATATAGTCCCTCTATCTGTTGAGAAGATTTTATCTAAGTATGAATTCTCATCACTTAATTATGATCCATCGTCTATAAGTAGACTGAATTTAATCGTTATATAATTCTTCCTCTAAATTCTATATCAAGATTCATTACTCATTATTTCATCAAGTAAACGGTGAACTTGAATATTTTTTAAACAACAAATTTCCTTATGGTTGTTAAACATTTTTGATAAATTTTATAGGAGTATTTAATCGTCTATTCACACCTTAGATTATGTATTATTAATCAAGATTCACTGCAGGATATTGATCATAATATCTCCTATATACACGAGTCGTTTATTAATTCAGCTCGCATTTAGCTTGATGTTTGCAAGATTTTTAATAATCTTTTTTCTTTAACAAGTGCAATTTTCATTCTTATTTTAAATAAGATCTCAACTTTTGATTTTTTGTTTTTCTGAACTAACTTTAATTAAATATTATATCTTTTGCAATTTCTTTATTATTATTTATATAATTTCAATTATCTTATATTTTGTGGATACAATAATATGCCTCCAAGTAATTCTAAAGTATACTTTATGACTACTTATCATAAATAAAGAGACAGAAATTCATTAATTAATTTGGAAATTTACATAAAATGAGCAGTTATAAACATACAATCATTGGTGATATGGTCTTAAATGTTCGTTGTTCCAAGTGTTTTTTACCAGCGAGGACTTGGCCATGCTAATTTATTAACCCCTGGTGCTATTACAACTTCAACAACGTATGGATCTTCATATTTTGGGTCAAATACTCCTACTATGGGATCTCTTATGTTTGCGAATACCTCCAATGCTGAAGAGTCTTGACCTTACAATTTTATTGAAGTGTCTCGTAATCCTTTGTTGATATGCAGTATTTCTCAATCGTGCTTCATCACTCATTTCATCAAGTAAATCAAAGGATTACTTAAGTAATTCCTAGTTTTGGTTGGTCATAGAATTCTGCTCTATGTGATTAGACGTTTACCTCAACCAGAAGCATTACTTCAGAGTCGAAATCAAGTGAGAAAGGAGTATGTCCTGTCGCTACTTTTTTAGTGGTTTAATGAGCCTATAGTACTTGTGGTAACTTATCCACCCACCTTCCTTTTTATGTGTCAAGTTTCTTCCTTATAGTAGGGTCTTGTTAACTACTTTGACTTGTCCATTAGGTTGAGGTCACGAGACTGATGAAAAACTTTTAATAATTTTGTTCCTCTCGCAGAATTCAGTGAACAAGTCACTATCAAATGGTGTCCTACTGTCTGATACTATTGTAATGGAAATACCAAAGTGACACATTAATTTTTGACCATAAAGTCTAAGACTTTTTTCGGGGTGATCGCGACTAGTGGTTCAACCTCGATCCATTTGGTAAAGTAATTGACTGCCAGGACTTTATACTTTCCTCCTCCTCACTCTATGGGTAATGACCATACTAGGTCGATATCCAAAATTGCGAATGAGTAGGGTGAGGTGATCATGGGAAGCTCTGTTGGTAGACTTCTCAGAATGTGTTAAAGTCTTTGGCACTTGTTGCATCTTTTTACAAACTCAGGTGTATCTTTACTGATTGTGGAACAAAATATCCTTAGCAGATTATCTTCTTTGACAAACTTTGCTAACCTGCATGGTCCCTGCAAAAGCCTTCGTGTATTTCTATAATGATACTCTTGGCTTTTATTGGTAATACCCATCGAATTAGAGGCATAGAGTATCCTCTCTGATATAACTTCCCTTTAAAATTTCTGTATCTAGATATTTTATACATGAGTTTTCTTCACTCATTCTTTTCTAAAGGAAGTTCATCGTTCAATAAATATTTAATGACTGGTGTCATCCAAGTTTGATTAGTATCAATCATTTCTACATCTTATTCTTTCATCTTGTAAATACTTGGCTCCTATAATTTTTCAATGGAACCATGTTGAGGTTGTCGACTTTAGACTTTGATGCCATCTTGGCCAATGAATCATCATTGGAAATTTTTTCTCTGGGAATTTTGTCAATTTTGAAACCATTAAATTTTTCAAAGTTTTGTTGAAATGTTTCCATATAGTTGGCCATTTTGATTCCCTTTGATTGGTATTATCCAAGTACATTATTCACTTTTAATTGGGAATCACTTAAGTAGTGTATTGACTTAGCATTTACTACTTCGACCCTTCTCAAACTTACTAAAAGTGCTTTATATTGAACCTCATTATTTGAAGCTGGGAACTGAAACCTTATGTCATAGAGAAACTTGAGACCTTCCGGTGAGAATAGGATTATGCCTGCCCACGAGCCATTTTCATTTGATGAGCCATCAAAAAATAACTTCGTGATTCTTCAGTTTGGGATTTCCTTCGTATCTTTGTTAGCATTTATTCATTTAACGAAAAAATCTAACAATGCTTGCCCTTTGATGGCTGCTCGTGGGTGATAAGTTATGTCAAGCTGTCCTTATTCTGTTGACCATTTTGTTAATTGACATGAGGCATCTGGATTAGAGAAAACATGCCTTAATGGATGATTAGTCAATACATGGATTGCGTGTGCTTGAAATTAACCTCTCAACTTTCTTGAGGAAAGAATTAGAATTAGTGTGAGTTTTTCAAGTAAAGGATATCTTGATTCTACACGTAGTAAACACTTACTAACGTAGTAAACTGATTGTTGGGCTTTTATATCCTCTCACACTAATGTTGCGCTTATTGCATTTTCTAAAACTGACAAATACAAATACAAGATCTCGCCGACTAATGGTTTTGAAAGCACTGGTGGGGTTGACAAGTATTCTTTAATTCCATGAAATGCCTTCTCGCATTTCTCTCTCCATTCAAACTGCTTATTTCCTCGCAACACATTAAAAAATTGAAGACAATTTTCTGTTGATTTTGAAATGAAGCTCTTTAATGCCACCACTTTTCAGGTCAATGATTTTACCTATTTTGGTTTCTTTTTTTTTTTTTTTGAATGAAACTATTTTGGTTTCTTTGATGAAGGTAAATCGAGCAAAGCTTTTATTTCTTCAGGGTTGGCTTCTATTCCCCTTGCATTCACTATGAAACTGAGAAACTTTTTAGAGGAAACCCCAAAAGAGGATTTCTTTGGGTTGAGTTTCATGTTATATTTCCTTGAGATTTAGAAACACTCTGCGAGGTTGACAAGATGATCGTGGCTTCTAACTAACTCAACTAGCATGTCGTCCACATACATCTCCTCGTTGCGACCAATCTGGTGCTCAAACATTTCATTTACGAGGCGGTGGTAGATGGCACCTTCATTTTTAAACCAAATGGCACGACTTTATAGCAATAGAGCTCCATATTTGTGATGAATCTCGTATACTCTTGATCAGCGACATGCATTTTAATCTAGTTATATCCAGAGTAGGCGTCCATAAAAGACATGAGTTCATACATAGCTGTTGCATCAACAAGTTGACCAATTCTTGGTAGTGGAAAGCAATCTTTCAGACAAGCCTTGTTAAGGTCAAAAAAGTCAATGCATGCTCTCTAAGTTCCATTAGTCTTGCGTACCAAGACTGTGCCTGAAACCCATTATCGATAAAATGATCCTCGCACAAAGTCACTAGTTAATAACTGTTATCCCAATTTCGGCCCACCTAGCGTGGCATGTCCACATGGTCAAAAGTAGAAGACACGTGGAGAAGAACTCATCACTAACCTGTCAAGTTAGTGTCGTGCACCTTCCAACCTACCAGGTTAGTGCCATGCTCCTTCCAACCTACCAAGTTAGTGCTTGAAAGCTTTCCAACCTTCTAGGTTAGTGTTTTCCAGCCTTCTAACTTGCCAAGTTAGTGCCATGCACATTTCCATCTACCAAGTTAGTGCCTAACAGCCTTCCAAGTTACCAAGTTAGTGTCGTGCACCTTCCAACCTTCCAGGTTAGTTCCTGACAGCCTTCTAACTTTCCAGGTTAATGTCGTGCAACCTTCTAACATGCCAGGTTAGTGTTGTGCACCTTCCAACCTACCAGGTTAGTGCCTGACAGCTTTCCAACCAGCTAGGTTAGTGTCATGCAACTTTCAAACCTGCCAGGTTAAAACCGTGCAGCCATCAAACCTTTCAGGTTAGTGTTGTGCAGCTTTCTAACTTTATAGGTTAGTGTCATGCAACCTTCTAACCTACGAGATCCCATGTCTACATAGTGGACACAAGTAAGTTTATCTTGACTGGGATGTGCACAACCTAGCAAGGTCCTAGCCGGACCTACAGTTGGCTGAACAGGGTGGAAAGGTTCCATGCACTAGGCAACCTTCAATAGGTTTTGTTGGCCAAGTGTATAGAATAACTCTAGCACTTGTTCTTTTCTTGCAAGCTTTCCACCTTGCCTTCAACATTCCCATGACTTTGGAGTAGTTCAAACTGCCACAAAGATAGGGACTCTCCATCAACAAATAACAACCCTATTCTTTAGGAATTATTTACTTTGTATTTCAAATATATGTTGTAACTTGCCTATATCCAAGGATATCCCTCTGTACAACTTGTAAGCCCTACAACAATATAAAGGGCAAGATACACGCGGAACTAAGTTATACACACACGTTTTAAGTCTGAATCAGAATGCAATTATGCTCAAAAGCACTATAGCTATACGTCCTCTCTCTTTTCATACCTCTCACCTAGAAAACTCAATGTAATACTGAAGGGAGCCTATCTAGAAATGACATGGTCTTAGCTTGCAATTTGATTGGTATTATCTCAAGAGTAAATACAACTAAAAGGGGAGTAGGTCATTACATAAACAAAAGGGGTCAAACCTCTATAAATCTATGTGTGTCTTTTAGTCGGGTTTTATGCCCTAAATAAAAGTCCATTTCAATGTAATCTATTTTATTCAACATCAATAAAGAAACAGAAGTATTTTTTATTCATTTGTGTATGTTTTGGTTCACCTTATCAATTACTTGTCTATTTGATTTATAAATTCATCTGAAACCCTTTTCACATACTTGATCTTGTTTATTGTGTTGTCAACACTTTGGAAAGTAAACATGACTATGTGAATAAAGTTTCCTAGATTTATCAGACACAGGGTTTTACTGATATGATAATCCACAACAAGAGTTTACTTGCATTTGGAGAAATGCTATGTTCTTTCCAAAACATTGGTTAAAGTAAAGCTTAGGTTGGATGCATGGAGTATGCATCGGAATGGACCGATATTGAACTTTGATTTAGATTTATTAAACTTACCATAATATCTATTCAAGTCAATATCGCCTAGTTGATCCTAGATCAAATGATCTTAATCCTGTTATGATTAGGCTCAATCTCAGGAGGCTATTCGTGTTCTTTGATTTGTTAGTTAAGCCTACTTTTAGGTCAGGGTGATACGTACATTTTGGGAACACGGTAGTGCAATTGAGTGGGAGCGCTAACATAAACATGAAATATATAGCTTCTATCTGGCGAATAGTAAGCAAAGGATGATCTCCTTCGAGCTTGACAAAACGAAAATAAATGGTGGAGTACTCATTTCACATAAGTTGAAATATCATTTATACGGGGTCAAGTGTTTTAGGGATAAAATACATAGTAGGGTGTAACGGTAATCTAATCCCTTTATAGTGTAGATCATTCATATAGAGGATCATTGATCAAATTAGGATTATAACAATGGATAACTAATGATGTGTCTATATGGTGGAACATATAGAGCATTCTATATACTGAGAGTGCAATTCTAAGTTCTATGCGTGGATTCAACGAAGAATTAATAAGTCAATGAATTTAGGTTATAAATTCTTGATCTGCTTATTGGAAGCTCGGTTATATAGAACCATGGTCCCCCCACTAGTTGAGATAATATTGCTTGTAAGACTCATATAATTGGTTTTGATTAATCAATTATAATTCTCAAATTAGACTATGTCTATTTGTGAATTTTTCACTAAGTAAGGGCGAAATTGTAAAGAAAGAGTTTTAGGGGCATATTTGTTAATTATGATACTTTGTATGGTTCAATTAATAAATATGATAAATGACAATATTATTTAATAATTGTTTATAGTTATTAAATAGTTAGAATTGGCATTTAAATGGTTGAATTAGAAAATTTGCATTTTTGAGAAAATCAGATGCAAAAGTGATAAAACTGCAAAATTACAAAAAGTGAGGCCCAAATCCATACTGCCATGGCCGACAACTTTTATAGAAATTATCCTCTGATATTTTCATTATTTTAATGCCAAATAATTCAAACCTAACCCTAGTGGAATGCTATAAATAGATAGTGAATGCTTCAGGAAAATTACACTTTTGATTGAGAAAAACCTGAGCCTCTCTCTCTTTCTCCCTATCTGGCCGCCCACTCCCTCCCTCTCTTCTTCCTTAAGATTTTGAGATACTTAGTGATTAGAGTAGTCAAGTGATACCTCAATCATAGTGAGGAAGATCGTGAAGAAAGACTTTCAGGAAGAAGGAGTTTCAGCACTAAAGAATCAGAGAAAGAGATCCAGGTTCAGATCTTGATAATACTCTGCGACAGAAAGGATACAAGGGTTAGAGATCTGAACGGAAGGGGTCATATTATTCTGCTGCACCCAATGTAAGTTTTACGAAACTTTATATGTGTTTATTTCATCGTTTTAGAAAGTTCATATTTAGGGTGTTAATCAACATACTTGTGAGTAGATCTAAGATCCTGGTAAAATAATTTCAAACAACTGGCCTTAGAGCCATGGTAATTGATTTGCTTGCAAGAAATTTGGACTTAAAACGATTGTTTGATGTTTTGGATGGTATCATGTTGTATTGGGTGTTATATGATGATTGATTGATGATTGTGAATTTTTCGTGAAAAATAATTGAATATCTGTTTCTGAAATTATTTTTATTGGATAGTATAGAAAAAATTAAGCAATTTAATTTTTTACAGAACTCAATTTCCATTTAATTTGAATTAGTTATGATTTTTTGAAGTTTCGGAAAAAATCAGGAATCGTGCAACAGGGTTCCACGCGCATATATCATGCTGGAACCCTCCCTGCGCCGAGAAACCTTGGTTGTCCACTTCCCTGCGCACGCGGACGTGTATGCACAGCATATCGTCCGTACAGCTCGCATTTTTTTCGTTTTTCTTCGATTTTTCATGCTATTTCATAGATTTAACTTCTGATTTTTTGTGTAGTTCTATATTTATACATTTACTATTCCTAATTCAATTCTAATTATAATAATTAAATTAATTAATATTTTTTTTAATTTAATTCATCATATTAGTGTAATTTGAATTTGAAAATAGTAAATATCTATCTTTTTGCTTAGTTATCTATCTTATTTTTAAATTTGATTATATCTTATCTCATTTTTAAATTTAAGGTAAGATATTAAATTTTTTAAATTAATTTTTTTTTGAATAATTTGACTTTATTTAAATTTAAAATAAGATAACTATAATCATGTAATTTTAAATAGATGTAAGATATTTTGCTAACTTTTAAATTTTGTTATTTTATTTATTTAAATTAAATCATAAAATCTAAAAAAGATATTTATTTATCTTTTTTAATTTTTATTTATAAAATAATATTAAATTTTTAAAAGTAGTTAGCAAATTTTGAAATGATATTTAGGTTGGTTTAATTTTAAATATTATTTTATTAATTTCGAAAATAGTTAAATTTTACTTTATTTTATTATTTTTTCGAAAATAATTTTTTTTTTAACTAATTTTTCGAAATTATTTATTTAAAATTAAATAAATCCTACATCCAACTATCCAGCTAACCTTGTTGTAGGAGTATGTGTTTTAGCTTGTTTGTAAGTTTTTTAAAACCTATTATTGCTTGATTGCAAATAACTATGGTTAACTTGTTGACAGATCCAATGATCTAATTTTAACTCATGGCTCCCTTGGTGAAGTAAATAATCTGTAACAGGTATATTTACAATCTTCTTTCATATGTGTATGATCTAGCAACATGATAGGATCCATCCAAATTGTGTGCCTGTGTGAACCTATGTGTTTAATTTTATTATAGATGCATATAGGTTGTTATTGCTAAATAAAATATCATAGTTCTTGATAGATTTTATTTAGGCCCATTTAGCATTTGGGCATATTCAATTAATAACAGTTGTTCCTTTTAAGGTTAAATTCTTCTCTTTTGGGCCTTGTGTGAGAGTTGGGAGCCATAGAAGTGGGTACAACATACTGAACCCAGCACCCCCTCACATGAACCACCCCAATTGTGAAGGCCCATTTGCCTGATTTGAAAAACTGTACTAGGTTATTTAAATTAGTTTAACCTAATAAAATTGATTAGCAACATAAGTAATTTAATTTATTTTGAAATTAATTTAAGAAAACCATAGTTTAAAGAATTTTATATTCTAAGCTAAACTATATATATTTTCTTGTATTTAATTAAATATAGAATTATATCCATCTAGATTCTTTCTGAAGCTTAATTTAAATTTTTCATTAAATATTGCTATTTAAGTTGATATTTAGTTATCCATAACTAACCAGCTTAAATCTGAATATCTTTTAGATTTAAAATTTCAAAATTAAGTTGAGGAATTTTAGGCATTTGTTATTAAGATTCTTTAGATAATTTTTAAGCTAATATTTTTTCAAATATCAACTTAAAATGGAATATTTTCAAATTAAGTGGTTACAACTTAATTTTAATTTAATTAAGTCTAATTTGAAAGATATTTAAGTTGATTTTTTAGATTCTTCTAAAAACAACTTAAACAAGATATTTTCAAATTTGTTCTATTATATTCGAATTTATTTTTCGAATTTAAATAATAATTGAAAATTAGTTAAAGTTGATTTTTTATTTGAACAAACTTTAATTTGTAATTTTTCATTATTATAATATGGAACTTGTTCCATTATTTTTCGAATTTAAATGATAATTGAAATTTTATTAAAGTTGATTTTTTTATTTAAACCAACTTTAATTTGTAATTTTTCATTATTATAATATGGAACTGATGATTAAATAAAATAAATATTTTTTTTAAAATAATGAGCTTTAATAAAAAAGATATTCGGTCTCCATTGTTGGTCTTACAAAAGTTAAATTTTTCAATATAACCTCGAGACGCTAGACTTCGTCCCCGTATGGATGGTTATTCGCTGAAAACTTTAACACCGTAAGATTTCATTTGAAAAGTGTTTTGTGAGTTTTTGTCTCTATTAGACTCTCCCCTACGGTGACTACTTAGAGATAAACTCATAAAACATGAAACAATGGAGGAAGCTCATAAAATGAGAATAACCTTGACTCTCGCCTACCCGAAGAACGTTGGATTCTCCTTTTGATCGAATAAAAAGTTGCTAAAATGGTTCTATTTTAGATGAGCTGACAACTCTATTCAACTAATTTTATCTTTGACTCTCGCCTACCGGGATACTGTATTTCATTATGTTGGAAACCTTGGAAAATAAACTATGTTAGATTTAGTATTTTTATAACATATGTGATTATTTATTATTTTCTGAACTTGTGTATGAATTTGAACCAAAACCTTACTTCTGTTTTCTGAACTTGTGTATGATGGACATTAAATTCCAGAAAGCAGGTAAGCTGGGAATTGTTCACTCTGAATAGCAAATAGTTTATACCTCCATAAATCCTACTATTTCGAGCATAGTTGAGAAGATAAGAGAAAATGATTTCACTTCCTCAAGTTATACTTCACAACAAATTGTACCATCAAGAACAACAAATCACGAAGGAATAAGCAGTAATGCTTTAGTCTTTGAATCATGTGTGTTAGAGAATGATAAATCCATTTGGATTCTTGATTCTGGGTCTACAAACCATGTAAGTTGTTCATTGCAAATGCTGGAGAATTGGAATTATTTGAAATCCGGAGAGTTAAAACTTAAAGTTGGTAATGGCGAAATGGTTTCGGTTAGAGCTAGAGGAAAAGCCAAACTCAAGTTTCTAAACAGAATTTTGGAATTAGACAATGTCTTATACATTCCAAATTTCAGTAGAAACTTGGTTTCTATTTCATGCTTACAATTGCAACAATACAAATAAGATTTTTCGAGTTCTGGTTCTACCATTTCTCGAAATGACATTCATATTTGTGTTGCATCCATAGAACAGGGGCTTTATGTTCTTAGACCAGAAACACCATTTGCCCTACATAACGAACTTTTTAAAGTAGCTAAACCTAGAAACCACAAAAAGCAAAAGATCGATGATGATAATGAAACATATCTATGGCATTAACGTTTAGGTCATATAGGCTTTGATAGACTCAATAGGCTAACCAAAGACGGTCCATTGAAAAATGTCGTCTTAGGTGAACTGCCAGTATGCGAGTCCTGCCTAGAAGGAAAAATGACTAAACGTTCTTTCTCTGCAAAGGGAGAGCGTGCCAAACAACCCCTAGGGTTAGTGCATTTCGATGTCTGCGGACCTTTGAATGTAAAAGCCCGAGGTGGTTATGAGTATTTTGTGACTTTCATTGACATTACTCTAGATATGGACATATTTACCTTATGCATAAGAAATCTGAAACATTTGCAAAGTTTCGGGAATTTAACGCATTGGCTCGAAACCAATTGGGTAAAACATTAAAGATCTTGCGAACTGATAGGGGTGGAGAATATATGTGTAACACCCTAACTAACATAGGCGTATTACGTGATTTTTAAACATGTTGTGCAGCTCGTTGCTAATCAACGAGGTTCATGGAAAACGTGATTAATTAAAAATTTTGCTTTTTAATTAAACTTATAAAATATTTATACAAAAGACCCGGGATCCCGATTACGAAATCATTTACAAAAGTTTACTGTTCATACAAAATAATTGTCGCCTAGCGACTAGTTACAAAAATAGCCTTGCTGTCCCGAGGATCGTACGCTCCAGGCCTAACCGCCCCGACATGTACAATCTTCATAGGCTCGTTCACGGTCCATCAGCTCTAGCCTTGCCTTTACCTACACATAAACATAGCATTGTGAGTCGACAGACTCAGTAAGAAAAGCATAATAATACTCATACATAAATCCCGGTCATGATCAGACGCCCATACCCCTGACCATAACCCTAACTGCCGTGTCCAACACGATACTGAGTCCCCCTAACTGCCGTGTCCAACACAATACTCAGTTCTGAACGTTCATAGGGACGGTACTATTGACAAGTAACAGCCTGATCGGTCGAATCGGTCATACTCCGGCTGCTGGTCATACTCCAGCCTGTACCGACGTGTTACTGTATCAGCCTGATCGGTCGAACCGGTCATACTCCAGCTGCTGGTCATACTCCAGCCTGTACCGACGTGATACGTCAAATAGTACGAAACCACCAACCTAAGTATCAGCCTAATCGGTCGAACCGGTCATACTCCGGCTGCTGGTCATACTCCAGCATGTACCGACGTGATACAGTGTCAGCCTAATCGGTCGAACCGGTCATACTCCGGCTGCTGGTCATACTCCAGCCTGTACCGACGTGACACAGTTGGATGGTTCGAAGCCAACATACATATCTAATGTAATCTAGCAGGCTTCCTACATGCACGCTAAACATGTAATCTACATATGCATACTGTTATACTAATCTTACCTGGATTCCAAATTCAGGTGTGCCGGTCAACCTGACTGGAACTATCTGCGCGGCGTATTACAGGCTTCTAAACCATAAAAATCACAACACTATAAGTGATACGCTAAATCACTTCCCGGGGACTTAAACTAGGGACTAAAAGTTACCCTATCGATAAAAAGCATGGCAATACCCCAAAAACATAAAATCGAGGAAAACTAGGGTTCCTGAATTTTCCCCAACCGGTAGACCGGTTGCCCAACCGAAATTCCGGTTTTGGGAAATTTCAGAACCCCATCCGGAATTCCGGATGCACAACCGGAATTCCGGTTCCTCGCAGGCAGATTTTCAAAATTTCATACTTTCCTCAAATCAACTCCAAACCATTATAAAACCTCCACACCTGTTCTTTACCTCCCCTAGAACATTTCTAAAGCATCAAATCCACCCAGAAAGTACAGAAACGAAAATCACCATTAAAGCCCAAGCTTTGAGTTCTAAACTCAAACTTGGTTAAAAACAACTAACATGCATCCAAATCATGATTCAAACTCATATTCAAGCATAATAACACTGCGGAAAACTAACCCTAATTCATGCAAACACTACAGCCACAAATTCACACAATTTCTCCTTGAAAACCAAACTTTTTAACAAGAAATCTATCCAACTAGAGCAAGAATAACTAGCATGCAATTCAACCTAATTAAACCTACTTAAATCAACATTTTAATCATGGAAACAACAACAACAATTAACAGCAGCAACATCATCAAAATCATCATGCATTACTCATCTTTTTCATCAAAAATTTCAAGAAAACAAAGTAAGAAAACTAGACAAAGAAATACCCCTACTAGAATCACTTTAACTTGCTGAAAATCACTTGGAAATGAAGAGAAAACTCCACTTTTCTTGCTGCTTCAAGTGGCCAAAAAGAGAGAGAGAGCTTTTTGAAATTTTTTCTATTTTTTTCTAAGTGTTGAGAATATGAATAAAATGGAATTTTAAGGCACTTAACACATTTACTTTCAGCCAAATAATAACCAATTACACATATATTTTTCAATTATTAAAATCACTAGAAGACAAAATAATAATTGGGTAAAAAGACCATTTTGCCCCTTTACACTAAAATCACATAAATAACACTAAAGGGGTATTTTTGGGAAATTCTAAATTCCCGGCCATTCCTGACATTCCCAACGTCTAATAAACCGTCCCAAACTACTAACATACTAAGTTGTGATTTTACTGAGCCAAACACCAAGTTCCAAAATACCGGGCACCGGAATGCAAAATTATGAAAATTACTACATGACATAAAAATGCATCTCTGAATTCAATAATAACAGTATAAATAATTATTTAAATAGCTATAAATAATTTCATAATTAAACGTGATTAACTGCTAATTTCCAAATTAAACTAAGCGGTCTTTACAACTATTCCCCCTTAAAAGGATTTCGTCCCCGAAATCTAACCTGAATAACTCTGGATATTGAGCTCTCATATCTGACTCTAGCTCCCAGGTGGCTTCCTCCACCTTGCTGTTTCTCCAGAGAACTTTGACCAATGCTATGGTCTTATTCCGAAGGACTTTATCCTTTCTATCCAGGATCAGCACTGGCTGTTCTTCGTAAGTCATATCTGGCTGCAGTTCTAGGCTCTCATAGCTGAGAATATGAGAGGGATATGAAACGTCTTTTCTCAACATCGGGACATGGAATACGTTGTGAACTGCTGATAAAGCTGGAGGCAACGCTAACCGGTATGCCACTTGACCTATCTTCTCGAGAATCTCGAAAGGTCCTATAAATCTAGGGCATAACTTGCCTCTTTTCCCGAAACGTTTGATCCCCTTCATCGGAGATACCCGTAAAAACACATGGTCCCCTACTTGGAACTCAACATCTCTGCGTTTCGGATCTGCGTAACTCTTCTGCCTACTCTGTGAGGCAAGCATTCTAGCTTTTATCTTCTCTATTGCCTCGTTGGTCCGCTGTACTGACTCTGGACCTAGGTATTTCCTCTCCCCTGTCTCATCCCAATGAATGGGAGATCTACATTTCCTACCGTATAACAGTTCCTAGGGAGCCATCCCTATCGTACTCTGGTAACTGTTGTTGTGAGAAAATTCTATCAACGGTAGATACTTATTCCATGAGCCTTCAAAGTCCATAACACAGGCTCTCAACATGTCCTCCAATATCTGAATTGTCCTTTCAGACTGACCATCTGTCTGAGGATGGAATGCTGTACTGAATTTCAGCTTTGTACCCATTGCTCGCTGCAAACTCTGCCAAAATTTGGAGGTGAACTTCGGATCCCTATCCGAAACTATAGACTCCGGTACCCCGTGAAGTCCTACTATCTCTCTGACATACAATTCTGCCAACTGATCCACTGTAAATGTTGTTCTAACCGGCAGAAAATGAGCAGATTTTGTAAATCGATCCACGACTACCTAGATGGAATCAAAAAAACCCATGGTCCTAGGTAACCCGACCACAAAATCCATCATGATATCTTCCCACTTCCATTCTGGTAGGGTTAAAGGTTGCAACAACCCTGCTGGTCTCTGATGTTCAGCCTTAATCTGCCGACAAGTGAGGCATCTCGATACGAATTCTACCAAATTCTTCTTCATACCGCTCCACCAGAAGTATGGTTTCAGATCTTGGTACATCTTAGTGGCGCCGGGATGCAGAGAATACGGGGTAGAATGAGCCTCCTCAAATATCTCATTCCTGAGTTCCACACTATTCGTAACACAAACCCTAGCTTTATACAGAAGCATCCCGCTGTCTGACACTGAAAAGTCCTTGGCTTGACCAGCCAACACCTCATCTATGATCTTCACTAACTCTGGATCCGTCATCTGAGTGACTTTTATTCTTTCCAATAGATCAGATTGCAGCGTTAAGTTGTGAAGCTGACCTTCCACAAACTCAATGCTGGATCTAACCATATCCTCTGCTAGCTGAGGTGAGATCTGAACCATACTAGCTACATGCCCGGGACCCTTTCTGCTCAGGGCATCGGCCACTACATTGGCCTTCCCAGGGTGATAGAGGATCTCACAGTCGTAATCTTTCACTAATTCCAACCAACGCCTTTGTCTCATATTCAAATCCTTCTGAGTAAAGAAATACTTGAGACTTTTATGGTCGGTATAGATTTCACACCTTTCTCCGTAAAGGTAATGCCACCAAATCTTCAATGCGAAAACTACTGCGGCCAACTCTAGATCATGAGTCGGGTATCGCTGTTCATAATCCTTTAACTGACGGGAGGCATAAGCGATAACCCGATCGGCTTGCATCAACACACACCCCAAACCCTGTTTGGATGCGTCACAATAAACTACAAACTTTTCATTGTCTGAAGGCAAAGCTAGCACAGGAGCGGTAATCAACCTTTGCTTCAGCTCCTGAAAACTAGCTTCGCACTTGTCTGACCAGACAAACCGCTGATTCTTCTTTGTAAGTTCGGTTAGGGGCATTGAATTTTTAGAGAACCCTTCCACGAACCTACGGTAGTACCCAGCTAAACCCAAGAAACTTCTGATCTCTGTCACTGTCTTCGGTCTCGGCCAATCCCTGACGGATTCGATCTTCCCGGGATCCACCTTGATCCCATCATTGCTCACAATGTGGCCTAGGAAGGACACCTGAGATAGCAAGAATTCACATTTCTTGAACTTGGCATAAAGCTTGTGTTCCCGAAGCCGTTGCAATACCATCTGAAGATGTAATTCATGCTCCTCCTCTGACTGAGAGTACACGAGGATGTCGTCGATAAACACAAACACACAGATATCGAGGAAATCCTTGAATACTCTATTCATCAAGTCCATAAATGCTGCAGGAGCATTGGTTAGTCCGAACGACATAACCAGGAATTCGTAATGTCCATACCTAGTGCGGAAAGCCGTTTTCGGAATGTCCTCCTCTCGGATTCTCAACTGGTGATAACCCGAACGGAGATCAATCTTAGAAAAGATTGTCTTCCCCTGAAGCTGATCAAACAAATCATCGATCCTAGGTAATGGATATTTATTCTTCATCGTCAGCTTATTCAATTCCCTATAGTCGATGCACATCCTCATAGTTCCATCTTTCTTCTTGACGAATAAAACCGGGGCTCCCCAGGGTGACACACTGGGCCGAAGAAACCCTATGTCAAGCAACCCTTGGAGCTGAATCTTCAACTCCTTAAGTTCAGCTGGAGCCATTCTATATGGAGCCTTGGAAACCGGTTCCAACCCTGGTGCCAAATCTATCACGAAGTCGATCTCCCGCTGAGGTGGTAACCCTAGAAGTTCTTCGGGAAAAACGTCTAAAAATTCCCGAACTACCGTGATGTCCTCTTGCCGAATGGTATCTGGCTGAGTGGTGTCCACCACCACGGCCAAAAACCCTAAGCATCCGCCATGTAATAAATCTCTAGCTGACATGGCCGAGATCACTGGGATCCGAGATCCCTGAACTGAACCAACAAACACGAATGGTTCTTCACTTTCCGGTTGGAAGATCACCATCTTCCTTTTGCAATCAATACTCGCCGAATATTTAGATAGGAAATCCATTCCTAAAATAATATCCAATTTCACTAAACTCATCTCTATCAAGTCAGCACTTAACTCTCTACCATCTATCCTGATCGGCATAGACCTGATCCACCTGTTGGAGATAACCAATTCTCCGCCTGGTAAAAGGGTTCCAAACCCTGATTCATAACTATCGTACGGTCTATCCAATTTACTAAAGACTCTGGCTGCCACATAAGAATGTGTAGCCCCAGAATCAAACAGCACTGAGTAAAGCGAGTTATTAACACAAAGCTGACCTGTCACAACTGATGGGCTGGCATCTGCATCAGCCTGAGTGATGGCGAACACCTTGGCTGGAGTGGGTATCGCCGGAGCTCTCGGTGCCTCTGAGCGGAGCTGGGGACAGTCCCTCTTGAAGTGTCCGGGCATGCCATAGTGAAAGCATCCCTGACCTTTGCACTCACCCTGATGGTGCCTTTTGCAGCTAGGGCACTCGGGATAGGAGAATCGGGTCTCAGTACCACTGGAACAACTACCTCTATTCTGGTTCCCCCGGAACCTCTTGTTCTGACTCGAGCCACCGGATGCAGTGGATGCTCTCTTCCTCTGATCCATGGCCGAACCGCTACTCCCCCTGCTAAAGCCTAAAGCAGGAGGGGTAAGAGCCCCGCCACTCGCCGGAGTACTAGCTGTCTCCGACATACACCCAACTGCGCCCTCAGCTCGCAGTGCCTTCTCCACCATCTCAGCATAGGTGGTCTTGTCGTCGGTGGTGATCATCAAATCATGCTTGATCTTCGCATTTAACCCGTCCAGGTACTTCTCTTTCTTGCTGAAGTCGGTTGGCACAATTCCCGAGGCTAACCTCGCCAACTGGTCGAACTCAGTAGTATACTCGGTCACGCTCATGTTCTCTCGCTGGGTCAGGTGAGCCAACTCTTTCCTCTTGGCGCTTCTAACCGCCTCATTATAGTATTTGGCGTTGAAGAGTTCCTGGAACCTTTCCCAGGTCATGGTGGTGACGTCATGAGTCTCAGACACCATGTCCCACCAGACCAGAGCGTCCTCCTGGAACTGGAAAGTGGCACACACCACTCTATCATTACCGGTGACACCCATAAAGTTCAGGATTTTGGTGATCACCGTCAGCCACTGTTCGGCCTTCATTACATTTGGACCTCCCAAGAAAACCGGAGGTGCTTGCTTCCGGAACCGTTCATACAAAGGTTCCAATCTATTGGCCGCCACCACTAATTCGACCTGAGCAGCAGGGGCAAGTGCCACTGGAACTACTGGCACCGGAACTGCAGGAGCACCCTGCTGTCTCAACCTCTGAATCTCGAGGTCTTGCTCTTCTATTCTGGCTTGCATTTCCGCAAACCTAACCTCCCAGTTCTAGGCTCCCGATCGGCTGGGGGAGCCTGGGCAGCCTGTGGCGGGTTCTCATCACCCCGACCACGAGCCCTGCCCCAGGGACCTCTACCTCGGCCCCTAACTGGCGGCGGAAACTGAGCTCCCTATCCTTGATTAGACCCCACTAAATTGCCCTGGCTCCTGGTAGTCCGCCTGGCGTCCATCTAGTCAGAACCGCCTGCGAAACCAAGAGTTGACATATCAGGTAGTATTCAAGGAGAGCTTACTAATGCCGCTTAATTTGGAAATTAAAAACAAAACATGCGCCTATTCTACTATGAGGCTACTAACATGCTTCCTATCAGGCTTTTCTTATTCATAAAATAAATAAATAAACTACTAAAGCAATAAAGGCTTACTAAACCGTGAAACGAGCTAACTGCTTATGATGATTGTACATGTCGTGACGATCTTCGGAAGACAACCTGGCGGCTCTGATACCAAATTGTAACAACCTAACTAACATAGGCGTATTACGTGATTTTTAAACATGCTGTGTAGCTCGTTGCTAATCAACGAGGTTTATGAAAACGTGATTAATTAAAATTTTTGCTTTTTAATTAAACTTATAAAATATTTATACAAAAGACTCGAGATCCCGATTACAAAATCATTTACAAAAGTTTACTGTTCATACAAAATAATTGTCGCCTAGCGACTAGTTACAAAAATAGCCTTGCTGTCCCGAGGATCGTACGCTCCAGGCCTAACCGCCCCGACATGTACAATCTTCATAGGCTCGTTCACGGTCCATCAGCTCTAGCCTTGCCTTTACCTACACATAAACATAGCACTGTGAGTCGACAAACTCAGTAAGAAAAGCATAATAATACTCATACATAAATCCCGGTCATGATCAGACGCCCATACCCCTGACCATAACCCTAACTGCCGTGTCCAACACGATACTGAGTCCCCCTAACGGGTGTGTCCAACACGGTACTAAGTTCTGAACGTTCATAGGGATGGTACTATTGACCAGTAACAGCCTGATCCGTCGAACCAATCATACTCCGGCTGCTGGTCATACTCTAGCCTGTACCGACATGTTACAGTATGAGCCTGATCGGTCGAACCGGTCATACTCCGGCTGCTGGTCAAACTCCAGCCTGTACCGACGTGATACGTCAAATAGTACGAAACCACCAACCTAAGTATCAGCCTAATCGGTCGAACCGGTCATACTCTGGTTGCTGGTCATACTCCAGCCTGTACTGACGTGATACAGTGTCAGTCTAATCGGTCGAACCGGTCATACTCCGGCTGCTGGTCATACTCCAGCCTGTACCGACGTGACACAGTTGGATGGTTCGAAGCCAACATACATATCTAATGTAATCTAACAGGCTTCCTACATGCACGCTAAACATGTAATCTATATATGCATACTGTTATACTAATCTTACCTGGATTCCGAATTCAAAGTCTTGGCCAACCGACCGGAACTATGCGCGCGGATTACAGGCTCCTAAACCATAAAAATCACAACACTATAAGTGATATGCTAAATCACTTCCCGGGGACTTAACCTAGGGACTAAAAGTTACCCTATCGATAAAAAGCATGAAAATACCCCAAAAACATAAAATCGAGGAAAACTAGGGTTCCTGAATTTTCCCCAACCGGTAGACCGGTTGCCCAACCGAAATTCCAGTTCTGGGAAATTTCAGAACCCCATCCGAAATTCCAGATGCACAACCGAAATTCTGGTTCCTCGCATGCAGATTTTCAAAATTTCATACTTTGCTCAAATCAACTCCAAACCATACCAAAACCTCCAGACCTGTTCTATACCTCCCCTAGAACATTTCTAAAGCATCAAATCCACCCAGAAAGTACAGAAACGAAAATCACCATTAAAGCCCAAGCTTTGAGTTCTAAACTCAAACTTGGTTAAAAACAACTAACATGCATCAAAATCATGATTCAAACTCATATTCAAGCATAATAACACTGCAGAAAACTAACCCTAATTCATGCAAACACTACAACCACAAATTCACACAATTTCTCCTTGAAAACCAAACTTTTTAACAAGAAATCTATCCAACTAGAGCAAGAATAACTAGCATGCAATTCAACCTAATTAAACCTACTTAAATCAACATTTTAATCATGGAAACAACAACAACAATTAACAGCAGCAACATCATCAAAATCATCATGCATTACTCATCTTTTTCATCAAACATTTCTAGAAAACAAAGTAAGAATTCTAGACAAAGAAATACCTCTACTAGAATCACTTTAACTTGCTGAAAATCACTTGGAAATGAAGAGAAAACTCCACTTTTCTTGCTGCTTCAAGTGGCCGAAAAGAGAGAGAGCTTTTTGAAATTTTTTCTATTTTTTTCTAAGTGTTGAGAATATGAATAAAATGGAATTTTAAGGCACTTAACACATTTACTTTCAGCCAAATAATAACCAATTACACATATATTTTTCAATTATTAAAATCACTAGAAGACAAAATAATAATGGGGCAAAAAGACCATTTTGCCCCTTCACACTAAAATCACATAAATAACACTAAAGGGGTATTTTTGGGAAATTCTAAATTCCCGGCCATTCCCGACATTCCCAACATCTAATAAACCGTCCCAAACTACTAACATACTAAGTTGTGATTTTACTGAGCCAAACACCGAGTTCCAAAATACCGGGCACCGGAATGCAAAATTATGAAAACTACTACATGACATAAAAATGCATCTCTGAATTCAATAATAACAGTATAAATAATTATTTAAGTAGCTATAAATAATTTCATAATTAAACGTGATTAACTGCTAATTTCCAAATTAAATTAAGCGGTCTTTACAATATGGATATGCAGTTCAAAGATCATTTAATTGAACTTGGAATTGAATCCCAATTAAGTGCCCCTAGCACTCCACAGCAAAATGGAGTTGCAGAAAGACGGAATCGCACGCTTTTGGAAATGGTTAGGTCCATGCTTAGTTTTTCAACTCTACCTACGTCCTTCTGGGGATATGAAATTCAGATGGCAACCGACATTTTAAATGTTGTTCCATCTAAATCAATCCCTAAGACACCCTTAGAACTATGGATTGGTCGTACACCTAGTTTACCACATTACAGAATCTGGGGATGCCCTGCTCATGTCTTAAGAAAGAAAGATGGCAAACTTGAGTCACGAACTGAAGTTTGCATGTTTGTTGGAAATTCTAAAGAGACTAGGGGTGGACTGTTTTATAGTCGCAAGGATGATAAAGTGTTTGTTTCCACAAATGCTACTTTCCTTGAAGATGACTATATTAAGAATTTCAAATCACAAAGTAAAGTAGTGTTGGAGGAAATGCTTTAAGATATAAGTCCTTCCAATGTTTTGTCCTCTTCCACTCGTGAAGAGGACTATCCCACTCCCTCAGTCGAACCAACTGAGATACCTACTACTAAAGTTTCTGTTCAGAAGATCACCGCTCCTCGTCGTAGTGGGAGGGTTTCAACAAAACCAGCTCGTTATGGCTTGGATGGTGAAATTAATATGGTCGTTGGTGATGGTATTGAAGACGATCCATTAACCTATAAACAGGCAATGGCTAGTCCGCAACGGAAACGATGTTCGGCCGATATGGATTCAGAAATGGATTCCATGAAAAAGAAGAAAGTCTGGGAATATGTAGACGCACCTGACGACTATCATCCGATAGGATGCAAGTGGGTTTACAAGAAGAAAAGAGGAGCTGGAGGCAAAGTCGAAACTTTTAAAGCTAGACTTGTAGCCAAGGGTTATACCCAAAGAGAAGGCGTGGACTATGAGGAAACTTTAAGTCTTGTTGCCATGGTCAAATCCATCCGAATTCTTCTCTCCATAGCTGCTGCTTTCGATTATTAAATCTGGCAAATGGATGTCAAGACTGCCTTCCTTAATGGGGTACTTGAAGAAACCATCTATATGGAGCAACCAGAAGGCTATGTTCTTCCAGGGCAGGAAAAGAAAGTTTGCAAATTAAATAGGTCTATCTGTGGACTTAAGCAAGCTTCTCGCTCATGGAACAAAAGGTTTGATGAAATCATGAAGACCTACGGCTTTCTTCAGAATGAAGATGAACCTTGTGTTAACCAACTCAAGGAAGACCAAGTAGTAGTATTCTGGTCCTTTATGTTGATGACTTTTTGATTATTGGAAACAATATCAAGAAAATGACTCACTTCAAGGAATGGCTCAACACTCAATTCGATATGAAAGATTTGGGTGAAGCAGCCTATGTTCTTTGTATTCAGATTATTAGAAACCGGAAGAACAGATCTCTTGCTCTCTCTCAAACAACCTACATTGACAAAGTTTTAGAGAGATACTCCATGAACAACACCAATGGGGCAAACATGCCTTCTAGATATGGTATGCGTCTATCTAAGGAACAGTCTCCGACTGATCCTCAAGAGATAGAGGACATGGCAAAAATTCCTTATGCTTCTGCAGTTGGAAGTCTAATGTATGCAATGTTATGCACTAGACCTGACATCTGCTATGTAGTTGGAATCGTGAGCAGATATCAATCAAATCCAGGACAACAACATTGGAATGCAGTTAAGTATATTCTGAAATACTTAAAGAGTACAAGGAATCTTGTGTTAGTCTACAAGGGTGGTGCTTTAAATCCCATAGGCTACACTGATTCAGATTTGCAGGCAAGTCTTGAAGACAGGAAATCTACATCTGGGATGGTGTTTACTCTTGGGGGGTGGAGCAGTGGTTTAGAGAAGTGCAAAACAAACCGCGATATCAGACTCGACTGTCGAAGCTGAATACATAGCTGCAGCCGAAGCTGCTAAAGAATTTGTCTAGCTAAGAAAGTTCTTCACCAGCATCGGTGTCGTGCCTGGAATGGAAAAGCCTCTGGTCCTACTTTGTGATAATAATGGAGCAGTAGCTAACAGTAAGAAGCCTCGAAGCCACAAGAGAAGCAAACACATTGAAAGGAAGTATCACATTATCAGAGAATACGTGGCAAGAGGGGATGTACTAGTTGAGAAAGTGGACACAGAGGATAACTTAGCTGATCCATTCACCAAAGTCTTAGCCGTGACTGCATTTGAAAAGCACCGTCAGAATTTAGGATTAATTGATATGTACTGATTAGTTTTATATTAGTGCAAGTGGGAGTTTGTTGGGTTTTATGCCGTAAATAAAACTCCATTTCAATGTAATCTATTTTATTCAACATCAATAAAGAAACAGAAGTATTTTTCATTCATTTGTGTATGTTTTGGTTCACCTTATCAATTGCTTGTCTATTTGATTTATAAATTCATCTGAAACCCTTTTCACATACTTGATCTTGTTTATTCTGTTGTCAACACTTTGGAAAGTAAACATGACTATGTGAATAAAGTTTCCTAGATTTATCAGACAGAGGGTTTTACTGATATGATAATCTACAACAAGAGTTTACTTGCATTTGGAGAAATGCTATGTTCTTTCCAGAACATTGGTTAAAGTAAAGCTTAGGTTGGATGCATGGAGTATGCATCAGAAGGTACCGATATTGAACTTTGATTTAGATTTATTAAACTTACCGTAATATCTATTCAAGTCAATATCACCTAGTTGATCCTAGATCAAATGATCTTAATCCTGTTATAATTAGGCTCAATCTCAAGAGGCTATTCGTGTTCTTTGATTTGTTAGTTACGCCTACTTTTAGGTCAGGGTGATACGTACATTTTGGGAACACGGTAGTGCAATTGAGTGGGAGCGCTAACATAAACATGGAATCTATAGCTTCTATCTAGCGAATAGTAAGCACAGGATGATCTCCTTCGAGTGACCAAACGAAAATAAATGGTGGAGTACTCATTTCACATAAGCTGAAATATCATTTATACGGAGTCAAGTGTTTTAAGGATAAAATACATAGTAGAGTGTAACGGTAATCTAATCCCTTTATAGTAGATCATTCATATAGAGGATCATTGATCAAATTAGGATTATAACAATGGATAACTAATGATGTGTCTATAAATTCTATATACTGAGAGTGCAATTCTAAGTTCTATGCGTGGATTCAACGAAGAATTAATAAGTCAGTGAATTTAGGTTATAAATTCTTGATCTGCTTATTGGAAGCTCGGTTATATAGACCCATGGTCCCCCCACTAGTTGAGATAATATTGCTTGTAAGACTCATATAATTGGTTTTGATTAATTAATTATAATTCTCAAATTAGACTATGTCTATTTGTGAATTTTTCACTAAGTAAGGGCGAAATTGTAAAGAAAGAGTTTTAGGGGCATATTTGTTAATTATGATACTTTGTATGGTTCAATTAATAAATATGATAAATGAAAATATTATTTAATAATTGTTTATAGTTATTAAATAGTTAGAATTGGCATTTAAATGGTTGAATTAGAAAATTGGCGTTTTTGAGAAAATCAGATGCAAAAGTGATAAAACTGCAAAATTGCAAAAAGTGAGGCCCAAATCCATACTGCCATGACCGGCCACTTTTATAGGAATTATCCTCTGATATTTTCATTATTTTAATGCCAAATAATTCAAACCTAACCCTAGTGGAATGCTATAAATAGATAGTGAAGGCTTCAGGAAAATTACACTTTTCATTGAGAAAAACCTGAGCCTCTCTCTCTCTATCTGGCCGCCCACTCCCTCTCTCTCTTCTTCCTTAAGATTTCGAAATACTTAGTGATTATTGTAGTGCCCACACACAGCAAGTGATACGTCAATCATAGTGAGGAAGATCATGAAGAAAGACTTTCAAGAAGAAGGAGTTTCAGCACTAAAGAATTAGAGAAAGAGATCCAGGTTCAGATCTTGATAATACTCTGCAACAGAAAGGATACAAGGGTTAGAGATCTGAACGGAAGGAGTCACATTATTCCGCTGCACCCAATGTAAGGTTTACTAAACTTTATATGTGTTTATTTCATCGTTTTAGAAAGTTCATATTTAGGGTGTTAATCAACAGACTTGTGAGTAGATCTAAGATCCTGGTAAAATAATTTCCAACACTTTTCGTGTAAGCTCCACACGTGGCAATCATAGGCTACCATCCTAGTCAGACTCCACATTGGTTGGTTATATCCACAGTCAACATTTTTGTGCTTTCATTGAGAGGCCAAAATTCTCATTCAAGAAGCTTTTATTTTTCAGCATGGCTATCACAATACGTGGAAATTTGAGCAAATCACGAGACCCTATGGCCACAGAGAAAAATATCGAAGTGCCACCCGTGGTGACCAGTCCAAGAGGGGCTGGCCAGTCGCCACATTTTGACCAGTAGCCCGGAGCTTCCACTATAGTATGGCCAGGAGAGAAAGTCTCTGTTGGACCCTCCGTCTAGCCCATAACTAAAATTCTTGGCACAGGAGTGGGACCTCGTGTCTATGCTTGTGAGATTTGAACAGGGGTTGGCGACCTTAGCATTGACGAACCCCACATGGATATGGGGGATGATACAAAACTTTCCATGCTAAGAGAGGCCGTAGGGAATGTATAGGGTCATACTAATGTCCTGTACCATGACCAACAAGAGACATGCGCTGCCATGGGCAACGATTTTACCTAATAGAGATGTGAATTCCAGGAATGGATGGATTGACAAGCCACAGTCCTCTGAACCCAATAGGTGGAGCTGAGACGCTAGAATAGGGAGGCTAACGACCTAATCAGGTCGTTTAATGAGACAGTTGGATCTTAAGTTGAAGATCCCTCCCTCATAAGGGATCCTTGTCGGCAGAGGTCCCTATGTCCTAGAGGGAACTCAGTGTCCAAGAGATAACTGGGCAGGTCCTATCCATGTTTGGCAGGATAATAGTGGACAACCAAGGGATTACGTGGCAGGTCCTGTCCATGTTTGGTAGGATAATGATAGACAATGTAGGGATTACTTGGTAGGTCTTGTCCTATGGTAGGATAATGATGGACATCCCAAGGATTACTAGGTAGACCTTGTCAATGTTGGGCAGGATAATGATAAAAAACCTAGGGATAACTAGGCAAACCATATCCATGTTTGGCAAAATAATGACAGATAGTCCAAGGATAGCCAGGCAGGTCCTGTTAGAATTATTTTACCAGGATCATAGATTTACTCACAAGTATGTTGTTTAACATCCTAAATATGAATTTCTAAAATGATAATAAATAAACACATATAAAGTATGAGAAACCTTACATTGGGTGAAGCGAAATAATATGTCTCCTTCCACTCAGATCTCTAACCCTTGTATCCTTTCTGTCGGTGCTTTTCAAATGCAGTTCTTGCCAAGACTTTGGTGAATGGATCAGCTACGTTGTCCTCTATGTCCACTTTTTCCACCAGTACATCCCCTCTTGCCACATATTCTTTGATGATGTGATATTTCCTTTCTATATGCTTGCTTCTCTTGTGGCTTCGAGGCTCCTTACTGTTGGCTATGGCTCCAGTGTTATCACAAAGCAAAACTAGAGGTTTTTCCATTCCAGGCACGACACCGAGACCTGTGAAGAACTTTCTCAGCCAGACAAGTTCTTTGGCAGCCGCTGCAGCAGCTATGTATTCTGCCTCCATAGTAGAATATGAAATCGCGGTTTGTTTAGCACTTCTCCAAACCACTGCTCCACCCCTAAGAGTAAACACCATCCCAGACGTAGAGTTCTTGTCATCAAGACATGCTTGGAAATCTGAGTCGGTATAGCCTATGGGATTTAAAGCACCACCCTTGTAGACTAACACATAATCTCTTCTACTCTTCAAGTATTTCAGAATATACTCAACAACATTCCAATGTTCCCGACCAGGATTTGTCTGATACCTGCTCACAATTTCTACTGCATAACTGATGTCAGGTCTAGTGCATAACATTGCATACATTAGACTTCCAACTGCAGAAGCATAAGGAATTTTTCCCATGTCCTCTATCTCTTGAGGATCAGTAGGACACTGTTCCTTAGATAGACGGATACCATATCTAGAAGGCATAGTCGCCCCTTTGGTGTTTGTCATGGAGAATCTCTATAACACTTTATCAATGTAAGTTGTTTGAGAGAGAGCAAGGGATCTGTTCTTTTGGTTTCTGATAATTTGAATATCGAGAACATAGGCAGCCTCACCCAAATCTTTCATTTTGAATTGAGTGTCTAACCATTCCTTGATGTCAGTCATTTTCTTGACATTGTTGCCAATGATCAAAATGTCGTCAACATAAAGGACCATGAATACTACTACTTGGTCTTCCTTGAGTTGGTAAACACAAGGTTCATCTTCATTCTGAAGAAAGCCGTAGGTCTTCATGATTTCATCAAACCTTTTGTTCCATGAGCGAGAAGCTTGCTTAAGACCATAAATAGACCTATTTAACTTGCAAACTTTCTTTTCCTGCCCTGGAAGAACATAGCCTTCTGGTTGCTCCATATAGATGGTTTCTCCAAGAACTCTTTTAAGGAAGGCTGTCTCGACATCCATTTGCTAGATTTCATAGTCGAAAGCTGCTGCGATGGAGAGAAGAATTCGGATGGATTTGAGCATGGCGACTGGACTAAAAGTTTCCTCATAGTCCACACCTTCTCTTTGGGTATAACCCTTGGCGACCAGTCTAGCTTTAAAAGTTTCTACTTCGCCTCCAGCGCCTCTTTTCTTCTTGTAGACCCACTTACATCCGATTGGACGATAGTCATCGGGTGCGTCTACATATTCCTAGACTTTGTTCTTTTTCATGGAATCCATGCCAGCTGACCATCGTTTCCGTTCTGGACTAGCCATTGCCAGTTTATAGGTTAATGGGTTGTCTTCACCAACGACCATATTTATTTCACCGTTCAAGCCATAACGAGAGGGTTTTGTAGAAACCCTCCCACTACGACGAGGAGCGGTGATCTTCTAAACAGGAACTTGTTGGAAATATTTTACCAGGATCTAGATTTACTACCATGTATGTTTCATTGACATCCTAATATGAATTCTAAAACAATGAAATAAACACATATAAAGTTCAGGAAACCTTACATTGGGTGCAGCGGAATATAATGACTCCTTCCGTTAAGATCTCTAGCCCTTGATTCCTTTCTATAGCAGAGCATCACCAAGATCTGAACCTGGATCTCTTTCTCTCCTTCCTTTGATGCTGATTGTCCTTGCACTCTCAGTTATATAGAACACCATGTATAATATTTATTAATTAGACTCCATAATGTCTCTTAATAAACAAATAAACCTCAAAACACTATTTCTCCACAATCAAGCCATAACATAGTGAAAATTCCTAAACTAGACATAGTCTAACTTTAGAATTATAATCGATTAATCAAAATCAATTAACTGAGTCTTACAAGTAGTATGATCTCAACTAGTATGGGGACCATGGGCCTATATAACTGAGCTTCCAATAAGCCGAACCGAATTTACCAAGTAAATTCCCTAACTTATTAATTCCTTATTGAATCCACTCTTAGAACTTGGAATTGCACTCTCAGTTATATAGAACGCTCTATATGTTCCATGATATAGATACGCTATTAATTATCCATTGTTATAATCCTAATTTAATCAATGACCCTCTCATAGATGATCTATATTGAATAGGAACTAAATTACCGTTACACCTTCAATGTATTTTATCTTTAAAACACTTAGCTCCGTATAAATGATATTTCAAGGAAGTGAAATGAGATCTCAACTATTTATCTCTGTTTAGCCAAGCTCGAAGGATATCATCTTTTCACTTCTAAATTCCTATAGAAATTATAGACTCCATATTTATGTTAGCGCTCCCACTCAATTATACTATCATGTTCCCAAAATGTACGTATCACCCTGACCCAAAAGTAGACTTAACTAACAAATCAAAGAACATGTATAATACTCTTGAGATCGAACCTAACCATATCAGGATTAAGATCATTTGTTCTAGGATGAGCAGGTGATATTTAATTGAATAGATATTATGGTAAATTTTAATATATCTAATCAAAGTTCAATATCGGTCCCTTCCGATGTATACTCCATACATCCAACCGATGCTGGTAAACTTTGTCAATGCCCTTGAAAGGACATAACACTTATCCAAGGTGTAAGAATACCTATCGCTGATTATCATGCCAGTCTAAATCAAGTGAACTGACAAATCAGGGAATAAACTTTCGAACATATAATCAAGATTATATTCCACTATGCTGACAACACTATAATCATTAACAAATTCATATGTTCTGGACTTAAATAGAATTTATACATTATATATATAATCATGAAATAAATCATGTAAACCATGTAACATAAAATGTTATGTCTGATCTTTATTAATAGGTAAATCTTATTATATTGAAATGGGTTTTATTTAGGGCACAAAACCCAACAAACTCCCACTTGCAATTATATAAAACAAAATGTGCATTTCAAATAATCTCAATACCATGATATACAAATCAAGTGTAGTAGTAGTATACTCCTCGTGATAGGATCTGACAGGTTGTATTAACCACAACCTTTTCTCCACCATTACTCTTCCTTAATCACAAAATCCTTGATATTGTGAAATGCCTCTCTATACGTCTACTCTCTTGGGATACTGGATTCTATACTTTCGGCAACTACTTTTTGGTTAATCAGGAAGTAACACTAGTAGTTAAGAAATGTTGGAACGGTGCCAAGAATGTATAGAACTTTTCTTAGACTGAATAAGTACCTTTCCTGCAACTTTAACATTCAGTCTCTCTTTGGTAGACTTAGAGACTTCATATAGGTTTTTACACTTCTCCAAAATCACTACTCCACCCTCAGAGTAATCACCATCTCATCAGCAGACCTTCTAGCACTAAGGCAAGTCTAGAAATCTGATTTGGTGTAGTCTAAGAGTATTAAATACACCCTTATCAACTAACATATAGTTCCTCTTCTTAATCTTAATATTTACTTGATTGTCTTCCAATGTTCCTTTCCTGGATTAATCTGATACCTACTCATTACTCCCACTCAACAGTAGGTGTCTGGTCTAAGGCATACTAAAGCATATCTGAGACCTCTCACTGTTGATTCAAGAAATCCTTTCATGGCTTTATCTTTTGTGGAATAGTTGAGACTTTTCCTTAGATAAATAAAATCTATGTCTAGAAGTCAAGAAGCTTCTATAGATTGCCATTAGAAAAGAAAAAGCTTCAGCATCTTACTAAAGTAAGCTGCTTGCACTAGAGTAAGTAATTAACCAAGTATACCATAAGCCACAGGTTTAGATAAACTCAAACCTATAATACTAGGAACAGGAAATTTTGTTAAGTCCATTGAATAGACTTATAAACTAAAATTTCCTTTCATGCCCTTGTAATAGAAAACTTTAGGTTACTCCATGTGAATGGATTAAACCATAGTTCTCTTGGCTTTTCTTCTTAGTTTCTTATTTTTGACCATCCATTACTTGTTTAAACTCACAATGGATTTTAATCACTAGTGTCTTCCAAGTCATAAGAAGGTGAGTTTCTAGAAACCCTCCCACTACGACAAGGTACCGTGAATTATGTCTAAGAAAACTAAATGGTATTGACCTCTTTGGTTGTGTCAAGACAACAGGGGCAGTGGGATCATCATATGTAGAATAAGATGGTAGAACACTTTTGGAATCAAGAAAAAAAATATCTCCTTTATTGACTATGGGATGTTCCACCCCTAATCACTTAGAATAGCTAACAAACATGCAAACCATGGTTAACAGTTCTAGCTTTTTTTAAGATTTTGATTAGGTCATCCATGAATCCAGTAATAATTTACACTAAGTACCCAACCATTGCATCATTCTGAAATTGTATTACCACAGAAGGACTTAGGCAAAGATTAGTAACTAATCATCAATATGTAACTCAAATTTCTGGGGAGGTAAGTTTGGATATAATTCAAAATCAACTTAATGATCTTTGAACTACATATCTACTAACTATTTCTCCACCCCTATCAGTTCGCAAGATCTTTAACCACTTACCTTAATGGTTTATCACCATTGCTAGAAATTCATGAAATTTTCAAACATTTCAAATTTCTTTTGCATAAGGTAAAATCTAGAGTGATCGTTTTAAGAATATAACGATAAACTCATATCCACCCCTGAATGTACATCCATCCGCGAATGAGATGAACTTACTTTTAGTGGTAATAGGCATATTAACTCTTTACAGAGATTGATCTTGTCAAAACCACTATGAACTAGATACAAATGCCATAGATTTAAAAAAAATGTGGTTGTAGTCTTTTGATGAGTTAGGTTTAGTTACATTAAAGAGTTCTTAGAATAGCGCAAGTGGATCCTGGTCACTGAATACTAAACTCATATTCCATACAGTTTGAATCCATTGATAGCAAATAGTTATTAAACACTTGTGAAAGTGAAACTGTATTGTATTAAAAAAAAATTATTTGGAATCTAAAATTTAAAGTCAAAGACTTAAATTTATACCAAGTAGGAGATTTCTAAGATTGAGGATTTATATCATTTTAGGATAGAATTTCGGGAACATAATCATATGCGTCATTTAATTTCTTAAGAGAAAATATATAATGACATGAAATGATTTATAGACCATTCATCCAATGATATGTTATTGAGCAAATTAAAATGAATAAGCTAAGAGGAATTAGGATAATTTCGTTTTTAAATAAGAATCCAACGATGCTTCGAGTAGCGAGAGTCAAAGTAATCTTATTAATACAATCTTCTTGTTTCATATTGTAAATACGAGTCTAAGGTGTCATCAATTGATGAACAGCTATATGTTGCATTTACAATATTTATCTTTCGAGATCTAACATTATTATGTTTGTCTAATGGTTGACAATCCATTAGGGATTTGCCCCATTAGAACAACAAATCAAGTTAGACCGACAATGAAAATTCGAAATTAAGCTACAATTTAATAACAGAAAATAACATGGTTCAATATAAATTCATACACAATTAAGAAATTATTAAACATATAGCAAGTAGGCATGACAAGTGAAAATACTAAAACACACAATCCTAAATAATTTCCAAGGTCTTCAACAAACTGATATCATTGTCCCGTTTAGACGAGAGTCAAAGCTACCATCCATTGAATAGAGTTGTCAGCTCATCTAAAATGATAAACATTCTAGCAACCTTTTATTCGATCAAGATTGGAATCCAGCATTGTCCCGTTTAGACGAGAGTCAAGGCTATTCTATCTTATGAGCTTCCACCATTGTTTCATACTTTTGTAAGTCTTATACAATCGCAACCTTTAGGGTGATCAATACTAATATAAAAAACTTACAAAAGTACTTATCTTTCGAGATTAAACGGCGCTAACTTGCTAATGAACGTTCCTCCATTAGGGAGGATTACTCACTAAAACAATAGCTATGTAAAACCAACAATGGAGATCGAATATCCTAATAATAATAAAGCTCATTATTTAAAGTGTATTTTCTTCTAATATTTATTTTAATCAATTTATTTTACATATAAATTTATTTAATTAAAATTTCAAATTTAGAATGAAAAATTCTAAAATATAAATTTTAATTTAATATTTATAAAATTATATTCAGATAGATATGAAAATAGAATGAATTATTTCCATCTTAGTAATAATTTCCAATAAATATTTATAAAAATTATTCAATTTAAGTTGTTTCAAAATTAATTTAAATTAATTTACAACTCAAATTTAATTTTCTATAAATATATATTGCATTTCGAAAAATTGAAGTATATAAGAATGCTACTTTCGAAAAATGTTTTAAAATAAAATAAAAATAAATCTTGGAAAAATTATCTTAATTTTATGTTGGCCCAAAATTAATTTACAACAAAGATATAATTTTCCTATTTAATTAAATATTTAAGAAAAATTTCAAATATTTAAGTATCATGATCAAAACTTAAATATTATTTTTCTATTTAATTAAATATCACTAGAAAAATACTTCAAGCAAAACAGATAATATCTATCTAGACTTTCATTGACTAATTAATTCATTTATTTTAATTAATCATTATATGAAAAAATCATTGATTTAAGTTGGTCCAAAATTAAAATAAATAATTCTTTAACTTTAATCTCTTTTTCAAATAAAATTCAAAATTTCTGCATTTAAAAAAAATGCAATTTCGAAAATAATAAAAAAAGATTAATAAAATAAAATAAAATATATTTTGAAAATTATTCAAATTTAAGTTATTCTGAAATAAGATTTCAAACTTAAAATAATTTTCTATTTAATTAAATATCATAAAAATAATAATATTTAAGTATCAAGAATGAAATCAACTTAAATATTTAATTTTCAATTGAATTAAATGTATTAAATATAAGAATTAAATAATCAAGTATAAAATAAACTTAATTATTAATTCTGAGTTAATACTAGGAAAAATATTCTATAATTAAGTTAGTCGAAAATTAATTAAAAAAAATAAAAAACTTCGAAATATTTTCCTAATCAAATATTAGAAAATATAATTAGTACTAGAAATAACTATCTACAATATATATCATTAACTAAGTGTTTTTCTAAAATTAACTTTAAAATATTAAATGAAAAATAAATTTCATATATTTTAAAAGTTAATTATGTTGCTAATTCAATTTTAATTAGGTTAGACTAATATAATTAACCTAATACAATTATTTAAATAAGGTAAATGGGCCTTCACAATTGGGGTAGTTCATGTGAGCGGGAGCTGGGTTCAGTATGTCGTACCCACTTCTATCGGTCCCCAACTCTCACACAAGGCCCAAAAGAGAGGAATTTATCCTTTAAATAAACAATAGTTATTCATTGAATAAGCCTAAATCTAATTGGGCCTAAATAAAATTACTTATGTCAAATTTTATTTTAGCAACCTAGTCCATTCACTTAGTAAAACTTAAATGGGCTTCCTATATACATCTAAGCCCAATAGCTACCATATAGGCTCACACAGGTTAAATGATTTGGATGGGCCCTATCATGTTACTAGGTTTACACAGATGAAAGAAGTACAAAATTTACCTGTTACAAATTATTTATAAGATCTATTGACAATTGGATTATGATTAAAATCAGATCATTGGATCTGTCAAAAAGTTAATCATAGCAATTTAGATCAAATAAATAATAGGTTTGTTAAAAAAATTTTTGAATAAACAATATAAAATTAAATAAACATTGTCCATGTAACAAATGTGAAATAAGATATTAATAAAATTAAATTATTATTCTTAAAATAACCAACTAAATTTTGAAAATTTAGGGTTGTTAAAACAAACCTTAAAAATCTAAAAATTTAAATTCAAAAAAAATGAAAAATAATTTTAAAATATCTAGGTTTATTTGAATTATTTTTATCAAATTAAATTAAATATCAAATAAGATCAATGATTTGAAAAAGAATCTTCAATATCACTTTCAAATCATATAATTTAATAAAATTAAAATAATAAAATAAACCAATTTTAATATATATGGTTAGATAGTTATTATTTTAAGAATAAAAATAATAAATAAATAATAATTATCATAATCATACGTCAAAATATCTCAAATTAAGCAATATTAAAATTTCTACAAAAATATCTAAGTTATTTAAACATTTAAAATATAATTTATAAATATCTAATAAGTAAAATGATATAAAATAGTAAAATATCATTTTTAAACTTATAATTTATAAATAATTAAATATTTAACAAAATAACAAACTTTTTAATTTGATAATATTATGGTTAAAATATGCATAAAAATATCTAGGTTAATTTCAAATTTATTAATTATTTTATTTGTCATATAAGATAATTTTAATATCATATTTCAAATAAAAAGATAAAGTTATCTTTTAATTTAAAATATATTAAATATCAAAATATCTAATCTTATAATTAAATAATATATAAATATTAAAGAAATTAACAAATTTTTAAATCTGACCATAATTTAAAAAATTAAAATAATCAATTTCAAAATTTAAACCTCAAAATATCAAAATTAATAGTAATTATTAAAATAAATATTATTAATTTGAAATATGATATTTAAGTTCAAATATATTTAAAAATAATATTTTATTTTAAATTTAGGGTTTCAAAATTGGAAAAAACGAATTTTGAGAAAAAATCCCATAAAAATTGTGTTGGAAAGGTGGCTGCCCAGGAGGCTGCACGTGCAGCCTCCAGAGGCTGCAAATCAGCCAATACGCGCGCGGAGCAGGAAGGGGCGCCGAGAAAACTCGGCGCTTGTAGGGTGTCATGTGGGCGGATGCAACGTCTGGCGTCGGGCTGATCGTGTTTGAAGACAAGGCTTGTCTGAAGCGTGCGCGCGCATGGTGTGCCTTGTCCGAAGCTCATGCTGCATGCGTGCACCAAGCTTCGGCAGCAATGAAACCCAATTTTCCAAAATTCATAACTTTCTCATATTTTATCGGAATTAAGTTCCATAAAAACAAAAAATGCTTAATTTTTCACAAGGAATCCAAATAAAATATTTTAAAAAACAAAAAAAAATATTTTTCATGGAAATAGTTCTGTACAACACATACATTCATCAATTAACACATAAACCACATGAAACCATCCAAATGAACACATAACATCATTTTAATTCATATTTCATGAAAGTAAATCATTACCATGGCTCTGAGGCCAGTTGTTGGAAATATTTTACCAGGATCTAGATTTACTACCATGTATGTTTCATTAACATCCTAATATGAATTCTATAACAATAAAATAAACACATATAAAGTTCAGGAAACCTTACATTGGGTGCAGCGGAATATAATGACTCCTTCCGTTCAGATCTCTAGCCCTTGATTCCTTTCTGTAGCAGAGCATCACCAAGATCTGAACCTGGATCTCTTTCTCTCCTTCCTTTGATGCTGATTCTCCTTCTTGTTAATTGGATTCTTCACAGTCTTCCACACTATGATTGAGATACCACTTGATGTGTGTGGGCACTCACTCTATCACTAATGGCTGAAATTATTTAGTGTGAAGAAAAGCTTAGTGTTTTGAATTGAAGAAGAAAGAAGAAGGAAGAAGTCTCATCTAGGTTTTTAGCTTTGGAGGCATTAGTTGGATAATGAGACCATAACCTTCCTTTTATACTATTCTTCAATAGGGTTAGGGTTGAATTAAATGGATTAAAAAAGAATAAAATATTGGGCAATAAATCACACTTGGTCGTACACTTAAGTGAGCCAATCTCTAGTTACAATTTTTCCACTTTATTTCAACCACTTATTCTTTTTTTTTTCAATAATACCATATTTTCCAATTCAACCTTATAAATGGCAAACTATTTATTTAATAATTAAAATAACTATCAAATAAAATTGTCATTTATAATATTTATTAATTAGACTCCATAAAGTCTCTTAATTAACAAATAAACCCCAAAATACTATTTCTTCACAATCAAGCCATAACATAGTGAAAATTCATAAACTAGACATAGTCTAACTTTCGAATTATAATTGATTAATCAAAATAAATTAATTGAGTCTTACAAGTAGTATGGTCTCAACTAGTATGGGGACCATGGGCCTATATAACCGAGCTTCCAATAAGCCGAACTGAATTTACCAAGTAAATTCCCTAACTTGTTAATTCCTTATTGAATCGACTCTTAGAACTTAGAATTTCACTCTCAGTTATATAGAACAATCTATATGTTCCACGATAGATACGCTATTAATTATCTATTGTTATAATCCTAATTTGATCAATGACCCTCTAATAGATGATCTACATTGACTAGGACCTAAATTACCGTTACACCTTCAATGTATTTTATCCTTAAAACACTTAGCTCCGTATAAATGATATTTCAACGAAGTAAAATGAGATCCCAACCATTATTCTCTGTTTAGCCAAGCTCGAAGGGTATCATTGTTTCACTTCTAAATTCCTATAGAAGTTATAGACTCCATATTTATGTTAGCGCTCCCACTCAATTATAATATCATGTTCCCAAAATGTTCGTATCACCCTGACCCAAAAGTAGGCTTAACTAACAAATCAAATAACATGTATAATACTCTTGAGATCAAACCTAACCATATCAGGATTAAGATCATTTGATCTAGGATCAATAGGTGATATTGAATTGAATAGATATTACGGTAAATTTTTATATATCTAATCAAAGTTTAATATCGGTCCCTTCCGATGTATACTCCATACATCCGATGCTGGTAAACTTTGCGAATGCCCTGGAAAGGACATAACACTTATCCAAGGTGTAAGAATACCTATCGCTGATTATCATGCCAGTCTAAATCCAGCGAACTGACGAATCGGGGAATAAACTTTCGAACATATAATTAAGATTATATTCCACTGTGCTGACAACAATATAATCATTAACAAATTCATATGTTCTGGACTTAAATAGAATTTATACATTATATATATAATCATGAATTAAATCATGTGAACCATGCAACATAAAATGTTATTTCTGATCGTTATTAATGAGTAAATCTGATTATATTGAAATAGGTTTTATTTAGTGCACAAAACCCAACAAAACTTTAGTGGTAATTCTCGCAGTTGTTTCAACTGAGGGAGTGGGATTATCCTCTTCTTGAGTGGAAGAGGACGGAACATTGGAAGGAGTTATATCTGAGAGAATTTCCTCTAATACAACTTTACTTTTCGGTTTGTTGTCTTTAATATAGTTTTCTTCAAAAAAAGTAGCATTTTGTAGAAACATACACTTTGTTATCCTTGTAACTATAAAATAGTGCACCCCTAGTCTCTGTAGAATTTCTGACAAACATGCAAACTTCAGTTCGCGATTCCAGTTTGCCTTCTTTCTTTCTCAAGACATGAGCAGGGTACCCCCAAATTCTATAATCGCGTGAACTAGGTGTACGACCATTCCATAGTTCGATGGGTGTCTTAGGAACTGCTTTAGATGGAACAACATTTAAAATGTCGTTTGCCATATGTATAGCATATTCTCAGAAGGACGTAGACAGAGTTGAATAACCCAGCATAGACCTAACCATTTCCAAAAGAGTGCAATTTCTTCTTTCTGCAACTCCATTTTACTGTGCACTGCTTGGGGCAGTATATTGGGATTCAATTACAAGTTCAATTAAATGATCTTTGAACTGCATATCCATATATTCTCCACCCCTATCAGTTCACAAGATCTTTAATGTTTTACCTAATTGGTTTTGAGCCATAGCATGAAATTCTTGAAACTTTTCAAATGTTTCAGATTTCTTTTGCATTAGGTAAAGGAAACTGTATCTAGAGAAATCGTCAATGAAAGTGATAAAATACTCATAACCACCTTTGGCTTTTACATTCAGGGGTCCGCAAACATCTGAATGCACTAACCCTAGGGGTTGTTTGGCATGCTCTCCCTTTACAGAAAGAACATTTGGTCATTTTTCCTTCTAGGGAAGACTCACATACACGTAATTCACCTAAGACGACATTTTTCAATGGACCGTCTTTGGTTAGCCTATTGATTCTATCAAAGCCTATGTGACCTAAACGTAAATGCCATAGATAAGTTTGTTCATCATTATCAATCTCTTTTCTTTTAAGGCTTCTAGGTCTAGTTACATTGAAAAGTTCAGTATTTAGTGAGATTTGTATATTTGGTCTTAAAACATAAAGTCCTTGTTCCATGTGAGCAACACATATATGAAATCCATTACGAGAAATTGAACAATTACAACTTGAAAAATTCAATATATAAAGTGTTGTTTGTAAACATGTAACACTAATTAAGTTTCTACTAAATTTTGGAATAAATAAAACATTTTCTAAAAGTAAAAATCTCTTTTGAAACTTGATACGGGCTGCTCCTCTTGCTTTGACCGATACTAACTCGCCATTTCCAACTTTAAGCTTGAACTCTTCTGGGTGCAGATTTTCCCAAGTTTCAAGCAGCTGCGATGAAGAACAAACATAGTTAGTAGACCCAGAATCAACAATCCATGTGGATTTGTCATTCTCTAAAACACATGATTCAAAGACAAAAGCATTACATTCGTTTGAATTGTTCAGAAGCTGGGGACATCGTTCTTCTTGATGTCCCTTTTCATTACAATTCGAACATAGAAGATTATGTCTAATCATTGTACTTGAAGAAGCAGCTTTGTTAGAAGCTTCATGCTTAATCCTTTTCCTCTGATTAAAGTTTGCAAAACCAGGAGGTGGCATTGCAATCAAACTCCGTTCATGAGCTCGTAATTCTACTTCGAGCTTATCCATGTCGGAAGAGTTAAAATTGTTGATCATATAAGATACAACAAATGCATTATACTCTGGAGGAAGACTATTAAGTATGAATTGTACCCATTGCTCCTTTGATAATTCAATTCCAAGTAGATTTTCCTTTTGGAACTTCAGATTCATCATCAATAGGTGCGAGTTTATGCAACTACCAAGATGCATTTTCACAATATAGAGTTCATTTGCTAAGACATTGACTAGTAGTGGATCAGGGTGAGGGTTATTCATATTGGCACTACTAAGATCAATAAAACAGAAGTAAGGTTTTGGTTCAATAAATTCATACACAAGTTCAGAAAATAACATATAATCACATATGTTTATAAAAATACAAAAAAAAAATTTAACATATTTTATTTTCCAAGGTTTCCAACAAACTGATACAGTGTCCCGTTCAGGCGAGAGTCAAAGCATCTTCCATTGAATAGAGTTGTCAATTCATCTAAAATGATAAACATTGTAGCAACCTTTTATTCGATCGAAAAGAGAATCCGACGTTGTCCCGTTTAGGCGAGAGTCAAGGTCATTCCTATTTCATGAGCTCCCACCTTTGTTTCATACTTTTGTAAGTCTTATAAAGTCGCCACCATTAGGGTGATCAATACTAATATGTAATACTTACAAATAATACTTATCTTTCGAGATTCTACAGCGCTAACTTGCTAATGAACGTTCCTCCATTAGGGAGGATTACTCACTAAAACAATAGCTATGTAAAACCAACAATGGAGATCGAATGTCTCTTGATTAAAGCTCAATATTTAAAAAATATGTATTTTATTTAATCATTTATTTAATTCTTTATTTTAATAAGGAAAATAACAAATTAACGTTGATTAAGTAAAAAAAATTAAAATTTAAAAAAATCAAACTTTAGTTAAATTTTAATTATTTAAATTTGAAAAAAAAAATCGAAATTAAATAAATAATTAAAATATAATAAATTAAAATTTAAAAAATATCTAATTTAAGTTGTTATCGAAAAATCTAAAGAACCAACTTAAATATTTTTCAAAAAAAATTTAATTAAATACTAAAATTAAGTTGTAACCACTTAATTTGAAAATATTCCATTTTAAGTTTATGCATATTTGAAAAAAAATATCTAAATAATGTTCAATAACTAATTACTAGAATTCTTCAACTTAATTTTTGAAATTCAAAAGATATTCAAATTTAAGTTGATTAATAAAATTAGTTAGAAATAACTAATTTACAACTTAAATATGAATATTTAATGAAATAATTAAAATAAGCTTCAGAAAGAATCTAGTTAGTTATAATTCAATATTTAATTAAATACAAGAAAATACATATAGTTTATCTAGAAAATAATTCATTAAACTACGTGTGTTTTTCTTAAATTAATTTCAAAAAAAATTGAAATTATTTATGTTGCTAATCAATTTTATTATGTTAAACTAATTTAATTAACCTAGCAAAGTTATCTAAATCAGGCAAATGGGCCTTCACAGTTGGGGTTGTTCATGTGAGGGGGAGCTGGGTTCAGTATGTCGTACCCACTTCTATTGGCCCCAACTCTCACACAAGGCCTAGAAGAGAGGAATTTAACCTTAAAATGAACAACTGTTATTAATTGAATAGGCCGAAAAACTAAATGGGCCTAAATAAAATCTATCATGGTGTGACATTTTATTTAGCAACAACCTATATGCTTCTAAACATAAAGTAAACATATAGGCTCATAGAGGCACACAAATTCAGATGGATCCTATCATGTTACTAGGTCATACATAGATGAAAGAAGAATGTAATATTTATATGTCACAAATTATTTACTTGACCTATTGACAATTGAACCATGGGTTAAAATGAGATCATTGGATCTGTCAACAAGTTAACCATGACAATTTAGATGAAGCAATAATAGGTTTTATAAAACTTAGACACAAGCTAAAAGACATACTCCTGCAACAAGTTGAATTGGATAGTTGGATGTAGGATTTATTTAATTTTAAATAAATTAATTTTTTTAAAAAATTCGAAATAAATAAATAAATAAATTTTTTTTCAGTTTTTAAATAATATTAGATAAAATAATTAGTATTTAAAATTAAACATACAATTTTAAAAAATTAGGTTTAAACTAAGCTAAGTATCATTTAAAAAAAAATTTGCTTACTACCTTTTAAATTTCATGTTATTTTATAAATGAAATATAAAAAAAAAATATGCTTTTCTTATTTATAATTTAATTTAAATAAAAAAAAATAAAAAAATTTAAAAGTTAGCAAAATATCTTATATCTATTAAAAATATCATGATTATAGTAATCTTATTTTAAAAATTAAATAAGGTCAATTTATTTAAAAAATAGAATAATAAAAAAATTTAATATCTCACCTTAAATTTAAAAAATAAGATCAAATAATCAAATTTAAAAATAAGATATAAAATTAAGCAAAAAAGATAGATTTTTACCTATTTTCAAGTTCAAATTACACTAATATCTTAAATTAATTTTCCAAAATTAAATTAATTTATTTCTGATAATTAGATTTGAAATATGAAAAGTAAAAATCAAAATACAAAACTACACAAAAAATCGGAAGTTAATTCCATGAAATAGCATAAAAAAATTGAAGGAAAATGAAAAAAAAATGTGAGTTGTACGGATGGTATGCAGTTGCATACACATCCGCGCGCGTCACTTGGTGACCAGCCGAGAAACCTCAGTGCCAGTGGGCTTCTGCAGGATTTCCGCGTGCGCAGGAGAGGGATGAAGCATCCCTGGGCATGTTCCTCGGACAGCGCCTTGTCCGAACACGCTCCTGGCCGTGTGAATGGGCCATCCGTGCGCGTGGGATGAGGTGATCGCCTTATCCCTTTTCAAATCTTCAAAAAATCATAACTAATTCAAATAAAATCAAAATTGAGTTCTGTAAAAAAGTCAATTGCTTAATTTTTTCCAAAATATCCAATAAAAATAATTCCAGAAACGAAAATTCAATTATTTTTCACAAAATCTCACAACACATAAATCAATCATCATATAACACACAAAACAACATGAAACCATCCAAATCACACACAAATCATTTTAAGTCCAAATTTCTTGCAAGCAAATCAATTACCATAGCTCTGAGGCAAGTTGTTGTAATTTACCAGGATCATAGATCTACTCACAAGTATGTTGTTTAACATTCTAAATATGAACTTCTAAAATGATTATAAATAAACACATATAAAGTATGAGAAGCCTTACATTGGGTGGAGCGGAATAATATGTCTCCTTCCACTCAGATCTCTAACCCTTGTATCCTTTCTGTCGCAGAGTATCACCAAGATCTGAGTCCGAATGTCCTTCTGTTGAATCTGGATTCTTCACGATCTTCCACACTATGATTGAGGTACCACTTGATGAGTGTGGGCACTACTCTATCACTCAAGGGGTTCGAATCAGTAATGAAGAAGAGGGAAAGAGAGGTGGCAGCTAGGTTAGGTAGAAGGCACTCAGGTTTTTCTCTGAAAGGAATAAGATGATCTACATTGTATAGGAATTAAATTACCGTAACACCCTACAATGTATTTTATCCTTAAAACACTTAGCCCTGTATAAATGATATTTCAGCAAAGTGAAATGAGTACTCAACCATTTATCTCTGTTTAGCCAAGCTCGAAGGAAATCATCATTTACTTTCTATTTGCCAGATAGAAGCTATATATTCCATATTTATGTTTAGCGCTCCCACTCAATTGGACTACCGTGTTCCCAAAATGTACGTATCACCCTAACCCAAAAGTAGGCTTAACTAATAAATCAAAGAATACGAATAACACTCTTGAGATTGAACCTAATCATATCAGGATTAAGATCATTTGATATAGGATCAACTAGGTGATATTGAATTGAATAGATATTATGGCAAGTTTAATAAATCTAAATCAAAGTTCAATATCGGTCCCTTCCGATGCATACTCCATGCATCAAACCTAAGCTCTACTTTAACCAAAGCTCTGGAAAGAACATATTATTTATCCAAGATGCAAGTAAACTATGTTGTAGATTCTCATATTAGTAAAACGCAGTACTCTGATAAATCTAGGAATATCTTTAATCAAATAATCTTATTTACTTTCCACTGTGCTGACGACACAATAAACAAGAACATAAATATGAAAAGGGTTTGGATGAATTTATAAATGAAATAGACAAGTAATTGATAATATGAACCAAAATATACACAATGAATGAAAAATACTTCTGTTTCTTTATTGATATTGAATAATAGAGATTACATTGAAATGGAGTTTTATTTAGGCTATAAAACCCAACACTATCCATGTTGGCTATGATAATTATGGATAGACCTCAAGGCTTAGAGGGCTAATTGTGTTCCAGATAAGGTCATCCTATCAGCCCAATAATGCTAAGATCTTGCTTGAAAGATCATATAGCAAAGCTGACCAATTTCAAGGACTGCTCAGAAGTAAAGGAATGGGGGACATCCCACCAATGCAAGGCAAAAGCAAGTATCACAGTGGGGATTCTTACCACAATCTGAACGACGATAGTGCCACTAGCAACCCAAGTGGTGAATGCACTACCTAGAGAGCTCAAAATTCTGTGTAGAGCAACGAAGTTCTACCTTGGAACGGTCAGACACGTTCTGACCAGAGGACCAGAGTGTAACGCCCTAATGCTAAGGCACGCTACAGTGCTTTTTCAATTAATGTGCAAACTTTGCTAATCAAAGTAATTTCTCGAAAAACGTGTCAAATTGAAATTTTTGCTTTAAATATTAAACTTTGAAATTTAATAAAATATTTACAAGTGCCGGGATCCCGATTTTTAAAACTTTACAATCTTTACTTTATAAATATACATCCCAAAATATACAGATTTACAGGTCGCACAGCGACATTCAAAATACAACTCCCAGATGTCCAGGAGACCAGAACACTCCGGGTCGTGGCTTTGCTTGACATGTACAATCTCACCCGAGCTCGGGGATCACTCTGTTCGGCCTTCGCCTTTCCTTTACCTACACATGGAAGCGAGCGTGAGTCAACGGACTCGGTAAGAAATGCATATAACATACCATATAATTTCCAGGCACGTAAATAGGCGCCCATACACCTATTTACGAGCTTATGAGATGAGCATGAACGTTCAATACCGGTACAACCAGCATACCACATACACAACGTACCTCGCCGTACGAGTGTTGGTAGGGTTTATCCGTCAACGAGTGCCAGCGAGTGATGTACCACACACCTTAGCATTTTCTATGCTTGTGTTGGTATCAACATGCGTACTCAAATTAACAACAATCACTGTACCAATACACTCACACAAGTGTTGGTAGTGTTTAACATAATTCAAGCATGCATATATAAACACATATACACACATTCAGATAACCACATCATACATTATACACAGTTCTTACCTGTTTTCCGAATTCAAGTGTGCTGGCCGACCTGAACGGAATTCACGTGCTAGATGGATGCCCTAATCACAATAACGGTAACACAGATAAGTGACTCGCCAAATCACTTTTCGGGACTTAAAACTCGAAACCAAAAGTTTCCCTATCAATATACCTCATGGCAATACCCTATATAACCCAAAATTGGCTAAAACTAGGGTTCTGGAAAAACTCCCAACGGGCGAATAGGATCCAAGCCGGTATCCGGGATTCACAGGTCACCAGCCGTCGGCCGAGGTTGGTATAGACAACCGAAGGCAATTAAATTCATCTGCGAAAACCTAAAAAATTCTCTCCCTTGATTCAAATCAAGCCCAATCTTTACCAAACTCTCCAGAGCTCCTAATCAAGGCATACACAATAAAACCCAGCCAGTATTTCACAGAAAAACTCAGTGTAAACAAATATGCCATTAGAGATCAAAACTTTGAACTCAAAGTTCAAACTTGAACACTACCAAATTAAATCATCAAAACCAGCAACCAGAGGTTAATACCAACTCAAATGAACCTAGAAAACCAAACCCTAAGCAAACCTAATACTAACAGCCCCAATTTCACAAAATCACACCTCCAAACCAATGAAACTTAAGGAAAAAGCTCAACAATACAAAAGCAATAAATCTAGGGCTTACCTTAGATGAAACCACTTGAATCCTAGCTTAGATTCACAGAATAAAGAAGAAAAAACCCCAGTTTGCTCCTTGATTGCCTCGGTAGAAAAGAAGAGAGAGAGTTCTAAGTGGAAAAAAGTTTTCTTTTAATTTCTTTGATTTTCTAAATTGGGAAATGGTCTAACTAAACCTTGGCTGAAAGTAATCTTTGCTAGGTGTCAATCAACCATAAAGCCACCTATCACTTAACCCTTTCAAATGACAAAAATGCCCTTAGACTTAAACTAAGGTATTTCTTTGAAACTAGGGGTAAAATGGTCAATTTCCATAACCCCGCTCAATCCCGATAATTTATTTCCTCTAAAATATTCCCCACTATGAAATAGGGTTCTAAACTTACCCATGTGATCAATCTAGCCATCCATCGCATTTTCCGTTGTCGCCGAGCAAAAATTACAAAATTAACATGTTTCACATATAAGCTAAATAATACCCCTAGAGTTTAATAAAATCTCCGGAATTGAGAAATTATAACTCAAATATTTATTTCTAAATATTGGGGTCCACATTAAAATTTAATTCACAAATAATAATGAAATAATAAAAATTAGTGCTAATTGCCCTTTTCTAAACATATTACTAGAGCGGTCATTACAATTATCCCCCCGTTAATAGGATTTCGTCCCCAAAATCTAACTTTGAATAGCTGCTGGATATTGAGTCCTCATATCGACTCCAACTCCCGGGTGGCTTCTTCCACCTTACTATTCCTCCGAGCACCTTAACCGGTACGATAGTCTTGTTCAGAAGAACTTTTTCTTTTCTATCCAAAAGGCGAACGGGGTTGCTCTTCATAAGATAAGTCGAGTTGTAGTTCAAGGGCTTCATAACTCAAGACATGAGTCGGGTCCGACACGTATTTCCTTAACATAGAAATGTGAAATACGTCATGAACGGTGACAATGCGGTGGTAAGGCTAAGCCGTACGCTACTGCCAGGCCTTCTCGAGTATACGAAATGGCCCAATGAACCTGGGCTTAACTTACCCTTCTTCCCAAAGCGCCGAACACCCTTCATGGGTGAAACTCGCGAGAAAACATGTTCCCCTGCACGAAATGTGACATCTGCGCTTCGGATCAGCATAACTTTTCTGCCTGCTTTGAGAAGCAAGCATCCGAGCCTTGATCTTATCAATAACTTCATTGGTCCTCTGCACTAACTCAGGACCCAGGTACTTCCTTTCTCCTGTCTCGTCCCAATGGATAGGGGAACGACATTTTCTACCATATAACATCTCATAGGGAGCCATCCCTATTGTACTTTGGTATGTTGTTGTAGGAGAATTCAATTAGAGGCAAGTACTTAACCCATGAACCCTCGAAGTCCATGACACAGGCTCGTAATAGATCTTCTAAAATCTGGATAGTTCTTTCGTCCGACCATCGGTCGAGGGTGAAGAGGCTGTACTAAACTTTAACTTGGTACCCATAGCCTTGGAGACTCACCCAAAACTTCGATGTGAACTTTGGATCCTGTCGATACAATAGATTTAGGGGCTCCATGGAGACGAACTATCTCCTTCACATACAATTCAGCATATTGATCCCTTGAATATGTAACTTTCAACAGTAAGAAGTGAGCTGACTTTGTGAATCGTCCACGATAACCCAAACGGAATCATACATCCCTGTGGTTCTAGAGGCAAACCGATTACGAAGTCCATTGTGATGTCCTCCCACTTCCATTACCGGAAGGACTAAAGGTTGCAATAATCCTGTAGGCCTCGATGTTCGGCCTTAATGCTGGCGCAGGTTAAACACTTGGACACATAGTCCACCACATCTCTTTTCATCCCATACCACCGAAGTAGGGTTTCAAATCTGATACATCTTGGTGGTTCCGGATACGATGAATATGGAGTGGTGTGAGCTTCATCCGGTATTTCTTTCCTAAGCTCAATCACACGAGGAACACAAACTCGAGCCTTATATAACAACATTCCAACGTTCGAGACGAAAAACCTCTAGGCCGGCCGGCCACCACTTCATCTCGAACTTTAACTAACTCGGGATCTTCCGGTTGCGCCTTTCGATTCTTTCCAACGGATCAGATTGGAGTGTTAAATTATGCAATTTCAGGACCACGAACTCAATTCACTGCACTAACCATTTCGAGGCTAGTTGAGGAGCTATCATAGCTTAGTAGTATACACTTGACCGGGACCTTTTCGGCTTAGAGCATCGGCCACAACATTGGCTTTCCCGGGGTGATACAGTATTTCACAATCGTAGTCCTTAACTAACTCCAACCACCTTCTCTGCCTCATATTCAGATCTTTTTGGGTGAAAAAGTATTTAAGACTTTTATGATCAGTATAAATTTCACACTTCTCACCGTAAAGATAATGTCGCCAAATCTTTAAAGCAAAAACCACGACGGCGAGCTCTAAATCATGAGTTGGATAACGCTGCTCATAATCCTTCAGTTGACGAGAGGCATAGGCTATAACTCTGTCAGCTTGCATCGAGGCACATCCCAGGACCACATGCAGGATGCATCACAATACACAACAAATTTTCTTGATGCGATGGCAAAGCTAACGGAGTCATTATCAAACGCGCTTCAACTCTGGAAGCTTGATTCACACTTATCGACCACATGAATCTCTGATTTTTCTTAGTCAATTCGGTTAGGGGCATAGAAAGTTTAGAAAATCCTTCGACGAAACGTCAATAATACCACTGCTAACCGAGAAAACTTCGAATTTCGATCACGAGACTTGGGTCTCGGCCAATTCTTCAACGATTCTATCTTGTTTGGATCAACCATAATTCCATTTTTCCCAACTATGTGCCCCAAAAAGGACACCTCGGACAACTTCGGAATTCGCACTTTTTGAACTTGGCATACGACTTGTGATCCCTAAGTCGTTGTAACACCATTCGAAGATGATGCTCGTGCTCCTCTTACGTGAGAGTATACAAGAATGTCATCGATAAACACTATAACGCGGTTATCGAGAAAATCCTTGAACACCCTATTCATGAGATCCATAAAGGCTGCGGGAGCATTGGTCGATCCGAACGACATTACTAGAAATTCATAGTGCCCATATGCGGTTCTAAAGCGATCTTCGGTATGTCCTCCTCCGGAGTCGAGTTGGTGATAACCGGCCGTAAATCAATCTTCGAAAACAACTTGTCTTTCCATGAAGCTGATCAAACAGATCATCGATCCTAGGCAACGGGTACTTGTTCTTAATCGTCAGCTTGTTCGGTTCCGATAATCAATACACATTCGAGGGAACCATCTTTCTTTTCACAAAGAGCAGGAGCTCCCCGGGGTGATACAACGGGTCGAATAAACCCAATGTCCAACATCCCTGAAGTTGCAACTTAAGCTCCTTGAGTTACCTGGCGGAGCCATCCTATATGGAGCTTTAGAAACGAGTTCGACTCCAGGTGCCAAATCAATAACAAAATCAATCTCTCGTTGTGGCGGCAATCCCGGCAACTCCTCGGGAAATACATCAAGAAAATCCTTCACCACTCGGACTACCTCAGGCCCAAATGTTTCAGGTCTGCTGGAGTCAAGTACTACCGCTAGAAATCCTACACAACCATTGCATAGTAAATCCCTAGCTCTCAACACGGAAATATTTGGGATCGAGACCACGAACCGTCCGACATAAACAAATGGATCTTCACCTTAGGGCGAAAAGTCACCATTTTACGCCTACAATCTATACTGGCCGAATACTTGGATAAGAAATCCATTCCCAGTATAATGTCAAACTCAGTTAGTTTCAATTCTATGAGATCAGTACTCAATTCCCTATCTTCGATCCTAATCGGCATAGATCTAATACGCACTATTAGAGATAACCAATTCCCCCGTAGGCATTAGGGTTCCAAACCCTCCTTCTAAAATGTCACAAGGTCTACCCAAAAGATCAATCACCCTTGTAGCCACATAGGAACGTGTAGCTCCCGAGTCAAATAATACTGTAAATAACAAGTTGTTGACGGGAAGGCGACTGTCTATGACGAAGGACCCTGAAGCATCGGCTTGGGTGATGGCAAACACACGAGCGAGCCGGTTTCATCTCGGCTTTCGGCTCCTCTTTCTTTGCACAGGGGGCAATCTTTCTTGAAATGCCCCACCATGCCACATAAGAAGCATGTCTTCCGGTTACACTCTCCGGATGATGTTTCTTGCACCTTGGACACTCGGGATAAGAATAACCACTGGCGTCCTCCTGCCTTGGTTCCCACGGAACCAGCTTGCTTTGCCACCGAGCCACCAGGGGAACAACCTTCCTTTTACGCTCCAATGGTGGAGTCACCACCATCCCTACCATAAACGGGAGTAGGAGCAGTGGGGGTTCCACCAACACTCGGAGTCACCGGGGCTCACCGAAGAAACTGCGGCACCTCGGCTCTCGAAGCCTTCTCGGACCATGTCTGCATACGTGGTTGCTTCGGTAGTGGTAATAGCACCGGATCATGCGGATCTTTGCACTCAAACCCGCTAAATATTTTTCTTTCTTACTAAAGTCCGTGGGCACAATTCCTGCGCAATTTAGCTAGATCAAACTTCGTTGTATACTCGGTGGTGACATACCCTCGGTACGAGGCCCTAGATCGATGAACTCTTTTCGCTTTGCAGCGGACAGCTTCATTGTAATACTTGGAGTTAAATAACTCCCTGAATTCTTCCCAAGTCATCAGCGTGACGTCCCGTGTGAGGGTTATCAATTCCCACCACACAAGGGCATCTTCACTGGCGGAAAGTGGCGCGGGCCACCCCGTCATTTCCGACCACTCCCAAAGTTGAGAATACGCTCGATCATCGAAAGCCATTGCTCGGCCTTCATCACATCGGGGGCCTCCCGAAACACCTTTGGAGGTGCTGTTTTCGAAATCTTTCGTACAACGGTTCCATACGGTTGCCAACAACGGGTTGTTGCAACGCCATGGCCCAGGCTACCGCTGTGGCCTGAACTTGTTGAGGAGGCACGGCGGGAGGACACTGCTTTGCCTCGGCCTACGAATCTCTTCATCTTGCGACGAATTCTTTCTTGCATTTCGACAAATCTTTGCTCCCAATCGGGGAGGAGCTTGAGGTGGATTTACGGGGCGACCACCACAGCTGCTACCACGGCCACGGCGCGACCACGGGGATTTTGAGGATTCCACCCACCGCCTCCGGCCTCGGCCATGCCACCACGGCTTCTTATATTTCGCGGGGCGTCCATTTAATAGGACTTAGCCTGCGAATCCCTAAGGTAGGCAGGTTAGACGACGATCAAAATTAACTCGCTCTTAATAGCGAAAAGGCAACGCACTTTCTTTCTTTTTAACAAAAATCTATTTAATTTAAATCTAATATGCTTCCTAACATTCTTTTACATCACACTTATTTAAAATACTAAACAAGTACGGGCTTGCGAACCGTGAGCAGAGCTTTCTCGATGAAGATTGTACATGTCATAGCAAGCTTCGGTAGACAAACACGGCGGCTACGATACCAAAATTAGTAACGCCCTAATGCTAAGGCACGCTTATTACGGTGCTTTTCAATTAATGTGCAAACTTTGCTAATCAAAGTAATTTCTCGAAAAACGTGTCAAATTGAAATTTTTGCTTTAAATATTAAACTTTGAAATTTAATAAAATATTTACAAGTGCGGGATCTAGATTTTTAAAACTTTACAATCTTTACTTTATAAATATACATCCCAAAATATACGGATTTACGGGTCGCACGGCGCTGTTGAAATACAACTCCCGGATGTCCCGAGACCAGAACAACTCCCAGGTCGCGCGCGACATGTACAATCTCACCCGAGCTCGGGATCACTCTGTTCGGCCTTCGCCTTTCCTTTACCTACACATGGAAGCGAAGCGTGAGTCCAACGGACTCGGTAAGAAATGCATATAACATACCATATAATTTCCGACATGTAAATAGGCGCCCATACACCTATTTACGAGCTTAACAGATGAGCATGAACGTTCAATACCGGGGTACAACCACTATACCACATACACAACGTACCTCGCCGTACGAGTGTTGGTAGGGTTTATCCCCGTCCGAGTGCCAGGTGATGTACCACACACATAGCATTTTTACATGCTTGTGTTGGTATCAGCATGCCGTACTCAAATTAACGACAATCAGCTTTGTACCAATACACTCACACAAGTGTTGGTAGTGTTTAACATAATTCAAGCATGCATATATAAACACATATACACACATTCGAGGATAACCACATCATACATTATACACGGATTCTTGTTTTCCGAATTCAAGTGTCTTTGGCCAGGCACGAACGGAATTCACGTGCTAGATGGATGCCCTAATCACAATAACGGTAACACGGATAAGTGACTCGCCAAATCACTTTTCGGGACTTAAAACTCGAAACCAAAAGTTTCCTATCAATATACCTCATGGCAATACCACATATAACCCAAAATTGGCTAAAACTAGGGTTAGGAAAAACTCCCAACGAGCGGACGGATCCAAGCCGGTATCCCGGTTTCTGGGTCACCAACCGGTCGGCCGGTTGGTATAGACCAACCGAGCCGGAATTCGGCCAAATCTCGTCATGAAACCTAAAAATTCTCTCCCTTGATTCAAATCAAGCCCAATCTTTACCAAACTCTCCAGAGCTCTAATCGAAGGCATACACTGATAAAACCCAGCCAGTATTTCACAGAAAAACTCAGTGTAAACAAATATGCCATTAGAGATCAAAACTTTGAACTCAAAGTTCAAACTTGAACACTACCAAATTAAATCATCAAAACCAGCAACCAGAGGTTAATACCAACTCAAATGAACCTAGAAAACCAAACCCTAAGCAAACCTAATACTAACAGCCCCAATTTCACAAAATCACACCTCCAAACCAATGAAACTTAAGGAAAAAGCTCAACAATACAAAAGCAATAAATCTAGGGCTTACCTTAGATGAAACCACTTGAATCCTAGCTTAGATTCACAGAATAAAGAAGAAAAAAAACCCCGGTTGCTCCTTGATTGCCTCGGTAGAAAAGAAAGAGAGAGAGAGTTCTAAGAGGAAAAAAGTTTTCTTTTAATTTCTTTGATTTTCTAAATTGGGAAATGGTCTAACTAAACCTTGGCTGAAAGTAATCTTTGCTAGGTGTCAATCAACCATAAAGCCACCTATCACTTAACCCTTTCAAATGACAAAAATGCCCTTAGACTTAAACTAAGGTATTTCTTTGAAACTAGGGGTAAAATGGTCAATTTCCATAACCCCGCTCAATCCCGATAATTTATTTCCTCTAAAATATTCCCCACTATGAAATAGGGTTCTAAACTTACCCATGTGATCAATCTAGCCATCCATCGCATTTTCCGTTGTCGCCGAGCAAAAATTACAAAATTAACATGTTTCACATATAAGCTAAATAATACCCCTAGAGTTTAATAAAATCTCCGGAATTGAGAAATTATAACTCAAATATTTATTTCTAAATATTGGGGTCCACATTAAAATTTAATTCACAAATAATAATGAAATAATAAAAATTAGTGCTAATTGCCCTTTTCTAAACATATTACTAGAGCGGTCATTACACAGAGAATCTATGTTTGCTAGAATAAGCCCTCACGTCAGGGTAAATCTTTGGGAAGGCCTGAAACGAAGAAGAGGAAGTGCTCGAGATGGGTACATTCAACACTAAACACTCCACCAACATGGCGAAACAGGCAAAACCCAGCCAACCCATGTAAAGCCCGCTTAGTTAATTTGGAAATTATCAGTTGTTTATGTTTAAATTATGAAATTATTTATAGCTATTTAAATAATTTATTACTGTTATTTACGGAATTCAGAAATGCATGATTATGTCATCAGTAGCTTTTATATTTTGCATTTCCGGTGTCCGGTATTTTGGAACTCGGCGTTCGGCTCAGTAGAAATCACAACTTAGTATGTTAGTATTTTGGGGACGGGTTTTAGACATTGGGAATGTCGGGAATGGCCGGGAATTTAGAATTTCCCAAAAATACCCCTTTAGTATGATTTATGTGATTTTATGGTGGAGGGGCAAAATGGTCTTTTTGCCCCAATGACTTTTTGTCTTTTAGTGACTTTTATTTGGAAATTAAATGTTTATTTTAATTGTTTTGTGGCTGAAATAAATGAGATAAATGACTTTGTTTTATTCTCCAATTTTTACAAAATTTGACTAAGTGTTGAAAAGAAAGAAAATTTCAAAGAAACACTCTCTTTTCCTCTCTATTTTCGGCTGAAGCATTTGGGGTGCATGAACTGATTTTCTCTTTGATTTCCAAGCAACTTTCATCCATTCTTAAGATCCTTTGCAAGCTAGGTTAGCTCATCTTCTTCCTTCCTTAAATTCTTGAGTTTTTGATGAAAATATGAGTAAATGCATGTTAATTTGAATGTTGTTGCTGCTGCTTGTGATTGTTGTTATTTTTATGTTCAAAATACTGGATTAATTATGTTTAGTTAGGTTGGAAAGCATGCTAGATAGGTTGTGCAAAGCTTGAAAATTTTCTATGCAAAATGTGTGATTTTGATGAAATAGTGTGTAATCTGTTACTATGTTGTTGCTGTTGTTCTTGTATGTTTTCAGAAGCTTATTCATGCTTAGTTAAGTAGAATTAACTAGGTTTGGATGCATGTTAGTGGATTTAACCAAGTTTGAGTTTTGGAACTCAAAGCTTGGTCTTTAATGGTGATTTTTGTATATGTGTTTTCTGGGTGGTTTTGATGCCTTGGATTTGTTCTAGGGATAGTTTAGAACAGGTCTGGAAATTTTGGGACCAATTGGGGTTGAATTGGTCGAGTTATGAGAATTTTAGTTGGCTGCCTGCGAGGAACCGGAATTCCGGTTGTGCATCCGGAATTCTGGATGAGGGTTCAGTAATTCCCACCGGAATTCGGTTGGGCAACCTGTCACGGTTGGGGAATTTTTCCGAACCCTAGTTTTCCTCGTTTTTAGGTTTTTAGGGGTATTGCCATGCTTTTTATCGATAGGGAAACTTTTAGTTCTTAGTTTTAGTCCCCGGGAAGTGATTTAGCGTGTCACTTATAGCGTTGTGATTTTTATGGTTTAGGAGCCGATGTCCGTAGCTCGGCTTCAGTTCCAGTCAGGTTGACCGGCACACCTGAAATCGGAATCCAGGTAAGATTAGTATAACAGTAACCATATGTAGATTACATGCTTAGCGTGCATGTAGGAAGCCTGCTAGATTACATTAGTTATGTATTTAGGCTTCGAACCATCCAACCTTGTCACGTCGGTACAGGCTGGAGTATGACCAGCAGCCGGAGTATGACCGGTTCGGCCGTCAGTGACATTTGGTTGGTGGTTCGGTGCTATTGACCTATCTCGTCGGTACGGGGAGTATGACCCGGCGGCGGAGTATGACCGGTTCGACTGATCAGGAGGATACTTGCTAATAGTACTGTCCCAATGAACGTTCAAAACTCAGTACCATGTTGGACATGGCAGTAGTGGCTCAGTACCATGTTGGACATGGCAGTAGCGGGACTCAGTATCGTGTTGGACACGGCAGTTAGTATTATGTATGATATTATTATGCTTTTCTTACTGAGTCTGTCGACTCACAGTTTATGTTCATGTGTAGGTAAAGGCAAGGCTATAGCTGATGGACCGTGAGCGAGCTTATGAGATTGTACATGTCAGGGCGGTTAGGCCTGGAACGTACGATCCTCGGGACAGCAAGGCTGAATTTTTGTAACTGTCGTTAGACGACTTTTATTTTGATGTAATAGTTAAACAGTGAAACTTTTTGTAAATATTTTTATAATCGGGATCCCGAGTCTTTTATAATATGTTTTACAAGTTTAATCAAAAAGCAAAATTTTAATTAATCACGTTTTTCCATAAACCTCGTTGATTAGCAACGAGCTGCACAGTACGTTTAAAAATCACGTAATACGCCTAAGATAGTTAGGGTGTTACAATTTGGTATCGTAGCCGCTGGTTGTCTTCCGAAGATCGTCACGACATGTACAATCATCATCAGCAGTTAGCTCGGTTCACGGTTCAGTAAGCCTTTATTGCTTTAGTAGTTTATTTTATTCAGTTATGAAAAAGAAAAGCTTGTTAGGAAGCATGTTAGTAGCCTGATAGTAGAATAGGCGCATGTTTTGTTTTTAATTTCCAAATTAAGCGGCATTAGTAAGCTCGCCTTGAATACGACCTGATATGCCAACTCTTGGTTTCGTAGGCGGTTCTAACTAGATGGACGCCAGGCGGACTACCAGGAGTCAGGGCAACTCCGTAGGGTCGAATCAGGGACAGGGAGCTCAGTTTCCCCCACCTGCTAGGGGCCGAGGTAGAGGTCCCCGAGGCAGGGCTCGTGGCCGGGGTGATGAGAACCCGCCACAGGCTGCCCAGGCTCCCCCAGCCGATCAGGGAGCCCCGAATTGGGAGTTGCGGTTTGCGGAGATGCAAGCCCGGATCGAAGAGCAAGTCCTCGAGATTCAGAGGTTGAGACAGCAGGGTGCTCCTGCAGTTCCTGTGCCCATAGTTCCAGTGGCACCTGCCCCTGCTGCCCAGGCCGAGATAGTGGTGGCGGCCCATAGATTGGAACCATTGTATGAGCGGTTCCGGAAGCGGTGCACCTCCGTATTCCTGGGAGGTCCGGATGTAATGAAAGCCGAGCAGTGGCTGACGGTGATTACCAGAATCCTGAATTTCATGGGTGTCACCGGTAACGACAGAGTGGTGTGCGCCACGTTTCAGTTCCAGGAGGACGCCCTGGTATGGTGGGACATGGTGTCTCAGATCCATGACGTCACCACCATGACCTGGGAAAGGTTCCAGGAACTCTTTAATGCGAAATACTACAATGAGGCGGTCAGAAGCGCCAAGAGGAAAGAGTTCGTTCACCTGACCCAGCGGGAGAACATGAGCGTCACTGAGTATACTACTCAGTTTGATCGGTTGGCGAGGTTAGCCTCGGGAATTGTGCCGACCGACTTCAGCAAGAAGGAGAAGTACTTGGACGGGTTGAATCCCAAGATCAGGCATGACCTGATGATCACCACGGACGACAGCACCACCTATGCTCAGATGGTGGAGAAGGCACTGCGAGCTGAGGGCGCAGTGGGGTGCATGTCAGAATCAGCCAGTACTCCGGTTAGTGGCGGAGCTCCTACCCCTCCTGCATCAGGCTATAGCAGGGGGAGTAGTGGTTCGGCCATTGATCAGAGGAAGAGGGCACCCGGCGCTTCGGTGGCTCGAGTCGAACAAGAGGTTCGGGGGAACCGAACGAGAGGAGTCGTCCTGGTGGTGCGAGACCCGATTCTCCTATCCCGAGTGCCCTAGGCCGCAAGAGGCATCATCGGGGTGTGTGCAAGGGTCAGGGATGCTTTCATTGTGGCATGCCCGGACACTTCAAGAGGGAATGTCCCCGGCTCGGCCGGAGGCACCGAGAGCTCCGGCGATACCCACTCCGACGGGGTGTTCGCTATCACGCAGCCGATGCGGATGCCGGCCCATCGGTTGTTACAGTCGGCTTTTTATTAACAACTCGCTTTATTCGGTCTTGTTTGATTACGGGGCTACACATTCTTATGTGGCGGCCAGAGTCTTTAGTAAATTGGGTAGACCCTTTGATAGATATGAATCAGGGTTTGGAACCCTGTTACCTGGCGGAGAATTGGTTATCTCCAATAGGTGGATTAGGTCTATGCCGATCAGGATAGATGGTAGAGAGTAAAGCGCTGATCTGATAGAGATGAGCTTAGTCGAATTCGATATTATTTTAGGAATGGATTTCCTATCTAAATATTCGGCGAGCATTGATTGTAAGAGGAAGATGGTGGTCTTCCAACCGGAAAGTGAAGAGTCGTTTGTATTTGTGGGTTCGGTTCAGGGATCTCGGATCCCGGTGATCTCGGCTATGTCAGCGAGAGAATTATTGCACGGCGGGTGCTTAGGGTTTCTGGCCGTGGTGGTGGACACCACTCGGCCAGACACCGTTCGGCCAGAGGACATCAGAGTGGTTCGGGAATTTTTGGACGTTTTTCCCGAAGAACTTCCAGGGTTACCACCTCAGCGGGAGATTGACTTCGTGATTGACTTGGCACCAGGGGTGGATCCGGTTTCCAAAGCCCCGTATAGGATGGCTCCACCCGAACTTAAGGAATTAAAGATTCGGCTCCAAGGGTTGCTTGACATAGGGTTCATTCGGCCCGGTGTGTCACCACAGGGAGCCCCGGTTTGTTCGTCAAGAAGAAGGATGGATCTATGAGGATGTGCATCGACTACAGAGAGTTGAACAAGTTGACGGTGAAGAATAAATATCCATTACCTAGGATCGATGACTTGTTCGATCAGCTTCAGGGGAAGACGGTCTTTTCTAAGATTGATCTCCGTTCGGGTTATCATCAGTTGAGAATCCGAGAGGAGGACATTCCGAAGACGGCTTTCCGCACTAGGTATGGACACTACGAGTTTCTGGTTATGTCATTCGGGCTAACCAATGCTCCTGCAGCATTCATGGACCTAATGAATAGAGTATTCAAGGATTTCCTCGATATCTGTGTGATTGTGTTTATCGACGACATCCTCGTGTACTCTCAGTCAGAAGAGGAGCATGAGTTACATCTTCAGATGGTACTGCAACGACTTCGAGAACATAAGCTCTACGCCAAGTTCAAGAAATGTGAGTTCTGGTTGTCTCAGGTGTCCTTCCTAGGGCACATTGTGAGTAAAGACGGGATCAAGGTGGATCCCGGGAAGATTGAATCCGTCGTGATTGGCGAGACCGAAGACGGTGACGGAGATCGAAGCTTCTTGGGATTAGCTGGGTACTACCGTAGGTTCGTGGAGGGGTTCTCCAAAATTTCAATGCCCCTAACCGAGCTTACAAAGAAGAATCAGCGATTTATCTGGTCAGATAAATGCGAAGCTAGTTTTCAGGAGCTGAAACAGAGGTTAATTACTGCTCCGGTACTAGCTTTGCCTTCGGACAAGGAGAAGTTCGTAGTCTACTGTGACGCATCCAAACAGGGTTTGGGGTGTGTATTGATGCAAGCCGATCGGGTCATCGCTTATGCCTCCCGTCAGTTAAAGGATTATGAACAGCGATACCCGACTCATGATTTAGAATTAGCCGCAGTGGTTTTTGCACTGAAGATTTGGCGGCATTACCTGTATGGAGAGAAGTGTGAGATCTATACCGACCATAAGAGTCTCAAGTATTTCTTTACTCAGAAAGATTTTAACATGAGACAAAGGCGTTGGTTGGAATTAGTGAAGGACTACGATTGCGAGATCCTCTATCATCCCGGAAAAGCCAATGTAGTGGCCGATGCCCTGAGTAGAAAGGGTCCCGGGCAAGTAGCTAGCATGGTTCAGATCTCACCTCAGCTAGCAGAGGATATGGTTAGATCCAGCATTGAGTTTGTGGTAGGTCAGCTTCACAACTTAACGCTGCAATCTGATCTGTTGGAAAGAATAAAGGTCGCTCAGATGACAGATCCGGAGTTAGTGAAGATCCGAGATGAGGTATTGGCTGGTCAAGCCAAAGACTTTTCAGTGTCAGATGGTGGGATGCTTTTGTATAAAGACAGGGTTTGTGTTCCGAACAGTGTGGAACTGAGAAATGAGATCTTTGAGGAGGCTCATTCTACCCCGTATTCTCTGCATCCCGGGACCACCAAGATGTACCAAGATTTGAAACCGTACTTCTCGTGGAACGGTATGAAGAAGAATTTGGTAGAATTCGTATCGAGATGCCTCACTTGTCAGCAGATCAAGGCTGAACATCAGAGACCAGCAGGGTTGTTGCAGCCTCTAACCCTACCAGAATGGAAATGGGAAGATATTACGATGGATTTTGTGGTCGGGTTACCTAGGACCACGGGTATGTATGATTCCATCTGGGTAGTGGTGGATCGATTTACGAAATCTGCTCATTTTCTGCCGGTTAGAACAACATTTTCAGTGGATCAGTTGGCAGAACTGTACGTCAGAGAGATAGTGAGACTTCACGGGGTACCGAAGTCTATAGTTTTGGACAGGGATCCGAAGTTCACCTCCAAATTTTGGCAAAGTTTGCAACGGGCAATGGGTACGAAGCTAAAATTCAGTACAGCATTCCATCCTCAGACAGATGGTCAGTCCGAAAGGACAATTCAGATATTGGAGGATATGTTGAGAGCCTGTGTTATGGACTTTGAGGGTTCATGGAGTAAATATCTACCGTTAATAGAATTTTCATACAACAACAGTTATCAGAGTACGATAGGGATGGCACCCTATGAACTGTTGTACGGTAGGAAATGTAGATCCCCTATCCACTGGGATGAGACAGGGGAGAGGAAATACCTAGGTCCAGAGTCAGTTCAGCGGACCAATGAGGCAATAGAAAAGATAAAAGCTAGAATGCTTGCCTCACAGAGCAGACAGAAGAGTTACGCAGATCCGAAACGTAGAGATGTTGAGTTCCAAGTAGGGGAACATGTGTTTTTGCGAGTATCTCCGATGAAGGGGATTAAACGTTTCGGGAAAAGAGGCAAGTTATGCCCTAGATTTACAGGACCTTTCGAGATTCTCGAGAAGATAGGTCAAGTGGCATATCGGTTAGCATTGCCTCCAGCCTTATCAGCCGTGCACAACGTATTCCATGTCTCAATGTTGAGAAAATACGTTTCAGACCCCTCTCATATACTCAGTTATGAGAGTCTTCAGCTTCAGCATGACATGTCATATGAGGAACAACCAGTGCAAATCCTGGATAGAAAGGATAAAGTCCTTCGGAATAAGACCATAGCATTGGTCAAGGTTCTCTGGAGAAACAGCAAGGTGGAGGAAGCCACCTGGGAGCTAGAGTCAGATATGAGAGCTCAATATCAAGAGTTATTCAGGTTAGATTTCGGGGACGAAATCCTTTTAAGGGGGGAATAGTTGTAAAGCCCGCTTAGTTAATTTGGAAATTATCAGTTGTTTATGTTTAAATTATGAAATTATTTATAGCTATTTAAATAATTTATTACTGTTATTTACGGAATTCAGAAATGCATGATTATGTCATCAGTAGCTTTTATATTTTGCATTTCCGGTGTCCGGTATTTTGGAACTCGGCGTTCGGCTTAGTAGAAATCACAACTTAGTATGTTAGTATTTTGGGGACGGGTTTTAGACATTGGGAATGTCGGGAATGGCCGGGAATTTAGAATTTCCCAAAAATACCCCTTTAGTATGATTTATGTGATTTTATGGTGGAGGGGCAAAATGGTCTTTTTGCCCCAATGACTTTTTGTCTTTTAGTGACTTTTATTTGGAAATTAAATGTTTATTTTAATTGTTTTGTGGCTGAAATAAATGAGATAAATGACTTTGTTTTATTCTCCAATTTTTACAAAATTTGACTAAGTGTTGAAAAGAAAGAAAATTTCAAAGAAACACTCTCTTTTCCTCTCTATTTTCGGCTGAAGCATTTGGGGTGCATGAACTGATTTTCTCTTTGATTTCCAAGCAACTTTCATCCATTCTTAAGATCCTTTGCAAGCTAGGTTAGCTCATCTTCTTCCTTCCTTAAATTCTTGAGTTTTTGATGAAAATATGAGTAAATGCATGTTAATTTGAATGTTGTTGCTGCTGCTTGTGATTGTTGTTATTTTTATGTTCAAAATACTGGATTAATTATGTTTAGTTAGGTTGGAAAGCATGCTAGATAGGTTGTGCAAAGCTTGAAAATTTTCTATGAAAAATGTGTGATTTTGATGAAATAGTGTGTAATCTGTTACTATGTTGTTGCTGTTGTTCTTGTATGTTTTCAGAAGCTTATTCATGCTTAGTTAAGTAGAATTAACTAGGTTTGGATGCATGTTAGTGGATTTAACCAAGTTTGAGTTTTGGAACTCAAAGCTTGGTCTTTAATGGTGATTTTTGTATATGTGTTTTCTGGGTGGTTTTGATGCCTTGGATTTGTTCTAGGGATAGTTTAGAACGAGTGTCCGGAAATTTTGGTACCAATTGGGGTTGAATTGGTCGAGTTATGAGAATTTTAGTTGGCTGCCTGCGAGGAACCGGAATTCCGGTTGTGCATCCGGAATTCTGGATAAGGGTTCAGTAATTCCCAGAACCGGAATTCCGGTTGGGCAACCGGTCTGCCGGTTGGGGAATTTTTCCGAACCCTAGTTTTCCTCGTTTTTAGGTTTTTAGGGGTATTGCCATGCTTTTTATCGATAGGGAAACTTTTAGTTCTTAGTTTTAGTCCCCGGGAAGTGATTTAGCGTGTCACTTATAGCGTTGTGATTTTTATGGTTTAGGAGCCGATGTCAATCCGCTCAGCTTCAGTTCCAGTCAGGTTGACCGGCACACCTGAAATCGGAATCCAGGTAAGATTAGTATAACAGTAAGCATATGTAGATTACATGCTTAGCGTGCATGTAGGAAGCCTGCTAGATTACATTAGTTATGTATTTAGGCTTCGAACCATCCAACCTTGTCACGTCGGTACAGGCTGGAGTATGACCAGCAGCCGGAGTATGACCGGTTCGACCGATCAGGCTGACATTTGGTTGGTGGTTCAGTGCTATTGACCTATCCCGTCGGTACAGGCTGGAGTATGACCAGCAGCCGGAGTATGACCGGTTCGACCGATCAGGAGGATACTTGTCAATAGTACCGTCCCAATGAACGTTCAAAACTCAGTACCATGTTGGACATGGCAGTAGTGGCTCAGTACCATGTTGGACATGGCAGTAGCGGGACTCAGTATCGTGTTGGACACGGCAGTTAGTATTATGTATGATATTATTATGCTTTTCTTACTGAGTCTGTCGACTCACAGTTTATGTTCATGTGTAGGTAAAGGCAAGGCTATAGCTGATGGACCGTGAGCGAGCTTATGAGATTGTACATGTCGGGGCGGTTAGGCCTGGAACGTACGATCCTCGGGACAGCAAGGCTGAATTTTTGTAACTGTCGTTAGACGACTTTTATTTTGATGTAATAGTTAAACAGTGAAACTTTTTGTAAATATTTTTATAATCGGGATCCCGAGTCTTTTATAATATGTTTTACAAGTTTAATCAAAAAGCAAAATTTTAATTAATCACGTTTTTCCATAAACCTCGTTGATTAGCAACGAGCTGCACAGTACGTTTAAAAATCACGTAATACGCCTAAGATAGTTAGGGTGTTACAACCCAGTAGGGGGATGGCCGACCAAGGGGCTGGCAGGTCAAAACTTGCCCGGGAAAACACAAGCTGAAGTTTATTCTTTAGTGCAAGCACAACTGGATCAATTCAAGAACATGATACAAGGTCTGCTTGGCCTAAAATTGTCCAACTTAGAGGTGGACAACACCTGAGGGTCACCTTTCTTTGTTGACATCAATGTTTTGCCTTTGCCTACCAAGTTGAAAATGCCTACTTGGAGGATGTTCATAAGGAAAGAAGATCCCTAGGCACACATCAAGTATTTTAAAATCTAGATGGGTTTGCAAAATGTTGAGGTGATATTCATTACCGTATCTTTCTAGAAACCTTGTCTAAAACCGCACAGCAGTTGTTTTTTAAAATTTCTGTTAGAAGCTTCGATTTGTGGAACTCTTTCATACGAGAGTTCTACACACATTTCTCGTCTTCTCAAAGAATGCCTTATAGGCTAGAAGATTTAGTTGAGGTCAAACAGAGACCAGAGGAACCTCTAAAATACTATCTCCAAAGATTCATAACTAAAGTTACCAAGATCAAGAATCTGATGGAGGAATGAAGGTAGAAAACCTTAATGAGTGGCATACTACCTTTCAGTGAGTTTTGGATGGACATCCGTCGACACTCAACTCAAAACATGATTGATTTCTTTGATCGAGCAGAAGGCTTTGTTAAACTTGAAGAGGCTATCTGAAAAGCCCAAAATAAGAGATAGGCAGGTGCTGGGTAGGTCTTGAGTGCTGGACAACCCACAGCTCTATCCAGCACACCTGCCAACATAGGCGACCAGCCCTGCAATGGTAAAAATAATGGAGGCAAGCATGGCAACAACAACTCTCGCCAAGAAAATGGCAAAAGGGGGAAATTAAATAACTCCCCATGCCACAAGATTCAAATGAGAAGGAAAGGAGCTTTACATGCTTTACCCTCCTAACAGTAACTTTTAAAACAGTGTACGTGGCTCCAGAGTCCATAGTTCTGTACAAGAAGCCCCCTCCCACGAGGAAGGAAATGACTAAGAGGGTCACCTCTAAACTCTACCTATTTTACAATGATTTTGGCCATGATACCAGTGAGTGAAAGAACTTAAAGATGGAAATTGAGTTCTTGATCAGAAAGAACAATCTCTATCTACGTCGTTATGTGTGATATGACCAAACACATGCACAAGGTGACCAAATCAGAGACGTAATACCACCGCCAAGGCAAGTCACCTAGAGGTCAAATCAATCAAAGCTATGGAGCACTACGCTCGAACTCTCTATCACAAGCAAAAAAGTGAAATCCTAGCTTTAGAGGAAATAGATCCCAAATAGCTTAAGCTTGGAGAGCGTACCATCTCATTCATAGAAGGAGATGCTTGTTGGAATTTATTTTACCAGGATCTTAGATCTACTCACAAGTATGTTGATTAACATCCTAAATATGAACTTTCTAAAACGATGAAATAAACACATATAAAGTTTAGGAAACCTTACATTGGTTGCAGCGGAATATAATGACTCCTTCCGTTCAGATATCTAGCCCTTGATTCCTTTCTGTAGCAGAGCATTATCAATATCTGAACCTGGATCTCTTTCTCTGAATCTTTGATGCTGAAACTCCTTTGCTGATGATCTTTCTTCACGATCTTCCTCACTATGATTGAGGTATCACTTGATGTGTGTGGGCACTACTCATACACTAAGGATTTCGAAATTATCAAGGAAGAAGAGAGAGAGTGGTCAGCTAAAGATAGGGAGAGAGAAGGCTCAGTTTTTCTGAATCAGAAAGTCTGAAGAAAAGTGTTATTTTTCTGAAGCCTTCACTATCTATTTATAGCATTCCACTAGGGTTAGATTTGAATTATATGGCATTAAAATAATGAAAAAATCAATTTAAAATGCTACAATAGGTGGCCGGCCATGCCTTTAATGGATTGGGCCTTGGGCTTTGCAATTTTGCAATTTTAACACCTTTTGTATCTGATTTTCTCAAAAATACCAATTTCTTAATTCAAACATTTAAATGCCAATTCTAACTATTTCATAACTATAAATAATTATTAAATAATATTGTCATTTATCATATTTATTAATTGAACCATACAAAGTATCATAATTAACAAATATGCCCCTATAAACTCTTTCTTTACAATTTCGCCCTTACTTAGTGAAAAATTCACAAAAAGACATAGTCTAATTTGAGAATTATAATTGATTAATCAAAACCAATTACATGAGTCTTACAAGCAATATTATCTCAACTAGTGGGGGGACCATGGGTCTATATAACCGAGCTTCCAATAAGTAGATCAAGAATTTAGCACTAAAATTCACTAACTTATTAATTCTTCGTTGAATCCACGCATAGAACTTAGAATTGCACTCTCAGTTATATAGAATGCTCTATATGTTCCACCATATAGACACATCATTAGTTATCCATTGTTATAATCCTAATGTGATCAATGATCCTCTATATGAATGATCTACACTGTAAAGGGATTAAATTACCGTTACACCCTACAATGTATTTATTCCTTAAAACACTTGACCCCGTATAAATTATATTTCAGCTTATGTGAAATGAGTACTCCACCATTTATGTTCGTTTGGTCAAGCTCGAAGGAGATCATCCTTTGCTTACTATTCGCCAGATAGAAGCTATAGATTCCATGTTTATGATAGCGCTCCCACTCAATTGCACTACCGTGTTCCCAAAAAGTACGTATCACCCTGACCAAAAGGTAGGCTTAACTAACAATTCAAGCAACACGAATAGCCTTTCAAGATTGAGCCTAATCATAACAGGATTAAGATCATTTGATCTAGGATCAACTAGGCGATATTGACTTGAATAGATTTTACGGTAAGTTTAATTAAATCTAAATCAAAGTTCAATATCGGTCCCTTCCAATGCATACTCCATGCATCCAACCTGAGCTTTACTTTAACCAATGCTCTGGAAAGAACATAGCACTTCTCCAAATGCAAGTAAACTCTGTTGTAGATTATCATATCAGTAAAACCCTATGTCTGATAAATCTAGGAAACTTTATTCACATAGTCATGTTTACTTTCCAATGTGTTGACCGCACAATAAACAGGATCAAGTATGTGAAAAGGGTTTCAGATGAATTTATACATTATGTACATATAATCATGAAATAAATCATGTGAACCATGCAACATTAAATGTTATTTCTGATCTATATTAATAAGTAAATCTGATTATATTGAAATGAGTGTTATTTAGGGCATAAAACCCAACAAACTCCCACTTGCACTAATATAAAACAAAAAGTGCGTTTCAAATAATCTCAACACCTTGATATACAAATCAAGTGTAGTAGTAGTAAACTCCTCGTAATAGGATCTGAAAGGTTGAATTAAACACAACCTTTTCTCCACCATTACTCTTCCTTTAATCACAAAATCATTGATAATGTGAAATTCCTCTCTATATGTCTACTCTCTTAGGATATTGGATTCTATACCTTTGGCAACTACTTTTGGTTAATCAGGAAATTAACACTAGTAGTTTAAGGCAATTTGGAATGGTGCCAAAGATGTATAGAACTTTCCTTAGACTGAATAAGTACCTTTCTGCTGACTTTAACATTCAGTCTCTCTCTGGTAGACCTAGAGACTTCAGATAGGTTTTTACACTTCTCCAAAATCACTATTCCACCCCCAGAGTAATCACCATCTTATCAGAAAGATTTACTAGCACAAAGGCAAATTTCGAAATCTGATATGGTGTAGTCTAAGAGTTTTAAACACACCCTTATAGACTAACATATAGTTCCTCTTCTTAATCTTAAAATTTACTTGATTGTCTTCCAATGTTCTTCTCTTGGATTAATCTGATACCTATTCATTACTCCCACTCAACAGCAGGTGTCTGGTCTAAGGCATACTAAAGCATATCTGAGACCTCTCACTGTTGATATAAGAAATTCTTTCATGGCTTTATCTTTTCTGGAATAGTTGAGACTTTTCCTTAGATAAATAAAATCTATATCTAAGAAGTTGTGAAGCTTCTATAGATTGCCATTAGAAAGAAAATGCTTCAGCATCTTACTAAAGTAAGTTGCTTGCATTAGAGTAAGTAATTACCAGGTATACCACAAGCCATAGGTTTAGATAAACTCAAACCTATAATACTAGGAACAGGAAGTTTGTTAAGTCCATTGAATAGACTTATAAACGAAAATTTCCTTTTATGTCCTTGTAATAGAAAACTTTAGGTTATTCCATGTGAATGGATTAAACCATAGTTCTATTGGCTTTCTTCTTAGTTTCTTATCTTGACAATCCATTACTTGTTTAAACTTACAATGAATTTTAATCACTAGTGTCTCCCAAGTCATAAGAAGGTGAGTTCCTAGAAACTCTCCCACTACGACAAGGTACCGTGATTTATGTCGAAGAAAAACTAAATGGTATTGATCTCTTCGGTTGTGACAAGACAACAGACGTAGTGGGATCATCATATGTTATATAAGATGATAGAACACTTTTGGAATCAAGAATTAAATATCTCCTTTATTTGCTACTTGTTTTTCAGACTTAGTCATTTTCTTAGAAAAGTAGTATTTGTTTGAACAAACACTTTCTTATCTATTGACAATGGGATGGTCCACCCCTAATCACTTAGAATAGCTAACAAACCATGGTTAACAGTTCTAACTTTTCTTAAGATTTTGATTAGGTCATCCATGAATCTAGTAATGATTTACATTAAGTACACAACCATTACATCATTCTGAAATTGTATTACCATAGAAGGAATTAGGCAACGACTAGTAACTAATCATCAACATGCAACTCGAAATTTCTGGGGAGGTAAGTTTGGATATAATTCAAAAATCAATTTAATGATCTTTGAACTGCATATCTACTAACTATTTCTCCACCCCTATCAGTTCGCAAGATCTTTAACCACTTACCTTAATGGTTTTAACCATTGCTAGAAATTAATGAAATTTTTCAAACATTTCAAATTTCTTTGCTAAAAGGTATAATCTAGAGTTATCGTTTTAAGAATACAACGAAAAACTCATATCCACCCCTGAATGTACATCCATCTGCGAATGAGATGAACTACTTTCAGTGGATATAGGCATATTAACTCTTTGCAGAGATTGATCATGTCAAATTCACTATGAACAAGATACAAATGCCATAGATTAAAAAAAAATGTGGTAGTGTTTTTTGATGACATAGGTTTAGTTACATCAAAGAGTTTTCAGAATAGTGCAAGTGGATCCTGGTCACAGAATACCTAACTCATATTCCATACAGTTTGAATCCATAAATAAAAGATGGATATTAAACACTTGAGAAAGTGTAACTGTATTGTATCTGGAATTAGAAATATAAGAAAATTTCTGTTTGGATTCTAAAATTAAAGTCAAAGACTTAAATTCAACCAAATATAATGAGTAATTCTTTCTTGGACCACCACTACTAATACAAACTCTAAGTCAGATTTGCCCATACAAGTAGGAGATTTCTAAGATTGAGGATTTATATCAATTGGGAATAGAATTTCGGGATTATAATCATATGCGTCATATAAAATGACATGAAATGATTTATAGACCATTCATCCAATGATATGTTATTGAGCTAATTCGCAATGAATAAGCTAAGAGGAATTAGGATAATTTCGTTTAAAATAAGAATCCAACGATGCTTCGATTAGCGAAAGACAAAGTAATCTTATTTATGTAATCTTCTTGTTTCATATTGTAAAAATACTAGTCTAAGGTGTCATCAATTGATGAACAGTTAGATGTCGCATATACAATACTTATCTTTCGAGATCTTACACTATTATGTATGTCTAATGGTGAAAATCCACTAGGGATTTATCTCATTAGAAAAACAAACATGCTAGACCAACAATGAAGATTCGAAATTAAACTTCAACTTAATAACAGAAATTAACATGGTTCAATATAAATTCATACACAATTCAGAAATTATAAACATATAGCAAGTAGGAATGACTAGTGAAAATACTAAAACATACAATCCTAAATAATTTCCAAGGTTTTCAACAAACTGATACAGTGTCCCGGTAGGCGAGAGTCAAAGCATCATTTATTGAATAGAGTTATCAGCTCATCTAAAATAGAAACCATTCTAGCAACCTTTTATTCGATCAAAATAAGAATCCAACGTTGTCCCGGTAGGCGAGAGTCAAGGTTATTCTCATTTTATGAGCTTCCACCATTGTTTCATGTTTCATAAGTTTATCTCTAAGTAGTCACCGTAGGGGAGAGTCTAATAGAGACGAAAACTTACAAAACACTTATCAAATGAAAACTTACGGTGTTAAATGCGTTCAACAAATAACCATCCATAGGGGGACGAAGTCTAGCGTCTCGAGGTTATATTGAAAACATTTAACTTTTGTAAGACCAACAATGGAGATCGAATATCTTAATAATAATCAAGCTCATTATTTAAAGTGAGTTGTATTTTCTTTGATTATCTTTATTTATTCTATTTATTTTAAATATATATATTTGTTTAATTAAAATTTCTAATTTAGAATAAAAAATTCCAAATATAAATTTTAATTTAATATTTATAAATTTTTACTTAGATGGATATGAAAATAACATGAATTATTTCCATCTTAGTAATAATTTCCAATAAATATTTAGAAAAATATTCAATTTAAGTTGTTACAAAATTAATTTAAATTAATTTACAACTCAAATTTAATTTTCTATAAATATATATTGCATTTCGAAAAATTAAAGTATATAAGAATACAATTTTCGAAAAATGCATATTAAAATAAAAAATAAATCCTGGAAAAATTATTCTAATTTAATGTTGGCCAAAAATTAATTAATAAAATTAATTTACAACAAAAAATATAATTTTCCTATTTAATTAAATATATAAGAAAAATTTCAAATATTTAAGTATGATGATGAAAATCAACTTAAATATTAATTTTCTATTTAATTAAATACACTAGAAAAATACTTCAAGCAAAAATATCACCTATCTAGATTTTCCTTTGACTAATTAATTCAATTTCTAATAATATACTTTAATTCAATTTATTTTAAATTAATCAATAAATGAAAAAATCATTGATTTAAGTTGATCCAAGAATTAATTAAAATAATTAATTTACAACTTAATCTATTTTTCAAGATAAAATTTGAAACTCTAGCATTTAAGAAATGCAATTTCGAAAATTGATTAATAAAATAAAGAAAAAATATATTTTGAAAATTATTTAAATTTAGTTGAAAAATTAAATTTCTACTAAAAATAATTTTCTATTTAATTAAATGTCATGAAAAAGAAATATGCCCCTATAAACTCTTTCTTTACAATTTCGCCCTTACTTAGTGAAAAATTCACATAAAGACATAGTCTAATTTGAGAATTATAATTGATTAATCAAAACCAATTACATGAGTCTTACAAGCAATATTATCTCAACTAGTGGGGGGACCATGGGTCTATATAACCGAGCTTCCAATAAGTAGATCAAGAATTTAGCACTAAAATTCACTAACTTATTAATTCTTCGTTGAATCCACGCATAGAACTTAGAATTGCACTCTCAGTTATATAGAATGTTCTATATGTTCCACCATATAGACACATCATTAGTTATCCATTGTTATAATCCTAATGTGATCAATGATCCTCTATATGAATGATCTACACTGTAAAGGGATTAAATTACCGTTACACCCTACAATGTATTTATTCCTTATAACACTTGACCCCGTATAAATTATATTTCAGCTTATGTGAAATGAGTACTCCACCATTTATCTTCGTTTGGTCAAGCTCGAAGGAGATCATCCTTTGCTTACTATTCGCCAGATAGAAGCTATAGATTCCATGTTTATGATAGCGCTCCCACTCAATTGCACTACCGTGTTCCCAAAAAGTACGTATCACCCTGACCAAAAGGTAGGCTTAACTAACAACTCAAGGAACACGAATAGCCTTTCAAGATTGAGCCTAATCATAACAGGATTAAGATCATTTGATCTAGGATCAACTAGGCGATATTGACTTGAATAGATTTTACGGTAAGTTTAATTAAATCTAAATCAAAGTTCAATATCGGTCCCTTCCAATGCATACTCCATGCATCCAACCTGAGCTTTACTTTAACCAATGCTCTGGAAAGAACATAGCACTTCTCCAAATGCAAGTAAACTCTGTTGTAGATTATCATATCAGTAAAACCCTATGTCTGATAAATCTAGGAAACTTTATTCACATAGTCATGTTTACTTTCCAATGTGTTGACCGCACAATAAACAGGATCAAGTATGTGAAAAGGGTTTCAGATGAATTTATACATTATGTACATATAATCATGAAATAAATCATGTGAACCATGCAACATTAAATGTTATTTCTGATCTATATTAATAAGTAAATCTGATTATATTGAAATGAGTTTTATTTAGGGCATAAAACTCAACAATGCTACCCAGGTAAGGTGCCCTCATAATGACCCCTTGGTCATACCAGAGCAAATAGGGAACATGACAGTTGTCAGGTGCATGGTTGAAAATGGAGCCTCTTCAAACATACTTAACCTATGAAAATATGGTGCTCCAATCAACATATCTAGTACCTTGTACACAACTGATGTAAGGGTTATTTGGCTATGGTCTTGCACCCTTGGGATACATTCGACTACCTTTGACAGTTGGAGAAAGTCCCACAAAAGGACACTAATGGCTCAGTTCATAGTGATCGATGCGCATCAGCGTTCAATACAATGATAGGCCAGCCATCCTTGTAGGACTTGAAGGCAGTGACTTCAATTTACCACCTATGCCTAAACTTACCAACAAGGCATGGGGTAGGGTGCCTAAGGGAAATCAACAATTTGCCTGACACTGCTTCAACATCGCTCTGTCCAATACCAAGAAAGAAAAGATGCCTTCCAAGAGCTCTAACTGAGTGTCTGGCCAAGGGCTGTAAAGTTTAGCCCAAAGTGAGGAGGCAGACTTAGAAGATGTAAAAATCGATCCCACCCTTCCTACAAGGAAATTGAAGGTTGGAAAATGTTTAGCACCAGAAATAAAATTCATACTGATCAAATTTGTAAGGGTAAACCTTGATGTCTTCACCTTGTCGCATAAAGACATGGTGGGGATCGACCCATTAATAATTTCTCATGTTGTGAATGTAGATCCAAACATTTGACATGTGTAGTAGAAAATGAGGTTGTTGGATAAAGAGCAAGCAGAAGCTCTAAAAGATAAAGTCACAAGGTTGTGTGCCAATGACTTTATCATTGAAGCTTTCTATCTGCTATGGGTATCCAAGCCTGTCTTGGTGCCCAAACAAAACAACAAGTGGTGAGTGCGCATAGATTTTACTGACTTGAATAAGGCTTGTCCAAAAGAATATTTCCCAATGTCGAGGATCGACCAACTAGTAGATGTTAAAGCTGGTCATGAGATCCTCAGCTTCATAGATGCCTATTCAGGTTAAAATCAAATCAAAATGCATCAACCTGACCAAGAACATACAAACTTCTTGACAAACATATCAAAGGCTTATAAACAAAATTTTCAAAGACCTAATCGCTCAGAACATGGAAGTTTATGTGGACGACATGCTTGACAAGTCCAAAAAGGATGGGGCACTTAGAGGATCTGAATGAATGCTTCAAGATCCTATGAGAGTACAACATGAAACTCAACCCCCTTAAGTGTTCTTTTAGAGTAGGCTTAAGCAAGTTCCTTGGCTTCATAGTGAATGTTTTGGGAATAAAAGAAATCCCAGAGAAGATCCAAGACGTTTTGGACATGAAGTCGCCCACAAAGATAAAAAAGTGCAAAGGTTAACTGGTCGCATAGCGGCTCTAAGAAGATTTGTGTCAAAGTCCACGAACAAGTGTGTCCCTTTCTTTATAATACTTAGAGGAAATAAAAAAACTTGAATGAATAGAGGAGTGTGAAGCTACCTTCCAAGAGCTAAAGAAACAATTGGCTCAACCTCCTATCCTGTAAAAGCCTCTAGAAAATGAAGAATTAGGCATATACCAGGAAGTCAAAGAGTTTTCTATAAACTTTCATTAGAGAAGAAAATGGCTTTCAGCACCGAGTATATTATGTCAATAAGAGACTTATTGAAGTTAAAAGTCGATACCCACTCATTGAAGAACTAACATTCAACTTGCTCCTAGCTTCGAGAAAGCTAAGACCTTACTTCCAAGCTCATCCAATAAGAGTGTACACCGACCAACCCTTGCGACAAGTACATTTGAAACCTGAAGCATCTGGCTAGTTACTCAAGTGAGGAATAGAGCTTGGCCAATATGAACTCATTTACCAGCAAAGAGTGGCAATAAAAGGCCAAGCTCTCGCTAACATTATTGCTAAATGCACAATCATATCTCCTAAAATTTCTCGAGATTCAGGAGAAAAGTAAGAGGAAAAGAAGAGGCAATAAACGGATCACCTGTCTAGTGCAGGCATTTCCCTCACTACACCTAGGAGCAACAATCAAGTTTGGTTTCAAAGCCTTTAATAATAAGGCTAAGTATGAAGCTCTAATTGTCGAAATAAAGCTTGCACATGAAGTTCGGGCAGATTACCTGGACATATATAGTGACTCTGAGTTGGTCTTCAAACATGTCCTGGGTGAGTACACTACTTGAGGAGAAAGATGATGGCCTACTTGAGCAAGATTCAAGACATTTTAAGTTAACTCAAGGAGTACACAATTTGACATGTCCTTAGAGAAGAAAATGCAACAACCAACACACTTGCCAAACTAGCTAGCAACACCTTGATATACAAGACAAATTCGGTGCCCATTTAGTTCTTGAAAGACCCAAGCATTAATATTTCAGAAGAAATAGACATTCAGGATGATAGTGCTACATGAATGACACCAATAGAAACATACATTCAAATAGGAGTCCTCCTAGAGGATAGGAAACAAATAAGAAAAATCACGAGGAAAGCTACCTGATACGTCATTCAGCGCGAGGTTATGTACATACGTGGCTTCTCAATGCCACTTCTAAGATGTGTCACTAAAGAAGCAGCGGAACTGCTATTAATTGAAGTGCATGAAGGTGTCTGTGGAAATCACACTAGGGGGCAAAGCCTATCCAAAAAGATACTTAGACAAGGGTACTTTTGGACTACCTTGATTGAGGATTCAATCAACTATGTAAAAAAATGTGACAAGTGCCAAAGATTCACGAAGATCCCAAGAGCTCCACCAAACAAGCTCACACAAATGCAATCTCCTTGGCCTTTTACTATATGGGAGATAGACTTGATCAGACAACTTCCTAAAGGAAAATGAGAAATATGCTGTAGTCATAGTTGACTATTTCACTAAGTGGCTAGAAGCTAAACTGTAAAGACCGCTTAACTTTAATTTGGAAATTAGCAGATAAATAGGATTTAATTATGAAACTTACATATTAGTTATGAATTATTAGTTTAAGGAGATTTATTTGAACTCAGAATGCATGATCTACGTCGTGTATGGAATTTCATATTTTTGCATGTTTTGTACCCGACAACATTGAAACGCAGTGTTTGGCTATTAGAATCACATCTTAGTATTTTTAGTATAGCGGGGCAACATAGTTACACATTGGGAATATCAGGAATAGTCGGGATTTTAGAATTGACCAAAATATCCTTAAGTGATTTGTATGACTTTTAGTGATGCGAGGGCATTATGGTCTTTTTGCCTAATGGGATTTTGTCCTTTAGTGGGATTTTTTAGTTGATTAATAATCTGATTTTTGTTGTTGTAGTCAAGTGAATAAATTATTTTTTATTTCATTTTATTTAAAAAATAAAAAATTAAGACAAAAGGATTTTCTCTCTCTTTCTCTCCAAGCTCTCTCTCTCTTTCGAACCCCATAGAACCAACTAGGGTTTGATTGTTTTTGCTGCTCAATCTAAGGAATAATAATAGGGTTGTAGTGGTTTCAAGTCAAGGTAATGATTCTAAGCTTGTTCATTTTGAGTTCTTAGAATTTAAGTTTGATATTCACGACTTCTCTTTGATTAGTTGTCGTTAGTGTTGTTGGTGTTTAATTTTGTTTTCTGTAGTTAAATTAAGATTATTCAGGTTGTTTTGAGATAGAGTTAAGGGCTATTTTAATGTTTGAGAAAGCTTTGAGTTTTAGAACTCAAGATTTGCTCTTTAATGGTGGATTTTGATTTTGAGCATGTTATGTTGTTCTATTGCTTAGAATATGTTTATTGGGGTATCTTAAGCAAGTGTAGAAGGTTTGGTTTGATTTGGAAATGAATTGGGAAAGATTTCAAATTTTTGGGGTTACCTGGTGTAAACTGGTTAACTGGTTTTACAGGCCCTGTAAAACTGGTTAACCGGATCAGCAGCTAGGTTTCCAAAAAATTTGTGTTGTCGATTCGTGTTAATTTCAGAGTTTTGGTTGGGTAATTCTTGGTTAGTTTCGAGTATTTCCATGTTAACTTTCAGTAGGAAACTTTTGTTTTAAAACCTAGGTCCCTGGATGTGGTTTAGCGTGTCACGTACTAGTGTTATGAACGATGTGATTTAGGGGCCTGCAATTCACTGAGTAGTTGTTCCACTCAGGTTGGCCGGCACACCTGAATTCGGAAACAAGGTAATATTAGTATAATGTTATCCATATGTATACATGTTTAGCATACATGTTGTTTATGCCTGTTAGAGTACATTGATCGCAGTATTAGTATACATAGAGTTTTAGTAGATACTGATAAATGTATGTTTGGCTAAAATATTGATCGATGCTATCACATCAATATGGATAGAGTACGACTGGCATATTGAGTATAGGCTGATATTATGGTCGATAGTATTGTCGTATGACGTTCTAGTCTCAGTATCGTGTGGGACACTGGGACAGGGTTATGGTTGGGTGTACAGGCGCCTGATTATAACCTGGGATATTATTATATTTTATGCAACACTTTTCTTACTGAGTTTGTTGACTCGCATTTGCTATTTCCAAGTGTAGGTAAGGGCAAGGCTAAGGCTGAGCAGCGGTGAGAGCGAGCAGATGGAGATTGTACATGTCGGGGCGGTTAGGCCTGGAGCGTACGATCTTTCGGACATCAAGGCTTATTTTATATAGTCACTAGGCGACAAGCTTTTGTATATGCACAGTGAAACTTTTGTAAATGGGATACCGGTTTATATAATTATTTTATTTTAAATGTATTTAATTAATTAAGAAAAATTTTAATTAATCAAGATTTTCAAAAAAACTCGTTGATTAGCAACGAGCTACACAGTCAGTTAAAAATCACGTTAACATGCCTAATATAAGTTAGGGTGTTATATAAACCATTGGAAACTATAACTTCAAAGAATGTCCTCGACTTTGTTGATAAAAACATCATATGTTAGTTTGGACTCCCTTATAAAATTGTACTAGACAATGGGAGAAAATTTGACGGCTACATGTTCACTAACTTTTGCAATAGACACGACATTATTATTAGCTTCTCTGTAGTTGCACACCATCAAGCAAATGGGCAGGTGTAGGTTGTAAACAAGACCCTCAATGACACTATGCATGTAAAGCCCGCTTAGTTAATTTAGAAATTAGCAGTTAATTATGTTAATCAGGAAATTATTTATAGCTATTTAAATAATTTATCATTGTTAATTATGAAATTCAGATATGCATGAGTATGTTATCAGTAGCTTTTATATTTCGCATTTCCGGTGTCCGGTATTTTGGAACGCGGCGTTTGGCTCAGTAGAAATCACAACTTAGTATGTTAGTATTTTGGGGACGGGTTTTAGACATTGGGAATGTCGGGAATGGCCGGGAATTTAGAATTTCCCAAAAATACCCCTTTAGTATGATTTTCATGATTTTATGGTGGAGGGGCAAAATGGTCTTTTTGCCCCATTAGTGTTTTGTCTTTTATGACTTTATGAAATGGAAAATAAATAATTACTTAAGTGTTTATTTGGCTGAATATAATGATATGTATAGCTTTTATTCATTTTTCCAAACTTAGAAAATAAAATCATTTTTTCTCAAAAAAATCAAACACTCAAAGCTCTCTCTTTCTCCCTCTTTTCGGCTGAGACTTGAGGCCGCTGGGAATTTTTTCGCCTAAAGCTTGTGATTTTCTTCTCCTCTAAGTGTAATTCAAGTCAAGGTTTGATCCCTTATAATTTCCTTTGTGTTTTCTTGAAATTTAAGTGAAAATAGTTGAGTAAATGCATGTGATTTTGAGAGATGTTACTGCTGTGTTTTTGTTGTTGATTTATGAGGATTAAAGCATGATTATTGTTGTTGATTGAGCTGTGTTGAAAGCATGTTAGATTGATTGTTTAAAGTTTGAATTTTATATGCAAAAGTATGGTTTTTGAAGGAAAATGTTGTGATTATGTTCTGTGATGTTGCTGGATGTTCTTGTTAGTTTGCAGAGGTGTTTTTATGCTTAGTTAAGTAGAATTAACTAGGCTAGGATGCATGTTAGTGGATTTAACCAAGTTTGAGTTTTTGAACTCAAAGCTTGGTCTTTAATTGTGAATTTTGTATATGTGCTTTCTGGGTGATTTTGAGGCTTTGGATTTGTTCTAGGGATAGTTTAGAACCGAGGAAAGTTTGGGACCAATTGGGGTCGAATTGGTCAAGTTATGGAATTTTTGGTTGCCGTCGCGAGGAACCGGAATTCGATTGAGCATCCGGAATTCGGATGGGGGTTCGTACTTTCCCGACCGGAATTCGGTTAGGCAACCTGTCACGGCTGGGGGATTTTTCGAACCCTGGGCTTTTCCTCGTTTTTGGGTTTTTAGGGGTATTGCCATGCTTTTTATCGATAGGGAAACTTTTAGTTTCAAGTTTTAGTCTCGGGAAGTGATTTAGCGTGTCACTTATAGCGTTGTGATTTTTATGGTTTAGGAGCCGATGTCCGCCGTTCGGCTTCGATTCGGCACGGTCGACGCACACACGAAATCGGAATCTGTAAGATTAGTATAACAGTATGCATATGTAGATTACAAGTTTAGCGTGCATGTAGGAAGCCTGTTAGATTACATTAGATATGTATTTAGGCTTCGAACCACCCAACCACCGTCACGTCTGACAGTGGAGTATGACCGACGGAGTATGACCGGTTCGACCGATCAGCCGACACCGGTTGGTGGTTCGCGTTATTGACCCTATCCCGTCGGTACGCCGAGTATGACCGGGAGTATGACCGGTTCGACCGATCGGGAGGATACTTGTCAATAGTACCGTCCCCGAACGTTCAAAACTCGGTACCATGTTGGACATGGCAAGTGCTCGGTACCATGTTGGACATGGCAAGATGGCGGGACTCGGTGTCGTGTTGGACACGGCGAACAAGCGTTTTATGTATGTTATTATTATGCTTTTCTTACCGAGTCCGTCGACTCACGCGTTTATGTTCATGTGTAGGTAAAGGCAAGGCGATTCTTGATGGACCGTGAGCGAGCCTATGAGATTGTACATGTCGGGCGGTTAGGCCCTGGAGCGTACGATCCCTCGGGACGACGAGTAGATTTTGTAAATCGTCGTTAGACGACTTTATTTTGATGTAAAAGTTGAACGGTAAAAACGTTTGTAAATATTTTTATAAATCGGGATCCCGAGACTTTTTGCAAAATGGTTTATAAGTTTAATGATAAAGCAAAATTTTAATTAATCACGTTTTTCCATAAACCTCGTTGACTGTAGCAATGAAATGCCGTACAAGACGTTTAAAAATCACGTAATACGCCTAAGATAGTTAGGGTGTTACAATTTGGTATCGTAGCCGCTGTGTTGTCTTCCGAAGATCGTCACGACATGTACAATCATCATCGCCAGCTAGCTCGGTTCACGGTTCGGTAAGCCTTTATTGCTTTAGTAGTTTATTTTATTCGCTATGAAAAAGAAAAAGCCCTGTTAGGAAGCATGTTAGTAGCGATAGTAGAATAGGCGCATGTTTCATTTCTAATTTCCAAATTAAGCGGCATTAGTAAGCTCGCCTTGAATACGACACGATATGCCAACTCTTGGTTTCGCGGGCGGTTAATTAGATGGACGCCGTGCGGACTACCGGGGAGTCGGGCAACTCGTGGGGTCGAATCGGGGAGAGGGAGCCTCGGTTTCCCCACGCTAGGGGCCGAGGTAGAGGTCCCCAGGCGGGGCTCGTGGTCGGGGTGATGAGAACCCGCCACGGGCAGTCGCCGTGCTCCCCACCCGATCGGGGAGCCCCGAATTGGGAGTTGCGGCTTTGCGGAGATGCAAGCCCGGATCGAAGAACAAGACCTCGAGATTCGGAGGTTGAGACGAGCGGGGTGCTCCCGCGGTTCCGTGCTCGTAGTTCCAAGTGGCACACGCCCTCTTTGCCTGTGCCGAGATAGTGGTGGCGGCCCATGATTGGAACCATTGTATGAGCGGTTCGAGCAGCGCACCTCCGTATTCCCGGGAGGTCCGGATGTGTCGAAAGCCGAGAAGCGGTGGCTTACGGTGATCACGAGAATCTTGAACTTTATGGGTGTCACCGTGAATGAGCAGTGGTGTGCGCCACATTCCGAGCCTGGGGAGGATGCCCACGGTATGGTGGGACATGGTGTCTCGGTATTCACGATGTCACCACCATGACTGGGAAAGGTTCCGGGAACTCTTCAACGCGAAGTACTATAATGAGGCGGTCGAGGCGCCAAGAGGAAAGAGTTCGTTCACCGACCCGGCGGGAGAACATGAGCGTCACCGAGTATACTACTCGCTTGACCTGGGATTGGCGAGGTTAGCCTCGGGAATTGTGCCGACCGACTTCGGCAGAAGGAGAGAAGTATCCGGACGGGTTGAGTCCCAAGATCGGGCATGACTCGATGATTACCATCGACGACGGCACCACCCATGCTCGGATGGTGGAGAAGGCCGCGAGCCGAGGCGCGGTGGGGTGTATGTCGGAATCGGCCCGTGCGGTTAGTGGCGAGCTCACCCCTCCCGCATCGGGCTTCGGCGGGGGAGTAGTGGTTCGGCCATTGATCGAGAGGAAGAGGGCACCCATCGCGGCGGCTCGAGTCGAACAAGAGGTTCCGGGGAACCGAACGGAGGAGTCGTCCCGGGTGGTAATGAGACCCGATTCTCCTATCCCGAGTGCCCTAGGCCGCAAGAGGCACCATCGGGGCGAGTGCAAGGGGCGGGGATGCTTCCATTGTGGCATGCCCGGCACTTCAAGAGGGAATGTCCCCGGCTCGGCCGGGAGGCAGAGAGCTCCGGCGATACCCACTCCGGCCCGGGGTATTCGCTATCACGCGAGGCGATGCGGATGCCGGCCCATCGGTTATTTACAGCTCTTTATTAACAACTCGTTTTATTCGGCTGTCGTTTGATTCGGGGCTACGCATTCTTATGTGGCGGCCGCAGTCTTTAGTAAGTTGGGTAGACCACTTTGATAGATATGAATCGTGGTTTGGAACCCCGTTACTCCGGCGGAGAATTGGTTATCTCCAATAGGTGGATTAGATCTATGCCGATCGGGATAGACGGTAGAGAGTTAAGCGGCCGATCGATAGAGATGAGCTTAGTCGAATTTGATATTATTTTAGGAATGGATTTCCTATCTAAATATTCGGCGAGCATTGGTACCAGAAGAGGAAGATGGTGGTCTTCCAACCTAGAGAGTGAAGAACCGTTCGTGTTTGTGGGTTCGGTTCAGGGATCTCGGATCCCGGTGATCTCGGCTATGTCAGCGAGAGAATTATTGCACGGTGGGTGCTTAGGGTTTCTGGCTGTGGTGGTGGACACCACTCGGCCAGACACCATTCGGCCAGAGGACATCAGAGTGGTTCGGGAATTTTTGGATGTTTTTCCCGAAGAACTTCCAGGGTTACCACCTCAGCGGGAGATTGACTTCGTGATTGACTTGGCACTGTGTGGATCCGGTTTCCAAAGCCCCGTATAGGATGGCTCCTGAACTTAAGGAATTGAAGATTCGGCTCAAGGGTTGCTTGACATAGGGTTCATTCGGCCCGGTGTGTCACCACCGGGGAGCCCCGGTTTTGTTCGTCAAGAAGAAGGATGGATGCTATGAGGATGTGCATCGACTACGAGAGTTGAACAAGGTGACGGTGAAGAATAAATATCCATTACCTAGGATCGATGACTTGTTCGATCGGCTTCGGGAAGACGGTCTTTTCTAAGATTGATCTCCGTTCGGGTTATCATCGAGTTGAGGATCCGAGAGGAGGACATTCCAAAGACGGCTTTCCGCACTAGGTATGGACACTACGAGTTCCCGGTTATGTCATTCGGACTAACCAACGCTCCCTGACATTCATGGACACGATGAATAGAGTATTCAAGGATTTCCTCGATATCTGTGTGATTGTATTTATCGACGACATCCTCGTGTACTCTCAGTCAGAAGAGGAGCATGAGATACATCTTCAAATGGTACTGCAACGACTTCGAGAACATAGACTCTACGCCAAGTTCAAGAAATGTGAGTTCTGGTTGTCTCAGGTGTCCTTCCTAGGACACATTGTGAGTAAGGACGAGATCAAGGTGGATCCCGGGAAGATCGAATCCGTCAGGGATTGGCCGAGACCGAAGACGTGATGACGAGATCGAAGCTTTTTGGGATTAGGCGGGTACTACCGTAGGTTCGTGGAGGGGTTCTCCAAAATTTCAATGCCCCCTAGCACCGAGCTTACAAAGAAGAATCAGCGATTTATCCGGTCGGATAAATGCGAAGCTAGTTTTCGGGGGAGGTGAAACAGAGGTTGATTACCGCCCCGTACTAGCTTTGCCTTCGGACGAGGAGAAGTTCGTGGTCTATTGTGACGCATCCAAACAGGGTTTGGGGTGCGTATTGATGCAAGCCGATCGGGTTATCGCTTATGCCTCCCGTCAGTTAAAGGATTATGAGCAGCGATACCCGACTCATGATTTAGAATTGGCCGCAGTGGTTTTTGCACTGAAGATTTGGCGACATTACTTGTATAGGGAGAAGTGTGAAATCTATACCGACCATAAAAGTCTCAAGTATTTCTTTACTCAGAAAGATTTGAACATGAGACAAAGGCGTTGGTTGGAATTAGTGAAGGATTATGATTGTGAGATCCTTTACCATCCCGGGAAAGCCAATGTAGTGGCCGATGCCCTGAGCAGAAAGGGTCCCGGGCAAGTAGCTAGCATGGTTCAGATCTCACCTCAGCTAGCAGAGGATATGGTTAGATCCAGCATCGAGTTTGTGGTAGGTCAGCTTCACAACTTAACGTTGCAATCTGATCTGTTGGAAAGAATAAAGGTTGCTCAGACAACAGATCCGGAGTTAGTGAAGATCCGAGATGAGGTATTGGCTGGTCAAGCCAAAGACTTTTCGATGTTGATCTACGGTGGATGCTTTGTTGTATAAAGCCAGGGTTTGTGTCCCGAACAGTGTGGACTTGAGAAACGAGATCTTTGAGGAGGCTCATTCTACTCCATATTCTCTGCATCCCGGCACCACCAAGATGTACCAAGACTTGAAACCGTACTTCTGGTGGAACGGTATGAAGAAGAATTTGGTAGAATTCGTATCGAGATGCCTCACGTGTCAGCAGATCAAGGCCGAACATCGCAGACCAAACGGGGTTGTTGCGGCCTCTAACCCTACCGCGAATGGAAATGGGAGGATATTGCGATGGATTTTGTGGTCGGGTTACCCTAGGACCACGGGTTTGCATGATTCCATCCGGGTAGTGGTGGACCGATTTACGAAATCTGCTCATTTTCCGCCTCGAACAACATTTTGTGGATCACGGTTGGCGAACCGTACGTCGGGGAAATAGTGAGACTTCACGGGGTACCGAAGTCTATAGTTTCGGACGAGGATCCGAAATTCACTTCCAAATTTTGGCAAAGTTTGCAACGGGCAATGGGTACGAAGCCGAAATTCAAGTACAAGATTCCATCCTCGGACGGATGGTCGGTCCGAAAGGACAATTCGGATATTGGAGGATATGTTGAGAGCTGTGTTATGGACTTTCGAGGGTTCATGGAGTAAATATCTACCATTAATAGAATTTTCATACAACAACAAGCACCGAGTACGATAGGGATGGCACCCTATGAACTCGTTGTACGGTAGGAAATGTAGATCCCCATCCACTTTGGGATGAGACGGGGAGAGGAAATACCTAGGTCCGTAGTCGGTTCGGCGGACCAATGAGGCAATAGAGAAGATTAAAGCTAGAATGCTTGCCTCCTGCGGAAGCGGACGAAGAGTTACGCAGATCCGAAGACGTAGGGATGTTGAGTTCGAGTAGGGGACCATGTGTTTTTGCGAGTATCTCCGATGAAGGGGATTAAACGTTTCGGGAAAAGAGGCAAGTTATGCCCTAGGTTTACAGGACCTTTCGAGATTCTCGAGAAGATAGGTCAAGTGGCATATCGGTTAGCATTGCCTCCATTTATCGATAGCACAACGTATTTCATGTCTCAATGTTGAGAAAATACGTTTCGAGACCCCTCTCATATACTCGCTTATGAGAGCCTTCGGCCCGATCGGATATGTCTTATGAGGAACGGTGCGGATCCACGGATAGAAAGGATAAAGTTCTTCGGAATAAGACCATAGCGTTGGTCAAGGTTCTGCGGAGAAACAAGAAGGTGGAAGAAGCCACACGGGAGCTTGAGTCAGATATGCGAGCTCAATATCCAGAGTTATTCAGGTTAGATTTCGGGGACGAAATCCTTTTAAGGGGGGAATAGTTGTAAAGCCCGCTTAGTTAATTTGGAAATTAGCAGTTAATTATGTTAATCAGGAAATTATTTATAGCTATTTAAATAATTTATCATTGTTAATTATGAAATTCAGATATGCATGAGTATGTTATCAGTAGCTTTTATATTTCGCATTTCCGGTGTCCGGTATTTTGGAACGCGGCGTTTGGCTCAGTAGAAATCACAACTTAGTATGTTAGTATTTTGGGGACGGGTTTTAGACATTGGGAATGTCGGGAATGGCCGGGAATTTAGAATTTCCCAAAAATACCCCTTTAGTATGATTTTCATGATTTTATGGTGGAGGGGCAAAATGGTCTTTTTGCCCCATTAGTGTTTTGTCTTTTATGACTTTATGAAATGGAAAATAAATAATTACTTAAGTGTTTATTTGGCTGAATATAATGATATGTATAGCTTTTATTCATTTTTCCAAACTTAGAAAATAAAATCATTTTTTCTCAAAAAAATCAAACACTCAAAGCTCTCTCTTTCTCCCTCTTTTCACGAGACTTGGGCTGCTAGGGCTGGGAATTTTCTGCCTAAAGCTTGTGATTTTCTTCTCCTCTAAGTGTAATTCAAGTCAAGGTTTGATCCCTTATAATTTCCTTTGTGTTTTCTTGAAATTTAAGTGAAAATAGTTGAGTAAATGCATGTGATTTTGAGAGATGTTACTGCTGTGTTTTTGTTGTTGATTTATGAGGATTAAAGCATGATTATTGTTGTTGATTGAAATTTGTGTTGAAAGCATGTTAGATTGATTGTTTAAAGTTTGAATTTTATATGCAAAAGTATGGTTTTTGAAGGAAAATGTTGTGATTATGTTCGTGATGTTGCTGGATGTTCTTGTTAGTTTGCAGAGGTGTTTTTATGCTTAGTTAAGTAGAATTAACTAGGCTAGGATGCATGTTAGTGGATTTAACCAAGTTTGAGTTTTTGAACTCAAAGCTTGGTCTTTAATGGTGAATTTTGTATATGTGCTTTCTGGGTGATTTTGAGGCTTTGGATTTGTTCTAGGGATAGTTTAGAACAGGTCTGGAAAGTTTGGGACCAATTGGGGTCGAATTGGTCAAGTTATGGAATTTTTGGTTGCTGCCTGCGAGGAACCGGAATTCCGGTTGAGCATCCGGAATTCGGATGGGGGTTCGTACTTCCCGAACCGAATTCCGGTTGGGCAAACCTCTTCGGTTGCCAGGGGATTTTTTGAGAACCCTAGTTTTCCTCGTTTTGGGTTTTTAGGGGTATTGCCATGCTTTTTATCGATAGGGAAACTTTTAGTTTCAAGTTTTAGTCCCCGGGAAGTGATTTAGCGTGTCACTTATAGCGTTGTGATTTTTATGGTTTAGGAGCCAGTAATCCGCCGTTCAGCTTCAGTTCCGGTCGGGTTGACCAAGACACCCGAAATCGGAATCCGTAAGATTAGTATAACGGTATGCATATGTAGATTACAAGTTTAGCGTGCATGTAGGAAAGCCC